>NW_028277172.1:20492500-21938333 GCF_051122295.1 Plectrocnemia conspersa
CAAATGTATTGGATACTACGATTTCGGAGCCGTCGGATCCGGCAGTTCTCGCTAGTGTAGCAAAAGCCGATATATCGGATTTCGGTAGCCAAAGGGTTAAGCCGCTGCTGTAGTATTTATATTGAATATTGAAGTTTATATAGTGTTTACGAATATAACGTGGTGCGGGCTCGCAACGGCGTGCGAGCGCGCTAAAGTGCGTTACGCAAGTGCTACCAGAGTGCCGCCAAGTTTTGGCCATAACAAAATCTAAATGAAAATATATAAATAGGCCCCCTACGCCGTATTTTCGGAATATATTATATTTTTTAAATTTTTATTCCTGAGAATTTTTGATTATTTTTATATTATTATTTATGAAAGATAAATAATATTTTTAATTCTCTCCAACCAATCTTCTTTCTACATTATAATATCAATAATAAATATCCACAACATGTGCTGTTTTCTTCAATCTGATATGAAAATAAATATATTTAAAAATTATTATAAATACATAATAACAAATAATTCTTAAGCACACTGGCGGCAATTAGACGTAGATTATGCCGTCGCAGTAGTTTTTATTAAATGATATATGGTTAAGTTGCATGTTGAATTTAATATATGATGATGTGAATCGGCGGCAGACGAGGCACTGCCGGTCGTCGTCTTCCCGTCGAGATCCGCCAAAGAATAAGCTACCCTCCGCCGCCATCACGTCAGAGTGTCGTCTAGTTCTGGCCATAATGAATAAATAAATAGCCCCCTCCTCATCACAGTTTAAACTAAATCTGTTACAAAAGAACAATACTTATATGAAAGTATCGCTTATGGTGAAAATATGTCGTTATTTACATGACTTCACCTAGAGATTGTGTCATTACCGCAAATTCACAAGTTTTAAAACTGGTATTAACCCTCTGTTACTAGATGAACAACAGGAAATGAAATTATTCACTTACTTCGATAAAAAGAAATTTAGTAAAGACAAAACATCTCAACCAAATGTAATGTTATCGTTATAAAAGTAGTTACGGTGCTTGCCTAGTAATACATTATTAGAACAACCGGAGTATACAGTCGTAAAATAGAGCTAGTCTATTTTTTCAATACAGTGTGTTAACAAATAGTATCCGTTTCTTGTAATATTTAGATATTGTATTGTAAAAATAAAAAAAAAATATTAAAATAATTATCAGCGTTAAATACTGACTAACGCGACCTACTCACAAACACAAGGCCATGCCGGTTGTCGTCTTCCCGTTGAGATCCGCTAAGGAATACCATTAAACACTGTAACCAAAACTTCTATAACTGTTTGTTTCCACAAACTATGTATTGTGTTGTCAAAACAAATATTTGCTTGAATTCTTGATTTTTTGTCCCTACCAGGAAGCAACCACAATGGTTTTGTATATAGAGTACCACCCGGGAGATGTACTCCTAATTTATTAGATAGGCAAATTTGACAATACAACCTAATTGTGCTGAATAAACGTTTTTCTTATTCGTCAAGCTTTTCTGAGAGAACGTATAAAAGATTTGCAAGGAATTGACTTTGCCAATATCAACTAACATCAGCTCTTACAGGACTACATCAGCTCTTATTATGCTACTTCTAGTGCATTCAACCATTTACGGTGGCCCAGTACTCTTGCAAAGCTTTTTTTCTTATTATTAGCACGAAAAACACACATTTTACCTGTGACTGCCAAAAAGTCTACTTCCAGTGTTGTGTACACAGCGCAGAGGAAAATATTTGATTCGCTATTCGCTGGCAATAATACAATCATGGTGTACATACATAATTTTTTTCCAAGAAATTCATTGATAATTATTATGATTATATGTACTTGCATAAGGATTATGTATTATGATAAAATAACTCATTATAATTAAAAATATGTTTATTGTGTATCATCATATCATTTCCACAAAATTATATTTTTCATCAATATTATTTTTACTATAAAATTTAAAAAATAAAAACACAAACACACAAAAAAACATGGCATTACATTAAAATCTTGTGCAACCTGCGAGAACAGCTTCTTTATTTACATTTTCTTTTCGAAACAGATATATACATACACTAGCGAATCACATTCTTTTAAAATAATTATACAAGATTATCACTATTTTATTTAGCATCACAATTTCATTTAATCGTCGTTCATCACCATCATCATTATTTATAAAATAATAATACGATTTTTAAAATTAACAGTCTTCTCTATATGCATTACTTAGTTTTTAAGAAAGACACTTGTTAATTTATTTAAATGTTTCTAATAATTATAATAGAGCGTTCATTATAATTTATGCATTAATTTTAGCACTATAAATTAATTATATATCACATAATATTTAGATTGTTAGTGTCACATTCGATTGGTTTTTCGTTAGTGATGATGAGCTTCTTCGCACATGTCTGGGTTATGATCGTGATCGTGATCATGTGGGACTGAAAATGGAAAAGTATATAATTAGTATAAATATTTCACTACTAACGGAAATATATAAAGATTACAGCGAAAGAATGCTTAAATATACTTACATATCAGCTGTATTCCAAACATAATGAAGAAGCCAAGCATCGTACACGTCAGCTGTATGAATCCTGCTCTGTCACGTTGCAAAATTTCAAAAAACACAACGTACAAGAGAGTGCCACAAGCCAATCCTTGCAAGATGACTGATGGTAAACCGCTCTCAGTGGCTCCGCTGCCACCGGCTAGTGCTAATCCGATACCGATTCCAATCGGTGAAACCACTGCAAATGTCAACGTGAACGCAAAACAAAGCAATGGTCTCGTCTTCGTCGTGACCAACTGCACACCAACGCAGAAAGCAATTACAAACTTGTGCGCAGATACAGCTCCGAACATGTACCAAACTGTGTGCGCAGAAGATTCCAAGCCAACGGCTAATCCTTCAAACAATTCATGCACTGATAGAGCTAAGACTATCAGCAATCCTCTCAATGTGGCAAGGACCGGATCATCGTCTTGATCGATGATCGGTAGATGAGAGTGTGATCTGTCTTTGCTGTGGGAGTGACTGTGTTCTTCATGATCGTGCGCAGCTGGCATGATTGTCGGTATCGGTTCAATCTTCTCAGGATCTTTATTCATGAAACTGTCGGCTGATAATCTAGGCATTTTGTTGATTGCGCTGTGTCTTGTGCTCAAAGTCCTGACCAACATTGATTCGGTCTGTCTCCTGGACTGGACCTCCGATCGCTTGTGGATGTAATAATGGACCATTTCTTCAACAATATACATTATAAAAAATCCGACGCACATCAATAGCGAGTCCAAATGAAACGAATACTTTGGTAAGATTTCTTCCTCTGAAACAATAAAAAAAAATGAATATAATAAGTATATAAATACATAAAAGATTTTGTACTATGCGAGGTTATTGCTCTTTTTAAATACAGCAATATAAAGTGGTTCAATTAGAGGCAATAACGATTGAACTTGGATAAGATTACACAACATATGCGGTACAAAATTCGCAATTACGATATGGAGTTTTGCACAAAAGAACTTTCTCTTCGCAATAACAACAATTGCACAACGTTTTTTTTTGCACGCCACTACAAGATGTCAAGACATATACAGTAATAATTATAAAATCTTAAATTACAAAGTAAATTATTAGTGTACTCAATATAATTTATTGCTTATAGTAATAATAATTATTGTATTTATGAAAAAAAATATATTGCATAAACTGTAAAACAGTATATATTAGTCATTCTGAGAAGTAAATTTACATAAAATATGAATAGGTAAATTGTTTTTTATATGATTAAAAAAACACTACATTTACATAAATGAATTATTAATTTTATATTAAAAAGTAGGATATTTTTTATTCAAACCACAATATAAAATGCGTATTATCGGCAGTTCCTAATATTTTTTTTATCTTATTAACATCTATATTCTATAGTTACACATAAATATATTTCATTAGTTACATATTTCTAGCACAGAGTGCGCTAGTCTTTGAAAAAATAATTTAAATTGTACCTTTTAAAGTTTTATTTATACTTTTTTTAATAAATAGAAATATATATATATACATATATGAGATGCTAAAGAAAATCAACAAGAGGCATACAATTTAAATAGTTCACAAAATAATGAGTGAATTCATATCTAATGCCACAAACATTTACATTTTTATTATATGCCATAAATAAAGAAGAAAAAGAAGAAGCGAACATGCATATTTGAGAATCTAATATACAGCCGCACTGTTGCCAATATAATAACATTTTGTAACTCCCCTTTTATGATTGCTTTGTTAAACGCGCATTTTACTTATAATTACCTTTGATAATAAGCGTATATATTCACAAAAGCTCATTCACAGTATGTCTGTTAATTGACGCATATGCAATCATTGCGCATCTATGATATGTCAGATTTCATTGCATTAGTATTAGTACATCGTCACGTTAATTGCTCATCATATGATTAAATATAGTACGTTTAATAAATTGTAAGTAATAACACAAGTAAACATATCGAACAATTTATCGATTAGGGCAATTTTAATAAATTTGTGTTAGCCTTGTATTTTGCGTGCCTTTCTAAGTATTCGCGTTAATGAGAAGATTAACATTAACTATGGCTTCTTAACGGTTTTTGTGCAGTACAATCAACGCAATTTTAATCGTGATTTTTAATAACATACACATTGATTCGATTTGTATATACATATGTATACAAAATATCTATAAATAATTTGCTTGATTCGCGTCATTGAAACTTTTCGATATTCATTCTCTATATAAAAAATAAACTGTAAACGATACAGCGGTTAACTTAACCTTTGATATTTTATTTAAGGGTTGGAAGGAGGTGCAATTTGGCGATATCGCCAGAGGTTTCGTTCCAAGTCGCTAAATGTATTTACGTAACATTATTTTTCTGTTTGATTTTTTTATACAATTAACGATGGTAAATTCTTTACTATGATTGCTTTATAAAATATCACTGCGTTAGAAATCGTTTAAATACAAAAAATGCCGTTTTGCAACACAAGAATTTGTACGTGTGTTTATTTTATAAGATATAATCAGCCTTTTAATGCGTCAATTATGACGAATGATACTTCAGAATAAACATTTTTTATTCGGAATAGATGGAAGATTTTTAGATAAGATATATCTATTTGTGTCTATAAAAATATATTTCGTGCTACCTGTATATTTATTTTTATCTATACCGCAGCTTATGAGATTGATAAAATTAATAAGATTAAATACATGAAAAATGAGGTAACACTATTACTCTTACAATTGATATTTAGCATCTTTAACCAGGGGCGTCATTTCTGTTTTTTTCAGGGGGGAGGGTTGTCTTTTTTTCAATATTTCGAATTTATTAAGATTCATAATATTTCATTCTGGCCAAATTTAACGGACATATCTGTTTAAAATCCACGCCAAAAGCAATAAAATCGTGCCGTCACCGCTGCAGTGGAAAAGCTTAGTGTTCAAATTAAGACTTTTTATAACAATATTACAACTTACAATAAGTGTGTATTGAATGAAACATATAAATACAAACGCAAAAACAATTATCACTGGTCAGAAGGCAAAATTTCACGTCAAAAGCAATAAAATCGTGTCGGTGCCGTCGCAGTGGGAACGCTCGGTAACAATGTATATATTACTACGTATGAAAAGTAGAACTCATCATTGTATATTTACATACATATTTATAAAATCATTATAAAGCTGTACGTTACGATAAATTAAACTAAAGAATTACTTATTACTTTATGGAGCTCGGTTTTTCCATGACACCACTGGTTTTTAAAGGTTTGATAAAAGAGTCATAAAACTAATAGATTTGTCCCTCAAATTTACTACGGATCGGTGGGTTGTCGGTTTTACAATGTAAAACAATAGAGCAGTTATGCATTTCCGTGCCGAGATCCATTAATGATATCAAAAGTACCAAAGCAAAGGAATTCGCATTAAAACTGTTGGACCGTACTTTAACAAATAAAGGTTGCTAGATTTACGCCCATCATCAAACATTACAACGAAATATGTATTATACAAAGTTTCAATCCACGTTCAGTTTCTGTACAAAAAGAAGCTGTTGCTAAAAATCATTGCAAACTTACTTTTATTTATGGCAAAGAAATGGTGCCATGAAGACCATCCGTTATCAATGATGAATCGCTTAGTGCCGAATAATATATCAAGATATTTTTATGACGCTGGAGTCAAGAAACTCGTTACCAGGTTCACCAAATGCATTGAGGTTCATGATGTTGAAAAAAGTAAGGTTAATCCCAAAATGAAATGCTTTATAAATATTTTTTGAATCATGACGTGGGACGGTCGCGCGAACCCTTGATTTTATAGCAATTTTAATGGTACAACATTGCTCGACACTATGTTTCATACAAACAACATGAAGTGTTGTTTATATCCGAATACCATCACATGGCGATGTGCATCGCTGCCATCCTTGAATACTTTCATTCTCGAGCTCAACACGAATCGCTACACTTCTACCTTCCTGTCACGGTAGTACTTCCTGACACAATTTACCGACACGCTATACGGTATCTATTCTATACTTAAAGAGGCGCTTACGACTGTATGGCCGCGAAACTTTCCCTACTCGGCCAACTTTCATGTTCGCGCTTACGGACACGAACAATGGATCTTCTCCCATCGCATCGATCCAAGTTCAAGGGAAGATTAGCGTGAAAAGAAGAAGAAAATCAACATCGTCGAGTCGCTTATGACTGTAAGTTACATTGTGACTGCTAGTTATGAAACGAGAGGCTCTCGCGGTCGTTCAACCTAGTTATTCTCGAGATCGCTTTCTAGCATTGGAATATAATGTAAATAAATTATTGCATTGTGCGCAAATGTAACTGCAACAATATGGATAATTAATGTAAATGCGTTTGGAGACGCGTGTAAAGTCGCTTGACTAGACCTAGTATATCATGTTGACGTTTAATTAATTAATTTGAATAAACTTATGCGCCACATGTCTCCATATAAATATATCTCTGAGGAACTGTGACAAATTGATTCATTTAAATATACAGGTTGATCCATATTCGAGTTTCCAATCTTGGCAGTACTGTAAATCAGACAGCTGTCAATAATGACGCGTATTCAAAGTGTCATATTTACGAAATTGGTCACTTAATGCGTTGAAATTTTTAAAATAATAATTGTGTACGAACTGTGTATCGAAACTTACGCGAAGGTTATGGTTAATTTCATCATCCACCTGAGTGAACAGTTAGCAACGTAGCGTTAAAATTTGAAGGGACTGGATGCGTTAAAGATTTGCGCATCATCGCGACGTTCGTTCAGCTAAGAATATTGCTGCTGTAGTGAAAGTGTGGCAAAGGCCCAGAATTATCGATTCGTCGACGTTCGCAGCTTTTGTGCTTTTCTTATGCCTCCCATTGGCACATTTTGCAACTGAACTTGCAATTACACCCGTATAAAATTCAGATAACATAACTAATGACACCCATGAACCAGTTAGTTGATACCGATTTTTCAAAGAAAATCTTCTCTAACGAGGTACATTTCCACATCTCTGGGTATGTTAATAAGTATATAGGACGAAGACGATTCATGAGAGAGCATTACATTCCCAAAGAGAGGCTGTTTGGTGCGCATTGTGGTCAGGCGGCGTCATTGGGCCTTATTTTTTTGAAAACGATGAAGGTCGGACTGTAACAGACAATGGTGAGCGATATAGGAGCATGACAACCAATTATTTTTGGCACGAAATCGAAGATATTGAAGTAGCGGACATGTAGTTCTAACAAGACGGTACAACTTACCGCACATCAGGTGCAACGTTGGATGTTTAGCGTGAAAAGTTCGTAGGTTCCCAATTCCAACGTTTTGGTGACGTCAACTGGCCGCCAAAATCATGCGATTTAACGCCGTTGGATATTTTTTTCTGTGAGGTTACGTTAAGAAGCGTGTTTTAGAGTACATAAAAACCAACATCCACCGTGTTATAGCCGAAATACCGACCAAAATGTACGAAAAATTCATCGAAAAGTTCGGCTGCTGCAAAAAGTTCAGAAACGGCCATTTAATTGATATTATTTTTTATAATTAGTAAAATACAGCAAATATAAAAAATCTAAAAATATCCTTGATTATATGTGTTTTTTTTAAAAAAGCTTAGAAATTGAAGTTGGATCACTTTTTACATACTAATGAAACTTCCCCTAGAACTACCACTTCGCTTTTGCCTCTTTTTATTAATTTACTTGTAAATCTTCTGTCGTGACATGATAGGCGTTAGCCTAATGCGTTACAATGGGGTAAGCACAATCAACAACGACTGAAATCATAATATGTTAATCAGGAGTCAGGACATATTTTAGCTTACAATCAATTGATTTTGTATTAATTATTCATGCGTGAGATTATGAAAATCTTGAAAAACCTAATAATTACTATTTCTAATCTCCCAGATACGATAGAAATTGCAAAACTTCAAGATAATTCAAGATGAGACTCGAATGCAGATTTTTCAGATAAAAGTCACCCACGAGAGTGCACAGCATGAGACCACCGTTATTAAAGTGTCAAGCTATATTTTTTCAAATGTGCATTTAAATTCATTAAAGCATGATGACACAACCAATAACATTAAATTGTTGCATAAGCGTAATATTCGATATGTATAAATACATATGCTGCACATTAACATGAATCTTTTAATTACGCAACATGGCGATCGATACATAGTCGTGACTTGAATAATCGTTTTTATACACGCGGATCTTTTAGAAAGGTCATGAACTGCGGTTAGTCGTGCGAAAAGATTCTGAACTTGTCCTACAAAAATAACCATATCTTAAGATTAATAATGTTACTTAACACGAGACACTTCCTCGTAGAAATTTCATAACACCGATAATTCGCAACCTCCCACAATTTTGTATTCATCAAGCGCCTAATTTTGACAATTAGTAAATTCAGGTTATGTATTAATTATGCAGTTAAATTTCAGTACAACTAATCGAGGTGTGATTCAACGCGTTGACCTCTGATTAACCGAATTAATGGCTCAATTAATTGATTCATTCCGCAATTTTCAACTTGATGATCATTGCGTATGGTAATGGATCGCCCTGGATGTGTAATATTCATATGCTGATTAGTTAAGTTGTTCTTTTCAACCTTGGTTAATTTCAGCGTGTTTTACATGATGGTTGCAGGTCAGACAAAAGGGTCAAACAAATGCCATTTTGATCATCCAGGTGTTTTAATTGAAATTGACAAACAAGTGTTTAGTTTCGTCGTAATTCAATATGATGACTAATATATTATAATATCAAAAAGTAGGTTAAAATGTTGAGAATCGCGATGAAATCAATTAAATAAGAGAAAACTATAAATTAAATACAAAAAAAAATGTATTTGAGACTTTAATCTGAAGCCACAGAACAGTTAGTTAATGCAAATTAAATGCATTAATATTTGCCAGGTGCACAAACATGAATAAAATATGTACAAAAAAATCCTGATTTATTGCATATTTTATTTTTAAGAGGAACTGGTTCGCATATCAAAATAATTAATCAGCGAAAAAATGTTTTATTTATCTACGAAACCATATTTTAAAATCATGTTCTCGTTTAAGTGAAAACAGTAATTATATTTTTTTATGGTATAAATCTTTTCTATTAACATAGGAAAAATATATGTATGTATATATAATAAAACAGCTCAAGAATAGCACAATTAATTAAATGTATCAAGTCAAAAAATAAAATCTCATCATCAGTTCTTTATGAACGTTCAACTTATTTCTTAGCAATAAATCTATTCCGTCGACCAATGAGAAATTATACAAACTTTTTTCTTTATAACAAAAAAAATATTGATTTATTATGTTGCACACTAAATTAAATATGTAAATTTTATATTCTGTCTAATTTATGTTTTTTTAATAAAACAGCACTGGTTAAGATCAGAGACGTCATTTGGGGGGCGGGGGCAGAGAGAGCATTTACTCATCACCATAACGACCACTTGAACAACCAAAAGGGAAATCTCCCGCATTACAAAAGTACCATTTACATTACGAAAGTAAAGGCCTCGCACTTAACACAACGGAAGAGAGATCTCCGTAACATAAAAGACCAGCGTTAAGAAATGATATATGACTTAATAGTACAATCCGTTCAAATATGTTAACCACCTATTATCACCGTCAATACAAACAACTTTTCGTAAGAGAAAAGTTATTTGTATTGAGCCAGAGACAATATGTTTGACCATGCGTATATCATCATTGTTCTGCAATATCCCTGGTTACCATGTTTTCTTTTAAGACTTTAAAACAACTTTTTTGCTATATAAGTACTCTAATTATTCTAAGAATGCATTGCTTAATAATTTATTTTGCTAGTCAGTCGTTCCATATAATCAAATTGGATTATAAAAGCACATTACAAATGCGCAAGCAAAAAATTAAAAATGTCAAGGTGCACAAAAATGTGCAATTAGTAATATATTCTTAAAACAACCAAAATGTTTAGTATGTATGTAAATATTGCAATAATGACAATGTCAAACTTATGAATTAGCATGATTATTCAGTGGTATGTCGATTAATATTTCGTGAAAAAATGAAAAAAGGCAAAGTGTAAAAAAAACATTTAGAAAAATATAATAAATACATTTAAAATATATATTATATTACTAAATTTTAAAAGAACAAATGAAAAAAAGAAGCATAGTATAAGGAAAACTAAAATAACAATTATATAATGATATGATTTTATTCGATTAAAGTTACATGAATTTATTAAGAAAATATTTCTTTGCATTTATTTCTAGTTAAATAAATAAAGTAAATCATTAAATATTTTAAATGCAATATATTTTAAAGAATTTGTACTAAACTTTACAGAAAATGCTTGAGGGATGTGTTAATCATCAGCAGATCTAATTTAATAATTATATAGCATTTTTCTGAAATTAAATTGAGTATTTATTATCGTTTTTCTTTCTAGTATTTTTTTGGATAATATTTTGCTAGAATAGTTATAAATAAATTTTAGTTAACAACACACATATATCGATGGCTTAAAGTGTAAAATTGCTTACTTTATATTTGACAACTTTACAGAAGAAACAGACAACTAAATAGATAACTTGAAAATAGGAAAATAAAACAATATCTCAATTTTCTTGATATGAAATTTTGGTGTTTAATTGGAGATAATTTTTTTGAGCATGTATAATTCGACATAATATGACATTGTTAAGTAATTTTCACTCAAAAGTGAAGTTAGAAAATTTACACTCAAGCCATCTATATGAATTTTTTTAATTGCTTACTCATTTTGGTCTATAATCTAGTTAATATAATAATGTATCGCTTTGGAGTGAAATAACTTCGTCCAAGAGTCAATCTCGATAGATATCATGAATATAACTATATAGAAAAAAAATAATTGGCTAGGTAAAACCATACATGGCTAGTAATACATTCTTAAAACAACTAGAGTCTTTGTTTGTATTTATGTATGTAAATATATAACCACCCTCTTGAACTTATTTAGTGAAAATGCATGAACGATTTTATTAATTTAGTGTAGGGATCCGCTGCTTGCAATAAAATAAAATACAACTAACATATTATAACACAACAATTTTATCACAACATATACGAAAAATACTTATCATACAAAACAATTTTAAGTTTTAAAACGTTTTGCTTCTTAATGGAATTAAAGGTTTCTCGACTGAAAAGATGTGTTGCATTTTTTTACTGGAAAAACCATCATATTTTTACATGGAAAAAACATCACAATTAAATATGCTAAATCGTAAATTACAATAAAATGTATACACCATGTTTTCGATGGTAAAAAATTATCGTTCGAAAAAAAAGATGATTCTAAAAATAGTAATAAACTTCTCTATCGTTGTGCTACTTATATTTGGTTCTTTCAGACTAAAAGTTTGTAACTCCTGATCTAGGTCATGATCTAAGTCAACACAAAGCGAAAATCCAAAGGCGTATTTGAATAGCTAAATCTGGTGAGGACTAATGTTATTCATTACACCACATAATATATGGTGTGGAATTATAAATTATGAGACAAAGCTCGTTTGAGAAAACAAGCGCTCTTTAACAACTTCATGAAATAAATGCTGTGAAAATAAAAAATAGAGAGATATTGTATAGAAAAAGGATATAACATGATAGCATTTCTAAATCCAATACATGGCATGAGCACATCGAACCAAAAACATAATAATTCTCAATGAATTATAATCACATATCTTCTCGTCTTAATCTTAACACAAACGATGCATCAACGAATATTTATTGCATCCGCAATGGCGTACGCCCTTTTTGTGTATTATTTTATTAAACAAGGTCATGTGACTGGATTCTCACTCCGAGGTTAAATCATTAAAAAATATCCAACAATGAAGTAAATAACACTTTTTTTATAAAAGTTATATAAAAAATAATCTCAGTCAAAATCCTTTCTACAAATATATGTCTTAACGTATAAGGAAATATTTTATTTAAATTATTATAAAGAGAATAAGGCACAAGTCTGAAGTAACCGACTCTCTTCGATCTCACAAGGTCTTCCCTTTCACATTTTTACAGGTCGTTGAATACCCATGTTGAAACCAAACATTCGCCATGGCTTTGTCATTCTTGTCAGCCATATATTCTATTGAGGTTGCCCGTGTCATTGATCAGACGTTAACTTTGAGGAAAAAGCTAATACAAATGCTAGAAAAAGTACGATTTTTTGCCCTCGTATGAAATTTTTCTGCGTAGTTAGATTAGGTGTCATCAGTGGCGTAGCTATGGGGGGCGGAGGGGGAGGGCCGCCCCGGGCGGCACTTACTTGGGGGCGGCATATTCGTGATGGGATCGTCTAGTGTGGTTCTTAAATGCACTAAAACATATATAAATCAACGAATAACAAGAGCTTAATATTAATCAATTTATTATTTTAAGAAATGCTGATTTTTTGACCTTGCAAAAAATGTATGGGGTGGGAGCGGCAATTTTAAGGATCGCCCTGGGTGGCACATACCCTAGCTACGCCACTGGGTGTCATTCAGTAGCGAAACTATTTTTTTAAATTGTCGTACAGTCAAGTTGTATCGAAGATTTGGTTCAACCTTTGAAGAGTGACTACTTGAGTGTACCGAATGCTCTAATTTTCTAGAAATTTTGGGGATTTGCTGTATGCTCTAGTTGAAAGCGAGTTCAGGCTAAACTTTTATATAGTCCAAGTTGGGAATGAAGTGACTGTTGAAGTGTTGTGCCAAATGAAAGTACTGATAAAAGTATTGCAGCGTTGGATTTCGGCAATTCTGCCTTTTTATAATCTTTCTGGATTTCATTCTGAATTTTTATAACTTTTTTAGGTCTTGCATAAATAATTTCACCGAAACGATTATGGATGATCCCGACAATATTTTTAAACGCTTCTTTGTTATTTATTCAATATTTATATTTTATATAAAGCGTCTAATATCAAAGTTTCGTAGCAAATCAATTATAACAGTAAAACAGTTTAATTAACGTATAAAACTAGGCGATATTTATCACTTCTGGTTATCAAACTTTGTGTTTTCGTTATAGTGAAAGCCTTAAAACACACAGGAAAGCTGAAAAACAGCACGCAAAGTTGCATTTAGAAAGCAATACATTGACTACATTTAAAATAACATAATCGTACATTATTTTACAAAAAATATAACTGGAGATAAATGTGATAAATGAGAAATATTTGTATTGGTCAAAGTTGAAGCAATATTTTTTTTAATAAGTGCTTAATACAAGTAAAAACAACTGTTGTATAAATGTCAACAAACAGCAATCAATTCATTAACTGCTTTAAAATAGCATAATCACACATTGTTTCACAAAAAATCATAAATAAACGTGGCATAAAAAATATTCGTATGACTGCATATGAAGCTTTAAAAAAAATCAGATATATTTTTTAACTACATAGAATGTTTCAGTTAATATTGAAGCATAATATTACATTTAAGTGAAATATTAGACCAATATTAAAAAAACATGTTACATCAAATTCCTCATATATTTTTAATTTCTAGATTCTAGCGATGAGAACTTATTGTTCGATATTTCGGCAGTAATACTCCTGCCATGGTCATGAAATTTCAGCAGCTAATATTTTTATCATCTCATTTTATATATCATAGATTTAAAAAAATACGTCAACCCAAAGTAAATTGAGAGGAAAGTATATATTATAAATATACCAATAAATAACAGTAAGCCATAAAACGAGAACTAAAACCGCATTATTATAGCCATAATTGTATATTATATATAATGTTTTTCTAATAAAATTATATAATATAAAAAAATATTTCATTTACGAAATCTTTCACAATTTTTTTTTCTTAAATATTGATATAACATGTTATTTATAATAATAACAAAATAAATTAAATAAGAGATATACTATTAATAAATAAATCACAATTAATATTTATAAATACCATCAACTTTCTAGTGATGCTTTTTTTCAGTTTTTTTTTTTGCTGTAATATTATTATTAATATCTTAACATCTAATCAAGATTGATTTGAATATTATATTGCACATTATGTAATTGGATACATGTAACTAAATTTACATATACGCATATACATATTTCATGTATGTAACAGAAAGCGTATTTTTTCTCTCTCAAGTTAAATATACATTTTTATAACCGTTATTAGGTTGTGCACGCAACAGTTAAAAATATAAATGAAATTGAAATGAAATCTTAATGGTTTAACTTAATTGAGATCCGAAGTAAAATTTACCTCGTATGTACAATTTCGCATGATCGCACGACGATAATTTGGTACAATCTATTTTTTGTTATAAAATTATAGTGCTAGGCCATTGTTTTATTTTTTGCTTGTAATGATTTGTCGTATACCTTACTTTAAATGAAATGTGCTCCCTAACGAAATATATAGCCTTGTTGCTAATGTACATATAATACATATATTTAGCATCGCATTTGAATTACAATGATGAAAATAACATCACTTTTTGTTCTTGCCACGTTGTATACCTAGTTGAATTATACAGTATTGTGTGTGGGTTGTTTGTTAGACATAGCACTAAACTTGTGGAACGTAAAAACCCGCAAATATGTTACGGTACACATATGTATTTTGATTGATTCATACATTTCTTCTTCTACAATACTTGCCCAGTCACAGATGAACTTTTATAAATTAGTCATGAATTAATTTCCACATTAATTTACAAGAGAAATCTTGAAAACCCTCAATTATAATCTGAATATTAACATACGATAGATTAGAGAAAGGCGTCCATAAAATCTTCATCAATTTCGACGTAAATATAAAGAGAGCGACTGTGTAGAAGAGTTTGTCCAACAGGGGTCAACGCATACCACAAAAGTGATTCCGAGAAGAACTTCTCGGACCACTGACATTCCAAGATCCTGGATTGGATGAGTAATCGCTTGTGCCAACAAGGAGTTGGGAAAGTTTTGTTCTCGGAACGCTTTGTGGTTATTGGATTGTTTGGCACACATTTTTGCGTTAACTCAATGCATGCAAAATGACTATTGATGCCCAAGAGTGTCATTTATTATTTCTTTGAAACGATTAGAGAAAGCGAGTAATTCAGATTTTAATCGAATGTGACGTCTAGAATCAAAGACAGGCAAATTTAGTAATGCAACAAAATAAATTGTATTAATTTTCTCATTTTTTAGAGAATTATTGAAATAAAAATTTATTTAATAAACATATTATGTATTTATTTTTCGACGCTACTTACAAATGTCATCAATAACCGCATAATATAATATACTGTCTTTCATTAATTTGTCTAAAAGTTTTTTTTCAATTGATAATAATGCACGAGCTGACAATCTATTCTATCTTTGACTATTTCTAGTGAATGTATTTATTCTTTTCATTGTAGAAAATGATCTTTCTACAGAAGCACTTGTCGTCGGTATGGTAAAAATTAATTTATTAAATTAAACATTAAAATATCTTTTAGTTAATTTTTAATAATCACATTATTAATGCAATTTATAGATTTTAAAAATAATTCTGGTAAAAAATATATATAAATAAGTTCACTTTTGAACCACATAAAATTAAAAAAAGTTCCATTCGAGCGTTAAAGTGATATAAAAAGCGATTCAGGAATATTCTTTTCGTATTTCTTTAATTAATGGATGTAAAGTGTACGAGAGATTCCACACCTGCCCGGCTATTGGTATGGGAAACCGGCAGCTCCCACTGCGAGACATGAAGGCCGAAATAGTTTTGTAATAAAATAAGCACATTTAGCTTTTTTTAGTTTTCTTTCAACCGTAAATTATTACCGATGAATTTTTAGAAACAGTATTTTTAATATACATAAAAATGTGATATAAATGACACCCGGAAACAAAATTCACTTTAAAATTATTTTGATGCCTACACTACGCTCTCTGGATGTTGCCCAAGGTTGGCCAAGGACGGAGAATATAGTGAGTTACTTCGGTCGAGTTCTGTTCTGCCCGCTCTAAAATCTCTCGGAAGTGGTCTGAGGTTACCGAGAACAGGCGGTAAAGTGAGGGTAATTCAGTCGACTTGGACCAGCTTCGAGAGCTTCCGAACATTGTCGGTAAACCGACCGAAGTCGAAGCTGCTCTTTCGAGCGCGAGCGGTGAGATACTTCCCCTTTCGCTCTCTCGCGTGTTAAGTGACGAGAGTGTAAGAGATAATGATATGGTTTTTGCAAACTGAGACAGAACGAGTAACTCGGTTCAATTTCCTATGTCCTATGGTCAACACGCGTGACGAGCGCTGCATCTTGGTCACGTGGTCAAGTTATAATACCACATGCTTATCGGGGACTTCAACAGACTCTTACTGACATCTTTGAATATTTTAGGGCACCAAAAGGGATTAATTATATTTTTGATAGTATATTCTTCTAACAGATATCGTTATTATATTTTTTTCATATAAAATTAAATAATTAGTAGTACTTGATTTTGTTAAAAAAATCGTTCTTATGTATTTTCTAGATCGGTTTATATAAATGTCACACCATAACGAATTCTTATTTAGAATCGATGGCGACAAATTCTAGGATAGTCACAGATGTGGTGTTCATATTCTAAAGTATCATTTTTATGCCTTATGGCATTTTGCAAAAGCCGACAAAAATTTTGCGTAAATTGAATATTTACGACCGAAAAGTTTTCACTGATATTGCATTTGTGAGTGCCCACACAAACTTTTATAATTATCAGTTTCATAATTTTAATAATATGACAATTTAAAAATTGCGATTATTTTGCACATTTTTCGATCGCGCGCAAATATGCCAGCTGTACATGACAGCAGCCGCCGTGCGGACATCATTCACGCCCACTGTCCGGACGGCATATGAAATTTGTTACATTCACAGTAATCAAAAATAGCTTTACAACGAATGTACCGCTAAACAATGCAGCGCGTCATTAAAAAATGCCGCTCGCAGACAAGAAACGGGCCGTGATAAAAAAATGAACAGCAAAATAAACCACAAATACACATGAATCGCATTGGAATTATTCCGCTGTGATAAGTGTCCTTTTTACACCGGTGCACAGTGTGTAATAACAAATAAGCATAAAATTACCTCATGAAATCAATCGAGACCTATAATTAAAGCGATTAGTCAAAAAAAATACTAACATTGTCCTTTTTTGACTGCAGGGATTTTGAGATTAAAAGGCAGTATTTCGCTTCAAAGAAAATATTTAGGTTTCCGCAACCGAGAATGTATGAATAACTATTCAAGAAAAAACCGCATTTAACTGTTTTTATGCAAAGAAAGGTGCAAAATATAAAGTGTTATTCATTATTTATTTGAATATGTTTTTAACATCAAGAAACTCGATCTTAATTTTACGTTGAAAATATGTTATAAAAAAAAGAGTGTTCTAAAAATAGTATATGTTAATACCAAAATAAAATGCTTCAAAATTATTATCTAACTGTTTCTAGATAAATTCAATATAGTCTCATGGAATTAATTACACCAGTCACATAACAAAACGCTGTCAAATGAGTTTTTTTATTTAACAGGTTTCAAAATAACTTTTTTTTTGACATGTATAAAGTTACAACTATAAAGTTATTAAAAAAATGGTGTAAACTTTGATTTGCTCTGTCCATATTTATGCATACAAATATCTTATTGATTCTACACACAATGTTTACGATTACGATTACGGTGAATAGCCACTGAACAAGTCGATTTAATGCATTTATAACATTTTCATCATAACAGTCGGTTAGATTAATGCATTGAAAAATGGACTCTCGTTCATCAAATGTTAAAATACCCGTTGACCTTAACCTTCTAGTAGATTTGTTTACGTACTTTTGAGCGTAATAAGTTTGTATTTTTTTTAATAAGAAATACTATATATTTTTAACCATTTCATAAGTTAAACTTTATATTGTCACCTAAAACGTTAAACAATTTGTACGCTATTGTGGATAAACATGTTTATGTCAGTTCGGTAGTAATATATTTTATAAAGTACATATAATTTTCATTGTTGTATTATATGTTTCAAAGAAAAATCTCTATAAAATCACATCTATTTTAAGATTATTATTTTTTTTTAAATAAACATATTGTACATATTTACGTTTGTATAATAAAGTGGTACCCCTGCAAGAAAATACATTTTTAGGTATTCTAAATTGGAAAAATCTACAGAAATGACCTTTTGATTATAATATCAAATTACAATTTTATCAAATTCACCTTCAAAACCAGAATCGTTTGTTTAAATATTGAAAAAAAAATTACCTTCAAAATCATTTGCATAGCTCTCCGACTATATTTTATGCATTCTTTATAAATATTTATTTAATATTTAAGTATAAGCTTTGTAAAAATATATATCTCAAAACAAATATAATTTATTTGAATGTTCCAGTTAAATATTCGGCCACTCAGCATTACATAACATTAACTCCATTCATAAAAGATAACCGACGCGAATTAAGAATACGTAATACTTCCTCGGGCGATTTTTTTTTCTCACGTCATTTACTCAATAATATCAGGTCTTTGTTGCCAAATGTGTACGATCGAGCGTATCATAAATTCATAGCGATAACAAACATACATATACATGGAATTGAATTGTGAAAATGCCCCAGTATTAGGGTGTCGAAATGTAAATTTCGTTTTAAACCGTATTGTACACGGTGCAGCTTATTTTATCTATTATTCCTGCACTACACTCTCTGGAAGTTGTCCGAACCGAAGCGACCACGCTGTCGCAAATTTCATATGCCATCCGGACGGCGGCTTCTGTCACGTACAGCCGACATATTTGCGCGCGATCGAAAAATGTGCCAAATAATCGCAATTTTTAAATTGTCATATTATTAAAATTACGCTACAGATAATTATAAAAGTTTGTGTTGGCACTCACTAATACAATATCAGTGAAAATTTTTCGGTCGTAAATATTCAATTTATGCAAAATGCCATAAGGCATAAAAATGATACTTCAAAATACGAACACTACATCTGTGAATATTCTAGAATTTGTCGCATCGATTCTAAATAAAAATTCGTTACGGTGTGACATTTATATAAAGCGATCTAGGAAAATACATAAGGATTTTCGAAACGATTTTTTTTAACAAAATCAAGTACCACTAGTTATTTTTGAATTATTTAATTTTATATGAAAAATATATAATAACGATATCTATTAGAAGAATATACTATCAAAAATATAATTAATCCCTTTTGATGCCCTAAAATATTCAAAGATGTCAGTAAGAGTCTGTTGAAGTCCCCGATAAGCATATTGACCACGTGACTATGATTCAGCGCTCGACATACGTGTTGCAAAAAACCATATAATTATCTCTCTCACTGTCGTCACTTAACATGCGAGAGAGCGAAAGAGGAAGTATCTCATCGCTCGCGCTCGAAAGAGCAGCTTCGACTTCGGTTCTTTTGACTTCGGTCCGTTTGCTGACAATGTTCGGAAGCGCCCAAAGCTGGCCAAGTCGACTGAATTACCCCCACTTTACCTCCTGTGCGGGCAGAACCGAACTCAACCGAAGTAACCCACTATATTCTCCGTCCTTGGCTAACCTTGGCCAACTTCCAGAGAGTGTAGTGCAGGCATTAAATTAGACAACTTTAATATGCGGTAGCGCGTGTCATGAACATGGTATTTCAAGAACTAGAGGGTGTCGAAACTTCGATTTCATTTTCACTCTTGACCCCACGAGAGTGCATATGCCCTTCTGCACATAATATCGTGGAAATGAAATCGTCTAAAAACCGCTTCTTAATGTAGCATTTTCTCATAAAACCTGATATTATAAACATCATTGTCGCAAAGTTACAGACTAGTTTCGCTACGCAGCGCCGCGAATTACGGTGTCGTGCGAAATTTCATATAATCGACCGGTTTCCGACTTGCGCGAAAGACACTCGACTTACGTTATCGGCGCATTCTAATGTGAATAATGTGTTCGGACAACTTTGACCGAGAAATCAGCCAAAATTTAGGAATAACTGAATAATAAAAAGACTTTTATACGAGGAAAATTTGAAGACAAAATTCGGTAGATGCAAATATTTCCGGAGAATATTTGCGCTGTAAAAAACAATGAAACAATAGGCAGTTTGGTATTGTGCTGATGAATGGCTCTAAATGAACTAAAACTAAACCTATTGTATATGTAGGCTGTAATTATGCCATAAAATTATCTCTGCAATGGAGCAAGGTCAATATTATTGTACATTTATTCAAAAAATCTGATGATACTTTTCCACGAAAGAAGAAACTGCTGCTGAAATTCATCGACAACTTAAATGAATAAGCAAAATCCTGTCATGGATTTAAAACAGGAAGAAGTGATCAATGAACTTTATTATATTAACTGTTATTTAAGAAACGATTAGTCTATCTTAAAGCAAGGAAAATTATATACAACCGCAAATACCTAAACAAGCTCAATTAAAAATATAAAGATAAAAATGTATTATTTTTAAAATAGTAAAGCTACGTTTGGATCACTCTGTATAATTTCATAAATTGCCTATATTTTAATTTAACGTTTTTCTAAATTTAAAACCATTCATACGATGTTCGTTGATCCCATAAATGACCCGAAGCAAGGTCAACAAATCAGGTTATGTAACTTTTCAACATAATCTATTCATTAATAAAAATCTGTGATGTTCGATAAAAATACTATTTTTGCACACTCAAATCCATTAAAAACAGATTTCTATCCACTGCATACTCTATAGAATCCAAAGATAAAGGCCACAATAGAAAATGCAGGAAAACGCTTTCTCTGAAATCCACCTGATAAATTTCTCTCCATAACTGGCCATTGTGTTTACAAATTGATTTGACAGTGAGCGATAATAATATCAATCGAATTAATTGATAGTATTATAGTTTAGATATATGTACATACATAATTTATCAACTATTCCTCACGACAATTATACACCTTTATTATATACATATAGGCATTATACACCTTTTTACTATTATTGACTGCGAATTTAGTTAACACATATAAAGAAAATGCCAAGATATATTCATTTAATTAAAATGAACTGTAAATGAGAAAGTGTTTGACCACGCAGCAATTTTTTCAATCATAAATTACAATTTTACTTAAATTAAATTAGCCAAATAAATAAAAAAAATATTACTCAAGTGTCATTATTATAAAACTGCATATGTTTAATTTTTCATGCAACACGAAATTTCAACATAAACACTACTTTTAAAGAAACTATGAAGATTTATATAGCTGCGCAGCAAAAATATGAACAAAAACAGGAGCAGATAAAATTCTGCTAATATAATATACGTCGTTTCTTAAAAACTCATATATTTTTAATGTAATTAAGCAGAACAGTGAGCATTTAAGTGAGCTTTAATAAATACCATATTTTTCGAACGTATGATATTATTGTATTTACTAATACATCAAAAATTATGTTGGAGGTCAATTTGTTTACTATGGCTAAAACTAGGCGGTCCTTTGGTAGCACTAACGTGACGGCGGCGTAGGGCAACACATTAACCCTTTGAACGCGGAAAGTGACTAAAGTCGCCCAATTGATTGTTTTATCTCTTTACGCAAAAATCAGTAAAAAAAATGCTTTTCAATAAAAATTAAAAAATCAGAACATTTAAACACAGTATCAAGGTAAAATTTGCATTTTTCAAAAAAAAAACAATAAAATATTATTTTTGATTAACGCGTTCAAAGGGTTAAGACGACGACCGGCGGCGCCTCATCCGCCGACTTCACGTAAAAAGTTCATTTAATTCCCAACATGGAACTAATTATATCATAAAACATCAATAAATTTAGATAGTAATCCTAAAAGCCTCATTGTAATAAATTAATAAAATGCAGGAATAAAAGTGTAAAATGCGGTTGCAGTTGTAACGATTGGATTCGGGCCATAACAGACTAACCCAGTCCATTTTAACTCATAAGTAAATAATACTATATAAATAATACATATTTTTTTTAAATATGGTGCACACCTAAAATATATGAGCACCATCCTGCATCATTTATTCAACTCTTGTGTTTAGCAAGCTCAGTGTGAAGCTGGATGACTCGTTTAAAAGGAGCCTTCTCAAGCGCTCAAGAATAAGGGACGCAATCGCGACTCTCGTAGTTGAAAGTCGCCGAGCATTTAGCAACGTTACGCCTTATATATGTATGTATATCAAGAAAAAATGCTTCAAAAAGTAGGAAGAACTTTCAAAGGAGCATATTTATAAAAATAAAATAAAAGAGTCCAAATAGAGATTTCATCGATAGCTATCAGAACTTTATACTTAAGATATTGAGGAAGTAATTCCTAAAAAAAATATATTATAAAGAATAGATACTTTTTGAACAGCCCTTTATGTATATGAAGAAAAAAATGCTTTAAAATATAAAATATAAATCAAAAGATCACACATAAGTGTCTCAATGAAGATTTCAGCAATACTTCATGCTTTAGATATTGAGAAGAGATGTTTATATGTGAAATTAAAGGTTAGATACTTCTTTGGCATTAGTCAGACAATGCCACCGCATTTTTTGTATCGAGTTACATTACAAGTGTATAATATTATTTTAATTCATCATTACATTCTCATCACGCAACAGAAGCTCATAAAGAATACTTTGAACCCCGAGTCTGTAAATTTATGACGCGATTTCATGCGTCAAAAATACAACTGTAATATTTACTGACCGAATATTCGAAGCACAAATCCGCATTCTGTGGGCAAATGTGGAACGATATACACGTACCTTATGCAGATTGCAAGTGCATAAACTACATATTGGTTGAGATCATTCAGAATGAATAGCGTATGTGAAACGAAGCTGGAATCCGGCTCAGGGCAGCGCTGGCGAACATTTTTTAGACCTTTGAAATATATCAAGTATATGTATGTATGTACATACACTTTGAAAATCTTACATCCTTATATAACACATAAAACTCCAAAGGATATTTCAAACAGCTTTATCTAGTGAAGTTTAATACTATACTATATTTCAAGCCCTTTTTTTATGCACAATTTAGAACAATTGTTAGAGGAACTACACCTTTATAACAGTTTATTTATTTTTATGAATAAAAATCAATGTTGTATGATATGTACTATTTAACCGAAATTGTTAAAATCAGTTCGCAAGATCGCATCGCTTTTTTAGCAGTATAAAAAACCATCCTAACAAATAGACTACTTAATGAGTCATTCAATTTTTGTTTTTCCTCTTTGGTCAAACTGCTTAACAGACAATAAAATTATACATTATATTTATATTTACTGCTTCATAGTGTCAGTATTATATTAAGAAAATCAAGAATCATCCACCAAAAATAATGTTGAAAATTCACACTATTTAGCACATCACTAATACATTGTTCCATTTTTATCTTCGTCTTGTTTTCCTTTTTTGTTATTCGACAACCGTTGAAAACGGATGTGTTCGCTATTTTTTTTAATACAACTTAAATGATCGATGGTAAAATTATCTCGCTACTAAAACACAAAACACTCGTATTAATAATAAGTGATTAACAGAAAAATGTGTCATTAACACTTTAATATCCACTTCATTATCTTATCGCTAAATAAATAAACCGCAATCTAACTAAAGGGCCTTTTAACATATATATTTATACTATATTAATAAATATTAGTTAAATGTATTGTTTACAGTAATTTTTCGAGTGGCTCTTCTGACCTCACGAGGTCTCGGCCGCTAAAAGAAAATTGTTTCGATGATTATAAACAAGTTTTCCTTGGGTCATCGCGACTGGATCTCGTGAACGTGGCAATCATGTATTGTGGATTTTTATGCATTTTATTTTAACACTACAGTTGCCAAATCAACGGATTCACACAACGACATTAATATTCATGAGTGCTATTGAACTTTTATTAACATAATCTATTAAGCCAGCAGGTGTTCAAGAAGCAAGAATTAAAATAAACTTCGTGTGTTGTGATTTATGTAATATACGCTATATATTCCTTAATTATATGTATCAATCAATAATTATACAGAAATGTTATTATTATTTTATGCCATTTTAATATATATTATTAAGCTCTTTCTATTGTGTATCACACATTAAACATTTTTCATAGAAACATATTTATTTTTAAACATCTCATTCATACCTATAGATGATTTATGTAAATTTGTGTGTTTTATACTCAGCTCAATTTAAATACCCCACGATTTTATACACATTATAACACAAAACACGTATTTTCACGATAAATTAAACTAAAATAGATTTTTATGTGTATTATACACATTACCATATGTTTGCTATCACTAGCCAGCTGCTGTTACGCGTTACGCGCTTATAATTACAATTTTATGCTCGTTTACTGCCCGCGAGGACGTGTTTTCTATGGAAAAATTGAACAAACACACCGTTAATTTCGATATGCAGAACGGTAGGGGATGCGTCCAGCTCGTCAAACTTATAGACTCGCGCCCAATTTATTACATCAAAATATACATATTTCAATTCAGATTAATGTAAAAATCTTAGGAATTTATTTTTTTTATTAAATATTTCGTTGTAACCTGACAGGCGTAAGCCCAATGCGTTACAACGGGCAAATCTATTCCAACTGAGTAAGTAAATTGGACATAAATAATGCCTAGACGTAAATTGAAGATTTTATATGAAAATGTGGCATTGGTTACTTTTTTTATTGTCGAAATGGATAGTTCCATGCATTCATTAAGGAAAAACATCAGCAAACCATCATTCTTACAAAAAATGAAGGCAAAAATATCACCACTTTTGAAAATGTCCAAATATTTTGTGTGAAGAACAACCAATATCATTCTTTACAATAAACTGACTATAAATTTAAATTTTATGTATGTCCAAGGTTAAGATAATTAATAAAATATGTTTACTGACATTTCGTGTAAATATAAATAGCTTCGTATAAAAATTATTATATTTTTCGTTTTTGTTAAATGCGACTTCGGCACAGACACAATAGTGTAATTAATAATAAAATATATGTATGTATAATTATAGAAACTGTCGACTCTTTGTGACAATTTTTTTACACAGGAGGATTGAGCAGCTTATATTACAAAAACGCCGCAAAAACACAAGAGCAAACGCATCACGTGCATAGATAGTACAGATAGTATCTGGTCTATGCGTGCATATCATGTTTATTTTATATAAACAATAAATGTCGATGATGCCATTTGATTAAAACGATTTTTTAACATCTTACATTTTATAATGGAAAGTTTTCCAATTAATATAACAAATAAACGTAAAATACGTATTTAAAATAAAAGTAAACGAGAGCTAATTAAAATAGCAAGGGTGAATTTTTTTTATATAGAATAATAATTGCAGGGATAAGTAATATTTATACTTATATAGTGAAAATCTATTAATATGAAATTAAAACCATGTTTTTTTTAGTTTTAACTATGTATTGTTAATAGTATTTTTGAAAACTTAAGATAGATAGTTTAAACAATTTTAGTAATAATTTCGTAATAAATTATACTCAATAATTGATTATCACTTGATTTTAAATTATTACCTGCCTAAAGGACCAAAAACATTAAATCAAAAATTATGACAAAATTATTTTGAAGGCGAGAAAAACACTTTTAATTCTTGAAAAACCGGAAATTGAACATTTTTATTTTAATCAAAATACTCTAAACCATATTTTCATCATTCATTAAAAGGGAAGGTACTATGTCGATAGAATTTTTTGGGGTCTTGGGATCGATTTACAATTAGTAAAAATATTGACCTTCCAACTACAATAAACTTTTTGCGAGCATGACCTATTCCTTTGCTAAATACCTTCAAGATCCTAGCAATTTAGGTTTTTATGAAAATTTACTATCAGACAATAATATTGTGGAATACATTAAAATGAATAGTGAAGGTGTCTCGAGTCATGAAGATTAATGCTATAAATTTATAAAATTGTTTTTGTAATATTTTCTAATAATTTTCTGATATGTTTTTTTAATGTATGCATGCATGTACATATACATACATATTTTATATAATGTTAAACTTAAGCGATAAATATGAGTAAATTGTAAATAAATTGGAAAAACAGCAAAAAAATTTTGCCCATGAAACGTTAAATTTTGGTTTTTATTTTTTATCATATTTTTATTTCTAATGTAAATTTATTACGTTTTAATATTTAATGTTTATATTTAAAGCCTATTAAATAAAGTATTTCCTTGTAATCAAATGGAAAAAATAATTTTAATTTTAATAAAATATTTAGAAACAATACCTCTAATTCCAATAAATATGAAAATTGATATAATTATGAAGTGAAAGTAACTCCTCAAGGATTTGCTGCTTAACTTTGAATCGCAGTTGTGCAACTTTGTTGTATGTTAAGGTCATTAAAAAAATCATTATTAAATACCTTCTAAGGTCCTCAAGTTCTCTCCGACCTCCGGCAGCAAATGCAGGAAGGTAGTCGCCAGCAAAACTCCACCTCCTATCGACAGCAGAGCGATGACGATCCTGTTGGACGATTTTATGTCGGCCAAGGTCTGATCTTCCTTGATCCAATGGAACTTCCTGGACAGAAACAGAGGCAGCATTCCGAAGGTCATCGAGGCAAAGAACAACACCACCATCGCCACCGACTTCGCAATGATGACGCTCCTGTGGTCGTCGCTGAGGTGGTCATCGTGACGAAGGATCACGTCGTCTATTATCGTCCCCATTTTTGCGATTTGACTAGATATTTACAGCTATATGTAGACTAATCGGCGATAGAGATTGACTACCTGTAACATGAAAAAAGCATGTTCAAAAGAAAGAAAGTTTTCGCACACGTTTTTAGCGAAGCAGTTTCTACGTTATGTCGAATTTAATCATTTATTTTATGATACTCGTAAGTGTTCAAATAGTAATCATATCATATAATTTACGGTGCCATTGAGAAAAGCAATTTAAAGTAATTGCTGTTATAAATTTACTGCGTTTAATATTTTTTAGTCGCAGATGGTTGATCTTTGTAACAAAACAATACATATGAAATCACTTACAGTAGCTTAATATAAATACGGTTAAAAGTACTTAATATAATAATTGCATCCATTGCAGCAATAACCATAAAAGTAAATTAAAAACATGTACATATACATATATAGTTTTATTTGTCATTTGGAAGTTATCCCCAACAATCATATATTTTTACGCATAATTTTTATTTTTGTAATGACTTTTAAGAAAATAGTTTTTAGTTGTTTTCTTATTGCGCGTATTAGTAAAAAAACTAGTAGTTATACCTGGCTCTCGATTATCACATTAATATTTATAATATAAGAAATATGAAGCGTATAAAGGTACATTATGTTTCAAATGAGGAACTATGTAATGTGACAAAATATTGCTACCAATTTAAAGTAACTAAAATGTGAAAAATACATCTTTAAAAAATTGCAATTTATAGTAGTACTTGCTTTCGCAATGACCGTAAATAATTCTCGGATACAATCACTCATAGTTGTCATGGTCACTATAAAGATGATTAATTTTTACCTAAAACAACAAAACTAAAATGTTGTTTACGATTAAACATCACAATAGTAAATATGAATAAAATAATCCAAACAAGCAAAATGTCAATATAAAGTGAACCTATTAAAAAAAAATATTTACTGAACTATCTTAATATTATTTTAATCGCAGTTGTTGATGATAATATAATCGTCTTTAAGAATTTATTATGATAATAATCGCATAGATCAGGCACGTCCAAAAATGTACCACTCATTGTCTCTACTAAAAAAAATCTATTATGCTAACAACCTTCAACTAACTACACATTACACCTCAAGATGAGCTCATGAATCGTGAATACATGAACAGGAATGTTATAAAAAAATTCTCAAACCTGTTGATCAATATAAAAAATTAACCCTTTACGCTACTTGCATTGGTACAATATTATTATATAACATAATAAATTAGCACAGTATTCTGTAATATGTTGAAAAAATATACGTAACGCGAGTTAATTAAAGCAGATAATAAAAACAATCGTCAGTGGCGTGCACGGCTTAAATTATAACATTTTATATTATTAATTAATAATTCATATAATTACTCAGCCGCGTTTTTGTGATACTTCACGTCATACGATCGTACAGTGTTTACAACGTTGTTTAAATACGGTAACACCCACTTTTATTGACTGAACAAATAAGACAAAAACTATTCCGATTCTAAGAATATTTTATGTTATAATATATTCAATAAAAAAATTAGAAATAAGAAATAAACTTAGACATAGCATTTAATTTTTTTTTAAATATGTAATAATAATTTTATATGCAATATAATATATTATATAATAAACATATCTGATTATAATGCAAAATAAATAAGCCCATAAACATTTAGGGTTATAAATATAGATTTATATGTAATAAATATACATTTTTATGTGATTATAAAAAAATAGCAATCTCTTTATATATACATATATATGTACATACATATCCACCTTTTTAGGATTAAAAATATAAATAAATATAATATAATACATAAGCCATATAGTTTGTTAAAGTATTATATAACTAGAAAATAGTTTTGAGTCCAGTGAGAAAACACATTTACATCTCTAATATATATCAGCTGGAGTAAGATAGGGTAAAGCCTATGCATCATTGTGACACACGTTAAGCTAATAATATTGTTTCTGGCCAAAAACCCGGAATTGTCGATTTGTTGGCGTTCGCAACTTTTGCGCTTTTCTTATGGCTCCCTTTGCCGCATTTTGTATCTAGACTTGCACCTACACCCGTATAAAACTCAGATAAAACAATAACTTCCCAGAGACAATGGACAGTGAATAAATTACGCAGATTGGGTGTTAGAGCAGCAGGAAAAAATAAGTTTTTTTGCCTCATCTATTTTTCTCTAATGATGCACATTTTTACTTTTCTGTGTATGTTAATATGGGGCAGCAGGAAAATCCTCATGTGATTCATGAGAGAGCATTACATATCCAAAAATTTTGGTGCGCATTGTGGTCAGGCGGCGTCATTGGGCCTTATTTTTTTTTAAGCAATGAAGGTCGGACTGTAACAGTCAATTGTGAGCGCTATAAGCGCTTGATAACCGATTATTTTTGGTATGAAATCTAATATATTGATGTGAAAGACGCGTGGTTTTATCAAGACGTTTTGATGGAACCACGTTCAAGATGTTTCCAAATCGCATTATTTCACGTCTTGGTGACGTCAACTGGCCGCACAAAACCATACGATTTAACGGTCCAAATGCGGCCATTTAATTGATATCATTTTTCATAATTAGTGAAATACGGAAAATATTTGATTATTAATAAAAAACGATTTTTTTTAAATGTTCAGAAACAATTGAATCATCCTTTTCAAACTGTAACTCTCCACCATATCACCAGTTTCAAAGGTAAGTAAATTAGCATTAAAGTAACATTTTTCACATCATCTTATGAGTTTAATTTGATGATGTAAAAGTCAAAATATAATGAGTATTATTAAAATTCAAGCGATACATATTAGTGACACGTACTAATAATTATCTAAATATAGTAGTGTGTACTGTATTTTTCATTTGATTAAAAAAACATTCATTTGATTCAATGTGTATTTTAAATAATTAAATTAAAATGCATACAGAATCCAAAAATCTGCAAAATAAAGGCAGATACTTCTGGAAGCATGCGCGCGGACATAAGCTGCGTCTGCCTCAGCATATGTTATATTATTGGCAACATGAACTCAAACATGTGATTTCTTTCGGTAATATAGAATAACAATTATTAATTAAAATATGATGATAGTGATATGAGATCTATTAAAAAAATAAGTAATCGACTGTGATTTTTGCGATTCAATTTGCTTCTAGCTTCGACAAAAAATTGTTTACGTCCATTGTTTTTTTATCATATTAAAGTGAAGAATGTAACAGATTTATTTTATAGTCCCATCGGATACACTTTAATTTTTAACTCTCATTCAAAGATTTGTCTAAAAAGTGAATCACATGATGCGTAGAGAATATTAGGGACGAACTCAAGAAGGTGGCATTTTTATTTTATGCTTTTCTTAAAACTTATGATAGATAAATGTCAGTTATAAAATATATACATAAAGTCTAATAAAATTAAAATAATGTTTGATAATCCGACCTTGCCATGGAGATTAAACCTATGATTTTAGTTGACCCTTAATATTTAAAAAAAAATGGTAATCGATTATCTCAAAACTATGTATTTGCTAAGTTTACCAGGTACAATGAGACCTTACAAAAAGAATTATTAAAATGCTTAGAATTTAAATATATTTAATGTAGCTATTAAATATTTTTAAATTAAAAAAAAATGTAAATGTTCTGTTAATAACACGTAAAGGTTAACATGTTATTTATGAATACATATGTGAGAGTAAGTACCTAAATGTATATAAAAATGAAATTGTAGTGACCTAAATTTGAGAAATATTATTTGCTCTTGTTTATTCGTAATCGTGTTAGGTTCGACTTGCTTATAAAATTTGACAATAATAAAATCAAATCACTCAATATGCAAAACAAAGCTAAATAGCATTAACCATTCAAAGAATAAAAATAAAAATAAAAGAATAACAAAAACAGCACAGTTAAATCGGAATGTCAACTTAAACGAAAGCCGTCAGTGAGTTCAATGTTTAACTCGAATGTGTGTAATGTTTGCGTTTGGTATTAACATCAATCACTCACCGATTTCCGATTGATGACATGGTAGCAAATCGGTCTATTCGAATAGCACGCGCCTTGACAGTATTATTGTTTGATTAATCTGGTGGCATACGAGCCAACCTGACGATGAGACCGCGTCGGCCGAGAGCGGCTTTCGCACTGACCAGCTCGCTCCGAGCTCTCGGCTCGATAACTTCGCTGCAGGTGCTGTCATCGTGCGGCCGCGGCCCAAAACAATGAGTCAGCCCCCTAGAGCGCAATTTCCGCAATGTCAAGGAAAACTCGGGAAATGCGAACGCCCACTTGTTGATAGATAATAAACCTACCAGTTAGGCTAACAGAAGTATGTTTATTTTATATACCTATTTTTATTACAAATGCGAACCGTAAAATAAAATAAAAATACTTAAGAAAAATTATAGTTGAGCAAACCTATAAAATATAGGCACTATCCCACATGAATTGTTCCAACTCTTCATAGCTATCGCCTAAAACATCATTGTTTCTGGCTCGTATATGGAAAGTGTTTTCGAGCGCTTAAATTCTGGTCGCAACGAATTAAAATACATATGTATAATATTTAAGAATGAACTAGAGTTTAGGTATAATTCGCATAAATATTATTTAATGTATAAAATAAAAAAATATGTATATTCAAAAGAGAGAGAATAATATATTTCGGTATACCGCAAGAATATGAGTTAGGACTATTATCATCTACTATAATAAAAATAATTGCGTTGGAACCCCGACAAAGCCGCGCAGGACAATCCCGCGCCGACTAAGCCGCGCCGTCATAGCCGCGCAGTCAAAACAAAATTCATTTTATAACATGGTTTTTATTTATTAATAATTACAAATATATATATAGGAAAAGGAAGGCGTCTCGCTACCGCTCGCGCCGACTTTCACTGTAGAACCAAACACCCTAACCTTTTTTTAATGATATTGTATTGATTTATTTTCATTTCGGTATATTTTGTAACTGTCCAGCATCATCCAATCTATGACTAACTGTTCAAAAAGTGAATCACTAGTGATAGAGATGTCCACAAAACAAAATAATTAGAATTAAAAAAATCATTTTCTTTTATTTTATTCAATTTTATAATTTTGATTGCGTGGCAATGTCGGCGCGGCTTTATCGTCGCGGCAATGTCGGGGTTGTATTTCGCGGCTATGTCGGGGCGGCTTAGTCGGCGCGGGATTGTCCGGCGCGACTTTGTCGGGTCCCCAATTGCATTTTATGGTCTCAGCTAATAATTACAATGTTTAATTTAAATAGTGATAATTGAGTTGAGAAATTATTGTGCTTCTTTGCTATTATTTTGGTTTTCATTCAGTTCATGTGGCACCCATTTATCGAGATTTTTTAATTGATTTATAATTATTGACTTGCTAACGCCTAATTGTGTGCAAGCACTTGAATTGTTGCATTATTCTGAATAAAATAACGCCTTCAGTTGATCATTATCAATTGTGAATATTTTTAAGGATCTAGTCCATTGCATGATTTTATATATTGAACGACCATTGCACCATACGATCTTTAGCAATCCCCATAATTTAGTTTACGAGCAGTTTCTATTTTAATATCTCATGCTAAATATTGAGCAACGATATTATATATGATCTATGAAAGAGGTAAAACTTTGCTATTAATAAATTTAAATTAGCATGAAAAGGTGATTAAAATAGTAATAAATATTTAATTGCTTAAACATAGAGATGTTTAAGGATATATGTATTACTATAAAAAAACAATCATTTAGGAACAGTTACTTAAAACAATGAGTTCTACAAAAAGAATATTGTATTGAGAAGTGGGCTAAATAAAAACGAACTATATGTTACGCTCGAAATCGCAAAATTACGAGGCAGAAGCGCGAAATTATAAGCGTATCATTTTGAACGCCCACTGACAGAATAATATGCAGAATGAATTTTTAAAAATGTATTTTATAAAAGCAATGTTATAAACACAATTAAGTGAGAAAAATATTTTTGTATTTTATAAAATCATCTTTAAGCTTAAAAATATTAAATTTAATAATTAAAAAAAGGTAAAATTTAAATAAAAAAATAAATAAAAAGTGATTTTGTAAAATAAATCATAAAGTAACTAATAATTTATACTGTTTGTTAGCGATAATGATAAAATTTCTGATTGTTTAAAATCCACTCAATCGATCTGCGTTAGAATAATATTGTTGTGTTTTATAAAATGAGACGATATCTTTTTATATATGGATATACTATATGTATGGATAAAAATATAAAGCTTACTGGTAAAATTACTATTTTTAAAACTTCGATTATATATTTCATTCATGAAATACGTTCAAGACATGAAAATTTAATACAGAAATAAATTAAAAAATATTTCACACTTTTTAAGGACGGAATAGCGTAGTCCATAACGTTTCAGACTAGTAACTTTGAGGTTACGGGTTTGAGTCCCGGCAGCGGCACTCGAATTTTTAGTTATAAAAAATGCACTATTATTATATCAGATTACAATGAAAGATTTAATAAAAATAAATAAATAAAATATCATTTTTATTAAATACTGCATTTCAATCTTCTCCCCTATATCAGGCGCGTATGGCGAGATACTTTCCGTTTCGCTCGCTCGCATGTTAAGTGACGAGAGTGACTGAGAGATAAAGGGGTGCGGAACGTAACGCGAGCGAGCGAAAGAGAAAGAATTTCACGGTACACATGTTTATTTAATATTTGTTAATTTAAAAATAATTTGAACTACTATTAAATAAACCTCCAGATTCTCTGGCTCGCAAAAAAGTTAGATATTTTTAAATATGCCTATTAAATAACTATTTAAATATATCATTTTATTTATTATTTTAATATACTATGTTTAGTATTTGTATACATATATTTTTTAAATACTGATCGCTCTGTATATATCCATTCTATATGTACATATATGTTTATCTGTCACAAGAACTTCTCCCAAATGATAACCAGTAGCGACGTGACATTTCCACATGTCATTCTGGTTGCCATTTCTAGGTCAACTGTGCTATTTTCAACTTTTATTTATCAAAGACGATTACATGCTACTGCAATACGTGCCAATAAGCCGCTGAAGAAACTGAACAGCGACGTGCTACTGCAATACGGCAATGCAATAAATTTGTAATAACAGTACGAATAAAATTAATTGTAATGAATAAAGTATTACATAATAAAAAAATTATATGTACATTTTTAATTTGGGTATAATAAATAAATAGAGAAAATCATGTATCTATAAAATATATATAATAATAATAAAAAAAGGTTCTTTAAATTCACGCAGTTTTCTAATTCTAATGTATATAATCATAATCGATTCATTTTTCAATAGCATATATTAGAGCATTCCATTAATACATTTCCATTAAGATTTACAAAAATAAAAAAACACGTTTTCTGTATTAAGATGACATTAAAAGGTTATAGCACAACTTTCGTCCAAAGATGAATCTTTAATTTTAGCACGAAAAAGCAACAATAACCGCGATTTCTCAACAGAATAAAATTTGCAGTGAAATCGAATAATCTTATTTATCTTGTTAATTGACCGAAATAACAAGTTGAGAAATACCAGTTCAAAATACCGGCTAATGAATGATTCATGTGAATTTTCCGCACTTGAAATAAATATAATACAATATGCACTTAATTGAGAAATGTACTTCCATTTAGCAAATCAATTGTAAAATAAATAGAATTGTTTGTTTGAGTATTTCCTTGAATTGTGTAAGATTGAAAATAAAATGTATATTTGCAAAACTATCAATATATATTTTTTTACATTTAAGTATTTTAATAATATTATACTTTATATAATAGATGCAAGATATATGTTCCTTTTCAGTCAAGATGATTGCCCTTTGGTTATGTGGTTTGAAAATATTGTGGGGATTTCCCTATATAATCTTTTTAGTATCGTTTTTTCAGTTTATCTTTAGTATTGTAATCACAAAACCGGATCAAACAAAACATGTTAAGCATACACATCAACGTATAGAAAATATTAATTTAATCAATTCAACCGAAATGCCACATTATAATGTATCTGCTTCACGTGTTCATTATGCACGAATAAATAATTCATGATCTTAAACTGACTTCTAGAAGTAATAATAAACGTGCTCATCTTCAATGAGCAACCACTTATTGTATTGCAGCTAAAACCTATTAAAATTCTATGCAACTTCATCAAAGAACAATATACAACGGACTTCCCCGACTACAGGTATATAATTATCTGTAAGTCCCTTTAAATTGACTGCAATATTTTATTTATCTATGTAATAAAAACTCACCACTTCTACTGAATAAAAAGACGATAACTGAGAATGAAGGATTGGATTCAAAGTATTTATATCGAAAGATTACTTCTCAAGATGATACTATTGAGATAAAGTATTATAGAAAATATTAATGAGATGGTATCATAAATAGCGACAGTAAAAATCTCTGATTAATGACGAAAAATACGTAATTATAATTATCAAAAGTAATACAGTTTTAATTTAAAAATACAAAAATAAGTTGGTTATAAATAACTTGCATATAGCTAGGTTAAATGTGATAATTAGATAAACGTAGCTGTTTTCTTTAAAAAAAATCAATATTGAGGAAAATATAAATTGAGGTTGTGGTATTTCCAAACAGTCATTTCTTTTCAAGCTTCAGTGCTTCTAAACTTATCTTTATTTAATATAGTTAACTATATAAAAATTACATTATAAAGCGATTTGCCAGCTATTTATCACAAATGTAATTACAACATTAAACTCTTCATTTATATTATAACAAAAATACTAGGCTATTACATAATCTCATCCAATTAATTCGTAAGTGGGGGCATATAAATCTTTACATATAAAAATAAGAGAATGAAATTTTTGATCAGTAAAAAACGAAGCATAACAAATCATAAATTTACCACATTGACTGAATTTTTTTTAAATTATCATACAAATTCTGCTTATAAATTTATTGTTTTACATTTTAATTATTTACTTATTTTAATTTTATTGCTTTTTTACCCTTTAATTATTAAGGCAAAGTTTAAATTTTTAACTCTAAGAGCGACTTATCAGAGCTTTTGCACTTTATAAGGTATCCTTTATAATTTACGATCCAAATTAACCTTGGAATTCTACCTGCACAATTTAACTCTTTCAATTCTTAAATTTCTAAGAAGGTCTGATAACCTAAGGGGTTGGAGTTCTTTTAACCTTGGTAAAAAAACATAAAAAAATGTGTTAACAAATCAATAACATTAGAAGGATTTTGACCTTGAATAGAAAATGTTATTATACATAATTTTTATTCAGATAAAAGCAATATCAATCAGACCATCGAAAGTTTTTTTCTCATAATATTATGATTTAATTGATCTATTATACCCCATATCTATTATTGCTGTGTTGTATAATAAATTTTACTATTTTTCCCTTATCTTTCACCTGCTAAAAACTTGTTATCTAATATTCTCTCAGACACAACCTAATATGCCAAATATTTAGATTAAGATCTATCTTAATCATCTCAAAAAGTGTCTGTTGTTATACGAGTTAATCTACGCGGCCTGCCACCGCCTAAATAAAATTCAGACGAGCCCAAAAAGGCCTGGGGTTGAGACCTTTGTGGGGCGAATTTGCGCTTCATAACTAGCTATGGGGAGGCCGAGTAGTGTGACATAAACAGCCAGTTAGATGCCAGAAGAACAGTTTATTGTACAAAATATATAATTTACTAAGAACATCGGGTGGCAAAGTCGAGTGCTTAGTGAGTGATTAATGATGCGACAGAGTGGCACATATTTGGACGAATGGAAGATCAACCAAGTTAAGAGCCACTCGTTTTCTAGTTTAACCTCCAAATCAAACCACTAGTGAGAGTTTGTATTAAAATCAGATAAATAGTAAGTTTTCAGCAATGTATTTTTCAAGACGAGCTTCGAAGCTTATGAAAAAATGTTGTATAATAAGTTTTTACTATAATGTATGGCTTTCAAAAGTCTGTTTGGGTATTGTGTAATTCATGTATGTTCTAGAAACCCGATCTCTAATGTTTTTTGTAAGCTCAAGTCGTTTGCATATTTCTAATACCATGGTTGAAACTTGACTTGACAACAATTCGCCTAGCTTGCAGTTATTAATTATCTTATCCATTTATCAAAGTCAATATAGGTGTTTTCATAAATTAGTGGAACGTTTACTATTTTTAAACCAAATTTGGGTTTAGATCATTTAGTTCTACTATAGATAATTTCATGGAAAGTAATACAAATTCACTACTTAATAAATATAGACTTTTTTGAGCGTTTAATAATACATTTAAAATATAAACACTATGGTATATCATATATGAATTAGGTAGACCTAAGAAAATATGTTTATAATGTAGCAAGGCACAGATTTGAACCCTTTTAAAGCTCTAGAAGACATATTACGAATAGCTGATCCAGATATGCAAATCCTAAGGAGAAAATGTTCATTCTAGCATATAGTGACAATTTTGACATATATTGTAAGAATTTGGTTTAAATATAGTGAGACAGAGATTTTAATGGGAAAAATGGAAATCAGACCTGGCCCTATCTTATTTAGCTACCCAAGCAAAAATTTAGTCCCCCACCTGCATATCATCAACACATTTAATTGTCAAACACAAATACTACTTTACCATAAATTATCTTTCATAAATAATTTTGAAATTTATAGTAATTAAAAGTATTTACCAGCATTTTAAAATTATAGTAAAGCAAAATAACTACACAGTGGTTTTTTATTGTTTTATATTTAAATTAATTAATAAATTTATGCATTTAAGATCTAAAAAATAGTAAATCAACACTGAAAAACAATTGTATGGTAACCACAGAACAAAGAATATAATGTGCATTAAAAAGCGACGAAGTTCAGAGAGTAAAATATATATTTACCATGACACTATCATTTAATCGTTATAAGGAGAGCTAAAAATATGTTTAACCCTTAGCTATACTAACATTAAAAATATGCATATTAATTTTAATGAAATTTTTTTATGATTGTAAAATTATTATCTATATATATTTTAAAAAGTAATTAGGATATATTCTGCAGTTTTAAATAAAAGTAAAATCAACATTTTTATAATAAGAAAATAATTTATAAATAAGTTATATATAAAAAGTATGTGTATTATAGCATTAATAAGCTTAAATAAATAAAAGTTATTTTCATATATCATCCACTAGCTATACGAAATAATTTTAAGTGGTCTTTGATTGTGTGCACATGGTTGCATATACGCTCACCAAATAATTTTAGAATTTTAGCGACATTTTTTTAAAGTGTTACGTCTTTATTTTGACTTTGACACCTGCCCATCAGGCTAACCCTGCCCGCACCGGACCTTAGTGAGCTGAAGATGAAAGTTAAAGCGACACCGGCTTACAAAGACAAAAAGTTTTATAATTAAAATAGCAGCACTCTCACACGATATAAAATTATTTTTTTACCGTTTCACAAAATGTGGCGAACGTTGAGATGCTACCGACAATTTTGCCTGAATTTTACAACCTCAACGTATTTTCAAAGAGCACTTCTGCATTAGACAAATAAACAAAATTGATCGTCTTCTTTGAACGCTTATTAAAAATAAATGTGCCTCATGTTTATGTTTTATAACACAATTAGGGTGAAGTGGTGCAAGCGTGAAGACGTTTTACTAATTGTTATTGATTTGTTCATTCAATCTGATTTTATTCTCATTAAATAAACTCTATTTCATAATAGTTTTCTGATATGCAACCATTTTTTTCCATTTTTACCTCTACATGTATCTTGTATTTTATGAATAATATATCCAAAAATTAAGTTATTAGTTCAATATTATAACAAATAATTTTAATGAAAAAAAAACAAAAATGTACAGTGCAAATTAAACCTCAATATTTTCTTTAAATAAAATATCTAATAAAATTCGCTGCGGATTCCAGCGGATTCTTAATTTTGCCTCCCCCTCCCTCTCATACAAAATACAAAATAATACAAAACCTCACCTTCCTAAGAATCTGTTACTTAATGCATGTCTTCAATATGCCAAATCTTTCCCAAACAAGCAGCTACTTTATCCCCCCCCCCTCCCTAGCTACGCTACATATATATTACATATTATATGCATATAAAAAGTGCAAAACAGTTTTTAAGCTTGATGAATTGTGAAGTAACTAACTAAATTTTCGAGCTGCCCAAAAATATTTTAAGAGACGACATTTTATGACCGTCTAGGTCATAAAATGCCGTACATATTCAACTTAGCTTTCGTGGGTATATATTTTTAACGCATTTAGCTTAAGAACCACGCTATACGAACGGTCCTTCAATCGCGATAATGCCGCTCCTAAGCTAGTGCCGCCCGGGTCGTTCCACCCTCTCCCCGGCCTTAAACGCCACTGCTTATTTTATAACTAAAAGAGAAGTTTATTGGTATAATAGCTCTTGTTGTATTAATCCAGTTGAAATTTACTATAGAAGCAATATCATCGATTCATTCAACTAAACTTAATTTACCGATCGTTCACACTACGACGGCGGCCGCAGTGCGATTTTACTAACCAAAAGCAAAGTTCATCATTTCGCTGGTAATATAAATATACATCTTAATATTATTGCTGTACATTTTTTTAATACATAAAAATTGTCGCTGCGTGGCTTATTTTACTCAACTAAGTGAAAAAGTCAGTTTGCATGTTTATTTCCTTTTCTTTAATTTTTTAAATATCTAACATTACAAATTTAGAGGCAGAGAAAATATTTAATATTTTATTTGCATTATAACTTGATTGTAGTATAATATAAAGCAGGGGTTAGAAAACTTGTTAGCCTTGTGGACCACGTTCCACTTTTTAGGTTAGTCAGATCAGATGCACAACTGGCTTAATTTAAAAAAAATCAGTCAATTAAAGCATTGAAAATATTAAGGGCAAACTCAACAAGGTGTTTTATTTTAATTTGACAAAATTATTTCTTACACCTAGAATAACAAAGTAGTAAAAATTCGTTTCTAGAATATATGTATAAAGCAAGACTTGTAAATCCTTTTGTTCCATAAAACCAATCTGATGAAAACAACTAACTTTTTTCCAAATTAAAGATATTAGACGCAGGAAGAAAATGACAAAGAAAACATATTAAAATAAAGTTACAACTGCTAAAAATCCTAATCTGCATATATACGTTTTTGTAAACGGAATCAAAACTTTCATATATTTCGCTTTACAAGATCCTAGAAGTACTAGAAATATCTAAGAGTTTTAAAAAAAAATTCCAATTGTAAGAAGTTTTCTTTTGGCTCAAGATCAATGGGTATATCCTTGTGAGATCATTTTACATTATAGATTTAGGGTATAGCTTTTACTTTATTAGGATATAAATAACTATTTAATGAGTTCTGTAATGTTACCAATTGCTAGCAGACATATTTTTTCATATTTCAACTCTATCTTGGTTAAACACTTCCTTAAAAAATGTTATGTTTTCAAAATACTGCCTTCTTCCAGTTTGGTAGCTTAGTCAAGTAAGAAATTAAAATTTCAGTTGCGCCTCAGAGTCATTTTTTCATAAAAACCAGCGTACTTCTATTTGATAAAGAAGCACTTCAAGGGTAGTAAATTATTATAACCCTTTCTTGAGGATGATGGTTGGGAGCATAATATATTTTTTTAGTATTATAAAACTGCAATTTTATTTTCATGAAACGGTAGAGTTTACATTATGTATTTTTTAAGACCGCAGACTAGACAACATAAACCGATGGGCCGGATCCGGACCGCGAGCCGTAAGTTGTTCTTGTATAGCAAGTGTTTCTAGCTCAAAACAATAAATACTATTTTTTCGTTAAATTTTACCACTATTTTGCACGATTTTTGCCACCATTTCCCTGAACGCCTTGAGAAGTCGAACGAACCAGTTATGTCACCAGTGAGAGGCGTTCCGAGAGACATATAATTGCCATGTAAATATCACATGCGACCGTAGGCAGTGTGTACGTACAGTTTGTTTCCCAAAAGGGTAATGCCCTACTACTTCATCACGCATGCACAACTCGTTTTCTGACCTCGCTTTTCGTAAAATGCACACACACATAAGTACAAATATATGGTTATTTAAGAAACTTCTCCTTCTGCTTATGCAGAAGAAGGCGCTGGAAATTTCTTGCGCTTTCTTCCAAATCAAAATTTTATTCGATTGGTGAGTGCTACATATCAAGTATGCGTTATTGTTTTGCTTAGCAAACTTTTCAGAACTGAAAATTATATTTTAGTGATTCCAAATATTTTTTTAATTGGGAAAATCATTAATATACTCAAACTATGAACTGGCATTTTAATGAGTATAACTCATGAACTAATGATATATGAAAAATAATAAAGCCTGACCAAACTCTCGAATTTCGGTCAGATTTGACCAAAAAATAAGGTTTATTTTTTCCTAAATATACAGTCGACGTCGACCTGGTTTTTTCATACATTGTGTCTATGAAATTACTTTAGTATTATAAGAAAAAAATCTACGTTACTTCCTGCGTCTTCTAAAATAATCATCGCTCTATCAATAAGACTTCCATTAAGCTTCATTGGCAGAGAAATAAGGTCGACTAATGCTTTTTTTTTATTATTATCACATTACTGTCATCACTGATATGGGTTGTGTGGCCCTTCAGCTAGTGAAACTTGATTCTCATATATTTTCGTTTAATAAAATATTAAAATAAATATAAAAAATTTATAAATACAAAAGTTGTAGGTCATATAAATCATAATATGTATGTATGCACTTAGATAGAATTAAAAAATATGGGATGAAGTCACCAAATAAATTGGAATGAAATTAGAGCACCAAGTCAGTGACTAATAACTCTAAGACATTGGTTTAAATCCCATATGAATATGATATGGACTCTAGTATTTTTCAATTTCTATCGTGTCTGTAAGAGCGGAATTAATGATTATTATGATTTAATTCCAATCGATAATCACAGATTGCGGTTTCTTAGATTTACCTAATCTCCTGGATGAATGTTGTGATGAAGAAATAAAATAAAATCGAGCCAAATTTAAGCTTAAAAATAATATCACAAATTCACTGATTTACAATTTTTTCAGAGGGGAACAAAAATTGGCCAGTCAGTGGTTGTTTTTTAAATATTTCGAGTACATTAAGATTTATATTATTTCATTAGAAAATAAAATATATTCAGCAATAAATCAATTTTTTTTATTGTAAAAATATTTTATGCCTTTATATAATACATATTACTTTATAATCTGTATTAAAAAATATATTTGGAACGACTGAGATTATAATAATCCTAAATTCTCAACACTAAATCTTATAACAATACCTATCTTATAACGTAATACTTCAAATTATATGCTATAAACTTTCAAGTACTTAAACATAATGCACCTATGACTTAATCACAAAATTAACATCTACACATTTTTTCATTATTTACTTTTAATGCTAAATTGGTCTAATCTTTATGATATTTGAAAGACTAACACGTGTTTCATAACAAAAGCAAATATACGCATTTCTTGTGACTCACTAGCGCAATTTTCACGCAATCCAACTTCATTAAAGCTTTATGAATAATAAGCACTAGACTATCATATAAAATTCTTTATTCTTATTGTGAAATTCCATAGCTTATCATATTATGCAACTTTTAATAAATATTAAATGTGATTTTAATACATTATCCCCACAATAATGCAATAATTTACGATAAAATCGTTATTATTTATAAATTATTATTGAAACATTATATTTATCTTCTATAATAGATATATAAGATAAGATCATCGTATTCATTTATTAATAATTGATAACAATAATGACGTTCAAGGACAGAACGTTTTTTTTTGCCCTTTTGTATTGCGTATTATAACGATTTTGTATCGGATCATAACGATTTAACGAATCGATGTCTGAAATCGCGAATTCGATAAAAATGTTTGTCCAGATGATATGAACTCAATAAATAATTTAATGAATAAATATGTTTTTCGTCATATAGTTGGAAATTAATTTAGTCATTTATTTATCTTTTAAAAGCTGTTGATACATGCGCTTTATGAATCAATCCTGAAAATAAATTGCAATTTAAAAACGCAGGATGATAACCCATAGAATTATAAATTGCCAAATTCTTTAGGAAACGTAAACAAATTACGTTTAAAAAGCATACAAATAACTTTTTTTAAGAAAACGAGTACGATCAGGGGAATGTGTATTTGAATAATAATCAAGAAAATCTGCAAAAATAAAAATATAGCGGATAAAAATTGGATAAACCTCTACCGTTTTAAAAAGGTAAAAGGTGAAAACTATAGGACTTTATTCGTCCAAATGTCGAATGAGTAATAGTTGACATTTATATTTTTGCATATTCAACGATAAAAGGCAATAATACATAAAGTCGTAAATTCGTCTTTATGTTGGATTTTGGGTCGAAGTCACATTAAAAGATAACTGAAATTTTCATTGCCACTCACGCTTTAAGGGAGCAATAAATGTGGGTACAAAGTTTTATCAGAAACAACAAAATGCAGGGGCTCAAAATTTTTTGCACAATATCGTTGCTAAATTTCGTGACTAACTAACTATTCGCTATATTCTTTCAGATAACTTAAATTAAAATCAATCATTCGATAAATGTTTTAAATAGTGTATAGTTACCAAAAAAGTTGTTGACCGCTGAATTTTCCGCTCGACGGCTACCAGAGACAACGACGTATAACGAAAAATTTCGCCGTTAAAAACAAATCCTTATCTCGTTATTTTAATCTTATCGCAAAAATGCACTGTACAGATGATCTTTGCCTCACACAAGATAGCACAACATGTCACTGATTTTTAGATAAACTAAATAAATTTTGTAGAAATTTTAAAAATGTTTCAAACATATGAAAAATACATAATATTTATAAATTTTATTTTATTTGTGTGTTTTTTATCGACACAATTTCCATGATTTTGCTTTAAAACGCGCTTTGAATGGTAATTAAAAGAAACGGCTCAATTCTTATAAACATACCAAAGAATCGTGTGTATTGTCACGATTTCGCGATTCACGATTCGCAAACGAAACAATAATTTCCAGAGCAGTGTTTAACGTGTTCTTTTTTTAATGGTACGAACGAGCGAAATTGGCGTCGAGAAGTAAAACGAACAACAAAAGGACCCGAAACGAGAAATTCGCCTCACTGGACCAAAAAAATATATAAATGACGTAAAATGTGTGTCAGACGATGGCAATTATAATGTAAACGGCGTAAAAATGCTTAAAAAAATCAAGAACAACAAAAGGAATAGAGAATTTGGTGTAGCTGACATCTGAAGTTTTTCGCCGATATATAATACAGAGTAACCCAAAAACTATTTTTTAATAATTTTATCTTAAGTAATAATCAGAGCATAGGATATTTTTAATATAGGTATTTCAGTACTTTTAAAATACAATAGCGGAAAATTATTTTTAAACGATAGAAAACTGTAAGTCAAGATTTTTGTCACGAGTACAAAATAACTTATTTTAAGTAGTGAACGATATCGTTTTTAAATTATTCATTATGCAAAAATAATAAATAATTTAATGTTGAGTTATGTATTCTGTATTATGTTTATAGTTTTTTTTTTAACAATTTATGTTGCTTTCTTAGAGGTATAGAAAGTTTTATACATAATATTTCTCTATATAATAGCAATTTAAGAAATACTCAAAAATATAAGATAAAATAATTAATATATATAAAACCCAATTAAGATACTTTTAGGTGTACGAAACACGATGCCTGACTTTGATTCATCTGATATATATTTGTAATTTCTTTAAACTTCGCTTCACTTTATTATAATAAATAAAGCTAACTATTAAATTATGAATTTCACTAACAAAAAAGCAAGATTACAAGCGCTAAGTTTAACCACAAAGCGCAATATAACGAGCGTAAAGTAGGAACGTCATTTTGGGGGAGGGGTGGGGACAAGTGAAGACATTGACATTTAATGAATTACTATGAATCTTAATAAAATAAAAATAGTAAAAAAAAACGTACACTAACTAGCCAACTTTTGCCTCCCTCCCTAAACCAGAAATTCTTAAAGAAAATCTAAAAGAAAACAATCTCGAATCTATTATGAAAATATTTTTTAAAATGTCATTTTATTGAAACCATATCTGATATAAGAAATAGATTTTCACTGATAGATATATATTTTTATCAGTGAAAATATAATTTATCTAGAAGATGCTAGTAAAATTATATGATCAATACATACTTATCATTATTTATTTACACGTGATGTATGATAAAGAGAAAAATAGCAAAAAACCCAGATTGGATCTCTGTGATACACCAGAATGAGCTAAATAATCATTGGAGCGACGATTGTCATAGCTCAAAATATTAACGGCGGCGACTTAGTAACTTAAAAAAGTTTCGAAGACACTCACTTTACTGAATGTATTTTGAAAGTCGATATAAACACATCCAGCTGGATTTTATCACCGCCTTCGAAAGACACAATATGTTTGTGACCGTGGAACGACGCGAACGAAACCCGCGTTGTTTGTCTACTAGCGATTGCCGACGGTGAATTATATCAAACAACATAGCAGGTGCCGAAGGAATTGGGACCGCTCTAAAATTTTCAATACTCAATATGTCACCATTTTTATAGATCGGGGTAACTTTCGTACATCTTCACAAAACAGGAAACGATGAAGTCTTAAGCAATAAATTAAAAATGAATCGCAGAGAGCAAGAAGAATAACATGACGATCTCATCAGGAGGGGGGGGAGCAGATGGGGGCATTTATCCCTCCCTTGAATTTGACCAAAAAATGCATATCATTAAATGAAATACTAATTTAATTGAAATACTAAAAAAACAACCACTTACTAGCCAACTTTTGCCCCCCCCCCCCCTCCTAGAAAAGCTGAATTACGTCCCTGGTTCTTATCAAGAAATTTTCGTGTTTTACCTAAAGTAAAATCTATGGAAAATAGTCTCGAATATATCCATTTTAGTGAAATCATATCTGTGAAAATATAATTTATATTTTCACAGATATGATTATAAATATATTTATGAAAATATGATTTTAACTTTTCATGTTACAGTAAATATGTATTTTTCAGTGAAGTCCAAATACATTTTCACTAGTAGATATATTTTACTACTAGCCAAAATAAAATTTAACTGACAAGCGTTAGTCAAATTATATGCAGCTCTAAAATGTCTATGACACTCAACTTAACAGTTGCGAAACATACATATGCTGTTCAAACCCAAACTAAACTTGATCTTATGAAAGTTCTAAAAGTAATTATAGCTTTCATTGTCTATAATACAAAATAAGCTAACTCATCTCTCATGGGAAAATAAGCTGAAGAAGAAGTACAGACAGACGTCGCATCTCGCCTATTGCTCCATAGTTGGTCTGCACTTCGATATTACTACCCTTACTACCGACTTCTAATGTGAGAGTATTGATCAAAGTAAATTCAAACCGAATTTTGGTCAATATGAGGGCGCAAAAACAATTATCACTTCTCAGAAGTCAAAAATTCACGTCAAAAGCAATAAAATAATGTCGGCGCGATTTTATTGCTTTTGGTGTGGATTTTTGACTTCTGAGAAGGGATAATTGTTTTTTGCGCTCTCATATTGGTCAAAATTTGGTTTAGCGCTTCATTCGACTGTCACTTATATATTTTTTATAAAGAGTCTTAATGTGAGCGTTACATAACAGAGCGTTCCTCCTGCAACGGCGGCGGCACGATTTTACTGCTTTTGACGTGGATTTTTGACTTTTGAGAAATAATAATTGTTTTTTGCGCTCTCCTATTGGTCAAAATTTGGTTTAGATATGCTTTATTTGATTCTCACTTATTGTAATTCGTAATATTGTTATAAAAATCATAATATGCACACTAAATAACTGAGCATTTCCACTGCGATTCTAAACAGGGACCTCATTGAATTTGGCCAGAAAAATGCATGTCATTTAATAAAATCGAAATATTAATTTACGTCCTCCTCTAGGAAAAATCTGAAATGATTTCCCTGGATCTCAGCTTTTTAAAAACATACTTCATGTTAAAAATGTAAATTTTGTTTCGTATATTGCTGGTAGTGTATTGCTGATATTGCATCAAGTTATGATTGATTATAGTTTGTATGTTGACGGAAACCGAACATAAGTTGAAATTTCATGTTTTGCCTGAAACTGTCCTGCAGTATAATTATTGAGATCGAATGTTTACTAAATGTTTTTGCATTTTACTTAAATTTGGTATGTCTAGATTATGTATTATTCTATATTATGTAAATATGCTCTAATATACTTAGATTAATTAATAGATAGTCTGATAAAAATATCATTTACTATTTTGAGAAATTTTTGTATCGTTATCTGAAAAGCATATAAAACAAATCAAGCTTAAATACATTATACGCTTTACAATGCAGTATCTCCATATCTAATACTTCCTAAAGGTTATTGACTTATAGACAACAATATAAAATAATTACAATTTAGCTATCGAAAGCGATAATCTATAATACGCAATATATTTTAATTCACGTCAATTTTCTCGTCTTAGTGAAACTGAAGACCGCGACTTAACAAACAATCTACGGTTCAATAAGATGTGAATTCAAAAGTGAGAGTTTAATGCTTTATCGCATCGACGATTATTACCGTGAATAATAACGTTCAAGTGCAAGTAAGAGGCAGGAAAAAACGTAAACGTAAACAGACTCATCTCGAGTACGATAAATAATACAAATTTGCATAGTTATTGAATGATACATAGATTTGCAATTTATGAAATCCTGTTGACGTTATATTAAATTCCACGTTACAGCAATTGTGATTGTAATAAGAAAATTTAAGAACGCAAGAAAGTCTATGTAAATTGTTCAATTTAAAAAAAAATGGTTTTATACATAATTAATAAAAAATGCTTGAAAAATAAAATTAAGAGACACTATGCAATTTTACGTATAAATAATATATTAATAAATATGGCAAAAACATTTTTTTATACTTTAAGTAGATAGGATGAACGAAGCATTAATCAACTGTCCAAATAAATGCTGGTTGTATTTAATAACGTACATGGCAATAGAAAAACCCAGCAGATTTTATTTTTACTCTTCTTGATACTCGGAAATATAAAAAAGCAAAAGATATATTTAGATTTTTTTTTAGTAAGATAAAACATTACTCTCAATCGTTTTACAATAACATATATCCTTGTATGGTATAAAATAATTAATCATAATAATTTGTTAAAAGTTATTTTTATATACAATAAGTGCGGAATTTATATCATAAAACCATTTGTTCTAAATTATATTACAATTAATATTTAAGGTCAATGTAAAGATCAAGGACAATATAGCATCAGCGCAAAAAACCCACTGGATATCCATGTAAGAATGTAAAGAATAAAAAATTACTTGGGCTAAATAGATTAGATAACTACTTGATAAAACACATTTCTTTTGATTCCTTTCACTTCTTATCTAAAATATTTAATGTATGCTTATCTATTGGGTATTTTGTCACTATCTGAAAAACAGCAAAAACCCATATGATCAAAAATACTTAACGTAGATAGCATTTCAATATTATTCTAGTGATTTATTGCCTTCCCTTAGTAAAATATTTAATTATTAATGCGGTTAAGAGAATCTCTCACACGACTCGTTGTACATGATGATTGATGCTCGATATTGAAAAAGCCTTCGATGCGGTACATCAAGACAGTTTCACTATAAAGACCCTGTTGTATTTTTCCAGATGGATAACACAAGCAACACCTACTACATGTAATAATATTTTATTACTATAAATAGATATCACAATCCACGATCTAGCTCATTTTTTTTCAAATTACATATTATAAATCTGTGGTATCTGAAAAATTCAGGAAATCCTCATACGTGTTAATTAATCAGAATTATAATAATATGATAATTTTTAATTCCAATCGCCCAGACCGATAGCTATTGAAAAACACCAAGGTTCGTGTTTTTTATTTTTAATAAATTTTTCATTGTAACCTAACAGGCATAAGCACAATGCGTTACAACGGGCAAATCTGTACCAACTGAGTTAATCAATCAGACATAATGAATACCTACAAATAAATATTAACCACCAAACTGAAAGCCTGGGAATGGGTGACATCTATATTATTAATTATAAATTATTATGTGCTATACAATTTATAATCAATAGATGTCGCTGCAACTGGAGCTGTTTTTTTTTTAATAATAGCGCATTTTTAAAAATAAAAATTCGAGTGCCACTGCCGGGGCTCGAACCCGCAACCTCAGAGTTACTAGTCTGAAACGTTACGGACTACGCTATTCTGGATTACTCTATAAGAATAGAACCCAGGTTTAAGTTTAGTCATTGATTTCTACCACTTATCTATCAAGAAATGAAAATTCTCGATTTGACATTTTTCTCGAGAAATTCTCGAGAAGAAATACTAATCGCACTGTTTTATCCATAAAATTCTACCTTCAGGGGTTCAGAACAGTTTGTAAAGGCCGTTTCTCTTCATTATATACACTATTTATCAATAATATTTTTTTTTAATGGGTAATGCAAGAAAACGGTTACTATGGATTTATTACTATTTTTTTATCTAAACTACATGTCATAAAAAAAGCGATACAAATAATATATACGTATATCACACTTTTTTATACTAACATTAAAAACTTATATAAAACTAGCATAATCGTACTCAAAAATAAATTCTGATTTATTTGTGACATGCCCATTACATGAACAAAAAATGTTTTGCCCCAAGCAAAGCTGAAAACCCTCGCCCGGTTGTTATTAAACTACTGGCTTCCGTACTGATTGGACGTGATAGTAAGCCTACATATAATGTTACGTATAAATCAAAATATTACAATTAAATAAATACTATCTTAAGCATTTGAATGGTTCTTTGAACCCTGATAACACATCATACCACGTAGGTGAAAGTCGCACAGGGCCAGCCCGAGGGGCAGGCAGTACAGGCGATCGCCTGGGGTGCTAGATCTTGTGGGGCGCTGTGATACCAAATAAAGGCGCAATATTCACTTAAAATTATCAAACAATATTGTTAAAGAATATAATTTGATATTATTTTTTTGTATACACTACTGTGCACTCATGCGTAAAAAATCGCGACGAAAATAAAACTACAAATTCTTAAATACCCACAATCGCAAAAAAGAATATGGTGTCAAATATAATATTAAATTACTTTAATTTGAATTATATTTTTACGCTCATGTAATGAGTTATTAAAGTATTAATAGGGTGGGGCGCAAATTTAGTTTTTGCTTGGGGCGCCAAGTAACCTAGGGCCGGCACTGAAGTCGCATAAAGAAAAATAAAACCCCGTCGACTTCTCTTTAGTTAAACAAATATCATATTAGCTCGCTTATCTAAATCTAACCTAATTAATCTAGACTACGACGAAACGTAAATTTAATTTTAATATAATATATAAATATCAGGTGCGTACGGTGAGATACGTCCCTTTCGCTCGCTCGCGTATTAAGTGACGAGAGTGAGAGATAAGGGCGTGCGTTACATGCGTTCCGCACGCCTTTATCTCTCACTCACTCATCTTTGAATTACAAGTAAAATTCTAAATACCGTTCTGCTGTCCTTTTAAATAGCTTCAGTGTAGTCGACATATAGCAGTCATTTGTATTGGAAAAATGAAATTCATCGTCGAATAGTGAATCACGTCTATCCTCCCAACAAATAGACTATTGTAGTTCGAAATGCCGTGAGCTCTCAGCTAATATTCATAGCTATTATAACAGAAAACACACCCTGGTAAAAATAAATATAATATGAACGTATAATAAATATATAAAATAAATAGACACACGTACCTTGATATATTTATCATAAATTATTATATTGAAACGAACCAGGAAGTATCCATGATTAATGAAGAATAAATAACACAAATAATGTGGTGAATGTGAAACGTACATCGCGTCGCGAGACTTAACTGGCAGAATTCATTTGTTTAATAATTATTAACCGTAAACAAAATATTTGTTTAATAATACAAAATATAAACCCTGATGGTAGTGAAGGAATGAACGCTGCGCTTTGACGTCACAAGCTAATTGAATCGGCAGCGGTATGTTAATATGCGATCCGTTTATGATATTTAAAAAGAAAACAAGCAAAAGTTCAATGCCATAATATCAATAAATTTCATTAACATACCAGGATCGCCTAATCCAGAGAAGTCCTCCGCCTCTGTTTATTTCAGTTTATATTATTAAGTTTTGTTTCACTACAAATTGTGCGATGGATAACAAAAAAATATGTATGAAAGACAAATAAATTATAGGAATATTATTAATGTGAGAGTTTGGCATGTGTCGCGACCACCCATAATCGTTGAGTCAACTATATGAACTTCATTTCAGATTTTTCCATGGGGGGAGTTGGCCTGTCCGTGGCCGTTTCTTTAATTTTTCGATTTAATTAAGATTCGTTATATTTCATTGGATTACTGGCCAAATTCAAGAAGGGGAAAATGTATTTTTTAAATTTAAATTTAATCTGGTCAGAGATTATTTGTACATGTTGCACATTTTTTCTTGCTTTTATTTTATTAATATCCATTTGATATTTAAAAAAACGAAATTTTGTTTATGTAGCAGAATCATGACATGCACAGACTAGAAAAAATCTGTTCTGTATATGCATTAACCCTTAGACCGCCGACCGGTAAATTCTTAATTACTCGCTGTACGCCATGCGTTTTTAGCGATATAATTTTTTTGCTACTTACTCTGTTTAACACATCATTACAGCCAAAATACTCAATTTTTATATTTTAAAATTATATATGTATGATTAACATGATTTAAACATTCTAATTATATCAATAAAAAAAACATTTTTAGTCGTATTGTTGGAAATATAAAGTGAAGAAAACTAAATCAATTGGTCGGTCCGCGTGTTGGCTCGCGTGGACACACTTACACACACATGCACGCGCGCGGCACTATACAAGCGAACGACAAACAGGGTCATGCTCACACTGAGACAATTTTAATATATAAATCTGCAACGCATTTTTTCTTCGTCTGACCTACATCCTGTTATAAAAATTTACAAATCGACAACATTTCTTTGATGCATACAAAATCACATATATCGCACACAAAAATAACCCTAATAACCAAACCGTTTGTTTTTGATCAATGGTGTTTGCAATTGGTTGTTGTTGAAGGTTGTCATATTTCTTTATATATAAAAATAATAAATAATAAAACTTGATAGCAAGATACGATGTTACATTTAACTATATATAATTAGATGTATAATTTATAATATATACATATTCTTCTTCTTCTTCCACGGCACTACAACCGGTGATCGGTTTTGGCATTTCCACCTAATTTCTTGTAGGGCTTCTAGATATATCTTGAGTTTTAGTATTTCTTCCGCTATTGTTTGCATTTTTCCTGGTTGTAATATTGCACATTCCAGTTTCCAAAATTGAAGTCCAATCGTTTATCTAGATTTCGATCGTCTAGGTCATTATGAATCGGGGCGGGTTTATTATTTCTTTGTGATTTTTTCATAACTATTTGGATTTATGATAGAAACCCTCCTTCTTAATCCGGGCTTGGGACCGGCAAGAGTGCAACATATCTACACTCCAGGCGGAATATGTAATATATATTACACACACACACACACATATATATACAATAAATAATAAACTTTTCGACCATCGTGACGCATTGGGGTAACCTGTTAGGTCACGATGGTATTAATTTAATGTAAATAAATAAACACATTACAAATAAATTATAAAATAATAGAACAAGTAAAATAAAATGATTCTACGACAAGGAATCGTTTTTGTTATTATTATTATTATTTAATATTTACTAAGAGTTAATATTGATATTTTATTAATTATATCTTATTTATATTTATTAATAAGTATTTAATAGTAATTATTATTATTATTATTTAATTATTACAAACAATAAAAACCAATCGCAAAAACAGTTGACAATATTAAAACAGTCGAAATAACGTATAAATATATTCACAAGTATTTACAAATCACAGTCATCATTGAAATATTGATGACATAATTTAATTTCGATTCATAAATTAAAGTATAAAAAAACGAATTTCCGCGATGCGTTTGTGCTAACCCTAAAAGTGGCCTAAAGAGCACGATCGAAACCGCGCGCGAAATACAAACGACTAAAATTAAGGCGTGACTTTATAATTATATATACCACTGTTTCATCGCAAATTCTATAAATAAAATCACTGAAATCGTTTACTAGGAACTCAAACTGATTTTTAAAACATATATTGCCAACTTTTACCTTTCCGTTTCTTAAAAAAACGAAGGTTTTAACGAGCGCATCATATCATGCGCTTGGCGTTAGACAGTAGATTTACTTGCGCATGATATCATGCGCTTGGCGTTGAAAGAATTAATGCGTTTGCTCTTGTGTTTATGCGGCGTTTTTGTAATATGAGGTGCTCAATCTTCATGTGTAAAAATGGGTCACTAAGGGTTGACAGTTTTTCGAATTATAGATACATATCATCACATTTTATTTTATTCTTACTTTCACTTACTTTGTATCTGTGGACAACTTGCATTTAACAAAAACAAGGAATATAAAACTGTTTATACGACATTATTTATATTTACACAAAAAATGTGAATTTTTTTTTGAAAAATAAGTATTTTAACGCCGAGACTCCAATGGGCACAGAATATGAACAGGATTAGTGAATATGGTAGACGAGCTCTCAGAAAATAATACAACTGTATTTTGTTTTGACGACTGGTTAATGACCTTTATTTATTTTAATTGCTACATATTTATACTAAACATTTAATACGATACACGTGTACTAATGATAATTAATTATTAATGATAAATACGTATAAATAATTAATTACATACAATTTAAATAATTTGTAGCATGTGTATACAAATAAATTCGTTGTTGCTATGCGAATTTATTTTTAATATAAATAATATGCAGTTAACTTGTTGGTTCTAGCAGTATTTATAATTATAAATGCGTGAACAGTTTAATAAAAATATAATTGTACCATATTACCCCAGCCAGGGTGAAAGTGTATAGTATTAAATGCTTTAAAAGTATGTTTGAATAAAATATTTTGACTAATAAAAATAAACTTTGTATAAATTAATAATATATTAATATTGTTATTGTGAAATTGACTACTGCGTTATTTTATTTTAGAGACTGGTCGATAAACATCGTTCTTAGGCCAATCCATATCTAGACGTCAACAACGCTAGCGTTGGCAGCACTGCGCGGCCGGTCTATTGACTGTTGTCGCTCCAAGCGTATTTTTATCGACATTCCTCCATTAATTCGACGCAAACGCAGCTAAACAACGTAAGCGACTTACATTATAATCAAACCTATTAATAAAATCTACATAACAATTGATAAAATTACGTTATTTCAATTTGTGCCACATAAACGATTGTTTTGTATTCGACGAAATGTCGCATATTTGTGGTGGGGGCAAATGGGCGAATTTGCCAAATATGCAATATAGAATGTGCAACTCTGTAAAAAGCTATACAATCGCTCGATATTGATCGGCGATAAAAATGTTGAAAGTAGGAAACGCTTTTACGCAATGAGACAAGTCACTTTCTCAATTTGCAATTCAATTGCAATAACAGCAGTTCGCGGAATTTTATTCTCACATATCTGATGGTAATATAACTATTGTGGTATTGTTTTAATTTCAACATGCAAATGCTTATTTGCATGTTGAACTGCAGATAAAAATATCATGAATATATTAAAAATAAAAAATTTAACAGTAATTTTATCTCTATGTGCTTTATCACGTTCAAGGTCTTTGTATTTTGCAAACATTTACATAAATAGATAATGGTAAAAATGCTCGAAATGAAAATGTATGAATATTTTGAGATATTGTATGTTATTTGAAATTTGCAGTTTTACAGGCGTTTAGAATGTTTATACATATACATTTTATTTAAATTTAATCTTATACAGGTTTAATAGCCTTGAAAGTCTGCTGAGCATATTTGCATTTACTTTTTACTCTGACGCTTACATAACGTTCTAACTTGTATTATTTATTTAATTTTACTTTTATGTTACAGAACATCTACAAAATGTCCGGTCCTATTATATCGAACTTGGCGCAATTCAATTACATGATTCAATGGTTCGAAGAATGGAGCGAATTACAAAGGCAGGACTTTATTCCGATTTTAGCTGAGAAAATGGCTTCAAACGGTTTATATATCAACGGTCTAGTCGAAGCAATTACTACCGTAACCTGCCAAGACAAACCGTTGAGTCTCTTTCAATGTCGGGTAAGATTTACAATTTCAGTAAGTAATAACTGAAATGAGGAGAGAGAAATAAATAAACACAATTTATTAATCTATTTGCCGTGTCTTCTTCAAGAACTACTACTTTTTCAATCATCATAAAAATGAGATTACTATATTTGAATTTAGCTACTTCTTTAGTTTTTCTTCTAAAAATCTTTTTTTCAATATATGGTCAATTTTGTAATATCATTTTAATTATTGAATATGATAGAGGCCCTCATGGCCTCCATATCCTGAATCGGGCTCCTCCCCTTACACTATATGCTTTTATTTAAAATAAAACAAATCAAAATTAAAACATATGTTTTCGCTTGAACCTATGCGAATATTATTTTACAATAAACATTTGGAGGTAATTGGATTAAGGATTACCTGATGATATACAAGTTTTTAATTAAATTGTTAATATAAATAAAAGCACAAAATTTATATTATTATATATTTATATTTACATACTAATTCAATAATTTTTTACATTTTTATTTACACAATTATTTATACATATATATGTGTTTGTAAATTATTTCAAAATACATTTTTTTTCGAAGCTAAATTTTTAATCACTTCAATGCACAAAATCAATAAGTCATTGGGCCATTCGTGTCATTGAATTCCTCTACCACGTTTTCAGCGAATTCCCTAATCTACTGAAAGTTCTTTCTGCTGTCGAAACAGTGACTGTAATTGTGCAAAATAATTTTAGGGCAATACATATATTCATAAATATACCCTACAATTTTTTCTCAAAAATAAAATTTAAGAGTTTTAAATGATTTTTTAGCGCCGAATACTGTTTTATGATTTTTTCAAATGAAGAAGTTCTTCCATTAATCCGTCCGATAAATATTTGCCAAAAAGATTGATCAATGTTCCTTTTACTGCAATTTGGTTATCATCTAAATTTTAAATATCGAAAATTGGTGAAAATAATTCGTTTATTTCATTCGCTGCTTCAAATCGCTGATAATAAAATATAACTCAGGAAATTATAGAAATCTGAAATGTTCTTCGCTACCGCCAATTTTTATTTTATTTTCTGTGACTGTTAGTTTTCCTAAAATATCAGAAAATGATTTTGCCTCCTGAAAAATATTTTCCTAAGAGTTGCATAAATGGTGCATCTCTTGCAATAGATTATTTATAAGAGTGATTTCGACGTCGTGGAATATTCCTTCACTTTGTATAACAACATTGATGCTTTGTGCCAAAACATTGTCATAGCCTTATGGACGAAAATCTTGAAGAGGAATATTATTATTTTTTGTTATATTTTCCCCAGATTTTTCAGTTCATGAACTCAATGCTACGTTCGTTAACTTTGAATTCATTCGAATCTTGATTTTATGATATATATCTGAGAATTAGAACATTTTGTTCATTATGTAAAATATCCGGGGTCGCATCTATTATTATTCCATAATAAATCGCTTCTTTTCTTTGTTCTATGATAGTTTCAATTATTTTTTAACACAAAGGATAATATTACATTCTCATTTTGAGAATGTCAAGACAAATAATATACTTGTTCACTCATATTTTTATCATTAACTTGATATTTTTTAATTATAGCAAGATGTTGTCGTGTTACCTCATCATATTTATCAATTGATTCTAAAATTCCTAAGAAATTCCCTTGAAATGCTAGACCTCTAAATGATAAAAATAATACCATGTCTAAAATACGTTGTAAAATTGCTTTCCATTTGGTCATCTCATACTGAATTTGCAATTGTAAATATTTATCAATGCCATGTCCTTTTAATGAATCCAAAATATATTTCCAATTTAAATATTGTTTTTTATGTTCAGAACTATTTTCGTTGAATGGCAAAATATCTTATACTTTTTCCAAGGTAATAATAAATAAAAATTAACTCCGGCATTTGAGCTTTAAAAATTCTCTTTTGCGTTTTTATGTTAAGTGATGTTATTTATTTAAACAATTATATGCCAGAAGACTGTTTTATATACAGTTTTATTGCACATTTATAAATTCAAGTATTTTATTCATTAGAAGAGAAAACTTATTTATTCCAATGGCCATATTAATGTACAGCCCTTTTAATGAAACAATAGTCCCTTTATATGTGAAATCATTGTTATTCAATGACAATGGATATCAATGATTACAAATAAATTGTGTGAGTATTTGTTTTGGATACGTAGTAATAATTGTTATCAATATGTAAGTAATAATAACGGTTTTCGAAATCCTGCCCTTCAAATTCTTGCATGTTTCGAGTATACCGATTTCCCTCTTGTATTTGTTTCGTAATTTTGTTCCATTGTTGCTTTCTGTGGGAGAAATTATTTAAGATCTCATACAGGCAAGCACCGATCTAACTTTTTCGCCGCCCTTGGAAAAAAATATTTTTGGCGCTCTTTAATTATTATTATTTTAAAAAGTAAAAACCTTATTTTATTAAAAAAATAATAATAATAATAAATACAATATGCTTTTAAATATTTAATTTAAAAAAAGGCAATATTTTAAAAAAATCATGAAATAATTTAAACTAAATTAACGAAAAGGTTAAAAACTAATAAAAAAAATACAATATGTATTTAAAAATTTGGTTTTAAAAATGTAGAATAGACAATATATTTAAAAATCAATGAAAAAATATAAATCTAAAATTAATTTTTTAAAATAAAAAGCTAATAAAAAAAACACAATTTATATTTAAAAATTCCATTTAAAAAAAGCATGATAGACAATATCTTTAAAAAGTAATGAAAAAATATGAAGACAAAATAATATAAAAAAATAATTTAAAAACTAATAACAATAATTAAAATCACTTTTTTCTTTGCAAAATTTATTTTTCTACTTGCAACTAGAGTCTCCAATTACTCGAACCATCAACTACTCGAGTATCGAATATTAAAATTTTAAAATACTCGAGTACTCGAGTACTTTCGAGTATTTACCAAATGTACCAAAATAGCTATTATTCAAATTTGTGCACATATAAATAAATAAATAAAATACTTAGTATGTTAATTTTTACAATTATTTTAACTTCACGAACATACTTTTTAAAAACAATAATGCAAAAAGTGTCTCGAATTTAATATTACTGCTAACCTTTGGTTTTATTATTCCCGTTATGGAAAAAACCCTTTCCGTTGCTGTTGATGTTGGTCTTATTGTCATTAACGCGTTGGATAAGGCTTCTAATTTATATCTGTTCGCTTTTTATAGATATAAAATTTTTTGAACTCTCTTTTTATGTTCTCTTCTTTCATTCCCTTCTCTGCTTTTCTCTTATTTCCTTTGACTATTGACAAAATAGCATTTTGTAATTCTTCTTGAATAGATTTTTTTTCTTAACAATATACAATATTCTACTCCTTCTGATTAATGCGAAGAATTTAAATCTATATCCTTCGAAGATGTATTTGTGTGAATCCCTTTCACTCTAGAGCTAAACGGTTCGCAAAGAACTGACTTTACTTTAAATGCCTTTAAAACACACAATTGTTTTGATTTATATTTTAAGCTGAGGGATCAGTATAAACAATTTACAACACTTTACGCTACAACTGCATAGTCATAAAACCTAAAATTTTTTTTTTTGATATTTCATATTGTTCATTGCCATAAATTAGATAAGTCTGGACTGTCGAACAGAAAACACAAAAGAAATTTCTCCGTCGTACCCACTAACATAGCCGACGACCGGAACTATGCAACTATGGAACTATGAAAAAATTATACCTGATAGTAACCGCTCTAACTCGGGACTTCGGGCATAAACGCCAAATAAAAGCAAGACGTTAACCTTTACCGGACCGAGTTAAAGTTATTTTTGTTTCTGAAATATTTCAAAATTTTTTAATTTCGAGTATTAATCGAGTAATTTTCAAAATACTCGATTATCAAGTACTTGAAAAATAGATAAAAATACTCGAGTATCGAGTACTCGATTACTCGAATTGGAGACTCTACTTGCAACTGATATTGTCAAAATTAATAAATAATAATATATGGTTTAAAAGTTAACACTGTAATGAATTTTAATACTTTCCTTGGGGACATATTTTTTTATTAATGTGCACGGAACTGACAACTAATCAGCAAAGATTATTGCGTTTATATCAGTCGACTTCCCATCGGTTCAAATATTTTCCATATCCTTGCAATGATTAAAAAGCTCAGTTTTAGGCATTTCTCTTAAGTTATAAATATATATTATAAAAACATTCAAAATATTTATTTTAATGACTGATTTGAGAAAATCTTAATTCCAGCGAGTTAGTTGTGATGTATTTTTCTTGAATTTTCTTTTGGATCGATAATATGCTCTCGCAACACTCATTATGATATAGATAAAAATAATAAGTATATCATTTTATATCCGCATTGTATTGTTTTGCCTATTTCTATGAATGTTTTTCATAGTAATTTACTATAAATTCATCATATGATATATTTTGTCATTGTTTTATATTTATAATTAATATTAATGTTTTAATATGAAATATATTTTTTTAGGTGAAGTTATTCAATACCTGGTTTCCGAATTGGACTGCTGAAGAACGGAACAAGCTTGTAACACGGCTATCGGAAATTGACGAAACCTTTGGTGTGAAATTGCACGAAGAATTGTCCGGTAATAAACAGGTGGTCGATAATGAATTCAGTGCTGATGAAGGACTAGTCACTGCCGTTCCCGGAAATGTCATTTCCGAGTCTAGTTGTGCTAATGGAGTCGAAGCCGACATTGAAAATAAAGAAGTTCTGGATGCCGAAGAAGAAACTCCACAAATGGTGCATGCGGATAATCAAATTCCGATTCAGATCGCTGAGTAATTGTATCTCGAAAGCTATTCCCATTGTGTCAATTGAAATTGAAAAAGTATATTTCTTCATTTAGTTTTTTTATATTTTTTTAATGATATAATATTGACATTTCTATCATGGTATTCATAAAGTAATGTACAACAAAGTATTTTTTTTTAATTATTATTTATATTATAACAAAAAAATACTTTCATTAGTTAGCGGATTATTGAGATTAATTATATTTACATTATATAATACCTTATTTTTGTAACATTTTTATTGAAGTTGTAATTATAAATATATTGTTATAAGTTACGAAGAGGCTAATCTCCGAAAATTGAATGGATGTATATTAAAGTATACAATATTATCTTTCTCAACTGTGCTATACTAAAATATTAACATTTCTAATATTATATATAAATAGAGGAAGTGTAGATCTACATTTATAATTTTTGAATCTCACTAAATATCCACATTAAATTTTATAAGTTTACAAATAATCTTGCCATTTACTATGTTTGTTTAGATACAAGCATATATTAAAACAAAATTAATCCTAACTTTTACAAATATATTATAATTTTGATGGAGGAGTTTCTAACATATCAAATTTTATTTATATATAATTCTGTGCTTATATTATATGATATATAATCTTCATCCTAACAATGATATTATCTATTAATAATATTACTTATATCTTTCAAATTATATTTTTAATTTGCTTATCCTATTTTTTCTTTTATATATTATATATATCATCGAATTATTTGTTATATTTATAATATAAACCTATATAATTCACTCTTTTATACAATTAATATACTCCTTGACTAGCTAACTATTTTTTTAAATAATGTATTGTAACTGTTTATTGGCAGTTACTGTTTAGATCTGTTGTAACTTGTAACTAGTGCCATATCGAGGCCAAAGCACTACAGTATTTTATGGAACGCCATTTTTTTCGGATTGATCTTTGATATTACGTTCCATTAAAATATATTTCGAATAAAATAAAATTGTTCCACATAATTGAATGCTGCTTGTTATGTACCTAAATATTTTAAATAATATGTATATTTATATTATTATTTATATACTTTAGGTATTATATCTGATATTTATTTAATTTTATTATTATACATAGACTGATTTATACCTGATTGATGATACATTCCTTTTCGTGTTTTTGTATACAAATAATGAGTGTTTATTTTTTTAATTTTTATCATTTTACTAATGAAAAGTTTAATTGATTGCAGTGAATTGTATTTTGGCGAAATAAAAAGTTACGGTGTAATTTTAACGCATATATTTGTATATGTAGAAAAGAGTGATATTCAAATTTTTGTATATAATAATTATTAAAAATTATGTAAAAAAATTAATAAACATTGGATGAGTATATTTTGTGTTTATATATTTCATTACATTTCCTATTAAAATCACTGTCATATTTATAAATAATAACTATGTGACTTTGCATATATGATAATAAAAATAATGTATAGTTCATCAAAGAGTATACATCATATTGTATGTGTATGAAAAGATTAACTTTTTTTAAATATAAATTGTTAACGAATTGTCAGTTTGTAGCAGTTGTGTGTATCATTAACTTGTGAGTGAAACAGATTAAAATCTGGTATTAAACCGGACGTAGCTAGCTGACTTACCATTTATAATATTCGGTAAAAAATATGAACAATTAATTGTGATACTGACCTTTAAAACTAAAATATAGTAGAAGTGTAGCACATAGTTGGAACATGCGTTACTATTTTTAATTAACAAGATATTTTATAAATTATTTTCAAATCAGAACAGTTTAAAATGTGGCTACTTAATTTGAGCAACATTAATGCATGCTATGTTGTCGCCATAGTCTCCTAGTCGTTCTGAAAATCTTGGAGAATTAGAGTGAATACCTAGCTGGAAAGGATTGGACGGTTGAAGTGAAAGCCGCCACTTTTCTGGGCCGATTCAGCGAAAACTATAGCTGGAGGCGAGTTGCTCTCTTATGTTCCAAGTCAGAAGTGAAATGTTAGTCCATGTAGAAGTTCAGAGGTCAAGTTTCAAATGGAAGTTCTATTTATATATAAATTTATTTATATTTGTATGAATTTTGTTAAAATTTAATTTAGCTTGGTTTAAAACCTATAACCATATATCCGAAATGCCTTCGCATCGTCTCTTTTATTTAATGCTATTTTTCTTTTAATTTCGATTTCAATTGCTTCTCTATAATTTTTACAATTGTTTTTATTTTAATCTTGCCTAAAGTTCTGGTTGTATCAATATTGATATGGTGATTTTCACAGAAAGTGTGGTTTGCCAAAGTTGATTTTTCATCAAAGCATTTTATTTCGTTTGTATCAGGGCTGTAGAGTCGGAGCCGGAATCGTAAAAAATCGACCGACCTTTCCACCCCGACCAATAATTTTTTAATTGTTTGTCGTGCGCCATGCGTTTTAAGTTGGTAATATGAAGTAAACAAAAGTTATTATACACTTAATCAAATACCCAGCAACAGCCAACCGGCCACTGGTCGGCGTGGTCACATGTAGACACATACAATGGCGCGGCACTAATCCAAGCAAATGCCATCCAGGGTCATTTTTCTACACTGGTAATATTTACATATGATATATTAGAAATAGTATGTATTTAATTATTTTTTGAAATATTATTATCATTATTTTTTGTTCTTTCTTCTTTGTTGCTATGTACATGATAATAATTAATAGTAAATTTAATATTTTGAGATTATCTTATCGAAATGTTTAAATTCGGAGTCGGAGCTGGAGTCAAACCTTGCGAAGAAGTCATAATTTGCAATGACTACATTCCTGGTTTGTATGCTCTATTTTTCTTTGTGAAATCCTACAGTTTGTCTGACCACTGTAAATTTTATCACAGTTACCACAAAAATTTAGTATACTCCTTCTGATTCATTATAAATTTTGTCTTTTTCATTCGGTAGAATGGTTTACTATTTTTATTTTATTTTGCAGGCCACATAAAATTAAATCTTACATTTTGGCTCAAATCAGTGATTGAGTTTGACAGGTCTGGTGTAGTCAATATCAGATATATTACATTTATTATGAATTAGACTACAAATTTGGCTATAATCATTTTAAGTTCAATTTAATGAAATATTTCATCATTTATTCTAAGATAATTTTGATTTAAGATTTGAACAAATGTAAACCAATCGATCAATAGTGTTTTGGAAACAATCAAACCCAATAAAGTAATTTGATTGTTTATAAAGGTGATCCAACTTCAGTTTCTGAAATTAAAAAAAAAACACCAATCTTAGAATATATTTTTTTAATCGAGCATTTGATGTATTTCATTATTTATGAAAAATAATATCAATTAAATGACATTTTCGTACATTCCGGGCGGTATCTCTGCTATAACTTGGCGGATGTTGGTTTTTAGGTACTCAGACGTTTCGGGTTTGTCGGCGTAGACACGACCTTAACCCTACAAAAAATTCAATCACTAAAACATGAAATAATGCAAGCTGGGAACCTTTCTTGCAAAACATCTAACGTTACCCCCGATGTGTAGCAAGTGGGGATTGAAATACAAACATTAATACATACAGTATGAACTTACGTACATCCGAATATAGATTTCCAGGTGCCTAATATTGCATAAACATTTTAAAAAAGTAGGACATGTTAGGGTTGGTAGAGGACATTATATTTTGATATAATGTCCTCCACCTTTTTAAGTAAATAATATTATCACTTTTAGTCCTAGAGGGGCAAATTATCGGTCCACCTACCTATGTAAAAAATCCTATAGGCCGATATTTCGGTGCAATTTTTAAAATTTAATTCAACACGTTCGATATTTTTGTACAATATGCAACGTGTATATATTTGCTTTATCTCGAACAAGTCTAACGGTACCCTAGCAGTTACCTGTAATTATATTTTTTAACACATAAATGAGCGCGCCGCCGCAACCTGCCGCTTTTTTATGATAGGAATGGCTGGCGAAGTGAAAACAAAAACAGTTACTGGACACACGAAATTCTTTGCATTATTTGTTCATTTTTATCTCCATTCAGACATATTTTTACCCAAATAGTCTACGAAATATGCTTTACTAAACATATATATTAAATATTAGCAATAATTATAAATAAAAAAGTATTTTAAAAATTTGCGCGAAATGTATGTTTTCTTAAAAAAAATTCATTGTAAAATATTGCAATGCTATTTTTTTTGTTAATCCCTAAATATAGGTTGCACTAGAGGATATAATTAACATATGTAATAATTATTAATACTTGTTCGTCTAGTAGGAAGATGAAATTTAATGAAAATTTCGATACACAGTTAGTACCAAAGTGTTATTTCTGTAGAACAATTGAACAATCTTAACGCGTGATCGATGGTTAAGCTATCCATTTCGTAAACGTGTTGTTGCAAACTTTGAGCACGCGTGATTATTGACAGCTGTCTGATTTACAGTGCTGCCAACATTGAACACTTATGGATCAACCTGTATTTATCTGAGTTTAACGTAATTATTTTTAAGACTCATCAGAAGTAACGCAATAACTTGATTTTTTTGTAACACGCACGTGCTTTACATTTCTGCAAATATATAATACATAAATACATGCCAGGATCTCCCCGAATCGTTGCGACGAAATTTTTCGCAAGAATTTGAAGGAGAAAGAATCATATCAAATGTTTTCTTTATTGGCATTATAAAATAATATTTATGCGACTTCAACAAAGAATACGGTCGGTGCCAAATACAAATGAATGCGTTACATATCCTTCCCGATACCGACAGTTATCTTAACTCGAGATCAAACATTTTATAGAATGCATTATTGATTTTGCAACCATTATACGCAGATAGTCTAAATTTAGGTGACTAGATTTTGAAAATATCAAAGAAAGAAACTAAAAAAAGGGTCATCTTGAAAATTTCTGTTCATTTTAGTGATGCTGCGGGAGCTAAATACATGTCATTTTGTATTTTTTGTTCTTTTAAAGATGCTGCGAGAGTTAAAAAAATATTTTCTCGAGCATATTTGTTCGAGGCGGACGTTTGCTCATCCTATCCAAATATATATTTATTAGACAATAACAAATAGTGTGTTTCCTCCCCGAATAATCGCATTGGCCGGACGACCGAGAACTAGATGGGCATTGGATTTCATCTAATCGTGAAACTTTCACCAGGAATACACTTCATCAGATCCTGACACTACCACCACTTCGCTTCAAACTTGGAATAATCGAGAGTTCAGCTGAGCTCATCATACCAAGCGAAGGTACGCCGGATATCGAGTGAGACAACCCTTAGAAGTCTGAGAGGGCAGCCGATTTCCATATCCACGTCAGAGCAAAACTAAGGTACCGCACAGATATATCTAATAGTTATATGTTTCTAAGTTTTATCGAATTAGTTCAATGTTATTCGTTTTTCGTTTATCTTCCACTTCCACATTGTTTTAACTTCCTTAAAAATAAAATAATATTCATACTTTTCTTTGTTGTGAAAATAATTAATATTTATATTAAATAATATTAACATGTATCTCTTTGAACTTTTAACTGAGTCTTTATTCTCATAGTAATAGTTAAAAATCGAGGTTAATGCGCTTTCTTTTTTGCAAACAAATGTTTATGATGCAGAACTATAATAAAACAATTTTAACTTAAGCTCATACATTCTAATACATCATATGAACACGTTCTTTGATATACATATTATTGTATGTATATCATTTATACGAAGGTCGTCGAGTCAAAATTGTATATAATCATAAACATGAAAAAAAGAAAATGAAAAACAAGACAGACAGGAAAAGAGGGCGATGCATTAACTTAAATTAATTAGCCTGTTTATGTACGTTACGTTCAGTCTCTACATACGTTTATAAACAACATTGAAATTGTATCTTTTTATATTTTACCTCAAAACTCAAGATTAACTAATTGTTGATATGAATCGTAGAGCTTTTAAGCTATAATTAGTTACGTCGTTACATTCTGATAAGATACTGAGTATTCACGCATTATATATTACTTCTGAAAAACCTGAATAATTTATAAGCAAACAATAAACATTCTTTTTGATGAGTAATAGAAAAGTGCATTAGTTGATTTATAGTAATATGCGTACCGGAATTCCGCTCTTCCGGGATATCCCCTTAGTGACTTTTAACTTTTATGATGATTCACCGTCACGCCGAGCAAGTTTCGCAAGCAAATCGAGTTTGTCGACGATTTTCAAAGCCTCTCAACATTTCTTAAATTAGCCATTTTAATTAAACTTGTTTATAATTGCTTTATTTGTGGTTATTAGTGTAAATTCGAGCTGGCAATATTTTGCGTTTATGTAACGTTGAAATCGTCATATTATATTATTATTTTATAAGTAAGCCATTTTGATTTAAAAATACTATTAACATAAAAATAGGTTTTACTGCATATATTATTAAAAATGTTTTATAATTATACAAACAATGATGTTTTGAAATTGTAGATTAGATACAATATAAAGTACTTTTTTTTAAGGAAATAATAATCCATAGTTTTTTTTTAAAGAGATAATAACTTATTATATTCAATAGTTAAACTTCTATGATTCTATCCATAGTCTTATATATACATATGTATATATTCTAGATAGTCAAAAAAATATTAAAATATAAGAAAAACCCATAATAATTTGATAATAATGCTTAAAAAATAATTTAATTTCATATTAATAGTAGGTATATATTATTATTATAGCATATTACCTGATCATATAAAATACAACAATATTATTCTCACACCTTAAGCAGTCTGTTTTTTTTATTAATAAACATTTAGTTATTTTCTATCTTAAATAACACTTTTTTTCATTATTAATATTATAATCTTACTTTTTGTTAAAACATATTTTTTTTAAATTGTGTCTTTTGTGAGTCTTTATTACCAAAATTGATTTTTATTCTCAGTGAAACTTTTTTAATTACAAAATAAATTTTAAAGGGAGAACTTTGTTTTAAATATATACAAGTATGTAAAAAATATATATATTCATTTCAATGACACAATAAATTAATTTTACCTTGCCATATTTTGATGCACAATTTGTGCTATTTTCCAAGTCTATATAATTACATAAATAAATAAACACGCATTGAATTATAAACTAAATTTTAGATTAAACATTTTTTTTAAACTCAACAGCATATGAGACTAATAGAATATCTTGTTATGTTTTAAGATATACAAATATATAAAAAAACATATTATTCTTTCGATGACGTTTTAAATTAAGTTTACTTTGCTGCGTTTTATCTTGATATTTACACAAATATCTAATAAACTCATTAAATTATAAGTAAACATAACCAAGTATATGTAAAACAGTTCAAGGACATTTGCGTAAAATTTTATCCATAATCCCTAGCAGAGACTATAAAATATGTCACATCATTGAATTTTAAGCACAACCTTTCGAGAAAACAATGTAACTGAAAAAACAATAAAATCCAGTATGAAGATGTATCAATTTTTTTAACAATTAATCATAAAGCAAATTGCTTAAATGTTTTATTAATTTAAGTTATAAGCATTATCAAAACCAACCATACATAAACACCGCTAAACCGATGTTTGTTTATATCGGAATCCCCTCCGAATTACCTAATATTGAAAGCAACATTTGGGAGATCTGAACTTGGGCCAGGGTTATGATAGCGGTTTTGATATAGACGCGGCGTATTTTTGTGGTCAGTTACTATAATTCCGCGTATGCGGCACTACATTTCGAGAACTACTTGAATCACAACTTAGCATAAATACTAGAGCGTAGTAAAAAATTGTTTAAATCTAACTCAATATTGGACGTCAATCTATCGTCTTTACGGTCAACTTTCGTGTGCTAAGGTGTGTGTGTGTTTATAATATTTTTATTTTTTATACAGGATGTATTTATAATTATTGCGAGTGATTTTTTATGAAATAGAATGTATCAGTATCAAAGCTAATTGGAGATAATGCTAATACTTTGTATACAATGATAATGTGAATCAAATTGTGTTAAAATGCTTACTTTATTTATATATATTTTAAATTATGTTTCAGAATTTGCTTCTTTGCAAAATATATTAATGGATATTAAGTTTATTTAATGCAGAATTTGTGTAAAGTTCAAAACTAAAGTTCAGATATTATACAAAATTTTTTTAGTTTTTAATACAAAGGCTAACATATTTAAAAAAATATTTTTTAGCAAAATAAAACATAATACCAAAGTGGCTTTTGTTTTCTATTGTATGAAAAATAGTATGTTTTTATTTATGTTCTCAAAATAAGCAACAATTTTAAACAATATTTGTATCACATTATTCATTTAAAATAGTATTCTCTATATACATTAAAATAAAGTATATATTTTGCTATGTTTCATCTGTCTGTTTCAAGTATAATAAATATAGAGCAAATATTTAATTTTTAGTTAAAGTTCAAAGACTAACTATAAATTAAACGTAACCTCTTGAGGTTACGTTTAATCAAATTTAAAAAAATGATTTCGCATCTTGATGCGAAATCATTTTTTAAAATAATATGACAATAATTGACAATTATTGTTTAAAATTTATTGAATGCAAAAATATGCAATTAAAATGAGACAGAATTAATTTCGATTTCTTGTTTCTTTTAATAAGACTTATTTATATCATATATTTGAGAGTTACTTGAACAATAAATTAATAAAACCAGTATAAATATAAAACATATAGGGTGTTTCCAAAGCGTATTTATTTTACAAAATATAGTCTTTTGTTGATATTTTTCAGGCTCTCGCTTTTATTTTATTTATTTTCTAAGCAGCCGATTACGTCATATTTTTTTATATAATATTATGTCACTCGATTCTCAATAAATTTTGTTCTATTTTTTCATTACTAAAATCTTCTTAGTAATAAATATTTTTATTCTCCATATTTCACTTATCACATAAAATATACGTAATAATTAAAACGTATAAGTTTTAAATGCAAGACTTTTTCTGATCTTCTATTTATTTTATTTTTATCATTATATGTATTTATATTATTGTCTTACTGCGGCTCTTGATACTTTAACAAAAGCTTTCTTAATGATAAATATTTATTTGTTGCTTTAATAATGGTCTTTTATCTCTCCTTCACTTCAAAAGAGATCACAGTATAATAAAAAGATAGTTAAAATACTCAATATTATGTATTACCCCGGTTCTTGACACCTTGTGCTTTTTATGATTGATTTTCAACGTTAAATGAATTTTTAATGGCTTATGAACTTCTGTAGACAAACACAGTCTGTAGTTTTTTTTAATTCTGCGGTTAAACAAGTGGTAAAATCTTATTTTAACTGTTTTTGTAGTTAAAAGACACTTCAAAAGTGCATAGACGAAATAATTTCTATATATGTATATATAAATATTTCGCTGAAGATTTTCTCAGCATCATCAGGAGGTTTTTAACATTATTTTTATAATATACACAAATATATATATATATATATATATATATATTTATATATATATATATATAAATATATATATATATATATATATATATATATATATATATATATATATATTTTTTTGATATCTCGGGATTCATTTTTGTTTACTTGTATTCTATATTTCAGCCGTTTTTTTCCGGCCATGATCACGAATTATTCGCAACTCTTTTTTGTTGTTGCGAATAATTCGTGATCATGGCCGGAAAATTACGGCCGAAATATAGAATACAAGTAAACAAAAATCTCGATGCATCCCGAGATTTCAAAAATAATTATACTCGCGAAAATCTAAATATAAAAGAAAAGATATATTCCTGCCATTGTGAGTATATTTCACACTATGGCTATGTGAGGAACATACCTTTTGAAACGTAGGCCAAAAAATTATTAGTGTTCAACAATTTTACTTTGATAAAATAAACCATGTATTTTTATAATATAAAAAGTTGCCTTTTTGGCATAACTTTAATTACCATTGTGACATGACACCTTGAACTTTTTATTGTCTATCATATAATTTATCTTGCATATAAAAAACATATTTCTGCATTATCAAGTCAAGATTAAAAATAAGGTGAACATTTAAAAAATACTTAAATTAGTATAAGATTGGCAATAAATATTTTATTCTAATTTAAGCATATAGTCTCTTTAGAAGCAGCCTGTATAAATATAAAAAAGTATTAATATTCTAGACTGATGTTCATATTTTTTTATCTACAAAATCAACCGGTATAACCAGATTAACTACAAAGTAACGTCATACTTTAAAAATGCAAAGTTTTTATAGTATCAATCTATAGTATATATTTTGCTTCTTCTAAATTCACGTTCATCTTTACGTCGAACTCTCACTAGCTAGTGTTACTTTTGTACAGCTTTTGTACAGCAAGAAAACCCAACATTTTAACATATAAAAGCTTTAGTGTATCTTTTCAAGGATCATTCGATGGTCGTTTGTGGTCGATTGCGGTGCTCGGGTTATTATTCGTTTATTTATACCAAACATAAGAAAATACATCAACAGTTCATTAACATGCCGTTCTTGGTGTTCTAGGTTATTCAACAAACGTGCTCGTAAACTATGTAACTTGTTCATAAACTCACCTAAACCATGCGAATTTAGTGAATTTCTAATCTTTGACGATATTATACCACTTCAAAAATGGCTGATAAACGCATGAATGTCTTGGAAGGAACGTGGATTTGCATATTTGTGATTTCTTCGCAAGTTCTATTGACTTGTGGTGACCCGTGTAAGTATTAATTAATGTTTTATCATTTTTTTATTGTGAAAATATATATGTTATAAAATATAATATATCATTTAATCTCTAAAAACCAAGGTCTTAGTAAGGTCACAGTTTTGTGGCTTTGCTGTTAAAAATAATTTAAATATATATTAACACTTACCCTGCCGTTAATTGTACATTTTGCAATGATGAATCGGCTGTTTTTGTTCAACATATTTACAAAATAAAACACTCGCTTTTCAAGGTGTTTATTCTCTTTTCTAATTGGTATTAATGATTGCTACATAGCCACGCATTCGTGTGTGTATAATTTGAGCACAGCATATCAAATAATTATTATGTAAATAAAAAGTTTTATGTCGACCTCTAGATATAGAGGTCGACACTTTTAATTTTTGTATTAATATATGATGTATCTATCAATATTTTTTAACCATCCTGTATACGTGATCAAAATCATTTATATGTACATAAATTTATAGAAAAATCAGGACATTCACAACACTTAAAAACAGACAAATTTAATTTAACATATGATAAACATAATATGAAATGTCTGACCCTCTTTTTATAGTTTTAAATAAACTTATCAATAAACAACAAAGATGAAACTCAACAAATCAATCAACAACTGTTTTTTTAATTATTTCCAAAAAAATATCTCTGGAGTACAAAAAAGATTAACAAAGAAATATTTAATGTATTCATAATATACATGTTTTGGTACGGTCCAAGAAAATGGACCAAATATTTTTTTACTATGTATAACGATTTATTACTTTATTTTGTGAGCATCTTATGAAACATATTGTTATGAATAATACAGCTAATATTACAAATTGTTATGAGATTTTAATTAATGGAAATTATCACTATACTGTAAATTTTTATCCATGATTTTTTACCCGTCCTTGGAACGTATCCTCCATGCAAAAAATAATTAGGTATATATTAAAGGCGAGCGGTGAAATACTTTCTCTCTCGATCGCTCGCGTGTTAAGTGACGAGAGTAAATGAGAGATAAGGGCATGCTAACCGCATGCTCTTATCTCTCACTCACTCTCGTTACTTAATTTTTTAATTGAAAAGTATATACCTTGTATAAAAATCACAGCTATTTAAAACAATGGAAAACAATTTGGGTATGTGCCTGTTTTTTTTGTTGTCTTCAAATCGTATTGAAGATCGGGTTGAACTTTCGAAGATTCAGCATAGCTCCGTTTGGTGCTAGTTCAGCTGAACTCTCATCATTCCAAGTTGTTCTGGATGTGATGTATCTTTGATATTTAGAAGGTAATCTAATCCTCGATCTCCTGACCTATGTCGATGATTATATATGTATATCAAAATATCTTATTAAACTCTTTGTAACAACTTAGACGTCGTGTTCTTTTAGAATGCGTAATCCAGAGTTTCTATACCTGCTTTTGCAGATATTTGCCACTGACCTTTTAGTTCACTTGCTCAAAAATGCATTGTATGCATCGTCGTAGCGATTACTGGTCCCGTCAAATATGTAGTATCTATAATCTAATATAAATTTATATGATACAGAATAATAATTGCGATCTAATTAATCAATATTTAAATATAATTATTAAAGTTTAGGTAATTATGTAGAAAACTTTCGGGGGTTTTGTATTTATTTTATGTATCTCTGGTAATTTTAAACTATAAATAAACACTTATGTAACTATTGTTATCAATTATTTTTTGACCTCTGATAAATTGAACGATGTGAAATAGTTATGTTTTTATTCAAAGTATTTTGCCTAACTGTTTTATTAAAGATTTAGTTTATAAATATGTGTTATAGTTACAATTGAACTTTTATTTTTTCAGATTGGAAAAACAATGAAAACTCATACGACATTAACACGGCATTTATTAACCACCAAAGACGGTTTGAACACGCAAACGACCCACAAAAAGGCCATTATTACAATCACAATACAATAAAAACGCCACATTGTGAATGCGTAGATATTCGGGAATGTTCTGTGGCTTTAAATGTATATGCAGGATACGGCGGATACTACGAACGTCACGTAGTAAACAACTTCGGCTGCGGTTTCGATAACAACTATCCTAAGTTCTGCTGTAACTTGATTGTTGAAAATCTATTGATTAGAACACATAAGCAAAAACGCGACCATAGGAGAAATCTGTGTTTCAATGAACACGATACAAGGCAAAAGAATAAGTATATGAATCACTTCTTCAAATGGGACAATAACGGATTTCCGCATTGGAACAATGCTCCATCTTACCCCACAGAAAGTTGGAACAACTATCCAAATTGGTACAACCATTATCCGACTAAAAGTTCGGACGATTGCGTCAATGAAACTCCGACGAAAAAGCCAAAGCCTGCAAAAAAACCAACGACTACTACCACAACTACAAGCACCACTGAGGCGATTTTTGTGTTTCCTCAAGATTCGGCAGAAAACTCAGATGCAGTATTTCCAGAGATAATGGCAACAACCCTTCAACCTATCATAGAAGACTTACCTGTTGAGCTCGATTTGGATGCAGCTACTACTAAAGAAGCTAAGAGAACAATACTCACAAGTCAAACGTGTGGAATTAGACTGCAGAATAGGATCGTTGGCGGTATTGAAGCACAGCTTAGAGACTTTCCTTGGATGGCCAGATTAGGTTACACTAGTAAGTAGTATGATATTATTATAATATTTGCAATAGATTTTAAATATTAATTAAACTTTATTATAATAGGAAATGGAGGCAATAGAGTATTATATAGATGTGGAGCTACTTTGATCAGTGATAGACATGTCGTTACAGCAGCACATTGTGTATCTAATCTATCTCCAGGATTAGCATTGTAAGTATATTTTATTAACTTTTACAATATTTTTTTTTAGTTTCTTAAATTAATAATCAAATCAGCTTTCTAAGGCAGATAAATCAAAGTCAAGAGCGTCGTTTAAATATACATATGTAGGCGGTCGGAAAAGATAGTGCCGATTCCGACCACGCGCTTGATATCCGTTAATTTCATTTTCATATCCCTAATAATCATACTTACTACTAGTATCAATAACTAACTTAGTGTCTCGTCTTTTAATAATAATACAAAATGCTTTCAGGGTTACAATACGTTTAGGAGAACTAGATGAAAGAACTGATGTAGATTGCGTAGGAACTGATTGTGCTGAACCACCACAAGATTTCACTCCTGGAAGAGTCGTGGTTCACCTTAGTTATAACACCCCTAGAATGAGCAATGATATTGGAATAGTTAAACTCAGTTCTCCAGTTAGACTATCACGTAAGAAAACATTCTCCTAAATAAAATATTTTATGCCAAACTGTTCCATAATAAAAACATATATATATATTTAGAATTCGTTACTCCTCTTTGTCTTCCATTTGATGGTACGCCAGAAAAAATTATAAACACCACAGGATTAAGAGCTATTGTTGCTGGTTGGGGTTCTACAAATACAGGTATATTTTTATACATACATAAATATTTTTTATATATTAATAATAATTAATTATTTATAAACAACATTTTAGGTATAACACTTGCATCTCCAACCTTACAATGGATCAATTTAACAGTCATACCATACGAAGAATGCGTTTTGACTTATAGAAATAGATATAATATGACAATAATTGAAAGCCAAATATGCACTGCTGGAATTGAAAATATGGATGCTTGTGAAGGTATTTTTTATATTGAATATATCTTGTAAATTATGTTGTATTGCGTAAAACATTTTATGTCAGTGCTGTAATGACTTTGGAAGCCTTGGATGGCACTGCTCTATGTAAAATATATTTATTGCTTTATCAATATAAATATTAATATTTTTTTTTTTTATTTTAGGTGACAGTGGCGGTCCATTGTTCGTCGCAGCTGATGAAACTCGCAGAGCTACCTTAATCGGAATTGTCTCCTTTGGTCCAAGAAGATGCGGTACAGCATCTTTACCGGGTGTTTACACACGCGTTGAGTCTTTCTTAGACTGGATATTAGACAGTTTATAATTTTAACAAATCTTTAAAACTTTTTATTGACATTTTACTGTCAATAGTGCATTATATTATTAAATATCTTTGTTATAAGATGTATAAGTTTAATTTAATTGTATTGTTATATACCACCGAAAAAACTTTTTTATAATATAATATAATATAATATTTAATCGAATTAATTAAAGTATGATTAAATGGTATCCATTTTCATACAACACTAGTGTTAACAATTGTAAAAATGTATAAAAAAGACTGTAAATAAATTAATATGTTTAAATTAAAAACGTATTTTTGTTAAATATTCATTAACTTGAACACGGATTTGCAATTTAATTTTGCACATAAAACGGTAATGGATTGGTCACGCTATTTAATATTCACAAGAGTCCGTAAGTTTTTGTATTAATAAATCTACGTGTTGTTTAAAATTATGACTCCTACATTTGCAAGTTTAATTTAATCCAAACCCAAACCGAACCAAAATTGTAACTGACATATTTTTTATGTGTATGTGTTTTATCGGTGAAAATATATATTCAATATAAATATATTTAACCATAAGCAGCAGGTAGAAATATATAGGCTTTCTTTATATTTTAAAATTCTAAAGCAGAGACGTCAGAGGGGGACAAAATGTTTTCCGGGGGACACAAAAGATGGCCTGTCTTTAATAATAATATTTTATGAAGATTCATAGTATTTTATTAAATGGCAAGCATTTTGATGAGCAAATTCAAGGAGAAACAAATGCCCTTCCACCCCCAAATGACATCTCTGTTTAGAATCAACGTCAAAAGCATTAAAATCGTGCCGTCGCGGTGGAAACGCGCGGTTATCTAGCGTTAATATTAAAACTTTTTATAATGATATTACTAGTAAATGATGTCAGTAATATTATATATTAATATTGTTCAGTTATTGCTTATTGAACATTGTTGCAATACAATATTTCAAACATTGAATTATATAGGCTACGTCTGGTAGAACCAATTAAATTAATTTATAAATGTATCATATTATAAAAAAATATTAAAAATAAATGATAAATGGCTTTGCCTTTTGCGGCTACTGTATACTGCGAATTAAATTCCAACATTGACTTAAAATCGATATCAAATAATCATTTGTATCCTGTTTGCCTTACTGAAATAACGTTATTGTTTGCTTCACAATGAATATAAAATATATATTTATTCAATTATTTATTTTATATACTCAAAAAGGTATAATAATTAAACCAATAATCATTTTAAAGTATATTTTAAACCATATTAATTTTTAAAAGTCATAGGAAATGGTGAAATTTTCAACATAAAGAATTACTACATAAACGTAGATAAGTTGAACCTAGATAAAGAAATTCCCGTAAGTGTAGAATCAGCTGTCAACAAGATCGAGAAAGTGGTTGAAAAAGTGCAAATTTCTGAAGATAGAGATGAAACAACCAGTAATATTTTATTTTGTATTAAAAAAATTAATATTTTTTTCAATGAAATTTTAATTTCAAGGAGATAGAGGTCCTTTGCTGAGTGTGAGTATGGGCAGAGGTGGTGTTCAAACCGTTGCAAATCATCCTAATTGGAAGTACATCATAGATGAAAATGAAGAATGTGGACAGTCAAACTCTGACAGGATCATCGGTGGTGTAGAAGCTGGTTTGGGGCAATTTCCTTGGATAGCACGATTGGGATACAGTGAGATTCTTTTAAATTGGGAAGTATTAAAAATTGTGTTTATCTTGATTTTTTGCTCAATTAGCGGGAAAAAATGGAAGGACAATGTTTAAATGCGGAGGAACTCTGATTAGTTATATGTACATTGTGACGGCAGCTCATTGCGTGACATCAAATCCAATGTTTAATCTGTAAGTAAATATTTTAAAGATCAGAATATATGAGTTTATTTTAATAGTGTGTAATATAGACAAAGTCATGACCCATTAACCTTTTAAAAAGAATATGTGTCACAGCAGCTAATGAGATAAATGTTAAAATAAATAGAAAAAAATACAGAAATCAACTTGATATAAATTATTAAGTACTGTAATATCTCATCGTTAAAGATGGTATTGTATAGCAGTAGATTAGTAAGAAAGTTTTCTGCCATTACTAGAAAATGAATTCTAGTGTGTCAAACAATTTATATTTGGAATGGATTTAGTGCAAATTTTAGTGGGGATTGTTTTTTATGACAAATTTTAATAGTAGAGTACCGTCATAAAAACACATTAATTTTTTTATGATTTTTGACCATCTAAAAAAGTTAAATAGCTTTCCTATAAAATGTCAATAAATGTTATATTTGCAATACTGATTTTGAACTTTTTAAGTTCACAAAGATAAAATAACTATATTCGTGCGTAAAACTTGCGTCGTAGCAATAAAGTGTAGGACACAACTGCGCCGACAAAGCACGCAGACAAAGTATCGAACCGTGATAAATTCGCACGACAAAAGAGTGCAGAACAAAAGCGTTAAAAAAGAGGCTAAGACACACATATTTTTGAAAATTACTTTGTACAGCATGTAATAAAAAGCTTGAACAAAAATATTGGAGCTAATATCAGTCTCTAATATATCCTTACTTTAAAAGTCCAGTGATATTTTGTATTTATTTTATATTTTAAACTGATAGTGAAAATAATTAAGGTTGTAAAAAAAGATTTTTATAATATCTAATTTATTAATTTGTGTACTTAATTTAGTGCTAAAAGGACCTTAACTAAGCTTATATTTTTATTTGCAAATTTTTTTTATTATGTATTTTTATTAATTTATATTATACTATTATATTCGCTCTGATATTATTAAAATTATTATTTTCTGTACTTTAACCATCACTATACTTTTATTTTTACTGAGACAGATTTTAACTGAATTTTTTTGTGCAAAATTGTATAAGGCGTTGAAAGAAGTATTTTTCAAAAATATGTAAATGTACATATTTTTAATTATTTTAAGACTTTTTAATTTCAGCTAAATGTTTTTTTTATATATTTGATATTTTTTTATTTATTTTAGAAATTTTAGTAACATTCACTTTAAAAACAAATTATTTTTATTATTTATTATTTATTATAATACATATTTAATTTATTTAAAACTAAGTTTTTAGATTTTTTTGTAAGAATTTAGATTTAAGTGAATTTTAATTAAAATGCATAAGCTATAAAAAAAAACATTAAAAATGTATAAAAATGAGCTTTACTTTTTATACTTAATTTACATCCTTGAACTCGGTATTTTGCAAAAAATTATAAAAATGCAATAAAAAATGAATTTCTACTAATTTGTAGAAACTAAATATAAAATTAAATTAAATTTATTTAAAAAAATATATACATGCAATTTCAACATATGTATATAATAAAATATTGAGAACTAGATCAAAAGTATTGGATCTAACACACGTTAACTTTAAAATTTAAGTGGTTATAAAATAATATTTATTTTTTATTTTAAACTAGGGTTGTAAAAAATGATATCTAATTAAAGGAACAGCTTAAAACAGCAGGCGCGTACGGTGCGATACATTCCCTTTCGCTCGCTCGTGTGTTAAGTGACGAGAGTGAGAGATAAGGGCGCGCGTTACATGCGTTCCGCACGCTCACATCTTCTCACTCACTCTCGTCACTTAATACGCGAGCGAGCGAAAGATAATGTATCGCACCGTACGCGCCTGAAAAACAGAAGAATTATAATTTATAATAAATATAATGTTATATTTTTATTATTTTTGTAAAACCAGCTGTAATAAATTCAATGGTGTATGTTTTTTTAAGCTTACTTATAGAAATATAAATTTAAATTACGCGTCACACGTTGCCAAAAATTATACTCTCGCTTAAAAAACACAATTAAACTTTCTACATCACTGCGATAATAAATAATATAAAATAAAGAATAACACTATATAAGTATTATACAAGTTAATATTTTTAATATGACTTTATCACAATAAAGTTATTTTTACATTAACAATGTTTTTTTAAATATCAAAAAGATAATCTATAAATAACATAAAAAAAACGTATATATATTTTAATGCAGTATTTAACATGAATATTTATTATAATTGAGCTATTGTATCTTTTTAGTATCTGATGTACGATTGATAAAATCAACTAATTTTTAAATTCCTGAAATATTAATATAATATCTATATCAAAAATGTAATTTTAGAAATCATTCTATCTATAAGTTATATGTAATAAAAATATATTACACTAGTAACAATCAGAGCAAAGAAATATTCAAGCTACAAAAAAATCACTTTTATAACAGCTACCTAAAAAAAAGTAAATATAATTTTTGTAGTGATTTCTAATCCAATAATTTATTTTTTCTTCTCTAAAAGTTTATATTGAACACTATAATCACAAAAAAAAATGCTTATTTTTCGTTGTAAAAAATACTAAAGATTAATTTTCATCTTTGTGAAAATGTTTAGGTCAGTTGTTCGCCTGGGAGAGCATGACACGAAAAATTTAATCGATTGCGTAAACGACGTATGTGCTAAGCCTGTTCAGGACTTTACACCAATGAAAATCATCATCCATAAAGATTATGATGAAGCTCTCTTTATCAACGATATTGCATTGGTGCGACTTGATAGAAAACCTGATTACAACGGTATAATTTTATTTTACAAAACACAATTTTTCATGCCATTTTTTATAGCTCATTCGCAAAACAAAACTTTATTATCAATCATGATTAACCTCCATTATATTAACACTGCGTAAAGCAAACTCACCTAATGGTAATAGGTTTATAATACAAATGTAACAATTTATTATTTATGTCAGAATACTACTAGAAAAATATATTATACCATTTGAATATATATTTATATCGGCATGATCTGAGATAGTATGAATAAATAAAAATAGACTGTTATAAAAATTACTGACGAATGAGCTGAAACGGAGTGTTCATAGTGCACAACTTTGAACGATGTGTTTTGATATGTCGCTATATTTTCTACCAAATTATCAAATCTGAAATACTATTTAAAATTAAATCATTTCAGAGCAACTTTATTATATTAAATAGGTTATAATTTATTTACTTTAATTACAACTTAATATCCATTATTGTTTAACTAAAACATAAAAATACCTTCCTTAAATGTAATAATAATTTTAAATTATTATATGGTTGGAATATTTAATAAATTATGGTTTCCATCGCACAATTTTATAATAATTTTATATAACTAAACACAGATGACTCTAGGCATACGATATCATATTCATATTTTTTCAATTATTATACTGGTTGAACTATGGAGTTCAACAAACTCAAATTAAGTAATGATACATTTTTTTATAATCTCTAAGCATTGCGATAATTTTACATATCTCAATCATAATCTATCATATCAAAATGCATACAAATTAAATTTAAAATGTTGTTAAAATGAAAAAACTGAAAAAGCAGGTATGTTTTTTAGAAGGAATATTTAGGATAAGATTCCAAAAAATATCTCTAAACCATTTAATTTTAAAATAACGATATCCATTGGGTGCTATCCAAATGTCAAGTATTAAATAAATATATTTATAATTTGATTCTCAGGTTGGGTTTCGCCTATATGCCTTCCGCAAACAGATGTTGAAACCTTCGATCAAAACACAGTTTTCGAAACTGCAGGATGGGGATACACCAGCATGAAAACCATGAACACAGCAACCGTTCTACAGACTATAAAGCTACCCATGATCGAAAGGCAGAAATGCAAAGATTCCTTCTTGAAATACATGGATATTAGCGAGCAGCATATATGTGCGGGTGGTGTACTAAACGAAGACGCATGCGGGGGTGATTCAGGAGGTCCTTTAATGAAGGTTTTTATATTTTTATATATTTTTTGCAAGCTCAAGGATCTTTGAACCGGTATTCAAGATTAAGCGAAGCACACACGTCTGGGTACGATCAAACCCGTTTTGCGTGTTCGATAAATTGTATACAAACAAATAGGTTCTGAAGGCAGAGGTGACCATGTACATATATGCATATGACCTTTTTGCTTAATATTCTATATACAATTTCAGGTCAGCGTTGAAAAAGGATATCCACAATATGCCCTAGTGGGTGTTGTATCTTTTGGTCCATCCGATTGTGGAAATGGTGAACCTGGAGTTTATGCTGGCATTCATTACTATATCAATTGGATTTTGGACAACATTGAGCCATGAACCAAAATGAAAAATATGCAATTTTAAACTTAAAAAAAATTGTTCAGAAATTCTATAAAATTCTACGAAATAATTTCAGTCATGCGTGCTATAAAATATTCTTGTAAAATTTATTGTTTAATATGATTAATATAAAAAAAATGTAGAATACATATTAACGCTAAAGACGTAACCATTGAATTATTTGTATATATATATATATATATATATATATATATATAATACTATAATAATTAATAATATAATGAAAGTTCATTGACGATATTCTTAGAAATGTAATTTTATCAACAGGAAAATATGGAGTTTATTATCTGAATATTTATAAATAGTATTATCATAAACCTAATTTTAATAATTCCAGGCATGGTAGTATTTCAGATTGAAATAAATCATTTTCTTAATCAGTTGTAATATGATATATTAGGTAATCCCAATTAATTTTCCTTATTTTCTTAGAAAACCACAGAGCAAACTTTCTCAGAAAAAGAAAGCAAATCTATTTAGAACAAGTCATTGCTATGCTGCATAAAAAATACTAGCATTGATTATTATTTTATTTTATTAATTTATTTAGCTTAATAGCTAATCTTTACATCTAACAAATTTAGTAAACATATATAAAAATATATAAAAAATACATAACAGAAAGAAAAAATATACAATAATAAAGACTTAATATTATAATATTTTATTTCTATATGTACGAAGGTGTTTTTTTATTCCATTTATAAAACCCGTTATATTTTTGCTGTTTCGGATTTCTCTTATATAAAGACTATTATATAAATTAAAACCTCCGTACATAATTCCCCTAGCCGTACTCGTTTTCTTATACTTAATTATTTTTAAATTTTCTTTATTTCTAGTATTATATTTATGTACATCTTTATTTCTTATTAAATACTTATTAAAATAGTGTGGTAACATATTATTTTCTAACTTATATATAAATACTAATACATTCATACTCAATATTTCTTGAACATTCAACCATTCTAATCTATCAATCATACTTTTACAATTAGTTAATCTATTTTTATTTAAGATTACTCTCATTGCCCTATTTTGTAATTTTTGCAACATTTGTTTATCTAATTTATTCAACATATTTAAAAGTGTTGCACAATAATTAAAATGGGGCAATATTATACTATTAATGCCCTGATCTCGCTACTAGTGGAGCTTTCTTATAGACCAACACATTTGAAGTCCAGAGGATAGCAGGTCTTTCATTTTAAGTGAACAAGATTATCTCTAGTTTCTTCGACATGAAACCATCATCAAGCCACTCTAAGAAGGAAGCTAAACAAAACGATTTATTTTGTTTAGCTTCCCTTATAGTAGAGCGTAGTAACTGACCGTTTTCACCGGGATGGCACGATTTTATTACTTTTGACCTGGACTGGAAATTCACTACATGGCAACACTAAGCAGCAAATAAAACACGACTAATTATCAAGTTAATATTATCAGTAGATATTTTTAATGTCTAATTGAAATATTTCCCATAAAATATGTCGCAACGGTAGCTAATTTTTATATTTATATGTAGCATAAAAGTGTTAACTCGTACCTACAGTGGCGTAGCTATGGTGGGGCGGAGAGGGCGGGCCGCCCCGGGCGGCACTTGCTTGGGGGCGGCTTATTCGCGATGGGATCGTTCAGTGTGGTTCTTAACCATGAATGCACTTAAACATATATAAATCCACGAATAACAAGAGCTTAATAATAACCAATTTATTATTTTAAGAAATGCTGATTTTATGATCCTGCAAAAAATATATGGGGGATGGGGCAATTTTAAGGATCGCCCTGAGCGGCGAATACCCTAGCTACGCCACTGCGTACCTATTATTATTTATTCAAGAAATTATATTACGATGTTAAAATATATATATAAAATGAGATACAAGCATGTTATAGATAAATTAGCAATTCCTACAAATACGTATTAATTTTTCAATGACGTGACATTACTAGTCATCGGTTATTTTGGTTTAAAAACAAAATGTCTTCCCTTCCAATTTATCGCATATTTTGTTCAACAAGACACGTATGCGCACCTACACCATTTTGTTATGTTAAAACCGGTTAGATATTTTCGTGAAAAATAAAAATATATAAACGGGCGATGCCATTAACAATTCTCGGAACGTACGTGAGATCATAATAAAACTCTCAATGCATCGGACGCCTCGCTTAATTACGTTTGTTTTGTACTACAGTACGTTATATTTCGTTGGTTGAGAAGAGTATTAGAAACGGACGTTTGATTTCGCAAATCAATCCGACGATAATGTCGCCCGGCTGGTATCGTTCAGTCATATTGCAAACGTGATTGTGGTACAACGAAACCTGCGTAAAACAAAAACTATAGGGAATCGTCTCTTTTGGACGCGATGGACGCCTCCTTTGTGGTGCTCTTTGTAATCACTCTACTAGCGATAACACCTGACAATCTTCTCGCACGTAAGTATCTATTATTTATGAGTTTTATTTAGACAATAATTGACACATGTAACACATAAATATATGTACATATACACAACACCAATTAGATTCATATATGGTAGCATTGATTTGGTTATCCAAAATTTTATATTATTGTGTTAGAAACACCACAGTACTTACTTAAAATTAAATATAAATACATATAGTATTCATTAGTAATTAGTTGTTCTATTGTTTTAAATACATACTCTAGATACACATATAAAGATATGAACGCTGATAAATATTTTACACATTATTTAGCAAGAGGACATTTTGACATTTGACATTTTAACCCTGTCTTAAAAATTTATCAAAAAACACATACAACAACAATAATTAGGTATTGGATCACGTAGTATATTAGTTTTGATGAAGTCACTTATATCAAGGTCTTCATTGATAGCCTTTATTTACACACATAGATTAATGCTATGTTTATAAAACACATTTTTTAATTTTCTATAAATTTCAGAGAATTCGTGTACAACTCCCGATAATAAACAAGGAGAATGCATAAAGATAAACGACTGTCCAAACTTAATACAGATGGCAAAGAAAAAGCCTTTATCTAAGGCAGACTTGAGCTTTATAAGAAATTCGCAGTGTGGATTCGATTCTGTTAATAATATGATTCCAAAAGTAATAACAATAATATATTTCGCTATGATTTTCCTGTACTTGTTTATTATAACGACGTTTTTCCTTGAGTTCGAGGATAATACATATTTTCCCCTTCAATTACATGACATAATATCTACTGATTTTCCTTCACCTACGATATCATGAGCTATATTTGAAGACAATTAATATTTTTATAAGATATATAATCATCAAAGAACTCATTATTATCACTCTGACTATTATTATTTTGTATTTCAATTAAATAGTGGTAATATATACAAAATATGGGGGAATAAAGTAAAGATTCCAATCTCAATTAGTTTTTGAAATATTAAGATTAAAAACTAATGCCTCGATCAATTAGTGTGATATTAATACATATATACTTAGACACAATGAATTCCAAAGATATTTTAAATGGCCTAATACGTTAATGAATTAGCTCTAACAGTGGCTCATGATTTTTATTCATTAACGGCAAAATAATGACTTTTTCGGGTCTCATTTTCAAAGCTAGCAGTAATAATATATATTGTAATGTTCCCTTATGATTTTTACAATAATAAATATACATATCTGCTATTTCCATTGTACTGCTGATATTCAAGCGATTGCTTTAGCTGGACCTAGTCGAACGATCGAAGTGGGAAGCGGCTGCTTTCTGTGGCTTCTAATTCGTAGCTCCTTTTTCTGAGTTCATTCCAAGTAGTTCTGAAAATATATTCCTTTTGGAAATAAATTGCAGTTGAAACTGGTTCAGTAAATTTGGGGGAAGACCAGATACTTAAATATTTGTTATTATATTATATGCTAAAAATCTTTTTAAATGAGATCTAAAATAATGTAAATCTATGAAATGTGGGTCCGAGGGTCGGAGGGAAAATGCGACGCATTCCTTTTTATTTAGCACCGTCCATTCAGCTTTGTAATGTAGTCCTAATACTTCGAATAATAATGAATCCACTCAGATACAGTCATTTGTATAATTAAAGACGGAATAGCGTAATCCGTAACGTCTCAGATTATTAACTCTGAGGTTGCGAGTTCGAGCCCCTGCAGCGGCACTTGAATTTTTATTTGTAAAAAAATAATGATGATTTTTATGGCTCTCTACAAGGACGTCATTTCAGATTTTCCAGAGGGGAGGGGGAAATTTAGTTAGTCAGTGGTCCTTTAGACTTTTTATAACAATATTACGACATACAATAACAAAATTTAATTTTTAATAGGTAGTGAGCGCAAAACAGGTGCCGAGAAATCTCATAACAATTGTTTTTGTAAAACTGTTTTACGCAGTTCCCCCGTGAAGCGATTCATTGCAACTAAATTTCCAAGGAGCAAACTCGCTCGTGCGCCCTTTCTTCGCGTTCTTGCTCAAAAGCGATTTGAAAAGTGCAAAAAACTATAGCTTATGCTGTAAATATAAACTGCAGGCTTAAAAAGTGCATAAATATTTCTAAGCACTTTATTTTGAAATTTACTAAAGTTTTTAACCCTTTATTAATATTTTAACATAGTCATCACATTGCATTTATTGAGCATGGAAACGAATTGCTTGATTCCAACGCTATAAAAGCAGCTGCTTTTTTTCGGCAACCAACGCGCGCAGATTTTCCGACAGTCTAATATTTAAAATAGTATCCGTTTCATAAATAACAATTCATGACACTGATTTCATTAGTAGCTTAATATGACCTTTTACTCCTACATCACTCATTCTTACTGATTTCAATTTAGTTCAGCAGAAAAAAATTAACAATTTCACCTTTTGCACTGAAGAAACGGACCACTATATGTACAGTATTTTTAAAACGCTCTTCAAGCACAATGTTGCTGTGACTAAAGCATGGTTCAGTACATCTTCGTATTTGATTAATTATGGCTTTTTATTAATTCAACATTACTCACTCGTGTCTGGATTTGTATATACTAAAATTTTGAAGACCTGCGTTCCAATGTTAAAATGCTTCGTTAAAATAAACAAGTAGAAAATTTCTTACTTTTTTAATTCTATTATTTTTAATAAATTCATTATGATCAAAGGTGTGCTGTGCTAAACTTGCTGGACTTCCTAATTTAAAATTATTGCCAACAGTATGTGGTTCTTTTGAAGAAGAGAGAATCACTGGTGGAGAGAAGACAGATATAGGAGAGTATCCATGGCTTGCTCTTCTAGAATATGAAAGATGTAATGATACATTCAATCAAGTTTCGTTTAATACATAACATACATTAATCATAATTATTATTTTATATTACTTCACAGCATCCAAAAAAAGCTTCAATTGCGGTGGAGTCCTTATAAATTCCAGATACATTTTGACAGCAGCCCACTGTGTCAGTCCTGCTCACCTACCAGCAAATTTCAAATTGTAAACCTGAAATATGAAATACGATACAGAGTTCAACAGAGAAACTGGCAATTAATAAAACAATCAATCTCCTATCACTTCCGCATTCCGCATTGGTATCATTAACTCGATCGTAGCAGTTGAGCTAGTGATACCAATATTTTTCGCAAATAGTTCTATCAATAATTGAGTACTTAACAAAATTGGATCATCTCCAAACATTTCAAAAACGCCTATTCTCTTATGAACTACCTGTAAATTTGATTTTTATGCAAACTTATGTTTTTTTATATTAGAATTGGAGTTCGATTGGGAGAACATGATATTGATTCAAACAAGGACTGCGTAAATCAATACTGCGCTGATGATCATGTAGACTTCAAAGTTGAATCTACAATAATTCACGAACTATATACAGGCCCAAATAGTGCTCAGCCAAACGACATTGCTTTGTTGAGATTAGCCTCTAAAGTAGAATTCACAGGTTATAAACGATTTTAAAATGGCACTGCGGATTTTTATTTCCAAATAAATGTTTTAATGCATCCACGCATGAAGGTTTTTGCGTTTAAGCTACACAGCTTAATAAAAGAAACGAAGCACTAACAGAGTCATAGGAATAGATTTAGCATTATACTCTTGTTTGAATCCATTACTATTTGTCTCTCATGTATACATTGTAGTTAATATATATAACAAACAAAGAGTGAAAAATGTTGTAGAAAGCATTAATACATATTTTATAAGTCTGCAGTGCCTTTATAATATGAATCTTAATATGTTTTTGATCTAAATCAATATTTTTCCTGATAGATTTCATCAATCCCATTTGTCTTCCTGTAGCAGCAAATATTAGAAACACTAATTTGAATGGAAAACAATTCACAGGAGCCGGTTGGGGTAGAACAGAAACCGGTAATAGTTCAATTGATCGATCATGGGATGATGCGTACCCAGTATAAAAACAATAATTGCTTTTTTAGGTTTCCAATCGAAGATAAAGTTGAAAGTCTCACTTCCTCATGTGGGCAACACTCAGTGTGCTGGATTTTATCGAGGGCAAAACATTGCCATCGGTGCAAACCAGCTGTGTGCTGGTGGTGAAAATGGCAAAGACACCTGCACCGGAGACTCTGGCGGTCCATTGATGATCTTGTTGAATAATGAGAACGGAACGGGAAGCTGGTATTCAATGGGAGTCATCAGTTTTGGTCCAACTCCTTGCGGTTCTGCCGGATGGCCTGGAGTCTACACTAGGGTATCTGAATATGTAAACTGGATTCTTTCTAATATACGCGAATAATATTTATATATTAAATATTTATTATGTTTAATAAATTTTGACTACAAATAATCGTTTTAATTATGTATAGCATGATCGTGACGCTGCTCTTAATTTAATATAAATAAACAAAAATAAAATGAAACGTAGCGAGAATATTTTTAAGAACACATCTATTTTTGAGATTGGTGGCCGAGCGGTATGATTTATACAACGTAATTTACCGAAATTGTGTATAGAAAATCTGCAAGTCTTGAGATTCCTTCGATCTATCGCCAAATGATTCGATTTGAAATGTATGATTGGCAAGATCAATGAAGAACAAATCGCATAGAGTCTAACTCCGCCTCCAAAATATCCCCTTTAGTGAAATTCAGTTTCAGGGTCCCGCGTAAAGTGACCGTCCAATAATTACAAACGATAATTCAAGCAATGCTTCATTGAAATCTTAAAATATTTTTAAATAATAATAAATATCAATTAATTGTACGAATTTTAACTGTTGTAACTTACAATAATTTATATTTTTATTATGTTTAATTTAATAAAAACATAAAATATTAGTATAATAATAAATTGAACTGATAGAAAGAATTGTCAAATAAAAGCAACAAAATTAAGGTGGCTACTACAGTGAAAATTATGAGTTTGTCCATTTTAATATTTATTTTAATATACAAAAATAATTAAAATTGAAAATAACTCAGTTCTTTTGGTAATTATTTGGCATAAAACCACCGAAAACACAATTGATAATGATTAAAGTTGGAAATATTGAGATAAAAGTAACTGTCGAATATAATTTTCTAGGCAATTTATTAGTTGGTGATTTTTTGAAAATAGTAGTAAACAACTAAACTGAAAATATTAAAACTGACATACATAGTAACTAATATTAACGCATCATAATACTAATCATGTTATGTTGTAACAGTAAATAAATAAAATAGCAATAAACATCACTTATCAAACTTAAACATGATTAATATTCTTATCATGTAGTCTTTAAGCATTAAATATTTTGGAAACATTTACTAAAAATTATGAAATCAATAGCATTTTTTATCGAATTATATCATTGATATATTTACATTATAATACATAAAACCTATCATATAAAACCCAATAGTAACAAGAAAACATCATATATCATTTTCAATAAAAATAAATTTTCGGATATGACGAATTCAGAAATTCTACAATAATTAGATACGAAAATGTTTTCCTGCATATTTTTGTTGATTTTTGCTGTAAATGGCAAACGACTTTTATGGATCGTCTCTTTATTATGACAATTATATTATCTACTATAATCTATTATATATACACAAGGCCTGCCAGCAACTCCTTTTTGCTATTTATCAAATTATAAAAATAATATTATTAGCATAAGTAAAATTTTAAATATCCATATAAATTCGTAAATTCTGGAATAATTGTTGGAAAGAATTTATGAATAAGAGTGATGATAATTTAACTTTGAATAACATTGAAGCGTACGAAACAGGCTCTGAGATGAGTTATATCAGATATGCAGAGATACTTTTGCACACACACACACAAACAAACACATAATATGTTAAAAATAAGTTTTTCTGTATACAATATTTTTTTGTGAAAATAGTTCAATGTCGCTTACCCGTTCTTAGACGATTAATAATATAAATAAAATAACAAACGAATTAAAATAAAATATAAACAAATATAAAATTTGCCTTTTAAAAAATATTTTTTTTATTCAATTAATTTCATGCAACAATATCGAAATGTTATCAATCAAGGTTTGACGTAATCATATTCCAGAATTTTATTAGTAATGCACAATCACGATATTTGCGCCGGCGCTGCGATGTGAAGGGGCGAATAACAAAAATACACTTCGTACTTATGTTATTCAAAACTTTGCCGTTTAAATTCACCATTTTATGTGCTTAGATTACTCAGATCACTCCTCGTGCAGCATGCGAACAGTTAAGAAGAAATAATATATTTTATTATTATAGTTATTGGCATACGCACAATAATTATAATATACAACTTGGAGAAATTATTTTAAATGTAAAAAAGTATAAATATATATACATGAAAAAAAATGTGGGACGGTGCTCATATATTTTAGGTGTGAACATAACTTTATTTTTTTATTAACTGTTTATTTGTATAATGCACATCATGACGTATTAGGGAAACCTGTTCAGTTATGATTGTCACATTTGTAATAAAAAATAATGAAAATTAAAAATAAAAAGCCAGTAGCGTTTTTTTAAACATGTTATTGCCGTATTAAAAATGGTATAGATATTTAATTAATAAATGAAATATTAAATACATATTGGCAATTATCTTTTTAGTTTTTATTGGGTTTTTCCGTTCTCTTCGTAGGGAAAAAAAACAAGATATCAATATCTCGTTCGTATTATGCCTATGTCATCGAATGTCAAATTTTAAATTACTGTGAATCTATAATTAAATATATTTTTATTTTTCTCAAATATATTTTAATACAATAATTTGCAAAACAGGTTTTTTGTTATAAAAAACAGAGCATTTTATTGCTTCTATTTCACATTAATATTCACATGTAATGTGTCGATTGAATAGTATTACTTACATGTATTATAAAATATTCCATTGAAGATCAACAAACAAAGAGCGTCTCTCATTACATAACACTATCAAAGTACATTAGCGCTTATCTCAAAAATAAATAAGAAATAATATATCTCAAAATTTCCCAATCGATTCAATACCACACATTACTTTTGTAACCATAAACGATGAGTAATAATTAAACGTTGAACCCTTAGTCATTAAATTAATCTTGCTTTATTTAAAAACTAACTCGTTTCGGTTATTTTTTTAATCAATACATATAGCATACACAGCATAAGTGTGCATAAGTTTTAATCTCCATATTTATTCAATATAAAAGCATTGCCTCTATTTAGTTTTGATGTATTGATGTTTAAATATTCGAAACGATATAGAACCTTTTAAAAAAATATTTGGGAAGCGCTGATTTTAGGGGGTGTTAAAAGTAACAATTTATAACTAACGCCACGATATATACAGCACACAAACGCGTTTAAGTTGCCGAGTTTGCGCATTGGTATGTTTACAACATCGTCTATATACTATATGCAGACGTAAATTAACAATCGGGCAAGGTTATCATAAGCTACTGGTCAGTCAGAATACAACCACGACTGCGGATGGACTGAACAAAATTAATCTTCTAAAGTTTTTTTCTAATAAATAAAAAATGTTCCGATTTTTTGTGTTATTGTGTGTGTTGGTTGCTGCACCAGTTACGATAAATGCACGTGAGTACAATTCTTAACATACTTATAATAAAATAATATCATACAATATTTAATATTTGGGATCTATATCTATTTTTGAGATCATGAATAAGACAATACCAAATATTCATGTATTGTAAGACAACATGTTACAACTCAAATTTAATTAAATATTAAATAAATATATTTTTAATTATAATATTTGTAACAGCGATTATAAAAAAATGTTTATTGAGATATCAGACTTTTGTAAATTTTCATACGATAAACTTCAACCTTTTGCTGATAACAAATAACCGCAGAATTATCATTATTGCTAGCAATAATTTCACAATACTTTTAAAAGCCTGATATTAAATTTCATATGCGTAAAAGGTGACTAAGATACCATTTAATTTACATTGGCAAAATAAAATATGTTTAAGTAATATATAGGGTAGTATATATTTTTTTGGAATTTTCAATTTGTATTTACAATATATTAATAATAAATACAGAAAGTAAAATTTATCTACATTATATCAATGTATTTAATTAACATTTAATCTATCGATTATGATACGTATTTAATAATTTCGTAATTAATAAAAATACATAGTATGTCATTAAATTGATACATTGTACATACAATATATAAAAAATAGCCAAGTTTAAAACGATTAAAAAGCTATGTAATAATTAATTCGTGGCTAACTTCATGCGTTACACATAGATAATGGTGTTAATTCTTTTTTTAGAATAAATTATCAAATTCCATTCTAATATTGTTAATCATAACTTAAAGTAATAATATAATTGTGTTATTTAAACCATACAATAATTTAATATCTACTATATTTCTTCTTTAATAAATTATATTTATTTTCTTACACTTATTTTATCAAATTTGAAAATAATTTCTCTTTAATTGCCTGTTGAAATTTTGAGCTTAGCTCAGAATTGATATTTTCCAATTGTGTTAACATAAAAATTAAGGCTCCTTCGGCTGTCAATAATAATTGTGAGACAATTGTCAATAACAGTTGCTGCTAATTTACAAATACAATATAAAAAAACTGAAAGAGAAAAATAGCCTTGAATTATTTTGCATTCTGCCGATTCCCATGCGTATTTTTTCTTAACAAAGCGGGTTCTTCATTCACCAAAGCAAAGATAAAACCGCCGGCCGGTTAGAATAATATAAAATCGCAAAAAATTGTTGGTTATTCAAATACTTTCAATCTTCTGAGAAAGTATGCATATTTTCAAACATCTGGCACAAACACATTTGGAAAGTTTTCAGAGTGTCTTTTTTTATTTCTTAAGAAAAAATAAGAGTGTTAAAAATTTGTAAACAATTTTTTGTCATTTCCAGACCTCTATTAAAACCTTCCAATAAGTATACATTTTAGGCATGAACCCGCCTTTACTTATGCAGCGTTATAAAAAGGGCAGTTGTTGTAAACTTTTTAAAAATATTCAAAAAAAAATTTTATATAAATAATATATATATACTAAAAAATGTCAAATCGAGAATTCTCATTTCTCGATTTTAAATTTTTCTCGAGAAATTCACGAGAAGAAACACTAAATATGACAACACAGTTTAATACCACCTTAACTAATAAATGAAAGACCTGAACTGAAATATTTTCCGAATCTCACAGTAAAATGTCGTGATATATAATATCAATTAAATATGAATTAGGTAGTGCATAATGACACTGGATTTCGCACTTCGTAATAGGACCAGGTTTGACGTGAAGTGAAGTGCAATTAGTTGTTTCCTCGTACTTCTTAAGGTCGTCATGGTCGGTACTCCAACATGGGACACATTCGAGTTCAACTGAACTCGAATGTGTCCTAAGTCAGAAGCAAAGAAGTAGAAAAAACAAGTTTTGATGGATGTTTCAGATGAATGTGTATGCTGTTTTCGCGTTTATATACTCTTTTGGAGCTTATGAAAGGTGATTCGCACTTTCTTACTCTTGACGGTCTAGCCAATGTAATCATCAGGGCGTAAACAGACTTTCTCTATATATTTTTTTGTAATTTCTATGTAACTATATGTTACAGTGATTTTGTATTTTTAGTAAAATTATATTTTCCCTTGTGAAGTCCAAATACATTTTCACTAGCAGAAATATATTTCTACAGGCGAAAATATAATTTAACTGATGAAATGCCTATGAATCTCAATTTGATAATTGCGAAACGTACATTTGTTGTTCAAACCCAAACTTAACCTACTAGAAGTTCTAAAACAAATAATAAATTTAAAACTTTCATTAGGTCAAGTCCAAAATACAAACTAACTAAAATAAGCGGAAGAATAAGAACAGACAGACATCGACAGACACTATGTTTTAAAAATATGATAGCCATCCTTACCGATATAACTATGCGCTGATCAAAATATTTTCAAACCGAATTTGGTCAATAGGAGAGCGCAAAAACATTTATCTCTTCTCAGAAGTCAAAAATTCACGTCAAAAGCAATAAAATCGTGTCGGCGCCGTCGCAGTGGGAACGTTCGGTATCGAGCATTCCCACTGCAACGGTGGTTAGACGGTGGTTAGGTGGTTAGACGAGACGATGATACGAGTCAGTATCTAATACCTGACAGACATGGGTTCGAATCCAATATGGACCCTAATATTTTTAAATATCTATCGTGTCTGAAAGATCAGAATTAATACTTATTATGTAATTTTAATTCCGATTGACCATCAGTGATGAGATTTTCTTTGATTTTTCTAATCTCACGTATGAATATCATGATGAATCATTAAAATAAAATTGAACTGAGTCATGCACAGTAAAATCTATAAATTGTAAGTTTTAAAAATATTATATAATTAATATAACATATGTAATATATGTACAGTCTGGTGTCTCACTACTTGCTTAGTAGTTTTGATTATTTTTATCCCGTTGTAACGCACTGGGCTAACGCCTTTCATGTTGCAGTGGAAGATTTACAATTAATAAAAATATCTATGAATATAAAGAAATATTTAAATAGTGTATTATTGAATTTAAATAAATTATAATAAAATATTTATTATTTTACTCGCATCTGACTTCATGCGTCAAACGGTGATATTAATGTTTATAATATAAATGCTCATGTACCTATGTATATATTATGTTTAACATAAGTTTAGTATTACTGAAAAATATATATATATATATGTATGTAAAATTTCATTGCAGTATCAATATGGTTTCGTCACACTATTATATAATCTAAATTAAAGTAAAGTAAAAGTTTACTTGGGGAATACCCGATGATAAAACTAGCCAAACTGGAATCGCACAACTCTCAATAATTATTGACCTCCATCATACTACTGACTATACAAACATAACAACTTCAGTTACATCTTATATGTTTTTATTAAAAAATAATTTACGTGCTGTTGCAGAGTCCGATCCGTGCACAACTCCGGATAGAAGAAGCGGTAGTTGTATTTCTTTGAACAACTGCCCCTCACTTGTAGCTCTACTTCAAAACAAACCAGTTCCTCAAAATACTGTTAATTTTCTAAGAAGATCGCAATGTGGCTATCAAGGCGCTTCTCCAAAGGTATAACGAATCCAAAATATATTCATATTTTCTACCGTCATATTAAACATCGTGTTTATAATATATAGGTTTGCTGTACGGATCCTGCGACATCGTCATCAGGACAGAGACCTCCTTCAAACAATAACAGGAACACCAACAACGCAAATTTATTACCATCGACATGTGGACAACAGAGCGAAGACAGAATCGTTGGAGGAACAAAGACAGATCTTGATGAGTTTCCATGGATGGCACTACTTAAATATACTAAACGTGAGTACTCTAAGTCTTAAGTAAATATAATCTAACAGTGACATTGGTAAACCGTATTATAAGGATCGCATACCGCACGAGGAGCAATCTGAGATAAACAAGAACTGCATGTAGGTTGATATGGATAGTAAAATTCAAACATAAATGGTCCTTATGATTCTCAACGTTCGCAGCATTTAACAAAGATGTTAAAAATTGTATATCGGATATTAATGCCTTTATTTTAATTATAAAACGCAATATTTTTAACTATAGAGTTTTTGCTAACCTCATTATGTATTAAAATAAATATTTTGCATAAAAAATAATATTCTGCTTAAAAATTCAATATTTTGCATAAAAAAACAGTAAATGCTTAGTTTTTCACATGATACAATTTTTAAGTGATTTTAAAGTCACTTATTTGTAGATTCAGAAATAAGTTTTATCAATTATGGATATACCATTTTAATCGATGACTTTTTTTCATTTTCTGATAACTGAAAAAACCCACTTTCGAAGAATTTCTAAAAATTGTTAAAGAAAAACGCATCCAGTGGTTTTAGCAAGAGTTCAAATCTAGTAAATTCAATGCTAATAGAGCAATGTCCGGACTATGTGGTGGATGTGTTAAAATGTTTCAAGCAAATTACAACAATATCTATCGAGTCTTCGTATAAAGGCGTGGTCTGACATTGTTTTTCAGACCACAATTTATATTGGTTTTCTCTGGCTTTTTCAGTTTGGACCAACCAGATACACAATTATATTTCTTTGGGTGCTATACAACCATTGCGATGGTCTGTTCTAGCTCACCCCACCGTGATCTTGATATTTTTCAATTAACGTTGTTATACCAAAAAACATATTAAAAAAAAAAGTTTTAATTTATGCGGCACCCAAGAAACGTGAATCATTCTATGGCAATATTTTGTAGGCATCTTAATAATATTGTAGCGCATGTGGTTTTTGAGGGCTATAAAATTAAACGACCTTTTTTGGAGAGGTGGCGGGGAAGCGGGGTGTTAGACCGTAGTCAAGGCGAGAGAAAAGAAGAATGTATATATTACCATTTGTTAAAAAACCACCCGCTTCACAAGTTGAGCGGGGTTCGGCAACACTGGGAACTGTCAGAACGCCGCCACAACATTATATATACTTATTCATTGACGCAACTACTGATAATTTATTAATGTGTTTTCAATAATCTAAATGTGCATCCAAACTATCGCCAAATATGTAAAATACAGTAGACCCCCTCTCCCAATAACACGGTAAATTGGGTGTGTGCTGTGTGGGTACCCGTTATTTTATGTGTAAGCCACATAAAATAACGGGTACCCACATATCTCACCACACGCGCTTGATTCGTACGTACGTAGTATTTTTTAGTTCCCTAACTACACGCACCCAAATAGCAGGTTCCCAATTTACCGTGTTATTGGAGGGGTCACTGTATAATATTTTCATGTCAATTTGTAAGTCACACTCAAATGTATATTTTGATCTTTAGCAAACGGTTCCGGTTTCCATTGTGGTGGTGTTTTGATCAACAATCGTCATGTGCTCACGGCGGCGCATTGCATCCGAGGAAACGACGTTCCCAGAACTTGGAGATTGTTAGTATCATAAAAAAAAAATTTTTTTGCTGACAAAATTTTATATTGCATGTTAATATGTTTAAATTACAGATCTGACGTTCGCCTTGGCGAATATGATACCAGTACAGATCGTGACTGTCTTTTAGGCGAATGTATTACCGCAACTGATGTTCGAATTGAACAAATCATGGTACATGAAGATTACCAACCGTCTAACAGAGCTCAACCAAACGATATAGCATTGTTGAGATTGGCAAATACTGTTGAATTCACAGGTGAGTCAAAAGTAGAAGATTAGTGCATTCTTTTAAATATTCATGTGACTGAAATGCTAAGCGTTTTCTCGGTATTTGTTTATATTTATGTTCAATTATCGTATGGACATTATACCAGATATACCAGTTTCTTGTAAATTTACTATAAAATGATATTGATTTTAAACATTGGAAGACAAAACATGTTTTGAAGGCCCAGTTCGTGATATTATGACATAAAATTAATCTCTCATATCTCTTGAGAATTATTTATTATCTTTACAAATAACCGATATTACTACGAACTTCTAATATAAGAGAATTGAATATGAAAATATCTAAGAAATATAATACTCCTTTTACAGCTATATGACATTGGCTACAATAATTTATTTATATATTGTAATAGGCTAAAATACATCATTATGGATAATGGTGTTAAAGTGCAATGTTTAATGAAATACATAAAAAAATCAAGCTATATATAATTTCCAGGCGCGTACGGTGAGATACATTCCCTTTCGCTCGCTCGCGTGTTAGGTAACGAGAGTGAGTGAGAGATAATGGCGTGCATTACGTACGTTCCGCACGTCTTTATCTCTCACTTACTCTCGTTACTTAACACGCGAGCGGGTAAAAGGGAATGTATATCACCGTACGCGCCTGATAATTTATAGAGCTCGAGAAGCATAAGAGAAATTTATGTTTATATTCAGAAAAAATCTCGATAAGCAAAAATAAATAACAAAATATCCTAAATCACTGAAATTTGCCCTTGATATAAATTTGTGATGACTCATATACTATATATAAAACTATAAATATATGCTTTTTGTTTCAGAATTCATTAAACCAATCTGCTTGCCTTTGAATTCGCCAGTTAGCACCAAGAGTTACAACGGAGTAGAGCTATACGCCGCAGGATGGGGTAAAACTGAAGACAGTAAGTTGAAAAGTAATAACATTCAATAAACAATTAAGATTACATTTTCTTTCATTTACCTTAGGATCTAGTTCTACTACAAAGTTGAAGGTAGGCTTACCAGTTGTGAGTGCGTCGTCTTGCAGCAACTTCTATCGAAGAATTGGAGTGAACCTCGGAAATGGCCACATCTGTGCAGGTGGCGAAAGGGGTAAAGATTCTTGCCAAGGCGATTCTGGCGGACCATTGATGACACCAGAAAAAATTAACGGCGTTGGAAGCTGGTATGTGATTGGAATTGTCAGTTTCGGACCTAGTCCTTGCGCGTTGCAGGGTCAACCTGGAGTTTATACTAAAGTATCAGAATATGGAAGTTGGATTTTAAATAATTTGCGTCCTTGAATACATTTTGTAATACTTATCTAATAAAATAATAGAAAAATAACAATATTTTTGTTGATTTCGAAGACATATTATGAGCAATGATATATAATAGATTTAGAAACGAGTTTTACAAACTATCTAATGGCGCATGGAAGGGCTTTTAATAAAAATGATAGACCATTGAACTACTATTTATTTCTGACAACTCAACGAAGATTTTTGCAAGAGAGATGGGTGAGTATATCCCAGTGAACATCACAGCTTCCACTTTTTATCCAAAACAAACGCATACTGAACTGTTCTGAACTGAGGATGTGAGCTCCAAACATGCCCCCCGAATTCAATATATGAAAAATTCCTGCAAAATAATATATATTTGTCATATTATTTTATCATAACAAAATGTTGATATTATACTTATATAATCTAACATATTTGATACGATCTATAAATAATGAAAAATTGTTGTTACCGCTTTTATAATAAATAATAATTTTAAATGTAAATGGGAAAATTACTTACTTCGTAATTGCAATAATATTCGTCTGATTCCGATTCGAACATTTCAATCATGTCTTCGTTATTTGAGAAAAATTCTACACCTTTAAATTCTATAACCGATTTATCGGAATCATTATATCTTTTGGCCATCGCTATAAATATTATTTAAACTAAAGTTAGTTAATAATAAAATTATTTAATGAAATAAAAATAGTAAATATACTTGTTAAGTCGAAAAATAATTGAGAAGCGCAGTTATATTCTGCGCTTCAACGTAAATTTCCCGACAGAAGGCAAACAAATACTGACGCACGTTTGAAACGCCGTCTGATGCGTGCGTCAGAGCGTAAAGCACCTTGCCCTAACTCTCTCGCTCTGTCACTTGCACTTGTGCATCTCGCTCACAAACGTATCAGCGAACCCCAGCTTCCAATTTTTACACACATACATTCGCGCGTGCTAGAGCCGAATCACAGAAAGAAAGTCGTATACATCGCACGAAAATACGATTGTGTGTTGTTTTGGGAAACAACACACAATCGTATTTGAAAACTGCAGCGTATCGGCATACTTTGGCGAGTTTAGCAGAAGTCGATAACAATGCTGAAAATTATTTTCAGTCAAATAATTAAAATAATAATAATAATGTCAAAATCGGTATTTTTGCAATCCCTAGCCGGTACATATATAAACGAGCGGAAATATACACGGAGAATCATCTCACTTTCTCGGCAACCAGGCAACCAATGGTCCAGACACACGCCTAAATATATTTTTTTCAACATCCAGTCATTCAAAATAAATCTATTAAGATAATAATGTTATGATACACTTTTAATCGCCGCAATTAAAGCATACTGTCATTATCGTACCAAACCAAATTAACCAAAGATAATATGACAAAATAAACATATTTGCATACAATTTGAATGAAGCACAACTCAATTTACAATAAAACTGCGGCACCAATTCGGTACAAACGGGAAAAATATTCGGAAACCATCAGCAAAATTCCTGAGTGACCTATCTTTCATATTAGTAAAGTTTACTCATTTAGTATAAGTCAGTCTTAATCATTCATAAGCGTGTTAAAATCAAGCTAGTAAATAAAAGAGCACGTCACAATCTCATCGCCGTTCAGATAGTATACAACAACTACTGCGAAAGGACTGATTATATTTTTGTGCTAGTGTTTATGCTGAAAAAAATAAAAGTTTTGTGTTACTGTGCTTACTGGTTACATTGACCAATGTGATTAAAGGACGTAAGTACATTAAAAACAGGCGCGTACGATGAATACACTCCCTTTCGCTCGCTCGCGTGTTAAATAACGAGAGTGAATGAGAGATAAGGGCGTGCGTTACATGCGTTCCGCATGTAACGCACGCCTCTGGCCGATAAGGTAGATTAAAAACAGTTGCGCGTGTTATATTTTCTCAAGGCGATAAATATTTAATTCTTTATTATTAATGGCACGTACCTTTATCTGTCAAATGGTGTCCCCCTGTGTTTCATTTTAAATATAGAAACCTATTTTTTTTCAACTGTTATAACGCTTTATCGCAAGTCGAACTGACTCCCCCAATTATGAATACAGTCATCTTATAGTTTATGAAATCGACAGTTTATATTGTAGTGGAGGTAGTATTGTATGGGTAGCGTCGGGCCGGCGCCGGATGGATTCGTCCGGCACGTCTGAAATGGTAGGTACTAGCCCTTACAACACCATCCCTACTACACGGCGCCGGCCCGGTGCCGGGTGAATCAAAGGTCGATTCATCTGTTCTACAAAATTCTTTAATTAATAATTAAAAATTATGAATTTGTTAGTGTTCATATGTTTAATGAAAATATAATATTTATTGTCGCAAATAATAATAATAACTGACGTATCGATTTAGTTGCCAATCGCGGAATGGTCTGTGTGTTCATGTGGATATCAAAGTTGCTGCCAAATCGACGAGGTCGTAGAAGTAGATCGACTGTTTCTTGACGATTTCTCTCGTACAGATGCAAAACTGCAGATATTAGGGTAAGCTTTAATAATGTCGATGCCAGGACGCGCTTGTTGGCGTCAGCGTATCTATGCACTCTTTGCTTATTGATAAGTGTAGCTCGGGTTGTAAATTCGCCGACTTTTTTAATTACCAGTAATTTGGTGAAACTGTCAATAGAAACCGCTTTACCGTTTATTTTTCTTATAAAATATATAATTGAAAATAATACAAAAAAGACAATCAAGCATTACAAAAAATATTTGCAAATAAGACTTAATTCAAATAAGACTAAATTCAAACAATAGATTCAATAAAAAAAAACATTGAGAAAAATGTTAACTTGCATATATAAATAAATATTTTTAAAAAATTAGCACGCAAAAATATATTATATTTAAGGATTGAAATCTTAATTTTTATCTAATTTTTGGGTAAAAATAATACAGTTGCTAAATTGACTCTCGGGGTCGGTCGACGAGGAATTAGCTATATATGACGTAATATATGATTGGACACATATATCTCACAAGAATTAAATGTTTTTGAAGAGCTTCAAATGTGCTATTTAGACCAAATTTTCCAACCTGTTTTGCCTTTTGCTACAAGGCTCTATTGCTGTGTTTTATTATTTCAGTTAATATCGTCAAAATTTGCTTTTTTATCTTTCTTGAACACGAACGATTATGCAGATTAATATTAACTTAATCCATTTGTTTTGGGAGAATTTCCTCTTATGTTCATATAAAGTTTTAAACCAAATTTATATTTCGGCAACTTGTGCGTTAATTTAGAGATTTTTGTATGTGACTAGCTGTCATCTTGTTATTACAACTTATAATTGTTTTAATTTCTCTATGAAAGATTTGATCGCCTAGAACGTCGAGTGTAATAAGGAAAACTTGGTATTTAATTATAATAACGTGTTTTTGAAATAAGTACAGATATTTATATTATTATCTTTTCAGATAACATAATAGATAGAAATGTGAGGAAACTAAATTTGTAAATTAGCATCTAAAGTTTGTTCAAGTTTTTTTAAAAAATTCTAAATAATCAAAACTACAAAATTCAAGTCTATAAAAAATACATTTATATTTTTTCATTTATTCATAACCTATATTATTGTAAATATTCATTTAATATACAATAATTGAATCTTTTGAAAATAAGTTTAAAATTGTGAAGTTTTAAGGGATTGTATTTGAAAATAAAAAAAAACTTTTAGTTTATTGGTATTTATATTAAAGTTTTATTAATAACTCATAAATAATATTTAACGGTATTAAAATGAATTTATACATTTGCCCAATTTATTATAAGAAGAAATATGTTATTATATATTATATTATCAAATTCAAGAAAAATATTTAGTCAAAAACATACTCCTGTTTTATTTAATTGCAAATAATTGTAAATAATGTAAAATAATTGATAATATATCTAAAATCTAGATAAGTTAAGTATAGCACATATGTATTATACTTAAGCTAACAAAGAAAACCTCCAAGGATTCACATTTGTGTTAAATTAAATGATATAAACGGTCAATCTAGAATCTAGATCCTAGATAAGGTTCATAATAACAATCAAGAACGCGGTTATCTCTGAATGGGGGCGGCATAAGATGACATTTTTGTCATTTGCGCAAATAATTGTAATTTTTAGTCATTATCATCAACTGTGATACTATTATGTTTTTATTAATATTAATATTCACATGTTATTTTACATTAAATGAAAATGCTTCAGTGCCGAAAATTTTATATATAAATTATTTTTCTCATTTATTCACTGCTTTCTACAATTGATCTGCCGCATCTAGCGACAACCACCTCTCTTTTATCGTAGCGTATATCGCATAATGGCGAATTCATGGTTCATATTGGATAAATTCTGAAAATATACAGTCAATATAACCAACATATTTAATTATATTATCAATCTATGTATTAATTTTAATGTCTAATTTCAACAATTAAATTTAAAAATAGGTTAAAAAAATCAGAACGAAGCAAAATAATATTTAAAACCCAAAAAGTTGAGGGTCTGGTATTCGTACACTCGCTAGCTTCGGTACCTCACGACAGTGAGGTACCAACAGCTATTTATGTTATAAATAGCATACGTTATAATTATTTTTTAGCAAAATATCTAAAATTATAAAAGTGAAATTTAAAAAAATTGTACTTCAATCCTAAATTAGCATAGCACGTTATTCATTTCCCGGTCACAGTATTTTTTTACAAATAACTCAAAAACGCCTGGCACGGACCCACCTTTTTCTATGTAGCGGTATAAAAAATCTAACTGTTAAAAATATTCGTTAATGAAAATAGGGTTTTAAAAGGTCACACGATCTTGAAGGGTAATTCACAGAAATTATGCGCTAATCGAATGTTTCCTTCAATAAATTGATTGTGGTGCACACTGTGTGTATGTTGCGTCGTCTTGTTGAAACCAAAGCTCTTCCACATGAATGCAATTCAACTGGGGAACGAAAAAGTCAGTAATAGCGCTCTCCATTGACAGTAACATTCTGGCCGGCATTATTTTTTAATAAATATTGACCAATGTTTTCACCAATCCATAAAGCACACGAAACAGTGATTTTTTGTGGTTGTAACGGCGTCTCAATAATGGCTTGTAGATTTTCTTCGCTCCAAGTGCGGCAATTTTGCTTGTTGACGTAGCCATTTAAGCAAAAATGAGCTTCATAGCTGAACAAAATGTTGTGGTGGAAATGAAGATCAAGAGCAATCTCGTTTTCGGCCCATTCACCTAACATACGATGCACACGGTGGTCAAGTGGCTTCAATTCTTGCACGGGCTGGATCTTGTAAGCTCGTAAACCAAGATATTTCCGCAAAATGTGGATTGATACAGCTCCAATTGCTGTGCACGATGGCGAATCGACTCATTCAAGTCGTTCGGTGCGCTCTGTACGACGTCTCTGCGGATACGTGTTATTAATTAGAGTATGCGCGATGCGAAAGCGATCCATGATTATTCGAATCACTTGTTCGGATGGATATTTATGTCGACTGTAAAATGGACGTAGCGCACGTTGAGTTTCGCGAACTGAACCACAAAAAGGACAAATCATCAACTGTCAAATTGGCTGTGGCTGGAAAAACTGTTGCTAATTCGAAAAAAAACTTCCTTTACATACACAATAATCACTAATTAATACATAAAATTTGTTTTTCGAAATTACCTAGGTTAATATCTTATACAATATTCTCAATTGATAGATCTCATCTCACTTAAATTTAATTGGTGCACATCCTTCCGGTTATGGTACTAAGAACACGTTAAACTATAAACGATGATTCATTTCGATATTTTTATCTACAGATCGGATTAAAATCGCGAATTAGCATAAATGTTTAAATTAATATATTAACGGGCAAAAGGAAAATCGCTTCTTTATAAATAATAACCGGTTTGTTAGGTTCTGGCAGAACGACTATGGGTTTTTCTATAATACACAATACAGACACATACCTGTCTCAAGAAGCGTTGTCTGGCAGTGTATTACAAGGTTTCCGAGAATTATTTAATGCACAACTTTCAAGCAGTCGAATGTGTATTTCCCAAGCGAAATATTAAAAAATTCTGTTTTTTTGTGCAATCAACATGAATATAATCAGTTTGGCGACACGGAAATTTGTTTTGAAGACAATTGTTCCGGATCATCCTTGAAATTATCATTAAATATAAATATGAATCATATAACATGTCTAAAAATATTGCTTATTCGATTCATTCGTAAGAATATGCAAACAAATATTTGATATTTGTCCAAGGCAATCTAATACTGAGACAATACTTTATAGTTGTGTGATTAAATATTACACAACAATTCACTTGCATAATAAAACGATATATTTTTTAAGCTAAGAACAACAAATTCCGCACATGAGTTTTAATATTTTATACTAAAGTAATGATGAATATTTTATAGTTATTATTATAAGATAAAATTTCATTTTATAATAACAATAATAAAATATTAAATAGATGAGCACAAACCGGTATATGTTACTGCGCACGAATGACACAAATTAACATTGCACTTGAACTGAATAATTACGTTTTCACATACATTGGATAATAAGATTACTGTTTACGAAATAGGTTTTGAAAAACAATTATAAACAAGTAAAATAGCATATTTTATTAGTAGTGCAGACGAGTTATAACTTTCATAATTCATTTATTTACCAAATTGCTTGACACCAAGCGCATGGTAAATAATCAAGGTTCGAAGATAAGCGGTCGTCAACAGTTGTACAATATATTTGATTAAATTTTCGAATGAATTTTTAAGTTTGTATAATTATTTCTGGCACCGGCAATAACATACCAATACTATTGCTATGCTCTCGGCCGAGTCACTCGGCCGAGTACTATTAGATATAATAGGTGTACCGGAAAAGAATGTCGTTTTTTTTGTTATCACTTTTAAGTGGTCAGTTGTGCTTCATCAGTTGAACTTTTACAACGTGTTCTGTGTTGTTTCTCTGACTACGTATACCTGGAGTGTATTAGGACTTTTAAACAAAAAAAATTACAACCCTATATACAATGGAGAGCTTTGTACCGAATGAGAAATTTATTCGAAATTTTATGCTTTATCATTTCATGAAGAAAGAAAGTGCAACACGTGTTACAAAAAATATTTGTGATTTACTGGGAGATATTTTGAATGTTCGTAAACGCCAGAGGTGGTTTAAGCAATTTAAATCCGGCAATTTTGATCTAAAAAATAACCCTGGAAGTGGTCGACCTGTTAAAGTGGATTTCGATGTTTTAACTGAGATGATTCAGCAAAATCCATCTTCAACGATTCAAGAACTCGCGGAGCAACTCTGATGTTCATGGTCAAGCGTGCAAGAACATATCAAAAAAATCAGCAAGACGTGGAAACAAGGAAAATGGATACCTCATGAATTAAGTGAAAAATCTAGGTGAGCGTCTAAACGCGTGCACTGAGTTATTGGAATTAAATACCAAAACTCCATTTCTACAACATCTTGTAACTGGTGACGAAAAATGGGTGCTGTATTCAAACCAAGGACGCAAGAAACAATGGCTTTCAAAGGGCCAGGTACCAAAACCCACCCCTAAGCCCGGGCTCACTGCAAAAAAAGTTATTTTGTCTGTTTTGTCGGACTGCAAGGGAATAATTTATTTTGAAACATTAAAACCCGGACAGACAATTAACGCCCAAATGCATTGTGATCAACTAGAGCGTTTAGATGCAGAAATAAATAAAAAAAGACCTGCACTGGCTAATCGTTAAATGCACAAAATTGTTTTATTAAAAAGACGACATTCTTTTCCGGTACTATGAGTTCAGACTGGGTGAACTAGACGCAAGATTGACACCTTTATCCGTATTGGTGTCCATGTGCCTTTTTACTAGGAGCATTGAAATATAATTCATTGCATTTTTGGCGTAGCGTCCACTCAATGCGGCACTTTTTAAAGTTGCTAATGGGCGGTGTTAACAATGCCATAGAGTCACGATAGCGTCCCCTATTCTTGCCCATTGCGGCCATAACGTCAGCACTTGAGAAAGCTCCTCTTGCACGAGCCATCCAACTTCTGAATGAGCTTGCGAAACACAAAGATGTTTTCGGCAATAGTTATCTATTTTCATACTTTCTATTTTCTATTTTCATACTTTCTTATCTCTCAAATATAAACTGTATATCCTATAATTTAAATTAAGTATTTCTTTCTTCAAATAATTCACTTTTTTCTAAGAGGTTCATCAAACCTAGCAATAAAATGATGTTTTTATTCTGACTGAAAATAACTTAAATTTGTTTCTTTGTATCACACTTATTCTTAAGGTCAATTTTAATTTTCAATAAGCAATATAATAGCTTGCTAGGAAAATTATAATTTATTACCTTAAAATTAAAATACATTTCATCTAAGTTTTAGGCAAAATAGTTCTCTCTCTATTTTAAATTAAAATATTTTGCGTAGTTCGGTCACCCCTGATATTAAGTAAGTATATCTTAATATACCATAATAATGGGCCACAATAAAAAAAGTAATTACAATTTAATTTTAAATATTATGTCAAAGCAGAAATTTGTAATAAAAATCAATGCTTATTGAAAAACTAGATCTAGCAAAGAATAACTAATAAGTGCTACATTTTTGTATCACTATTTTTTCTCAACTTCCTTTTATTATGTGTTACATAAAATAATTTTCTCTCTCTAATATATTTCTTTCAATGTTCTTTTTTTTATTTTTTCATCTACCTACAACCAAATATTCATTCTGATTTGACACTCGTACTAAGATCATATTTTTATTGCATAATTTATTTGTTATTGTCCGATGTTTGCCACCTCTGAATTCAAGCTAGCGATGCAGAATCATGCTTTGTATATATCTCCTACAAACAGTTGACCGAACACAGCTTCGACACGAGCTGTGATTTCCTGTTTCTTACAAAATAAACAAAAAATTAAATCCGTCTCTGCTGTATTTAAAATTTGTCTCGTTAGTCATGCTTCAAAGACAGACTCAGACGGAGGTCAACTTGGTTTTACGACACTAAACGACTATCAAAATGAGCAGAATATATCTACTAAATGTTTTTACCTTCATCTTCTTTTCGGGTAAGCTACAAATTTAATACGTAACTATTCTAAAATCATTCATATTACACTTAAAAACTGAACATTTCTACATCAACAGAACATACTTGTCTGCCTGCATCAATCAATGATGGTGAGTAAAAAAATATTGACAGGTGTACAAATGAGTTTTTACATATTAAATCACGACTCAAGATGTTCCTTAAAATTTTCTCTTGCTCGCTTCCAATTTAAATTTTGTGTCGCAGTGTCTAATGTAATTTAGATTTGTAAGATTATATTAACATATATAACATCTAAAATCAATATATGTATGTATGTATATATTAGAAATAAACTAGTAAAAATGTATAATATATATGAGAAATAAACTAACATATTTTAATTTGTCTGAAATATGACTTTAAAATGCTTCTGTTAAAAAAATTGCCTGATTTTTAAAAAGATGCTCATATTCCCTACATTTCTGCATATTAAAAAAGTTTTCAATATTTTTTTAATAAAAAATAAAATAAATAACTCATTTGTAAATCTAATATTATTTCTACATATAAATTATTTTATAATGCTCAATATTTTTCATGAAAGGTGGAATTAGACCTTGGGAGGTGGAGTCTTTTGGCTGTTCAAGCAATTGGGAATGCGTTTCCGTTTCAAATTGTTATGGAATAGTGGATCTCCAAGATCACACTGCATACCCATGCAGTAACTACGGAGAGCCTTTGAAGATATGTTGCCCCCCAGCAACCACAATATCACCTGCACTCTCGGGCGAATCCATTAAAGTATCCACTTCTTCTCCATCAGTCACAACTAAAAAAGCCAAACCTAGCAAGCCAACAACGACCACGACACCAAAAACTACTACTTTGCGTCCGTCTACTCCGGCAAATATTGTATGTGTTATAACAATAATGGATTATCTAAACTCCACAAAATGTATTCTATTAATTATTTATTTATTATAGTCTGCATGGTCAAAGCTTCCGAAAGAACTACGTAACAAAACTCAACTCCTTCCGACCACTTGTGGAATACATGTTCTTGAAGATAGAATCATCGGCGGAAACAATACTGAAATAGGACAATTTCCATGGATGGCGCTCATAGGAAGTGAAAGTACTTTAATATAATCTTAAAGGAGTATTTTGCTTTGAATCTCAAAATCAGAATTACTAATTATATGCAAATAGTCAGTTCTGCCACTAGTATTATGCTATATGATTAATCAGATGAGCTAACCGCAGATTAATAATCAAGGATTTATTTCAATATGATATCATATGCCATGAAACACATCTACAATGTCACACATTCAACACTCTTATCTTTACAATATATCTTATATATAATTGCTACTAAAGCAGCATTTACATTTATATAATCTTTTCCACTGCTGTATTTCAATTTTTTATCTTAACCTTGCCAAAATATATTCAAATAATCATTCCACCTCTTATTATGTTCATAAGGATGAAAAACAACTGTCTGAATATATAAAATGCTATATTCAATTTTATTTTATACGGTATGTACGTAATGAGTCACTCGTCCGCAGGCTGAAAAGGAGTGTTACTACAATGCGATCCTCCTAACCTGTGTGGTTTTGAAAAAAGTTTTTAACTCCATTCTAAAAATTTTGTTCCGTTTTAAGATTGTTCCAGAACGAACGTTCTGACCTCCATTAGTTAATATTTTGCAAATAGCATCTGCTTGGAAGAAAATGTTTCTTCCACAGAATACCGAGTGCCATTTCTTTGCTCACCTAATATGAATTGTATATTTCGTCGAGTTCAGGGACGAAGATAGGTAAAGATTTCTTGAATACGCTGATCTATTTAATTATTGAATGGGTACTATCCCATTATTGTTTGTATGTATTACTCTTAACAAATATTTTACTTTGTATAAGGCAACATCTAAAATCCCATTGTTTATTTACATGCTAAGGAATACAATATTGAGTGGTACTTTAATATAAAAGGAATAACGCTTCCACAATAACAGCCGAGGCCCAACTAACATGAGAAATGACTGGCAATACAATTCTATGTGAATTATAACCTGCAAGCAACTTTTTTCTTCACTGAGCATTAGCTTAGTTGATTCATATTAAAAATGTGACTATTTTTGAGTTATGTGAGTCTCCAATCCGTCCAGCAACTCTCTCACTCAACAGCGCTTAAACTATACATACTTTTATTAAAAAATAAACATAGAACGAGCCAGTCATCCACGAAGATGGAGTCCTATGCAATTCTGGAACCAAAATTTGCTATTGCTACAATAATATTAATAACCTAATTTCTTATATTATATTATCCAAGTATAAACATAATTTATTTTTTTATTTTTTCAGTTAAAGGCATTGTTCAATTTTGGTGTGGTGGTACACTTATTAACAAAAGATATGTACTTACTGCTGCACACTGTATACAAGTCGGATCTTTGAAACCGTACATGCTCTAATTATTCACTTACTTTATAAACTACATTACAAAAATTAATACATATTAAAAATGGTACATTTCAGAACAATTATCAGACTTGGAGAATGGGACGTCAGTAGTGAAAAGGACTGTGTGATTGTACAGAATGGGGAAGATTGTGCTGCTCCTCCAGTGGATTTAAAAGTCGAAGAGATGAAAGTGCACGAAAGATTTGGTGACAGAAGCTTGCCAAGTTTCCAAAATGACATTGCTCTAATTAGAGTCGCTCAAGACGTAGACTTCACATGTACGATTCCTGCATTATATTAAAACTGTTGTTTAATATAAATAGATATTTGTTTTCAGATTTTGTGAGTCCGATTTGTTTACACCCTGTTAATGTGAGATCTAAGGAATATACGATTTCCGGTTGGGGTGTTTCTGAAGTTGAATCTGTTATACCGAACCCTATATTACAAAGAGCCAAAGTATCACTATTCGACTTTAATGAATGCAATTCAGTAGCACCTGCCGAAATCAGACCGCTTGCTAAAAGTCAATTTTGTGCAGGAGGTGGAGGTATTAAATTAAATCATATATTATAATATAAACAATAAAAATATTATCTACATTATCTTTACTTTTAGTTGAAAACACGTGCAAAGGTGACAGCGGAGGTCCACTTACATATATGGAAAATGGTCAAATATTTTTAAAAGGAATAGTATCATTAGGAATTACTGGCAAATGTGAAGATGACGGAAAACCTGCAATTTACACTGAAGTGACGTCCTATATTAAATGGATATTAACGAATATTCGATGATTATTCTTTACGAATTAATATATTATTTGTAATATAAACGAAATAAAAATATTATTTAATTTACACAAGAACCTTTTATTATTCATATAATCAATTAATACATGTAAAATATTAATCAATAAATAATAACAAAATATTACATATTTTAAATGAGTTTGATTGATATAAATATTATCAAAACATACAGAAAAAATATTAGGTTGAAATATCAAAGAAAACAAAAACAGATGTTTAGCGCAGTTAAACATCTGTATACACTACACCAACCATGTGCCATGCCAAGCTGCTTCCAGAAACCAGATAAGGGGTGACTCATCGATGAAACTGCTCTTTCGGCGAACCATATATAAGGTTCAGAAAATAGTAGTATGAGTAGTATCAGGCGGATTGAGGATGAATAATGTTGTAATTGAATACTATTTTTTTTAATTAGAAAAAACTTTTTTTTATATTACACGCATAAAATTTTAATGCAAAGAACTGTAATACATAATCAGCTATTTTAATTATAAAACATAATTATAGATCATACAATTTATAATATAAAAAAATACAACTTACGGCTGACATAATAACAAAATTACCACTTACTTGAGCATATTTTGAAAAATTTACTATATTTTTTATATACGTGTAATTCTCTATGGGCTGAAGTTCATTATAAGAGAATTTTTATACCAAAGTAGCATTTAAAAGACCGTGAATGAAATTCGTCCCATAATGCTCTTTGTCGTATGTCTTTTGGGGTTCATCTGATTTCGATTTAAAAAATATAAATGCAATTACATATTCTGTAACTTTTAAATTAAGCGGTTAGTAATATTATCAATATCTGGTCATCAACTTTGTCATAAAAAGACAGTAAAGTTAAAATATAACTAAATATGCTATCTAATTTAAAAACATGACACTAAATATTATTTCATTGAAACGTAGTTAATTTTCGCTTATACATATAAGCATTAAAATGTTAATGCACAAAAAATTAAAAGTAAATGTAAAAAATTTTCCCAATAAAGTACTATTTTTATTAATTAAAAAATAATTAAATGCGACATCTTCGGAGAATTTGATATTATATTAATTAATACTAATTTCACGAACACTTCACAATCACAACATTTATTTATCTTTGCTTTCGAAAGCTTCTTTAATATTTTCTGGTATTTCATCGCTTGATTTAGAATTTGTATCATCATCATCATCTTTATATGAATAATTATCAATATCGTCTATGATGGTCTCCGCCATTTCATTAATCGACACTTTTCTAGAACGATTTGGAGATGTTATGTTAGACATCAGACTGTTTTTACTCAAAGCGCTCCTCGGCTTAGTCACATTCTGCTCTAAAATGTCTGCATATTTAATATTGGACCTCATTTCGCTAAGTCTTCGAGGACTGTACGACCGTTCGAACATCATCGGCTGACAATGCACTCTACCGTACATTAACTCCATTTCGTGAAGAAATTGCTCGCGTCTCAACCTCTCCTCGTCCCTTCTCATCTGAAGTCTCATAGCCAAATCATCTGCATGACTAACACGAAAATTATTGCATATTTAAAAGATGTGAGCGATATTGTACTGTTTTAAAAATCCAACCTGTACTTGAGCGATTTCCAGGCAGGTTTTTGCCTAAGTACGCTATCTCTCCACTTCATTTCGGATTGAAATCTCTCCTCTTCAAGCTGTTTTAACATTTCAGATTCTAACTTTTTCTTACTCGATTCTATCCTCAACACTGATGCCAAGTTCGATTTGTTTATAGAGCTCATATCTAGATCGGAACGAGGACGAGTCGCATATCCCGAAGATGGAGTAATCGTATCACTACTGTTCGAACCATATATTCTTCTCAGATCATTCTAAAAATAATTTCAATAAATTTATTAATAATCATCAAATAATACGGTCTTTTTTTATTGCAAATTGATTTTTATATTTCACTTTTTTAACGTATTATAATTACCTCATAATTATTTTTTTTACTATTATAACTATCCATGATATCCTCTGCTTTATCTTCAATGTATTCATCTGGTAAATATTTCTGTCTTACCTTAGATTTTCTTTTAGGCTTTTTTCTAATTTCATCATCAACATGGCTCAAATCACCGTTATGATATCTACGACAAGATGAAGAATGACAATCTTGTTCCCTTTTAGCCATCGAAGGAGGTAATGATGCCGTTTTGAGCATTTCTTCAGCACGAATTCTACGATTCATTGCCCTAAGAAAAAAATAGTTAAATAAATATTAATAGATATTATAAATAAATATTAAAGAATAAACATATATATAAGTGGGTATGTGTTGTTTCATACATACGTTTTTACGAAAAAGTGTAGTAAACATATAATAAAAATACCCTTGAATTAGGAAGATGATGTTTCAGTCTGAGGATAACAAATCCTCAATCTGGAATATGCAAATACTTCTCTAATCTCCAAATCTATGACCGATCAAAAAGTCACTTTATCAGGTCAGAAGAGAAAGAAATATACTCATTCTCATGTCTTGTATATTTAATACAGAAAATTTAACTTTTTTCTTTTTAAAAAAAAAAGTTAAAGAAAAAATACATTCCAAAAATCGATAGATCAAATAAAGAATACCATCGGCATGTACGTCATTTCAGCTTTTTTCAGGGGGGAAGGGCAAAGGTTGACCAGTCACTGGACGTTTTTTTAATATTTCTATTTTATTAAGATTCATATTATTTCATTAAATGACATTCATTTTCCTGCAAATTAAAGAGGGTCTCTATTTAAAATCCGCATCAAAAGCAATAAAATTGTGACAGCACAGCACCATTTTATTGCTTTTGACGTGGATTTTTGACTTCAGAGAAGGGATTATCATTTTTTGCGCCTTTCTATTGGCCAAAATATTGTCCTATCCATAATATTTTATTAAAAGTCTTGATATGAACACTAGATAGCCGTTCAAATATATTTTCCTCCAACGTCAAACCCAAACACTCGTCAATAAATAAGTAACGTTTTGCGCGGACTTCAATACCAATACATTTACTACCAAATCACAACATATATCATACCGGTAGAAGTCATCCTCTCGCATCTTCTCATACACATAATTGCTGAACAAGTGTTTTGGCACTGGTTTTGCCTTAAAATTCTTCTTCCGAGCCAAAAGAGTATCGTCGGACGAAGAAAACGACGCTAATTGTGGATTCGATCTACAAAGTCGATGGCAACCCAAGAATCTACTTCCGGTACCAAATTTCTCTTCTCTCTCCGTGAAAGAAAACAGTTTCATTTGAGCTTGTAGTTCGGCTTTAGATTGAAGTTTAGTCATAGCTCTTCTACAAATTATTTAATAGCATTTAACGTTAAAAAAGAAAAGACATTTATGTATGTAAAAATAATTTACCTTTTATTTCTCGACATTTTTTTAACACTATGTCATCTATAAACATAAAAAAAATGCAAATAATATATTTAAAAATAAAAGTGTATTTCATAATAAGCTAATAATTAAAATTAAATATTATGTAATTAAACTTATGGTACAAAAATAAAATACTGTGCCATTTATAAATAATTTAGTATCAAAAGTAAAACCTCAATTCTTGATCTTCCATTATTTTATCAAAGAGAGGAATTCGCGATTCTATCGGCACTGGATTCGCCCTGAACATCTTAGACTTTTCCTTTTTATACATCTTAGTCTCTAGCTCTTTTGAATAATCCTTCAGTTTATTTATAATCTTGCTATCAATATCTCTAAAAATATTAATCCATTTTAACTATTTAATTAAAAGTTAAGATTTAAATAAAAAATTAACCTCCGAGACACCGACAATGGAATTGGAGAATACATCTTTTTATAAGGACTTGAAGGTACACTATATGATTTCTTTGAAAAGTTGTCGTTCTCAAAGTTGCTTAAAAACTTATTATTGTCGTCATAATGTACAAAGTCATACTTAGATGCCGATTCATTAATCCACGATTCTAGATAAGTAGGGCTACAAATTTTATCTTGAGATTTGATACTAGATCGAGAATTTTTTCTTTGAACGTTCTCTACGTTGAACTTTATTTTGTCACAATTGCTCGATTTGGCGGTATCTTTTATGTGAATATCGTTAGATATAAAAGAATCAGTGTCTAACTCCAACACGTTTTTGGTATCAATATACTTTTCTATGACATTATCGTATTTGTTATAAGATTTGGATAACGAACCACATTTATCATTATCTAGTGGTGATGTTTGGCAAGATCTTTTTAAATGTACACCGCTAGGAATCGGCCGTGTGGAATCGTCATTATTCAACAGAAGTCTATGCTTATTTTCTTTTAAACTTTGTAGCTTCGAATAGAACTCTCTGTTCGATAAATGAGTGACGTCTTTATAATCAGGTATGCTCTTGTAAAAATCTTTAAACGATAGCATTTTTGAGTCGTCCTTAGAAGACTCGCTCAGATAATTCGGCTTGTGGTTTTCGGGATCTTTGTATTTCTTTCTCTCGTATGAAGCCGATGGTAACTTATTATTCGGATTCACTGGCACTTTTATACAAGAGTTCTTTAAAACGGTATTTGTGTGTAAACCCATTTCTGTTTTATGCAAATTAAACTGACAAAGGATGTGTGTTGTACAACAGTAACTATGGAGACAAATTGAAATATTGATTTGGTAAGGTGTAAAAAAAATATGTTTCTCAGTGGCAACACTATTCATTATTAGAACATTTATTTTATGCATTATTGATTTTTTTATATTTATAAGGGAGACTAATGTTTATTATAGGTTAAGAATAAAACAATATTGATAATAATTTAATTTAATATAAATAAATTATAACATTAAATAATTTTATCATTATTTTCTATATAAAAAACATAATTTACATTAAAAAAAACCATGAATACTTCAAATTGACTAATCAAAGTATTCATGCTAACCACATATGTACATATATTTTAAAATTCCCGAACTTTTAACACATTATGTCAATACAATGTTGTAGTAATAATTCCGCTTACCATTTATTGTAAACCGAAACTAAAATTCATACTGAAATTCAACACGATTGAATTTGACCAAGAAACAAAACTACTTGAAGAAATAAAAATAGTGTTTGAATCGGTTTATTTCAAGACATCAATGCTGATCAAGATATTCGAAAACATTTGTAAAAAATGCATCTTTGTCACATCTTTAAAAAGACTATTTTTCCCATTGCAAAATTTATAAATTAATTAACTAATCACTATGAACTTTAGATGGATCTGTAAATTGTGCAGTGAGGATATAAAACGCAGCCGGTGCCGGCACAAGTATCAAAAAAGCACTATGCAAGACCGGATCGCGGAAACCAGTTACCGATATGATTCCGTAAGCGTGAAGCAACCAATGACCGAAAAGAATAACTGCATTTCGAACGTCTGTTACCGAAGACAATAACAATGCTTTTGTAGATTGGTCTATCTTGAAAGAGAAGTATGAAGCTGAAGACATCATTGATAGAATTATTATAATATACGGATAGGAATAATCTGAAATTAATAATATGTACGTATTAATATTAAATCATTATTTAAAATATAGTTTATAAATAAATATATTACATATTAAACCGGCAGCCACCGCGTGCACTAAAACGAGTATCGGTAAAAAATATAAGGCGTAATATACGGCCAATGTCGAATGACGTGGAAGATTGAAACAGAGAGCACAAAATATGCATCTCACTAAAAGTAGAAGTACTATACATAAACTGTACATTATCAACACTAACGTATATCTGAAATTAAAAAATATTATCATAATAATCATCATTAATTATAAGACAAAAAAATATATAGTCAGTTTAGAAGAAGACTTCTATATGAAACAATTGGAAATGCCTAATATTTTTATGTTCAAAAGAAATCGCTTAATAGCTTTTGTGTCAGTCAAATCAGGACATCATTTTGAACAAGAGCGTCACATGTTAGTTATGCCTTAACTTTTATAAAAACATCACTCCTTTTATGTTACAGTAACACTTAAAATTTCATTCAGTGAGTCTATTATACATAAGATCCCGAAATAAATTAAAAAAGTTTTAATTATTTTAAATGTGTTGTCATAGTATTCTTCCAAAGCGACGACATATTTAATTACTCACAGTGGATAAACTGCCTCTTGAGTACAATGTAACGTAGTTTCATAATTTGGCGTGGGATTGTGTAACAATGTATACCAATCGGACAAACCGACGACTTTACACGAGTTGAAATTAAGCGATCCTATTGGATCTGAAAGCAGCAAAGTAATAACGCAAGCCATCATAACTTCAAAAAACGCACACGCATGTAGTGCTAAAATGTCTCGTGTAAAACTGCAACGAAATAAAATAATAATAAGATTTTAATATACATATGTATACATTAAATTTTTTTAAATATTACCTCTTTTTCTTTGAAACCATATCAATGAAAAACCAATGTAATACTAAAACTAATAGAGCCATAAATCCAAGATACATCCAATCATATAGTGTGGGTTCAAATTCGCATGGTACACAATGGCTCGACAGATTTGTCCTGAAGCCCCTCGGACACGCCCCGCAAATGCCCCACGTTCCATTACCCGACTGTATCCTACCGCAGTAGATTCCAGGGCAGGTTTGAGTGAAAAGCAACATTTTGATTGTTCAATGTTCACATCTACAAATGTTATAATATACTGTGATATTGCATTATTTGTCATGCAATCAAATCGATGCGAATATTTATGTTAAATCACTTACATTACTTCATTTGTGCCGTTTAATAAAGATAAATAACAAGCGGTGTTGAAGCAAGATGTCACAATAACATTTGACAGATAATGTTGTCAACCGTTAAATTAACTTCAAATAAAAATTAATTTATAGTGGGGTAATACCGAACAGATTAATACAATAATATAATTCTGAAAAGGAAATATGTTTTGACCGCGGATGGCACATAGATGTCATCAAAAAAATCGCCAATTGAGCCTTGTATACCGCTTTATCAGAGAATTTTGCAAGAGAGAGATGGGAAGTATATCCTCTTTTCTTTAGCACAGATTCACTTGTAAGTGTGCAAGCGAGATGCACAAGTGCGTATGAAAAAGCGAAAAAGCTCACACTCTGATTCGCTCTAACGCACGCATCAGACGGCTTTTCAATCGTGCGTCAGTATATATTGCCTGTCGTTGGGAGAGTTACATTGAAGCGCAAAATATACCTGAGCTTCTCAATTATTTTTCGACTTAGCAAGTATATTTAATATTTATACTTTGTTAAATAATTTTAATATAAATTAACTTTAGTTTAAATAATATCTATAGCGATGGTTGAAAGATAGAATGATTGCGATGAATCGGATTTCGAATTCGAAGGTGTATAATTTCGAAAATGTTTGAATCAAAATCAGAAAAAGATTCTTGCAGTTACGAAGTAAGTACTTTTCACATTTACAAAAGCAGTAACAGCAAATTTTCATTTTTTTTAGTTCATAAATAATTTAAAAAATCACACAAGTGAAGGGGCGCCGAATAGAAATTTCGCCCACGGGCGCAAACTAATTTAGCTACAGCACTGCACCAGACTTAGAATGTGCATGTGGGAACGAATCAAAAACAAAACCACACCATATGATTTATTTTGTAATTTACAGAAATTCTAATGATCTTTTAATATGTAATATACAGAAAAGAGAATTAAAAAAGAGGGGAAAATTAAAAATAAATTTTATTTGGCACTCCCAAAGAATATTTCTCTATAAAAATATTATTATTGAGCTATGTGTATTTTTATTTGGACACTAATATAAATGTTAGGGCCTAACATTGTTACCAATTGACTGTCAGTCCGTAGGTTAGTAAGTCATACGCGGGTCGTCAAATAGAGCAAATAATAACAAATCGAAAAATGGCTCTAAGACGCTTAGATATAGTTGTAGCTGGTGGCGGGATGGTAGGATGTACCCTGGCGTGCGCTCTTGGTAATAATAAAACTTAAATACGTTTACAATAACCGGTTTTGTACTTATTAATTTTTTTCCTCACTGCATAATTAACTTTTAGCGAAGAATACTAAACTATCGTCTCAAAAAATCCTGCTACTAGAAGGTAGTCCCAAAACAAACTTTACTCTGAAAGATCAATACAGCAATCGTGTGTCAGCTGTAAATCACAACACGAAAAGATTGATGTCATCTATTGGCGCTTGGGATCGTATTAAAAATACCAGATTGCAAGAAATCAAGAACATGCAAGTTAGTCTATTACACAATCAGATTCAATAATTCCTGTATAATTTAATATTATATATTTTATTTAAAGGTATGGGATTCATGTTCTGAGGCAATGATAACGTTCAATCATGAAAATTTTCAAAAAGACGTAGCTTATATCGTCGAAAACGATGTTCTACTCGACGCTGTAAACCATGAACTCGCATCAAGCGACAATTCCAATCAAGTCGAAGTGATCTATAACTCTAAAATAAAGGATTACTCTCTAGGCGAAAAGTCTAAAGACGGCGAGACTCTCGTACATATGGAAAACGGTGACACTTATGCCTGTAAATTGCTGGTGAGTAATAAAAAATAGCACATCATTTAAATTTTACATATTTTATTATCGATACAATATCATCTATCGTTATTTTCATTTGCATTGAATTTTGCTTCAACCAACTTTTGCAGTTTATCTAATTTAACAGTTATGTCGTTTATTTTGAGTAAGATGATTCTATTGTCGCTGTCTTTTGTCTTTGTGGATTGATGCCTGAGCTGAACGTGCGAAAGATCTGAAGTTGTTCTAGGTCTTAATACTGAATAATTTTTCCTCGCTCCTTGTTGTTTTTCATTATCCAAGAAACATAGTGTACTGTGTCTATTTTTTGGCGAAATCATGTTGAATTTGCTCCACTTGACGGACTTAGGAACTTCTTTCTTAGACGCCACTAACTTGTATACTGATGCGATAAGATCTTTGGGTATCTGTAATTTTATATTATTAATATAAGACTTTCTATATATTTATCATTTATGACCCCAAGACAAGAACATAGACTTTGAGTAAATGAAGTAATAATTGGAATTATAAAATATTTGTGGTTTAACCCTTTGCTGTGTTTCAAAAAATTCTGTTTTTAATGAATTAAGACGTAAGTTTTTTATACATAAACTTATCCTGTTAGTTCATAAAATATAATAAACATGTCAATTTATATCTAAAGCTTTTTTTCAATTCATAAAAGTTAGAATGTTTCGAACATTCGGTGTAAATTTTAAAAAAACCTTTGTACTCCATACAATTCTATGATAAATCGATAGCAGCGCCACGGTGGCGAGAATTGGAAACACCAATAATTATTTGAAAAATATTTAATTTTAATATATCTACAAATGTTTTTAGGCAAATATCTAGAGATGTCGTTAGTTAAAGATTTTAATATTCTGTTAATGCAATTTTCTACCCTAAAAAAACAAAACAACTGATATAAGGCTCAAAAGTTGATAATGACTGGGTTTGTTATCCGCGCCTGGGGCTTGTTCATCATGACGTCTGGAGACGTCAAGCACAGAGTTGAGAATTACCAATATAATGGTTATTGTGACTCAAATTGTCAGTGTTTTTGTCTTAGGGTTTATATTTATTATGATATAGTGATTAAACTCACTCTATTTTCTCTCGGATCATTTGGTCGTATGCACAGTGCCCATTGATATCGAGATGCCATTAGTAAAGCAGCTCTATGTAACATCGCTAAAAGTCGAGGAGGCACCCAATACAACAACGAACTGAATAACATGCTCTCTAATCTCGCTACCAGTTCAGCTTGCCTTACTAAACGATCCAAGCAAGCGCTCTCTTGCAACGTCTGTATAACATGTACATAATTTATTAAAATTATCCAGATTTTGTCAATTTATGTAGCTTCATCACCTGTATATCGCTGACTGCGAGACCAACTAGCAGATTTGTCAGAATCACAGTGACTAATATCACGAACAATAAGAACATTATATGAGCCGTGATCGGATACAACAATGGAGATTTATCAATGTTGTTATAAAAAATATCTTCAAACTCCAATTCGCCTGACATCATAATGACAGTTTTGAGTAATCCCAACCAAACGTTACGATAAGATGGATAGTTTGCAAAGAGAACTCCGAATGATAGACCGAATGCAATCAATAAGCAAGAATATGCCATCAAGAATTTTGAAAAGTTGACAGCAACTGTAATTGTATTTTAATTTAGTTAAACAATATTTAAATTTATAATAGTTATAATATACGAAATAATATTCATTCAAAAAAATTTACTCTATCGCACAAATTAAATATACAGGTTGATCCAATTCAAGTTTCTTATGTTTGCAGCACTGTAAATCAGACAGCTGTCAATAATCACGCATGTTCAAAGTGTTAAATGTTAATTTGCAATAACACATCTGCAACATTGGATGTTTTGCGGGAAAAATTCCCAGATCACATTATTTCACGTTTTAGTGACGTCAACTGGCCGCCAAGATCATACGATTTAACGCCGTTGAATTTTTTTGTTTGGTTACACAAAGTCATGTCTACGCCAACAAACCCGAACGTTTAAGCACCTAAAAACCAACATCTGTCAAATTATAACCAAGATTCCGCCCGAAATGTACGAAAGAGTTATCGAAAATAACATAAAAAGAATCGGCTGCTGAAAAAAGTCCAGAGGCGGCCATTTAATTGATATTAATTTTCATAGTTAATTAAATGTTTAACTACTAAAAAATAGAAAAAAGTTTTTTTTTTAAATAAGTTCGGAAATTGAAGTTGGATCACTTTTATGTATATAAACCTCTAACCGTTAGAAGATTTAGTACATCAAATTAATTTTAACCTGTTCTAAACATTTGAACGTATAATCCAAACATTGGAAACCTTCCGACAATAATCATCAACTCGACCCATGCTAAAAATATGCTAACAGCCGCAACGTGATGCTTCCATGACGATATGTCTAATTGAATATTTAATTCAGAACCTGGAGCCTAGAATCATAATAATGTATTAAATTATTATATTAAATAATAAAAATCATTATATATGTATATACTCACCGAACATATAAAAACACCTATTATTACGAAGCTTTGTAACCAATTTTCCCATTCCTTTATATAGCCTATAAAGTCGTGGAACATTTGAAAGACTTCCTTAATTAAAAGCAATAAATTGAGCGAAATCAACAAGTATCCTATTAGAATTATGTACAGGCGTATTTGGCAGTTATCCGCGACGTTGTATTTCGTACTCGGACAATTTCTAAGAAACACAGCTGTTAAAAATACAGCAAAAAATACGTTTTACTTAGATGGACTAAACAATTGGTTAAAATGGTTCGGTGATCATTGCTCGCATAACAACTGGTTACAGAAAGATTGCTCACAGGAAAATCGATCACAAGGCGATTACTTATATGAATATTGTTCACACAGTTTAAGGAAAAGTAAGTTTTTAAGGAAAGCTATTTAACTTCAATATTAACAGGACACAAAGTGAAAAAAATTCAATCGATTAAAATATAATATTAATAAATATACATGCACTATTTTTTAAATAATTTTATCCGGTTTAATTTGTATTGAAATTAAATATCTTTCTTTAAAAAATCTACCTATCCGTAAACCTTATGAGCAATATTTGTATAGGTAATCACCTTATGAGCGATCGATTTGTGACCAATTTTCGTGTGAGAAGCTGCCATGTGCACAATAGTCCGTTCACCAGTTAAAATATTTATTTATATACCTATTATATAGACACTGTAAAGAATCACAAATAGAGTGTGATAGATGAGACTGGATAGAAAGAACTTCCTGATTCTTCGCCATTTCAAATATAAGAACGTCTCGCAGAGCGGATGTTTGAGAACGTCTCTTCGTCCCACTTCTATGAAAGCTAGCATCAACGTTGCCTCTTGTCTGCCAACCACTGGCACCAACGGTCTAAAATCTAATTTCAGTTCGCAATCGACGTCGCCTATTTCATGATCGGTGACTTTTATGGCGTCGTCAAATTTGGATATATATTTCGGTATGACTTCAGGTGTCCTTCGTACAATAAATGATAATACAGAGTGTCCGCCTTTAGTACGCAAAGTCACATCTCCTCCGTTATCTATAAATACAAATCCAATATTCCATAGTTTCCAAAACACTAAATCAAATTTCAGTCATTACCTAATAATAGACAGACACAACTGGAGAACTCGTTCAAAGCTGCTAAGTGCATCGGAGTGTAACCAAATAGATCTGGTTGATTAACGTCCGCACGAGCGCGTAGCAATAAATGCACGCAATCCGCACAGCGGCTGGCACGTCCTAGTGCGCCGTGCAATGCAGTGCGGCCATCGGCGTCAGGAGCTCTCGTATTGGCGCCTCCTTGCAGTAAAATATCTAACGTATCCGCTGCTTGTGCTATGCTTGCTTAAAATTGAAATTAATTTAAGTAAAAAAAAAGCAATTACTCATGTCCACAAATATGCAGTACTTGAACATAAAGCTTGTAAATCATTAGAACATTAGATCGAATTTTAAAATAGAAATATATAATTGCACTATAAATTTAATACTTTGCATTATAAAAATAGTACGGTCTATTTTTTGAATTTGCTTAATTTGTTCATGTTAGGTTTTGGTTTGAACAGCAAATGAACGTTTCACAACTGCTCTTGTTTCTCATATATAGTAAATAAAAAACATACCAAGATGTAAAGGTGTTTGCAGTTTTGTATTTGTCGCATTGATCAGCGCTTTGGCGTCAAGAAGAATTCGCACACATTCAGTGTGCCCTTCTTCAGCGGCCAAATGCAAAGCAGTAGAACGTCCGGTCCCGAGCTGCGCACGAGCATCGGCACCAAACCGAATTAGTAAACTCATGCATTCAGATAATCCTCTCGATGCGGCTAAATGTAGTGGAGTCTCTGTATACACCTAAAAATCATAAAATTGATAAAAAAAATTGTTTTAAACAATATGATTGCTTATAAAACCTGTAATGTATCAGGCGATGCTCCTTTTTTCAACAATTCTGAGACACACTCGGGAGAATCACTTTGAACGGCATAATATAAAGGTGATCTGTGATGCAATCCTGCATTGACATCGGCACCGTAATTTAAGAGAATCTATAATATAAAGATTATAATTAGTTTTTTACTGATCTGTTAAAATTATTTAATTAATAATTTTCGAATTTAAGTTGAGTAAAATTAATTTACATATAAAATGTGATTTACAAAAAACTTTTATAGCATCTTAAACTACAGTCATTGGTGGGTTATAACAGCTAATGTGAGTCAAATTAAATGTATTATATAATTAATGGCTGTCACGCAAAAAATTACGGTTTCATTTTATGATCTTCATGGCTTTAAAAAGACACTTTGAACTTTATTCAATAAAATCGTGACGGCGACGTAAAATCGACGGCACGATTTTATTGCTTTTGGCGTGGATTTTTGACTTCTGAGAAGTGATAATTGTTTTTTGTGCTCTCCTATTGGTCAAAATTTGGTTTAGATATCCTTCATTCAATTCTCACTTGTTGTAAGTCGTAATATTGTTATAGAATTCCTCTAGAATTTAGCCAGGAAATGCATGTCATTTAATGAAATAATATGAATCTTAATGAAACGGAAATATTGAAAAAACAATCATTAACTGGCCAACTTTTGCTCCCACTGGAATAAGTTGAAATGCCATCCCTATGGTATAGAAAATTGATATATTGTAGATTGACATTTATAATACATTGATTCTAGATGTCATATTTCATTTATTAAACATACTTGGACACAAGGAAGACTCTTGGAGCTTGCAGCACAGTGTAGTGGAGTTACTCGTTGCTCTTTATCCCATTGATTTACATTGGCGCCTTTCTGTAGCAGTGTTGTTAAACAATCAGCGTTTCCTGCCAAAGCAGCCAGATGCATGCCAGTTCTATCAAAATATTAATGTTTACATTAATTTGCGCTTTTAATCTGTATTGACTATTATGAGAAGTAGGGTCTGTTTATTATTAAATCATGTTGGATTATAAAGAAGACATTCACTCGCTTCAACGATATTTGAAATAACTGTAAATGATGTACTATAATCTAAATGAATTAAATGAAAAACATTCCCAGATCAATTGTTGCACTGCTATATATGATTTATATTTGTAAATCCAAACAGCCTAAATTCAATACTATTAAAATTAGTTAGCAAGCATGGGTTGATTTATTTATAATAGTCATCAGTGCCCAAAGAATAAAAGATATATTAATCACATAAAGTATAATAATAGTTACCTTCCAGCATCGTCTTTAACATGCGGTGACACACCACTGAGCAAAATTTTATGAACGGTTGATGTTCTTCCGAGCCAGCATGCCCAAAGTAAGCCTCCGGGCACTTTTAGCAAGACGTCTGTTTTTATTGATGACGTAGGAGTATCTTCGACGCTAGCCAGCTTGCGCAAATCCAAGATTATCTCCTCTGAAAATTTATTATCGAACTAAAACAGATTTGCCGTGTACATTATGTGGGATATTGTCTTGATTTTTTTCAGTCCTGTTTACATTACATCTTCTATTGTAAACAGGACGCATAGTGTTTTTGATGGATTCATCAGCTGGTGGAGAATTAAATATGTATTTTTAGACGGAGTTTAACTTGTCTGTTTGAAACTTCATATATTTACCTATCTATATTGTTATATATTTTTATAAAATACATTTAACCAAGTTTTTTTTTAAATTTATTTACGGCATCCGACAAATTGCTTGGTTTCTGATTTGTATCAGACAGTATTTTTTCTGACTTTTTATATAGAAAATATTTGAACAATACAAATATATTAACACTATTTTTATTTTTGAAAATCTGGTCTCTATATACCTATTTTTAAAGACACCCGTCAAATTGACGTGCGTATGCCCGTAAATCTAGTATTAAAAGCCTGATACTAAATTTTCTAATAATTCTTATCGAGTTGTCACAACATAAAAATAAAATATCAGGTCTGCCACAATTATTGATAGCTATTAGGGCTCCTACGTGAAAATTTATTTTATTTCTACGAAGTACATAGGTGTATATGGGCTTGTACATGGGTGTACGCTTGGCAATGCTGTCTTATTATTTCTATTAAGATTATAATATTTCTATACTAAAATTAAATTTTGTTATTAGTGCAGTCTTTTGATTCAAAGCAATTGCTGTATAAAAATAACTGTACAGTAAGTAAAAAAAATTACGTTCTTCCGGGATTTTTAGCTCAGCTCATTCATTTTCATTAAATAACTAATTTGTATTGAAAAAATACGGTAGTATTAATCACTGTCATTCAAATTAACCAGAACAACTTTATTGTCACTATAACCGAGCAAATGTTGTTAATTAAACAAATACAAAAACTATAATTTAATTTACAGAATATAATATCAATACCACAGATTCCATATTATATTAAAAAATCTAGACAAGCAAATATAATTAAAAATACTCATTTGCGTCCCCGTACCCTAAACAAATAATATTTTGCAAAATTAATGGTTTTTACGCCGATATTTTTCCTGTTTCATGTAAATTGGTCAAGAAATGATTTTCCGTAGCAATATAGTCATGAGTAATACACTAAATAATAATTTTAGAGTTTTGTTGATATTACAAAATAGCTGTCAATGATGAAGTTTTTTTTTTATCATTTACCTTGTTCTGTTGAAGCGAAACGGAAAAACCAATAGTCATTTATGTAGTGAGATAATGACATTGAACCTCTAACAGCATAACAAAAATTCCTATAACTTTCTTCGTATTAAGTTGTTCGATAATTAATGTAGTTTTATATGGTGTTGTGTAATAATAGAATAAAAAAACATTTTATATACATGTTCTGTTATAAAATGTAAAACATTTTATTCAGTATAAGTTAAAAAATAGATTTATAATAAATTTTATATTGGCAACTAATTATTTGATAAGTAAATATTACTATTAATGATCAGTTAAATAAAATAAATCGTCAGTAAATAGATAATTCAGCTTTTGTTCAGTAAAATAAAATAAATATAACTGAATAATCAATATCCGTTGATCAGTTATTGTTAAATCCTGTACTCCACTAGTGAATTTTATTTTAAAAGATAGTTGTAAGGCGACACATCAACTTTTAAGGCCAAAATGTTCCGAACGTATGTGTCGCTTAGGTTAGGTTTGGGTTTGAACAGCAAATAGACGTTTCGCAACTGTCAATTATTCAAAAATCAACCATTTATTGCAATTATCGATCATTGTATATTAAATTCTGATAATTTTATTTGAACACTGATTATTTATTTTGGTACTTTCCTGTTATCAAGGGTCAATTTTCTAGACCATGCACAATACTACTGGGTTTTCCTTTTCTCCCAGGTTGGTTAACACGTGCATTTTGCAACTTTTGCTTTAAATTTCCAGAGCGTCATTTGACTTATTTTACCATTATACCCATGCATGATGTCTATATCAATCAAGTGGAAAATATTCTAAAATACCACTTTTGATATTTTACGAATGCGATATACAGATTTACACCACCCATATGTTTGTTATATTCCTTTATAATGTTAAAACAAGCAACAGTTATGATCTCTTTTTTTGTATCGTATCGTTTAACTGGGTTCATAGGAAGCTCTCTCGTAGAAATGAGAGTAACAACTTTGTTATCACAAACCACTCCCACATTAGTAAAATCAACTTAATCAATAAATAGACAATCCGTTATTATAAGTAATTTATGATGAAACAAATTTATATGGAATGCAGAAAAATCCCAATAAACGATATTAGAAAATTTATTGAAATTTATCAATGGTAACGTTACCAAGATCACAATTCTACTGGAGGTGGGAGATACACGAAACGCCATGTCCATCAACAAATTCGAGTAGTTGAAAATCACTTTGCATTTTAATGAAATTTCTAAAAATGTTAGATCGAGGTCATCTGCAATATGACAAATTATTTAGAATTAGACATAGATAAATTGAATGCCGAGTTCTTCAATACCTCAAGAAGACCGCTTTTCGATTGACGAACAAATCTACGCGACCTTCTCATGAAGCCAAATTATTTGTTTTGTGTGGCACTGCAGGATTTGCATACAGTTTTGAGATATACACAGGACCTGAATATGGCCATACTAAAAGGCAATATGAAGAGTGTGAACTTGGAGCAAGTGCCAATGTTGTTGTGATATTGCATTTTATTGCTTTTGACGTGGATTTTTGACTTCTGAGAAGTGATAATTGTTTTTGCGCCCTCCTATTGTCCAAGATTCGGTTTTAATATACTTTGACCAATACTTTCATATTATAAGTTCATAATATTTCAGGCGGCCCTCAACTTTTGCACAATTCGCTATTCTGTACTTTTAAAAATTCAATTTTTAAATATTTTTGTCGATAATGCAAAAAATTTGTTCGTTTCCATGTATATATTAAATTTTGAAAAATAAGAATAAAATTTGTGGAAACATATATTTAAAGATTGTTTCCAAAAGACACGGCATAGTGATGGATTAAATGGAAAGATCTTTGTCATCCTGGATTAATGAACAACATCAAAAAGATGAAAAATTGACAATTTTTATTTATTATCATAGTAGAACGTGATATCAATATAAAATGAATATCTTAAGTACGTAGGGCGATTGAGAAAGACGCAGCATGTTTTAGAGCAGAGGTTCCCAAACTTTTTTGTGTCGTAGACCCCTTGCCATGTTTTTCGGTTTTTGGTAGACCCCCTGCTTGCTTGATATTGATTTTTTGCAAATTCATCAACTTCAAATGTGTTTTTGACAGCTGGTATCTTGCTACTCACTTTGAAAGATTTCTACTATCTGTGTATGTGGATTATTCTATTCATTGAAAGCCAAAAATAAGGTCACCCCCATATACATCTTATGGATCCCCAATTTTATTTTTCACTGACATGGACCCCTTGCAGGTCGTCGTCAACCCCTAGGGGTCGATATAGACCACTTTGAGAATCACGGTGGTATATCATTATGTGCAGGTTTTTACAAGTTCAAAATGTATTGCGACCACAAACCGAATGCCTACATCCTACAACTTACACAATTTTATAAACATATAAAATAAATATTTTACTTCATAGGTACTTTTATAAATAATGTATATGTCTTTATTTTATAAGATTATAATGTAAGTAGATAGGTACTATCAGTGGTTGTTGAGATCCACTTCAGTGGACCCCCATTTTTATTTCATGGACCCCCAAATTTTTTTTTCGCTGACGTAGACCCCTTGCAGGTTATCATAGACCCCTGGGGGTCGATGATAACCTGCAAGGGAATCACTGTTTTAGAGCTATATATCAAGAAAAAAAAAGGGTTGTATTCAATTAACTCTCCAAGTTTATAAAGAAAACACCTAAAAGCACTTAAACACGCCTCGTTAACTTAATTATGTATATTAATAAATAAATATGTTTAATATATTAATGATAAATAATTTAAAATACAATTTTTTATATTTTTTACATCCCTTTACTTTCGAACATTCGAAACTGAAGAACCTCCTGTATAGTATTTAAAGTATGTAAAATACAGTAAATCCCCCTATAGCTTTCCTCATATAGCGAAGTTTCCTATAGCGTATGTGACAGTCCCTCCTATAGCGTTCCCTCCATATAACATATTTATATTTTTTATTTTTTTATATTTTGCAATAAAGAAACTCCGATTGTCACATACGTCAACATAACAAATGCGCTTTTAAGTCGCATAATTGATTTGCGACTTGGTACTCGTATTTAACATGTATTTGCAACATAACTAAAGTTGAACATATGCAGAAATTAATCATTGTCTATTCAATAATATTTTTTTGTTAACCCGCAAAATATATAGCACTTTTTTAGATCGGATCGTAACTAGGAATGAAAATGCGTGCTGTATGTCAATATAAAAAATCAGGTAAAAACCACAAATAATTGGACTCCATCCAAATAAAATTTTATTGTGCAAGTAGTGCGATTTGAACTTTTGAAGTTGAAACAAAACAGCTAATAGTAGTATGTCCGAGCCTTACAACAAAAAACAACGAGGAAAAATGTTGTGACCTAGAATAGGAACTTCTTATACACTTGGCTTGTTGGCCTTACCTCGCACCTTACTACAAATAAATAACTTCCTGGCTAAATCACTTTGTATTTAGAGCACTTCAATTTGATTATACACTGTTAAATTTATCGGTGCACGTTGACCCAAAAGCAGAACACAATAAATCGCAGCTCGTTGCACATGCCGTAAGTTTTTAATTATCCAATAAACAAGCGTCCGTCGATGGATACTTCTCAGAAACCACTTCGTAATCTGCTATTTCGGTCCAGCGACGAAGATCAGGACAAAAAATAACGAAAATAACGTGCCCTATATTCTCCCCCTCTGAGCATGCACACATACCTGTAGGCCATATGTCCTTCACGGATTTCGTGAGCCTAATTCTGGAGGCACAGTCAGCTCCTGATCCTTCGCTCTCGCTGCTGATGCTGCCTCCGCTCAGCTCCTCTTCATCCATGTTATCCGTTTCTTCCTCCTCGACGACATCGTGTTCCTCCCAAAGTCTGCTATTTATTCTAAGCTATAAATGAATCAAGTTAAATTAAACCCTTTTTAATGAGTTCGAGGAAAAGAAGTATTGCTTTTAAATTCTAGCTGCAGAAATAAGTAATAGAAATATATCGCGAAAAATCAAAATAATATTCTTTATTCAGAGCCCTTGATTTATAAGGGCTAGGAAGATTTAAAATATACGTAATGCGCTTTGTGTTTCGCTAAGATAGATCTTAATGCTTTTAATCATTGAGTATGTCTAAGGAACTAGGGGAAAAGATCTTTCTCTAAAATGGACAAACAAGGCTAAAAATACTATAATACATAAGCTAGCTCAAATCTGTGGGTGTTGGGAGAGGAAGTTAGTGTAAAATAACAACGAAGAATAGATTTTCTAACACCATATCGTACTATTATAATTAAGTTCCAAAATGTATGTATTGTAGATATCTTGTGGTTAAAGAATTCGATAAGTAATCCCGTTTTTTTATGAAAAGGAGGTCATAATGTTGACTTAGTTTGGTAATAAATAACTCAGGCGTTTTCTATTATTTAAAACAACATACACGATTTTTTCTCGATTGATCCTTAGTTAAAAAATACTTGGTTATTTAAAAAATAATTTGTTAATTGTCAGTCTTGATGCCAATCTATGTTAAATAGAGCTGTTAAAACTGATTGAGCATTTAGCAGTTTTTATAACTTTTAGAGCAATCATAAAGTTTAGGCGTTACATCACGAAATACGAATTCTTTCATAGTTAAATGTATTGACACAAAAAAACACGTTTGTTTAGATACTTGCCTCTATATCTTCGTCATCGGCGCCTATCTTCGTTTCCATCTTAAAACTCACTATTCATCACATAGTCTTTCTCCGTCAAACTTGCATAACAACTGATGGAATCACCAGATTCCGAAAAAACAGCCGGTAAACCCGAGTTGTGTCGATTGCGCAAACTCTCCGAACCGTCTGCGGTTTCGCGCACTTCCCGTCTTATATATATGTACTAATGAAATAATTACTTAACTACGTGTTTTTCTACACAAATATGTTCCAAAACATTTAACCTTTAAAATTAGTGATTTGTTATAGATCGATTAATAATTAAAATATAATATTCGCAAATGCCCAAATATCCATAAACCACAACTAATCGGACCGCCGCTCCAGAAAACACTGTTCTCATTTTCCTCCTACTACTTCTCCTACTCCTCTCCAGCGCCCGATAATGTAAACTCGATGATCGCATTGAAATTCCGATGCATAGCGCTTAATCTACTCACTTTGTTTATTTGCCTTAATCGTGTTTTACGCCGTTTTATATCATAATAATGGCTCGCCGAAGTGTAGAATATTCATAACAGATAGATGCTCATTTACAACGCCGATTAAATATAAATTAGTAGTTAAAAATATGTCTACTTCATCTATTTCAGTGACACGTAAAATTCGAAACCATTTTCTTCCAACACGCAACATTTTCATCTTCCAATTTCATCTATGCTCGCAAAACGTCGTTTCAATGCCCTATTTACAGTAAAAAATCATGAATTAATAGTGTGAGATATTTGCCTACTATTCCGGTAGTTTTCTTCGGATTTCCTCACGCAATAAGCACAGTAATACTACTGACTCACCTTAGGATCTGATAGGATCGTAGTAATTTAATAAAACCCACCTTGGATACTTTGATATTCACGCAAACTTAGCGTTCTTTTGTTATATTATCTCTTCAGGGCGTTTTCATTGAGACGATTGAATTCATTGGACCCATGATTCGTCAGCTGTTATTTCTAAGGCTCTCAATTATTCGTAGTTTTTAACTATTCGCATATTAAATAAAAAGTGGTCTTTACCGATATATATTTAACTAATTACTGCAAAAAAATCAATTAATTGCATGTAAAATAGTATTTAATTGAGATAATTATTGATTCATTTTAATTAATCATTAATCAACTTTATAATCGCTAAGGAATTTTATAAAATATGCATAACACAATGCTATGCGAATTACTGTGAGGGCGTCAAAAGGAAAATGCTTAATTTATTATTTCACGAATTATTTAATTGACTAAAATAAAATCTTTGCATCTTGAAACAACAAATACAAAAACGTAACACGAACTTTACAAAAAAATGCGACGCACGCCTGTTTTTTAGATAAGCTTTAAACGATAATAAATAGTGGGCCATTTAAAAATTTTTTTCTGAATTCTGCGTATTTCGGTCATAGTAGATCCCACCGATAAACATTTTATTCACAAATGTCTTTCGAAAGCGTAAAAGCATTTTTTTGTTAAGAAGAATCGTCTCGTTGCCTCGCATTTCGAAACAAAATAAAAGAGAAAACGACCACCTGCGTTGTTTAAGTATACATATTACACGTATATTATAAGTATACATACCAGCCCTAGCTTATTTAGCGCCCCAGGCAAAAACAAGGTTGCTCCCCCCTCATATATAAAAAAACAATTGTATGATAACCACAGAACAAAGAACCAAAGTGTACATAGAAGAGCGACGAGGTGTAGAGAGTAAAAGATATAGTGATCATCGAATCGCTTTACTATAAGGGGAGTTTTAACCCTTTGCTATTCTAACATTATATGTATTTAAAAAAGTTATAAGAATATATTTTGCAGTTTTAAACATTAATAAAATCGGCGAAAATAATTTATAAATACAGTAACTTCAACATAAAAAAGTATGTGTTTTATATTTATAAAAGGTTATTTTTAAATATCATCCACTAGCTCTATAAAATAATTTTAAGCGTTCTCTAATGTACGCTCACCAAGCAGTCTTTTTTTTTAACAAAAATTTATGAAGAAAAAGTTACGCCTTTATTTTGAGTTTTAGCGCCCCTTTTGAACTGGCGTCCCAGATGAATGCCTGTGCACCCTGATCTGCGTACATGCTATAGATACATAGTAAAACATTCTATATATAAAATAATATCGCTCGAGTATTCTATTCGCGAGTTATTAGTGAGGGCAAAATACTATAGAAATCATTTATAAGCTTTTATTGTGTATTTAACAGCATTTGCATTTTTTTACACACATATATATTTATTTTCTCTCCTCGAGAATGAGTTGGAGTGTTTTTTCTTCCGCGTGTAGCTTTGTGTTACCCTCGCGTGGCGTCTTATCGGGTGTCGAAGGACCAGCGAATCATCTCTTTATTTTTCTTTCTGCGTACTTGCTGATACATAGGCTCATCCCACATAGTATAAAACCAGGCGGGTGTTTCCAACTTGAATTGGTCTAATCATCTCTTGGTAATAACAATATTTGTAATGAGCATGTCTCAAATAAATCGGGACAATATAAATCAGAGAAGCTAGTGTATATAGTACGGGTCGGAGTGCCGAATAATTTAAATTAAAATATTAGGTCATCAATTCACATGTATGATGCAATACATATGAATTGATTTAAAACAAATTCTATCGCGCGTGTATTAAAAGCGAACGGATGTATGTTAAATTAATATTATTTCCCGGTTTTTTCAATAAAAAAAATATTCTGAAACTTCTGAAGCACAATTTTTTTTCTCTTTTAAATATATTCAACTAAAACTGCAATAAACATTTTTTAGATGTTATAAGTCATAAAAACAGTTTTCTAAATGTATTATAAATATTTTATATTTTAAGGCAATAAATAATAACTTATTTGTAAGAAAGTAAAACTTTGATTTCAATAATATTTATTATGATATCCTAATAAAAAAGTAATATTACTTTTAATCTTTCATAAGTTTAAAAACAATGCAATCACTAGATACGTTTTAATTACAATTAAAACAATAGGTAAAAACATTTTTAAGTAGGTTTTCATTGGTTTTATTTATCTCGAATAAAATAAAAAATACACAATTTATTAACCTGCGGAAAGGAAATATTATAAAAAAAATTACACTCATTTTTAATTTATCGCAATAAATAAATTAATATTTTTACAGTTGATTTATAAATATATACATAGTATATAAGTACTATCATTCCGTTGTATTTGCAAAAGGTTTTATGTGTTTTTCCTTGAATCTTTACTTTTTTTACTCAGAGATAACTTATTATTATTTTTTAATTGTAAACAATGAAAATGGTTATAAACCAGTATTGTGTATTTAACATGTACTATTGTACCCATGAATACTTTTGAAATAAACGCGTTTAACAACAACATTCCAATGTATGTATCATACATACTATGTATTCTCATTATTTATAATATTAACTACAGAATCCAATATATCATATGAAGTTTTAAAGCATGTGTGATTTTAAAATGCGATGTCATCTAAAAATACTTTCTTCTTCGTGAATAATAATTTCCTTCAATTTTTTCATCGCTGCTAAAAGCAACCAAATATACTTTTATTCTAATCACTCATTCGCTTCCTGCCGTCTTCGGATAGCATTAAAGTGTTTATTCATTTTGCGACAGCCCCAGCTCAAAATTCCTTCTTGTTCTCTCAGCTCACGTTTAATTTTGGACTTGTGTTTATTGTTCAACGCGGTTTTGGCGATGGGTAGACCTCAACATTAGACAGACACGTGTTTGTTAATCGGAAATTTGTAATGAATACATTCAGAAATTCATCTATATAACACATAAATACCCTTGGAATAACATAATTTATACTAATTTCAAGATTGGAGCTGATGGCGCTAATTCGAAGGTCCGGAAATGTATGAATACACAATACGTCTCCTGGGATTACAACCAAATGGGAGTCGTGGCCACTCTAAAATTAACTGAGGTACGTTATAAAACATTGGTGTATAATTTATATAATTTATTTATAATGGATTAATATTTTCACAGCCAACTGAAAACACAACTGCATGGCAAAGATTCCTTCCTACTGGACCGATTGCTATTTTGCCATTGGATTCTTCACACAGTTCACTCGTATGGTCTACAACTCCTCAAGAAGCTAGGAGTTTGATCAAGATGTCCGATGAAGAGTTTGTAGATTCACTGAATCAAGCATTAGTGAGTTATTATTTTATACTCAAAGCCATGCAATATGATTTTAATATGTTAAATTTTACTTACAGCATAATCAATTCCCTCACAATAAAATCGTGGATTCTGTTACAAAATCGCTATCGGGATTCTTATCGGCTGCTTTCCTACCTTCTGGAATATCAAGACAGCTACCACCGTCTATAAGTGAAGTGGCACCGTCTACACGTGCAGCATTTCCACTAGGTTTCGGACATTCTGTGCGCTACGTTACAGATGGAGTGGCTCTTATAGGGTTAGTTTTTTCATACTACTTGTAAACTAAAATCTAAATTTGCTTCTCAACTGATTTTATTTGAATAATCTTCAGAGATGCCGCTCATCGAGTCCATCCTTTGGCCGGTCAAGGTGTGAATCTCGGTTTTGGCGATGTGGCATCTTTAGTAGATATTTTAGCTGACGCTGTTTACTCAGGAGCAGATATTAGTAAGTATGATATGATGATATTAGATTTAATTGTATACTAATAAAAATATAATTTGTTTCAGATGATAAATCTCATTTATTAAAGTATGAAACACAAAGACAAAGGCATGTTGTACCAACAGCAGCGGCTGTTGACGCTCTACAAAAGCTTTACGGTACTGATTTTCCTCCGGTGGTACTTTTGAGAAGCTTAGGATTACAGTTAACCCATGCTATCAAACCAGTAAAGGTATGTGTAATTTTCAGATTATTTGAAAATATGTAGAGAGTAAAGACACAAGAAGCGAATTTTAATTTACTCTGTTGTTAAAAATGCCCTTTCTCTTATGGTCATTGTGCAATCTTGCCAAGTGTAAAAGTAGCAATAACTGCTGCTAAAATTCATCGCCAACTTGTTTCTCATTATGGAAATGACAAAATAGTGTTGTGAATTCAATACAAGAGGGGACTGATCAAGACAAGCCATCCATTGTCACGTGAATTCACTCAAAACAATTTAAAGTTTTTTTTAATAAGCAATGTTCGTTGGATTGAATTATATTTAACAATGCCAAAAAATGTCCAGAAATGCTTACACTATCGGAAACGTAGAGTTTTATTTGCGGCTTGAACTAAGAAACTCGTCGCATTGAAATACATTTTTAAAAATAAATATAGATATTATAAGTTAATCACAGAATAAAATGCCTTAGAAATATGTTTCGGTTTTGAATCTTTACTTTCTATTATATTTTGACTATATTAATAAAACTATTTTTTTACAGAAACTAATCATGAACCATGCAATGACATAAATATGTTGAAACCATTTTTTCAAGAAATGATAATGCTGTTGATTATTTTGATATTTTTTTTAATTTAGGTGTTACAGATTCAAGTCTATACTTATAAGGTGTTTTGTATTATTTGTTAAAAAATAAAGAAGGTTTAATGAATGTAATGACTCTTATTTCAATCGGAGACCTTATATGAAAATAAAATATGAAAGAGCACAAAAATCAATTATCCCTTCTCAGAAGTCAAAAATCCATGTCAAAAGCAATAAAATGCCATCGCAGTAGCTCTCGGTTATCTAGCGTTCATATTAAGACTTTTTATAACAATATGACTTACAATTAATGAGAATCCAATAAAGCATATTTTGACCAATAAGAAAGCACAAAAAACAATTATCACTTCTCAGAAGTCAAAAATCCACGTCAAAAGCAATAAAACCGTACCGTCGCAGTAGGAACGCTCGTTACCGAGTGTCTGTCTGTACTTCTTTCGCTTATTTTACTCTTAGAGATTGGACTTGACCTAATGAAAGTTCTAAAATTAAAATTAGTTTCAGAACTTTCATTAAGTTAGACATGTGTTTAACAGAAAATGTATGTTTCGCAACTGTCAAATAAAGCTTCATAGACATTTTAGAGCAGCATATAATTTCACTAGCATCTATCAGTTAAATTATATCTTTGCTAGTGGAAATATATATCTACTGGTGAAAATGTATTTGGACTTCACTAGTGAAAAATACAGAGGCGGTCATTTAATTGATATTATTCATAATTAATGAAATACACCATATGTTAGATTAATAAAAAAAAAACGATGATATATCATATTTAAATTTGTGTGTTTTTTAATGTTCGGAAACTGAAGTTGGAGCACCATTTATATATAATATCCTACAGCATGAACAATGTATCGTAAAATTTATTGTACAACTACTCTCAGAAAATATAAAATATATTGGGCATGACATAGATGCCTTTGGACTGCAATGGTAAAACCATTTTGGACATGATATATGTACATGTCTTTGGACTTCTAAAGGTTAATCCGGCCAAATATTGAAAAACGAAACACAAATATGCATCAGGCTATTCCTACTAGTCAAAGACTTTCCTTAACACTAAGATACTTATCAACTGGTATGGATTTGGAAGTTTATTTGTACTGTTGCTCCTAGTATCTTGGAAATGATAATAATGGAAACGTGTTAGGCTATAATCTAAAAATTAAAAGACAACATTTAGGTAAGAAATATGCATTTATTTTATTTTACAAATAATTCAGCTTAGGTACATCATAGTACCTACGCAAATAAATTTTAACAACTAAAAAGAATGTGTTAATTGTTATAGATGATAGATAATAGTTGTTATATGTGACTGACATGGTTCAGGTGATTGGTATCGAATAGGTGACTGGCAGGAGGTTGACTGTGACATTTCAGAGTGTTGATATGGTTGAGGGGAGTTTTGGTATGAATAACAAGTTGAACTCGCTGACTGAAAACGAACCCCGTTCCTCGTCAATGTGCCCATTTCGCCTTCGAAAAGTACATCATTGATTATTTTTTCAGCGAAAAGTTTTTGGTCGGGAGCTAGTCGATTTAATTTCATAGCCCATTTATTTACTATTAGGTCAGATTCACATTTTGATATTTTGAAATATGTTACAGGTAAATCCATTTCATCGTCAGTTTGTGTTGATTTCCTTTTCTTATTTGGGGGTTCAACCTTGATTCGCTGTGATGGCGACCGCTGTAACAAAAATAACATATTTAGTGGTATATACTTTTCATTTTTTCAGGTATCTAGAAATCTAGAAGAATGGAAAAAGGCAGGACGAAAATTAGGAAGACGATGGATTTTCTATATCTGCATAGGCGCAATCATATAAAAATAGAAAACCCTTAAAAATCTGGCTCTTACTTTTAATAACTATAAAGGAACATATAAATACATTTTTAATGATTGCAAGTGTATGCTTCTCTAGCAGCAACATGGTTTCCGTCAATCTTAATCCACTGTCACTAATCTTACGGTTTTTTCTAACTTTGTTTCGAGATCATTGGACTCCCATTTACAAGTGGACGTTATGTACACAGATTTTGAAAAGGCGTTCAATAAAGTCAATCATGATTTACTTTCAGGTTTTCTGAAGGTCTCATAAAGATATCAGTTTGTCAAGTATGAAAACTCATTTTCAGAACGATACAAGACCTTTACCGGAGTACCTCAAGGATCCAACTTGTGTCCATTATTGTTTCTATTATTCATTAATGACATAGAAACAGCAATAAATCGTTCAATTTTTGTATTATATGCGGATGACTTGAAAATTTTCAAGAGAGTACAGTAGATTTCTAATTCTTTCGACCTGAAGGAGGATCTTAATTATTTAAGGAAGTTTGTTTGCTATAACCGATTGTCTTTTAGTGTAAAGAAATGTTACAATTTAACTTTTAAGGTTGTCGATGCCAGCGTATATAATCTAGACAGGTCTTCCTTACAGGATTTAGGTGTGACTTTCAAAAAACACGGGAAATTCAGCCTGCATATTACAGAAACACAGCAGATCGTTAAAATGCTCAGTTTTATCTTAAGAAATTAGATCTACATCAGCAATAATTTAGTATTGCGCACTCTTTGTGATGCTCTAGTCCGCAACATACTAGAATCTGACTCTATTATATGGATTCCAGGCGTAATGAGTCAATGTAATGAATTGAGGCTAGAAAAAGTACAGCGTAAATTCCTTCGATATTTATACTTGAAGGAATATGGGTACTATCCGTTCCTGTTTCCCAGTGCTTTCATTTTGTGAGAGCTGGGATACGTTTCGTTGTCAACTCCCAGAAGTGTTTATATAATTGAACACTTTTGGAAATTGCTCAAAGGCATAGTAGACAATCCTTTGGTGATCGAGCAGCTCCAAATAAGGGCTCTGGAAGATGGTTATAGTTCTCGGCCGCATCTACTGTTCTTGCCTGTGAAGTCTAGAACTGGAGCACTCGCCAACTCTTACAAAGGCCGTCCGTTCGCTCAATACTGAGCATCGAGATATTGCCATTTTTTCGTGTACATATGGGGTTTTGGTTCAGTTCGTATGGGACAATGCACACCTGTTAAGGTGATTTGTGTCTGTCCTTCATATATCATTATATCACCATTGTGACGCATTAGGTCACGATGGTCTTAATTTTTAATAAATAAGAGTTCTATTTTAAAAAATGAAAGACGGATTTTCAACTACAGATTGTCAGACGTCATTTAAGTGGTACAAAAGTTTGGTGGTAATTTTTTTAATGTGTCGATTTTTCATTAAGATTGTATTTCATTAAATGACGCATTTTTCCAGCCAAATTTAAAGGGGTCCTAGTTTATAATCCACGGCAAAAGCAACAAAATCGTGCTGTCGCAGTGGAAACACTTGGGTTATCTAGCGTTCAAATTAAGACGTTTTATAACAATATTAGCGGACCCAGCAATGCTTCGCTATTGCTAAATTTGAGTATATATGTATATGAACTAAATAAATACAGTTGAAGTGTTAGATATCAATTAATTTATTCAATTAAAATGACATGAATTGAATTAAGTGGAATAATGTATTTTTTTACAAAAATAGTCATATCACATTTACAAATGTCACTTTTGTTGACATATTTGCAAACGTGTTTGATGGATTTTACAGAATTGCAATATTTAGCATTGATGTGTGCTTTAAACGTTTTTGATAGTAGTGGGATCCCGGGATCTGATTTTTTTTAAACTCAAATTAAATTTATATAAATAAATGTCAATGTTCGTATGTGTGTCCTCAAAATACTCAAAAACTACCAGACCGATTTTGCTGAAAAATTCACGGTTTGTTCTTATTAGTACCGGGAGGGTTTATATAATAAAATGGTCCACTAAATCCGACAGGTAACGCTCTTTTATAATGTTGTCGGGCCCAAAACGCTCTCGATAATTTTGACGTCATCTCATGTCATATCGTTGATTTAGATATTCGCCGCTGATGATGTCATGTAGGTCAAAGCCGTGTAAAATGGCTCAATCACACTACCAATAATTTTGAAATACACTGCGTATTTTTCTTTGTAACCCATAAATTAAATTTTAGATGTTCGCGGCAGAACTATAATTTTAACATCTCATCATAACGTCACATCACCTCTGTTGACTTTTCTTTGTTAAAATATATCTTAAATTAGTATTAAATATTTGCATCCTGTCACATGCGACCCATAAATTAAATATACAGCTTGCATCCAGTTGTTGTCGTTGAAAGTATGAATAAATTTGCACACATTGCAAAGCATTAAAATTCAAAAAGGAACCACCTGGAATATGTTGTTTGAATGGTGAAGTTAAATTGCCAGTATTGAATGCACCACCTGAGCCATTGTTCTCATTGGTTGCAGGTAGTACAACACAATCAAAACATTTTCTTAATAACATTTGAAATTATAACAAATGCTTTCAAATGACTTCTTTGGTGCAACGAATGTAATAACTGACCATTATATGCCTACATTCACGATTCAAGGTCAAATCTATCATAAAGCAGGCTTTTTGTTATCATTTCCGAATGCTGAACACAAATTCTTGCAAATTTATTTCATTGGAAATTCAAATGCTCAAGTAAATGAACGTTGTGGAATTAACAAAGCGACAAAAAAAGAAATAGTTGAATCGTTGCAAATTTTATTTCATGAACACAAGGAATTGATTAAATTGTTCAAAACAGCCAATGAACAAGGCCATCCGATAATCATAAAATTGTGATTCGAGCTGACAAAACACCTGTTGGGCAACATGTAAGAAGATTTAATGCTCCAACAATCGATGAAGTGGCAATAGTCATTGTTGAATAACAATTGTCGAAATGATCGTCTTCAACGTGTTGCAGAAACTCACCGCTCCTACGATGCATTACAATATCCAATATTGTTCTGGGAAGGAGAAGATGGATATAATTTCATAAGTCCAGATTTATTCATTAGATTCACATGTTATCCGATATGGTCTGAGATCAAAGAATATCTATTGCCTGGTTAATAGTCAGCAGATTGTCATGACATTACTGTGTATTCAAGCAAAAATTGAATTATTGTTAAACATCATGTGTTCGGAGAGACACGTTGCTGGATGTATTCCATTGAATGGCAAAAATATGCTTTATGATAGATTTGACCTTAAATCATGAGTGTTGGCATATAATGGTCAACATTGGATGGATGGTAACAACTGGATGCAAGCTATATTTTACAACAGAATTATAATAAAATGTAATACGATCAAGTGTTACCAATTGATTAAATCGACTCCTTTGCATGCGTAGTCGATCATTTTCACGTTGTTCATTTCGATCAGCATATGACAACTTTTGTCTTAATTCTCTAATTCGTACTCGGCTTGCTTTATTTCGTGCTTCGTGTTGTTGTGTTGATTCAGCAGCTCGTGACTGTGAAGTTTGTATTCTATTTTGTTCATTTCGTTGTGCTTTTTCTTGTGCTGTTTCCTTTCTTCTTTTTTCCATAATTCTCTTGGCCTTATTTGTGCGACGACCAATATTTGGCATTGTTATGTAACAACAACAATAAAACAGTCTAAAATCAATTATCACAATTAATATTTAATAATTTAATATCAGAAAATGTATTATTTCTTGAAATATACTTACGAGATCAGAGTTGAGCTTCGTCCTACTGTCTAAATGGTTCTGTGTTTTATTCAATTTATTTCACCATATTTATACATATTTTACACGGGTTTGACACATGTGACGACGGAAATGTATGATGTCATTATATCAGGAATTTGAAATACAATTATATAATAATTAGAACAGTGGTGAGCTTTTATTTAATTTATGGGTCGCATGTGACAGGATGCGAATATTTAATACTAATTAAGATATACATATTTGAACAAAGAAAAATCAACAGTGGTGATATGACGTCATGTCGAGATGTCAAAATTATAGTTCGGCGGTGAATATCTAAGATTTAATTTATGGGTAACAAAGAAAAATACGCAGTGTATTTCAAGCTTGGCTTTGACCTACATCTAAAATAAAAATATGCCTTGGTGTGTCATCAAACGGCGGCGAGCACCTAAAATTTAATTTATAGGTTATTAAAAATATGCGACGTCGACGATATGACATGAGATGATGTCAAAATTATCGGGAGCGTTTTGGGCCCGAAAACATTATAAAAACAACAGCGTTACCTGTTGGATTTAGCGAACCATTCTATTATATAAACCCTCCTGGTACTAATAAGAACAAACTGTGAAATTTTCAGCGAAATCGGTCTGGTAATTTTTGAGTATTTTGAAAACCCACATACGAACATTGCCTTTTATTTATATAGAAGAAGATTATATTATATGTAAAATCATAGACTATGATTTATCTACATAGTCCATTATTTACTGTATTAAATTTATCTCTATGTTCATAGAGATAAATTAAATACAGTAAATAATCTTGCATTATATAATAAATGTATTTTAAAAAATAAAAAAAAGCATAATATAAATAAAACACGAAACAAATACAGGTATTATTAAAATAATACAATATACAATTCAAATATTATTTTGAAATGCTCGTAGCAATATTAGAGCATCGAGTGTCTCTTCGTTTAGTCTGGATCAAAGTTTGGTGTCCAGACAGCCTACTGCTGTAAAACCCTGATCAGCCTCCACGTTTGATGGAGATATTGTCATGAAATATTTGTATACCAGTTACGTGAATCGCCATTTTCAAATAAGATCGTTTTTTCTTATTACAGACATAAGGCTAGTGTCATTTTGAACTTTTGGTTCGCACGTCATCAAGCTTTTTTGTTATTGCTTCATGTAATTGCTCTTTTATCGTCATTTGTTCAACTGATAAGGATTGTAGGCGAGACGGTTATGCTTCAAGTGGCTCTTCTGGTGTTTTACTACATTTTGCTCATGTTCTTCAGTTAAACTTTCCATTAATTTCATAATTATCTGTCTTCGAGTTTTACGAGTTGTTACAGTGAAAGATATAATATATCAATATTAATGTCATTAAACGATTTGGGATTTAATAAATATTTAATCGTCTCCGTTAAATCTATTCACCTTCGTATTTTACAAATATATGTTTATTTATCAATCTCGTCGGATGTAGTTTCATTGATCAACCAAATCAAAATGTGAGCATACAGTAATCCTCGTTTTTGACATTCAATGAAATACATCTCTCCGGACACATGATGTTTAACAATGAAATCCATTAATGATTTTAATTTTTGCTTGAATACACGTGCAGTAATGTCATGACGATCTGCTGACGATTCACTGAGCAATAGATGCTTTGATCTACAAATCTGGACGACCATATTGACGAACATATGACATTGCATCTTGTGCGTATTGATGCATATGTTGTGGACTGCCTGAATATGTTGCTGGTAATACTGTAATTCTCCCAATATCATTGACATTGCCATCATTGTTTATTACATTCTTCATAATGTAGTTTTTTCTGATTCATGCGAAAATATATAACAAATATTCAGTTTCAATCTTTGCATACATGTCAACAATGTATTGATGAAACAATTGACGACATTTTAAAATGTGATTATCTTCATGTTCACAAATCATCAATCTGTATGAATAGTAATTTATAGTACAGGCTTTTTTTGATTTTTTTCTTCACCTAAAATTGAAAAAGTGTTTTTTATTTTTTTTTTTTATTAATTAATTAAATTTATTTATTACCATTTTGATTTTGAAATGATATTCATCTTCTCCTTCCCAGAAAAATATTGGATATTATAATGCATCCTAGGAGCGGTGAGTTTCTGCAACATCATTTTGATGATGAAATACGATGTCGCGTGATTCAAATTGTTCTCCAAGAATGACTATGCCACTTCATCAATTGTTGAAGCATTAAATCTTATTGCATGTTGCCCAACAGGTGTTTTATCAGCTAGAACCACAATTTTATGATTATCGGATGGCATTTGTTCAGTGACTGTTTTATAATCAATCGTGTATTCGTTGTGTTCATGATATAAATTTTTCAACTACTTCTCTTTTTGTTGCACAACGTTGATTCACTTGATCATTTGAATTTCCAATGAAATAAATTTGCAAGAATTTGTGTTCAACATCCGGAAATGGTAACAAAAAGCCTGTTTTATGGTAGATTTGACTTTGATTCTTGAACGTTGGCATATAATTATCAGTTATGCAAACTTTATTCATGATTTCAAAAACAATTGGATGCAAACTATATTCTATTTCAGAATTATACTAAAATGCAATACGCTCAAATGTTACCAATTGATACAATCTATTCATTTGCATGCGTAATCGATCATTATCACGTTGTTCATTTCGATCAGCATATGATAATTTTGATGTATTGCAAATGAAAAATCTCACTTTTCGGTCTCGGAGCTCGTCGACGAAACTCAAAATTTTAAGATTTCACTACGAAGATTGTTTATATAGTGACTATATTATAGTTTAATCAATGAATACTTCTAATTCTTCCACACATTATGTATAATAGTTAAAACGTACCTATTAATTTGCAGTCCGAATATTTATATTCAGTCAAATCGAACAACGCACATGAAAAACTAATGAAAATTAATTTCACGTTGGTGTCGCCTATCTTGTTTTATATTTAAATGCTGATTTTTCATTGGTCGAGTCAGAGCCTCCAATTAAAAACAAAAGAATTCAATACCTCAGGGCTCAGAATCAATCGAGCAAACTCAATTTTTATTTTTATTAATTATAATTAAGTATATTTCCTTTGTTTACGTGTATTATTATAAACCGTTTATACACAGCGATACGATTTACAGAGTAGCAAAATTAACGTAAAGCGTTTCATTTAAAGCGAGTGCCTCCAGAAGCAGAAGCGACGTCGTAGGGGCCTTCCACAAGACAGCGACTTGCCTGCATGGTATAGTTATATGGAATATTGTGCCCTATCCACACGATGCAGGCATGCACGCACAAACCTCAATCCGGCCTCGATCCTCGACATCGATCTACTACTAACAGTCATGTTGCATGGTGATGATGTTTATTTGTAACAAGTTTTCGTTTATTGCTTATTGATAAGAAAGTGTTAATAATAAAATCCGGCATTCAAAGTAGTGTAAAACGTGATTGCTGAGAAGAAATGTGTGAGTACACATAAATTTAATGAAGGATATGCTAGAAGATCTTAATGATTGGAAGAATTATATGAGAATGGACGTAACCGCCTACAGTAAACTACTAGCATTAGTAACACCAGAAATTAAACGACAAAATACTGCGATGCGTGAAGATATATCACCTCATGAGAGATTGAGTTGTACGTTAAGAAGAATTGAGATTTGCGACTACTATTTCTCATCAAGCCCTATCTAAAATTATCGCAGACACATGTAAAGCCATCTTTAGTGCTTTTAAAGAAAAATACATGAAGGTAAACATTTTTTTAACAATTATTTATTAACCCTTTCACTGCGTATGGCTTCTATAGAAGTCATCACCAATACTCATTGGGCACCTAAAAGTACCATAAACCTTTGTGCCTAATAATATGGTTATTTAGTATGATTTAATCACTTCAATTAATTGAACCATAATATTTTTTAAATATGGCATGAGTAGGTGCCCCCCATATATTAACAAATTTCGAAATGGAGTGCAAAAATATCAGTCGCGGTGAAAGAGTTAAGAACAATATTAAAATGGGATCAAAATTTTTGTGAAATAAACATTCGGTATTGTGTTCAATAGTAATAATCAAGTAGTAGCGACACTATTGGAGAGGGTGAACGTTATTTATATGTTCTGCTACGCTAGCTTCTGGGGGAGCAACATTGCTGTTGAAAAGTGTAGTAGCCACAGTTGGACTGGACGCTGGAGGTCGACGTTGTATGGCGTTGGACGAACCGGAAGATGGAGAAGCGTATATTGGCTGAGAGGCTGATAATTCCATTAAATTTTGATGGAAAGCAATATTTGTTAGTTTCAGTATGGGGACATTTTATTTATTTATTTAAATGAAATTGAATATAACATATATATTACGTGGATATAATAATCCCTGGATAAGTTTCCCAACTCCACTTCAAAAGTCGCGTCATTTATTAGTTTTTCTAAAAAAATGCGCTGATCGTTGGTAAGTTTCTAAGCTTACTCGCTATACTTCGTCCAAAAAAGTCATGGTGATCTTCAGTTTTTACTTCACACAACCATTTTCCGACAAAAGATACAACACTATCAACTTCTCTGTCCTGTTTACTTTGATTTGACTGCTTGGGTGGCGCTGATGAGCTTACTTATTAGAGGGGTTAAATACACTTCTTCTGATGTTGAATAATTAGTGTGATCTAGAGAGGAAACAGAGTCATGGTATTGTCATCTTAAAAAAAAATGAGTTTTAGATTCCAAAGACTCGGGAAGAATGGAAAGAAATAGCCGAACAATTTGAAAAGGGTGGAATTTTCCACATTGCCTAGGTGAAGTAGATGGAAAACATGTTCGAATGGTACCTACACCAGAAAGTGGATCCTGCTTTTTCAATTATAAAAAAATCCATAGTATGTTATTAATGGCTGCAGTTAATGCAAACTGTGAGTTTGGTGTTAATGAATGAATTGCCGATGGGGGTGTTATTGAGAACACAACATTCCATAAGAAATTAAGTGATAAATCTTTGTATATTCCTGACTCAGACCAAGTAAATATATTTAATAGGGTTCTTAACTATGCCTTTATAGGAGACGAAGCTTTTGCTTTGACACCTAATTTTTTGAGGCTATTTGCACAAAGAAAGCTTATTACTGAACGAAAAATTTATAACAATCGTCCGTCAAGAGCTAGGCGCGTGGTCGAAAATGCATTTGGCACATTGGGCCTCGAGATTCGAATTTTCCATACAAACATAAACCTGGCTTGAAAATATTGATTGTGTTGTTCTGGCAATTTGTGCACTTCAAAACTTTTTAAGGAGAAAATATTCACATAATTACACTCCGACTGGGAGCTTTGATTATGAAGATAACACAGAAGGGTCATTATCATTAAGTTTACTGACAACTGATAATGATCCAACTGATTTAGAAAAAGGACGTTATAAAGCCATTCCAACGAATGCTAAACTGACGAGAGAACAATTTTTTGTATTATTTTAACTAAGAAGGAAGTGTTCCCTGGCGCACATATCCAATCCGACTACCCGAAAGCCGAGTGTAGTTGTGTGCGTGCGTGCGTACGCGGCTTAGCGACGGTGCTGCCCTCAAGTGTCAATCGAGTGCAACTTGAAACGTCAAATTCGTGTAACTGCATGCTTGCGAACATTTGCCTTTGAAAATCGCCACTGTTAATTCATAGAAACAACATTGCGAACATATTCATTTTCAATATAAATTACTTGGAGACGGTCGTTACGTGGACCTAAAGTGTAATCTCTCCATTTTTCCCTTAAATAAATAACAGTACGCATTTTTGGGTTAATTGATGCATCTGCCATTTCTACGCTACAATTATTATATTTTAATAGCAGATGAGCTTCGTGGTATCTCATAGCCTCGCCAACCTTTAATCCCATATCAAAATAGTCATAAAACTTATTTTTGATATGTTCAGATGGAGGCAAGCAAGATAATGTCTCTGCGTTTATTATAGGATGACTATGGTCTCCGATAAACTGTATTATCGTTTGATATCCGTCCTTAAAATTTGAACAGAATTCATATATGTATAAATATGATTTATATATATCAAAAGGAAAATAACATATTGAAATTACCTTCAGATATTTATCTCGCCTCATTGTGTCACAAGTCACCTTTTTGACAAGAACGTCTATTTCAGCTTTGCAATACAAATTTTTTGATTTTCCATGCGTTCTTTTTGAAGGGTCAAGTTTGTAGGTTTGGGAATGATGACATATTTTCCTAATGCTACAATAATTATGTATGTGTATAAGAACTGTTATCTATATTATTAGTTTAATTAGAGTACTTACTGTGAAATATATCTTGTGGGGTTTTTTTTCATACTCTTACAATTCCAACTTGTTCTGGATAACGCACTGTATTCTTTTATCCAGCGCTCCGCTTCCTCGTTCGTCTTTATATCACATCGAAAAGTTTTAGTGTCAACCTCGACGTAGTTAAAAGATTTAGGAAAATGTTCCATCGTGGTAGTTATTTATTAAGCAAATGACGCCCACGCGTAAACGACGACAATGCACTCGATTGACACTTGAGGGCAGCACCGTCGCTAAGCCGCGTACGCACGCACGCACACAACTACACTCGGCTTTCGGGTAGTCGGATTGGAAATGTGCCGCCCGATTACGACACGCGGACTTTTTACGCGAATTCACATTAACGCGACTTTTAATGGAATGGTTTTCTTCTTTTAATTAAATTATTAATATTGTAATTAAGTATTATTGCAATAAGCCATTGATTGTTTACACAATGTTTTCTTTCATTTTTATGATATGAAAATTAAATGCAACATAAACGGATGTGCTTTTATACATACACTCGGTCCAAGATGGGGATGCTCATCGATAATAGGGTGACCATGTGAAATTACACGTTCAATTATTTTTTCTTTTTTAATTTAATTTGTTGAGAAATATGTAAAATATCACTTCCTTACTTATTTTATATACATATTTAACTCAAAAACATGATAGCAGTATTAGAATCACCCTCCAGGTTGAATATCTATTAAATATAATATTCAATAAAAATACCAATAGAATATTACAAGAATTGTGTTATTGACAATAATTTATAATACAACTACAACACATTACAATTTTTAATTCAATTTCCAACGTATGGTCACCCTACTCTCCAAAAATTTGGCATTTTTATGCAACAACAACAATAAAACAGTCTAAAATCAATTATCACGATTAATATTTAATAATTTAGTATCAAAAAATATAATTTTTCATGAAATATACTTTTGAAATCAGTGCTCAGCTACGCCCGACTGGGTAAATGGTTCTGTGTTTTATTAAATTTATAACACCGTTTCTATATAAATAAAAGGCAATATTGATATAATATGTGTATGTACTCCAAACCAGTGGCGTAGCTATGGGGGGGGGCGGAGGGGGCGGGCCGCCCCGGGCGGCACTTGCTTAGGGGCGGCATATTCGCGATGGGATCGTCTAGTGTGGTTCTTAACCCTGAATGCACTAAAACATATATAAATCCACAAATAACAAGAGATTAATAAAAACCAATTTATAATTTCAAGAAATGCTGATTTTATGACCCTGCAAAAAATGTATGGGGGGGGGGCGGCAATTTTAAGGATCGCCCTGGGCGGCACATACCCTAGCTACGCCACTGCTCCAAACTTAAAAACTATAGGACCGATTTTGCTGAAAAATTCACAGTTTGTTCTTATTAGTACTGGAAGTGTCTATAAAATATGTTTATAAAAAAATCCGACAGGTAACGCTGTTGTTTTTAGACCCATAAATTAAGTTAAGATGCTCGCCTTCGTTATTATTACATATTTTACACGGGCTACCTACATGACGGTCACATATTTTTCTTTGTCCACAACTTAATTTATCGGTTGTACGTGGCAGGATGCGAGTATACTGCGGAAATGTGAAATTATGATATGACGTCAAATTATCGCGAGCGCATTTGAGCCCGACAACACAATAAAAATAACAGCGTTACCTGTCGGATTTCATTCAAATCGCTCTATAAACACTCTCAGTACTAATAAAAACAAACTGTGAATTTTTCAGCGAAATTGGTCAAATAGTTTTTGAGTCTATAGAGTACATACATACGAACAATGCCTTTTATTTATATACATTTGCGGACGCAGAAATGCTTTGCTATTGCCAAATTTAAATATATGTATATGAATTATATAAATACAATTGAAGTGCGATATCAATTCATTTATTCAATTAAAATGACATGACCGTATTGTATAAAGTTATTTGTCGGAATGCTGACGAACAAAAGAGATTCTCCTATTTTATAATTGGGTGTTTATATAATTATGTTATTTTTATTGTGTTGTATGGCTCAAACGCGCTCGCGAGAATTTTGACGTCATGTAATGATTTCACATTGCCGCAGTCAGATTTCATTCAAACCAAACGAAAAATCAAACGCGCACGAACTGTGCTTACCCGGCGATTATCACAAGGGAGCGATAGCGGCACACTCCTAAAGAGGCGAACGACGCGACATGACTGCCGCTGCGCGGGAGTCACGAGGCTCGCGCATGCGCCTCTTAATATTCACCCCTCAGATCGCAACAATATAATATATATAATATATTAAAATATATTGTTCGAAAACACAATGTTCGTATGTGTGTATACTCTAAACACAAAAACTCAAACCGCTCCCGATAATTTTGACGTAATCTTATGTCATGTCGTCGACGTCGTATATTTTTTATAATCCATAAATTAAGTTTTAAATGCTCGCCGCCGTTTTATGTCCCAGCGGTTTCCAACCTGGAAGCGCGGACTATTGCCATGAGAGGCGCCAAAACATTTTAATAAAAAAATAATTTAATACAAAATAAATATACATGTACGTTATTATTCTGTTAATTTTTGTTTTCAGTTGTTTCTTATAATAAAGTTTTGATTATTTAAAACGTGTCTATATTTTATATCTATTAAAAAAATAAAAGGTATGGAGACGCGGATAACATTTTTTTTCGGAGAGGCGTAGTAGCATAAAGGTTGGAAACAACTGTTGTAACCCATAAATTAAGTGTTAGATGTTCGACGCCGAACTATAATTACATCTCATCATGACGTCACATCACCGCTGTTAATTTTTTTTGTTTAAATATAAATTAATTTAGTATTAAATATTCGCATCCTGTCACATACAACCCATAAATTAAATTTTAGATGCTCTTCGCAAGTTTCTAATTATTATTTAAATGTATCTCAAATTTCTGTTATAATGACATCACACTTTCGTCATCATGTAGGTCAAACACGTATAAAATATGTATAAATACGGTGTAATAAATTAAACAAAATACATAACCATTTCCCTAGTTGGGCGAAGCTGAACCTTGATTTTGAAAGTATATTTCATGAAATATTAAATATTTTTATATTCAATTGTTAAATAATAATTATGATTATTGGTTTTAGACTGTTTTGTTGTTGTTGTTGCATAAAATGCCAAAATATTCGTAGTCGCACAAATATCAATTGCATTGAACATTGTTAAATTTACGTGTAAACGAAGTCATTCGGTGGTGTGCTCCAAATGGAATTTTGGATTATGAAGCGGATAGATATTTCAAAGCAGGGACATGGCGTCAGGACACCGGCAACACATCAGAAAACTGTGGCGACTACACACAGATGCCGACGTTTGAAAGGATCTTATTCTCAAAACTCACGTTAATTTACTGTGATCAAAATGATCATCCATCAACAAGGAAACAATACAATAGCGTAAAGGATCACACACAAAAGCACTCGTTACAACCAGAAAATCACATAAATAACACGAGTTTTGCTCTTTCTGTAAATATTATCCGTCATTGAAAGAATATTTCTTTGTTGCGAAGCGGTCACGAATATAATAAATCACTGGATCTACAAGATTCCCATTGCAGTCTACGACCTTGGACAATGCCCATCAAGCAAATGTATTCCTATTTTTCTGTTCTATTGGCTAGTACACCTATTGACTGGACGATCGCTGCATGATTGTGATTGGTCAGCAAGCTTTGCAGCCCTGGATACTTAAGCCTGGACTCCGATGAGGAGAGGGCAGTCACAAGCAGCCACCCGAAGACTCAGGCAGAAACTCGAAGAGACCAACAAACGCCCACCGTCCGCAGCAACATACTGTCATGGGCGATAACATCCCAAGAGTTACTCCTCCATACGAGCACCATCGTAGCATAAAAGGATCATCCTCCGCTATACTATACCGCTCCGCTACCACGCCACCCACAAGACCTCTGAGGACCTCCCACGGACATCATCCCTGCGCTTGCTTTTCTACCATCGCTTGGAGAAAACATCTCGCCATAATTGTATTAAACTCTAATAAAACTCTAACTACAGTCACGTGCGTCTCACTGACTACGAAGTCACTCCCTAGGGTTCTCAAACCATAAAAAACCATCCCAACAAGCAAAAGATATTCGACAGGTGTTTGCTGAATATTTTAAAACAAACGGAGCAGTTAAATGGCAAGATTATATTAACTGAGTTAGTTGAAATATTTTTTCATTATTATACTCACCTTATTTTATTTTTATAATAATAATACTAACTATTATTAAGCAATTTGCTTATATATATTACTACTTAGGTATTGTATGAAAGAAAATTACATACCTGTGAGCTCAAAAATATTTTCTTTTTTGTGGAACTATTGAAGCGGTCTATCGCATCAAATGCGAACCACGTGGGCACGTATACATTCTTGGCTCCAGATCCGGTCGTATAGGAATCTCGAACTTTTCTTACCAGAGTCCTGTAGGTAGCCATAAGCGATTCCTTCTTTTTACGTAGTACATCCACACTTACATCGATACTAATTTGTTTAGAAATATTTTGCCAAGCGTTGTGTAAGCTGTTGCGATTTTTATGTTTCCAATGTGTGGGATTCCAAAGAACCGGATACGATTCATAGAGCTGTAGGAACTCCAAAATTAACTCATTGCTCCATTCCATATCGCTGTACGTAATTAACTAGAATACAAAAAAAATATTAGAAATTATTGTTATTCTATCAATCTTAATGGATGATTACAAAACTACTATTTAATATTAGAGTCACAAATTACTTGCTATAAAGCAAAAAGTATTGATTATCCGCAGGGCCGGCCCAAGGGGCAGGCAGTACAGGCGATCGCCTGGGGCGCTAGATCTTGTGGGGCGCCGTGATACCAAATAAAGGCGCAATATTCACTTAAAATTATCAAACAATATTGTTAAATAATATAATCTGATATTTTTTGCATACACTACTGTGTACTCTTTAGATTATTCCAGGCGTAAAAAATTACGACGAAAATAAAACTACAAATTCTTAAATACCCACAATCGCAAAAAAGATTATGGTGTCATATATATGTAATATTAAATTACTTTAATTTGAATTATATTTTTACGCTCATGTAATAAGTTATTAAAGTATTATTAGGGTAGGGGGGGGGCGCAAATTTAGTTTTTGCCTGGGGCGCTAAATAACCTAGGGCCGGCCCTGATTATCCGCCGCCTTAAGAAAAGATAGCCCGTGCATTGGAGTTTATCTTCAAAACGGCCGCTTGTAAAAAAAATGTTTATCGAAAAACGGAAATGTACTTCAAAAACTCGTCACCTTTCTATAATTAGGAATGTCAAAAGCTGTGGTTACGACACTACCCAAAGATTATGTTGGCAAAGGTTACAATCTTTGCACAAATATAAAGGTGGTATACAAATTTCAATGTAATCTTAATCACAGTTAATACCATCTATATCACGTACAAAATCTAGAGACTGCAAATCATATGCCATCTTTAAAAGCATCAACAGAAAAAACTCCACATCTAGTTAAACAATATTATGTTTGTGCGCATAAAACAAAAAATAAAAAATAAGGCGTATGCCCAGATATATGTATGTATGCTACCTGTAACGTGACTATATGTGTAATTCCATATTTTGAAATTTATAAATATATGTTGGGTTTATCAATTAAACCACTCTACTATTTACAATTATAGAAATGAACTCATACTATCAACTCTGGAAAAATCATAGCAAGAAATATGATTTTTCCAGATATGTATGATAAAAAAAAGTAAAAACCGACCTTAAATAACGAATCTAAACTAAAGTAGTCGTTTGAGATGTATATACTGATGTATTTCAGATATGAGTTCCTATAGCCCTTTTTTATACATACAAGAAATATAAAGAGTGAAACATTGCTTTCAAAAGCACCCACTTTCTAGGAAGTACTTCGGCAATAAACATTGTTATTTGGTCATAAAAATGCATGTCATTTAATTAAATACAATGTATCTAATTGAAATAAAAATAAAAAAACAAGTTGAAATGACGTCCCTGATTCTAACCCAGAAATTCTAAGGTTATCCCTAAAATAAAATCTAAAAAAAATCTACCCCGAATATATTTTTTAAAATGTCATTTCAGTAAAATCATATTGGAATTCATTTTCACCAGTAGATATATATTTTTAGCGGTGAAAATATAATTTATCTGGCAGGCACTACTAAAATTACATGATTTCAACTTTTTCATATATAGTAATAAATATATACACTTATATACTTATCATTATTTATTTACATGCGATGTATAAATTTCACAGTGAATGTGTATGTGTAAAATGTCTATCAAAGTCAATTCGACATTTGCGAAACGTCTATTTGCTGTTCTAACCCAAACCTAACGATGTATAAATGTTACAGTGAATGTGTATTTTTAGTAAAGTTATATTTTCACTAGTGAAGTCCAGATACATTTTCACTAGCAAATATGTATATTTCTACTAGCGAAAATATAATTCAACGCTCGGTAACGAGCGTTCCCACTGCGACGGCACGAGTTTACTGATTTTGATGTGGATTTTTGACTTCTGGGAAGTGATAATTGTTTTTTGGCATTCTCCTATTGGTCAAAATTTGGTTTAGATGTGGTTATTATTATTAAACATTTCTTATATTTGATGACTGTTTAATTTATTTTTATATTTGATTTATGTTACAAATCACATTTTGTCGTAATTCTATGCTTTTATTAAATTATATATGTAAATGGTTTTTGTTTTTATATTATTTATGAATATGTATTGAACATTTTTAATATTTGATGGCTGTGTCTGAATCCTTTGAATATTTGTCTTAAACACTTTTTATATATAAAATCTGTATTCGAATTTAAATTGATTTCTGATTTATATTTGATTTTTATTTGACATTTTTAATGTTTGATAGCTGTGTTTAATTTACTTTTACATTTGATTTTTCTTTATTAATATCATAATTGACATTTATACATAATTTTAATCATAAATAAATATTTAATGCTAAATAGTTTTTAATGCACTCGTTCTTTTAACCCTTTTAATGCTACAGACGTCAGTTGACGTCAACATAGGATGTTCCATCAGTGCTATAAACGTCTACTGACATCAACCGTATTTAAAAAAATAATTAAAGAAAATATATTGCCATCCCCGCAGAAAAGGTAAAATTATTTGTTCTTCCAAACATTTATACATATTTTTTCTTTGTACACTAAATATTTTTTTATTCATATTTTTTTCTTCGTAAATAAATCTCTGTTTAATAATTTATTGACATATATCAATTTTATTTCTCGCACAAGGTAATCCAAGTACAGTCCTTACGAAAATATTCCAGTTAAAAATATAGCTGTAAAACAAATATACATATGTGCGCGTAAATATAAAATTTGTTGAGTTTAACTCCCTACGACGTACTAAGCATTCGTACCAGTCGTATAAGGTAACACAGTCCACATAATGCAAGCACAGAAAAGATTCTTCTATCATTAAAGCACAGTGGACCGATTAATAACACGTCCCCAATTTACTGTTATTGGGGAGTCTACTGTACTCGATATTATCACAATGGAAAAAAATATATTTATACTATAAAACTATAGTAATGTCAATGGTGAAGTTTTTTATAATTTAATAAAAAAAAACAAAGAGATTATAAAAAATGGAAAAGGTATAATAAAATATATTTGATTTCCAAAAGGAACACAAGAAAGAGCTTTAACTATCGTCTATCAAGAGCTAGGCGAATAGTTAAAAACGTTTTTGGCATTATGTCTGCTATTTTCAGAGTATTTAAAATTATTTCTCACTTTATGGTAAGTAATTAATATAATAAGTATAATAAATAGGTATGCAAAAAACTAAAAACGTATTATAGTTTAAATAAACGTATATTTAAGGTTTTTTGAAGTATTACACAGAAAAATATAAATAATATTAAAAGATTTTTTTAATTATTAAGACATAAAATATATATAAACAAAAAAAATATTTAAACGCTTTTTGAGCATATAAAAATATAAATTAAAAAAAAAAGGATTAGATAACACAGATCCATAAGTAAAAAAAACTAAGGTAAGTAAACAATATTCTGAAATTGTAGCAAGGTTACATCTGCAGGTTCCTGGTGCACGAGTTCCACATTTTGCTCTGACACATTTCTGCTTGTAGAGGATTAGAATCGCTAGGCATAAACGGCGATGCACTTGCAGTGCTCTAAATAAAGTTGGTTGTTTACAAATCATCTAATTCTAGTGCCATCATTTCGTACTTCATAAGTACGTCAAACACTTGCTTCTTTGCGTGAATGCGCGAAAATGGCGTGAGATTTTTCAATACTTGTTTGATATAATTCGAAAATAATCCCAACTCACGTTCGTCAACATTGTTCGGAAGTGTTTCATTTACTAATATTAAATGTCGAGCTTCTTCTCGTTTCTGGAGGTTAGCTGGTATATTGTCTTGTTTGGTCATTTTTTTTGGTGACTCTGATGAAGTCAACTGTGGTGAATTCTTGGGCTCATTAAACTGTGGAATATCGTAATAAACATTAGTTTTATTATCAACTGACTGCCTATCCGATTCTGATAGGGAAGTTTTGTTAACATTATTTTGTTCAGATCCTTGGGCACCATATTCATCCTTTACGATGGAACTACCATTATCGATAATGTTGGTTATTTCTTGTCTTTCTTTTTTCACAATGTCTAAAAATTGTTCAGATCCTTGGGCACTATATTCATCCTTTACGATGGAACTACCATTATCGACAATGTTGGTTATTTCTTGTCTTTCTTCTTTCCCAATGTCTAAAAACTCTAACATTCTGCAGTACGATTGAAACTTATATCTTGGATTTTTAGAGGTTGCAGATCTTGTAATGCGTTTCACTTTTTTCTTTTGCCGCATGTAGGTATCTTTTATATTTTTCCACCGACTTTTGCAAATCTCAGCTATAACAATAAAACGTTTTTTATTAATACATAATGTATAAAGAAATGTAAGCAAGAGTACCACAGATTCCTTGCAACGGGAGAAAGCCATGCATCACTATCATATTCTTATAGAATTTCTGGCAGTTACATTTCAAGAAACATAAAACAGACCTTAAAGCTACTGAGAGAAAAATGAATGCCAATTACAATGTCTCCTCCCACGTGTAACCGTTGAGGCCAATTTCTGAGAAATGTAATATGCCAAATTGTGTATTCAGCATTGATGGAAAGCATGTTCGCATTAAATCATCTAAACACAGTGGCTCACTGTACTTCAAGTATAAGTACTTTTCTATCGTATTATTGGTAATGGTTGATGCTAATTATAAATTTGTTGCAATTGATGCTGGTACATATAGAAAAGAGGGCAATAATAGTATATTGAAAATCAGTTATGGGAAACAACAATTTCAACATTCCAGGACTTCAGTGAGCATCACGCTATCCACATTTTATCCAAAATACATATACCTTTTACTCACACAGTTGCATTGTAGTTTGATTTGACAACCAGTTACTGTGATATTACATATATATTATTTTGTGCGAAATAGACCAAAATATTAATTTTTATAGCCGGATGTGACACAGATGAAAATCATTGAAATGAGCATTACCGCTTTAACAAGAACAAGCGAGACAATTTTTCACAGTAATTGGCTGTCAACTCCTACAATATGATTATGTGAGTAAATCGTATGTGTGTTTTTGGATGAAAAGTGGTCAGCGCGATGATCACTGATGTACTGACTTACTGATGAGTGGTGACAGTGTGTTGTCTGCATAATATTTTACGTGATGCGCATATTGAAGAAAATGTAGGACCCTATTATGTACATATATCGTTATATATTATAATATTTGCTTTCTGAGATCATCGACCCTTCATACGAGTTTTGATCCAGACTGTCTATTTTTAGACTAAGATGACGCGGTCCCCCCTTTTCTAACTTGTAATTTGCATACTTATATAAATAGGGGAATGACAAATAACTGGAAACCATACGGTCAATGAGGTTATGTAAATTTTGATAAAAGATTTTTTGTCAATGTTGTAAATAGAATGAAAATAAGAATAAAAATAACTTACGATTTTTATTTAGTTGCATCCCGATTTCCTTCCAAGCATTTTCTCTTGCGTTTGAATTTTTATAATCAGTATTTGTGCTGTCGTACAGACAGGGATGTCCAGAAACAAAAGTAATTAAATGTTCTTCGTCTTGAGATGAAATTCCCTCCATTTTTGATTTTTTTCCGCAATAAGCTCCGTTTGACAGCCGCACGTCTAACGCGCGAAAGGTAGTTCAAAGTATAGCCGCAAGGGCCGCGATCGTCGCATGAACGCAAGCCGCAAGCCGCACCGCTCGGAATCCGCCATTTTGTCATCGTATCATGACGTCACATCCGATACAAATGCAATATCTTAATTCAGTATTAAATAAATCAAATTCTAATTATTATTTAAACGTATCATACACTTTCGTCGTCATGTAGGTCAAAATATCTATATAATATAATACATTGGCTAAAACACAGAAAGAACCATTTAGCCAGTCGGGCGATTTCGAAGGTATACTTCATCAAAGTATAATACATTTTTTGATATTCAATTGTGATAATTGATTTTAAGATGTTTTATTGTTGTTATACAAAAATGACAATATTGTCGTCACACAAATATCAATTGCATTGGATTTAACATTGCAAGATTTACGTTTCGGTAGTGCGCTAATATTATTAGTAGGCAATTATCGTCAGACATAACATGTTATGAACTGAATACGTGTTTGAAAGCATCAAATTATGGAGACACGTTAATAAATTTACAACGCTTCTGCAAAATGTTTTGCAAAACAGCTATTGGATATTGGAAATAGCAAAATAACGATTGATTAGAAAATAAAGAGGCTGCATTAAATTACCAACCGATTTTTATAGTATCACACACTCGTAAGAAAAATTGATTCAATATCACTCATTACAAAAATCAACAATGTTACCAGGCGAAACATATACTTATAAATCAGTACATACTGTTATGAATTAAGATGAAGCAGTAAATTATCCAACTGAATTCTTGGATTTACTTGATTTAGCTGGATTGCTACCACACGCCATAAATTTCAAGATTGGTGTTCCTATTGTTATATATTATAATTCTTTCTTTTTGTAAGATCATCTACCCTTCATACGAGTTTTGATACAGCAAGTCTATTTTTTCCCCTTTTCTTTCTTTGTCACGACAAAGGGAAAACGCATACGGGGTAAATCTATTATTTTTTCTTCATTGCTTTCCTTAAAGTTTATTGCAAATACGTGTGATTTAAACTAAACTTATTCATTGAGGTAGTGATAAAAAAAATCGTAGTTTTTTTCACATATGGCAACACTGATTCGCAAAGTTTGTATGTAGGCGTAATGACGAAAATAAAAAACCCTAATCTTATCTTTATTTTTTTTACTTTATATTATATTTTCTTCAATTATTTTTTTAAATATGACCCCCCCCCCCACCTTAAGTCTCATAAAACGCTCAAAAAAACGGTTGACGTCAGTAGACGTCTATAGCACTGATGGAACATTTTATGTTGACGTCAACTGACGTCTGTAGCATCAAAAGGGTTAAAAGAACGAATAGAATATTATTATTAAAATTAATTAATTTGCAAAAGTAAATTAAACACAGCTATCAAGTATTAAAAATGTCAAATAATAAACAAATATAAATCATAAATAAATTTATATTCGAATACGAACTTGATATATAAAAAATGTTTAAGACAAATATTAACAGAAATCAAACATAAAAATAAATTAAACACGATCATTAAATATTTGAAATATTTAATATTCATAAGCATATCTAAACCGAATTTCGACCAATAGGAGAGCGCAAAAATAATTATCACTTTCCAGAAGTCAAAAATCCAAGTCAAAAGCAATAAAATCGTGCCGACGTCGATCCCTCTCCTATTGATCAAAATTCGATTTTAATATACTTCAACCAATCCTTATATATTATAAATATATAGTTAAAAATCCATAATAAAAGTAATAAGTCGTCGTTGTAGTAGGAACAATCGGTTCTACATTTTAGAGTATGGTTTATTTTTATATACATATAGATCTAGACTCTAGACTTGAAAAACTGCTAAAAAACATATTATATAAGTCATATACTATATTTAAAAAAAGGTGTACATAAAATTTCACTGCATTGATTTTTTCCAAAATAAATTTTATTGCTAGTGTAAAAAAATCCCTCTCATAATAAACTTTATAAAACACTAGGAAAATATACACTTTGATAAAAACAAATTAATTAGTTAGGATTATATTTTCTTCAGATAGTTGCGTAAAACAAAGCTGAAAATTTTTATTTTTAATTGCTAATAATTTAGATGATCAAAGTGCAGCTCTTGAAGTTGTAGTTTTATATTTTAATATTTTATAATTTCACTAGCGCCTATCAGTTGAATTATATTTACCGTAGTAGAAATATATATATTTACTGGTGAAAATGTATCTGGACTTCACTAGTGAAAATATAACTTCACTAAAAAACAAACATTCACTATAAAATTTATACATCGTTAGGTTTGGGTTAGAACAGCAAATGGACGTTTTGTAACTGTCAAAATGACTGACTATATTACATACACATTCACTGTAACATTTATACATCGCATGTAAATAAATATTAATAAGCATAAAAATATATATATATTTATTACTACATATAGAAATGTTGACATCATATAATTTTACTAGCATCTGCCAGATCAATTATATTTTCACTAGTAAAAATATATATCTATTTGTAAAAATGTATTTCAATATGATTTTATTGAAATGACATATTCAAAAAAATATTTTTGGGATAGATTTGAAACTGTTTTTTTTTAGATTTTAGTGCAAAAAGAAATAAAGTCAACAATAATTTGTAAACAAGTACTTTCTGGGTACTTTTGAAAGCAATGTTCCGTTCCTTTTATTTCTTGTATGTATAAAAAAGGGCTAAAGGAACTTATATCTTAAATACATCAGTACCAGGCGTGGGCGGTGAGATACTTTCACTCTCGATCGCTCGCGTGTTAATTGACGAGAGTGAGTGAGAGATAAGAGCATGCGGATCACATGTCCTTATCTCTCACTCACTCTCGTTACTTAACACGCTAGTGATCGAGAGGGAAAGTATCTCTCTGCCCGCACCTGACCAATACATACATCTCAAACAGCTAGTTTAGCTCAGATTAGTTATTTTAGGTATGTTTTTACTTTTTTATAAATATATATTCTTGCTATGATTTTTTCAGAATCTCAAGGAGAACGGGCCCCAGGCATTTATCCCCCCCCCCTCTCAGCAGGCCTGGCTATAGATATTGTAAGAGGGATCTTAACAAATGAAGTGAAAAAAGTCAGAGAAAGGATTTTTGCGAATACTTCAAAAACATTGGTTCAGTTCAGTGACAAAATAATTGTTTAAATTTGTAAATACAAGATGTGTACTATAAACGATGACCAGCTACCTCTTTACATCAGATTTAGAACATTTTAACTTTATTTTTTTATTTTGTCACTAGTGCGACTATGTATGAACAGTTTCTCAGTTCCGAATCTGATATGATTAAATTATGTATGTGCATATGTAACGATCAACTTATGAAAATCACTAAATACTTATTATAAATATTAATTTAAGAATATGTTTTACTCACCTCACTATTTTTAGTGTAATTTATTTGGTCAGATAAAAACAACATTTTGTTGTAATACCAAAGTTTCGGCCGTGGTATATCGTCAGTAGAGGCGTCAGACTGTTTTACCAAATCTATTTTATTTGTTTCCTTATTGAAGTTAGTACGTAACGTATTAATTTTTTTTTTTAGATGCTCTTCCGTGTACTCTGGTTTATAAATCCGTAATTTTTTGGTAATTGTTTCTAACGCGATGGATCGTTTTTTTTTGTCCATGTAGTATTTATTTTTCATATTCCATAGTATAGGACAATCTTTATACAACGAAATAAGTAATAATACGAAATCGCGCTCTGTTATCGTATCGCCGCCAGCGGCCGAAGCCACGTCGGACACGTTCGCCATGTTTGCAGCTCGCTCGATACTAAAACTCAAACAGTCAATTGCGATTGTCAATGTAGACTTGCTTGACGCTCATTGATGCGACCAAATGATCGTTTTCAGAGCTTCAATTGCCTTTACTCCGTCTATGCCAGGGCTGTCCAACCTTTTAATAGTGGCGATCTACTTATCTCTATAAAAATCATCGCAATCTATTAATATATAAGGGGTAAATAATATTTTTTTTATAAGTTCACAAATAAAGAATGCTCAATAAACATTTCAGTAGATAAAAATAACAATTAAAAATATAATCATATAAAAATAGTACACTAGATAAAATATTATTTATGAGATCGTTGATTCTCCCAGATTTGGCAATATTTTAAAAATCAGGATTATATAACAAAATAAATAATCGTAAACATTGGTCAATCACTCAAATAATATCGTATATCCGATTTTATAATGTCAATGCGGATTCAGACAAATATGTATAATCAAAACAAGACATTGATTTTTGTACCTCATTTGTAAGAATTATGTATTTATATTTAGTGTATTTCCAAATATTGTAAAGATTTGACTTGCGATTTATTATATGTTGATTTCTTTCAGAAAGGAATTAAAGAAATAGTGTGATATTTTTATTTTTTTCAAAATCATCAAATCTCGCCATAAATTTCTTCAGACTTTTTTATTAGTCGAACATTTGATGTATTTTATTAATTATGAAATTTTTTATCAATTAAATGGCCACCTCTGGACCTATTGCTGCAGCCGATCCTTTCGATGACTTTTTCGTACATTTTGGGCGTTATCTCGCTTATAACTTGGCGGATGTTGGTTTTTAGGTGCTCCAAAGTTTCGGGTTTGTCGGCGTAGACACAACTTAACGTTTTATAATATAAATATATTTTTCATATTGTGATAATATCGAGTCTATTACGCTCATCCATTAATCGTGTTTGCATTATGTACAAGTAATGCTAATAAAAATCTAAATAAAAAATTTGTTCTTCTACCTCGACAATGAAGTAAAAATTGATATATTTATCATTGCATTGTGTTTTTATCCACATTGTTTGGTCATATTCTATTTGCTTAGTAATAGACTGTTTTAGAACAGAGTATTCTGGGGGACCACCCAGATGGCCCTCGTTTGTGGGAGATCTTATTCTTGAAAATCGCTTTAATTACTCTGATCAAAAGTGATTATTTAATAATAAAGACAAACTAGACAATAGTGGGGGGTTTTACTGTACATACATATATACTCAAATTTTGCAATATCGAAGGATTTTCAAATAAATTAGCTACCGCTAGTTTTAAAATAACTTTTATTATTTCTTTATAATGCTATTAAAATAATAAAATAAACATAAAACAACTTTCTGTCTTAAAAATTATAGGATATAGACAAATTAAGAGAAAAAATCCAAAATGTTGCATGGGTCTAATAATATGGCCAAGGTATATAAATAAAACTTACCTCTGTTTTATTCAAGTTGGATGTAGAGCTTGTAGGTAGATGTGTTTTGATCGCGCAAAAAGTGAAACAAGTGGTAGTACCATAGTGTCGGTATATACATCTCTTTAGTGCCTCGACCAGATCGGCAAGATTCATCAACCTTTTTTCTCTCTCTTCTATAATTCGTCCGGAAGACATTTATCTTCCTAATCACTGTATCCCGATCGGCGTTCAGGTCAACTATTTTGTATTTTTCTAATAATATCTTGTATGCCGCTTCTCTCTTTCCCCTATCGTGGTGCTCTTTTAATTTTGTGCGCCAGAGAATTCACGGATGAAAACCTCAAGGGCTTCGCGATTCAACTTATTTATGTCACAAGTCATGGCGTAAAATTAATTTAATTAAAAAATGTGGACGTATGGAATAATACGACGCGACATTTCAACAATTTAACGCTACTAAAATGACGTTTTACAATCTTGGTACACATGTTCCGTCCTGCTTGCTCAAGTACGCACGTTATCGCAAGCTTGACAAGCTTGCAAGATCAATATTTTTGTACAAGCATACTTGAGCGCATCTGTAGGTGAAATGCTTGTGCAAAAGTATTCTACCTACGCTCAAGCATGCTTGTACAAAAAGATTGATAATGCATGCTTGTCACGCATACGTGCAGGCGCATACGGTGAGATACATACCCTTTCAACGTGAGATACTTACCCTTTCGTGACGAGAATGAGTGAGAAAAAGTGGGCGCGCGGAACGCATGTAACGCACGCCCTTATCTCTCACTCACTCTCGTCACCTAACACGCGAGCGAGCGAAAGGGAATATATCTCACCCAACGCGCCTGGACTGCAGTGCTGTAACTCAGCGTACGCTACGGATTCTAATTTTTATATACATATATAAAAAAGGTTTTGAGCGGCTGATACAGACTAACATAAATAAAAAATTCTGGTTTATAATATATGTATGTATTGTTGATATTATATAACTTAATATAATTAAGACGCAATTATTTTGTTGCAAAGTATTTTTTTTATCACAATAATTTATTGAGATTTAATCAGTGTAAACATAGATTGCTTTTTGTATCAACAAAAATATCAGAGATGGCTTTTTTAACTGTCCCGATTTATAGCTTCATAATTATGGTAAGCCTAATTTTAGCCACATATTTTTGTTGAAACCAGAGCTGTGATTTGGAGTCGAAAAAGATTTGGAGTGGAATAGTATGTATTTACTAATATCTTTCACACCTAATTCGCTAATGCTTCCAATACACTTTCTGGAAGTTGTCCGAGTCGAAGCTACAACTGAAGTCGGCCGAGATCTACGACTTCGAGTAAGCGCCCACACTGTCGCAGATTGCATATGCCCGCGAATTTCGCGACGTGCATGACGTTCGGACGGCGGCTGTTGTCACGTACAGTCGTCATATTTGTGCGCGATAGAAAAAAGTGCCAAATAATCGCAATATTTAAATTGTCATACTATTAAAATTACACTACTGATAATTATAAAAGTTTGCGTGGGGAGTCACCAATACAATATTAATGAAAACTTTTCTGTCGTAAATATTCAATTTACGCAAAATCTTTGTCGGCTTTAGCAAAATGCCATAAGGCATAAAAATGATACTTGAGAATACGAACACCACATGTGGGACTATCCTAGAATTTGTCGCCATCGATTCTAAATAAGAATTAGTTATGGTCTGACATTTATATAAACCAATCTAGGAAAATATATAAGGATATTGGAAAAGATTTTTTTTAACAAAATCAAGTACTACTAATTATTTTTTAATTATTTAATTTTATATGAAAAAAATAGATAACAACGATATCTGTTAGAATAATATACTATCAAAAATATAATTAATCCCTTTGGTGCCCTAAAATATTCAAAGATGTCAGTAAGAGGCTGTTGAAGATCGAGTTTCATAAAACATGTTAACATGCGTCCCACTGTAGCATGCGGTATTATAACTTGACCACGTGACCACGATGCAGCGCTCGTCATGCGTGTTAACCATAGGTCGCCTACGCGCATAATGAAATTCAAGCGAGTTACTCGTTCTAACTCAGTTTGCGAACCACCATATCATTATCTCTCTCACTCTCGTCACTTAAAACGCGAGAGACCGAATGGGGAAGTATCTCACCGCTCGCGCTCGAAAGAGCAGCTCCGACTTCGGTCCCTTTGACTCGGAAATATGCCGACAATGTTCGGAAGCTCTCGAAGCTGGCCAAGTCGACTGAATTACCTCCACTTTACCTCTCGTTCTCGGTCACCTCGGACAACTTCCGAGAGATTTTAGAGCAGGCAGAACCGAACTCGACCGAAGTAACCCATTATATTCTCCGTTCTTGGCCAATCTTGGCCAACTTCCAGAGTGTAGTGAAGGCATAACACATCTTCTGACTCACATCATGTTATAAACATTCAGAACTCGACAGCATTTCCAATATGTATAGAAAAATCATGTAAATTGTATACCAACAATTATTATTTGTTCTTTCTTCTTTGTTGTTATTTACATGAAAAAAAAAATAATTAAAAATAAATTTTATATTTCAAGAGTATCTTATCGAAATTTTTAAATTTGGGATCGGAGTCGGACCACGCGAAAAAGTCTGAGTCAGAGTCGGGAAAAATTTCCAGCAATTCCACAGTCCTTGTTGAAACCGAGTCAATAATTTTTAATTTTAGTATTGTTTACCCTTTACATTTTTATTGTTAAAAATATGTAGGTAATATCTACATATTTTTTGTATACACATACCTACTAGGTATGTGCATACAAAATGTTATTCTCGTACAGAATTAAATTATTTTTTAATTTAAAATCCGAATAATTTCTACATAATGGATTGTATATAATTCATTTACGGGTAAAAGTTACTTTCTAAAACTGTAAATAATGAACTTTTCCCACAAATATCTGTGTGAGTAATCGAATGCATCATCAAAGCGTTTTTATCAACGTGCACTTAACAATGATCATGTGATTAACAATCTTTTATACATGTTTTAACACGTATTATCGTTTATAATATCAACATTGATATTGCCAATGATATATTTACACGTTTTCAAATATAATTTGACCTTGCGCTGACATCTTCCGTTTCGTGACCTGAATTCCTGTACTCACGTCTTTGTTCATCTATTTACAAATTTATGGTGAAAATATTGAGTAAAATGTTGAGTAAAAAGATTTCGACTCAAAATTTATAAATTAAAAAAAAGCGGATGCATTACAATCTTTGTTTTTCTCATATAGAGAGATGGACTACTGAACGTGTTTTATTCACTTAGATTTAATCTGGAGATAAAGTATATGACGATTTTAAGGTTTAATTCGCATATGCGCATTTAACGGTTTCTCGAAAATGTAGCGTGCGTCATTGTTGTGAGTCTTCGGACGAAACGTTCGATAAAGCGTCACATACAGATGGGAATCGCTTTGCCAGCGATTCAGAACCAGTGGCAAACGCAACATTTAGCACGAATAAAATCAATAAATAATATTACGTTAATACATATTCCATTCAATTTTGTTTATATAAGAAGTACGAATGATAGGCTTGTTGATATTCAAATTTTCTGAATTTATTAATAACATATTTTTAAATATGCACCCACATACAACACAATGACAAGTCTTTGTCTTTATCGGCCTTGCTTTCTCAGATCGACAATTAAATCCTTTAAATTACTCAAACTCCCACATTAACAAGGCCATGTGAACTATGCATTTTGATAAAATTTTATTATAAGGCGAGGTTTATTATTTTAATAAGGTTTGATTGTTTCATTCATACATCAAATACGGTATTTTTAAGTTGTTCATTGCAACGTAAAATATTATTCTGGGCTAGAAATGAAATGAAAAATAATATTGTTATATCCATGGCCTTGAGTGTAAATTGGATGAAAAAACATAAAAATGACATTAGGCTCCCACAATTAAAAAAAAAATACATCTTTAAAATAAATACACGAAGAAAAGAAAAACAGGAAATATAAAAGAACCAGATAATATTAGGATGATGATCTATAATATATCAATTTTCCTCTAATATTGTGATTTTTTCCTTATAATTACATAATATATTTATAACAAAACATTGAATATTTTATAAAAAAATATATTGTTAAAATATAAAATGAATTTATTTCTACGCATAGATGGTTATAAACTCAATTATTGCGTAAAAGTCACATAATCAGCTTCAGTGAACTTGAAATTATTTTTATAAAATTGAGGTGTTTTCTGACTATGTAGTGTGTACACTGTACGGCTTCTACACACATGTTTAGTATTTTAAAGCTGTGAAACCAACCTTATGATTTTTTCACTTCTTATTGGTTACAGCTATTTAGTTGAATTGCTATGATAGTCGATATAATTATTTCAATAAATTATCCGACTATTGGACTAATTAGGTGAAAATTTCTTAAAATGCTAAAATACTCACACATAAGAGCCTTAGGAGCTTAGGAATATTCGTTTAAATATTCGAATATTCATATAGTTGAAAATCAGGTGAATAATTTAAATATTGGAATATTAGACTGAAAACCTTAATCCTCGTGCTGTAAAACTGTTTGCTATTGTTGGTTGAATTGTTTTTATCTACTTGCACATACGGCTGTTTTGAAGGTTCCGCTTGTGACATTGAGTCATAAAATTGATTATGAGAGAAATGCTAATATTTTAAGTAAATTTATATTACATTGAGTGATTCTGTAATTAAACATTTTCGCCTTTAAATATGCCAGTTTGGGTTGCTGTTTCGATGTTCGACGAATAATTAATAACCATAGCAATATTTAAATACGTCGGCATTATAATAGGACTACATTTAGAGTAAGCTTATACTGTTATTTATTACACTTTTTTTGCAATATTTTAGTCAAGTCAATTCCTGTTACAACGAAACGAAAGATCGTTCATGAAAAAGTATCACTTGTATATCATACAATAGTTAATTATAAGATAAAAATTGGATTACTGCGTAAATTATATTTGTTTATTGAGTTAAAAATAAATCTTAATTAAAAAATAATATTATATCGAATAGCGATTCCCATCTGTGTGCTAGCGCCATTGCGGACAAGGAAAAAAAAGAAAATCTCTCATTGAGAGCTGAAATAAGAAGAATATATAAAATATAATAGAATAGTTCGATTGAAAAAAAATAATTACGTCGATCTATGTAAATAGATTTTGGATTAATTGTATATTATTAGTAATATGATAGAACTATTTGAGTACGGAGTCGCGGAGCGTCATTTTTGCGACGGGGATCTCGCGAACAAAACCGAGGCGCAAGACGGCGCGCGCACAGTCCACTCGGAGAGGCGACGGGCGGCGGTCGCTTCACCGCTGCACCGCTTCACCGCGGGGAGCCACGAGCGACGAGTCGCTATATTAGCTCACAGGTGCGTGTTTGTGTCGCTAACTGTACCCAAAGCAAAGTCAAAACCCGCGATGGGCGAAACGTTCGAAAAAGTCGAGACTCGGTGTGGTGGCACCGAAGCCTTGTCGCAGTGGATCAACAGCGTCAGGGCGAAGCGGATGGCGTTGAGGGCTCGAGGCGAGCTGAGGGCGACGGTCGTGCTGGGGCGCGCGCTCAGACGCGCAGAAGACGAACTCCTACGGCGACAGAGGGCGCGGGCGTCGCGATGGGCGCGGCTGCAGCCCCTCCTCGCCCCCGCGCCTCTTCCCCTGTCTCCGCAGACCTTCACGTGCGCAGACCGCACCTGGCAGGACGAGATCTCGCGGCTGGACGACTTCTTCGAGGATCTCGACAGCGTCCTAGTCAAATAACTTTGTCGATTAACTCGAAACAACCTCATTTTGTACTGTGATCTATTGTCTTTATTGTCGAGCCGAGGCTATGTAGGATGTTTTTTCGATTACAGTCCCTCCTACGACCCGGAGACTGCCACCTCGCGGCTGGCGTACGTCCGGCTCCGACCGATGGAGTGTGGTTTGTAATCGTATCCTAAATATAATATATCTATATATATACATACATTAATTAATTAATTAATTTATTTATTACTTACTATCATATTGATACAGTTAACTTGATTCATATTGAATCGCGATCTAGATGTACATGTTCAAATGTAACGAAGCAAATAAAATTTGTCAATTATATACGCCTCTTATTACTATTCACTGTGTATTATGCCCCGCGTTTCATGTGTGTTTTCAAATTTTCATGGCCTGCCGTCGTTGCGAATGAATCCCCGGCGCCCCCCGAGCGACGTCTGTCGTTATATGCCGGAATTAATCTCCCCGGAAGACTGCCGGAGGCGACGTACACGTATATCTAGCCTAATCTTGACGATGTGTGGTGTGGTGTAGTAGTTGTATGGTGCGAGCCCTCGCACCGAGGTATATTGTAGTTTTACAGAAGTCGAGCTCTCGATTCCGGCCGGAATACGAACGCCTCCTTTGTGGCGACGACTTCGGCGATAACTGGAAAACTGACAAACTGACAACTAGAAACGTATCCCGTCTATTAATTCAAATACCTAACGAAAATGTCTTCGTGTGTTGTTTCTTTGATTTCGACATAGGATCGTCCCATATGCCGGTAAAACCGAGGATCAGAGGTTTGAGCGGTCACTTGTTTATTGGAATACTATTATCCTCTTCTTCGGAAGGGGGCGTCACTCATGTTTTCAAGATTACAGGGAGATTATTAAATAGCCGCCTAGCTTAGATGTTCGATGGAATACTGTCGCTCACGTGATTATATAATCGCAGCCTAGCTTAGAGGTTTGAAAGGTCGATTGTTTTGGAATACCGTCGTTTGCCCCTTCTTCGGAAGGGGCCGTCATTCATATTTTCAAGATTACAGGAATATATACGCATTACTCGACTCGTAAACGTTGCCAAGAATCTGCGACACTGCGAAGAATGAATATCCGGCCGTTTCAGATTAAGAATCGCCCGAGGTTTCTTTTTTAAATCAATTGTTATATTGGAAATATTGTCGGGGTATGCCGGGGCGATGTCTGGGGGTTTATTTATTTCTTCAGATCGAGATCTCGGCGGAGCTCCAAATGATAAAAAAAATAGAGGAGATCTCTGCGCATTCTTTCGAAGCTGAGTTAACGCTACGATTATAATTAAATTGCTCTTATGAAAACTACGAGGTAAGGAGCAACGTTGATTTCTTAAAGTAGGCGATTAACTTGCTTTTCAGTTCGGCGTCGATCTGTTCCGCGGGAGCTATCGAGCGATAGGAGTAGACTAGGCGGTCCCAATGAAAGTCCCAGATTATCGAGAAGCTACGGTATTGGTGTGATAATTAAATACGTAACGCGATGCCAGTAGGGGTCGAATCGATTGTTCTAGATCGCCGCCGTGCGGTTAATCAGATAACTTCGGACCGCAGATAGCGCCCCCCGAGGTAAGGATGAGTTACTCGGCGTGGAGAGTTTGCTACATAGTTGCGTGTTATTTTCCAGTATGCCAGATTATGATCGAATTATGAGATAAACTTCAGGATAATTACTCACATTGTCGGTGCAGATGGCAGTTTGTGGTAGTTCATCATGTTTAATTAGTGCTATAAATTAATTAATGCAAAGTTGGACATCCTTCGATGGCTACACTTTGCCGGGGAAACGGGGGGGTGATTATTTACCTTTCAGGTTGAGCAGCCGTTATAGATTACTATCTAGAAAAACCTGCTTTATGCGCAAATAATATAAGGAGACAATATTTTTACTGTACTGTTATAAAAAACGAAATAAATAGCCACTTGGGAGCGGGGCCGAACATGGAAATTGTTTGCAAGAGTAGTAGGTATTTTTACTCTCGGTCCTTTGTTTTGGATTGTTTTTAGGTCATTTTTAGGTTAAAAGTTGTTCATTATCGAGGATTGCGACTACCCGTGCGTTCCCAGCCTATTTTTAGACGCCCCGATTCGATGGAAACTTGAGATGACATTTGATTATAAATATTAAAGGCCCTATCGAAGAAACGAGCGACTCGACGATCTATCACTTTAACGCAATAGCTCTGTATCGTTGCCCGAGGATGTTAGGTGTGCGGTTTGGCAAAATCGAGGACTTAGGCGGTCATATACTGTACTCTTGAGAGGATTCATACGAGGGAAGCTACGTCAAATCTAAGATAAATTAAAATACTACACTGCAAATGGCACTGGTGCTGCTATATTTTCCCATGGTCTTATAAGGGAGGGAGGTTAAATAAAAGAGATAATTTGAAGATGACAATTACAACTGCTGCTACGATACTCATCCACGGTCTTCTAAGGGAGGGGAGGTTAAATAATAAAAATATATTGAGAACTACTGCATAAATATCGACAAAATTAATACTACTAAAGAAGATAATAAGCAACGGCAGCAGGTTATCGAGCGATGGAACTGAAGAACTAAGCTGCGGCGGTGAAACGTTAACGAAGAGGATTGCGACTAGCGGACTGTTAAAGAAGAGGAAGGCGCTTGTGGTGGACGGTTAGAGAAGAGGATGGCGCTTGCGGTGGACAACTAGAGAAGAGGATGGCGACTGCGGCGGATGGCTGAGGAAGAATGCATTTACGGCGGGCATCAAAGAAGAGGATGGAGCTTGCGGCGAATTGTACATGAAGAGGATGGCGTCTACAACGGACCATATAAGAAGAGGATGGAGGCTGCGGCTGATCGTTAAAGAAGAGGATGGCGACTGCAGCGGAGCAGACCACATCAGGGCGGGATCTACAGCGGGACAGTTAAAGAAGAGGATGGCGACCACGGGAGCGGATCATCGAAGAGGATGGCTGGAAACGAGTAAAGATGGATTATGCAGGATTTAGGCAATTATTGCTATCATAATACTAAATAACTCATAAGAGCATACATTTCATTCATACTAATGAATAAACTAAACTGGTGTCGTAAACATTAAACCACTTAAAATACGCAAAAAAAAATAACTAAAAAAAGATTACAAAAAATAAGGTAATCGATATTTAAAAAGAAATAGGATTACAAAAAATATGGTAATCGGTTAAAAATAAGGTTACAAAAGATACAGTAATCCATAATAATATATTGTTAATAATAAAATACAACCGAAGTTGACACCAAATTTGAGATAATCTGCGATCGAATACTTCATTCTACACTGGAGCTTGAGAACAGATCAGGAGAGAAGCTTAACTTTGGACACACGACGTAAACTTAGCGGAATTTCTCGACATCTGCATTGGGACCACTGGACGCTGGAGCATCTGGACATCGTCAACGGAGCCTTGGAGCATCGACACCGGGGCCTAGGATCATCGACACCGGGGCATTGGGACATCGGGACGTCGTTAAACGAGAAGGCGAAATATAGACCAGGTATGTTCATATTTTATTATTTTACTATGAACGATTTGTGAAACTGAATTAATTTTATAGCTGGACGTCAAAATATGAAGATCACATTGGAACTGGCGGTGAGATTAATTATATTTCAAAATCTCATAAAACTAATTAATTTGAAACAAGCGATCGCAGCGCGATACTATTTTTATTGAGAAAGTTCCTGTTTTGATAGAGAAAGGTCTGTTAATTTCTTAAATCTGTAACATTTTTAAAGAATCACGTCATCACAGTAATTCACGTTTTAAGGACTTATCAGCTACACGCTTTTATTACAAACAATTTGCAGTAGCGTTTGCTATATAAACTAGTGCGAAAATTAGAATTGAATGACAAGTTTCCAGTATTACATCGGTGCTTTGCATAAAATATAAAGAAAACTGCGGAGGAGACGTTTTGAACGAACAATGGAATATTTTTACTATTAATTTTTTTCTTTAATTGTGAATGTTTTAATGTTATTAGTGGAGTTTAGATTATATGTGATTGTTGTATTAGTTTTATATTTAAAAATGTTTGTAAGGTTGTGATGTGATGAAATCAAAATGCATTTTCCTTAAATTAAATTTGCTGTAATGAAATACGAAAATACAAGCACAAGTGTCACTGTGTAAGTTCGAGATTAATAAGCTTTTTATGTAGTTAACGGTGAGTGTAGTTTTACTAGTGTTGTGTAACATATTTACCTATTTTTGGGCGAAGTGACTCAGTTGCGTGTTTTTACTGTGCAATATATAAACTAATAAATTATGTATGTATATATTTATATATATATATATACACGCGCACTTTCAGCATGAGAAGTAACTGTTCAAGCTTAGTGTTCTGTCAATTATTTGCATCGGGGAGTCTACCTATTAACTGAAGACTACACTGGTCCGATATCTTGTAACCGAAGACTGCACTGGTTGTTCTGAGCAATTTTAACAGACATGGAGGCGCTTTTTTATTATTTCACTATGGGTGTGGTCATCTTTATCTGTTCATGGATTCGCTCACTAAGAAGATTTTTTAAATTGAAGCATGTTATGAAGCAACCTATCACCTAGTTTGGAATCATCCTACCGTCATGTTATCTGTTGTGTATGTAATTTTTTAACTTACGTTTCACTACTGTAATATTATGATATATCACTTATATTCAGAGAATTGAGGTGTAATTGCATCGCTTTCTACTAAATGTAATTGACGTTTTTCATCTAATTTTGTATAAAAAAATGCATGAACTTTCACAATTTATTTAGATGTGCTAATTGTTTATTTTTTGTTGTTGACTCGATTGATTTTTAGGTTTTTATTTATGTACACTTAATAAACGATTGCGGTTTCCTGATTCTTCTGTACAATACGGGAGGAAAATAATACAAAACCAGGTGGTGGTAATAATGCTTCATACATTATGAATGATGTGTTCGGTGCTGTTGTTTACCAGTGAGTTGGTTGATTTCAATAATTCGAAGTTTTGTACTTGTATGGATATTACCTTTACAGAATTTTCATAGTTGTGCTTGTATTTTTGTAAATTTTAAATTTTGTCAAAAGATTCCCATGTATTTTGTTATCTAATTATGAAATATATTTTATATTGCTGGGATGGGAAGTCTGGGGGTTGTTTTGCTTCTTGATTACAGAAATTAACATCCTTGTACAATCAAATTATATGTTATGAATTGCGATTCTGTAAACACTTGCGAATTTAATTGGCGGTTCTACATCAATTGGACAAAATCATTACACGAGGACATGGATGGATTCTACTGTTGGCATCATCACTTGAAGGAAAATTTGACTACTGCAGAAGACTACTCACTAAGCGAGATTGGATATAATGAACCTCAGGAGAACATACAACACTACTTTCTAGACGACGGCTGAACAAGATGCGACTTTTTGGATACATGACAACCCTGGACAAACTATGGAGCTGATTAACGAGCAAGAAAGAAGAATAATTATATCAGTACCTATTTTCAAAAATTAAATTGTAAAAATTCAAATGATTGTTGCTTTAAATCCTTATAATAAAAATATTGTTAATGAGATATGTCTTATTCATTGTGTTCACATACAGAAAACAGCAGCTACTATTAAATTTTATATTGGTGTAAGATGCATTAAAAACTAGGGAACTGCTTATACAATTGAGTATTCGTCCTTCGATTCTATGGCGTTAGGGTTAGTTCAGGCAACATGGGGACTGTGTGGGACTTATTTACATTAGCGTCTTCATATTGTGCATTGTATTACACTTACCAATATTACTACTGACATTGATGTAAGGGCATTGGTAAAGTGTATTCAAACCGAATTTTGGTCAATAAGAGGATGCAAAAACAATTATCACTTCTCAGAAGTCAAAAATTCACGTCAAAAGCAATGAAATCGTGTCAGTGCTGTTGCAGTGGGACAGAACATGAGGTGAACAAATAGTTTCATCACCATAGGGGAGCGCAAAAAATAATTATCGCTTCTCAGAAATCAAACATCCATGTCAAAAGTAAAAAATCGTGTCAGCGCCGTTTAAGTTGAAACGTTCGGTACAATAATAGATGTTTTATAATAACCAGAATATGCCTTGTGCAAAAATTGCATTTAAATTAAATGATGAAGAAACCTGACAAAAATCTTCAATTCTATTGATCAAAATTCGGTTTAAATATACTTTGACCAATACTCTCATATCAGAAGTCCGTAGTAATATCGGTATGGATAGCAATCATATTTTTAAAACATTGTAATGTTGAAGTGCAGACAAACTATGGAGCAATATGCGAGATATGACTTCTGTTGATACTTCTTCTTCCGTCTATTTCCCCCTGAAAGTTTAGCTGGCTTGGTTTGTACTTTGGTCTTGACTAGGGATTCTAATCCCGGGATCCCGAACGATTTTCAATACCCGATGATTCCCGGGATTATAAAACATGATCCCGAATTTTTCGGATTGGTTGATTTATCAAGCACAATCGAATTATTATTGATAACATCGTTATATTTCGTGTACAAACTTGCGCGAGTTGCACGTGTCATCTGTGAATCTTTGAGGCTGTGATTCTGAACGTGCTTTTTCAGCAGCAGGCTGCTTAGGAACCAAAATCAGATCAAGGCTAAATGATAAAACACTTGATGCTTTGATGTTACTTCGTGAGTTTTATTCAAAATAATGTTTTCAATTAATTGTGTCTATGAATGTACATAGGTATGTGCATACATTGTCAAAAGTTCATTTTTTTCTTCTCAAATAAATATATAAGATCTTCCCTTTTTTATTTTTACTATATTATTTTCTATTTTAAGTCCAAGACTAAAATTATACGTACTTTATACATTGTACGTAATAAAAAACAGATGTAAAAATATATTGTATTATTCATTTTAAATTATTTTTATCGATAAAATAACATGAAAATTATCCCGGGACTGGTCTCGGGATCCCGGGATCGACTAATTGCAATACCGAAATCCCGGGATCAAAATTTTGGCCCGGGATTGGAATCCCTAGTCTTGACCTAATGAAAGTTATAAAACTATAATACTTTGGTCTTGACCTAATGAAAGTTATAAAACTATAATTAGATTTAGAATGTCAAGTTGGGTTTGGTTAATTTGTACGGTTAGGCTTGAGTTTGAACAGCAAATATACGTTTCGCAACTGTCACAAGTTTTATATACATTTTAAAGCAGCATATAATTTCACTAGCGCCTACCAGTTACATCATATTTTCGCTAGTAGAAATATACATCTATTGATGAAAATGTATTTGGAATTCACTAGAGATAATATAATTTCACCGAGAGATACATATTCACTGTAACATTCATACATCGCATGTAAACAAATAATGATAAGTATGTGAATGTAAATATGACTACATATGGAAAAGTTAAATATATAGTATAATTTTAAAAGCCAGATAAATTGTATTTTCGCTGATAAAAGTATATATCTACTATAAAAGCCTATATATATATCTACTATTGAGAAAGTAATAATCATGATATTCTGCAATTGTGAAGGGATAATTCTTGTGAATAATGTTGCAAAAGAATCTCCAAAAACGGAAAATAACTTTGATCATGAAACTAATAAACTTTGATAATAAAACTGCTAGAAAAGCTCTCGTTGAGAAAAGTGTAATGTTTAAAAATGTATTATTTTTGTAGAAACATAAATAAATGATAAAATTACAGTGAAATTCATAGAACTTAAATAATATTTTTTTACTGCAAAGTTCAATATAGAAAAAAAATAACAAAATTCTTCTTGCACACCATTTTTCAAAAGTAATTCATTTTTATTCTACACTTCTTTGAAAACATTTTGTTAACATTTCTCATATGCTAGAAAATATCAGCATTTATAGCTGTTTCACTGCTAGTTTATCATTAAAACATCTAAACTAATAATCCAATAACCGTATGGTAAGAATTTTGATATAATAAAATTACATAATCTACTATATTTAAATAGAACAAATTATAGTTACATAACATCAAATCTATTTGAGAATTTTTGTTTATGCTGTGAGTGTGTTGCCTTGGAAACGATTTTTGACACATAGAACCTGCAACATTCACTGTTAAATTCTGCTTCAACATGATGGACGGTTCTGAAGAGAGTGCATGGGTATTTGATTCCCTGATCGGTTTTTTGCATGGTCCAATATGGAATTGTCCCCTCCAAACGTTCATCGAAGAGAAGTCGCTAAGTAAGCTATTAGTTGTACTTAATACAATTCATAAACAAAAGATTTTCAATGCAGTCTGCATTTTATTGATTTTATGTGTTGTATGTTGCAGTTTTTGAGCCGACTGATGACGGCAACATAACCGATAGGAAGGAATACCTCGCTATATTTGAGGAATATAAAAACATGGTAATAATTTAATTTTTATTTGTATGTTTAATTTTTACTATTGATGATTTTTTACTATCAAAACTTAAGGTTGATTTAATGCTTGGATCTTATATGGAAGATATCGGTATTACACCGGAACAATTTGAAAGGGCATGTCAGATGTCTAAAGATAATGTCGGAGGATTACCTTCTCATTTTCACCGCAGATTATTTGAACAGATTTGGGCCGCTAACGATTATACGGTGTTTACAAGAATGATGACGCAGAGGAATGTTGAATTACAGCTACAAGTAATGTTTAACGATGATTGTATATATATACATAAAAATATTTCAAATTATTCGTTATATTATATAAGTTAGCAGGAGTATTATATCCGTACATAAAAATCCTTTGATAGTTCCTCCGTCTAGATACAGTAATATAATATTTTTAACGATATTAATTTAAATATATTTACGCTTCTTTTGGTATACTTCTATACCAAAACCTTCATATACTGCGAGCACATATTGGTCGATTATCTTAAAGTTCGCCACCATAAATAATTGTATCACAGGGACGTCATTTCAGCTTCTTCCAGGAAGAGGGAAAAAAATTTTATAACTTTTATCAAGTTTGTTTTGGGTTTGAATAGCAATGGACGTTTTGCAACTAGTCAAATTGAGTTTCATAGATATTTTACTCGTTACTGAGCGTTCCCACTGCGACGGCGCCGACACGATTTTATTGCTTTTGACGTGAATTTTTGATTTCTGGGAAGTGATAATTGTTTTTGCGCCCTCCTATTGACCAAAATTCGGTTTGAAAATACTTCGACCAATACTCTCATAGGCGACTTTCATAAATTATGTCACAGGAGGAAGCTTAGGAGGTCAGTCAACAGAATTTTGACTGGAGGGGTAGGAGGATTTCTTAAAAAATATGACTTCACGAATTTGAATTTTATTATAAGGAAACTTAATGCATTTTTATTAATTTTTTTTAATACAACAGTTTTCCTAGAACAGAACTTTAATGTGTCATTTATTTACAATATAGGCTTATAAATATCGAGTAAATCTTCTATTATAATTATAGTGAACTTTTGTAGGATATTATTTAGCAACATCGCTTTCACACATATACATATTTAATACTACATCTTCCGGTGAAAATGTATTTCGGTATGATTTCACTTAAAGGATATATTTAAAAATATAAAGTCACAATCTAATGAAAGTTGGGTTTGGTTAATTCGTGTAGGTTAGGCTTAGGTTTAAACAGCAAATGGACGTTTCACAACCGTCAAATTGAGTTTCATAGACATATATGTAATTTCACTAGTTCCTATCAGTCAATTTATATTTTCGCTAGTAAAGTTCAAATACATTTTTACCAGTAGATATATATTACTACTAGCGAAAATATAAATTCACTGAAAAATACACATTCACTGTATTATTTATACATTGCATGTAATAAATAATGATTTATGTATATATTACTACATATGAAATCATATAACGTTACTAGCACCTGCCAGATAAATTATATTTTCACTGGTAAAAATATATGTCTATCGGTGAAAATGTATTCCGATATGATTTCACTAAGAGGATATATTTAAAAAAATATTTTCGGGTTAGATTCGAGCCTGTTTTTTTGAAGGATACCAGAGAATTTCTGGTTTAGAATCACGGATGTCATTTAAGATTTTTCTAGGTCGTTTTTTCATTATTTCGTATTCATTAAGTGACAAGCATTTTTCTGACTATATTTAAGGGAGAGCAAATGCCATTATTCTCAAATGACGTCCCTGCAATCTATTAATGAGTCCTGTCTGTGCATTTGAATTAGCACAATATGTTTTTTTGGACGCAACAAGGTACTATACATTAATCACTGTTCATGTCATAAATAGTTTATCGAAGATGCTAAAAATGTTTATGAAACTCAGAAAATATTGAGACAAAAATTAAAGACGTTCTGGTTTTCGACGAAAACTATTATTAGAGTTCCATAAGTTTTGAATTTTGTATTTAAAATAATCATATTTAAAAAAAATGTGTGTAATACGCATATACTAAAACAACTTGGAAGATTCTGATCTATACAGATGAACTATCAAATGATATTTTGAGCGCAGATACAAATTCCAACTAATGATTAAATATAAATTAAAGGCATTGGAACTGATCGAACAACGTAGTGGAGTCGTTCCGAATTCTTATGTACCATATGATGAAAAGTCAAATGAGATGGAAAATAACGAAGATACTGTTTTGGAGCAAGTGAAACAGTAATATATATTTATAAATAGTGTACAAATGTTATATTCTCAATTATTAACACTATAAATGTACAGGTTAAGTTTGGAAGAAGTGGATAATGATCTTGTGGAAAATGACGCTATATTAGATGAGGGATTGTATAAGGAAAAATTATATTTAAAATCGGCATTAGATTATTTCAAAAAAGACGTATTGCTTAAAGATACTGAGTTACCGGAAAAACTGAGTGATCAAGCTGGAGAAACTTCCGTGGAAAAAATAAGCAGACAATCGCAGCAATTCGTACAACCGAAGCCTTTAAAGGAGGTAAGTTTGTGATCTCAATAAAATTTAAATACATATACAATCATTTTATTTTACAAAAATATGTTCATTCTTTACAAAGTATTCAAGTAATTCTATAAAACTAGAAAACGTCTCTTTTGTATCGTTATTTATTTGTGAATTCATTTTATCATTTACAATGATAGAATGCCATCCGGAACGCCTAGCTCCTTGAAAATCATTCTCGTAGTCGTCTCCAATGTGTAGCGCTTGATAGTTACTTATAGAATCGATTTTAGATTCTTCTAAAGCTTTCATAAATATGCCCGGGTCGGGTTTCATACAACCGACGTCGTACGAGTTCAAAACGAATTTGAATCTATCAAAAATATTTTGATTTTTTAGCAATTCTTTTAATCTCGGATCAAAGTTTGATATCACTCCTAGCACTACGCCTCTAGTTTCGATGTAACTCAACAGATCTTCCAATCCGTCGCGTAGCTTAGTATATTCGTTCTTCTTATACTGATGTATCAATTCGGATGCTATCGATTCGACAGCACCTTCGTCGCGATAATCTTGAAAAGACTTTCTGACGATCGTTCTCCACCATTGTTCCCAACCAATGGAATCCTTACCGAAGTTCGGATGTTCTTTGATCATATGGATGTAACCGTTCTTAAAGTTCTTAGAGACGCGTTCAACGTCGACTGAAATGCCATAGCGTAATGCTACTTCTTTGTACTGTTGACCGATTGGCTGTTTATAGTGAATAAGTGTATTAGTAACATCAAAAGTCACCAATCTTATGTTTCTCATTGACATAACACCTGTCAACTAGTGACATTTGAGAACTAAACACTATATTTCGTGGCCATGCCTGAGTGACAGAAAAATGCAATTTATTATAAATAATAATCAATATCAATTTATTGCTTAGATTTAAATTAAATAAATACAATTTCTTTAATTATCAAAATTATTAGTTAATTTAAATTTTAAATATTATAAATATTATTTTTATATATGAGAGGAGTGATATCCATAATTAAAAAATAACACTCTTATATTTATTTTATAACGTAATTACGGTAGACCTCAATGAATTCGGTGAGTTTCTTGATCTTATATTGGAAGAACTTGTTTCTTTTGCCTAATTTAAAATTTCATGTCGAAAATATTGTCAGATAACGAAAGGATTTCTTTTGAAGTAAGCTATCATATTGCACTTCCAGGAGAAGCGCATACAATTTTCTAAAACTTTCATCAACCTTTTTTTTTAAAGATATTTTCAACTATATGCCCAATGAGAAATGTTGTAGGCAAATTATCAGACTTAACAGTTTCATGCAAAATTCGTGGTATGGCACAAGATAGCCAAATAATATATTTATTTTAAGAGTGTTTGTTCAATTAAATAAGACAACATATTTTTTTATTTGCGCCTCACCTATCAGTACGTTATTATAAGCATTCCACATACGTAACAATTAACAGTAATAAAAACATTGTGCTTATAATGTGCTTAAAGAATTATTTCAGTGCAAAAAAACTACTATTGAAATTCAGAAAATTTGTTTCTGTATGAATTTAATACAAAAATAATTCACGTTCAAGAAGAAGGGAGTGGAATATCATTCCGTGCCACTTATTTTTTGTGTCAAAGTACTATGCGTGAATACTTACAATTAAATTCAAATATAGAAACTGTGTAAACGGTTATCCCATCTAAAAAGCGTCTTTCACCGGTCTGCGCCTCGTCAATCAGCATGTTATTAAAATTATAAAAACATCCGCAGCAGGTAACCCGTGTCAATTAGTAATTTATTGCTAAAGGATAGAAAGGTGTAAGAATCGTTTCGTTTAATTTTTAAAATATAACGATATATTTTACATTTTAAAAATATATTTTGTGACATGATAATTATTTATAATTGGAGATTACAATATCAAACTACCATTTAACTTAAAAATACACATTAAATATGCGATTCTTACCCCTTTCTATTCTTTAACAATAAATTACTAATTGACGATTGGCGGAAGACGTTTTATAAAAGCGTCGCCAATAAATCGCCTCGGTGATCCCAGCGTAGCTTCTGTTTTGTCAATCGTATCTATAGTTTCTGTATTTAAATTCAATTGTAAGGATTCACGCGTGGTACTTTGATTTTAAAAAATAAGTGTGAAGGTATCATCAAGAGAAACAAATTTTCTGTATTTCAGTAGTAGTTTTTTTCGCATTAAAATAATCTTTTAAACACATTATAAGCACGATGTTGATGTGCTGATAAATATTTCTCGTCACTAATTAGAATAATTATATAGCATGATACATCTTCATTATCGGTATTGTTTCTTATCTGTGTAAGTTGTTATTACATATTATTTTTATTATTTAAGGACATCGTGAAACGTCAAGAGTATTTGAAACAACAACGCGATAAACTTTTGACCCTGAAGCGACAAATTCGAGAAAAACAATTGGAAACATCAGAAAACGAGTCTATACCGACGACGAGGCCAAAATCGGCTAAAACTGCAAAACTCGTGTTGTCCGGAGAACCAATCGAAAAGCCTAAAACTCAGGATAGTTCACTGCAATTACGTAAAGCACTTGCTGAGAGATTGCGCTCTGAAGTGGTAGAAAAATCTTAAATGTGTGGCATATTTATTTAATTTTCATATCTAACACTGAATTGTAAGTTTCAATCGCTTTCACAAATAAATGTATCGCATTGTACTGTCGTAAGATAATTTTATATTAACCCTCTCTTTCTATGTTATAAATCATATAAGTTATAATAAGACTATGTTAAAAGTTGAAACGAAATAACAACACAATTTTGAATTCTTATATATATATAATATATTTTAATTTAGCAGCTTATCAAACTAATTACATTAGAATAAAAATAGTTGCTAGCGTACATATATTACAGCAGTTGAAAACTCAACTTTCATTTTTGAAACGTTTGTGACATTACTTCTTTATTTAAAAATTAGTCCATCAGTAACGAAATATACACATCATGTTGACGAATTATACTTTTATTATATGTATATAATCTCTCCGCATATAAATAAATTAAATAACATAAATTGATTGAAAATAAAGTAATATACGTATTACATGAAACAATGTCACACAAATCTCGAGATGTACGTTGAATATTTACAACAATAAAATGATCGTTCATTTTGCTTTTGAGTAGCAGATGTATAATTTGTATATATTATTATAAATAATCTTGGTATTACATTATTACGGGAGACGTGTGAGATCATAGTAAACGGATAGAAGAGACAAAGGAGAGCTGCCATGTAATCGAACAAAAAAAATAAACAAATTTGTGCATTGAGCTTCATAAACGTTGTATAAAATCTTTGTCACATTACAGTGCCTATCCATTCGTTCTCGTTCGTCATTAAAATTATTACAAACGTGAAGAGTGCAGCGTCAGTACTTACAGTTAATTGAAATCGACTTTCTTTCTTAGAAAGATTCGTAATATTAATCATAGATTAGTCCAAAAGCCGTATACAAAATTTACAGTTAAATTCAATCAAAACGAAGAATTGTTTTTAATCAATTTATTTATACATGTATTATATACGAACGATATCCAAAAGTTTAGTTAGTTATTTAAAAAAAAATATTTAATGCGTACTTACTTCGATTGTTGCATTAAGTATCAGACTTGTACATATTAAATGATTTTAAAAAATAATACTGGAAACTTTTGGATACATCGTATTGTTTATATAAATATATATTACTAAATATTCGGGCATTTATTTTACAAATTCACTATTGATCGCGTTTGTCAATAAAAAAAAATTGAGTTACTGTTGTTTTGCACCTTTATAAATCTAATAAATATGACTTAAAAATAGATCCAGTCAACATTATCATCAGTGTCTTCCGCTGCTAAACAGATCGAAGAACATTTGACGTAATGTAGATTAATAAGCTCATGAGTCGCGAACTAAAAAATGAAATTGAATTTGCAATACATTATAAGCAGTAGTCAAATTATTTTGTTATCGAAACATGTCTGTTCATTAGTTGCGCAATTTAATTAATTTAACTAGTCGATAATCTTTGATTTTGAATATGTGATAACAGAAATGGTCCATCCAGTGCACCATATATATATATAGCGTATATGATCGGTAAGTAGTGCACTTTAGATTAATTTTACAACCCACAAATAGGGGTCGATCTTAATATACATAACGCTTATTAAACTAATGGTGGGATTAAACGTTACATAATAAATTGAAACCAAACCGCGGTGATACATTACTATCGATTAATCAAAGATTAATTTGATGAACACATTTCACATATGAACGATTATGATCAATTTATTACAATATATGATACAACAAATAAATAAAACTGAATCCGTGTAATATAGACGTACAACATTTAAAAAGGGGTGCAAAAATTTGTCCTATTAAAAATTCTTATAATTTTTCCGTGTATACATATAAAAAACATTAGTACAAAAATCAATTCATATTTTTATTTTATTTAATATTCTTCATTTATTAGATCATCGGTTATATAAAAATACTCTGTTCTTGACAAGCGCTATTTTATACATACATTAAAATCGCTATAGTCTATTGTTTTCTAAACAGTGATAGTAAAAAATATAGTGACAAATACATGACACATATTGATCACGTTAAATTTGATTTCATCAAATACGAGTTCGACGACGATTTTTTTATTTATAAAGAATCACTCTTAAAAGTATTTACATAATAAAAGAAGAACCATCGTCAAAACGTCGCCAGCAAACATCTCCTAAATAAAAAAAATGACACTATATTCTCCTACCGTTAACCTAAATTACGTAAACAATTCTTAAAGTTATCGATTTTAAATAATTTAATAGTTTCATAGATTTTTTTACCGAACGGACTCATTTTCTTTAAGAAAAATCACATAATAGATATAATATTGACACGAAAAAATATGATTAATAATGTACATATGAAAAAATAAAACTTAGTTCGGCACACCTGAAAGACACTCGATGCTTACATATAAAAAATAGTTCAATTTCATTGTCTGCATTGATAGTGGCGATAGAATGCCAATGTCTTTCGGGTGCGATAAATATTTAATCCAATATGTAGTCAAAAATTACAATCAAACTAATTCGTAACAAAATCGAATTGTTATGAAAAAATTTAAGTGTTTAATTCGATCATATTTACGGTAAAAGGACATATGAGTCTCTCGCCAATAAGACGGTGAAGTAGATCTGAACGTTGGGCGATATTATAAATTACCGTATGTTGCGAAAAATTTACTATACTTGTGTGAAGTGTTCAATATTAAGATTCAAATCTATCGGGTTCTTATAAGGAATAGAAATATAATACAAGGTATACTATAATATTTATTATATTTGTTTTTGCACATTAATTAGAAATGGAAGATGATATATTATAAAAAAATATATACAATGGATTTTGTTAATTCACATCAACTAAAAACGAAAATACATCAATGAAATATTTTTATTTATTAGGAGAATTCTAATATTTAACAATTTGTACTCCTAGATTTCATGTATTTAACAACAAAAAAACTGCACTCTTCACCGACGACTATTAATTAATTATTTAAGTGACTTAACAACTAAGGTGTATATTCGAAGACTGCAAATTGAACGAAAAATTAAAGTAAAACTACTCACTCGCGTAGGTGTGATTAGTGTATAATGTACAATTTGCAGGTCTCGTTATTTAAAAAAAACATTACTATTAAAAATAAAATTCTCAATATAAACAAGTTATTTATTTATACCTACTATACAAAAGACTACCAACCTCTGGCAAACCGATTAGAAAAGTAATAAATAATTCAGTATATTCACATCAATTTATTTTCTTAATCAATAGGTGCGAAATACTAAATTCAACAGTTCCACGACAAGTATTATATATGAATTATACTCTGCCTTTGTTGGCCTCGCTTCGCAAACAAATGGACTTACTTCAGAGGAACTACACAGTAGATTATAATAGCATCGTCGTCGTCGCTTTTAACTACTAGAGATGGTTACGAGAGTCGCGGACGCTTAGCTAACTGAGTCGGACTATCGGGTGCGTCTTCGGGAGGCGGAGTGAGCGGCGGACTCGTCGAAGGCTCCACCGTCACGATGGGAGTCCCAGCAACGACAGTATCTTCAGCACCGTTAACGGGAGCGTCCTCCTCCTCGTCCGAATCTCCTTCATAATCGACGAGACCCTACAAAAAGTGTCATTAGTTTACAAACCAATTTCAAACTAAACATAATTAAAAAGTATCAAATAGAATACCTTATTGAAGAGTTTAGGTTCGGCTAATTGTATTTCTTCGGAAGAATTGGCAGTAGGAGCTGCTTGTAGCGGAGGCGAATTCGGTGTTAAAGTACGAGGACCGTTTACAGCACTCACAATTGCCATATCGTTTTTCTTGTCTATTAATTTACCTACAAATAGCAAATTAATCATGAAACGCCGGCATGAAAAACAATTATTAACAAACTGTCATACCTAAATCAGTTTCAGAGATTGCGTTTGGTGTAGCGGGAGGAGGCGTCGGTACGACAGAATCATCTTCGGGAATCACTCCTTCGTACGCTTCTTCGTCTTCGAACCAGCTCTCCTCTTCTTCTTCCAATTGCCTGGGATCCCTTCGATTTCGAGGCGCTCTAAGTATACTCGGAACCACTCCTTCCGCCACGCCAGTTATTGAATCTACGAATTATTAAAAGGTTATTGCACACACTCTGACGAATCTCTTAAGCAATCGTATATACATACCTCTGTCCCTGTCTTTCGATTTCTCTTGATGCTGCTCATATTTCTTCATGAGCGTCTTGAAAGTCTGAACGTATTCAACGTCTTCTAGCATTTTACCAAATTGTTCGATGACGTGTAAACATAACGATTTGATATCTTCAGCTTTGATGAATTCGAATAATTCTAATATTGCCGAATCTAACAAATTATATCTAAAAACAGAATAATACATTTATATTTCATGCACTAATTCGTTATAATTTAAAAATTCATTACCTTCCGTTATTTTTAATAAAAGCTTCGATAACAGGCACAAACAGATTCCCTTTGATTATATACCGATTGTAAAAATCATCTTTGAGTGCTATTATTTTTCTCATTACTCTGAGTGCGCCTAATACGAGAAAAGTGTGTGTGGATTTCATAAGAACCAAAACTTTCCGAAGTAAATCCTGTAAAAGAAAATCCTTTTTAAAAACGGCACAATGATGTCACTCTTAACACATGGTATTTAAACAACTTCGTCATGCTAATAAATGTAGCAATATAGATAAGTAAGCATATAGTTTACCTTATTAATTACACAATTTTTGATATGATACGTATGATGTTCTACACAGAAGGACATCAGCTCCAATACCAATCCGAGTAGTTGCACGGTATGATATTCTTCATGCGAAGGTGCCTCTTCACACGTGTAAGAGAGTAAAGGAGCTGAAAACAAATGAAGAAATGTTAAAAAGTCAATGATTGATCATTATTAAAATCGAATCGTACCTATTAACGTTTGTAATCCGTGTTTGTAGAAAAAGTTTAAGAAATCGGCCTTCTCCGACTTGTTCGGAGACGTCAACATATTTTCGGGGTCGAGCAACGTGCGCAAGACCCCCATGAGCTGAACGGCGCCGCCCAGTTCCGGATCGTGATCTTGAAGCATTTGTTCTATGATTATATTTAAAAGTAACTGCTCCTAAAAACACAAAAGTCATAAAAGTTCGATTCTGAACGTGCGCGATCGATCGGTCGCAAACAGAGTAGAAACGTACATCATCTTGATTCTCCTGCTGGAGAGTGTAGTCTCGGACGACAGACGGCGAAAACTCCACAATGAAGGTGAGAATATCTATCGAAGCAGTCTTCGTTTTTTGGTCGCCTACCCCTAACGTAATCTCTAACGCGGGCAATATCCCTAACGAAACTAAAATTTTGTAAAAAGTATCTTTGTCTTGAATCTGCAGGTTTTGCGAAAAGCTACACAGTTCCTTTAAAAACAGCACTAGGTCTCGCCGCTTGACATTCGAAATTTTCTCGTCGGTCAGCTGCTTGAAAAGGTCGGCGAGGAATCGCTTGTCGTCTTCGATGATCTTCACGATTTCGACTTTGTTGAAGAATATAAAAGTGGAAAGGGCGCTCGACATGTTCTCCTCGAACACGGAGGGCGTGTGAAATATGACGTCCTGAATGTACTGAACCCGGTAAGTCTGGTGAATTTTGGCCAAAAGTTCCAGATTTTTGATCGGAATGACTTCTTTGAACTTGGCCAACTCGCGCAAGTACTCCCTATGCTTTTTCGGCGGGGAGCTGTTCGATTCGTACTCTAAGCACCCTACCACGTCGAATATCAAATCTTCGGAAAACATGGTCTCGAACAATCCGTTCTGATTCAAAAGGAATATAAACCTAAATATTTCGTACAGATGATGCAGCCCATCTAAATTGTCTAAGTCTTCGCACATGTGAAATATATTAAGAAGTTTTTTAATATAGTTTTCAGACTCTAAGGCCATCGCCAGTTTTTCTTTCTGGGGCGACGCGAGGCAGCTCGTAATGACTTTCTTTATCTCCTCCAATCGAGACAACTCGACCGCCGGCAACACGACCGGCAGTGAATTTTCAGGCATTTCTTCGAAACGTTCATCTTCAGACTCTTCGGCGACATCTTGAGTGATCTCGACGGACGGATCTTTGCCTTGTACCTGGAAAAATAATCGATCAGTACATAGTCATCGATAATATTTTCAGTATGAGTTATTTAAAACTTTACAGCAACGATATTTTCATTTTTTTTTTACTTTAAAATTAACATTTCCGTTGAATACACTCGAAAAATAAATCATCCAAATACCTGACAAATCTTCTCCCAGATCTCATCGCAGCCCGCCTTCTCTTGAAAGCTCAAAGCCAAGTCGAAGCCTTCACCCTCAGACCACACTATCAGAGTATCTTGTTGCTTCTGGTAGGCCGTTTCGGGATGTATCTTGCTCTCTAAAAGCGTCGAGTGATCCACTTCAGCCCTGACCACCAAGACGGTACCCTTGGGCTTGTCATTGCAGCTGACGTGACCTGTGCCCCGGTCGTCCCACTGCCGGTCCAAATTCAGCGCGTAAAGTTTCACTCTCCTTCGAGTGTCCGTCATGTCGACTGATCGTCGATGCCGCAGTTAATCACTAGGACAAGGACCATCACTATTTGCCCTCACACTTCAGAGCGACATTTCGGGAGACGATCTGTAACAACATAATTTTTATATATTTTACGAGAAAAGTGTTGGATTATATTAGTTATGGAGTTACAAAATCCACTATATAACAGATTAAATTTCATTAATAAAAATATCTGATAATACACAACTTCTTCATCAATAATAGCAGTTTTAATGCAATCAGTCCGCATGTATCGAAAATTACCAAGGCAAGATTTAAAAGCTCGGGATGGACGACAATTCGAAACAGGACTACTTTTTTGATTTTGTGCCAGATCAGATTATCATATTTTCAGATAGTTAAAAATAAGTTTAAACAGGACGTGCCTAAAACGTTTATATTTATCGAAAGAAATTATATTTTGGATTAATAATAGATATTTAATTTTAGAAGGTAATCTTACTGTTCAGGAACATAGAACATTCGTGATATGGTTTCTACGAGGTTAAGTTGGGAAATTGTGAATATTTTAAATCGCAAATGATTTAAAAGTGGCCACAAAGAACACGCAGTTTTGAATTTTCATACTAAAAATTCTACCATTCAAAAAATGAGTACAGCCGAATCTCAATTAACGAGTTATTTGAGATATGAGCATTTGTTTTTTAAATTAGACTCAACATACGAGCAAATAAACTTATTGTGTAACTAAAAAATCATTAAATTTAGGTAGTATGTATTTACCATTTCAATTCATTTCAATGGGTAATATTGATTTGACATACGGAACAAATTAAACTCGTAAGTCAAGGCACCACTGTATTAATTTGACTGAAAGCTTTAGCAATGTCAAGGAACACTGCCTCGATAGAAGTACTTCCCTCGAAACCTCCGAGAATATATTTCGCAACTCGATGTAGTCCATCAGTATTCGAAATAAATTTTAGCGCCTGTTGGAAATAATCACAAGAAGTAATCACGTCCCACCGAGGGATAAAATTTTTTCTTATAGTATAAAACCAGATTAATTCATTTAAAGATTTGAATAGACATGATATTGAAGAAATATTCGAAAATTATCTAGTTCAGCGTTTTTTAACTGTCTGTCAGCGAACGGTTGTTGCCTATTTTAAAATGCCTATGCCAAAAATGAAAAGAAAAGCATAATTAAAAACAAGGGCACTGCAAGTTTAGTGTTCACATCATAAATCAATGTCATATTGTCTTTAAATATTCGTAAAATTTTAAGAATGAAAAATATATTTATAATAATAAGTCTGCAGTTCAGCCCTAAAAGATACAACATTAAAAATTTACAAAAGTGTGTTGAAGCTATTCTCTTTGAACCATCAAGTTTTAGAATGCACTAATATACAACTTTTGGTTAATTTATTCACATTAACAGCTGATGTGACTATATTAATAAAAATTGTGTCCTAAAAAATTATAGTGCATACATTTATGTAAATTATAAGAGAAAACAAGAATAAAAATTTATTTTAGATTTAAAAACATATAAAATAAAAATGCGTCATATTTTAATATATAATAGTTTAATGTTTACTCTTTATATAAAACTTGTTGTAGAAAAAATGCTATTGATGTTGGCTTATGGTCAATAAAGCAATGTTGTAATTACTACAACTCGGCATGCTCAAAAAATAATAGCAGATATTAAAATCGATAGAAAAAGTCCACAGTTACGAAAGATTTACTCAGAAATGTGAGTAATTTCAGCATTTCAAAAAATAATATATAAATAATTAAAAGATAAGATAAATTTCACAACACAAAAAAGGGAAACAGTAGATGTAAAGAGATGTCAATGCAGCGCTTTGTCTCTCTGAAATAATATTAACGACGCAACAGCAGATTTTGCACTAATTTTTAAAATGAAATATTGCTTTCTTTTTTAACAAATAATTTGGTTTCCGATTATTTCAATAAACAAAAAATTTTGTTTGTATTCGCAATAAGACCGTTATTTATTTGTTATGTCGACCTGTTATAATATAATATTAAAAACTAATAAACAATATACAATAATAGTTAGCAGGCGTAAAAAGGTTGAAAAACGCTGGTCTAATTAATGCTTTGTATGCGGGAAACGAGGACGAAACTCGTATATACTGCGATGTTGGGATTTTGTTTAAGCTCATCTGAGCAGGAATCTACTTTACACTTCAACACATTGTACCGAATCGTTTGACTAAAGCAAAATTGAATTACGCACATCTGATTACAACATATACATATTTTTGTTTTATCCAATGGTTACTTTTTGAATTATAAGAAAATTGATTAATCATCCAGTCTATTCATTAGATGAAGAAATTGATTCGATGAGCAATTTTTTTGTTTTGACATTTTTGCATTTTTATTAATAATTATTGCGACCTAAATACAAAGTGTGAAATCAGTAATTTCGAAGAACCAGAATTATTTACTGTTAACACGGTTCTCAATCGTTCAGCGAAAAAATAAAATACACAAATATAAATTGTTGCAAAAGAAAAATCAATAATGTAAAATTATTTTGGAATTCTTCAGTTTTATGTCGGCTACCATTGCGAGTTTCAATCAGCACATTAAGAAGTAAGTGCACGTGCCCAATATTACACGAAAACATACGATCTATTCCGAACCAGTACTACCGATAAACAAACTGTGTCCGTTGGCACATTGGTGTGCTTGTGCAGCACAGATGATCACGCTGTACAGTTCACATATGAATTCTGAGCAGTTAATGTGGTTTATTTCGCTAATTTCCATAATCATATTGATTCGATATTTTCAATTAAATAAATTTATGTAATTATTGCACCAGATTATCAATTAATTTTTTATTAAAGATAATGGACAATTTCATCATAAAGAAATCTCGCCTTGATATCAACGGCTTGTATGACGAAGAATATTTAAAATTCGGATTTAGCCAGACTGGATATATACAGATTTTTAACTCCTCTCTGTGTTGTATGAAAAAGAAAATATCCACATCCACTAAAATCTTTAATCAAAAAATAAAGAATACAGTAGACCCCCAATAACACGGTAAATTGGTGACGTGCTATTTGGGGACTAGAAAATACTTATACAATTTTTTGCAATACGTATTGCGTGTGGTGAAATCTCCTCCCTTCAGCTTGCTCACACATAAAGTAACATGTACCAAAATACCACGTCCGCAATTTACCGGGTTATTAGGGGGTTTACTGTACTTCAAAAGGTTTATGGAAACGCAAAATAAACAAAGAAAACAATTTGAAAAATCATTGAAAGTAATTGAAAAAGCTCTCAACTTGTGTCGTATAAAATTGCTGATTTAGTAGCATTAAAATTAAAGCCACATACATTAGCAGAATCTCTTATTTTACATGCCTTCCGTGAATTAGTGACAATTATGTGAAATTTTGAAGATTCCCGTATCTGATGACACGATTCAAAGAATAATTAATGACATTTCCTTGCAACATTGAAAGAACAGTTGCAGGTGAACTTGTTTACACGCCCTTCGCATTATAAAAATAATGTTAGATCAGTTGTTGGTGCCTGCAGGACTTGAACTGATTGGCTCAGGTTTCGTCTTTCAGCAAGATAATGATCTTCCACTCTTTATAGACAGTTTTTACAATATTTGGAGGTAAGAAAACTTTTTAAAAAATATGACTTGGCCATCATAATCGCCCGATCGAAATCCTATCGGGTTGCTGTGGGATGAGCTGGACAGGAAAATTAGAGATCAACGTGTAACTAGTGTTAGAAAAAAGCGGAAAGCTATATCTACGGAAACGGTTAAAAAAATTGTGGATCAGATGACCAAAATTTGCCTTTTGACGAAAATAGTTTTTTGTGTTTTAATGCAAGTTTTTTTATTTTTCTATTTCTTATAATAAATATTTAAATTTACAATAATTCTGCATTTATAGCTTTTTATTTATTAATCTTTTTTGAAAAAAGTCATGCTCAAAAAATTGCTTGTCCCATAACTTATGAACAGGAGTGTAAGTGGCAAGGTGGAACTCTTAGGCTTTGTACGATTTATTTATGAAGAGAAAATAATAAAGCAATTTTTATGTTATGTTGCAAAAAACTTTCATGGCGTACAACTTATTTGATATGTCGGTATTTGTACTGACGGAGCAGCATCTACGGTGGGAACAATCAAAGGATTTGTGACTTGAGCGAAAACGATCAATCCAAATATAATATTTCATTACTGTTTCTTGTACTGAGAAGTACTTGTCATAAAGACAATGCCTAAGAAATTAAACGAAGTATTGGATCGAGTAGTTTCCATAGTTAATTTTATTAAAATGAGACAGACGAAAAGCAAAATTTTCAGATAACTTTGTTCATAAATGGACACAGATTACGAATGTTTACTTCTTCATACAGAAGCGAGGCGGTTGTCGCGTGGAAAGGTTTTAAATTGTATGTCGCAATTAAGAAATGAATATTTTTGCTTACTTTAATACTGTCGATATAAGTATGCAAGAAAACAATGGAAACATTCTAACATCGGCTGATAAATTATGTGCAATGAAAAATATTTTTTACTATGGAAGAGAGATGTAGATGAAATATTTTCCGTTGTCCAACACTGAACAATTTGATTGGATAGCAGTTTTACTCTAAACGAAGAAGTGGATTAAAATTGTTCATCGAAAATACTATTGAAAAATGAATACTTGGATCTTTATCATTACACATTATCATATGTTTGCGAAGCATGATTTTCAACGATATATACTGGGAAATATTAGTGAAATCTGCAAAGATCGCATTAATTTTAAGTGATTTTTAAATCAATATTGGTATTTTATAAAAGTAACACTTTGGCCCGTGAATTAAATTCCCTTTTTTTCTTCAATAGTGGAGTTATTTTTGCAAGCATGTCCTTTTATCGTTGAGCGTCTGCACAAAAAATGTCAGTATAGTGTTCCATGACCTCAAAAAGATTGAGAATCATGGACTTAACTGATGGATCAGGTAAAATCTATTTGCAAAAACTAAAGCCTATTGTGTTGCCATCTACGGAATGACTATTTTTTCCCTCGAGCACAGCACATGGAGTTCATACAAAGCCACAAATTTAATTTGACCCACATTAGCTCTTATAACCTGGTGATTAAGATGCTATTAAATTTGTTAGACCCGCAGATTGAAACATATTTCGAAATGAAATTGTCGCAAAACTGCTCATTGGCAGAAGTAATTCATAAAGTATCACTCTTTTTTGTTGTAATCTATAGTTGTAAGAGTATGGCGGTGTTGAAGGACAACTAGAAAGTAATGTAGGGTACAAGTTCACAGAATTCCGGTTGGAATTTTATGAATATGGAATATGCGATAAACTTATTAGAAATAGTTGTAGGTGAAATTGATATACAATTATAAATGACATTTTCGTTAGGAGGAAAAAATATAGAGTAAATTTCACCGAAGACATTAGAACACCGAGTATGTCAGGAGCACTAGGAGGATACCACTGGGCTACTCGATAAACTTCATTCCCGACGGAAAGGCGTGACACTCGACTGTCACAAATATTATTCATAACGATGAAATGAATGAAAAAAAATGGAAGGACGGTCGATGCGGGAAGAGTGGCGCAAGTCGCGAGGACGCCGTTTTAGGTTACCGACCCGTAAACAGCGTCCTCGGCGCGCATGACGTCGGAAGCGGCGACGCGCGGTCGTGAGATTCCGCTCCGAGGCAGCGGAGGCTCCGCGCGTGTCCCGAGCTGTCGCCCCCCGCCGCATCGTCGCCATTCGCGTCCTCGGCGGAGCGAAGGATCGACGGAGCGAAGGGGCGAAGGGGCGAAGGGGCGAAGGGGCGAAGGGGCGAAGGGGCGAAGGGGCGGCGAACCGCGGAACGTCGGAGACCCTCGGCTCGGGCGTCGGGCTTCGGCCGAGCGAGTTTCTTTACCTGGGGGCTCGGGCGCTGGCGACGAGAGCGATCGAGGCTTGGGGCGGCGACGGCCCCACCGGCCATCTTAGATCACAACAAGCGGCGAGCGGCGGGGGGAGGGAAGGAGAGAGGGCGCGGGGCGAGGGGCGGGTCAAGTACGGGGCGCACGATCGGCGAACGCGGCATTCACGCGATACCGCCAACTTACAATTCAACATTTCATTAGCGATATTTAACTAATAGTTGTTATTTTATAATATTCAAAATACATTTGATATAAAAATGGTCAGCTAAAATATATTAAATCAAAATAATATCTCCAATTAAAACAAAAACAAATTAATAAAAATGTATCAATACAATGATAATATGTTTAACCATTTAGCTTTAAATACCTAATTTAAAAACTACTTAATTAACACTTACTTAAAATTATCTATTTTTGCAAATCAAAATTTAAAATGAATAAAAATAATTTATTTGTTCAATAAATATATAAATTTCTATTACACAACAAATTACGTCTTTTTTTGTCTGGAATTTCTGAATCTTTCCCTTACTGTGTCAAATAAATTCGTGTGTTACTGTGCAAAGATTAGTGATTTAAAACTGGAATATTTGTAAATATCACTTTAATTGTTTATACTTGGGATCAACATGTAATAATAAGTGAAATTTCCTTGCTGAAAATAAAAGAGATCATTGGCTCAACAATACAAACTGAAGAATAGACAGATTTGGTAGTTACTGTTACTGTCGATAAATTATTTCCCCTTTCGCTCGGTTGCGTGCTGAGTGACAAGAGTGAGTGAGAAAGTGCGTAACACGACTCAGTCCTTTCTTTATTGCTTCTCAAAGAGCGAGAATGAGGTGCAAAGCATGCGTGCGTGTGGCTGTTGTATCCGTTCGCAAATGCATCTCAGAATACGTGACATGCATGTATACGTTTGATTGTGTTGGTAAATTTATCTTCGAAGAAATACTTGAAATCCCAACTCAATATTTATTATATGTATTTATATAGATATTTAAATTATTATCACAGATTTTAATAGCTGCCTATTTAATTTGAAAGCTAGTTTGGCCAGAAAAATGCATGTCCCCCCTCCCTAGAAAAAGTTAAAATAACGTCTCTGATTCTAAACCAGAAATTCTCGAGTTAATCTTTAAAGAAAATTAAAAAAACCTATCTTGAATTTTTTTAAATATGTACTTTCACTTGTAGATATATGTTTTTACCGGTGAAAATATAATTTCTGGCAGGTCTTAGAAAAATGATATGATTTTGAATTTTCCATACGTACCTTTTGTAGTAATATATACATTTACATGTGATATGCAAATGTTAAAGTGAATGTGTATTTTTCAGTACTATATAAATATTTCTACTAGCAAAAATATTATTCAATTGTTATGAAATTATATGCTGCTCTAAAATGTAGATAAATAGGAATAAACTGATGAAGAAATGATACTGTATGGCAATATATTAAATAAAATAAATATAAAAGTTGTTTTAAAAATAAATGGATGGATTTATTTTAAAGATATGTTATATAATATCAAAGCATATAAAAACTTTGATTTTCTTTTTGGTTTTATATAACCAACATCTCTTATTCACCACTTGAGTGATATTTAAATTTTATTTTCCATAAAATATTACGAAAACACTGCAGACCTAATTTGTGTGAGCATGTACCGTTTACATATTTTTAGACAAAATGAATAGATAAATTAAAATGAACACAATCCAGTTTTGAAATGGTTAACTAATGTGTATTGCGGAAAAAGCATAGTTTTATTATAGGACGAGTTTAAATGGAATAATTGTGATTTGTGTCGCCGAGTTTTTCACCTTCGGTACGCGAGCCGAAGGTTGGGCGCTCCCGAACCGAGCGCTATTCTGGCTGCCATTTGCTGCTCTCTGTCACTTGTCCGATGTTTTTAAATAAGTGTAATAACAATTTTTAATCGGACGCTTTCGTAGTTTAGATTAGATAATGCGGTCGGCGCGCACCTTCTTCGCCGAGGGGGCGCAGGCCGAGCCCCCCCTCCTCGGGTAAACTTTTCACACTTTCCGTTCCGTCGCCTGTGCGCGTTTTGCGCCGATTCATCGCCAACGTTTCGGTGACTGCGACGATCCGCGAATGAAACCGCTCTCGGTTCGATTCCAGTGGCGGGGCGTCGCCGTCCCGAGTTCGGATTCACTCCCAGAGCGACCTTTTACAATGACAGATCTGTCATGTCAGATTGCAAAGCCTAGCTTCCGATTCGACGAATCTTCGGTGACGTTTCCCTCGCCTTCGGCTGATGCAACAGCTTCTTGTGCCACGATTACGTTTTCGTTTAACTTTTCAGTTTTCACATGTTACTTTGTCTGTGTATATATTTTTTTTCATAGTCGCATAACCTCACTTGTTATACGGATTATAGTATTTGTTTGCTAATACGATTTGTTTTGTTTTTCAGAACGTGAATTTGGGACCAATTAAGAATATTGAATTATTTTCAATATCTTAAACGACTTTTTTTAATACGATAAACTACAAACGCAGAATCAGCATGTCATAATGTTTAATTTGAGCGCTACTAATAATTCCGGGTGAGTATTGATTTTGTGCAATTATTGCAGAGTCCAATCTAAATATTCATTATCCCATTATTACCTTTGTATTCCATATTATTTTTGAGCTTAATATTTTTTGTCTATCGATACTAATATAAACCCAAATTTGGGAGAATTGGCATAACTTTTAAGTTACGCTCAATACTATTAAGGGCATTGACATATGTTGTTTATTTTGCGACACTCAATCTCTGATTCTCTAACTATCGATTTATATTTTATTTTTATATAATAAATATATATTACGTATAGAAACGTACCTAAGTATTTAAACCAGGAATGATCATAGAATAAATATACAAAGCAAAAATAAATTATCAAATATAAATCTTGAAAAATAAATAAAGTAAAATCGGTAATAAAATATTTTTTTTGTAATTGGACAATGCACTAAAATAAATAAACCGTTTATGATTTACAACTGTTTCATGAAAAAAATTTAGGTAATAAAAAAGCAGTTTATTTTGTTTCTCAACTAAATATATTAAAACAAATAATTTATACGTACAAATAGTGATATTTCATATCTTCATAAAAACTTGGCACATTTTTTTTCTGATAGTGAAGTAGATACGCTAAATGGCATCAGGGGCTGAAAGCAGTTGGCTCTTATTTGATACGTTATGGCGTGAACAGCTCATAAAGTGTTAAAAAAACTTACTGTGATTATTAGGGCTGTGGAGGTGGAGTCGGAGCATTTTAAGCGTAGTCGGAGTCGTAAAAAAAACGATCGACTGACTCCTTTTCAACCCTTTCACCCTAACCATTTTTTTTAAATTATTAGTTTAAAGTCGTTAATATGAAGTAAACAAAAGTTATTATGTACTTAATCAAATACCACAACAACAACCGACCGGCGTTGTCACATGTAGACACATACAATGGCACGGCACTAATCCTAAGAAATATTATTATAATTATTTGTTTTTGTTCTTTCTTTTCTGTTGTTATTTACATGAAAATAAATAAATAAAATAGTTAAAAATAAATTTAATATTTTAAAAGCATCTAATCGAAATTTTTAAATTCGTCCACAGCCCTGGTGATTATACTCAACGGTTATTTTGCCACTAGTTCAACGTGATTTTGGTCACATTTCCGGCTATTGCTTTTCTGCTGTCAATCTAAGACATTAAATTAAGTGTTCCACCATTTTTTCCTATAAAAATATTGTCTAAATTTCAGATTTATTAATCACGTTCTAAGCCACAGGGTTAGTCATTTAATTCTTTATCGAATGTTTCGCAAATTCTAATAAGTTTTACATCTATCATTCAAGAATATTCGTAGTGTAGTTATTTTTACCCATAACCTGATGTATTGCATCCATTACGACATTTTATAAAAATTCTTCGAACCCACTGTTAATTATAACTGACTAAAACTATAAAGTTTGCCTTATCGATAACCTAATTGACAATAATATCATGTTTTGTACTCAACTAAATTAACACTCGAGTGATATCTACCCGCTTTGTTCACTGCTGGTAATCCACGGGACAGGTAGTGACTGCCTTTTTAGTTATACTTTAAGAAAAAATATTTCTACACCTAATTATTTTTATTGCCACCACTGACTTCCATGTGAGTGAAAATCAAAGAGCTCTTTGTTTAAACACGAGATGCTAGGATAATTTGATCGTAAATTATTTTTTAAGCATCGTAAATTATTCTTAAAGTGTGAGGAAGCTATAAACAAAAATTTTAACCCATTGAAGACTAAAATATAATTTACAAAGTTCAGTGGTGCCCCATAGTGTGTTAACCAAATTTTATTATGTGCCGCGTGATGTGCAAAAACTGCCTGGTTTTGCACATCACGCGGCGAGAAAACGACCCGTCAGTGTTAAAGACGATTTGACATTATAGTTTTTATAAATATTTTCACCACAAAAGTTCCAGGTCAATAGCTTGGTAACCCTCAAAAAAAATATTGTCATACCCTAAATTAATGTTATATCTTAAATTCTTATGATTTCGAAAAGTGATGCATTTTTACTAAAAATTATTTATTTTCAGGTACAATGGCATCTCTCAGTTGTCAGAGTCCCAAACAGACTTTCCGAATAGAATAGTCGCCAATTCAAAAGTGAAACTACACAGTTATATGAACAGCGATAGCAAAAACAGTTTCAGCGCCGATCTCAGAAACTTATCTTACGACAGAAGCAAAGCGAACTTGGTATCACAACTGAAGCAAACGTCGAAAGAGGACGTGTACACTTTCCACGATTCGGATCAAACGTTCATACATACCAAGTTGAACTCGCCGGACTTTGACTCCAAGAGAACACCGACGAGCGTCTTGCCGGTCGCGGCGAGGAGAGTTCAAATCGTTAAACCGTTGAACGGCTTCGTCAAAGATGTCGACGCGCCGGAACCGCACAACGGAGAGGCGAAGAGAGGAGTCGCCAAGAGCGCGCAAAGCAAAGTATGGCCGCTGTGTAGTAAAATCACCGTCAAGCAAAGCAAAGATTTGGTTGGGCCTCTATCGTCTGATTTTAAAATAGCGTCAGACAACGGACTGAATAATCCTACCAAAAACAGTATTAATAATTCTATTGTTAGCTCTATAATTTCGAATTGCGCGTATCAGAGCAGAAAGTCCAGCAGCGAAGGTTCGATTAAGCAAGAGTCGAACTTGAGGAAAGTGGACAAGATATCGCTGTCGAACTATTTAAACGATGTCGCGATCAAAACTACTGCTAAGAAAATTCCTTCAGGTTAATATATGATATTTTATATATATATTATTACTACACATATTTACTTTTAAGTAACTATATTATCAAATGATTTGTAGCATTTGTTTTTCGTAGAAGGAAACAAAATCCAGTATTAGAAAGTAATAATCATTGTGTAATTTTATATACTAATCGAGTTATCTTATCTTTGTGACAAATATCTTGTTATTGACAAATATGATTTGTTAAATTGATTTCCACTCGTATCTAACTTTTCTGATCATTCAAATGTGTTTAATTGTAGGTAAGCCAAATCCTACAGCATTTAAATTAAAAAAGGGCCGCGGACCTGCAGTGCACGAAGCCCTGCAGAGGATAACACCTTTCTCTACGATGAACACACCGAAGGGATCCTCCGGAAGTAGATGGCACTCTCCTAGTTCAGATTTGTTCGATTGCGGAGCAATAGATTCGTACCCTTACTTAGCAGACTCGGATTCGGACTCCAGCGACGATAGCATGTACGATTACGGTCAGTAATCTATTATTATTAATTTATGTACAAACGTACGTGTTCGTTACTAATTTATTCATTGCTCTCACAGTTAACAATTCTTGGTTTGATTGTAATTCCAAGAGTGAAGATCGTTCAAAGAGAATCTTGAATTCCACCACTTCGTTGCGTAGACGAATTAACGAGTTACAGCGGTTACAATCGATCATTAATTTGCCTAAATCGACTTCCGAACTATATCAAGCTATGAAGGTTATAATAATGTCTTTTTTTTAATTTTTGTATATTTTGATTCTAAATTGATTGATTATTTTGTAGAAACAACAGAGAAGAGGTAGTTTTGGTAATGAATTTCGGCTCGAAGGTCCTGCATTAGAAATGTTGCTTAATTCCCGGAGTACAGACAGTATTCTTAGTTCTTCCGATAAAAGAAGAATAAGGTATGATTCATGTGTAAATATAATTTAATTGTATTAACAATAATGGAAATTTAACTATGGCGTATTAATCAGCGGAACAGTCTAGAAATTTGTGATGGATATCATTTTGTGATAATACAAAATTATCTACCTATATTTTCTTTTGTATATGTAGCAGTAAGCTCACTAAGAAATTAAATACTGTATATCGTGTATAAGATTGTCTTCTACACAATCAATAATTAATTCTGGTTTAGTGCCCATATTTCATCATAAAATCAATCTTGATATGATTGCAACATAAAATTGAACAGATGTCCTTGTAAATTATTAATTGTCTATAAATCTATAAATTTATTTAATCAACTTTTACATTATATTAAAGTACATAATACTATTTAAAACGAGCAGTAGAATGTTCTGTAAAACACCTATTTTATGTAGTATCTAAAGATATATACTGATGATTTATTTTGTATAATGAACAGAAAACTAGAAAACCATTATCATAATTTCTTATATTTGATTTCTTTTTTATGTTTAGAAATGGAAAAAGACCAGTTGAACCCATCGGATGTGCACACCCCGGTTGCAAAGCTCCCTCATTGGCTTGCGCTCGTCTTTGTCTCGCCCATATATCGCTCAACCCCGAGCAGAAACTCTTCTCCGAATGCATAGCGAAATCGAGCGATCACGTACAGTGTCGAGCTCCGGTGGCGAACGTCAGGAACGAACAACCCCTATGTCCAAAGCACATGTTGAAAAAGGTACGATAACTTTAAAACGAATAACACAAAGGAAACAAAGCGATTCTTATATATTAAACGTTCACAGGACAATCCTTCGAAAATCTCGCCGGATTCAAAATCGAATCAATCTTCGAGGAAACGACACAAACCGTCAGCGGTCATCCGACCGCAAAATAGAGATATTAACGGAGCCGATATTTTACACACTAGTATTAACAATAACTTTGATACATTTGAGAAGACAATTAGTTTTAACGGTATCGCTCAGAATACGCAGCTCTTTTCGCCGAACAGTATTGTAAATGGAATCACTTCAACTTATTTAAATAACGATGACAATACAGGTTTAATATACATGATTAATAATATCGTTTTATTTTGGATAAGATTCGATAAATTGATTTTTAATGAATTTTAGAGTTGAATGTGTGTTCCAATTCCTCTTACGAGAGTTCCGAAGACGCCGGTATAGGCAGTTTAACAGAAACGGAATTAATTAGTGCATCAAATCATGTTCAACAGATAGGTTTGTAATTTTTATTAAAAGGAGTATTCGGAAAGTAAAGATACAAGTTGACAACATTACGTTTAATGTTCCATTATTCTGCTTTTGTCTTGTGTATTTTAAGCAGAAATAAGTGACGTTTATAAAGAAAAAAGAAGTGAAAAGCAATCCGTTGCCACTGATGAACTCATTTAAATATTCGATCGATCTAAACGGATACTGAAAGATTTGGCTATCAGAAACGCTGTATTCCTTAGATTATTAAATTCAAAAGAGAATCATTAAATTAATTCCCAAGCTTAATAAATGTGTTGAGATCTACAGTGACTTTACTTTCCGAATATCTCGTTGATGTTGAATCTGGATTGTGATTAATTGTGTTTATTTTAGTTGATGCTGATGTGGTAGCAGATGTATTAGCAATGCACGAATTGCCTTTAGAGCTTCCACCGCCAGACCCACCTCAAGAAGCCAACATTGATCTATCGACTGTATTCAACGATTTCTTTGCAGGTACATATTTTTTTTATTCTTGTCTTGGATTAGTATTATCAGATTATATTTTCTGTCAAGAAAAATGTGTAACCAGAAATAGATTTACTAATTTCAAAAATATATTATGCTATCTTTTTTTGTCTAGTGTTGTGACGTATTCAGCCAGTTAGACGCCGAATATACCATTTTATTGTATTAATTTAAATTATACGGATACATCTAGGTGTTTTTCTCTAATAATTTATTCTGGGTGGCTTTTTATAATTGTTACCATAATAGTCCCTTCCTAAATGTCAACAAAAAAATAGTTTTCAGTGCACAAAACAATTCCTATTATTGTCTAAGCCCGCGAAAAAAGTATATAATATAGTTAAGTACTACTCTTCAAATTTTTGTGCATAATAAAATTACAGTTCTCTCGTGTTTTTGTTTGCGAAGCACCTATGTTCAATTGTCGCTTTCTACTTGGCACTTATATAAGTTGTAATTACACATCAAATATACATGATGATGCAAAAAACTTTGAGTATGAGGAGAAAATTATAATGTGAATTTATTTATTTAAAAAATATATTTTGTGCTATATATACAGGGGTGTGAAAAAATAATTGACCAGACATTTTTTTTCATATTTTTGTAGTGTTTCTACACACTCGTGTAATATAAAAAAGTAAAAATAATATTTTTGCACATTTTTGATTTAAAAAAAGAATATCTAGTAACACCGCCTTTCTCTTTCATTACTTCGAGTACTCCTTGAGGCATACTCTATTCGCTATTAGAGTGTTTTTTTTATGCGTCATTTAGCCACACGTTTTCAATGGGTTTTTTTTTCAAAATATCTATTTTTGAGCAGTTGTATACAATGAATTTAAGAACTGCTCAACAATTTTCTATTGGATTTATATCAAGCGAATTACCTGGCCAAGGTAAAACTGATTTTGATTTTGCCGTGTGGCAGGGAGCTGCACCTTGCATACATATAGTTATGGTTTTTCATGTTTTTGTCAATAAATTATGGGTAAAAATATTTAGCCAAAACTTTCCTTGAACAAAATAAAGGGGGCTAACACCCTTGCTGCTAATGACAGATCAATGACTCTTTTTATACATTTTTCTTTGTACTTCTCCGAAGGTCGCCTATGCACAAAATCGTATTGTCAGTCAACGAGCGCATGATTGTCTCATCGAAGAAACAAACCTACAAAAAAATTACCGTAAACGTTTATGGCGTGAATTGAAAAAAATAAAAAAAATCATTTTAAAACATAATTTAAAGACATACTTTTTCCAATCATTAGCGGTCTAAAATCAACGTTGCTTAGCCTATTAAAAATGTTTATTTTTGTGGGGTTGCTTTTAATATCCACCTCGCCTAATCGACATTGTAAAGTTAGACATTTCGATTCCTTCATCATTTAAAATAGCTGTTACACTTTCATTTGTAATTCACCTATTTCGCAATGCAATAGAAACAATTTTTCTGTCCTGTCTTGGATTCTTGGTTTGGATTCATTTTGTGTTTTCATCCGCATTTGTGACGTATAGGGTTGCTGTCCAAGTGCTAACATATTTTTTGTTCTCATCACTGATTGATGAAACACTTTGAATATTTGGAATATTTCTCGATTAGTATGAGTTTCTTCACTTAGTAAAATACAAATAGCAATATTCACTTTAGCAGAAATATTTTTTCTTTGCGGCATTTTATAAAAATAACTGTTTTAAACAATAAAAAATATTTTTGTCGGAACCGACAAGTTAACTGCATATTATTTTTATTAAATAAATTCGCATAACAAAAACAAATAGACACATGTAACAAATTAATTAAATGTAATTAACATTTTACACGTGTTGCTCATTAGTACACTTGTATCGTACTAAATATTTAGTATAAATATGGAGCGATTAAAATAAATAAAGGTCATTAAACAGTAGTCAGAACAACACACCATCGTGTTATTGCTGGAGCATCTATGCCTCACTTATTTTTGGTTTCCGCAACGACAGCGCCCTCCTGGATGGCGCTGTCGTTACCTCAAAATCAATACCAGAAATTTTTGGGAACATATAATGGGTTAATTACGCTCATTTTTCAACAAGCTTCAAATCTTTTAAAATGCACACCATTTATTTTCTACATTAGTTGCTTGCAAAATACGTGAAATGTTGGAGTGGTCCAATTATTTTGTCACACTACTATATGTTACAGTGAAGTTATATTTTCACCAATATAAATATAATTTCACTGTTTCAGTGAAATCATATCCGAATACATTTTACTAGTAAAATTAAACGCTGTACTAAAATGTCTGTGGAACTTAATTTTACTGGTGTGAAATGTTCAATTGCTGTTCAAACCCAAACCTAACGTAATCGAATCAACATAATAAAAATTGAAAAACTCTAGTTTTTGTACTTTTATTAGTTCAAGTTGGGTCTGGTTAATTTTGTTTAGGTTTCGGTTTGAACGGCAAATGGACGTTTCACAACCGTTACAGTGAATGTGTATTTTTTAGTAAAGTTATGTTTTCACTAGTGTAAATATAATTTCACTAATGAGGCCAATTAAAATATATCAGTGAAACTGTATTTATTCGGTACATGTGCATTCAGAACATTTTGGCCCTAATATGTGTCGCCCTACAATAATTTTTTAAACGAAATTCGCTGGCAGCGTTTATGATTTAATAAGTGGCGTTTACTGTCAGTTGAAGATCACCGCTTATAACGTTTTTTTTATTTACTATTTTCACGCCTGTCAAATAACAGTTTAACACTAGATTTACGAAACCTGTCAAAATTGACGATTTTCTGATTTGATTTATATCAGACAGTACTTTTTTATATTTGAACAATGCAAATATATTAACACTATTTTTATTTTCGGGAACTTCTTATTGTTAAACATATAGACACTATATACCTATTTTTAATGACACCCGTCATATTGGCGGATTGTTAAAGCAGCATATAATTTAACTAGCGCCTGTCAGATAAATTATGTTTTCACTAGTAGAGATATATATCTACCTATGAAAGTGCAGAGATGTATGTAGAAAAAATATGCATATACTCTGGTTGTCTTAAAAATGTATTATTAGCCATGCATGGTGATGTATTATGATTGCATTACATTTACTGAATTGTGTTATCTCTCATCTTTTTTTTATTTTAAAAGCATTAAAACGCGATAACGTGATGTGATTGACTCGTGACTTGTGAGTGGTCAATTTATGATGACGATTGTGTGATCAGTAATTTCGATATACTTTTATTCTATGCAATATATTCTTACATTAACAAGAGTATATTTTTGTTAGACAGTATTTTATTGGTTTCCATGGCAGCAAGACTATCATTAACATGTATGGTGGTCGATCTTTCACTGTTTTGAGGTACCCTAGAAAGAATTATTAAATAAAAAACATATTTTTTTATTTTGATTTTATGTGAATGATTTCTATAGAAAATAATACCACTAAATTAAAGAGTACAAAATAAATTAAAATAATAATTTTAATATAAAATTTAAAATTTTAATAATATAAAATTTTATACTAATTTTATAAAAAATATTGAAAGCCTCTGAATTAATATAAAAATATCCACAAAAGCCGTATGCTATAAAAAAATCACTGATTTTTTTCTATAATTTGCCACCTCATTCGAATGTTACTCTAATCTATCGAGATATATTTTGTTAATGTTTTTCATCATCTTCATATAAATATCTCAATAAAGCGTCTCGTTTGAGATGAATCATTTCAATATTTTTGATTTAAATCTAATAAATAATATATTTGCCATTGATTTTATTTTTATATTTTCATGTGTAGAACACAACGAAGGATATATTCCGACCCGCGAAGAAACTGAAGAGCTTGAACGGGCGTTGGAAGCCGTGAACCAAGACGTCAAGTCTTTAGAAAAGCTCACATCTTCGCAGCACTCGTCTCTGTTAGATTCGTTCTTGGACGAGAAGGTTCTCGCCGAGACGCTGGCAAGTCTTCCGGACGTTTTCAGCAGCATCCCTCCTGTGAAGGTGACGTCTGATCACATCGTCGAACCGTCTTCTTCTATGTCATAACGAACATAAGTTTAGTTTCTTAAAACGTTCATTATTTATTTTCATCATCTAAAAGGTATTAATATAATAATAAATATTAATGATACTGACGTTTTGCATTTTTTTGTTGAAAGTCAAGATGTGTTGATTCATAAAAATAGCCTAGATGCTTGTATTTGCTGATGATTGTATTCAATTAGAAGCGCTTAGATTACTAACCTTAGTGCAAAATGTGTGTCCTTGTTAATATTTATTTATCGGTTATCATTTTAATATTATTTTATTTTTAAAATCTATGATCTCATAAGAACAACATTATTTTTCATAATTTATGTTTATGTCATTAGTTCCATTTTATTATAATTTTTGCAATAGTGCTCTTCTTCATTCCTTTGTGTATATACATTTATTTTATTTCGATCTAGCTTCGATTGAAATGATCTATTATTTTTATATAAATTTATAAATACAACCTACAGACTGCAGTTCATCTTTTTTTAATATACTAAAACACACCGATGAAATAAAAACAATATTCTAACTCGTTGAATCTTATGTAATATTAATAATTATAATATGAAATTACTATTTTCTTCTTTGTGAAAATATTTCAAACATTCGTTACGATGTAAAAAATACGCTTCTACATTTATATATTGATATATTGTATTGTATAAGATTCTTTGATAGTGCGGGTCATTATATACGAATTTAAAACGCGATTATGTATTTTGGAAGTAAGATAATTTCCCGCATTTCTAACCGTTTACATACATAATATAATATCATGTCTCATGTTTAATTTGAATACTGTGATTGTATCTTAATTCTTGTTAGTATTACCTATATAGCGTAAATTAGTGTATATTTGTAATTTTTATCAGATAGGCTAAGTTTTTTTAAATTAATCGATTAGTTATGTAGAGACTAACCGAGAAATTAAACCGAATAAAAATGTTTCACACGAATATTTATATTTTTATACATATGATTTAAAACAAAAATACGTTGACATTTACAAGTGTTCCCTTTTTTATTGTAATTTTTTATATTGAAAAAAAATATTAAAAAAGGGATTATTGTGTAATGTTAGTAGACCTGTTCTCTGCTTTATTATTTTTTTACGATGAAATGAGATTACATTATTTATTTATTTTATTTAAAATAAATTTATGATACTTTTAGATTAATTTAGTATTACAAGCATATTTTTTTAAACTCATAAATAAATTATAGTCTTCCCATTATTTACAGATTTGAAATAAAATATTGAATCAGTGGAGGGTTGTTTATGCATAATATTATATGAAAATGTTTTTTGCCTTTCGTATTGAGATTATTATTGTATAGTAATGGAAGTGTTGTCATATTATGGATTCAACTATTAAATAACAAAATTTCACAGATCAGTCAATGTACCATTAATCGCATCTTTATTTAAATTTTAAACTTAAATAGTATACTCATTAAAACCAAAAATGTGTGCATTTCAAACAAATCTCCAATCTACAGGGTTTTGCGTTATGTATTTTTGACATGTTCAGTCTGTGATATGCATGACTACGCTTCTTGTGATTTATCAACGTACAGTTCTTTATTTTTTATTATTTAAATAAATAAAATACTTTAATTATAATATTAATATCATAGTTAACGTCGTATTAGGACTGACTATGCAATCTTTGAATGCGACACCCTCGATTCAGGGTATTCTCGTAGAGTTTGGTGTTATATTTCATAATCTCAATCGGTTAATTGAAACTAATTAGTTAGATAGTAACTAAATAAATAAATGTGATCGTCTAGATGTCGTATATATATTCATACATATATAATTAATAATAAATGTTTGATGTGAAACACACACGTGTAATAGATGTGTTATCTTTTCATTTGTGTAAGAGATTTTTAGTTTTTTTTTTTACAATGCGTAGTATTTATTTTTACATTACGAATATTTTCTGTTGAATCTATTATACATGTATTATAGGATTGTTAATAAATGACTGCGTTTATAAAAATATACAAAATGTACACCTATTTGATTAAACGAGGTTAGAACTGTTTATTGATCGTCCTGTATAATGTAAAGTAGTCCAACATATCATATTTATACGCTTGCGTATTTTTAATTTTTAACAATTTATAATTGATTTGTTCAGTGGCGAAGTATCCGAGTATTTCATTTGTAGTTATACATATTTTGATAAAAAAATAGCTGACCATAAGTTTCATTACTGTAAACTTTTTATCTTTTCAATCGAAATGCAGGATTCTAGTCTGACTATAACGGCTGAAATTCTGCACGGTCCATAAAAAATCTCACATGCACTAGTTGGCACAAAAAATATGGTTGGATACTTTTTGATCTGATCTTGTATAATATAAACTAGAGTAAAACATATATTTTAGGCCGTGAAGTATTTTGTACAAGTGTCAGATTTCCGTTACTTATCAAACTATATAGATATATATTTTTTATATTTTGACATACAGACCTGTTTGAGGAGAATCTGTCGCAGAACTCCGCTTGTGATGATAAGGATATTAACGTACTGAATCTAATTCGCCATTAAATGTTTTAGTGCTCAAACAACACTGCTCTTAGTGCATCTTTATGTTGCTACTATGACGTCAGTGCTGTGCGCTCCCATTGAATAAAATAGGGTTTATTCTTCCTAAATAAATATTTATAGTGTTCGATTCTCAGTTTTCTATGTAAAAATTCTGTCAATTGCGATACAATTTTATATAAAAAGCTCATAACGATAAATCTGAATACGATACTTTCTACTTTGTCACTCTGCTGCTGAGCGACTCAATTTGTTGTTGTAAACGTTAAGTGTTAAACGGTCGCACGCTTACTATTTTACACTTCCCATTACACACTACAAACATAATTCTGTGATTTGTTATTAGACAACTTATTTAAGTAGGAATTAAATGAGGGAGACAATGTGTCGACTAGAAACTGTATATATACATATATAATTAATATTAAAAGGAGTGAAATGCCGTAACTGTTTATTTGATAAGCGTTTAGGAATAATTACGAAAACATCCGGAGTGAAAAATATTATGTACACTTATAGAACATGTGATGTTTCAGTTTATACCTGCCAATTGCGGAAAATAGTAATGTATTAGATATGACGGATATATTATGTAACATTAAGTTGTTTTTTTTTTCTACTTTTGTAAAATGGTGAGATTTTTTTACGATAAATACACTTGGTTTGTGGTATTTGTATGATTGATTTATCCGACCTTTCTCCTTTATCGGTTTAAAAGCGTAGCTAGAGGCTTTCGATGTATTCAATTATTTTTACATTAAATTTAGTTCCTAAACTAATTAATGTGTGAATAGACATTTTTTCAGTAAATGAATCGCATTGTACATATTTAAGATCTATGTTATATTAATTTAATCTAAAACTGTTCGATATATTCAGTGATTCTTTGATTGATTTTTTTCAACGTCTTCGTACATTCCTTAACAGATTTAATCAATAACATCCTACTCTTTTCATTTCTATGTATTTTTTAATACACTCAAATCAATTTACAATATTCTAAAAAAACATGATATTCATAATTGGTCATTTGTTGCATCGCCGTTGTTGTCATTACTGCCAAGTGTTTACGTGTCTATTATACTTTATTAAATCAAATTTAATTAACACAAAGAGAGATTTTGACTTATCAGCATTGGCAATGTATAACGTATGTATATATATATAGACAAAAAACATTAAAGAAATCACTGCCACGTTTTGAAGTGTCATCTCAAAAGTGATGCTAATATGCATTTTATAATGTGTGTCGTTTCACTTTTGTATTTGACGATAGGCTTTAATTTATTCAATAGTTTAGTACGATATCTTAGCGTATTTTTATATGTAAAATATGAAAGCTCTACATGTAGGAGACTAACAATTTGCATTTTTGACGGTTTCTGTACGGAATTTGCGTAATAAATAAAACTAGTTATTATAAAGTTGACTTGATAATTTTTATTTCAGTAATATAACATTATATTATAATATATTTCGTGTACAATTTGTTATTAATGTGGATAAACGAATTCGTGTAATAAATAAACAAGTAAAACTTTTTTTGTTGTTTTATTATAAACCAAATTTTAAAAGCATACATTCAATTAATACAGGATTTTTCTTAATATATGTACAGTAGACCCCCCAATAACACGGTAAATTGTATCAAAAGTAACATATATAATCTTACAACGTATTATATACATGATAAAATGTAACGCATATGTCAGTAAAACATCCAGATTTTGAGAACCCCCTTCCCTCCACCAAATCTCAGATGATGGATCCACGAGTAGACAGTAACGGTTGATTGTTGCCTAGGGTAGATGTTACTGCGCACTACAGAAAGGGACCGACGACTCGCACTTGGTCAATCAGTCCATCTCATAAAAGACGTGAAGATGGCTCGACGTCGGGGCTTCGCCCTTGAACTGGTCCACTAAGAAGACACTTGTCAGCGCCCCCTATAGATGAAATCATTAGAGCTGCATATTACCGTTTTTAATTAAACATCAAATTTTAAGATTTATGGTGTATTTGGCCACGCAGTGAAAACTTTTAGAAGTTTATTTATTATAGAAAAATATTATGCTACACAGAAAAAACATTTGCTTAAATATTATGTATAAATTATTATAAAAAATTGATACAGTGAAATCTCAGTATAGCGAAGCTAACGGGACCGAAGAAAGAAATTCGTTATATTGAATGTAAGGAAGATGATATATTTTTATTTTATTTTTAATTATCATATTACTACAACATCAAAATAACCTATTACAAGATTAACAGATCGTTTTTTGTCCATTTTTAAGGACACTAATGAACACAATAGAATTAAAAAATAATGTTTTATAAAAAAAGTCGGCGAAACACTTTGAATGTCGTTTGTGAACACATCTGAACGAATTGAATTCGGAGAAATATTGTGTTAAGTTGTAACGTCATTCTTAAATTCGGATCAAAATATTTCGTTATACTGAAATTAGTTTTCGTTATAATGAAAACATTTTCTATGAAAGTTTTTCAGGGACAAATTGAAGATTTGTTATACTGGGAATTTCGTTATTTCGGTATTCGTTACAAAGAGATTTCACTGTATATTTTTAAATCACATAATACGCTTACTCTAGAGTGGTTTAGAGCAACAGATTAAGCGGTTAAGGTTTTAATTTTTTTTAATATGTGAATGTAATTAAAAACCTTCTCAAAGAACTATATTATTACTAAAAGTTAACATAATGGCAAGTAGTCGTTCATACAGTACGCAAATTCACACAGTAACGCGGGAACGGTCGAAAATGTGCTTAGATAGCGGAGAAATTACAATTTGCTAATAAGTAATTACTTGAGCAACCATAATTTTTAATGTCTTAAAACTAAACCAACCAGTAAATAAAGGTGACAATGATTTCAATATATAATTTTAACAAAAAAAAAATACTAAAACTAGATTTTTTAAAATCTGATCGAACCAAAAAAGTATTTAAAATCAAAAAAGTTGAGGGAATATTTGTACACTCACTAGCTGCGGTATCTCGCCGTAAAATATTTTTAACTGAACTTCCCGAAAAATAGCTTTAAATGGCAATACTGCCTCACATAAAAAGTTATGTACAAAACAGTGTTTATAAATTAATCATAAAAAAATTCTTGCTAGTATAAGTATACTTTTAGTATGCTTCTCCGGCGTGTATTTCGATAGCCCAGTTCAAGGCTGAAACATGCCGACAAATGCGTTTCAGAAGATGTTCTACCGCCATCGTCTCGGACATAACGTTGTTGGTAATATATGTCGAACGTATCAGTAGGCGAATATCTACAAATGCCCCATTTGGACTTGTAACAGTCTTGATCTGGACTATCGTTGTGTCTTGAGCATTCTTCAATGTCGATCGGAGATTATCTTGAGATTTTGGAGCAGGTTGAACGTTCGCAGAGGCAGTGCAGCATGCGGCTGTGGCCTCATATAATACACAACCAGCTAACCACACTGCCATTGCGCCCGTCGGTTTTTCTTCTTTGTAACCAATCTTTAGGAACAAATACGTCTCGTACTAAATACATATTTACTACCTGGAGTTTCCATAAATGATATAGAATAATATTAATTAAGGTAATAAGAATACATAGACGCAATACACTGCAATTCTGAATGCACAAACCAGCTGCTTGAAGCGAAGTGTCTGCCCATTGCTGTCTCACAAATCTCCACCGAAGCTCTGTTATTACCTACCTGTCGATTGTTACAGCAGTGGCGAAATTGGCTCCTGAAATAAGAAAAAGCTGTTTGTATTCGAGGCCGCTGTCAAATCGATCAGCTGTTGCTGGGACGCCATTGCTGCGCGCCGCGCATGCGCAGTGAGACGCGGGCGATCAATATAGCGTTTATTATCGACTTGGGAACAAAATACGCGGATAATTACGCTCGATTTTAATTAATGTCTGTTACGCCGACGCATAGATAATTTGTTCTCTAACTAAAATTATAAATATAAACATAGAATATATTGAAAAACAAACTTCTATCACTTCTATAGAAAATTATTTTATTTTCCAAAGGCTTCTATATATGCCTACAAAATATTTAGGTATATAAATTTTGTTGTCCGGAATTCCAAACTTTGGATATATTAATAAAATATAATTATAAGTATAATTCTCAGAAAATATTGTATTATGTAATACTTATTTTGTAAAAAATTCATACCATTGTTGCGCAGTAGTAACTTAGTAAATATAATGGACGGAATAAGATGTGACATAAAAGACTAGTAATATGAAGATAATAAACAAGCAAAATACTGTTATTAATTTAAAGCAGGACTTAGTTATGTTCATAATAATAAAAAAAAGTAGGCCATGCGTTGTCACTGATAAGCTCGTTCAAAATACTATTAAAAAATAAATTTTTTAGGCGCTGAAATTTTTGGAGATCCATGATTGAAAAATAAATGAAGAAGTGAGGTTAAGTTAAGAAGTAAATGCTCCATGATTGAAAAATAAATGAAGAATAAAATGCCTCAGAAATATTTTCTGGACTTTGTATCTCTACTTTTTGAATATCCTTCGTATATATGTATGTAAATTTACGTGCCTCGTTTCAAACTTTTTTAAGAATAAAATATGTGGTTTGTTTTTTGCGTAGTGAGCAAATTTATGGGAAAAAATGATTTTTTGTTCAATAAAATGCGGTAGTTCACTTTTTCCGCATTAAAATATTATTAGAAATTTTGTTTTAAAAAACTGTGCTGCTAGTGAGAAATCTTTTATTAAAAAAAGAATCATGCAATCGTATACGTACTGAAAAATTCACAATTACTTTTATTTCGTAAAAAAAAGTTTCATGACTCATGACTCACTAAATCATATACATGGCTGTAATTTTTAACGTTTAAATTTTCACGTTTTGCACTCGCTTTAAATTAGTTATCAATTTTTAATTGTGTAAAAATTCTCCCATTTTATATAAAAAATAGTTAATTTTCGTAGAAAAGCAATATCATATTTTAATAAAGCTAAATTAGAATTTTTATAAAAATTCTATAATTGACTTATATAAATATAAACATGCATATCCGTGTTTCACGCATAAAGTTAGCCGCTAGTGGAATAATATATAATTAATTAATGGTTTTAAACTTAGCTTTATTATTACTATATTTGTTTATGTTTGAATTTATTAATTTTTATTAAACCTGACAGGCGTAAGCCCAATGCGTTACAATGCGTGAATCAATCGGACATAATGAATACCTACAAGCAAGTATTAACCACCAGACTGAAAAAGTCTGGGAAATGGTGACATCTATATTATTAATTATAAATTATTATGTGGTATACAATTTATAATGGATAGATGTTACTGCAGCTGGGGCCGTTTTCATTTTTAAATAATTGCGCATTTTTATAAATAAAAATTTGAATGCCGCTGCCGGGGCTCGAACCCGCAACCTCAGAGTTACTAGTCTGAGACGTTATTCCTCCTATATGTTACATTAAATGTGTGTGAAATCATATCCGAATACATTTTCACCAGTAGATATATATTTTTACTAGCGAAAATATATGCTGCTCTAAAATGTCTATGAAACGCAATTTGACAGTTGCGAAACGTTCATTTGCTGTTCGAACTCAATTAAACCCAACTTTTCTCAATGACAGTTCTAAAACTATACTTTCATAAAAATAATGCATTTAGGTTGAGTTATTATATAGACAGGAATTCGTTGATAACTTGAAATGATGAAATTAAATAAAATATTATAATTAAAAAAAATCAATTCTACAATTTCACTGCTCAATATCAGTAAAACTATTTGTTAAAATAAATTGAAGCACACCCAAATTCGTTTAAGTTAGGTTTGGGTTTGAGTAGTAAATGTACGTTTCTCAACTGTTTAATTGGTGAAAATATACATTCACTGTAACATATATACAGCATAACATATTTTTTTAAATAAATAATTTTTTTTGTTGGGGGAGGGGGAAGGACCACCCCCCTTAAATTTAGTCAGAAAAATGCATGTCATTTAATGAAACACTATGAATTCTAATAAAATCGAAATATTAAAAAAAAACCACTGACTGAACAACTTTTGCCCCCCCCCTGAAAAAATCTGAAATGACGTCCTTGATTCTAAACCAAAATTTCTTGGGTTATCTCTAAAAACAATCTTTAATCTATCCCGAAAATATTTGTTAAAATATGTCATTTCAGTGAAATCATATCGGAATACATTTTCACCGGTAGATATAAAATTTAATTTATCTGTCAGGTGCTAGTAAAATTATATGATTTCAGTTTTTTCTTAAGTAGTAATATATACATTTAAATACTTATCATAATTTATTTACATATGATGTATAAATGTGTATTTTTCAGTGAAGTTATATTTTCATTAGTGAAGTCAAATATATTTTCACCAGCAGATATGTATTTTTACTAGCGAAAATATGATCTAACTGATAGGAGCTAGTTAAATTATGTGCTGCTCTTAAATGTATATTAAACGCAATTTGACAGTTGCGAAACGTCAGTTGTGTGAGCTCATCAGTGACATCAGATGGCTCTCCACTCCTTTCTTTGCCATGAAATTCATTTCATCAAACACCATTTTGCGTATATATAAATAAGTTAACGATGGATTTCAGCGGAAGTTTCTCTTTTCTCTCAAAATAAATGGATCATTTAATGAATAAAAGGATATGTCTTTATTTTTTCACGAAGAGTTTATCAGTGACAACAGATGGCTCTTCACTCCTTTATTAGTCATGAAATTCTCGACACCATTATGCGCTAACAGAAGCAAGTTTATCTTTTTAGTTAAAAGAAACGGATCATTTTACGAACCTCGCATTATTAGCGTGAATAAAAGGATATGGCTTTATTTTATTGTTCAGTGTTAGTATTGTTTATTTGTTTTTAGGAGCTAATTTAAATTTTCTCCATTGAAGTCATTCTTCGATACGCGATTGACTATGATATCCGTATCTTTAAATTGATTAGTGATGCTAGAGATCATCGATAGTTTCGTGGCAATTTAATTGATCTTGGCTCACTCGCGACTGCTCAGGTAGGAGGTTAGGTTTAGCCCCAATCCGCGCTGTTTGTAACTATATATTTTATCATTAAACATATGAAATAAGTCAATGTATTTTCATCATTACATGAACATATCATACACGTATTATTTCATTTTAAAACGAAATATCCATTTATAAATAAACAATACGTTTTATCTTACACGTTTGCAATCAACTGCACTTATAGCTGCCACTTCGACCTTTATATTTATCGTAAAATGTGTATTTTCATTGATTACGTCACACGTGTAGGTATTTTTCGTTTAGTGCTACTTTTCATGCGCAGCGCTTCTCAAAACTCGCCTACGTTCTTTTACATACGTACATGGTACACGTTTTATTTTTCCGTCGAGTTTTTTACCCCTGTCGACCCAGTCTTAATTTCAGCGAAAATTGACAATGTACATTCGGATTTAGCACACGGCGGTCTTTCAGGTTGGATCTACCACGAGACCGGGGAGTGCCCCAAAACGTCTCTGGACTGGTTTATAAATAAATGCTGGTCATTCGGCGATGTCCCCGCGGGAGTTACGGAAATAATACGCCGGCACCAGTGTCATGTTTTCCGCAATTACGTAACCCGGATTTATGACTGACAACACATCACCCTCTGACTCCTGAATGACTGCTTGAAGATCGATTCGAAACTATGTGTGTAATCGTTTCTTTTTAAGATGTTTACATTTAAAAATACATATTTTTATAGGAAATGCAACACGTAGCGAGTGATCTCCCATTCTCCCACCACTTAAAAACGTGAATTTGATTCATTTGATGTAGTAATTCTTTGCTTGTATCTGAATATGAACAGAGAGAACACCAATAACTAAATGTCAGAATCTAGTAGATTGGTAATACTGTGCAAATGTTTTAGTTTCATTCGTATTTATATCTGCATTATATGTATTTAGTACATATAAAAATAGGCGGATTGTGTTTTTAAACCAAAAACCAGAAAAAATATGATTTTCTACTTTATATTTAATTGTAGAATATGAACAGAATAACTCATAGAAAACTATTTCACAGTAACTCATAAAGACTCGTTAAATTGAATGGTAAAAACGTTTGGGGAATGATGAAAACTGTAACAAAACTTAGGACTAACGTAATATATGTTAAAAAACTGGTTTAATCGTCTGTAGAACACTGTTACTTTTTTTAAGTAAAACATAAAAAAAAATCTTTATAAGGAATATATAAACGTAGCTTATTGAGGTCAATAAGCAATAACTTAATATTGTGTTAAAATACAATATAGAAAATATATAGAGGATTAAAATGACAAGAAAACAGAGATATCTTTAAAGCTAATAAGTTTGTGAGATAAAATCATTATATACAAAACAAATAAATAAATTGGTGATTGAAAATTTATCAATCGAATTATTTAAGAATAAGAAAAGCAAGTTGGTTCATAGAAGAAAAGCAGGACATTTAATAAAGATTCTGTTTTTTAATTATTTTTTGGTGATTAAATAAAGTTGTAACGTCTTATTTTTACTGCATTTTATTTCAAAGACACTTCAGAACCTATTGAAGTTAAAAGAAAAATAAAAAAAGATCAGTAGACTTTTGCACAGTACTGTTTATTAATAGTCTTTCAGTTGGTGGATTTTCGTAAACCTTGCTTTGAGATAATCCGATAAAAATAATCTAGATATAATAAATTTGAGCTCCTGGGAGGCAAATCTATGTATCTCCTCAGAGAAGTATGTTTAGTAAACTTGTGAATTTATGATATAATTTAATGAATTATATTTTTAGTACTAACCAAATATTTGTTACGCTTTAACTACAAAATCTTAACTCATACTATTTTAATTTATTTGTAGTTTCTTATTATATTCAAAGTGAATTTCTGATCTAAATAAAATGTGAGTCTGAATATGGATGAGAAAGTTAGATTTAAGCCGACGATATAAATTAAACTGACCACTGATATAAAATTGAGAAATTAACCCACGTTTTTATTGTTATTAGAATGAATCACTGATAACGATATCATGTCATTATTAAATTTAATGTTCGCCTAATAATACATTTATTTAGTTCATCGATTATCTTATCTTGTATTTCATATATTTCTGATTTGTAGTAGTAAAAGAAAACTGCAAACGTTGGTATAACGCAGAGGTCGGCAAAGTGCGGCTCCGGAGCCGCATGCGGCTCTTTGGCCTCTTAAGTGTGGCTCTGGCACAAATATCCACGGGCTTTCGCACCAGATTTAAAAAAAACAAGGAAATACGGAGCTCTAAATTCGAACGTCTTAGTGTTGATTTGAAAAATTATAATAAAGGTTTGCTAAATTAATAAATAGATTTGGCTCTCAATTTTTTTTAATCGATGTAATGTACATATTTGGCTCTTTGGCTAATAAGTTTGCCGACCACTGGTATAACGTATCGAGTTCAGCGGTTTTAACCTATTTTTTTTAACTTGTACGGTTTCGATTTTAAATGGTAAAGATTTTAATTTAATTTATATTTTTATGTTATATAGAATGTAATGTGTATGTTTTAATCGATAGCTGAGTGCTCAATACACGTTTGTTTCGATAAGATTAGAGGAACAAATCAGTGTGTTGCGAGTCTATAAGATTAAAAACGGAAGGCGTTTCTCAAATATGTGCATTATGGGTTACAATAAAAATAAAATAAAATAAATAAAAATAAAACAAATCATATATTTTGTGTATAAACTATATAAAATAAATAATACATATAAATGGTATATAATATAAAATAAAAACGCAAAGATCCCGTTTCCATTTTATCGATTTTCAATTATAGGAATTACAGAAAATCGACGGATAGAATCTGTTGTGTTGTTTGATATATAAAAATAATAATTAAAATTATTGTTGTTGATGAACAGTCCTGGAATTTCGTACCAGATAGTGCATTTACAGTTTTCTCATGAAGCATTAGCACCAATGTAAATGCGCTTCTGGCACGCACTCCGGGACTTATTTTCGTAGTGCTGCTTCAGAATCCAAGATCCTCGGGCAGGAGACAGGTGGATGGACTTGAGATCTGTTTCTACGTCCCGGACAAAAATGGCCGCTTCTCTTGATGTTATCGTCTCAGTTAGTAACTCACGATCGAATCTTTCAAAAATAAAAATAAAAAAAATAAAATAATAATACTCTCGCACGCACAGAACACACACGCTCAATATATTATAGAAAGCTGCGCTTTTCTTTGGAATTCTGAAAACGAGAGTGCGTCGCGAAAGTGCATCGATGCGCACACGGCGAGTGAAAACTGCAAGTGAATTAGAAAATCGAATCGAAAGCCATCTAGACCTTTTCTAATACTGTTTTTCTGTTTTTTTGAAAATTAATTTTTCGGGCGTTTGGCGTCCAGATGCGACAATGGGTGGTGGGCGCCCACCGAAATAGAAATCCGCGTGTAAATCGGCCCGGAGATAGAGAGAGAGATAGAAAAGAAAGGAGCCGAGACTCTTGCGACAGCAGCAACGGCAGCAGCAGCGGGAAATTGGGACACGCCGAGATCGTGATGATGAAGGTTTGCTAATTCCGTTTTGTGTTACAGCCATCTCGGTTTGCCGCTGGCTGCTGCGCTCTCTGGGTGATTGCGTCACACTCCTTCGTCTCAATTGCATCGGATCGAATTGATGCACTCGTCAATTGGTTGACTCATTCTATTACTATACACACACGGTCCAGAGCTAGGAATTTATACTTTGAAGTCCAACACTGACATGAAACGTTCAAGTCAAACCATGGTGATTTTTTGCAACAGATGATTACTTTCACAAGCTAATGTTTGCTCTATCTCTTATATTTTATGTTGAAGTGTTATTATTTTATTTTATCTACAAGCGATTGTTTACTTCTAAGTCATAGCTTTGAATCAGTGATAGATATAGAAGCTAATTTGAAGATTTTTTAAATGAACGTATGCATATCTCTATTAGGTTCTACTATTTTTTTAATTAAATTAATCATTCGCGATATTATTCAGCTAAATGCATAAATGCTTTTGCATATCTGGGGCTATTTTTAAAAGCGCCACTTTTTGAATTATGATATAAATCTACCGATTCATAGTATTTTAAAGCATTAGATTATTTATCAAGACATAAACAAGTATAATAAAATTGTTAAGAGCAAAAAATATCATCTTTGATGATAAAAAATGATCTACAATACATATTCAATAGAAATTTATTTTAATTCAATTATTTGCTCAAATTAAGACCGTATCAGGTAGATCTATGTATATAAAATTTTGGAAAAATATTCTAATATTATTATAATATCTATAATAAAACATTTTAGATTTATTTACTTGTTTTTCTACGATTTTTTTTAATAAATGCCATTTTGAAACAATATAGCCAACTTAACTTAGATAGTCAAAAATCTATTTTTAGTGTAAGTTTCATGTTAATATGATCCACACTACGGCAATTATCGTGTCATCAAAAACTGTCTAATAAGATAAAAAATGTATTTTTTTCTTAAATTTTAGTTTCTAATATAAAGCGATTTTAATCTTATTATTTATTTACTTTAAGATGGCGACTGGCTAACAAACCTATCTGCAATATTTACAATAGTTTCATGTTAAAATATATTTTTTACTTAATTGAATTTCTATTTTAAAACGTTTTAACCCTATTTAAATTTTTCTCTACGACTTTTTTTTATTAAAGCTATGATTTTTTATTAGGATCAGACTGGCTAACAAATAGTTTATTTTTTTATAGTTACTAAAGAACTTGAACGCGGTATTAACAAGTTTTATTTTTATAATAAGTTTCATGTTACAATACATTTTTTATTAAATTTAATTTCTATTATAAAACGTTTTAGACCTCTTTAAATATTTCTCGAGAATTTTTTTTAATAACCGCCATTTGAAACAATATGGCGGATCAGACTGGATTTTTTAAAATAAATTTCATGTAAAAAAAATATATTTTTTACTAAATTTAATTTCTGTTATAAAATGTTAGATCTCTTTAAATTTTTGTTAATGGAGCTATGATTTTTATTTTTATAAAGTCGCCATTTTGAAACAAGATGGCGGATCAGACTGATTAACAAACTTAGCTGAGGTAGTTACAAGATTTATTTTTAAAAATGTTTTAGATATTTTTTCTAGTATAAAACATTTATACCCCTTTATATTTTTTATGACGAAGTGAATTTTATGACTTTTTTGTGATGAAGCTATGAATTTCCATAAATATTTAATAACCACCATTTTGAAACAATAAGGCTACTGGCTAAGGAATTTAACTGAGGTAAAAACAAGTTTTATTTTAAAAATAAGTTTCATGTTATAATATATTTTTTACTAAATTCAATTAACATTATAAAACGTTTTAGTTCTCGAGAACTTTTTATAATGAAGCTATTGTTTTTTTTTTAATAGCCGTCATTTGAAACAATATATAGCAGATCAGACTGGCTAGCAAAACTTAGCTAAGGTACTTATTTTCAAATAAGTTTCATGTTAAAAATATATTTTTTCTAAATTTTATTTCTTTTATAAAACGTTATGGAAATTTAAATTTTTCTGTACAACTATTTTTAATGGAGTTTAATTTAAAAAAATAATAGCCGCCATTTTGAAACAAGATGGCGGATCAGAATGGCGCACAAAACTTAGCTAAGGTACTTACAATATGTATTTTTGAAATAAGTTACATGTTAAAAATATATTTATTTCTAAATTTAATTTATGTTATAATCACATTTTTCTCTAGAACTTTTTCTAATGAAGCTGATTTAAAAAATAATAATATGACGGATCAGGCTGCTAATTTTAATCTATTTTTAGAAGAAGTTTCACGCCGATATAATAAAAACTATGGCCTCAAATTCGTATTTTTAAATATTTTAAGTAAAAAAATTGAAGAATAGCTATAAAATATTTTCTTAGAAATTTACCTAAGAACGTTTAATCTGATCTATTTTAATATATTGTAGATCTATAAAATTAAAAATATTGCCTACTTTAAAAAATATGTATATTTTCTATTTATGAACTACATATTATTTTTTTTAATAAATTGGGCAGCGTAGATATATTTTATTAATTTTCAAGAGCTGCTTTTTTAATGCTGCAAGACTTTTTTAAACTGAAAATGATACATTATCTATTGAGGAACTACATATTATTATTTTTAAATAAATTATGATTCTTTAAAGCTATTAAATCTATACACTAAATCGCGCATTTTAAATTTTAGAACTTTTCTTATATTATCTATTTAGGAACAACATTTTTTTTTAATAAACTGATTATTCGTTATAAGAAAAAACATTTAAATTTTACGGGATTTTTTAAAAGGTATTTTTTTTAAATAGTATAGTAGTGCTGCTCTTTTTTAAGAGAAAATATTTTGGAATTACATTTTATTATTTTTAAATAAATTAGGCTGCGTAGTGATATTTTATGATTAGCTGCTAAATCGCGCATCTAGAATTTTTAGAGTTTTTCTTAAAAAAATATTTTCAAAGTAGATTGTGCAAATGATTTCCATAATAAATACTACTGTATTTTTTTTTAAATAGTACTATAAACGAAGCTGTGTAACGAAAACATTTTTTTTTTATATATATTTATTGGTTTTTATCTAAAATCCATGAAACTAGTAACCGCAATATATGCAATGTGAATTGGCAGCATAATTTTTGTGTGCGAATGATTTGATAATGACATTTTATATTTTAAGAAAATATAAAATATTAATTTGGTTTTACTACGTAGACATGATGCTATGTAGCAGTATTTAATTAATTGGATATTGGCTTTTCTTGCGTGAAAGTAGCGTAATTTAAATTTCACTGCAGTGAAGCGATAAAAACCTATTTAAATAATAAATATAATAATTTCAACCGTACTGAACCCATGACGTCCATAACATTTAAAGATCTAGATATACAGATGTTTAATTAAACTTACGAATTCCTAAACTCGTCGCTTCCTAATTTAAGTTAAGCGACGAAAATGAGATTGGTATTTATAGAGCGATCTGAAACTCTTTCTACAATGAGAAATGTGACACACTCTTGGGGAGGTAACTAAAATTGTGTTATTGAATCGCCACTTTCGCAATCGACAGTTAATCATCCATCCGCATTTAGCAACAATGAGAACGTCGATCGAGATAACACGAAACCGGAGACACTTTTCGCATTTGCGAAACACTCGAAATATGCACACGTCACTCAAAAATCGAAAAGTTTCACTCGAACGATTGCACACATCTCAAAGGGCAAATTACAAGCGGTCACAATCTGGCGTCCCAATTTCCCAAAGCAAAGTACACACCGAATTCATACACACAAGCGCGAGATTCTGTTATCTGAGCCGAGCTTCTCAAAAATTCGCTATTTCGCTAAAAAGTCGCAAGGTGCGCGTGGGCGCTGTAGTAATTAATAATTCTTGAAACACGGCGACTGTGACCGAGTCATTGACTCATTTGAAAGTCAATTGTATGGTGGCCGCCTCGCGGGAACTTTTACTTTCGGATTTTTAACGCACTAGCGATAATTATGCAACGGGCGACTCGATAAAGACCACGTCGAACGGTTAAGTCCATCCGATGAAACGATTCGTATGCATTCTATGCGCATTCATTAGAACGGTGCATAGGTCGCGTGCGCATCTAACTATCGAACATGCTTCGATTATTATTATATTTGAATAACAATAATATGATATAGATTAAGAAAATTGCTATTGTTCCACACAGTCAAAGGTCATCTGATTAAAATTCTACTGAAACGTTTTTGCATATGGTCTCATTCCCAATCTATGTATTGTATATTGGTTCTAGTGGAGCTGATGGAATCCTACTATTCCTCAGGTGCTTCGTTCCCGGTTCTAATCAAGTCGAATCCAAGGGTCGGGATAGGAAAATAAGGTCGATAGGCGGTTGTTAGACATAATGCATTTGAAAATAAAGGCGAGGTCAGTCGCGAGGTTAGCCGAGCAATAATTGAGGCCACGGATGCGCCTAGCTGCATGTTATCATCGAATGCACACGGGTATGCAGCTTCGCAAAGCGAAAACTATTTTGCTCGTGTGTAATAAGCAGAAAAGCCGGCGCTCACCTACTAGGGTTTCATTGTAGGAATTTATATATACATGAGGAAAATTTTTCCATCGGGGAAATCTAGTAACATAACTTCAAACACGTGTCAAAATTGATCATACATATTTTGAGAAAGGAGTCATGCAACTGATACTATCTTGATGTAACTAGTTTTGACAAGAGTGTGACCATATCGGCAGTATGACTAGAAACAGAGGTAACCACAATTTTTGATAGCTACCTATTCTTTTGAGAATTATAATAAAATATTTTTTAAGACTTTTCTTTAAAAACTATTTTTTTAATATAAAATGAAACAAAAGTATTAATCATTTTTTACATAGAAAATATTTGATTTATTGAAGCACTATATAAATGATATTTAAAAGCTGCGTTTGAAGCAAAATACTAAATACAAAAACACGCTTTTTAAGGGGTTTCCATTGGTTTAAAAACAATATTTAAATTAATATATTTCATTAATATGAAAGTCTAAACGGTGTTTAGGATGTGTAGTTTTTTAATATACTTTTTGAGAGCTTAATTTAGATTTGAAGAAAATAAAAAAACATTGCTTTTTGGGTATCATCATTGAAAATTATTTTTTATTGTTAAGTTACATAATACCAATTTTTTTTTAGGAAATGACTCATGAAAATGACTTGTGATTTTTTCATGATTTTTGAGATCTGCTCCTAAATTTTTAGTTGCCTTTTTTTATAAAAAATATTTTTTTAATAACATAATAAAAAAACTCTGCTTTTTAAACTATTCTAAAAAATAGACATTTGAAATATCTTGGCTAAGATCGTTATTTTGATCCGCCATGTTGCTTCAAAATGGCGATTATAAAAAGTAGAAAGTTCAAAAATGTTATATTTAAAAATAAAATATTTTTCTAAAATAAATTGTCATATATGTATATGAGATATTACTGTTTTTAAGGACACGTGATTTTAATCAGATCCGTATTGTAAAAAATATTTAAATTTTTTATACACCCTGTTTCAAAATTCTAGTAAAATTTCAATAATTGTCATATGTAAATATCTATATGAGATATAGCGGTTTTTGAGGATTTTTATTTAATCAGACCTCGACTAAGTTCGTTATTCTGATCTGCCATATTGTTACAAAATGGCGACTCTAAAAAATTGTAGCTTTCATAAAAAGTAGAAAGGTTAAAAATATTCTACAATATATAAAAATATGTTTTTAAGGACACGTGATTTTAATCCGCCAGATATGTTAGCCATCTTGTTTCAAAATAGCAGCTATTTAAAAATAATAAAATCGTGATGAAGTTAAAAATATTCTATAATAAAATTGTCATATAGCGATTTTTGAGGAAACAATAACTGCCGTAGTTTTAATCAAATATTCACGAAACTGTTTTGAAAAACTGCCTTTAAATATATATCTTTAATAAGTTTGTTATTCTGATGCTTGGCATATTGCTTCAAAATGGCGGGTAAAAAATCGTAGCATCGTTAAAAAGTATCAAGATCAAAAATGTTCTGTGTATATAAAAATTAAAATAAATGAATATGAGATATTACCGATTTTAAGGACACAAACAAACCATTAAAATATTATTTCAAAATGGCGCCTGTATAAAAAAAACAGAGAAGGAAGTAGAACGACTAAAAAGTTCAACAGTTTTTCTGAGCAAATACTGTTTTTAAAGACACGTGATTTTAATCAGATCAGTTTTTTGAAAAAAATACCATCTCAGCTAAATTTGTTCGACACCCTGTTCCGCCATCTTGTGTCATAAAATCATGATGAAGATAAAATATGCAATAATAAAACTGTCGTATGTATCTATATGCGATATAGCGATTTTTGAGGATACAACAATTGCCGTAGTTTTAATCGGATATTCACGAAACTGTTTTGAAAAATTGCTTTATAAACATCACAACTAAGTTCATTATTCTGATTCGCCATACTGCTTCAAAATGGCGACTATAAAAATCGAAGCTTCATTTCAAAAGTAGGAAGATGTTCTATTATAAATAAAAATTTAAATTAAAAAAAAAATCTAGAAAAAAAAATTGTCATATTATTTAAGGACACGTAATTTTAATTAGATCCTTATTTAAAAAAAATATCAAAAATGTTCTAAATAAAAATTGAAAGAAATATTGTCATATGAGACATTACTGTTTTTAAGGATACCTAATTTTAATCAGATCTTCATTAAAAAAAACAATGTAAATATTTCATCAATTTTTTTAAACATTCCGCCATCTTTTTTGTTTTTAAATAGCAGATGTTGAAAAAATAATAAAAATTGTGGTAAACTTAAAAATATTCTGTATGTTATAAAATTGTCATATGTGTAAATCGGTTTTTGAGGACACAATAACTATAATAATTTTAATTAGACATTCACGAAACTGTTCGTTATTCTGATCCGCCATATTGTTTCAAAATGGCGGCTATAAAAAATCGTAGCTTTGTAAAAAAGTTGAAAGATATGTTCTACATAATAATTAAAATTGAAAATATATGAGATATTACTGTTTTTAAGAACACGTGATTTTATCAGATTCGTTTTAAAAAAAAATCTGTAAATATCTTAGCTAAATTTGTAAGACAGTATAAAAATAGCTACTATCGAATTGTGTAGTTAAACATATTTTATACTAAAATTGCCATCAATATGTTTTTGAGAACACAACAACTGCCGTAGTTTTAATCAGATCTCCATGAAACTGTTTTAAAAAATATAACTTTTAACCTATTTTACTAATCTGCAGTTTTGTTACAAATGGCGGCTATTTAAAAAAATCATAGCTACATGTTTAAGTATAGAATTCTACTTTATTTTTGCGGCGTTTGCCGAACATACTTTTTTAATAGAATACATCACGATTTTTTGCTAGTAAATATCAAAACTGTCACTCTGATTCGCCGTTTTGTTACAAAATGGCGGCTATTTAAAAAGTCATAGCTCCATTAAAAAATATGAATACTTATATATAATAAATAAAAATATCTTTACATGTTTATGTACAGAATCCTACCTTATTAATATAATATATCATGATTTAATTAGTTAGTCACTCTTGTTTTAAAATGGCGGCTATTTAAAAAATCACAGCTCCGTTAAAAACATAAATACCTACTACACATATAAAATAAAAATATATTTACATGTTTATGTATAGAATAGTTAATTGTAAATATCGCGATTTTGTTTCAAAATGGCAGTTATTTATAAAATCATACATTTACGTGTTTATGTACAGAATTATATTTTAATCTTGCGGTCTTTGCCAAACATATTTTTTTAATAGAAAATATATGAAAATATATTTGAAGCAAAGTTTATTTTTTTTAATAAATTAGGCTGCGTAGTGATATTTTTCTGATTTTTTGAATTTTTTTTTTTTTTTTTAATATAAAATGATACTATTATTTTTTGGAATAAATAGTAAGAAAAACTAACACACATTAAATGTATTTATAAGAACTACCTTTTTAAGTTTTTATAGATATGAATAAAAAATAAAATAAAAAAACGGTTTGATGTCATAGCAATGTCACCAAAGAGCGGTAATTATTGTGTAGAGGCTCATCTAGGTTGAAATTTAATACTGAATATAAGACAGTATGAAGTGTGTCATTGTAATGACTGAGCCTTCTAAGCCTTCCAAATTTTTATAATATTGTTCGAGTTACACGGGAGGACAAACTAGTAAGGATCTGTTGACACTGAAGAAATTCCATCTCGCGCCAAGAACTGAGTTAGTGTGCCAACGCCCACGGCGTGCATGCGTCCATAAATTGCCGTACGAAGTGTCTCCGGATCGAGCCGATGCCAAGAATTATGCAAGTGCATTTCGGCACATTAGGATGCTGCACTTCCAAATTTATTACCGGGCTCTTGTGTATAAGTATGTAGGTATACGGTACGCTAGAATCACATGCACTGATTGGATAACAGAGCAGATCAAAAGGAGTAGGCGCGGGCATACCGTTTCGCTCTGATAGATGCTTAATAATGAACATAATTCGGGTGTCCACTGACCGCTGAACGAATCGACCGGATTAAACTGAGTAAAAGCACAGTGGCGCTAAAAGTGCCGCAGTTAAATTAGAAAGTGTACAGCAGCTCGGCGAGCTGAGACAAATAAAAAACGGCACTGAAAGTCCGACGAAGAAAGTAAAGTAGCGATTATGTCCAAATCGCTAGGATGATGGACAGTGACGTCACTCTTCGGGGAAGGATTGCCAAACTGGCACCGAGCCCGTTGCACTCGAGTTTTGTAATCTAACTCTATTATGCAATATGGCGCGCGATTAGAGCGAAATTTATGGTCGTTTCTGTACGTACTATAGGTGCGTATAAATCTTGGCCAAAGAACGTTCAAGGCCGAGACACGCTCGCCGTCGGTTGGGAAAATGAAAAATCCGCTGACACACTTGCGGCCTATCGCAACTATTATGTACTAGAACTATCGCTGGCGTGTCGCGCTTTGCTCGCTACGGGAGCGCGTGAAATATATTTTTATAATATTTACCAAAGTAATTATGTAAGATGTCGCTCTATGAGTTTCCATTTAAACGGAACGCAGAGTTGCGCTCCGTTACGCGCTGTTGCGCTTTCCGCGATCGCTCGTGGAAATGTGTGTCACACATCTAAAATTCAACAATTGTTTCTAAACACGCGCATACGTTTACCTAAGCGTACGATCCAAAGGTACAGACATATAAAGTAAATATATTAATGAAAGATTCGATCGTGGGTCGTTCGAGGCGGCTGTAAAAACGTATATTGATTAATTATGGTATATCGTATTGTAATGCACTATATTAGATATATAAATCACTCAATTGTATGCACTGTTCATGATTCACATCACACGCATGGAAATGTGTCAGTCGGGAAAACAAGTGAAAAGTGCAACTTGTTTGGAATGGTTGCAACGCGCACGGGCACTCTCGGCAGAGAGTCGCGGAGGACTGGCAGTGCAGCCCGTTGCACGGAGGTGCATTTAACTCGTAGCTGGGCGGGCGGTGGTGGGAGGCCACGCTAGAGAGAGACAGGCGGATGTAACGGCGCGAGCGAGAGAGGGACGCGACGAGCGATGGGACAGCGAGGGGGTTATCAACGCCCGGACGCGGTCCCTGCACAGCGCCAGGTTCGATCTGAGTTATGGCTGGGAATTTTCCGAGAATTCAAGGACGAGCCCCGGGCATTTCGAGAGGTTTCTGCCGGGCGGTGGAAGAGGTGGTGGGGGGTATATGCGTCGGAAAATTGCATCGAAGGTTCTGGGAGCTGTTGCGCAATAGGGGCGCGACCTTTCGATATGGAGACAATGGAAATGCGATTGGTGTGCATGTAAGATATATTTTTCACATTAGATGACAATATAATAGGTATTTAAATGTAAATTGACTCAAATTTACAAGAAAGGCAAAATTTTATCTATTTTAAAGATGTGAGATGTACATAGTAAATCCCATAATATATAGCAAAGTGGCTAGATTATAAAAAAGTATAGATCCATTAATTTAGTTTTGGCTGCAGTTTGATTGAGAAATGTTAAACTATTTTAATGAAATGGCATGTTGAGATAGGTGCCGCTAATGCTGACTTTGTACCTATCGTTTTGCTTGATTTATGATCATTAATTCGTTATTACTAACCAGAATCCAAAGTGCAATTGAAACACAAGTACGGGAAGGGGGGCATTAAATATTATGAATCTTAATAAAACATAAATATTAAAAAAGGCTGATGATTCTAAACCAGAAATTCCTCAAAAAATTCTCGAAAATATTTTTTAAAACATGTCATTTCAGTGAAATCGTATCGGAATATATTTTCATCGGTAGATATATATTTTGGCATGTGCTAGTAAAATTATATGTGTTTTTTGAATTGGCAACACTTTTTTCAGCGATCTGTGCTCAGTTTGCTTTGCTATTTCATCATGAATAGACTTACGCCAGAACAACGCTTGCATTTATTTCGAAAATCGTTGTTCAGTTTACGAAACTTACAGTGCGTTGTCTATTTTACGATCGACATAAACGTCCATTCGAGTAAGTAATTCGAATAAGCATGGATCGTTTTCGCGCCACGCGTACTCTAACTGATAATACGCATCCGCAGAGACGTCGTACAGTGCACACCGAAGAAGTTATTTCTGCTTTGAAACGTAATATTGAGAAGGACCCGAATGAGTCGATTCGGTATCGTACACAGCAATTGGAGATTTTGCTGAAAGATCTTGGTTTACGAGCTGAATTGAAGAATTGAAGCTGTGTGTCGTATGTTTGGTAATTTTTTTCAGCGATGAGGCTCATTTTTGGTTGAATGGTTACGTCAGCAAGTAAAATTGCCGCATTTGGAGTGAATAAAATACACAAGCCATTATTGAGACGCCGTTACATCCACAAAAAATCACTGTTTAGTCTGGTGGAGTCATTGGACCATATTTCTTCAAAAATGATGCATCATGGTGTATTACAATATATTTTAATTTACCCATATTACTATGGACTTCTGATATGAGAATATTGGTCAAAGTATATTCAAACCGAAATTTGATCAATAGGAGGGCGCAAAAACAATTATTACATCTCAGAAGTCTAAAATCTATGTTAAAAGCAATAAAACCGTGACGTTGTATTTGAATTTCTCGGTAACGGTGCCAAAAAAATCGTGTATTCCGGTGATGTACACTTAGTGTACATGTCAAAATGTACTTTTTATTCGACATATTTATAGAGATATTCACATAATAAGGTGTTACGTACACGAGTGTACATCACAGTATAACGAAGGTTTAATATACAAAGCCTACAAACGATCGCGCTGATATTGCGCTCTCCTACTGATCAAAATTATGTTTTATTATGTATTTGTGGCATAATGAAAACTACAGCTGTGTCTGTATTTAATATTTAAAAACCATTACATCCCATATATTACAAATAGCAAAAAAATAATAAAACATTAAAAAAATAATTTGAAACAAAATGGGTGATTCAACTCGTCACCGAATTTAACTATCATATAAATGACAAAAAATGTAAAAACATTCAAAAAGATTCTATTATTAAATATATTTTGAACTCATGATTATTTTTAATTGCTGCCATTTTTAAACACGATGACGGATCATTTACTAATGAACTTGAGTAAAATTTTTTAAAAGAAATATATTAATTTTTTTTTCTATGCGTTTTTTAAGAGTAATGGATTTTTTATAGCTGGCATTTTAAAATAAAATGGCGGATCAGATTGGCTAATGAAGTTACTTAATATATTTATAATATACATATTCTTTTTTAAATGCCAAAAAACATTTAAAAAAAAATATGTGTATTGTATATATATATTATAGAACATTTTTGACAAGTTTTTTAAGACGAATTATTATTTTTTACTTTTTTAATAGCTGCCATATTGAATCAAGATGGCAGCTAAACTTATTGCTTCGAAACAAAACGAAAAAATGTAAAAAAAAAACAATTCTTTTTAAAAACTTATTTTTATTTCAGCTATTTTGGAACAAGTTTAGCTTGGAACGTAGCTTACATTTTACAAAATATATTTAAAAAAACTTTACGATATAATTAAAAATAAAAAATAAAAATATTTTTGAATTATATTGAACTATAGATCACAGCAAAAAATCCTCAACAGATTATTGTTTAGTACTCAACCTAGAATTCGATAAAATAAATTACTGATCGCTACCAAAGATATTATGTAATGAAATACTATATTTATTTGCACATCTATAAACGATAAAATAACTGAACCACATAATTATTTTTTCTAATTATTGCTATAAAATACCGAATTAGTAACCAAAACGCGTAATACAGTTTTCTTTTCATCAGTGTGCAACATCAATTTATTGAACAACAAACGATCCACTTCGATTTCTACTGATCATTAAACATTTTTACGTTTTCACGCGATTGCCGATGACGTGACCGACTGCTATAAATAACAATGCGATTTTTCGAAATTGCGAATATATACGAATCGAATTAAAAAAATAACGATAAATAAAAAAATCATCGCTGGAAAATCGATTCGAAGCGTCTGTCTAGAAAGTCGAACGGGTGGGAGTGAGTAAGTAAAAAAAGAAAATAACGAAAGAGACACACATATAGTTGAATAAATAAACAGATTTTGTTATTCACGGTTTGTTGTTGTTTTCATTTTATATATATATAACATTTATAATAAATCAGGACGCGATAATTGATTTTTATGCGTTTATGATATAGTTAATAAGCGCATCTATTGTTTGATTCTTATTGCGGCATAAAATTTTATCTATTTAGATCACGGCTGTTAATTGTGTCATTGCATTGGCCCGGAGAGCAAGGATGCGAGAGGGAGTGTGGGGTGCACATGCGTTACGTAACCGGTCCCGGGACGGGTGTGTTGCAACGCGATTGGTTCGATGCAACTAGCTGGACGACCTTGTAAAGTTTTCCCCGGGACTTTCCCGGGGAACCTGCGCTCATAAATCCATAATTTATAGAGATGCGACGCAACAGTCCATTAAAGGTGGGGGTAACAAAGAAAATAATGTACACGTACATTTGTTACATACATAATTTTTAATTGCATTTATATGCAAATTAACACACATATTTCGCGAAACGTTGCGATGTACTTTTATGTGCTGATTTAATTGAAAATAATTAATAATAATTATTAACTTGAAGTGAAAAATCAATTTCGAGGGTCTTTTATTATTACAATCTAACGATAGGAACGTTTTAGTGAAATCAAATTCTTTAGCAACATAATATGGCTACCAACTTTGGGGTGTTAGTCCAGCACCTTAACTGACTATTTTTATTGTTGGCGTAGTACAAAAGATCGCTTATTTTAGCGATTAAATACACTCGGAAAAAAGGACAAACTGCAAGCCTAACGTTTGTTCAAAATACAAAAGATACTCATAGAAGTTCTCAGACTCGCATTTTATAAAATTACATTATTGCCAATTTTATCCATTTTTAAATTATCACCGTTACGGATAATCTAAATAAATATTAGCACTTTAGAGTCCTTTAGACATCTGTTTTTAAGTATTGGACATCTGTTTTTTACTGGCAGCTCCATAACATCTGGACATTTTTTGCAAACTATTTAAAATTACTTATTTCATATCACTATAAAATTTAATAAAAAAATAAATTAATGAAGCAATTCTTATAAATAATTTTATAATCTAATAAGATTAATATCAGTACATTTCTTAAATTAATATAATACATATAATATAACTTCTAAAGTTAATTCTGCCAAAATAAAATTTATTTCATATAATATACTCAGAAAGATATAATATAAAATAAATTGTTTTTTCCTTGTTATTATATTTAACGATCATTAAATTATTTAATTAAATATATTCATTCAAAATGGTCTAGATTTGGGGCAACACATAATAAAAAACTTTGAACTACAAAGGGTTAAAAAGACATTAACCTTGTATTGGCCAGGCGATTAAAACAGGAACATCTCCCCTAACTCGAAAATAGTACATAAGCTTTAAAAACTGTATTTTAAAACTTGACGCCTCTGCCACTTAACTACACTGATTATCGATCAAGATGATCTTCAAAATATTGAGAAGCACAGGTACATAAAAATAATTATTCCGAAAAAAGCAAAATAATAAAAAAAAATCCGCTATGGCCAAAAGTCACTTTTCAATTTAAAAATTAAATAAATACTTCGTATATGTAAATTATTTAATTTTTAAATATAAAAAAACCTGAGAAATATACGTTTGATGATTTTATAAAAGAAGTTTGTTATTAATATTCATCGTGTACAGCATAAATAAATACAGTAAGTAATAATAATTAACAGATCTCACGGTTCCATATTTTTTATAAAATATTTACAAAAGCCCTAATCTTTTCATTAGCTTTAGAGCTAAAACTTTTGCACGCGTTTATGGAGAACGTTACTTATAAAAATGACAATATGGCTTACTATAAATATATTATTTTTATGTATAATTAAAACTTTTTGGTATGTAGATTATTATGTAATAGATACATGATAAAATATAAAAATAAAGAAGCTTTTTTTATTTTTCGATAATAAAGAGACTTTAGGCACAGATCTACCTTCATAATATTAATGAGATTTAGTAGTAAAAATAAGGGATAAACGTATGGGTCATTTAAATGATTATAATTTGAATAATCATATATATGAAATCAAATGTTGATATGAAAAGGAGATAAATGTGCTTATAAACTCATAAAATGCGCGACCGAATTTTCCATGAAAGGAACGCGTCGTGACCGAGTTCGCATGAGCGTACCGTATTGATTTTCCCAGCGGGTCTTGGGGGGGAAATGCAGGCTGACATTGGCCGTGAATTTTCCAGCTGGCTGTTGCGCTATTGATTTTCTTTCGGCTTCTGGGCAACACCCACGAGCCGCCCACACAGGTCCACCCATACACATACAATATTTAATCTTAAAAATATATCTTACAGATATATTATAGGCATATTACGAGTATTGAAATTATTTAAGAATTATAATTATAGCGTAACAAATAAAGTGAAAAAGCGACAGCAGTATGTACAATATGTACAAAATGTACAATAAATCAATAGAGCGAAATGTTCCCACCGGAACAGGGGGTCACCCCATCTCCTGCGAGAGTATTACATAAGCGCTCTTTCAAGGCAATATAACACAATAAAATATTCTAAGATTTGTATTATAAAAGCTATTGTAACCAGATACAAATACTATTTTATAAAATATTTGTATGAACCCAATAAAGAGTATGTTTTTTAAGGTTGATATCTCATGACCTTTCATTAAAGGCTATAAATAACAATTTATTTCAGTACAGACGTATGAAAAATCATAAATATAAAATACGTATATTATGACAAAGACCGCAAAACAAGCAGTTAAAAATAAAAAGATTTTCATCAATTTTTTCTAAGAAAAAAATAAAATTTTAAAATGATCTTACCTTTCAGAAACAGATGAAACCTACCTGATTTTGCGGCTGATGTCCGAAGAATTTTGGTTTCAAACGACTGCCGTAGCACAATGACCTTAAAATTATCGATTTATTTATTTTATAGCAATAATGGTTCACGAGGAAGGAATTGTTTTGTCAAAATTATGTGAATTCATATTTAAAGTCAATTTTTGCAATATGATATATAAAAATACAAATAAATTCTTATTGATATAAAATAAGTTGTATTAGATTGCTATTGACGATTAAATTTTATTTCTAAATGATAAATTTCAAGTGGTTTAGTTATATATTTTTATCTATATCATACATAAAACTGTCTATATATTATATACACTATAAAATAAATCCTTTGTATATCTATCAGTATAATAGCTACACAAAGCACATGTGTTTTGTAAGTGTATTTTTATTTAGTATCAAGATTTTGTTCTTAGATACCAGAACACCACCACGAATTCGAAAACACGACAGAGATTTTAAAATACATAAATATTATTCATCGAGTTCGAATTGTGGTTTGTAGAAAACCGACGTTGAAAATATGTTTATCGTTTTAGCTGACAGCTTGTTTTCTATGAAAAGATATCTATTATGCGCGGTCGAATAGTTAGATAAAAAACGTAGACAAGATAATTCGATAATGAAAAAATTATTGATCATAAATATTTTTTAAGGTACCTGAACAAAGTCTTTGTTCTCGGCCCTCGGTCCAGGATGCGCTTCTGTTGATGTCCCTCCAGCTTCAGCTACCGATTGTAACTGAGGGATAGGGGGAAAATTTCCTGCGCGTTTGATGTGTCCCGTTGCACATAAATGCAGGGAAACTGCGCACGTTTGAAGGTCGACCAATAATTTACAGCCCTGGGAGACCAACGCCCATATCTAGGCACCGGATGCTGTGGGAAGGGGATGAGCTCGATTGCAATCACTGTTGCTAGGCACCACCAGGTAGCTCCCACGCCCGATGCGCATGTAATGTATTGACAAAAAATATGTATGTACGTGTTATCCTAGGTATAGAGAGCGAGTTTGTGAATACTTACATTATGATATAAGCGTATGTATCAAACATTTGCCATAAACAAATAAAACAAAGCTAAAGAAGCAATTGTTTTAATTTTAATGTGATGTACATACATATATCAAATTCAAACCCATAAATCGTATATAAGTGAGGGTGACAAATGGCAAAAAAAAAGACAAATGAGTTTAATTAAACACGTTTTCAAATTTTAAATTCTTAGAGCCTTAATAAAAACACATTTTTTGGCCACAAACAGTATATTACTAGACATATCTGTAAAATTAAACGCCGATTTTAATGCCATCAATGTCTGAAAAATTGAGAATCTATAGTCAATGTTATATTTTAAAAAAAACGGTAAAATTTTGCATTGATTAAGCTTCAGTGAAATACTTGTATGATTGATTATGATAGTACATATTTAATTTATTTATAGCTCTAGATTATAACAGCAGACTTTTAAAGTAGAAAAAATGCTATGAAGAAATGTTTTACCATACTACAATAATATAAGTTAAATAATATATTGTGTTTTATAATTTGCGATATATTTTTTTATGATTTTTAAAAAAATGCTGTGAAAGTTGAGAATGGAACGGAACATTTCTGCCTGAATTTTACTGTTACAAGTATTTATTATATATACGCTTCTTCAAGTTGGTCAGACCATTAATACGCTTGTCTTAGAACAGATGTACAATTTTTATGTTCATGAAAAGTTATTTTATTTATTATATTTTGAAATAAGAAGCAGTGCAGTTTCTCTGTTGATCAAATATGTTTTTTCTAGATAAGTAAACGTCATTATAAATGCATTTCAGTAAGATATTTTTTTTCAAATGTGAGGAAACCATTCTTTAATATTTATTGCAATTAAAGGCATATTTGCGACAAGTAAATTTGTCACGATGACGTCATTAAAACGCACGTGACGATCGGAGATTTTGACGCCAGTTTCAATCGCAACTTTAAAGGACAGTCGGTGTTTATACAGATAAAAATAGAGCATTACAATAAATGAAATGTAGCTCTTGCTTTTAAAATGATTTAAAAAAAAAAACTATACGTAAATTCGTAATTTTTATTAAAAAATATATAAAATAACGATAGTCCGTTTCCACCCAAAATCGTCGCATTGTCCGAGAGTAGGAAAGAGCGCAAATTTGACTTTTCTACTACTTTGATTTTGACTTCATTCGAACTCACACCAGTGGAGCTTCGCCGAGTACTGACGGAGACACAGCCGCTTTTAACTTTACATCAAAAATTTCAAAATTCAACATAAATTCAATTTAATTGGAGACAACTGGACGCAGATTAGGCTACGAGGACAACACGCATCTAAACTACTACACAAATATTAAAATTAAGGACGGAATAGCGTATTCTGTAACGTATCAGAGTAGTATCTCTGAGGTTGCGGGTTCGAGCCCCGCAGTGGCACTCGACTTTTAATTTTTAAAGTTTTGCATCTTTTTTTGTTGAAAATTAAAAATTTTACAGAAAATATTTAATAAATAACCATGTAATTTTACATACATCTTCGTGGAAAAAATCATTTTGTAGTATTATTAGCATTTATATTATCGTCATATATTTATCTATTCGTATGGGTTATTTTTGTTTCAGTTTTAAACCTGATAAACGACACATTGCGCCAGTTGCTCACCACTTGCTCAAACTGTGTGAATGTAAAATATTATTTTTTTGTTTTAATTACTCGATTTACTTGGTTTATCAATGTATATTATAAATAATGATGAATTGAATCGTAGTTCTAGTAGTGTAAATCATCATATTATTATAGAAATTAATCTGTAATTGCAATATAAATAAAGCAGATGTTCCTATAGTAATATAGTATATGCTAAAGTAGTGCCAAATTTTAATATTAAAAAAAAAATTATCAAGAGAGAGCTGTGAAGCGAATCGGGGTCAAATGGTTTAATAAGGTTTCTTTTAAAATTGTTTCATAATATCTCCCATTGTTTACACGTTGGATTAAATAGTATGTAATTTTCTTTCAATAACATTATCTAGTGAAATTATTGCTTTACGCTTTGGTAATTCGAGGCGTTGAAAGAAAAAAAATAATCAACCAGATTCTTATAAACTAAACTCTCATCTCCTAAAAAAAATTTAACTGGATATTAAAGTTGAAGTTAAAAAAATATTTAACTTATTTTCTAGCTACAAAGTTTATGTGAAATACTGATATTTTTATCTAGTTATTAAAAAATATTAAATTAAATGACATATATTCACCCATTTTAATACGATTATAAATCTTGGTACGCTCACATTTAATATATTTTAATAAATACCTCACTCTGTAGTTACCAGAGTAAAAAAGCCATCAGCATTGGAATGAAATTATGCACCTCGAATTAAGTTTAATTTGTACGTTATAAGGTTTTGCACGAAATTGCGGAACGTTTTTTTAAATTAAAACGTAGCTTCGATGCTGATAAAATTTTATATGCCACAAAAGGAACCTCAAACCCTAGAGGTCGGTTTTCTGCGGGGTTGCGGACGTGTCTTATAAAGGTTGAGGGTCAAATAGGACCCGTTTCCGAAATAAAAATGTACATTGACTTTGAATGAGATGTAATCTTTCACTCTTGTCCTTTCTCTTCGATTTGACAAAAGAAAGGTTTGACGTTTTTATATACGTTCTCTTTTACGCAACTTCTTATCAATCTATTTTTTATACTGTCACCTAGAAAGCTCGATATTTTTGTGATGAAGACAATAACAATATATCATATACGTCCTTCAATCATATAGGAACTAATTAAATTTAATGATTTACATGTGCTGTATTTGTTATCTCATTCACTCATTATTTACATAAATCATCATTTAAATTATCAATGTTAACATACTGATATAGTAAATATTATAATTAAATAAAAATATTTAGAATTAATTTGATTTCAAGTGAAAGATTATATATTATTAATAAAAAAAAATGTAACACAAATGATATAGAAAGTTAATTACTATTGTATATAGTAATTAATAAGATATGATTAAAAAAAATCATGGTAACCTGTATAATAAAACAACATTTTGAAATTCAATTTCAAAGTAATACAATACATTAATAAAAAAATATTTTAAACAATGCACTTTATACAGTTTTTATTGTTTAAAATGCTGACAAATATCTGATTCATAGTGTATTAAACTCGTTTAGTGTAATAGCACCTTACGCAGTATTTTTTAGTTCACAGTTGATCAAATACTCGATTAAAAAAAGTAAAAGGAAATACGTAGAGAAGTAAACAATTGGCGTTGCAGGATATTATGAAAAGTATGGTTGCATTTTGTATATTATAGAAATTGTGCTATTTTTAGCTCTATTATTATAGCAATGCGCTTAAAAAATTTAATATTGCTTCGGTATGATTAACCAATAAATATTTCAGGCAATACAGTCTTATAATTAAAATACTAGTATTCTACTTATTAAAATATAAAAGTACTTGTAAGTATTGTGAATTTTTTTTCCATGGAAAATAAATTCATAATACATATATAATTAATTACAAAAAATATTGATCTAATTTTAAATATTTACCAGCTGCGCAAACAATACTGTTGTATTTTATAAAATCACTTAGCATGTTATTATATTTATATTATTAATGATTTTCACATATTTTAAAATAATTTATTAACTTATAAAAATACTATTGCTTCACTTATGACAGACTTTCACACCGTATTAATTATAATACATATAAAACGTTTGTACAATTATTAAATTTTAATGCATAAAATAAAACGAACTTTTATACAAAATATGGTAATGAAAAAGCAATACAGAAAAGCTCGTTTCACAGTTAAATTATGATAAATATAAATAGCACAATAGTTCAGTGACTAATACATAAGTTCGAATCCCATATAAATGTCTATGATGATTGGGAGTTGGGAATTATTGATTATTATATAATTATAAATACGATCGATTATCAAAGATGAGGTGTTCCATGATATTCCTAATCTCATGAATAAATATTGTGATAAATTATTAAAATAGAATCAAGTTAGGTCATGCATACCGAATTTTTTTCATTAAAAGTTGTATTAATTGTTTATAAATAATAAATTAGATGTTTTTCATCTATATAATTTAATGTATTGTAACGCATTGGACGAACGCTTATCATGCTACAACAAGAAATTTACATTTCGTTGTTTTTTCCGGGCTTTATCGCCGGCAATTCACCGCCAGCAATTAATCACTAGCAGTTTACCTCCGCGTCAATTGATCACATAAACAATTTATAGCCTACAAATGATTGCTAGCATATTTTATTATCGGTGTACCAAGTCTACAATTTTTTAAATCAAGACGTATTTTAAAAGTTTTAAATTAAATGCTGTTCTAAAATGTCAGCTAATTGTCCGTTCGCTGTTCAAACCCAAATCTAACCTAAACGAATCAAAAACTATAATTAGTTTGGGTTTCAACAGCAAATTAATGTTTCGCAACTGTTACATTAAAGTTATATTTTCAATAGTAGGAATATATTATAATTAGTTTAAATGTATCAAACAATTGATTTATAATTTCACTGGGCAATATCAGTGAAACTGTATTTATTCTCTGCGCAATACATTTATTTTCAATTTAAAATGATCAATAAATTTATATAAATTGTATGTATTACCTGGCGATCAAATATGCTAGCGATCATTTGTAGTCTATGAATTGCTGGCGGTGAATGCGACGGTAAAATTTCCGGTTCCCTTTTTTCCTTTGTCATTAGTTCCATCTTTAGTATATATATATTTTTTCGTTCTTTATATATTGTAAATCATAGTTAAAAACACTCTTTTTAGAATAGACTAATTTAATTTATTTATTTGTGCCTTACAAAAAACATTTTTTTCTCGTCAATATGAAATGAGCGTGCCAATCGTAAATTAGAGCGGATTCGAAGTATTTATTATAACAATATCAAACCAATTCTTCGATGCATTTTTACTGGCTTTAAATTTCTACTAGTGAATAGTATAGTATAATTTCACTGATTTTTTTTATTTTTAGTACATATAAGATATTCTCTACGAGCTATTATTAGAAAATTATCAAAGCATTTTAGTAAAAGAATCTGTGTATAATATAATCGCGGTTACGTTAAGCATAGTATAATTATAAGACAATAAAAAATATACTGTTTCTGCCCCAAATCACCGCATTGGCCAAACAATTGAGAATAGGTAGGGCTTTAAACTAGTATATATAATCAAAAAAGTGTATTAAATTCTTTCAGGAATTTTTAGAGCAAAACCATTTTACCACTTCGCTTTCGGCTTGGAATAAGCCGAACTCTTTTATTTCACTAGTATGGACCGGAATCCAAGAATTTAACCAGATCTTCTAGAAATGTTTACTGGATTAATGTGCCATATTTTATATAATTTCACTAGTAAAAATATATATCTATTTCAATATGATTTTACTGAAATATCAGTGAAAAAATATTTTTAATGACAATACACATTCCCTGTAAAATATATAATGAGTATTGGAAAATATGTATATAAATTTAAAATCTATAAAAATAAACGTATGAGTATAAATAAGCAAGATACATAAGTTTGGCGTGTTTTAAGTTAATGAAGGCTCGTGAGAAGTGATACTGAAAGGCCAAAGCTAAAGACCGTTATGGGCTGAATTCTACTCGTTACATTTGTAACGGCAGTCTCAGCCTTTCATTTTATCATTATTTTATTTGTTTTATTATACATATATTTTAAGACTAAGGCTGGAGCTAATTTTTTTTTTAATATGGAAAATATGATTTTTGAGATTTTTGCTGCGTATGTTCTTATTAAAATATCACAGCTAATTGAAATGTTTTAACTAAAATATATAACCAATTACAAGACAAAAAAAATAGTTTGTCCTAATTTTTCAACTGCGTGGTCTAATTGACATTTTCATTAAGAAAAATAACAGTTAAATTTATGTGACTTTTAACTGTATGCAGGTGGACTGATTTTAGCAAGTGTGCTATGATTTGACTTAATAAGTTTTTGTTTTTGGTTCTTTAGGAATTTTGAGCCCAATGATAATATGCTTTATTAGAAAGACCACTGATCAATAAGGAAGACACTCATCTACTTCAATTAACTAAAGGTCAAACCATAATTTTTGATCGCTCTATTTAACCAATGAAAGCACAAGGTGCTCATTTAAAAGAAAGCCCATCTGTTAATAGCTTTTAAACATTAAGCATCCGTTGAAGAAGACATTTTAAACCGCACTACTGATACAGATAAATTAATAATGCAAGCATCCGGATTCCTACGGCACCTTGCGGCACAGTCGAGAATTTGCGATAAGCGAAAGTAAGATCTTTTAATTAGTGCGTGCTCGACGAGCGTGAAGCCACTACACTTTCACACATAAGGCAAAACATTGTCGACAATTAAAGTTAATTGTACGAATAGCTGTCTGTTCTATTAGAGGAGAGATCAATTCTCAGAACGATGTGCTCTGTGCGCTCGATGCAGTTTTACTTGCGAGCACGTGGATAAGCACGCAATTAGAGGAATTCGCGATGTTTGAGAATCGCATATGAAAGATTTAGAGTGCCGAGCAGTCTATGTTTCAATGTTGGCAATCGAGGATACCGTCAGATCTGCCAAGTGGTACACTTGGGTCGGAATCAACCCTGCGCGAATCCCTGACACGATTTTGCAACTTGTTTGCCACATGTCGATCCCGATGACAATCGACATATGCAAATAAACACATAAATAATAAAATAACTATTTGTATGACACATCACATCATATGGCCAATTTCAAAGTCTGATCAGATGTATTTATGTAAATAGGTTCAGAGCTAAATTGTGGTTAAAGTGAAGCGTCGACGTCGCAATTAATCTTAGCAACATTGATATCAATTTCTGGAACGATTGACTTAAAAACCACTTGTGGCAATCAACGTCAAAGTTGATGAGATCAATAAATAGATAATGCCAGCTGTAGACTGAAATCCTTGAATGCAAATGGCTTACCAAAGTATAGACTAACCCTCATGGTTGATAGCTGAATGCTGAGAAATTTGGATACAAAAATAAACGATATTATGCGGATGGTTAAATTTCCTGAATTGAAATGAAGTACAAAAAACACAAACCATCCCTCAAAGTTGGTAGTTTACTTATACTGCCAAAGAATCAGTAAATTTCCATAATAATAAATAGAACAGTCAATGAAACAGGAATTGATAAACAAAATGAACAAAAAAATATCGTTTAAAATAGATTAATTAACATTTCATCTCTGACGCATAGTTTGTGTTTAACAACGAATTTTATCGCGTTCAACGATTTCTTTATTTTGATAATGACACCAATAATGAGTGCTATAAAACGTTTTGCTGCTAAACACGAGGCTCCAACAGCACGTCAACATCGCGGCAGCAAATTCCTCAACGTGGATAATTTAAAAAACGGCTGAAGAGGACTAAGTCATTCGAACTAGTATAGTTATCATTAATGAAACTCATTTAATATTAGTGATTGTGTAGTGTAGAACAGATAACTTTTGGACGCCAATGGGTGAACACAGTGTTTAAAAACATTAATTATTAAGAAGTAAACTTAATTGTTACTCATAATTTAAAAAATTGCGTTAAAATAAAATAATGTGCAGTCCAAAGTAATGGATTGTTATTGGAACGGACTAGTCGACCTTTAAGTTATTTGCAATTGCCCTCATTTTAGTATGATTTACATCGTATTTCATGCTAACATATTTGTCAAAATATGAAAAATTATAATAAGAGGAGCATAAAGTAGAAAAGAATTTAGAAGTAACATTCTGATACTGATAAGCAACTCACCCGCAGGGAGTAAACCAAGACAGCATCGTACTAAATCGACATACATACTAAAAAAGCACGCTAAGTTCGATTGAATGTCAATGTTCTTTGATCATAATGGTTTAATGCACAATAGTCACATATGAAATTATGTGCAAATAACTCTTGAATTGAGCACTTACTACTAAGTGATGAATTTTTGGCCAAAAACGACACTGTCGTGATGCGGCAAGCATTGTATTTATCAAGTATATTATTAGTTCCCCCTTTCGTTTTTCGACTATAGAGGAGATTAAGACAAGTTTGTTGTGTGAGCTGAAACTTATACCAAATAGCGCATTCCACAAATGTTTTGCAGATTATGGCACAATATCTATTTAAAAATAAATAGATATCTTTTGATAAAAAATAAAATTAGCATATTTTTTTTACACCTCATATGTATGTATTTATTATAATTTGCAAAAATACACGTCAAATCAAGGAAAGTTAAATAAAGTTGAAAGAAAAGTCAAACCCATATAAAGAAAAACAATCAGTGGCAGACGTTGAGTTAATTGATCTGATTTCTTGAGTTTTCATGTTTGGTAGCTAGATTGCTTTATAATTTGATTTTATCATATCAAGATAAGTGAAGTAAAATTAGTTTTTGGCTGACGGATGGTGACGGTTCGCAATTAGACATAGTTTGGGCCGCTGCAGTATTATTTATTTAAGTATATAATAATTACATTGTATTCAAATATATGCGAAAACAAATAACGACGCAGCACTGTGTGTTGTTTTCCGAGTGTCGCCAAGTTTTGGCCACAATGAATGAATAAATAAATATATAAATAGGTCCCCACAGTTTATTTTTATATTATTATATATGTATGTTACGTCTAATCTATGAAAATGGTTATTGCGAAAAATGTTAAATAAAATTTGCCTAATTCATGAAAAATGCAAGCCTGTCTTATTCGTGAATTAGGAAAATTATCTGCAGAATGCATGCATTAATTCAATGAGATTGTAGCGCTCCGGTAGTGTTTTTTTTAGAACTAAGTCAAATGTCATTTTTAACAGTTGCGAAACGTCACATTTACTAAAGTTCACGTTTACTATTTTTTTGCTCTTGTAAAGTGTATGAATAGTATTAAAAAAAATAGTAGTCCGTGTACTGATACTTTATCTGGCCGTGTAAATGATATCGGGAGATTAGCAGAAAAATAATTATTGACTATAAAAAGTTTTTCATTTAACTATTGAGCAGGTTAGGTGCGAGCGAGCGTTGGTCAGAACAGTAAAAATTCCATGAATAAATCTCTGCAACGAATCATGGGGTGTTCACTGTTTTAGCCAACGTTCGCTCACAGCTGGCCTGTCCAAAATTTATATTAATTCCAAAACTTTTTGGCATTCTATATGAAGATGAACACCACTGTAGTTAATGATTAATTTATTTTTGTATAATCAAATGATTTTTGTTCTAATTACGAAAAACACCACCGAAGCGCTACTATCGCACCTAACTAATCCATCAGTTACACCATAAGTTATTAAGAATCGACCATACACCCACTATACAAATTATGAAAATAGCTGTTAATAAAGTTTGTACGTCGTTATATTTATAATCATAGACTTTTTTGGCATTCTAAATACAGACGAACACCATTGTATTCAATGATTGATTTATTTTTATATAATGAAATAGCATTTGGTTTAGTTTATCTACTTTGCTCAATGCGTGAAATAAGCAAAAAAATCCTGCCCAATTCACGCATTCGGCAGATAATTTGTCTAATTCACGAATAAAGCAACGGGTTAGCACTTTTCATAAATTAGGCAATTTTTTGCCTATTCCATGTAATAAGCAATTTCACAGATTCGGTGTAACATGTATATAGATTAACGTCAAATAAACGCCTATTGTTTTTTTTGTACATTTTATAATAATATATGTCATAAGTCATCGTAAAGATCAAGGTTTAAATCCCATATGGACAATTTCTATTATGTCTGGGAGTTCAAAACTAGTGATTATTATATAATTATAATTTAATTGATCACCACAATATATTTTTTCCAAGATTTTCCTAATCTAGCGGATGAATACTTTAAATAAAATCTAGCTAGGTTGAGCCTAGTGGCATATATTGGTTGTAATAATAACTTATAATTTAAAAATAATATGTCACTTTTTTACAGGCTTTGATATCAGTCTGGTGTTTCACTACTTACTTAAAAGTTTGTATTTGTGTTTACTTGGTTGTAACGTATTAGGTTAAATGATTTACTTACTTAATAAGTAATAATTTCATTATATTCATCTGAATTATTAGCTTTTAATAGTCTAAATGTTAATAAATTCTATAACCTAATAATATTGAGCAACTTGAGCACCTAAAATAGGTTATATACATGTACAAATATGTTTCATTTTACTATATGAGATTTTCTCCATTTTATGATTCTAGTAACGGATGTTTTGATGATTAGTGAGAGTTTGTCGAAAGCGCTTTTAATCTAGATTACGTATTAACATAATCTAGTTAATTCTTAATGATATATTTTCATAATACTGTTCTTAAAAATATAAGAAGAAATAATGTAGAGCATTACGTATACTCTTATAGCTTAGTAACTCGAATATAAACAGACATTCAACTTTACTAATACTTAATACAATTATAATGACGATGATTAATTACTCATTTATATCGAATGATGCAACAAGGAAGTTTATTGTTTAATGCAAGTTATCACCGACACAAATGATTTGATTAAATTATATATTTATTTATCAAAATCTTTTGTAAAAACATTTTGTTGACCCTTTTATATAAAAAATGATTTTTAATGAAACTAAATAAAAAAAATATTTCATTAGCATTAAGATCTATTAAGCTAGGCAACAAAAAAGAACTGCTTATTTATTAAAGACCAAAATGCTCGGCCCTTAGGGGAACCGAGGGCCAAGCTTGCGACTGAGGCAACATATACATCCTTCGAATATCAGGGGGGGGGGGTGTTGTAACAAGGATGATGAGCACGTCTCCTCGTGCGCTCGAGAGAAATACTAATGAATATGAATGTATATGTCTCGCTCATCCGGCCGTTACAAGCTGGGTGCCCGCCCATAAGGGTTGGACAAGTAATACACATCACTATATGTCATAATAGACAGATATATTATTAAAAATAAGTAAAAATAAAACACCAGACATTCTGGGAGTCGGTGACATCTAAATAATTAATTATAAACTTGAACATATTATAATTTATAATCAATATATGTCAATTAACAGTAAGTAGCGCATTACCACCACGTTTCGAATATATTAAAATACAAATTATGATTCTCCACTCAACGGTTATTTCGCTGGAAGTACAACATCAACCGTAAATATCGCGACTATGTTAGTTAGTCAGCCTAATCCGCTGTTTACTTGTTTTAAAACGTCAACTATTTAAAAAAAATCTGATGAAAAAATATTATTTTACACACGTTTTTGCGGTGTACCTGAATCTTGCGGTTAATGCCGGGATTTTTTTTATTAATGACTCTTGTTTCCTGGAAAATATTTAAATAAATAAGAAGAAGCTTATTTGACGATTCAAGATAACAAGATTTTTTACATTCAGAAACATTCGTAAATCTTCTTCAGTATAAATAATTTTAGGAATATATATTTATGTAATTATTTTTGTCTGCATTTTATTTTTAAACAAAAGATTGGTTTAATCGTATTTGATTCAGCTCTTTTAATAATATGTTTTTAAATGTGCTATTTATAACACAGAGATAGATACTAATAATTTAGAGATTTTTATCTAGAATAATTAATGATCATCGAGAACAGACATTTCTTAATTTGTTTTTGACTAATTATGAGGTATTGAGACTATAAGGGGCTAAATCAAACAAGGCGAACCCGGGCTCTGGGAAAACTATGATTCCGGGACTCATGACAAAAATGGCACTTTATGTATTTTTTAACATCGTAATATAAATAATAATAGGTACGACTATGCTACAAACAATATAAAAATTAACCACCGTTGCGCCTAATTTTATGCGAAATATTTTAATTAGGCATTAACAATTTTTAAAAATATTTATCTGATATTTAGTCGTGCTTTCTTTGCTGCTCAGTGTTGCCATATAGTGTATTTCCAGTCCAGGTCAAAAGCAATAAAATCGATTATGAGAATATAATGAAGCACATCTAAACCGAATTTTGCCCAATAGGAGAGCGCAAAAAACAAGTATCAATTCTGAGAAGTCAAAAATTCACGTCAAAAGCAATAAAATCGTGCCGTCGCCGTCGCAGTGGGAACGCTCGTTACCGAGCGTTCCCACTGCGACGGCGCCAACACGATTTAATTGCTTTTGACGTGAATTTTTGACTTCTCAGAAGTGATAATTGTTTTTGCGCTCTCCTATTGACCAAAATTCGCTTTGAAAATACTTTGATCAGCCCTCTTATATTAAAAGTCAATAGTAATATCGGTTAAGATAGCTAACATATTTTTAAAACATAGTGTAATATCGAAATTAGCTGGCTTAGTTCGTATTTTAGACTTGACCTAATAAAAGTTCTAATACTAGTTTTAGAACTTTCATTAGGTTAGGTTTGGGTTTGAACAGCAAATGGACGTTTCGCAACTGTCAAATTGAGTTTCATAGCCATTTTAAAGCAATCAAAAGTAATAAAAACGTGACGTCGCAGTGGGAACGCTCGGTAACGATTGATCAAAATTCGGTTTGAATATATTTTGATCAGCTCTTTTATATTAGAAGTCCATAAAATATATCGGTAAGGATAGCTATAATATTTTTAAGATATAGAGTAATATTGAAATGCAGATATACTGTGGAGCAATATGTGAGATGCGATGTTTGTCTGTACTTATTCTTCCGCTTATTTTACTCTGAGAGATGATTTGGCTTAGTTTGTATTTTGGACTCGACATAATGAAAGTTCTAAAACTATAATTAGTTTTAGACCTTCATTATGTTAGTTTGGGTCTGAATAGAAAATAGACGTTTCGCAACTGTCGAATTTAGTTTCATGGACATTTTAGAGAAAATTGTATTCTGTAATGATTTTACTGAAATGACATATTAAAAAAAAAATATTTTCATAGTGTAACCACAATCCAAGATTATTTATTATTTTACGAAATATAAAAAAAACATTTTCAGCGGCTTCATTGCTTTCCATTCGATAAAAACGAATATCTCAGCATACACAGAAAACGTTATTTAACATGAAAAAATGCAATTTTCTCTCACGTCTTATGTTCATGTTTGAGTAATACAGTATTTTTTAACGAATGATATACATGTTATAAATTGTATTTTCAGCAAGAGATAATTGAACCCACAGTTCGCTGACCATGCATTTTACGATACAATACGAAGTGAAAGATGAATCAACGGCACCCACTTCGTCTCGCGTAAAAAGCATAATATTTGGGTTAATCAAAGCGCAGTTCGTTCTTTTATTTTCATAATTGAGTTTATTTGGCAAAGAGCGCAACGGTGGAAAATCTGTGCCAGTTTGTGCGTTTTCTTAGACCCGAGCCGTCCGCGAATCTAGGTTGCAACCGGTGCAATAAACACACTCGCCCAATGTATCAAGCGCTCGCCGTTGGCTGGGTTATGCAACGAAGTGCATTTTTGCACCAGAACAGAAACCGCCTGGTTTAATTGGCTCTGTCTTTGTCGAGTGTCTCTGTGTGTGTATAATGTAATAATATAAACACGCGGTCGGGGAGGCAAGGTCTAATAGACGTGTAGGATTCAAATGCACACGACACATCATTATGCATATTGTTATTGTGATAATACAATAAGGAATGTGCGATTGCTTTATTTAATCATTCGAAAACGATAAGACAAAGAAACCATAATGAGTTATGTTTCTATTTAAATGATAAAAAAATATACGTATATACCTTGAAATATATATTAGAATAGAACAATTATTATTAAAAATATATTTAAGGGCACCGGAAGGATAGATGTTATTTGACTAACATTAATGTGTTGTTCAGATCATCGAATACAGCAAGATTGCTTAATATGCGTTCGACGTTGATGCGTATTTTAGTGTAACGTGGCCACTCAATGGTTATTTCGCCGCCAGTTCAACACTAATCGTAAAAGTTTAGTGCATAAAATTGTGTTTTTGTACGTGTTGATCGAATGCGAATTGAAATTAAATAGGTTTATAAATTTTAATAAAATAAAATAGTAGTTTTTGTTAAAATATTTAAAAATCACCTCTGGATTAAAAATATATCTTTTCGAAGCCCAATATATTTTTATACCCAAAAATCCTTTTTACAACTGCTGATTAAAATTAAAAGTCAAATGTAGGTCGAGAGACAGATAATGTCGCTAACCTTTGATTTAATAAACATGTAAATATATTTATATTTAAATCGGTGTTGTTCTCATATTTGCTTTTCTGTTCCTTTTTTTCGAATGAGATTCTATTTTTTTGAACTGTTTATACATTTTTATGTACATATATGCAAAGAGAAACAACATGTAAGTATTATCATTTCAGTATTAATAATCACACATGTTTGTACACACGTGCTCTTGAACCAGTAATATTATTTCTGACGCACTAATGTTAACAACTATAGCTTAGTTAAAGCGTCAATCATAAATAGCTACTCTATTATATGTGTAATCAATTCGTAGAAATCAAATTACAATTCTGTTTACATGGATTGATCTGTCACACTTTATAAGTGAAGCTATTAAATGTATAAGATTGTTATACAAACTCAAGCATTTGCATTTTTTTGAGTTATTCTAAATTAAGTACTACTGTTTTCTAAAAATAGCAAAAAAAAAACAAATGTATTTTCAATAAGTATAAAGACAGATATCAATAGAAAGCTCATGTTTTATTTTTATGATTTTAAAGTCACAAGACCATGCAGCTTAAAAACACTGCAACAGATGTTAGAATTTTAATGATATTTACCATGAATTGAAATGTTGAAATTACGCTCATTTCAAACCCACTCAAGGATTGTTCATGGCTAGAATGGGATTGAAATAGTTTTTTTAGTTATATACTGTATTAGTAAAATCGCTTATTGCGTAAAATATGCAAAAAAAATGCCAAATTTACAAAAAAGGCAAGCATGTTGCTTCGTTCATGAATTAGGCAAATTGTCTGCCGAATGCGTGAATTGGGCAGGAATTGTTTTGCTTATTTTTTTCATTTCATTTGGGCAAAGTAGCGCATTTCATTATATACAAATAAATCAATCATTAACTACAGTGATGTTCGTATTCAACTATAAATTTTATCAACAGGTACTTTCACGATTTATGTAATGGGTGTATGGTCAATTTTTATTCTCTTACGCCTTATGGTATATTTGATACTCAAAACAGTTATTAATGGGGTGTTCACTGTTCTGATCCAACATAAAAAAATCATTAAATAACAATATATCTGCTAATCTCTTAATAATATTTTTAACGACAACACTCTTCATACACATTAAAGAAGCAACAAAAATGTATCGTTTAATAAACGTGATGTTTCGCAACTGGCAAAAATGACATTTGACTTGGTTCCAAAAAACACTAACGGAGCGCTACGATCTTATTGGTATCATATTGCATGAATTCAGAAGATAATTTGCCTAATTCATGAATGGAGCAACGGGCTTGCACTTTACATGCACTGGGCAATATTTGCCAATTTCACGCAATAAGTGATTTTACCGATTCTGTGTAACATAGTATAATAAATATTTATTTATTTTCAAATCTTCCATTGTATGCGTAAGCCCAATGTGTTACAAAGGGATAAATCTGTATCAACTGGGTAAGTCAACTATTTTTTCTAATTATTTATTTTAATCTTCAGTTGTAACCTAAAATGCATAAACGCAATGCGTTTTAACTGGGTAATCTGTACCATCTGAGTAAGTCAATGAGACATAATGCTTACCTATAAGTAAGTATTAACTACCAGACTTTCGAATAATTACAATAAAAGTTCTCATTGCGTGACATAGTTCATTTTGAATACATAGGAAAATCTTAGGCTTGATTATAAATTTTTTTTTTTACTAAGTAGCCTAATTTTAAATGCTGTGGTTAGTTTTTAAAACAGAATCACCATAATGACGACTTGAACAACTAAAAGAGCTACGAAAACATCACACAACGAAAGAGAGATCTCAGTAGCACAAAAACAATCATTGGTATGAGAAGACGCGCGTTAGAGACAATACGTATTGTTCTTAGAATTCTCTAGTTTCTGAGACGTTAACCAGCTATTATCACCGTCAATAAAAACTACACTTTATATGAAAAGACGCATGGCAGACAATACGTTCGACTCTTAGTTCTTCTTTGGTTAACGCCTTAAGGCGTGAACAATTTTGGAGGTGTGTTCAAGAAGTGATTCAATTTGTTCATAAACATCCTTCCGAACGAGCAATAAGAAAGCTGTGGCAGTTGGTCACATCGGGCATAGGCTGATTGACACGAGAGACACCAGCGGATTCAATCCCTGATATTCCACTAGAATTCAGCCGACAAATACAACTCTACACAACATCATTCGTGATACGAAACTGTTTAGATATTGGGTAAATTATATCTATGAAATAAATTATTACAGTCTACTTGCCTGCAAAGTCACACCCCTTCATTCTCAATTCGAAACATACATACACATGAACATACATATTTTAAAATGTTTAGTAAAATAAAATTATGTAAAAAATTATAGTGATGTGCATCATTTAATATAAATTGTTTCAGCTCCTCATAGTGCCGGCTATCGCCGAAAACATCATTATGTCTAGCAATCTCCTTCAGAAGCTGGATGGCTTGTGTAAGGGGTGCGTTATTGAGCGCTGATTTTTTGACCTTAATAGTCAAGAATAAGGGACGCAATCGCGAAATCGCCGACAATCGACGGATTATTTTTATATTATACAGCAGATTAAAAAATTTCAATAAATTGTGTCTCGAAGTTCTTAGCAAAAATGCACTAAAGTACAATCTGTTATTACGGATACGATCTGAAAATTTTTCTCTTAAACTTTACTTTGCTGAGAGCAATGGAACCATATTTGACGTCGCTTCATATCGCGAATCATCAATAATTTTTAGTGACACGCGCTCCACATAAGCTGTACATACTAAATATTTATTCCTGCTCAATAATAGAGATTTTATATTGGGGTTTGCGAGTAATTTTCAACGGCAAACGTTAAAAATTTCACCTAAATGAAACAAAAGGTAAAAAATAATATAAGTTAAAGACCACTGGTTTAAAATAAATGACTATTTATTAAATTTTTCTGCATAAATAAATTATTGTAGATACTTTCCTTAACACTATTGTGCTGCAGGGACAACCATTCTGAGCATGACTCTGCTCATTTAAATTTCTTGTACAGCACAAAATATTTGCATGATCTAATCTAACGGTTAGAGCTACAGGTTGAAAAGATCTAGATTTATATTCAATACCTCTTTGTGTTTATAAGTTTATTTGTGGCCTTCAATATTTTTAACTTAGCTGGTAGAGCATAAATAAGATTATTTTTAAAGATAGTTTTCCTGATAGCTATGAGCAAACATTATGGAGGAATTACATAATACGTAGGATGTAATTTTCTTGGATTAATAAATACAATACCAAGGATATTATTTACTAGTCATTGAGATGAACAGATTTTATTGATTCAAACACATATTTCTGTATATTTTTACATCTTTATTATTTTAATTTTACACTTTTACAAAAAATATATATTCAATAATATAAAACATTTTACTTTTTACAACGTACAAAAATACATTTGAATATTTAGTTCCGTTTTAACGCATGTAGTTGCCGTGAAGACGTTTTGCTCGTTGAGTAACATACACAAACACACTCGGTGATGACCAACTTAAAACGATCTGACAGTGACCTGGATAGGAACCCAATATTAGAAATATACATTACAGACACACGAGTAATAAACCTAAACGAGATAAATGTTTCATTGGTGTAAATTTTGATAAAACGGTCGAATTGGGTTTCCATCTGTAGCTTTCGTACTATCGATAATGACAGCTGCACACCAACATCAAGCAGCACCATTTACCGATAGCAGCATCCGAGATGTCCTTGAGTATACCAAAACACACAACGTATCAAAACATCAAGTACTCCGTCGATTCTTCAATCTTCACCAATCGAGGCGATGTTATCTGACAAACAACTGAGATACCACCAGCTGTGTTCACTCATCTAATACACGAGAGACCACAGGATGGTACCCGGCCGTGTGCCAGTATTTTGATTCACTTTCTTCTCACGTAGGTTTTCTGCACTTTTTTTCATAAATCGCGCTACGTCGTCGCACACTCGAATTGTACTGAAGCTTTGTCATGGCGCAAAGTTTTCCCTGTGACTCACAATTTTCCTGCTCATCTCATGACTCAACAATGCCCACAAAATAAACCCCTCCTACTATCCAGCTATGAGCTCATGATGCCTTTGTGCTGAAATTGTGTTAATCACAACTAAATTACGCCTTTGTAATTGATCGATCATACAAAGGTTTTAATTGAGATATTAATTAAAATGATTTTTACGTTCTATAAAAACTAAAGAAATTGATTCCAACATAAGGATGCAACTAACAGATTATCAATTAAAGGTCGTTTATACTATCGTCGATTATATCGTTATTTATACGTCAATTATACACTGCTACCGCACGTATGTACATCGAGCTGAATAGTGGTGAGCAATTTGCATAATTTACCTACTTGCTATAACAAGTCGACAGTCATCTGAACTCGTCAGAGAATAAATAAAAAAGTTTTCAAACCACTTCTCTTTAATTAATTTAATCGAGGCAATGTTAGTTTATAAATAACATTGAGATGAAAGTGATAAATGTATTCTAGCAATGCTAAAGGAAAATACAAATACAAATCTTCAAAAGAAATATTTTTCCAAAGAATAAAAAAAATATACAAATACTATATAAAATAAATCTGTGAAAAGAAAATTATTAATACATTTGCGACGTTCATTGGTTAAAAACGGGAGAAGAGGACGAAACTTTTTGGGATCGATTTTTCTAACTAGTCACATCTTTATGTTTTGAATACGTATTTATTTTTTGCTTCCACCCAAAGCCAAAATACATTCAAAGCGGTCACTTTTAAAATTATTTTACTGTAAGTATTTTTTATCCTATCAAAAATAGATTTACACGATTATAATTCTGGTCGTAATGTTAATGAAATTATCACAACATAAGATACAGATATTACTAATATTGTAATCTTTTGAATCAATACGAATAATGTTTAATTTTAAGAATGTCTTAAGTGAGCTAATGAGACAATTAGTGATAAATCTTAGCAGCACAGTCTTAGCTGCGACAACATAGGAGTCGGGATCGCCGCCGGGGCTCCGCCCTTGGCTGTTAGATCCTCCAAAATCATCTGCGCCTCTAGAGATTGCAGCGCCTAGAACTGTGCCATGAAGTGTTAATCTTAATAAAGGCAAAAATTCTCCCCCCCCCCCTCTACTCACATTATTTGAAACGAATTTTTTTCTTACAATCTTTGAATACGTTCATTTCTTAAATGTTATTGACAAATTTTCACGGCAGAAAAAATTGAATATGTGGTTAAGAAAATGAACAGTAAATACAATATTTACAGTAAGGCAGAACATATTGAATTACAGCAAATTTAGTTACCGAACCTTATTCACAACCACTGTGAGAAGTTTTTTAAGCATATGGAAGAAGTGTTGTACATAAATATAACAGCAAAATAAATACCACATAAAATATTAAATAATAAGCGAAATTAGCTAACCGGGTTTTCAGTCATTTAAAGAAAAAACCGGCGTTTTTGACTCAATATTAATATTTTTCTCAAAAATTATAAATAAAGCACAAAATCGATGAATAAATTCCTAAGCAAAACAACAGCGATAAGACTCTTTGCCTCATTGACTCAACTCAAAATCCATGAATGCATAATATATATCATTATTATGATTGTTTCAAAAGTGAAAGAAATTTAACTACAAAAAGATTTTAAATTATTTGAATATACTATACAATTATATATAAAAACTTATTAATAATTAACCAACGTAACGTATTTTTAGCATTGCAAATATTTTTTGTACAAAAATTTGAATTCATCATGATACACTTCATGCATTATTTTTTTTAAATAAATAAAGTAAAATACAGTATCCCCAATAGCACGGTAAATTGTGGACACCCGCAACTTTACGTGTGAGCGAGCCAAAGGGAGGATATTTCACCACACGTTACCGATTTGCAAAAATGTATTTTCTAGTACCCCAACTACATGCACCCTAATAGCACGTCCCTAATTGTTAATTTTTTTTAATATATGTTTTAAACAGAAAAATAATAATACATATCAAAGTTTAAGTATGGATAACAAAAAAATATACTTTAATAGAATATATTAAAAAACTGATTTTATTCAGCATTTTATAAAAATTCGTTCGATTGGGCGAGAGAAGATAAAGTAAGAACTTTATTCTATATCAAGATATACGATTCTACAAAAAATCTATCGCAAAGAACATCATTGCAATTAAAACAAATTTATTAATATATTATATTTATGGAGATATTAGAATTACTTTAATAAAATTGAATTCTAAATAATTAAATTTTATATTATTTTGTCACAATCGATAAAAACTTGTATTTATTAGCTAAAATATCACTTTAGATTGTTGTTGTAAAATAGAAAGGTACACTATTAATATAAATATTGATCAAAGCTACATTACTAATTAATGTCACAAAATAAATATCAATTAATAAAAATGTATGTGTACAATTATTTGTCTAAATTATTGTTATACAACGCCGATAACATATAAAATTACATTAGTTTTTTCCCCCGATAAGGTCTCATCACAGATTAGGATATTTTAAGCTTAATCTCACGGATTATTATCGTGATGATTAATTCAATTCGAGCTAGGTCATTCATGTATGGTACAAAAATATCGAATACATATTACTGTATATCAAGTAATACAAAATGGATAATTTTCCATACCCTGAACTTGCTGGTTGATGATTTAAATAACTTTATAGTGGATTATCTAACACATGTAATTGTTGAGTTCACTCTTAATATTCTCAACGTTTCATATGCAAATATTTAAATCTATATAGATTAATTAATTGATAAGGTATAAATATATAAATACAATTATTTTATCTTTGAATATTGTTGTACAGTGTTATCATCAAACATATGTACATATATACTTAGAATTAAAAGATTATCTGAATTGTTAGCATATTGCATTCAAATGGGTTTTCCAGCGTTTCTTAATTCTGGACCTCCTCTGGAGGAAATGCATCTTGCAGTCCCGCAGGATTTCACAACATGGACGAGCTTTGGTGGGCGAGAAGCCAATGCGGGACTCGGTCACCGCAATGCGGACAAAGGAGGCCATTTCCCACGCGAAACGTGTTGCATTCGCTGTCGCAAGGTGACACCGTTGTCTTTGAACCGTTTCTAGTTCAGATTAGATATGTTTTCCTTACGGGGATGCATCAATATAACCATAGATAACCTTTAAAACCAACGACTGCCTCGTCATAATTGATACGATTCAAAATAAGCGCACGTGTGCATCCTAAACTAATTATTTAATACAGCACCATCTACGAGCACGCAGATGAACTAAATACACTATGGTTGAAAAATGCGATATATACCATAGTTTCAGTTATTATATATAGATGGCGTTATTAAAAATATTTTTTAATATATAGATTTGATTTACAAACAATTTGTGTTCTATAGTTTAAATAAAAGATGGATGGAATCACTGGGATCGCGTTTATACCTCGTTCTCTTTTCGTCTCGTTGGACCAGTTAAACTTCGTTGTCTTCATTTACTCACGTGTTGGATGTTAGCGAGACACATTGCCACTACAGAGACTCTGGAAAAAAGAAAAATAACAATAATTGCACAGTTGTAAGATAACAATAATTGTGGGTAAATTTATGCGACAAGAGAATGACCGATGACTTAAAAGGAATGATTTATGCGCAAACCGACAAGATAAAGTCACTTTAAACGTTCGTATTTGATTATGGCGACATGTGAGAGCGTCTTATTTTAATTTAATATTAAATTAAGTATGAATAATTGGCTTATTATTTAATAGTATCGTACAAGTATACTTATTTATAGATTTCAAATTATTTATAATTATTATTAAAACATAATTAAATTAAATTAGTTTATCCAACATATTTGAATTGAAAATAATATTAAATAAATTTAGCCAACTTTAAAACCATTATTAAAATATGTATTAGTTCACTTGTGACTAACTTCAGCGCTTTCCACACAGATGATCACATTTATTATTTAAATTAATAGCATAAATATAAGCAAAATACTAGTGAGTTGTTCCTTTATAAGAGATTTTTTACTATCGTATATGCATGGTCATGATATTCATCCGTGAGATTAGAAAAATCTAATAAACCTAATTGGGAATCATCGATCAGAGATAAAATTATATAAAAATCACTAATTTGGATGTTACAAACACGACAGAAATTTAAAATACTAGGGTTCATATGCGAAATTTCGAGCTCGTAAGTAACAGCACCCCGGAGGAGGGAAGGGAGATGCGACTGCTACTATATAGATATATTTTATACAAGTATTCTAGAGACATGCAAACTTTTCCGCTGCGCGATTCAATTAATACTATAGTTACGATTGAATGGTTGATATTTCACAATAGTTGAAATCTGCGATGATCAATCGGTTCAATAATTATAAATAATATAATTAAACAAGTATTAGGCTTAATATGGGATTCAAGCTCAAGTCTTCAGGTGTTAGTAATCGACTTACACTACTTATATATCGTACTGAATACATACAGGTGTAATGAACACATTCAATACAACACATGACGTTTATTACTGAACATGTCTCTCTTTTATTCATACACACTGGAGTTTCCAAATATTAGTTATTTTTAACTATTCGAATATTAAATATTAACAATAAAAAATAACAAAAAATGTTATAATTGTGGGGGCCGATTTATTTGGCCACAAAACTAGGCTCTACTCTAGTAACACTGACGTGTGGCGGCGAGGGTAACTTTAACTATTGTTGGACCACAATCTCGTCCGCCAGAAATCATTCGATTTAATAATCGTATAACTATTATAACAACTACAAAAAAATACAACTGCAATATATGTATAACAACCACCCGTCAGCATTCATCCGCTAAATAATAATTGAGTATTAAATGTTCCAAGCTTAAATATGTATCAGATTAGTAATTGTGTTTTTCTTCACATAAATTTGCAGAAAAAATATACATTTTAATAAATTAAAATTAATTTCGGAATTTGTCAACAGTAGTCGTATCAATGATGCTATTTAGTACCGGGATATTTTTTCAACCCTAAATCGACAATGGTATTAATGGAAATAAATTAATCTCAGTTAAGCTATATTATGCTTTATGAGTTTCCACTCGGTCATAATGCGACAATAGCAGTTAAAAACACGTGTAATGCAATGCAGGAATGCTACAAAGGATTCTAAAAACTTCGTTCCGGGAATATTGACATTAAATATCTACGTAGTTCGGTTAGTCCTTAGAGGTTGTTAGTGAGGATATTAGGACTTTCATCAAAGCAAGTCCGAGATTAACGATCAGACATTTCAATATGCCAATAATTAATGATTCTAGAACAAAAAGATATATTTTTGAGTCAAATTTCTGTAGATGAGAAGTGGATCATTTACTTTAATAGGCGACGTAAAATGCTGTGACTGGATGCCAATCAATCCCCAAATACACCTCCAATAAGATAATGTTATGCATTTGGTGGGATATAAAGGGTTTAATTCATTATGAGTTATTAGATTATTGATAGACAATTACGACAGACACATAGTGTGCTCAGCTAATCCGTTTAAAAGCCTAAGACCTTCCCTTATAAAGTAAACAAGGGTAATTTTACACCAAGACAACGCTCGCCCTCAAATATCCAAGAATACGATAGAAAAATGTATTTTCCTGGAAACTCCTTCTCCCCCAACGTGTTCTTCAGACATTGCTAACTACTATTATCTATTTAGATCTCTGTAACAGTTTTTAGGTGGAAAATATTTTACAAAAACGGATATAAAAAACCGACATTAAAGAATTCATTACTTCCAAAATCACTATTTTTAGAATCAGAATTTTTTTTTTAAACTGAATAATAATTGTATACGTAAGGCAAATAAGGTAACCAAACAAAATATAATATAAGCCCTTCAAGTTCTAAGGGCTACTATCTCTGAAGGTGCCGATATAAAGCATATGAAAACCCGAGCAGCCAAGGGCGGAGCCCTGGCGGTGGGCCAGATTCCTAAGTCTAAGTTACTATTTTACTATTTTAGATAATCTACTAAATAATAAATATTTTACTCAAGACTTCGAATAATGAATAGTTAAAAACAGGCTAATATATTTCGTATTGAAATATTCGGAGTTTTGCTATAAAATTCAAGAAATATTGAAATTTTATATAAAAAATTGTTATTGCTTTTAAGCGTTTGAGCATAGGGTAAAAGTACACTATTGACTTGTATTTAATGTTAATAAATCTATAATAAATTAAGATAATTTGATAAATAATAATAATAATAATAAGTATACGTAAGCTTAGCTTATGATAAAATATATATAATGCTATATGAACTCGGCGAGCCCCGCTCCTGACCGCTGCATCAAAGTCACCCACTATAATATTTTTAGATTGTTTATTTTAATAATATTGGAGATTAAAATCTAGTTTTGAAGATCATAAGATTATATTTTATTATGTGTATTAATGTGGCCCGCGAATTATATTACATACAAACTGGTCTGCCATATGTAAAAGTTAAGGAAACACTGTTGTTGTTCGTCAATTATTTACCTGATGTTTATTCAATTTTGATTTGTAGTGAGTCATAACATGATTATACTACCGTCGTTAATTATAATGCTAAAGTCAGTGCCAAGGATTTGTGTATGTATATAAAAACAGTAATTTAACTATTTTTGTAATGATAAAACGCGACATTATACAATTGACTGCTCTGAATAATTAAGGTATTGTCTGAATCAATCGATAAAAATACAATTATTATTTGTGATAGTTGAGCTTTCAACTTATCAATTACGACCTAAAGATGTAGAACATGCCGTGAATGAAAGGTTAAATGTCAATTTAAACAAGGCGATCTATGAATGCACTAATTTAATGTGATGATTTGGTTTACACGTTTGTTGTGAGTTTGATTTAAAAATCCACATGATATTTTTGGTCGCCTATGTGTACATCACATTGCAACTATTGACATAGGTGACGGTGTAGACTTTGTAGTGTGGTATTTTGCTGTTAATAGCGACCTTGAACATGCTCGAATCAGCAGTCATCACTATGGTACTAGCGCTGAGCTGCATCAGGCGTCGTCAACACGTACGTCATAGTTCGTGACGTATTTCGGATTTATCTCCGACGTTGCACAATCGCGAGATTTTGTTGTTACGACAGTTTGCCGATCGATGAATTGACATTGACTTTGAAGCGTGAATCAGGCCCAAACGTCACGGTTGAAACTTCAGTGGGTGAATAAGTGATACGGAATTATTTCAGCAATTGTGTAAACACGCTTTCGTCATTAGTGATGCAAAATTAAATCGCGTTTCGCACATTGTGTGGCGACACACATGCGAAAATAGTTTTTTTAGTCCATTTAGTTGGACGCGGATGCGGAATTTCAGCTTCCGTTCGTTTTATAAACGTAAATTTAATACAATACAGATAGTCACGATTGCATAGCACATAAATTGAAATAGAAAAAATGAATAGCTTCTTTCCAGTGAGATTATCACGCGTGATAGTTTGATTTAATGGCGATCTTTCCGTTAGCTTCGTGATGGACTGTAATAATTTATAGTGTGCAGCGTTGAACTCTCCTGTTTATAGCAATGTGTGCTGAACGAGATTTGCAACAACGAAAAAAAAAACAGGAGAGGGAAACCCGCCGGAGTGTAGTAGCAGACGCGCCGGTGGCAACAACATGGCTACCGACAGTAAGCGTTGGCAAATTCTACAAGTCTATTGTCTGCGAGACGAGAAACCGAGGGAATAATCTGACATTTCCTGCGAGCGAGATCGAAAACAATTTGTTCTAATGACTGTAGAAGAACTGAAGTGGAAAACTCGTAGACGTGTGCCCAAAATTGAGCGTGAACGCTATATACAGCACGCGAGCGTTAATCATGGATTGAAGGTTAAAACATAATCTAAAAAAATATTGAAATATCAAATCTTATATGTTCCTGTATCAATAAAAATCTAGTGTCTGGAATAGTAAACAAAAATATATGAATAATACATATACGTGTTTCGAAAAGTAAATCCAATAAAAGAATTAGCACATTCGTGTTTATAAAACACTAGTGTGCTGCGCGATAGATCAGTGATGACTAATACCTGATTATTATATATGTATTCCGACTGATCATCATAGATTATGGTTTTCTAGATTTTCCTAATCTTACGTATGAATATGTTATGAATGCATAGTGACAAAATTTTAAAATTAAAAAAATATATATCTGATGTACAGATGTTGATTTTAGTTCAGTGTTTCAGTACTAAATTAATAGTTGTTGATTGTTTTTACCCTGTTGTGATCATTGAAGATTAGGTTTTTCTAGTTTTTACTAATATCACGATCGAAATAGATCGTGTATATTGGCATATATTATTTATTAACTGTAATAATAGTTCATAATTAATAAAATATATGTCACTGATTTACTCAAGGGATTTCAATCTGGTGTCTCATTACTTAGTGGTTGTTGATTGTGTTTACTTAGTTGTAACGCATTAGATCATATTATAATGGAAGATAACAAAAAGTATAAAAGGGAGCAGAGACTTGATAAAGAAAAATTAGATCGATTGCGTTACATTTCCGGTTTTTGTAAATATATATATAAGAAACGCGTAACAACTGTAGTAAATAAATAAAAAAATGAAAAAATTGCGTTGAAGAGCTAGTTTCTTAAATTAAATAAATTGCCAATTTATAAGAAATTCACATACATCTCTGTCAGTAATATATATTTTTATATATGTACATGTATAACTATATAATAAAAAAACATTCATAAAATATGTCAAAAATATCAAATAAAATTTATTGTTCAAAATTAAGGTGTATAACATTTATGTTTAACAAGATTCTTCAGCTAAATAACCGACTGCATCACAATCACATGACATTAACCTCGAACAGTATATATTACATGTTCACGTTTAAAACATACCTAGTTCAGTCAAATCTAACGTATATGTGCATTAAATCGGAAAAAATGATAATGTTTACGTATTATAAAAGAAAAAACTCACTTTCGGCATCGGGGCCCGTCGTGGGGAATTCAAAATTTGAAGATTTCATTACGTAGATTGTTTTATGATTGTTTATCTAATTTAATTAATATATTCTTCTAATCCTCAGCACATTATGTATATATTTAATTTTTATAGGTATAACACACCTAGATAATTTGCAACCCGATAATTTATATTCAGTCAAATGGCGAATTAATGAAAATTACTGTCGCATAGCAAAATTTTATTTATACATAATAATTATTTAAAGCTGTTGTCACGGTGATGTCGGCCATCTTGTTTTATATTTGAATGCTTGTTTTTCATTGGTCGAAACAACCGAATGCATTTAACGGTGGCTCGAAAATTAATCGGAGCAAATTTTATTTTTATTTTTATTATTATAATTAAATATATTTCTTTTGTTTACGTGTATTATACACCATTCATACAAAGCGATACGATTGAGTATATAATGTTTCAATTTAAAAAGCGCGCGTCCGGAAGCGGAAACGGCTTAGAACAATTACATATAAGATTGAGACATGGACGCAGAGAATCTTTGAATATATAAAAGTGAATAATGTTATAGGATTCACAAATCATAATATGAAGGTAAGACAATTTTATTTTTAATAATATTAGGCACTGCAATGCCAATCGGCTCACAAATATTTATTGGGTAAAAGATTACTTACAAGCAATATACAGTAGACCCCCAATAACACGGTGAATTGGAACGTGCTATTTAAGTGCGGTATCATCAACTTTTGAGGAGTCGATTTCGGCGATTTTTGTTATTTCGTTGATATTCTATGGCTTCGAAAAACTCGTCCAAAAAACGGTGTTTTACAAATCAAAAACCGGCTTACCGTTCTTAAAAATTAAGATATTTATTATGTTTTAAATTTTTATTTAAAAAAAGATGTAAATATTTGTTTAAAATTATGCAATACAAAAAATCAAATTTCATTGCTTATAAATATAGTATTAATGGTAAACTAATTAGAAATATATAATGTAATATTCAAAAAATGCATATACAGTAGACCCACCCCCCAATAACACGGTAAATAAGAAACGTGCTATTTGAGTGCGTGCAGTTGGGGGACTAGAAAATATTTTTTTGCAATACGTACGTACGAATCAGGCTTTTTATTTTATTAGCGGATCAAGTTGGCGAATGAACTTAGCCAAGTTATTAACAATATCTATTAATAAAAACTGATAAAAATGTGATTAAAAATATATAAAAAAAAAAAAAAAATGTTAAACGCTGATATAAATTACGGCATTTTTAAAAAATACATGTAAAAATTATCCTTAGCTTTTTTTAAATGTCAAAGATAAGTTTTAGTAACAAAAAAAAATTCGCTACGCTAAGATATAGGCTAATTTTATATTTGTTTTTTTTTAAATATATGTATGTAGAATAAACAATATAGAATTAAAATATTAGTGACTTAGTTACTTGTTAATATCAAATTAGAAGTATAATAGTTAAGAGAAATAATGAGGTTAACGACCAACAAGCGCGCTGTCGGAATCGGCACTATTATTTTCTAACCACCTAATAAATGACTTTGATTTCGCTGCACTCGTAAGCCAACGGAATAAATACAAATACATTGAAAAGGGTATTGAATAATAAAATTAACTTGCCCTCTCAATTGTTTTGAGCCTGTTCTTTAATAAATCGCATTTAGTAGCGTATTAAATACGTTTTTGGTTCATAGGCGAAAGATGTGAAGATCTAATCTTTATATTGTATTTGAACGTCGCATATACAATTCCTAGTAATGTGACTTAAGGATAACATGATACAATTCGTAGTATAATTATAATAAAATGGATTCTTGGAAACGAATACAGTTTTTTTCCACACTAATTGTAATAGTTACTATTATTATAAATATGTTAGTACTAAGCATAGCTGTATCTATAATCTAAATATGTCTGAAAATAGTCAATGATGACTAGACAAAATAAATATGATTCTTATAGGGTGAAGGTTTTCTTCAAAATAATCTTATTGCAATTCTGATACCTGTGTCTGTATGCATCAGCGAGAAACTGTAATCACAAGCTTAAGGATTAATGTCGAATTGAATCGCGTTCATGGTCACGGTTCCCCACATCCATTACAGCACACGTCTGGGATAAGAAACGACCTTATAAGCGTTGTAAGAAAGACAAGCCACTAATGCGGGTCGTGCTCTGGTTTCTAAGAGGAATAATGCCAAAATGGTGAATGAGAGTTTTGTGGTGGTGGTGGAAGGCTCAGGCAGCGGCGGGGCTGACGATTAATTTGTGGTTAAAAAAACTCGAATGGTTTTATATAGAAAACCGGTTCGAGGGGGCCGATAGGACATTAGCACTAGGCCTTGAGCTTGCAAGTTGCTCGTAACATAGGCGAAAATCCGAGACGAGCGCTTATAATCTCATGGCATTGTCAAAGCGCAGTTCAGCACGTGTCGGTGTTTTTTTTATGAATAATAAACATTATTCACACGTCACGTATTCACGAGAACGTTTACATAACACGCATTGACGATGGAAAATCTCGTTCGTTTCATGAGTCATACTGAAACAAGTAAACATGGAAAGCTTTTTATGGCATTGATGTCCCAAAAATATTTTAATCGTGATAAAACTTGTGAGTAAATCAATAAGTAATAGGTACATGTGTGTATTGTGTTTTTTTTTAAATATTTTTAATAAGATGTCTATGTCTAAAGATATCAAAGGTCACATTTAGTTACTCACTTTGGGCATCTGGTGAAGAGGGTCGAATATTTCCGGAAAAATCTATAGTCAGTTTTGTTCTCTAAATTTGTATTTATCTAAAATAATGCTTTGTAAGCAGAGCTATGGAGTCGTTGGAAATTTTTCCCGACTCTGAATTTAAAAATTTCGATAAGATAATAACATTAAACTTCTTCCTCAAAAATGTTGTCCTTCTTGAATAAAAATATCTGAAATAACATTTTTTTAGAATCTGCAGCAATTTATCCACCTCGAATAAAAAAAATCTGAGATGGGATTTTTTATTTTTAGTGTCCTTTGATTTTTTCAAAATCTGGTCACATTAACAACTTATATTTATATGTATGTGCTAACATATTAAAACAAATCAATAAATGTAGCTGCTTATTAAAAATGAAGCGATGCACTCCGTTCCATCCCGCGCACCATAAACCAATTTAACAAACAACGGTAATTTTTATTTTCAGATTTTCTCTCCTCGTGAAAATACACACAGTACTCTTAATTTAAACAAATTTTCTCTTATAAAATCAGCTTCAAAGCACAAACAACGCCTGTATCTACCCGGTGGGGTATTTAATAAAATTATTCTTTCAAACCAAATCCGTTTTTGTAACACGAAATCGCCCCGAGGCGAGCGCTTGTATCAATATCAAAAACCGACGTTTCGTTTTAATGAACCATTGATCAATATTCACAAAAGTACACAGTGCGATATACGCACACAATAATAATAAAATTATATATAAAAGAACGTCGGATCCTATAAGGGTGAATGGTTTGGGGTCCGAGCATGCGCCCTTTCAAATGTCAGGGGTCACACGTGCCGATTACGTTGTATTTACCTCAACTAAACTGACCTTGGAGGATATTGAAATTATACAATAAAATACACGCATCGAATAGTTACTTTTTTATAGCCCATACATAATTACAGTGGTCATCATGAAATAGCAAAAAAATACATTGTTTTTAAAATTAATAATCAACAAGACAGGAGACATTACAAATATTTTTATATATATACACACATGTGTATGTATAATCAGGCCTGCTGAGAGGGGGGGGGGGGATAGGGGACAAATTTCCGAGGTCGTTTCTCCCAACATCATGGCAAAAAAATATTTATAAAAAAAGTAAAACCGACCTCAAATAATGCATCTCAACTAAAATACAGTTGTTTGAGATGTACCTATTTACTGATGTATTTCAGGTATTACTTTTTTTAGCCCTTTTTTATACATATTATATAAGAAATAAAAGGAGCGGAACATTGCCTTCAAAAGCACCCACTTTCTATTCGTATTCAAAGGGACAGATTGTAGTTTTATATTATATAGAATGTGTATTTTTTGGTAAAGTTATATTTTCATTAGTAAAGTCCAAATACATTTTCACCAGTAGATATATATTTCTACTAGCGAATATATAATTTAGTAGATAGGCGCTAATATGCTGCTTTAAAATGGCTATGAAACTCAATTTGACAGTTGCGAAACGTCCATTTGCTGTTCAAACCTAAACCTAACCTAATGAAAGTTCTAAAACTAGTATTAGAACTTTCATTATGTTAAGTCCAAAATACGAACTAAACCAACTCATTTCGATATTACACTATATTTTTAAAATATGCTATCTTAACCGATATTACTATTGACTTTCAATATAGGAGGGCTGATCAAAGTATTTTTAAAGCGAATTTTGGTCAATAGGAGAGAGGAAAAACAATTATCATTTCTCAGAAGTCAAAAATCCACGTCAAAAGCAATAAAATTGTGTCGGCGCCGTCGCAGTGGGAACGCTCGGTAACGAGCGTTCCCACTGCGAAGGCGTTGACACGATTTTATTGCTTTTGACGTGGATTTTTGACTTCTGAGAAGGGATAATTGTTTTTTGCGCTCTTCTATTGGTCAAAATTCGGTTTAGATGTGCTTTATTTGATTCCCACTCGTAATATTGTTGTAAAAGGGTTAACTTGTACCTATTATTATTTATTCAAGAAATTATATTACGATGTTAAAAATATATAAAATGTCATTTTTGTCATGAGGCCCGGAATCATTATTTTCCCAGGGCCCAGGTACGCTCTCGGCGGCCCTGTATATAATACATAATAATACTGTAGTATCTTATCACGTCATTTGATAAAATAAAATTTACTGAACGACTTATAAATACACATTTTTATCAATTCAAAGATCCGCTACTTTAAAATTGTAAATTAAATATATTTTTAATTTTAAACTAAAATAGATTTATAGCAAATCTTCTAAAAATATTTTTTATTTTTATTAATAATTTTAATGACTTCATAGAAATTTATTTTACGGTATACAATCGTTAAAAATATTTTATAGTTCCACAATGGATTATTAAAAATAGTAATTTATATTGCAGAAGCAAAACCGCCCATATATTTTATTTTAATAAAAGCAATTGTAATTAAACCGTAAATTACTGATCTGAGACAATAAAAAATGGCAATTTATATTTCTGATATGATTGTTATGTCAAACTTCTGTAATATTTATAAACATGATTAAAAACTCATTTACGATAAGATAAATGTTCACTTATAGATAGAAAACTATATTAAATATTTGTCTTTAATAATGTTCGGTTAATAAAGATGTAAAAAATGGTAAAAGCAAATTTAAAACTTTGCTAATATGTATTTAAAAAAAAATTAAAATTAAGCTTTATAGTTTCTGCAAGAAGAGATATATGTATATATAAATAATATATAACAGCATAACTTAAGCATTTCAAAGCTTTTTTTAAAAAGATAAAAAAATAACGTATTTTTACCAAATAAGTTTAATACATAAAACGCTTTTGACAAATTTTCACACATATTATTTATTTCAAAGCATTGTTATGCTTAAGTTTCTCTGATATATTTATCATTCCAGATAACTTAATAATAAGTTTTGTAGATTCTGATAATTTAGCAAAAGGGTTGCCAATCGAACTTGGCTAATTAACTAATATCAAGTACATATGTATATGTGTAACAAACACATCTAGTCAGTGTTACTTAAAAAAATATGTTTAACATTTAGCTGTAAAGCAATTTTAAAATTTCACAAATTTATGTAAAAATATAAAAATACACTTTTTAATAATCACGCAGCAGGATTATTTTTAGTAATTTAGCTAGTAATTTATTTGGATAAAACGAAATTAATCATCGGCGCAGATAATTTTTGTATGGCGCGGGAACTGATACAGTTGGCAAACCTACAGCTCCAGATACTCGGTACTCCCTCCCTAGCAATTTGGTATTGCTTAGTTCTGAGAAATTATCATTCTAATGAAGCTCTTTTTTGCTGCTCTAGTCTGCAGTGATTTGTGAAAGCGATAGGGAGAATGGTGCTTTAGCACACAGTGAGTTGGTGCGAGCGAGAGTAATAATGGTGCTCTAGGCGTTTTGGTGTACACCCAATATATAATTTGTAGCGGTGTTGTGACATCTGGAACTGCGACGCGCTAACGATAGGTCGCGGGGCGCAGTCCCATCACTAGTCTCGTTTCTGATGTTGACAGATTGTAGTCGATGCCACCTGCACGAAGTCAATGAGCTACAGCAATTCTGCGGCGTAATATGCATCGGAAATTTTGATTTTCACTTAATTTGTGTCATGTTGGTACTACCACTTTGACAAATGTGTGGTAATGGATTGGCAGCGAGACACAGGTTAGCCACTGCAGATGATTAAATGTTTACGTTTATAATTAATTACACGCCGATCGGTGAGGCGCCGATTGGCGGAAGACATCGTGTTCTTTAGTTTTCGGTGAGTATTTTGTAACTTTTATTTAGATGTGCATCTATTTTAATCAACCTCATAGCGTAAAAATAATACTCACAAGTTAAACAAAATAAGTCCGGGATTTTTACTGGGAAATAATTGTTTAGTCATTACTTCATAGTATACATTATTGGCATATTTTATATTTCAATGTGGTGAGCTCAATTCTCAGAAAATATTTTATTATTATTCGTTATTATTATAATGATTCTATATTACTTCAATCAAAGCCCACGCCATGACTAACGACTTTAATTTATCCAGCGAAATCGTATGAAAAAGCAAATTTTCCTCAAATTTCACCACAACGATGTAGGCATAATCGATTTTGTTACGGCAGTTAGCAACGCGTTAAATTTTCAATCGAGCGGTTTAATTAAGGTTGCGCAACGGAAAACGGACGCAATTGGATTTTTTCTGTATATAAACTGAAGCATAATATATATTATATATTGAAAATTGTTTACGTAAACACGCGTTTATAATATATGAGTTTTTCGTTTGACAATCTTCTCTTGTCGACGTTCATTGGCAACGGTACAATTTTTCAAGCAGAGTAGGATGTGCATGCGTCACATGGTCCTATCTATAATCGTCTCGTGCATTGAAAAAATATCAAAGAAGCGCATTTTTAAAAACGAGGAACGAAACTTAAATATACGAAGCGAAAATATTTGTTTTTGTTTAAGGCGCTTGACCTCGGAGAGTTTCGCTTTTTGACGTGACTAAGCTTAGATAACGATGGTGGATCGTATCTACAATAGTACACAATATAATAAAAATCTAGACGATCTGTATTTGTTCATATTCGTACACGTTCGGAATGAAGTACATAATTATGTAGTGAAAGAACGTAAACATGACATCATTATCTCGAACACGAGTTTGTAGGGAAATTATGGTATAGTAAATTTTTGGTTATCCGTAGACTATACTAGTTGTAAAATATGACTAAAAGACATGGTTGAGAACCTTATATCAGGTGGTGATGTTATTCCATAACCGAACGAACGTCTATATAATCTTACGAGACACTGCTAAGAGCTTATCTTGAAGAGTGCATACAAAATGGCAGTAAGGCGATAACGCGATGCACTTGACACACGTTTATGAATATTTAAGTATGTATGCTTATGCAGGGGAAATGTTTTTCATTATAAATTACAGAAAAACTAACAAAAAAAATATTTAACACGGTTAATTTTTCATTCTCGAATGAATTTAATTTTAGGAAAAATAAAATTCATTCGAGGAAATCACATTTTACATTTCCCGGAATTATTCAGGAATTGTGCAAAAGAAATCTCTGATGGTCGGTTGGTTTGCTGCCAAAATTTCCGACTGCAAAATGCACAAATTTTCCTCAAGTGAACTAGGTCAAAACTCTGCAATATTAACTATTTTTTAACTCAATATCTTTGAAACATTTCTATCATATATTGTATATGTTATTACATTATATAATAAAATGGTTTTAATTCACTATCTTTCGTACAATCTGACTGCGCATATGTGTTTCTGATGCTCCATTAGAAAAATATTCATATCTTAAATGAATTCCTGTTATGATGAAATTGTCAATACTGTAATTATGACTAATTTATAATCATTGTAAGGGAATTGTAAATTAAAGATTAAAGTGGAAAGAAACAGACCAATTACTATATTTTGGTAGATTTTAATTCGTCAGCAGCATAATAGTGCTATCAACGTTGAAGGTTAGTTTGTGCTCTGTTGATCCACTTATTCGTCAAATATCTTGTAAATTAAGTAAAATAATATGTTCTAAAATCGGTATATGTTTATATGATACATTATTATTTCTATTATACATACTTTAGCGGATAAAAAAATATATAAGATATGTTTATTATATTCCAAATAAAAATAGCTTATATGAATTAACACATCTATCCTGAAATGCACTATTGACTTATCAATCACCTGTTTTAAAAATGTAAATGGGATTTACATCGCAGTACTTTAAAGTAATAAGTCAACACGAGGGTTACTTTGCGTTGTGGTAATCCAATTGAATTCAGGGGGTTTATAATTTGAACTAAATAACAAGTGGCGTCTTCTATGCACATTATCTTTTAAATTGCATCGTCTCTTGAATCGACAATTTTATTTCATCGATGGGAATAGTGATCGTTTTTAAAACATTTCTATATATAATATATAATATTCACAAAATATATAAAAAAATAAACAAAAATTTACATAGCACTATATAATATAAGCTAAAATAACTCATAACCACTATAAAATTTATAGCCAGAAAATGGCCACTGAATGATTTTTAGGAGATGGGAATTACTGGTTTTATTTAATTATAATTCCAGATAGACTATCACAGATTAGTTTTTATAGATTCCTAATATCACGGAGGAATATCTCTATATAAATATAAATAATTAAAATAAAATTGAGTACAGCAATATTTATTAATTGTTAGCTGTAATAATAGTTTATACTTATTTAAATATATGTTACTGACTTATAGATTTTGATTACAGCTTTGTCTCTCACTACTTAATTAATAGTTATTGATTGTGTTTCCTTGGTCACAACAGAAAATTTAAAAAATCAGTTTTTTGAAAAATTAAATCATCAGAAATCCCGAAACAATGAAGATAATGCAAAAATAAAAACTTGGTCGGGTGTAACACACATGCAAAACATTCCAGTTTTTGTAAATATAAAAAAAAATGCGTAATTTGACAATATAGTGTATGAATATAAAAACTAAAAAATCGCATTGCAGGGCTCAACTTTTAGTACCAAGTTGTTGATTGTGTTTACCTGGTTGCAACGAAATATTTACAATAAATAAATAAATCAATAATTTATATTATGCATTCATCAATGGAATCTGTTTTCATACAAGAATTTATGTATTGAAACTGCAATACAATACATACTTATTCTAACATTTCCTTTCAGATTAATTATTTTTTTAATGTAATCATTTTATTCTTAATGCTCTAATCATTTCAAAGGTGATACTGATAAATTTTAATTTAATTAATTTAAATCGGATTTTAAAAAAATAATACCGGTTTTTGAACTTTGCAAAATTCATAAAAAACGGTATTTAAGAAACGGCAAACTAATGGAATTGTATTAGATGTTCTATTTTTTTTAAATATTTATCTATATGCATATATAGTAAATATGTATTTTTTATTATATAGGTATTTTTTGTTCCTTTTTGATTTTAAAATATATTTTATAATTTAAAAAAATCTAAGCCGCTTTAAAAACCGTATTTTTATAAAAAATGACAACCTGATTTTCAGGTATTTTTTTTTCTAGTTTATGATATACTGTTATCTGCATGATATTATTTTAATTTGTGTGTGTTTCCTTGGTCACAACAGAAAATTTAAAAAATCAGTATTTTGAAAAATTAAATCATCAGAAATCCCGAAACAATGAAGATAATGCAAAAATAAAAACTTGGTCGGGTGTAACACACATGCAAAACATTCCAGTTTTTGTAAATATAAAAAAAAATGCGTAATTTGACAATATAGTGTATGAATATAAAAACTAAAAAATCGCATTGCAGGGCTCAACTTTTAGTACCAAGTTGTTGATTGTGTTTACCTGGTTGCAACGAAATATTTACAATAAATAAATAAATCAATAATTTATATGATGCATTCATCAATGGAATCTGTTTTCATACAAGAATTTATGTATTGAAACTGCAATACAATACATACTTATTCTAACATTTCCTTTCAGATTAATTATTTTTTTAATGTAATCATTTTATTCTTAATGCTCTAATCATTTCAAAGGTGATACTGATAAATTTTAATTTAATTAATTTAAATCGGATTTTAAAAAAATAATACCGGTTTTTGAACTTTGCAAAATTCATAAAAAACGGTATTTAAGAAACGGCAAACTAATGGAATTGTATTAGATGTTCTATTTTTTTTAAATATTTATCTATATGCATATATAGTAAATATGTATTTTTTATTATATAGGTATTTTTTGTTCCTTTTTGATTTTAAAATATATTTTATAATTTAAAAAAATCTAAGCCGCTTTAAAAACCGTATTTTTATAAAAAATGACAACCTGATTTTCAGGTATTTTTTTTTCTAGTTTATGATATACTGTTATCTGCATGATATTATTTTAATTTGTGTGTGTTTCCTTGGTCACAACAGAAAATTTAAAAAATCAGTTTTTTGAAAAATTAAATCATCAGAAATCCCGAAACAATGAAGATAATGCAAAAATAAAAACTTGGTCGGGTGTAACACACATGCAAAACATTCCAGTTTTTGTAAATATAAAAAAAAATGCGTAATTTGACAATATAGTGTATGAATATAAAAACTAAAAAATCGCATTGCAGGGCTCAACTTTTAGTACCAAGTTGTTGATTGTGTTTACCTGGTTGCAACGAAATATTTACAATAAATAAATAAATCAATAATTTATATGATGCATTCATCAATGGAATCTGTTTTCATACAAGAATTTATGTATTGAAACTGCAATACAATACATACTTATTCTAACATTTCCTTTCAGATTAATTATTTTTTTAATGTAATCATTTTATTCTTAATGCTCTAATCATTTCAAAGGTGATACTGATAAATTTTAATTTAATTAATTTAAATCGGATTTTAAAAAAATAATACCGGTTTTTGAACTTTGCAAAATTCATAAAAAACGGTATTTAAGAAACGGCAAACTAATGGAATTGTATTAGATGTTCTATTTTTTTTAAATATTTATCTATATGCATATATAGTAAATATGTATTTTTTATTATATAGGTATTTTTTGTTCCTTTTTGATTTTAAAATATATTTTATAATTTAAAAAAATCTAAGCCGCTTTAAAAACCGTATTTTTATAAAAAATGACAACCTGATTTTCAGGTATTTTTTTTTCTAGTTTATGATATACTGTTATCTGCATGATATTATTTTAATTTGCGATTTTCTTAATTAGATAAAATAGAGCAAGCATAAGTACAAACTTTTAGTTGAGTTTTAGTTGAGTACATAATAGCAATAGTTGAATGGAATGATCACATACGTTAGTAGAAAAAATGTTTAATAATTATTAACTAAAACTAAAACTAGCATAAAATAATAAATTAACCATATATCTGAGTTTTCAAAACGTCTGAATTTCAGACATTTTGTCCGAATTATTAAAATTCAGTAGTTACATTAAAATTTGATTTAGCTCCGAAGTCGGATCAGATAAATGTTTGGCATTCTAATTTAATGATCTGGCTGTCCCTTGGCTCTTTTGTAATATTTAAGCGCCCCCACAATTTGAGCTGGTCGAATACTACAGATGGCTATTAAATACTTAATCTATCTAAATATATATATATAAATCAATGTTAGCCAATTCTAATAACCGGCCCTTAACCTACGTACAAATTTTAGATATATCTGATTTTAAGCAATATGTTTTCAAATCAGATTATGGAACTGTAATGGGCACAGTTGAGTTCAATTATAAATTATTATATTAAGAGTTGAAAAGAAAGAAAATTACGATTCTGTAAATGTTACACAAGTATTGTAACCTAATGTATGTCTAATCGGGTTGGATCAAAGGCTTTACACTCACGGACCATTGCCGAATGTATATTAAAACAAATGGAGCACATTTTCCGAAGGTCCATAAATACAAATCGTCGTACACACACATATCCGGTTACTATGCACAAATGACAATGATACATACGACTACAGTATGTACATATATGTGTATGTATTCATACAATAATAATTATTAGCTGATGAAGGTGAGGCTTCAAATTACATCGTGCGAAGGTCGCCTGTTACACGATGTGATGGATGACAATGATGATCGCAGTACTTAGCCATTAGAATCGGACACCGACCGGACTGGTGCTGACGATAGTAATCTGATACGGTTCAGATTTTCAGCGGATATCGCGAAACCTCCGAACCGGACGGTGGATGCGGACAGGCTGCCGGGAAGAACGTCCTTGGAGTTCGACCTGTGCTACCTTTGACCTTCCGCAAGGGCATGGGACAACTGCAGTTGAGCTGCAGCGCGCGCAAACTCCCGACATATTACATTCTACTACATAACGTGTATGCAAATTGGTTATCTCGGGAGATCGAATAATCGACAGGTTACATGTTTTTTGTATACACACAGATTCTAATTCAATTTTTTAATACAAAACTACGTAATTTAAATTACGACTCTTATATTTGGCAGACGAAAAGTAATAAGTAACATAGTTTAGTACTAGCTATGTCACTTGGCTTCGCCCGGCGCCACTTAGAAGCCTGATATACGTTTAAATATACACTTATCCATGAACATAAGTGTGAATTGTCTAACTCTACTTATGGGTGTAAATAATTAAATTTATGATACATATACTCAGGCCAGCCGAAAGGGAAAAATTCTCCTTGAGCGGCTCAATTCTGGAAAAAATCATAGTAAGTATATATTTATAAAAAAAAAAAAAAATCGACCTCAAATAATGAATCTGAACTAAACTACATTTGCTTGAGATGTAACTATATATTGATGTATAGAAAGTTCCTTTAGCTTTTTTTTTATACATATTACACAAATAATAAAAGGAGCGGAACATTGCCTTCAAATGCACCCACTTTCTAGGATAGGTCACTGTCATGTCGACAGTGACTAAGCCCATGCGCTTAGTTGGCTTTTGGCACTTTTGAAATAAATTTTCTCAAAACATAATTTTGTTGGTTTGTTCCTTGAAATATGTTAATAAACGTCTGGTCTTCCTCTGATTTCTCGCGTTTAACCGATAGGGGAAATAGTTGATGTTATACTATATTAAAACATAGCTAAAAATCAATATAATGAAGAGAGCGGCATGAAAGTCTTCAAATAAAATACATACAAACACAATTTGTGTTTCATATTAGAAGAAATTCATTTAAAAATAAGAGACCAAATATTTTTTGTTACAATAAAAAACTGTATTTTAACTGTTTTGTGACGAAAGATTTAATAAAAAATCACTACTACATTAATAAACAAAACATTTTTAAAATACGTCATATTCATAACTTTAATGAATGGAAAAAATCGTTAGGCAAATGTAGCTTCTGCCTATCTTTTAAAAACATAAAAGTAATAGTTTGTAATAGTACCCGACATTGACGGTGACTAGACCCATGCAATTAATTGGTTCTGATACTTATTCTCAAACACATTTGAAGTCGAATGTTTTAAATCATGAAACATAAATGAAGTTAAAATCAACGTCTAGTTTTAATAAACGTTCATGATTTACTGCTTGATTTGGGTTAAATATCATTATTTTTTTTAATTTTTTTTTTTTAATCTCATACCATAAAATATTTTTAAAAAACAAGCACAACTAAATTAGGAAAGCAAGTACAGTTTTTTACTAAAAAAATAGCCTATAATAATTTATTTTAATTAATTAAACATTAAAAAAACGTTTTTTATTATACTATTATTTTTAATAAAAACGGTGTTAATAGATAAAAAGAGCTTTTTATATGCAAAACATTAAAAATATCTTCGTCATCATAATAAAATAAAGCATTTCGAGAATTTTACATTTTAGGAATTTTATTGATTGGGTAAATATTAATATTTATTGTTTAATTCATAGGGTATTTTTATATTTTATCTTTCTTAGATATATATTTTACTTATTTTTACCGACAATATCACTGACCAGCATTTCAATTTCAATTTTATTTACCTTGCATATATAATAATTTATACATGTATAAATTAAAAAAAATCGTAAAACTTTCATATATAGAATTAAAACTAAAAAATCGCTGACACTAGCCAATTTTATAATTTTTAAATACCATTTAAAAATTCTACTTTTTTAATTGTATCAACGGAGCTATTATTTTTATAGCCATATTTTTTTTATCAATATGGTAGAACAGAATGGCTAACAAACTATGTTGAGATAAATTAAAATGTCAATTCTCATTAAAAGTTTGATGGAAATCCAAATAAACGGATTCTCAAAGATAGTTATATCCCATATAATGTTTCAATTTGATTGAGACTTAATGTTTGATATTTTGACAGTAATGTACCTATTATGATCACGGATTTAAAACTACTTCAGAATAATTGCGAATTTGTGATCATGGCAGGTCCATCAATGTCGAAATATTCAACATCACAATCGGCTGGTTTTTCTCAAATCATATAGATATACATATGCAGATAAACACTTTTTTATTATGAGAGTATCGCAATCACTTTAATTATCACTTTTTATAAGGAGAGTACCGCAATAATATTAAAATAAACTTCAGTTTTTTAGAATATGTGAAATGAAAACCTCGACAATGTGTAGTATTTATTTTAAATCTACGTAAGTTTTATTTATGGGATACTTATATTTTTTAAATAATTTAATAAATTAATAATAACCTCCCCCCGCAGTCAAAATTAAGCAATAGCATGTTTTCAATAGTAATCATTTATCAGATGAGTTCTATAAAGCAGCCTTTCAATAATGAGTTTAAAATTAAGCTTTAGTTACGGTTACATGTAACTTTCCAGTTGACATTTATAGACTCAATTCTAAAGCGCTCTCAATCAATATGTTTTGTTAATTATCAAACTGTCGGATGAAAAAGTGTGTTTCCATAATAATCATTCATGTCATTTTCAGACACGCCCAATAAAAAATTGATTCGACTAACGTTTATTTAAATTTCATAGTTCAGTGGTATTGCTATAAGCCAGAAGTTCACGTCATAGTTTTATAATATGTGTAGTATTATTAATTTTTAACACCATTTTTAATAATTCATATTAAACCAGGATTTCAGAAACTTCTATATGCCTTTCACCATTTAAGAAGCTTGTCCTTAAAAAATACAAATAAAAAGACAAAATTTGTGTAATAACCTTCAAAGCTGTTTTTTTTAATTATATTTCAGAAGGTTCCATCCCAAAAGCACCCTTAGTAAAAATCTTTATGAGATACAATGTTTTTTGTGGACGCGATAACTGCTGTAGAATCAGAACTACAAAACATATTGATTGATATATTTTTAGAGTTGAGTCTATAAATGTCGACTGGGAAGTTACACGTAATCATAACTGAAGTAAAATTGATCCGATAAATTATTACTATTGAAAACACAAATATGCTATTTATTAATATTGAGTTGTCTACATAATGGTTATGAAGAGGAAGGGGGGTTGAATTAATTAAGTTTTATTAGTATTTTTAATTATTTCAATAAAATTATTTCCGAATTATAATTGTTTTTCTCATGTCGCATAATCAAAGAAAAAAAATTTGACTGCTAAGGTAAATTGCGAAACCACCCTTATTCAAAAATATTTTTTAATATAACCATTTAAATATGTGAATACAGGATAAAAGGATTTTTGAGGGCATGATTATTCAGATTTCTATCAAACTTCTGAAAATTTGACCTTGTAAATAAGTTCGTTAGCCAACGTGATCCGCCATTTTGTTTCAAAATGTCCGTAATTAAAAAAAATCATACATCATTATATTATAAGCGATTTTTAAATAAATATAATAGTTTTTGCGGTATTTATATACAAATATATGCAGTGAAATTGTTAGTTCAGAAAATAAAAAAAAATAATATCTTTAAAAGGGATACTATGGCAACCCTACATATAAAACAATAGATATCGTAATTCAGATAAGTTAATAAGCCACTGCTCGAAAACAAAGTTGTTATGACCAAACTTCCATATGTTTACTTAATAATTACGCTATGCGAAACGTCCGCCATGTTGTATTATATTTTAAAGCATTATTGATCGTAATACAATTTGAAATTACTACGTCGTGGCTTTAGTATAATAGTTACCGTATATAAATTGGCCTTAACGCGACTTTTCTACGACATGCGTCAATTTTCAACATGGCGACCGATTATTAAAATTAAAATTACAAGCGCGGAAAATCGCCTTCGCGATCTTATCGCTCGTCACCTGGAGTGGCTAATCTCGCTCGCGGACGGATCAATGGCAATTTAATTAATAGAGCGCGATCGTTACATAAAATGGTCGTCAAGCGTAGAGTAACAAAAATGCATCCGAAAAAAAGACCGTAACAACCTGCTCGTAGTTAAGTTCGGTATTATTCCATCGTTACGTAACGCATTTTTTATTGCTCTGAGACCGGATTTATTAGTGCGAGGACCGATTGCAACGAAAGAGGAATCTCGTTAAACTGAATTCGATCAAGGTCGCGATTATCGACCGTCATGGCCGAAAGTTCATAATAAAAATTGGGAGTTGTGGCCAATAGTTTGCAATAAAAAAATGAGGTTCGATTGCGTCATTTCTGCATCTCGGAGCGGACGCGCAAAAAATGGCCGCTGTCGATCAGCTGAAGCGTCGATTTTCCTCGTCGGCTTCCAGAAAGCGTACGCGGTCGAATCGATGGCGAAGGTGAGTAAAAAAGTGGCGATTTACGCAAAACGATAGTTTGACAAGACTTACGTGTCGTCGGCTTTTTTGCGGCGTTCGGTGATGCATTTTCACAGTGTGTTTGCGAACGCGCTTTTTTGCGTCGCGTTTCAAAAATTAACGAACATGGTCGAAAATAGACGCGTTGTTACCGGAAGCGGCAGCGAAAATATAAACAGATAGCGCACGTCGCGATTTACGGTTTGTTGATGGATGATATTATGTAACGAGCGAAGCCTCCGTCCGGGGGTCGCAGAAGCTCTGCGCCGGCGGAGTGCGGATCGCGAATGGCGTTTCAGACGATTCGAGCTACGAACGTGGAAAAGGCATTTTAACCCTCTCGCGACCGGCGGCCGGTAATTCGATCGGTAACCCACCCTACGAACGAACACGTTCAGGAACAATATACTTGCATTTTAATTTTAAACGATAAATTTTGAGATATAAAACAAAAATAACAACAAGCTTTTTGCCGCAAATATAAGAAAGAACGATTTACACGTGTCATATTTTTTTCTGAAAAGGTAGTTTTTAAATTTTTCTGCACAATTATCGATTTCACTTTTAATTTCTTGCGCGTCAAATCATCTATATTAAGTTTTAAAATCAAGCAATAATAATTATTGTTTATTTGCATAAGTCGCATCATAATTTGATATATTGTAATAATAAGCAATAAGTTAGATTGTTATAGCCATATTAATCAAATACAATGTCTAAAATATTATACCGGTTTATTAAGTATTAAAACTAAAAATTTAAATCTAGATAAACGAACTAGAATTACCAATAAATTATCTTGTGTAAGTATTTAAAATAAGCAAATGCTTTTTTCACCCATTATATATTTTAACTTCTTTAAATTTAACCATAACTTGTATTTTATGAAAAATTAAAATTTATATTATTCGAATAGCTAGCTAAAAATTCGATTAATGCATATTATAATAAGCCCGAATATATTTAAATATTCGAGTTGGAATCTCTAGTAAAAATCAGTGGCGTAGCTGGAGCTTGTGCCACTCAGGGTTTCTGAATTTGTCGCCTCTCAAACACACCAACTAAAAAAAAAATTAAAAACACACCACGCATACTTTGTAAGTCAACCAGGGTAGACCGCCTGCTATTTTATATTTTTAAATGTCTATTTTATAGGCCTTTAAACGGCTAAATGAGCTGTGACATTTATTATGACATTTTGTGACTAAATAAATCAAGTAAAAATAATATTCTATTAAAAAAACAATAATTGCTTGTTATTAAAAAACTGAACATAAAATGTTACGAACTAATTATGTAACTCTCGTTAGTGACTACCAGCCTAAATTAATATTTCATTTTTGTGAAACTATAACTATTTTGTGAAACTATATTGCATTACACTAAAAAATACTGGCTTTTCTTTACTTGGAAGCAAAAACATCATTTTAAAACCTGAGTAACAAAAGCAAGTGTTGCCTAGGGTGGATCCCTCCCCTAGCTACGGCACTGGACTCTGGTAACTGCTACAATGTCCAATGAGGTTCACGTGATCGTTATAGTATTGTACATGTTGGCCGTCCTTCTTGGAGCAAATAGTGTATATACAATTAAATTCTTATTGGAATCCATCACTATTTGATTCGCATCTTTACCTTCTATAAGTGTTACCATGCCTATCTAAGCAATCTTGATCTCAAAATAAAATCAATTTATGCATAATTTAGATACATTACAAAATATGCTATACCATTTTTGAAAGAAAAATAATACGAAAAGCAATTTTTATTTATTTTCTATACGCGTTAATGGGAAATGAGTATTCAAATTTAGTATTAACATACACATCGTATAATAATTCCCAAACAAAAACAAAATTTCAGCGCAACAATTAAATGTTAAAAAATGCTAGAACAAATAGTCGCGCCGAGCGGGTTAACGCGGCGAGGCAAAACTCATCAAACGAAAAACTACTTTATGGACATAATGCTATAAGGTGTATTTTCCAATATGCGGTCTCCCGCCGTCGTTCTGCAATGCGACGCGCGCAATCGCAGTGAGAGGTGACCTTGGCATTGAACTTGGCAATGAGAGGCGCGCGGCTATAGGCCAAGGCGAGCGGAGCGCGGTGCGGGGCGAGCGGGACGCAAGCGGCTCGGCGGAAGGGGGGTGTGCGGCGGGGGGAGGGGAGGCGATCGGCCAGCGGCTCTCAACACCTGACCGACATCTGTGCAATTATAATAACACTTCTGTAAAATATGACATCATCCAATTTCGATCAAAACTTTTGTTTTGTTTAAATTAACTTGATAGTTACTCTGATTAAAATAATTAAGTTTATGAGATCACACAACTGTAAAGTCCGGACAAAAGTTCTGACCTACGGAAATTTAGTAAAAGTAAAAAGGGTTATCTGATCAAACTTTAATATATGTATATATACATATATTGTATATGTATGTATGTATAATGTATTTGTATATAAAATAAATTTAATAAACAACATCTATATAAAGGCCAAATAACTTTGTCGCTTTTGTGTGACGTCACGAGCGTCAGGAAATATGTTCACTGAGTTGCTAATAATAATAATTTATAATTGCTCACACCCTTGTGTATATCACGTCCATTTTCACTTCATCGCAGTATTATGCCTGCACAACACTCTCTGGAAGTTGGCCAAGGTTGGCTAAGGACGGAGAATGTAGTGGGTTACTTCGGTCGAGCTCGGTTCTGCCTGCTCTAAAATCTTTCGGAAGTTGTCCGAGGCTACCGAGAACGGGAGGTAAAGTGGGAATAATTCAGTCGACTTGGCCAGCTTTGAACGCTTCCGAACATTGTCGGAATTTTTTCCGGGTCAAAGGGACCGAAGTCGGAGCTGCTCTTTCGAGCGCGAGCGGTGAGATACTTCCCCCTTCGCTCTCTCGCGTGTTGACGAGAGTGAGAGAGATAATGATATGGTGGTTCGCAAACTGAGATAGAACGAGTAACTCGGTTCAATTTCAGTATGCGCGTAGGCGTCCTATGGTTAACACGCATGCATCGTGGTCACGTGGTCAAGTTATAATACCACATGCTTATTGGGGATTTGATCCTACAGCAGGACGCATGTTAACATGCAACAGTTTTAAAAGTTTTAAAACTAACAATAGATTTGAAATTTCATTGGATTAAGCTTGTATTCGGTTTAATTTATTTTAAATTTTGTATTTGACGTCACAATTCTGTAAATCTCTATTCATGTGAACATATACGCACCGGAAAATTCGTTTGTGATCAAATACAATTTTACTGATACTGACAGTTAAATTGTAAATCAATTGTTTGACACATTTTAACTGTCCGAGTCGGTGAAATTATATTTACTAGCTGTCGGTACCTCACTATCGTGAGGTACCGATAGCTAGCGAGTGTGCGAATACCGGACCCTCAACTTTTTGGGTTTTAAATATAATTTTTGCTTCGTTCTGATTTTTTTAAATATTTTTTAAAATTTAATGGTTCAAATTGGACATTACTATTTAGGATTTTCAATGATAGACAAAATAGTTCAATCTATAAAAAACTACTTAACATTTTCAATTCATTTGAAAATAGGTTTACAACTTGACTAAATATTTCCAGAAGAAAACATTTTATATTATTTATTAGATTTACAACGATAGATTTTATCGTTATATTGAAACTTAGATATTTAATGATAAATCTAAATATTGTATATCATTTATGAATAGGTTTAAAACTTGGCTAGATAATAATAAATTAAAAATTGTACTATGAAATTTCAATACAGCGAAGCTCACGAAACCAGTGAATAAATTTTGGTGTACTGAAAATTCGTTATATTGAATGTAAGGAAGATGATATATTTTTATTTTATTTTTAATTACTATATTACTACAGCATCAAAATAACCTCTTATAAGGTTGACAGATCGTTTTTTGTCCTTGTTTAAGGAAAATGTATGAAACACAATAAAATTTGTGAAAAAAATGTTTTATAAAAAAAGTTTGAGGGTCAACGAAACACCTGTAATGTCGCTTTTGAACACATCTGGCACACGCAAAGTCAATGATGAACTGAATTCTTAGAAATATTTTGTCAAGTTATAACGTCATTCTTAAATTCGGAGCAAAATATTTTGTTATACTGAGATTAGTCTTCATTACAATGAAAACATTTTGTATGAAAGTTTTTCGGGGACAAATTAAAGATTCGTTATACTGGGAATTTCGTTATTTCGGTATTCGTTACAAAAAAATATCATTGTATTATTTTTTAAAATAGGTTTGTAACTCTACTAAATATTAATAAAACAAAAAATATCAAAATGTTTTCAACATAAAAAATAATATTAAAACGTGACATTTTGTATCATTTAAAAGTAGGTTTACAGTTTAATAAATAATAATAATAAATAGCATCGGTTACACATCCGCTCAAAAATATTACTGATATGAAAAAATATTTTGTTACACCTTACTAACGCAACAACACAATCGATCATATATAGTTAGTGCAATGTGAGTGATTATAAGTCATTGATTGTGTTTTAGCGTATTTTAGGTGTTTGAGTGTCAGTTTTAACGCTGCATAACACAATTTTATCATAAATTTAAATTTTCGTAACAAAAAAGTTTTTTGGTGACACCATAAGTTACTTTATAATTAAAAAAATATTTCTATGTTTTATGTGTAAATATAAAAGTAAGTTTTTATTTATATTTACTAATTAGAAAGAAACAATAATCTAAAAATCTCAAGCATCAAATCTGTTACTTTAGACCAAAAGTGCGCTTTAAAAATATTAATAATTTTGAAACCTTTGTCTTTTTTGATTAAAAAATATTTTGATTTACATATTTTTTAAAGTAAATGTTTTTCTGCGCAGCATTATATATTTTAATAATTAATGAGTGTTAAAAGTTTTCACTATATTTAAAATTAATAATAAGCTAAAGATATTTAAAATCTATAATAAATTAATAATATTTAAAATCCATAATAAAATAAAAAATATTTTTAATGTTGAAAAAAATATTTTGAATAAATCTTGAAATTTTATTCTGAAACTTTTAATTTAAAAAATACTTAAATTAGTGTTATACATTTTTGTGTAGTTTACTTTCAAAGGCGTCAGTAAGAGGGATTTTTGCAATATTAGTTGGTTGGTAATGAAGAGTACTTATTTTGAAACTTTGCCCCTTTTTGTTGAAAATATTTTTTAAAGCAAAGTTTTAAAAATTCTCTAAAAACTAAAACTTTTAATTGCCAACGTTCGCCAAAATTTAGGTACATATTTTTTCTGTATAGAGAAGCTAATACATATCCACATTATTTATATTATATTTTAAATCTATAAACTAAAAAAACATTTTTTTTAGTATTTTATGATTTTTATACATATTTTAGTATATGTTATACAATTTAAATCGTTAAAATCAATTTCGTTCGTTAAAATCAATTTAGTTCGTTCTCAAGCGCGGGACTTCCCAAATTTGCTTACATCTGACAGCTGTCACATCTGGTAAGCGCTCGCTAGCCGCTGCACCCGCTGCGAATTATGTTGTAATCGCGGCACTTTCCTTATAAAGTGACAATTGAAGATGATGCAAGTGATGCAGCATTTGAAATTATAGACAAAACTATAAATTGTGGGTGTGCCAGTAAGTGTTTGGTTATAAATTAATAATATAACACGGTTATTCTAACAAAATTACTATTGACTTTCCAGGATCTAATATTAAAAGACAAACAGCGGTGATTTGGCAATTAAAGGTATACATACCGAAGTTAATTAAACATATTACAATGCTAGTAATAATAAAAAATATATGACATATTGTGACCATTTTGTAGAAGATGAAGAGATGCCAATCTACGTGTTTAATCCTCTACAGTACATCCATCAATTTTGTTCTTCGGTTGTCGTTTAAATTTAATTTATAGATTATATTAGTAGTAATAATGTGTTCAATGTTTACTCTTGATAAAAGTCTTATTGTTTCTTAATTATTTTTCAGAAGCAATGATGGAACAATTTGATGACCTATATGGCTACAACGTAGAATTGGTATATATAAACAAAGAGTTAATCTTCTCATGTTGAAGTCACTGTCAGCAAGTATTATCTTTTTATAAAGAACATACTACATAAGTTTGATGTAACTGAATATCTTAAATTTGGCTATTCAGAAAGAGGAATGATGGCACAGAACAAAAATTGTACATATTTTGCCACATCGGAATTAAAAATAACCCACTCTTAGATATTTTGGCTATCGATTATTCCAGGTATGCAATCACATATTTATAATCATTGTAAAATGTCGTTTATTAGATAACATCCAAGAAACTACACATTTATAAGCTGTCCGACAGCGCCGATTTGATCGACATTAACTTTCAATCCTCACATACTAAGGATATATTACACGTTCATGTTTAAAACATAACTGGTTAATTTAAAATTCTTAAAATCTAACGTATATGTGTATAAAATCGGAAAGCAATGATAATGTTTATGTGATATTATTATAAAAACTCACTTTTCGGCCTCGGAGCCCGGCGACGGGATTTCAAAATTTGAAGATTTCATTACAAAGATTGTTTTATGATTGTTTATCTAATTTAATCAATGTATTCTTCTTATCCTAAACACATTATGTATATATTTAATTTTCATAGTTATATAACACACCTAGTTAATTTGCAATCCGATTATTTATAAAAGCAAAAACTCACTTTTAGGCCTCGGAGCCCGTCGCCGGGAATTCAAAATTTGAAAATTTCATTACGAAGATTATTTTATGATTGTTTATCTAGTTTAATCAATGTATTCTTCTAATCCTCAACACATTATGTATATATTTCATTTTTATTCAGTCAAATGACGAATTAATGAAAATTATTGTCGCGTAGCAAAATTTTATTATTAAATAATAATTATTTAAAAGTGTTGTCACGGTACTATCTATTTGAATTTGAATGCTTATTTTTCATTGGTCGACGCTATTTGAATATTTGAATGCTTATTTTTGATTGGTCGAAACAACAGAACGCATTACCGGCGGCTCGAAAATCAATCGGAACAAATTCAATTTTAATTTTTATTATTATTTATTATTATAATTAAATATATTTCCTTTGTTTACGTGTATTGTTACACACTGTTAATACAAAGCGATACGATTTACAGAGTAGATAATTGAACGGAGAATGTTTCGTTTAAAGTTATGCGCGTCCGGAAGCGACGGCGGAAGCGGATTAGAACAATTATATATAAGATACTAGTGAAAATATAACTTCACTGGTAATACGCATTACTGTAACATATATACTTGATATTTTATTGCCCTTGTCTGGGACTAAAGAATTTAGTCGTTGCTAGACCAGGGTTGACGTGAAGAGGGAAGCGCTTGCTCGGTCTCCATCTCTGTTGATGGGCGGCGTAGCTTCACTTGGTGGGACTTCAGATAACTTGTGTCCCAAATAAGTGATATCAGGTGTAAGTTCTTGACGAACCTCGCTCTTTTTGTCAATTTAATATAATATAACATTATATTTGTAAATTTCCCAAATGGCTGTTAAGAATATTTCAATCTCATCCCTCAAAATCTATTATTGTTACGTATAAAATTTATTTGGCTGGTCGTAAAGACAAATGGAATTTTTATTTATTGCGCTTTTAACGCGTTTTATGCGAGTTTTTTTCTCACTGCCAATGCATAAATAGTCGATGGTCTCCACAAAAGATTATTTGCTTCTCTATAAATATTGATACCTCTCAAAATGTGAGAAATATACATATTTATGTATATTTAAAATTTATTTCTAAAACACCTGCAGTCCTAATATTATTTTTTGTAATTATTTTACTGCGACATTTTGCTTATTCTAATAATATAATAGCTAATTCCTTAAATATATTTGCAGTCGAGGTCTTGGCTACCACTGCTATAATATTATAGATCGGACAAGCCAGCGAGTTTCGCAATGTTTCACCATTGAAATATACAATTTATATGTAGTTGATATTTTTCACGAACAACATAGTAATTGTATATATTGTATTACACTAAAAATTGTTGGCTCTTCTTGACTTGGAAGCAAAAACAGGTCGCCAGCGAAACTTTGTAAAGAGCCAAATAAAACCACTGCGTCACATTAATATATTACAATTAGACGATGGCGGATCGCTTATTGGGGAATACTTGATTGCACGGTAGGAATCATGATTCAATATGTTTCTGTATTTAAAGCCTTTTGGCATTAAATATGTTTCTTCAGGAACTAACCAAAGAACAGTACAGTCAAGATACCGCATATACATAATATGCTTCTCTTGAGATTATATATCATTAAAGTATTAGTTATGCATAAAATTCCTCAATAACAAGAGCGAGTTCACCTGACATGCTTATTTTTCCACCTCTTTCTTTATGCTTCTTATTCTTGCGTAACTAAGCATCTGTTCATTTAATTCGTCGTGATAAACGGCATACGTACGGCATTTGAGAAGGTCCAAAACGGAGCGCGATCGATCGCAACACGCAGGCCGGCGGTGTTTTGATGGATTCAGACTGCGGCAGACCGAATCGGCGCGGTGTTCCAGAGCGTCAGCGCACTTAGTAACGAACTTGACCTCGGGTTAAGAAGATGCACTTTGATGATCTTTCAATTTGTAAACTTACACTATTTCAAATAAACTTGTGTGACTTAGACATGTCGAGAGGAGGAAGTAAGTCAACAATCACGGACAGCAATAAATTTAAATCCGGGCTGGATATAACGTTATCAGATAATAATTTGTAGAACAAAACCTACAATGCATTCAATAACATGACTTTAATAGTAAAACAATGTAGGAATTTGGCGGATGGGTGGTGACGAGTGGCAATTACACACAGACTAAGCGGCTGCAGTAGTATTTTGTTGAAAGTTTACAATTTACTTGCATGTTATATTTTAAATTTAATATATATTATTATGTGAGTGATCGACGAACGAGGCACCGCCGCCCCGGTCGGCAAACTCTCGTCGCGGTCAGCCAAAAGAATGTGCTGCCACCCGCCACCGTTACGTCCGTGTTATTTGAGTGTCGTCTAGTTTTGGCTACATTAAATAAAACAATAGGCCCACACAGAATATTAAAAAAACTATTATAAGAACTGCAATTGCCGCTGTTGATTTGGCATGGCTCCACTTGGTGCGAGTTCGGTTGAACTCTTTATTCCAAGTCAGAAGCGAAGTAGTAGTCCTATGTCAATTTATGAGAAAAGTGTTTAAAAGGAATATATTCCTGGTGAAATTAAATCTTTGGGCTTGCACACCCTTTAGAAGTCTAATGTCCCTTACAGTTGTTCCTGATCGTATGGCTAATATTATAATTAGAAGCGGAAAAATGTCTGTTTTAGTTTATTAAAAATTTACTTAAACTGTGTATGTGAATGATAATACAAAAATCATTAAAATTGTAGACGACGTATATAGAATGCTTATTTGTGAGTTGCTTGGTATATGTCGTTGGATATATGCAAAGCATTCCATCGCATTCTGCACCGACCCTTTAACCTGGGATGACATTTGGAGAGAGGGCTCCATTTTTCTCACCTTGAATATGGCCAGAAAAATGTATGTCATTTAATGAAATACTATGAATTTTAATGAAATCAATCTAATTCAAAAATATTTTTTTAAATATATCCTCTCAGTGAAATTATATTGGAATACATTTTTCCTGGTAGATATATTTTTACCAGTGAAAAAATAATATCCGGCAGGTGCTTGTCAAATTATATGATTTTAATTTTCAATACAATTACGTACTTATCAATATTTATTTACATGTGATGTATAAATGTTACAGTGAATGTGCATTTTTCGGTGAAGTTATATTTTCACTAGTGAAGTTCAAATTCATTTTCACCAGTAGATAAATATTTCTACTAGCGAATTATAATTTAACTGATATGCACTAATATGCTGCTCTAAAATGCCTATGAAACTTAATTTTCCAGTTGCGAAACGTCCATTTGCTCTTCAAATCTAACCTAATGAAAGTTCTAAAACTAATTACAGTTTTAGAATTTTCATTAGATTAATTAATTTTTGACAGCAAATGGACGTTTCTCAACTATCAAATTGAATTTCGTAGACATTTAAGAATAGTATATGTTTTAACACAACTTTCATTTGGGTGTTAGAAAGGGGTCCTTTAGTGTCGTTTTCGTAATAATGCGATACAAGAATGGCTCCTGATTGTGCTTGGCGTATAACGATTCAACCTGTTCTTTATTTTTTTGTGACAAATGCGGCACCCAAACATTGAGCATTGACACCATCTCTACTTCATGGGGATGTGCTATAACAGTACTCATCTTTCAAGGATAAATTCACGAAATGAAAATTTTTAGTGTTTGTATAATAAACATATGATTTTGTTACTGTAGTTGCACTACTTCCTTCCTTAATTCATTTAAAATTATTCTCGGCCAATATTCATTTTAAATTTGGATTGTTAATTTGTACTAAATAAAAATATTTTATTTATTTATTAAAATTTTGAGCATCACGCCTTAGTGGGCTTCCCCTATATCAGCGCTTTCCAACTGGCGGCCTGTGAACCAATTCAAGATTTTAAAATTGAAGTTTTTAAAAATAGCTAAAAAAGTAGATCACCTCGACTTTTTCTCAAAAAAAAATCTTTTGCATAACAGCAAAAATCATTGTTGCTGAGAAAAACATTTTTTGGACCTAAAAATGTTGGAAATGAAAAAATGGCCCGTAGATTAAAGAAGTTGGACAGCGCTGCCCTATATAAATATGTTGGGATTAAGGAATCCAATCCAGGGATCTCGGTATTAGTACACATTTCATAATTATTTTTTACCAAACACTGTACAAATGTTAAATACTTTATACACCTGTACTTGTTGCGTGCGGAATAAGTAATCATATAGTGGTGCAAAATGCAAAAGTAACAATGTCAGCTGTACAGGTGATTTAATTGTATTAAGTTCTACGAATTGGAGGCATTTCTTTCATAAAAAGTATGACGTGACTAATAAAATCGCAATATATTTCCGATAAGAAGGACTTGAATCGACAGACCACAACTTAGAAGAACAGATTTTGCTGCACCCACTTCGTTCATCCGATCTGGTCCAGCCACGCAGTCACATTGAATCTGCAATAGTTTCGAGGCAGTACAATGACGAAAACAACACAGCACGTATCTGTATCATATTATCCATTTATCGCACAAATTGTACGGTCATATTTCAACTGCTGTGAATCACAAATGATTTATATATCTTTGTAATTTATAATTAAAGTGAACGAGAGCGCCTAGCACAAATATCGCGCAAATCCTTTGGAGTTACCCAAAGAAAAATAAATCAAAAACATACATATTTACATACTCTTGAAAATCGTTAGATTTTGCCGCACCTGTATTACATCATATACCTTACCATCCACAAGAATTACCTCCATTTAATGACACACCCGATGAATAAAGTCCATTATATTACAAAATAATACCTTCATTAGCGGTCTCTACTTAGAACGAAACCAAATGAATAGGTACATTTATCAACAACGCTAATTACCATACACGTTCATAAAGTACTAGTCATATAATACTACGTATTGATTTTCTGGGAGAATAAAATATCTAGTAGGAATCTGATTTGAAAGAAAATTAATCAGATTTACATTGAAAGATATTTTTCTTCAAAGCTGAATTGACATTGTTTAATTTTAATTTAAGCTTTAATTTCACAGTTACAAAACATTAGCCGAACAAACGTGTGAATGGGGTTGAACATTGTCCAGATACCCATGATCGTGATTCTTAATCTTTTATCAACTGTAGCTACATTGTGTACTCTTATAGGGAAATGCTATGTATCAGAAGTTGATCTAAACGGAGGGAATATAATTATTTATATTACTATACGGGTTCGTAACACAAATGGAAGACTTCATATGGATGTGAGAAGAAAGTTTAATAAGAACGTGAGCATATTTCGTTCTAGTATACAGCTTCACACGCTTCTAGTCGGTTACGTGATGTGCTCGTGAGAAGTGCTACACAAAGTGTAAATCTAAATTGAGTTAAACGAAAATTATGATTTTGTTACGCGATAAATTGGGAAATATGATTGCGTTTATGTAGATTTTATGATTGGAGTGGAACGTTGAATAAAGAAGTTTGGAGTTTGAACTTGTTTTACGTTACAATTACAGCAACGGATATGTCGTCTAAATGAATCAACTTAATAAACAGAGTTTATAAAACAGTTTGAGAATTACAGTGCAAGTGTATTTTTTAATAATAAAATTTCAATTTAAAATAAAACGTTTACAAATAGCGCTACGCGGCCAAAGCCGTGTAAAAATAATATTAAAAATATTTGCAACCAATTAATGTTCTTTACCATTTTTTTAAATAAAAATGGCAGTTAAATAAAATGTCTAGTGCTTACTCGGCAACGAGCGTTCCCACTGCGACGGCGACGGCACGATTTTATTGCTTTTGACGTGGATTTTTGACTTCTGAGAAGCGATAATTGTTTTTTGCGCTTTCCTATTGGTCAAAATTCGATTTAGATTCTTTCTCATTTAAAATCGTAATATTGTAAACAAATCGTAAATTAAATTGTAGCTTCTTATCTTTCCATATTTTGTATCCATACAAAGGGAATGTATCTAACCGTACGCGCCTGATCAAATCACAGGTTCATTTGGTAGCGCATTACAAAACTTTATGCTAATTTATTCATAAGCTGCAATTTTCTCTAAGAATGGTCGCGCTGCGCAAAAATGATGATATAATTATTTGTAAAGAAATATTTACGCCGCTCACTGCAATTTTTTAATGAAATTTTAAACTCTAATAAATATAAAATAATCTCTAAAGTTTTTTTTTTTTATGTAATATATAAAATGTATTCTAATGTTTGCAAATAGGTGGTCAATTATAATGCCATTTAGGAAAACCATCAATGGTATGCACGATAACAAACACAGTTACCTCGATATTTTGATTTTGGATTTAGATTGTATTATATGATTTATACATACATTCAATAGCAATTCAAAATAATTTTTCATGTACATGTAAAAGTTAAATTTCTATTTTCAAAGTTTAAATTTCAGAAATAAGTTGCTGTAGTTATTAATATTGGAAAATTCTGATTAATATATAAAATTCATCAGGCACTCAGTCAAATTTACTTTTAATCCATTATGTAAATGTCAATAAGTATGGCAGGGGTTACCATTTAAAGTTTCGAACTCCTGAAGTTGATTAATCATAATAGTTTTATTTGATGTAAATCCAACAGCTGAGTATGGCTTCTTTACCGTATTTAAGTCATGTCCCAGCGCATCAAATATTGCATTTACGCTTTCGGGCTTGACGTCGGGGCTTTGCCCTTATCTTGTCAAACCTCCATAGAAAGCTCTATTCTGCTGATGGATCAACGCCGGGCCTTCGCCCTTAGCTGGTTGGGCCCACACAGATGATTCTCATGTGAAGGGTTCTCATTAGCGCATCCAGAGACTACAGCCTCTAAAGCTGCATTCACGGAGAGAGGCGCCCTTAGAGAACAAACGACATTCAGATATCACGTTTTTGAAACAATTTAAAAAGGTTAAACAAATTTCAAATGCAATTGAAAAATACAAAGTTTCATATGGGATTCGAACCCAGGTATTCCAGGTATTAGTCACAGACTATACCACTGGTATATCGTTCTGGTATGTATTTTTTATTTAGTCATACTAAGAGCTAGAAGCCTTCATAAAAATAAAAGTTTTATTGGAGATTGATATTATATTACAAAAGCGATTCTGACTATTTTTACTGCCTGACAGCGACTGAAGGTCTCTACAATCCAACAAATAAAATCACCCATATACATTGCGCTCCAATGTCCAACCTTAAGCTGCAACTGGTTGACGTTAGCAATATATTATATCAATCCAGCTTATAGAGTCACAATCCCATTAGAGATTAGTCTATTGTGTAAGTCTTTAGTGTGAAAGTTGAAAGTACATACATTTGACGATCATTGATCGTTTCATTCTCAACCCACAGGCCTCGACACCCCACCTTTCATCGGCTGCCTCACGTGCGTCATTAGGCACGACCCTAAAAGGTTAAAACAATGTTTTTTAATTTATACAATTCGCTCAATTAACTCTTGTGCGACGCGACGCAAAATGTGGAAATTGTTCACTTGTGTAAGTAAATTACACGTATGAGCCATTCGGAGATAAGCGAAGATTAGAGGAAAAGTAGACACGGACAAGGCCACCACCGGTCGAGAGATAGAACGGAGAGAGAGAGAGAGAGGGCTGGAGGAAGAGAGACTTTTTGCGCGTCACTTTTGTTTAGGCCGCCGCTGGACGCATGCGCAATTCCAGGATCTGCAGCCACCGCCCAGGACGCTCGACAGATGCTCAGCTGTTCACCTATTTATGTGCAGCGACATACAGGGCCGCAACTGGGTTTGACAAACTTTTTCGCAGATCCTTCGCCGAGAGTGAAAAGTCGTGGCGAATTTTAATAGCAAACTAAATCAAAACAAGGACTTACAGATTGTGCTGTTTGTTTTATTGCACATAAATTATTAAAACTCATACATACATATATAGGTGTTGTTTTTCAAACTGTATACCCTGTACCTAAGGATCTTTCATAAGGTTTCTGAAACAATTGGCTGCGTAACGGCTAGATTTGTTGGTTTCGCTACCTGCTCGAAATAACGGTCTTAAACCACCAGAATTAAGGTCAGCTGCGATTAAGTTAATTTAGCAAAATTTATGGAACATTTTAAATACATAATTTTATTGATTTTTTTTGTAATAATGATTGAAACGAATTTGATATACATTAAGTTCAGATCTGTATCGGCGTTTATTTGTGCGGATTTGCATATAAATTAAATAACTAGAAATAAATTATCCGCGATCGAATTATTAAATTGATTGCATTTTGCATCAACGACTTCACAAAAATTTGCGACGCACACCTGTTTTTGAGATAAGCGCTAAGCGATAATAATAAACATTTTATTTCGTTCAACGAACAAATTCTGCGTATTATGGTCATAGCAGACACCACCGATAAACATTTTATTTACAAAGCATTTTTTATTAAGAAGAAGCGTCTCGTTTTCTCGCATTTCTAAACAAAATAATGAATTTTAGAGCGGCACTAGTCACTCAAGTATATTGACAGAAAAAACGAGTTGGAGTTTTGTGATATCAGTTGTTGCAATTTTACCAAACACAACTAAGCCTCGTTAGATGCAAAAATACTTATTCTTTCCACAGTAGGGATTTTTTGTCATGGAATGCAAAAATTAAATGAAAGGATCTGACTTTCCATAAATACAACCAGCAATCAAAATTATGAAATAAAATAAGTTTTTATAAATCAAGTAAATGATTCGACTAACATTAGAGGAAAGACTCAATTACTTACATTTGTTCGTTTCCTGTATGATAAAAAATTATAAACCAGTTTCTTTGCTGCAAAGAGCTTAAAGAAACGACAACAAGTTAAATTTATATTTATATTATAGACCATTAAGCTTCTCAATATTTGATAAGAATATCTAGGACATAAAAATAAGAAAGACTCAAAGATTTATTTTTACGACTACATTACATTAAGTTTGCCCTTTTTTGCGAGATACTTTCTGTTGCAATTTTAATGATAAAAAACATCATTTATACTTTGAAAAGTCATATTTATAATGCATAGCATTAAAAACAAGCCTTATGTAAATTTAATACTTTTTTACAATCTATATTATAAAACAGAAAATACACTTGTCTGTCTGTCATAAAAACTCCCCCAAATTCTAAAAAGAAGCGACGTGACATTTGCACATGTCACTCTCACGGTCGTTTCTACATCAGCTGTGCTATTTTCAACTTTAAAATTTTAAGTTAAAAGTTGAGCTAAACAGCGACGCACTGACGACCGATACGTGCTTCTGTAATACTAGAAGACAATATACTAAAAATATTGTAAAATATTATTTTTATTAACAGGATTAATAAAAATAATAAATAAAAATGAGTCTGAATTTATTCCGGGCGAAGCTAGGCATAAAACTATCAAATCTTATTTATATGTACTATTTAACGTTTACTTCATAATTTAAAAAAGAAAAACAGAATCTTTAGCAAATGGCGCGCCCTTTAAAATGCATCTGAGTACACACTGCATGGGCAGTGGGAGAGATTCGAGATGTAGATCAAGTGCAAGAAGTGGGTGTAAACTTAATGCATCACTGCGCTATACGTGTGGAACACATGTTTAATTTGAAGTATTAATTTTTTTTTCTAATCGCGTAAATCGAGCGATATGTGTATTTATTATAATCAATGATTAAATTGCAATTACAACTTATTTTATAATTAAGTGTTTAAAAACGGCGAATTGAGAATCAACAAGTGATGCAGCTTAGAGCAACGTATAATTAAAATATTTTTGACAAAAATGATGTTTTATGAAATATGGATACACAAAACCTTAGTTGTGAATAAAACAATTAGATTAAGTATATAATATATAAATAACACATGTGCCAGTATTGAAACATACAATTTCAGAAAATCTAATGGAATTCTAGCTAGATAAACAAAAAATCACATGTTTGTAAAAGTAATATTACTTAACAGCTGATTGGATCTAATATAAAGTTTAAGGAACTACGACGAAAGTGGTGTTGTTGTATGACGCACGCCGGTTCAATAACGCAATGACTCAGTGTGTGTGAATTATGCATTAGTAAATTACTTTTTAAGGCATTGTTAGCATTATACAACATAAAAAAATCTACGGATAGCTAATCTAAGCAATAAATAAAGTTACAGTTAAGTACAAAAAGTTAAGTAACATTTTTCATTAATGTTGACGACAGAAAGTGAATGTGTTATAATCATAATATTGAGTATTGATGATATCACTTTGTGTGTACGTTATAAAAAACTATAAAATAACTACGCAATGTACTCGAAACATACATAAAAATCTATATGAAATACATATAAGATAATATATTTATTTATATGTACATAGAAACCACAACTATCAACTTAATTTATCATTAATAAAATTATCGTTTTATGATTAGATAATAAACAATCATTAGAATTTGTCTTCAAAGTAATATTATTGAGGTTTTAAAGATTTCACATACATATATTTATTTATCAGTGTTTACTTTTCGATTAGATACAACCAATTCGTAAATTTGATTCAGGTAGCGTATATCCTCGGTAGTATAGTGGTAAGTATCCCCGCCTGTCACGCGGGAGACCGGGGTTCGATTCCCCGCCGGGGAGTTTTTTTTAATTTTTTTTTGTTCAACAGATAATATTAAAAAAATGGTTTTCTTGAATAATTGAGTATTTATAGGAATCAAATTCAATGAAAATCGGCAATTACTATTTTTTATTAACATTATATTTTTACATTTTACATTACATTTTGATACATCTGTGGAATAAATTAAAGAAATTGTGTTTAAAGGATTTTTCATTATAACATTTCACAATTAAATAAAAAAGAATCTTCTTCAATTATACATATAAATAAGGTGAATAGATTTTGAACATATCAAAGGAGGAGACTAAAAATAAAAAGGCTATCTCGGAAATTTTTATTCGAGGAAGATAAAGAAGGACGTCTGGTCACTTTAATATAAGCTTTGAGTTAAAACTAAGATTTCAACGCTGTACTTAAACTTTTCAAAGAATCCGTATAGAAATAACTGCGACATACTATACCTACCGCATAGATACTTCACCAGGAAAGTTACCGTGTAACGTCTTATTACATCACAGACAAAGAGAAGAGGCTAATCAATACACCCAGTCGGTTACACGCAGATTTTTATATAACTTATTTGAATAAGACCGGGTCCCAGAACTCTCGTTATGCAACTCGTTCATCTGGCATTGTCATAGAATTGACCTTGCTTACACGTGCCTGCATGCGCCAATCTGGATAACTCACCAGCGGTAAATTCCAAGAGAAGAAATTAGATAAATTGAATGTCAACAACGATTCGTAACAATCTGAGTTAGTCAACTAAGTGCAATGATTTGAGCGATCAAAATCGGCAAGGGAAAATATTTAAGAAGGTGAGAACCTAATCTGATAAGAATGTGTACAATCATCATTAATTTATTACTAGGTGCGTTAGAAATTATTGAAAAATCTGAACATTTATAGAATTTGAACTCTGGACCTTTCAATTGGTAATCAATAATTTATACCACTGATATATCGTGCTGGTTAAATAATAATTTATGTAATACATAATACGTATTCTAGAGTTGTCTAAAATGTCTTTAAAGCGACATTATAAATCGTCGCATACAGGATACCTGCTTTGAATATGAATTGAAACTAGATGGCACTAATGATACATTCACAAGTTCGATCAATGATCATTTCAACCTGTTGCTATACCAAGTATCTGAGCGGATCTTTGTACACATATAATTTTTCAATTTTCTAATGTGACTAGAAAATATATTAGTTATAACTGTAAATACCTAAAAATGTTTTATAAAATTGTGTAAAATATATTTAGCTTTAACTGACGGATAGCGAGACTAAAGTCGTTAATCTAATTCGAGTCAAACAATAACACAAACCTTAGTTTTCATATTATGATATTACACGTGTCGGGGTCAGAACAATGTCGCTTCTAAGTATAGCTATTGTGGAAGTTACACGTGCTACTGCATACATACAATGTAATACGTACTGAAACTTATTTACACAATTTGTTATAGTTAGATCATAGACATTTGGCATGGATCAATGCTTTGGCATTGAAGTGCAGCGCTGCTTTCAAGTGTGCCAAAAATAGATTTGTGTAAACTTTAAAAGGAGTAAAGTGGAAAAAAATGACTAAACCATTACTCTATTGCTCGTTGGCGACAACTAAATGACTTCATGAATAATTATCAATGCACTATGCACTTATAAAGGTGATCATGTATACATATTTTAACAAGTATTACGTATTATATTTAAAAATAAAATATTTTTAGAATGGTGTATAAAAGAGAAAAGTTACTAAAAATATAAAATTTTATCTTTTAATATTCTATATATCCATAATTCATGTCATTAATTGATAGTATCATATACTAGAGCAGCCGTATGCAGGAGAAAATAATTATTTTATATACTTATAACGTTTACAAATATAGAATGTCTATTAAATATTTCAGTATAAAAATATACAAATATAAAAAATAGGAACAGATACTACAGATTTGTCAATAAGTCGGGATTATACGATGAAAGAGATAATCGTAAACATTGGTCAGAATGTTCATCACTAGAAGAATTTAGTTTTTCCGTTTTTATAATGTTGACATTAGAAAATGCGGATTCAACCAAATACGTAGAACAAAAACAAGTCTAGGAAAATTTATCGCCCGCAATTTACCGCCAGCAATTAATCGCTCATTCGTTCGCGTAAATAATTTATAGCCTACAAATTATCACTAGCATATTTTATTGTCTAGAAGCAATGATATATGTTTATACAAACTCGCTTAATCATTGGTTGATTGGCAGTGTGGTTAAAATTATATGCTGTACTAAAATATCCATGAAACTTAATTTGATGGTTGCGAATCGTCCATGTACTGTTCAAACCTAAACCTAACCTAAATATATTAATCTAACAGCAGTTCAAAAACTATAATTTTATAACATTCATTAAGTCAAGTCCAAAATACCAAGTAAGCCAACACGCTTCTTAGAGGAAACTAAGCTGAAGAATAAGTACAGCAAACATTGCATCTCACATATTGCTTCACAGTTTGTCTGTAACACATGTTTTAAAAATATGATAGCTTTCCTTACCGATATTACAATGTACTTCTAATGTAAGAGGGCTGATCAACACATTTTGAAAGTGAATTTTGGTTAATAGGAGAGCGCAAAAACAATTATCACTTCAGTAAGCAAAAATCCACGTCAAAAGCAATAAAATCGTGTCGGCGCTCGATTCGATTCTCACTCGTAATATTGTTATAAAAAGTCTTTTTACAATTACTTGTTGAATATTTAGCTCAATAATAATTAGAGAGGGCACTTAACCCTTTCACCGCGGCCGTATAATTATAAAATCCCCATCGGTGCGCGGCGTCGTTTTTAATGAATTAAAAATTTAGTGTTTTGTACATACACACATAGTTTTACCTTATAAAAGGAAATGAACATGTGAATTTACAATTAGAGTATTTTTTATATTAATGAAAATTTAAATATTTGTTGAACATCGTGTAAATCGTAAGCCATCCGCGCATGGGCGTTGCTCGCCATGACATGCATAGATCCACAGTGAAAGGGTTAATAGAAGAATCATAACAAATAACTTAGTAAGGTATTTAAAGTCTTACATATGTATAATTCGTACACGCCAATTCCAGTATTGCATTTTTATGTGCTCTAAAACAATATACGGAAGCTAAAAACACTAAATACAGAACGTCGCGTCTGCTCTATAAGCGACCAGCGAATAAATATGCAATCTGTCAAAGTTTGGCCAACGACGACACACCGCGCCACGTAGTGAAAGATTCGGTAACTAGGTGAATAACGGTATTCAAAGTATCCGATGCGGAGTATGCGCAAGAATATGCACAAGAACATCCGTATTTTTTTATGTCAGAGATATATCAGTAACATTTTGATTGTGTTTCAGATGTTTTAAAGTTACATATGTCAAAATAAATACATTTTAAGAATGAATCAAATATCTTAAATTGCAGAGGTCGGCAGACATTTTAGTCTTAAAAAGCAAATATAAGAATTACAATGGTTTAGATTTTGTTAAGAGCTATAAACATATATTTTTTAAGCCTGGTAGATTTAAATCAGAATAGCTTTTTAGCAGACTTGCATAAGAAAATGATCTACATAGACTTTAATAAAATAATAATAAAAAAATATATCTCTTCAATTGATTTTTTTTTTATTTTATAAACAAATTCCAAGTAATTTGGAAAAAAATTAATATCTACCTAGTGTCTTATTGTAATGCGAATGTATATGTATCACAGGGACGATCAATACGCCGAACACGGTCGACTGGGCAACCGCGATAGACATCCCTAGTTATACCCGCTTGTTGCTTTAAAATAGGGGCCTTCAAAATGTTTGGTCCAAGGGTCACAAAAGCTAGCATACCATAAAAATTGTATATTTTTTTTTCTGCGGTCGGAACCACTTATCTATGTGATTTTTTATCTAAAATAAAATATAATTAAAACATATACAGATCCGAGTTAACGTAGGCACCTAATTTATTATTATTATTTCTACGTGTAATAGAATGTTACTCTAAAATCGAATGAATATTACTGACTTAACTTTTTACTACAATTTAGTACTCAAAATTAAAATAATATAATTAAATTTAATACGAAATTATTATGTGCGAAATATGTATTTACAACTAAATAAACTAGCTAGCGAGTGTACAAATACCAGACCATCAACTTTTTGGGTTTTAAATATTATTTTTGCTTCGTTCTGATTTTTAAAAATATAGTTTTAAATTGAATGGTTCAAATTAGACATTATTATTTAGGATTTTCAATGATAGTTGAAATGGTTCAATCTATAAAAAACTACTTGACATTTTCAATTCATTTGAAAATAGGTTTACAACTTGACTAAATATTTCCAGAAGAAAACATTTTATATTATGTAACGTTAGATTTAAAATTGAGATATTTAATGATAAATCTAAATATTGTATATCATTTAGGAATAGGTTTAAAACTTAGCTAGATAATAATAAATTAAGCATTGTACAGTGAAATCTCAATATAGCGAAGCTCACGGAACCAATTAATATATTTCGGTATACTGAATGATACATTTTTAATTACCATATTACGACAGCATCAAAATAACTTCTTATAAGGTGGACAGATCGTTTTTTGTCCATTTTTAAGGATACTGTATGAAACACAATAAAAATTGTGAATATAATGTTTTATAAGAAATTTTGAGGGTCAGCGAAACACCTGTAATGTCGCTTTTGAACACATCTGGCACACGCCAGAGTCAAGGACGAACTGAATTCGGAGAAATATCTTGTCAAGTTGTAACGTCATTCTTAAATTCGGATCAAAATATTTCGTTATACTGAGATCAGTCTTCGTTAAAATGAAAACATTTTGTATGAAAGTTTTTCGGGGACAAACTGAAGATTCGTTATACTGGGAATTTCGTTATTTCGTTATTGGTTACAAAGAGATTTCGCTGTATTATTATATTTATAATCATTGTAAAATGTTGTTTATTAGATACCATTCAAGAAACTACACATTTATAAGCTGTCCATTGGCTGATATATATAGCGTTCCTACTGTGATTTGATCGACATTAACTTTCAATCCTCATACATACTGAGGATATATTACACGTTCACATTTAAAACATAACTGGTTTATTTGCAATTCTTAAAATCTAACGTATATGTGCATTAATTCGGAAGCAATGATAATGCTTATGTAATATAAAAGGAAAAACTCACTTTTCGGCCACGGAGCCCGGCGACAGGAATTCAAAATTTGAAGATTTCATTACGAAGATTGTTTTATGATTGTCTATCTAATTTAATCAATGTAGTCTTGTTATCCTAAACACATTATGTATATATTTAATTTCCATAGTTATAACACACCTAGTTAATTTGCAATCCGATTATTTATAAAAGGAAAAACTCACTTTTCGGCCTCGGAGCTCGTCGCCGGGAATTCAAAATTTGAAGATTGTTTTATGAATGTTTTTCTAGTTTAATCAATGTATTCTTCTAATCCTCAACACATTATGTATATATTTAATTTTCATAGTTATAACACACCTAGTTAATTTGTAATCCGATTATTTATATTCAGTCAAATGAATTAATGAAAATTAATGTCGCGTAGCAAAATTTTTTTATTAAATAATAATTATTTAAAACTGTTGTCATGGTACTGTCGGTCATTTTGTTTTATATTTGAATGCTTATTTTTCATTGGTCGAAACAACAGAACGCATTACCGGTGCTTTGGAAAGCAACGAAGTAAATTCAATTATTATTTATTAATATAATTAAATATATTTCCTTTGTTTACGTGTATTATTTCATACAAAGCGATACGATTTAGAGTAGAGAATTGAACGGATAATGTTTCGGATGTTTAGCGGATATGGCTTAGAACAATTATATATAAGGTACAAATTCTGTTTTTCAATTTGCGCAAATGACACCGCGCAATTATGTCGGTGCCGAAATGTTAGGCGCGCATATTACGCTGCGCGATTATGACGGTGCGCTTATGTCGGGTCGCTTTTGCCCCGAAATGTAAGGACAAAATCGTAAATAAAATCACTTCATATGATCACAGATACATTCAGATAATATTAAAATAAATTTTTAAATGATTATATTAGTAACTTCAGTGACTTATCACTTTAATAAATATGTATCACTATTATTGTCACGCAAATCCACCCCAAACTTTTAAACCTCCCCTCTAGCGCTTGAGACGCAATACCAGATGTTTGGGGCGTGCCACGTCTACATTTCCGCATCGATCCGGTAACTTTCCGTCGATCGTGGGAAAATCTCCAGACCTGATCAGCCGGACTTGGACAAATCGATGGGGGTACATGCAGTGATCGATCGCGCCATGGGCGTCCGTGCCTAAATGCGCCCCCTCGCGCGGGGGCCGCCCCCGGGGGAAGCAGCTCCCAGCCGGGCGATCGATACAGCCTGGTTGACGTGGGTGCCACCGGGCCGGCTGGTGGGTGGGCCTCTTCTGGAACGTTCCGCCGCGTCATGGTCAAGGTCACGGGCCCGGAACGGTCTCCATCCTTTGTCTATGGTCACGGTTCCGCCCGGGAAAATGCCCGTGTCTGAGGTCACGGATCGCATTATCATTTTTTGGGCATTTTGGCCACACGTACGTGTTATTACGTGTTCACTTCGATAAGGCTGCAGTAATTTTCAAGCTTTGTTACGATCATGATATTTGAGGATTGTTGATTATAATGAAGTCGTGATTAAGACTTATGAGCTTCCTCTCAATACCAGTTACGAACCAAGGCTGAATAAAAAGCATTATATCATCAAAAGATCAACGATTTATTGCTATCAATTAAAGGTTATTGGGCTTAAATAATATATTTTTGATGTGTCTGGGTAATCAAAATTTAATATTTTTTTTAGACATGTAGCTTAATAATATTATGATTTATTCATTGATTATTTTTGCATGAGAAATAAAACTTCACATGAACATAATGATCAAAGTATAGCGGCTAACTAATCTGAAACAGTAGGAAAATTATAGATTTTTTTACGTATGAATATAGTAAATTTAACCGTATAATTAGTTCCTGATATAATTTTCCAGCTGTTAACATTATAAAGATGTTTTTTTAGAGGTTCGAATTGGCAACACTTTTTCCAGCAACAGTTAATTTGACAGCTGACAGCTGATTTGTGTTCAGTTTGGTTTGTATAAAATATTTAAAATATTTCGTTAAATAAAATATGATTTCAGAAAATATGTCGCAACGGTGACTAATTTTTATATTTATTTGTAGCATAATACCTATTATTATTTATTCATCGTACCTATTATTATTTATTCAATAAATTATATTACAATGTTAAAAAATATATATAAAGTGCCATTTCTGTCATGAAGCCAGAATCATTGTTTTCTCAGGGCGGCCCTATATATCGTTCGAGATTATGCAAATTTGACAACAAAGGTTACGCTACCTGCTCGCTCAGTGACGATATTCGAATTTTTGATTGATTTATGCGTCGATACTATCGCCCCTGTTAATTGTTCTCGTTACGGATATGAAGAGTTGTTTGTATTGTCATGCGCTTAAAGCCGAAAATTAACTTAAAACAAATCCATTAGTTTTATAACCCCTTTTTACGTGTTTTGCAGAACCTATTTCTGCGCGACTTATTATGGGTATTACTGACAAAGCTCAAGTTAATTATGATTAATATATATTTTGTTAAATTAAATATATATACAGCTTATACAAAACATTTTGATCAATAGTATTTTTCTGTTAGTGTTTTGTCGCTAACAAAAATCGCCATAACCACTGTATTAGACTGCGCAGCGCGAAATTTTTGTCATTTTGTCAAATATGAGACAGGTTAGTGTAATATGTATTGTGTACATTTATTACTTTATACATATTGCAGGTCTGTTGCATCGACCGGGCGCCGGGGATGTTTTGGGCGTGGCGCGGGGGCGAGCGCCCGGGGTCAGCTGTTTCCCCTTCTCCTGTCGCACCCATCGGGATTTTCATTCCCGGAACTGAACAAAAAAACAACCCAGGTCCTTTTGTCTCAGTTTTCCCCATTAAACGAATGAACAGCGCGCAATTAAAACTTCTTGTTACTATATGAGCTATAAATTATAACATATAGCCATATTTTTTTGTATTGCGCCAATGCGCAAGATAGGTTGAAATGCATATGTTTGAACATCAATAGAATAGTATCTTTGTGTTAATTTTCGAATCTGCTTATGTTTGTCAATCCGTATTGAACAGCGCATGCGCGATGGGCATTTGTTGTTGAGGCGTGGTTCCATCTGACTCCACACCGCACCTATCAAATTAGCTGAATTTTGCACAAAATTGTCATGAAAGATCTTTCAGATATTCTATCTATCTTAGTTCTTCTCAAAAGTACAAATCTCCACAGATCGTTTCAAGGTATTTAATGTTATGTATTGTAATACCATACCATAATGTAATCCAACTTTTTCCGAACCTTAAAATAGCACACAAATTTAAGGATATTTTTGGATTTTTTTTATTAATCACATATTCCATGTATTTAATTTTTATAAAAAAAATATTTCGATTAAATGCCCGCCTCTGGATCTTTTGCAACAACCGATCCTTTCGATGTAATTTTAGATGACTTTTTCCTACATTTCGGGCTGCAACTTGGCGAATGCTGGTTTTTAGGTGCTCCAACGTTTCAGGTTTATCTCCACAAAAAAATCCAACGGCGTTAAATCGCATGATCTTAGCGACCTGGTTTTCACGCAAAACATCCAACTTAAGACACTATAAACACGCGTGATTATTGACAGTTTAAATACATATTAAGAAATAAATCATCCAATATGTTTAATGATCAGCATCCAGGCGATTGCTACTGTGACTACTGTGACATCTGACCATAGTTCATCTGCTCTTTCTTCTCTTTATCGACATTCTCCGTAGTAATATCATAGTAATATATATGTAATGAAGGCCTAATCATTCATTCAGTTTATATTTATAATTAAGTTTTACTGATTCTTCTTTCATTTATAAAAACATTTTGAAATAAATGTGAAATTATCAAAATCGTATAAAAAATTGATGACAGGAGAGCCAACGTACTTCTGTATAATAAATTAAACCCTCATGTCCACTTTCGGTTTCTAAGAGTAATAAAAAAAACCGTCGGTGATTCAATCCCCATGAACGTATAAAATTTATTATTTTTGTAATAAAATTTAGCATATATTATTTTTTTATGACTTTGAAACACGACACTTTATGGTGTATGAGGTAAAATACACCGAATAGGATAAACTTTGTTTTTTGGGGGAAAATTTATTCTACTTAGCTAATAATTTAGCTATAAATCCATTTGTCTTTCTGTCTCAATATGTCCGGAAATATCTGTAGTTTCATTAACTGCAATTAAAAAAATCAGATTTTAATCCAATATTTTCGCTTCGTTTAGTGCTATTTAATCGATTCTTACAATTAATTGAAATATTTTAAATTGTACCGGGAAAAGTATATCTGCAGTTTTTAGCATACATTGCTTAACAAAGTTTAGCTGTATGTTCCCAGATAAAAACACTAACTTTTTTTAGTGCAGATATCATTTATCAATTTATTTTATTTTAGTTTTCTCGTATATTTGCAATATAGAGATATATGTATTACGTTTTAATTGCGTTTTAAAGTATGTTTCTTAAATATACTGAAAGTATGTCTTTATAATTATTATTTTTATTCTTAATACAAATAAGATATCCTCTATTAGCTGAATTTTTAATACCTTATTTGTGCGACTTAACTTGATTTTAATTAATCATTACGCGAGATTAGAAACATCTAATCTATGATGATGGATAGGAATTATAACTATATGTATAATAATCATTAATTCAGATTTTACAGACACGATAGAAATTTAAAAATATTATTTCTTTCAGATTAATATGCTAAGATGTTTATCGTTCCTTTGATTTATATTTTTTTGATTTATATTTTTATTAAATCATCCGTTGTAACGTAATAGGCGTAAGCCCAATGCGTTACAACGGGCAAGTCTGTAGCAACTGAGTAAGTCAATCGGACATAATAATACCTACAAGTAAGTATTATCCACCAGAATGAAAGTCTGGGAATTGGTGACATCTATATTATTAATTATAAATTATATTGTTTTAAATCATTTGAATTAATAATTGTTTTAGTTAAATATATTTCTAATTGTTCCAACTGAGCCGCATGCGGCCCGCGGGCCGTGTGTTTGACATAACTGCTTTACGAAAACATGGCGTGTTTTGCTTTGCTGGAAATTCAGCTATTAGGGTCATATTCTAAGATGATATAATACAAATAAACGTATTTTATGGAATGTTAATAAATTATTGCAAGTGACATGCGCTCCGCATAGCAAAGACGAGCATCTTAGACGCTTTATGCCAAACATTGACGATGATTTATAAGACGTTCATTAGCTTATCTATAATTTTAAATCAAGTGTGACATTACACCATCTTTACAATATTAACAATTGGTCTAAGGTTCACACAAAGTGATGGCTGAATGACAAAATAGAATGGCTTTCAACTTGTTTCTATATTCTTTTTTTATCGCTGTTTTTTAGCTTTTATACAAATAAGCTAGGAATACAATTACATCAAAAATTGTTTTAATAAAAAATATTTTATTTGACTTTTAAAAATCTGGTCGATGAGATTTTCATATTCTAAAATCATTTCTTATAGATAGTAAAAGGAATTAACACCCAATAGTTTTACAGCTAAGGTGGATATGCGTCCATTTTTTTAGAGCAACTGAGGCCATGTATTATATTTTTTGTAGTATAGTACCTAATGTATATGTTATGGTGAAATATTTATACTTTTTCCCTGGAAGAATATAATTGTAAATATTTCAGCCAAATAAGAAATTCAACTCAACCACGTGGAAAGCTATTATCGTATATATTCAAGCATATAAATTCAGTTTTAAACGGTAAATATGTATGTCAACTACTCATATCTTTACACGTGTATATAATTTATTAATCTTGTTTTTATTGGTCAAGTTATTGATCTTCACTATTATTAAATAGATTTGAAAAAAAAACAGCGAGTATAAATACATATTTTAATTCGTGATATTGCTTCTTTTGCAGATTCAATCCTTGACATCATGACGTGAAATAACATTTCTTCTGTTGTATTCTTCGATATTCAATAAATACTTATAAGACACACCCATTGTCATTTAATATCTTCCGTCATATCATGTATTATTTATTTCAAAAATAATATAAAGCTGATTATTTTGTTGCTCTTTTGTTATTTTATATTATTAATGCTTAGATAAAGATATTCAAGTTTTCTTACAGAAAATATATATATAATATTCATCTAACGTATTTTTTTTTAAACTTCGTGCGGATCTTTTGCTCATAAATTTGCCCAATAAAGTTGTTTTTGTAAAATCGATAAAAGAACGTAAAACAAATTTCCAAAAAGTGTCCTCAAATATAGTCAGTAGTGTAAAAATTTCACATGAAACGTAAACATATTTTTCCAATACCTACCGTCTCTAATTTATACGCTGTGCAAGACCTTTCCCACTTTGGCGTATTGCGAACAGTCGAGCTGTGCGCAAAGTCGATAAACGTTGACCGTGAAAATCGGGCTCCACACTAACATATGTTCGCGTATGAGAATAGTGTGAGAACGGAGGTGGCAGTAGCTCGGCGCGCATGCGCGCAGCGCTCGATCCATCAGTTGAATTTTCCGCATATGTATTTATTATAAAGGAAATATTTTTCGGTGCTCCGAAATAAGCGCGTTATGGCCAATTACATGAAACCGCCCGGCGGTGGATTTGCGTCGGAGTGCTAGGTAGAGCTCTAGACTCAGAACTTGTCCGATTGCGTGTGTGTGAGTCACAGGGTGTTTGATGAATGTTTTACATTTTGTTATTAATTAATTTTCTAATATTATTTTTGTGTAGCATTTATTTTTAAATAATAAATGAAGCAGATCGTATTTATGTCAGATTTTCAATGGACTGTTTTTTGTTGCAATTATGTTCAAACCTTTTTTATACCTGGATAGGGATGGTTTATTGACATGGAGCTGGCGGAAGGGATTATTTTTGTCTTACTTGTCGCATTGTGATAGTTTTACTAAAGTAATATCAATGGTTCTTCCATGGATCTTTAGAATTTGTAAACTTGGTATGTATATGGTGAATTTAGAATTTAAAATTTGATTAAATTATATTAAATACTTTAGAAATTATGACGATTTTAAAATGTATTAAATACGTGAATGACAACCTCGAGTGCGTACTAATTTTACCTTTTTGTCACATAAAAATACCTTATCAGTTCACTAAAGTGATCGCATGAAGATAAAACAAAGATAAAGCAGTTTCCAGAATTTTGGTTTATTATATATCTTAGTGTAAGAATTATTTAAAAGCCAAGGTAGAGTATTAACTTAAAAATATTTTATTTAAATATAAATCACAACAACACAAATTATAAAAAATACATACATATATAATTAATATAAAAATTGCAGACAAATTAATCTATTCATCAAAGGAATCTTCTGAACTAGAGTCTGAATCTTCGTTTACACTAAACACTAAATTCATATTATTCATAATATCATCCATGGCAATATCGTTGATTTCATATTTTTTTTCAATTTTTATTGCATTTCGGCAGACATTACTCCATTCGTTGGCAGTTATAATATTTATTTTTTCTTCCACTAGTTTTTTGACCGAATCTATTGTCATCTCGACATTTCTAGAGCCCACATAGCCTTTAATAGAAGACCAAATTTTTTCTATGGGGTTGAGATCGGGGTGATATGGTGGCAGCCTTAATACATCGTGACCAAATTCACGAAAAATAGCATCTATTTCAAATTCTTTAAATTTGGACTTATGAATACATACCAATTTATACAGTTCGACCTTCAACATATTTTGTGAAAAGGGTATGCCTTTTCTCGAAAGCCACTCTATCATTTCAGCCTTTTTTGTGTTTGAGGTTGGAGACGGGTTTAGTTGCTTATTGTGATAAGGCGCATTATCAATTATCACCACCGATCTGGGCTCTAGATTTGGAATTAGCATCTCGGTTAACCATTTTTTATAATTTTTAAAGTTCATGTCGTCATGGTAGTCTCCCGTCTTTTGATGCGATTTATATATCAAACATGCGTTCGGTATAAATCCTGCCTCACTGCCAGCGTGTACAATAATAAAACGAGAACCTTTTGATACGGGCTTTCGAATACCGCTGTCCGATGAATCGCTCCAAGCCATGGATGAAACGTGTGTGGTGTGAATATATGTTTCGTCAGTGTATACAATAACTCTTCCTTCTTGTCTGTATCGTGCAATATTTTTTAAAAATACAATCCTTTTGTATACAACATCGCTCTTTTCTTTTAAATATGGGTAATTGTCACGCGTTTTTGCCCATTTAAATCCTTAATCATTGACAATTATTCTACCCAATGTCTTTTCCGATCCTATAAATGATATCGATTCCTTAACAACTGGGTAAATTTTGTTTACGGTTGGCAATTGTTTATGTGTTAAGTGGAAATTGTGTAAACATCTTCTAATCACTGATTTGTCAAAATCATCTACTACAATTTTTTTACTGCAAACCCTTGTTTTCTTCGGAGAAGTTATGGCCATCCCTATTCCGTTATTTTTAAAATCCCGAATGATTTTTTGTACCCGTTTGATAGATAACTTTGTCGCCTCGGCAACCTGTTTCATAACGGGCTCTACTACCTAAAAATACACACATTATTTAATATATAAATATTTTATCTATATTATTATGTTATCAATAATTACCGATTTGCTAGTATCGTCCATCTTTTTAAAATATGTATATACGTTTAAAACCATTTCTTTAGTTTGTCCCGATAATGCTCTTCCTTGTCCTAATTTACTGTATTCCGACATCTCAATACTTGATAAACACCGTGTACTCAACAGACGACAGCTTCGCTCTGTGCCAATGGCCTACTGACTCACACCCATTCTACCTAACACCAACAGGCGCGTGTGGTGAAATATATTCCCTTTCGCTCGCTCGCGTGTTAAGGGACGAGAGTGTGTGAGCGATAAGGGGATACGGTCCGAATGCCCTATCTCTCACTCACTCTAGTCACTTAACACGCGAGCGAGCGATAGGGAAAGTATTTCGCCGCTACCGCTTGATCCTAAACCATCCCTATGTTATCGCCGTCCACTAAAAAGTCTTTACGTCAAAAATTATTTTACAGGGTCCAATCAGTGCAGATTAGTATACATATTTACTCACACTATTGCAATAGGACAAGTTACGTGTCTAGAGCTATAACTATGGGTGTCGTGTGTGGTGTGTGGGGAATTATGTACACATTTCAGGATGTATGTGGATATAGACGACCGGCGCGTAGCCTCCGGTGCAGGTCAATATTTCTGCGCGCACGTTCCCCGCGCGCGAGGCCTTGGCCAAACCGAGCCCGCGCATGCGCATAGCTGCCGCCTTGCCGGCATAGATTTTTATTTCAATCCGCCGCGTCTTAAAATATTAAAACTGTCACCGATTAATCCGCATCCCCGAACAAACAGACACCAGAAATCTGCTTTATGAAATCCTCGCAAAAATTATGGAATATTACAAAGGCGAGAGGTAATGCGCTGTAACACAATAATGTTGATTTCCTATAAATAATATAGCATACTTGTAATAAACATGGCAGATATTTAAAAAATAATGTATAGCAAAAATAAACACAATATTTTGAGAAAAACCTGTAAACTTAATAGTCCGTACCAGTGACTTTTAAAACAGGTGACTAGGTCAACAAATAAGATATGATGAATTTCACATTTCAACCATACATTTTTTTATTTTAAATATTCCGTTGTAACCTGACAGACATAAGTCTAATGCGTTACAACAGGGTAAATCTGTACCAACAAGCAGGCCTGCCGAGAAGAGGGGGGGGGGGGAGAAGAGACAAATTCCGTGAGGGGCCCAATTCTGGAAAAAATCATTTCAAGAATATATTTATAAAAAAAAGTGAAAACCGACCTCAAATAATGAATCTGAACAAAAACTACCCTTTTAGCCCTTTTTATACATATTATACAATAAATAAAAGGAGCGCAACATTGCCTTCAAAAGCACTCACTTTCTAGGTAGTACTTTCACAATAGACATTATCATTCAAAGGGACAGATTTTTTGACGCGGCTCCGTTTGTGTTAAAATTTGTTTGCAAATTATTGTTGACTTTATTGCTTTTTGAACATTTAAAAAATATTAGACATGAGAGAAAATATTCAACGAATGTAAATTAGTAGCAGTAAATTTTGGTATTCGATCTGAAAATTCAGATCGAATACCTTAGGAAGTTTAAGGTTAGTAACCATAAGGGGTGTGATTTCACAGCCAGTAAGACACAGATGGAATCTAGTTAAAGTTTTATTATATTATATTTACATGTGTTGCGACAGACGATAAATGGCGAGATGTTTTCTCCGAGTGGTGGTGGAGAAGCTGGCGCAGGAATGATGTCCGTGGAAGATCCTCGGAAGTCTTAAAGGTGGCATGACAGCGACAGTATAGTGGAGGATGGTCCTTCTGCTACGGTTGTGCTCGTATGGAGCAGTCCCTTTAGATATGTGAGCGCCCATGACAATATGTCGTCCGCGGGCGGCGGGCTTCTGCTGGTCTTTTCGAGGATATCTAAAAACGCTTCTTCCTCCAGTTCTATTTGCTTTAAGAATTTCATAATCCCCACAACCGTTCTGACAGAAAAATCCAATAGACTGTATATGGACATCAATTCACATTTCAATTATGATGATTCAAATAAACCTTCATACGTCGATTTCAGGGAAAAATTTATAGGGAAATAAACATATAATTTAGGAGAATTTTTTAGAAGCAACCAATTCTATAAACTGTAATCTCTTTAAATTTAATCTCCATTTGTTCTACGACTACGACAGTGTCAAATATCACATTAAACAAGCGCATATAAGTTTTGTCAATATTTGCTACATACAGTAGACCCCCGAATAACACTACTATCGACCAAAAATATTGCTACCATATCCCTCCAACAACACGTTCCCTACTCACCAAGATCGTGAACTACGTCACACTCGCTCGATAATAATGATTCGGTGCGGTATAGTCATGGATAAGTACATTTGTCTCGCTTGCTCTTACATTACGTGCATCTCTTTTCTGATCCGTCTCAGTTTCGTTTTGGTTCGGTTGGTCTCGAGTCCCGAGATCTGAGTGAAACGGCAGGGATTATCAACATTCTGTTAAACTTCGGATATGGTTTATAATAGGATTCAATATAAATATTATAAACATTTAATTTTTTATTTATTATTATTTATTTTATTTCTACTTGTATTTATTCATATGTTATAATATTTTTTCTTCATAAATTAATCTCTGTTTAAAAGTACAATAAAAATAATATATTGACTTATATCCTTTTTATTTCTCGCACAAAAAGGTAGTATAAGTACAGTCGTTACGAAAAAAATTCAGATAAAAATATAACTATAAAACAAATATATATGTACGTAAATAAAAAAGTTGTTGAGTTTAGCTCCCCTGCGACGCAATATGCATTTCTACCATTCGCAGCCATTCGCTCACTCGCGTGTTGAGTGACGAGAATGAGTGAGATATATGATAGGGTGACCAGACTCAGGATATACGAATACGGGACATTTTCCGAATAAAGATCTTTACACATTTTATAGTAAAACGGCAGATTTTAGAAATCAAATATATTTTAATGAACCTTTTCCATTTTTTATAATCCCTCTGTTTTCTTTTATTATTGTAATTAACTTGCAGCTTTAATTATAGTCATCGTGTTTGACTGCAAAGTTTTATTTACTCTACCAATTTCTCGCAATATTTAATGTAAAAACTTTTATAAAATTTATCTGTTTCAATAGGCTGTTAATTTCGACACGTTGTAAGGATTGTCCATTTTCTAAATCCATTAACACGTTATATACTAATGGTATTTGCTGATCCAAATTCCTCGATGGCATTTACTTTTGAGGCTCATCGTGTGCCTGTATGACCTTTCAGAGTTGATTTTAATACAGACGTTAGTTTATTACATCTAGTCGTGGAATTCACAAAAAAATATAGATTCTCTGAATAATTCCGAAAAGCGTAATCATATTAGCATTTTTATATATAAAATTAAGGCTGTGAGCTACACAGGGAACGTACATGGCTTGTTCACTTTTCCAATTAATTATGGCTTGTACACCATTATAAACACCAGACATCACTTCGGGTTAATAATATATATAGACTTGTCGTTACTTTAGTTATGCAGACTACCGATCAATGAGAGCGTCAAAAAGAAAGTATTAACAATTTTGCAAGCTTTTTGTTCTTAAAAATATTATGTGGAATTAACTCGTTTAGGTTAGGTTTTGGTTTGAACAGCAAATGGACGTTTCGCAACTGTCGAATTGCGTTTCATAGACATTTTAGAACAGCATATGACTTAAACCTTTAAAAATACGTCTTGATTTAAAAAAAATATTTAGACTTGCCACACCGGCATTTAACTAACGAATAAGCGAGTTTGTTTATATTAGTGTATTTAGTTATTACATACAACAATACCAAGGTAATGGACAATAATTCTTATACCGAATACATATAGATGCAAATAGACTATAATTCGTACCTATTAAAGTGCAGATAATCAATTAATAATTTTAATGATCTGTATTGTTATTCGTACGTTAGAAATATTTTGGTCTTAACAAACGATGCGTCACCCTACTTTCATTGAAACAAAATTCGAAAGTTGCGAAATGTTCATTTGTTGCTCAAACACAAATCTAATCTAACATAATTATTCAAAACCAACTTCACCGTATACAAGATTAAACATTTCGGTTAGTTTTCATTCAAACTTTCATTAGATTTAGGTTTGATCTTTTTGGCCCTAACAGTTAATGCGTCGCCCTATAACGAAGTTAGTTTTTTAATTTTAAATAGCATTGATAATATTATATTGTCCATGTATTGATTCGAAAGATTACTTTTATTGAAAATAAGTAGTACATACTAATATTAGTTGACTATAATAACTATTTTAATTGACATAGACACGGTTTTTTTCTGATGGCTATTATGTTTGGTCTGACTGATTTTAGTAAATATGGGTTTGGGTTTTAGTACAATGTTATTTTCACAGTTTTTTTTGTCTTGTGTCACTCTTTGATTATATCGATATCTTTATATAATTAGTATGAAAAAGGTAAATGAAATATATAAGGGTGAAGTGATATTAATTGCGAATGCGCTCCGTTGGGCGAAATGAAAATGTTTTCTGTGTTTGATCAGCTGCCTGACGCATTCCAATGCGCTGTCATCGCAGGATGACGAATTTTTTATACAGATGAGGTGGTTTTGTTTTTGTTATGTAGGCGCCTTTGTTCCCGTTTCCCGTCTTTTTCTCACCCGACTTTCCCCTTCGCATTGAAACTTGGCCTAGCAACAGCTGAGCTGAAGTACTTATCGACTGTATTGGTTTCTGTGCGTTTTAAAATACTGACATATTGTTATCGCACTGATTTTTCGCATAGAATGTTTTGACTTATTGTGTTAATACATACACAATTAGAAATTAGTTTATTTATAGCTTGTTGTTACCGCAAAAAAAAAAATATCAATTGAAAAGATCGAGCCGAAAATTCTACAAGATGCGAAACAAAAAGGTACGATACGCAAGCCCTCCCATTTCCATAAGCCTGTTTTGATATCCAGCAAAAACAAACTTAATGAATGCGTATCTATGTGTATAATTATTTTACCATTTACAATATCAAGTCAGAAAAATAAATTGGAAAATAATAATGCGCTATGTTTAACTAGTATGAAATATTTAAAAATTGACTCGTGACTTATTATTTAGCGTTAAAATAAAATATTAGCAAATATATTACCAAAAATAAAATATTTTTACGTTTTGAGTAGAGGGGGAGGACTAAAATTTATTTTATAAATGATTATCATATTTATAAAAATATTTAATAAAAATAAAGATATTAGAAATTTTAATTAATAAAATACCACATAGATACATTTTACCTAGTTTGACGGTCAAACATATCAAACAGGAAAATTCGCGGTTTCAATATGACGCATACGAAACATAGCATCTTGGCACGCGATTATCAAAATGTATGATTTTTAATATACATAATTTACGTCACAATTTACATCGTGACGTAATGCAAATGACGTCACAACATCTGAACGTTAAAAACACATACTTTTCAGCTGTAAGTACTGTTTCATATATTAATATTATTTATTAATGTATTTTTAACTGTTTAATGGCATTGCACATAATATAATCACAAAAACTTGAGATAAATAATAAAAGATATACAAGATAAGCAAATCATAATAAAAGTTAAGAAGAATATTAAAAATATACAAAAATATAATTTATTTATTTCTAACATTATGTTTAATAAATCATCATGTGCTCATACATTTCTGCCCTGTAATTAGTCGGTCGCCCTGAGGGGCAGTACCGGTAGAACACAGGGCAGTATTTTTTTTTTTTTTTTTTTGTTTTTGAGGTTCGATTGTTGAGATTACTATTTTATTACCCTATTCATAATTATTGCTTTGTTTATATTATTTTAAATTTATAAAATTGATATTGTTTTATTTATTATTAAAAAAATGCTTTCCTTATGTTCGGTTTCAGCTAGTCTCGAACAAAAATTAAGATAAACTGTAACCGAAAGATTAACTACGACATAGTTTAATTTCCAACCGCACAACCCTTATTGTCTAAGATTCATATTCCGGGAACAACGATTAAAACCCGGAAACTTTAATGCTTCGATGGTCAAGATATTATAGTCGTTAAAAACCTCACCCTTCTTTATTATTAAAATCAGAATTCATATATTGATAATAAATAATATACTCTTAAGCCGCAAGTCGCCCGGACCGGAAATTCTCAGCATTTTCAGGCACATCTTCCTCGTAGCGTCTCTTTGTTTTAAAACATTACATAATATCCTGCTGCAGAAAAGGTCATTCCATAATGTACATCGACTGGGATGCAGAGAAGATACCGTTCGCCAAAACACATGATGGTGCAATGCGGTTTACAAATGCGGAATATTCGTTTTTATCGTAGGCATTTTTTGGTGTTTCCATCGGTATAGCTTGCGAATGCTACATAACCATTGTGATTATACCTTTTTGTTATTTTTTACGTGTGTCTCCTTTCACATTGCGATGGATGGGGTAGTAGAGGGAGCGTTTCAAATTCATGCGCAAATAAGAGCGGCCGTCTAGGGGTGTCACAATCGATACAATGTTGTTTGATTGAAATAATTTATTTTTACGAGATCTAAATGTAGGTTATAAAAAATACTATTAACGTTTATAAGCACATTAGCTTCTCTAATATTCTTTGAAAAAAAAAGTAGAAAAATGATACCACGCAGCGAAGATTTTTACATTTTTTGCAGAAGAAAATAATGCGATTTAGTTGGCTATGCAGCGAAAGTTATTAATAAATGATACGTAGACTCCATCGAATCTTAATACGATGCCCTTCAAGCTTTCTTTAAGATCTCTAGCTTCTGTAAATATGAACCATCAGTAAATAGTCTTATGGATTTAAAAACCATATAAAATAGCCGAATAAGTGTATGCAGTTTTTATGTCATTTATTAGCGAGTCTAGAAAAAATTATCATCCGCAATTCACCGCCAGAAATTAATCGCTAGCTAATTCGCATTATTAGATTTCAAGTTAATAAAAGGCTCAGACCAATATTCAGTATAAACAAAGTTGCTAGATCTGACATAAAGTTGCCAGGTCAGTCATAAAAGTCCAGTAAAAAATCAGGCTAATCCAATTACATCCTCAGATCATCGTAACTGGCAGTGAAAGCAATAAGTGTGGCGAGCACTAAGTCTCCCTTATGTTTAGAATGTTATTTTAATAATAAAATCACTGTTGTGGTCCGCGGGATGCAACATTTGAAGTTTAGTGGTTCTCGAAGTCCGAAAGGTTGCTGACCGCTGGTTTATGCGATCAATTGACGCGGCGGAAAACTGCTAGCGACTAATTGCTGGCGGGAAATTGCGGGCGATAAATTTTCCAGACTATTTATATATTCTATTTTTTATCATTGTGGCACTCCACAGCATGTACTTACCAGCACGATAGATTTAAATTTCTGTATGGTATCCCACTACTTACTAAGTAGTTGATGATTGTGTTAACTCCGTTATAACGCATTGGGTTAACGCTTGTCATTTTGCAACAGAAGATTTATAATTATTCTTATATATTGCGAATTATAAGAAACAAAATATTGACGATTTTTCTCATAAAAGTTACGAAAGAAAAAAAATAAGGTCATCGTAAAACCTGATATTGATTATTGTTGATGAGGAGTGTATATTATGTCTATTTTATGGGTTTATTATGTCTATATTATGTCTATTTTATGGGTTTTTATAATATCTTTCGTGAATGGCATTGTGAGTAAAACAAGTAGGTCTTAATCTGTGTTGTAGAGTGACGAAAAAGTGGTTGTAGTTATTGTTATCAACATAAAAAACATAAAAAAACTTTACCGGCGTAACCATTATACTCACTTTCTTCCCTTTTAAAACTTTATTTGCAGTAGTATTTTCACTGCGCTACCTAATAATGCAAGTTTTTTTTAATATTCTGCATTGACATAATTTTTTCAGTAACAGTACGTAATAAATGATTTTAAAAACTCAAGAACGGGACGAATATATGTTATAACCTAATATTAATTATAATATTTTTTATAGAATACAATAACCAGCTTTTTGTCTTTTCAAATAATCCGAATTCATCCCTAATACCAAACCCGTACAGGAAAATTATATTTAAAAATAATAATTCTGCCCCCTCCCCCTACAATTTTTGGTTATTATTTAATAAAATACTACGACTGTAATATAATTTGATATTTGTCGTTAATTAAAAATTTCATAACATAGTAATTATGTATAAAGAAGTACAATTATAATTTTAAAAGTAATTATATTCTTAAGATAAAAATATCTAAAAGAATGACCACTCCAAAGAAAAGCATTAATTATGGCCGCTATTGAAAGCGTTTAGACCGCAATTTCAAATGACGTCTATTACGTGCTCGCTCTCTACCGACAAACAAAGGAGAAGAGAAAGACGGTGCGCTACGTTTGACGAAGCCGATGTTTACATATTAATATTGATTTTACGATTTGCCCGGCAGCGTCTATTAATAGACCATTGCATTTCCTGGCATCGGCGCAAATGATGCACGGTGCATGCGCAGCGGCGGCCATGTTTCGCTCGCTACCACCACCGCTCACACCCTCTGTCGTCATCTCCGGTGGCCTCATACCGTCCTGTTTCCGGCCATGAGCCGAGAAGGTTCCAGCGCGGCCGGAAGCGCCCTATGCACGTCGGGGAAAACGGTAACGGGGGATGGGTTACGTAACGTCCGGGATATTGATTTATGGGGGTCAAACGTGAAGGTCACCTGCGCATCTGCTGTTGCCACACGGAAGGGCATGTGCAGCTTGTGCATGACGCCCGGTCACTCGCGGCGCATGCGCATACACATGCACCTACCTCAATTGACATTCGCTTGAGTCGTCGAGTTTCAAACACGACGAAAGAATACAATGATTTATTTATTATTTCGTTTCAAATTTAAACGATCATTATCGCAACAAAAGCAGATATGTATGCTAAACATAAAATCAAATGATCAGAAATTGTAATTATAAATACATATTACGTATTATTTGAGGTACCACTTAGATCTATGTTGTATATTATGTACTTGTTAATTACCACGGCGCAACGCTTAAAAACTAGAAAATTTATACCCCACTGTTTTACCTGTGACACCACAGCGTTCGTGCGTTTATTATATGGAATGGAAATGAATCATAACTGCGTTTCCCGAGCTGTTCAAACCCAAACTCAACCTGACCCCATGAACCATTTTACCATTATATTCGTTTAGGTTAGGTTTGGGTTTGAACAGTTAATGGATGCTTCGTAACTGTCTACACACATACCATGGCATGTCATTGGTATCGCAGTGAGGAGTAAAACTGGTGGTTTATGAACGTTGCGCCGTGCTAAATAACAAGTACCGTATGTTATACATATATAAATGCCATTGTAAATAATAAAATGCATGGTAAATAAAGTTATATGCAGATTAAATTAAAATATTGTATAACATATATGTATGTCTCAAAGTATATGTTTGTATAATATATACTTGGCTATACAAATAAAAAGTTGTTTTTCAGGTTAAGGTAATTTTTGCCTGCGGTTCTTTTAATCGTTTTATAGTATATGAAATGTGCAACGCAACATGCACCTCAGTTCTGTGTGAGAATCTAAGAGAAAAGGTTACGTTTTTTTATAGTTACATACATAAATATATGGCTCTTTTATCTGTAAGTAATAATAAAAATGCCAACAGCATTGATCGCAAGAATCAGGTATTATAGATTTCTTCATACTACATAATATTTTTTTTTTCTTTCAAACATTCTTTAGGTTTTTTGAAAAACTGCCATTTTAAATAATATTGTGGGTCAGGCTGACTAGCAAACTTATCAAAAAGCAATCTTCTTAGCAAGATAATTTTTTGATGAATGTTTGGTAGAAATTTGCTCAAATATATACACCGTATTTTTGTGTAGAAATATAGATCAGGTTTTAGATGTTGTAACTATGTTGTTGTCTGTTACATTTCCAGCAATACTTATTTTGGGTAACGGCTATTTTTTAAGCAGCTGGAGATATGGCAACGCTGTCACTGGACACTTCTATACCGGTTCGACTTTGTCGGCACTTTTGACACTTATATCTCAGTTAATATGGGTCATAGAAAAAATGTAAAGAATTAAAAATATTTTATTTTTGAAAATACAAAAAACCTTATATTTTACATACGGGTTCATACTGCTTTTGCCAAAGATTATTTTCTTAATAAAGTCAGATACCGAAACACTACACATGCGATTACTTATTCAAATATAAATGACTTATAAAACATAATTTTCTCATTATAGATGATTTTGAACCTCAACGATTTGCTTATTTATGCGCATACCATACTTATTTTTTTCATGTAATTCAATTTGTCACGATAATGTGTATAATTAATTTTCTTAAAATTAATGCATTAAATGCATTTTAGTAAATGTTTGAACCGTGGAGATTTTAGGTATGTTTTTCTGATCGTCGCTGATGTTCAGACGGATATCGGTCGTTATTCGCACAGTCTGGAACGGCTATTCGCACCAGGCGCACGCAGCAGGTGGTTTTATGCGAAACATCCCTTTATTTAGCTTTATTAGCTGTTACCTCTTCTAAAAGATGTGCACATGTACCGGCATATTTGTACATTAACCATTTAAATAATTATATGTGGTTTGGACCGTTATGCCGGTCGATGTGCACATCGACCGCTACACATTCACCGATCATTGGCAAATTAAGAAAGGTAAGATGCAACAGTTTTACTAGCTAAGGTAATTTTTAGGTTAGGTGAAATTTCTATCTATGGAAAGTAAATTGCATACACCAAAATATGAAACGTTGATGCTTTCCTCCAATATACATTTATGTGCCTATATTTGTATATTATATTTAAGGGTCGGCTTTTTAAGGATAATGTTGTAGTTTTGGTTCTATCATGTTAAATTGTTATGTTTGAAGTTACATTTTATAAATTATAGCTATCATTAAACTAATTAAATTTGTCATGTCGTCGCCCTGGACATATACTGGTGAAATCATATCTGAATACATTTTCGATTGTAGATTTATTTCTAAATAATTTAAATGATTAATTATATGCTGTTCTAAAATGTCTATGAAACTCAATTTAACATTTGCGAAACCTCCATTTTCTGACAAAACCCAAGATTATCATAAACCATAGGTTTTCAAAGAGGAAAATATCGTCCACTGGTGAGCGATGGACGAATCTCGGTTGGCAATATTGGCTCTGGGAAATTTGTGGGCTTTTTTGAAAAATATATAAAATATATTTAAAATAATGTAAATTTATTTTGCATAATATATAACGCGTTTTAAGGAATTTTGAAAGTGGCTGCTGTAATCGCTTTTTACTTTATTATTTTGATATTTATCAAATGGCGAATACTATTTTTATAAATAGTAACTCTTATTTTTATAAGTAGCAAATATTTATTATTAATATAAATAGCAAATTAGAGTTTCCTTTGTTGGTAGCAATAAATCAGACAGCTGTCAATAATCACGCGTGCTCAAAGTTCTCAAAATGTTTGTTTGCAACAACACATTTATGAAGTGGATCGATTACCACTGCTTTAGCGTTAAAATTGTTCAATTGTTCTACTGAAATAATAATTCTGTACAGACTGTGTATCGAAATTTACGGGAACAATTTCATCATCTTACTGAGCGAACAATTCGCAACGTAGTGAAAACATTTGAAGGGACTAAAAGTGTCATCGTGGCGCCCGTTTAGACGAGAATATTGCTGCTGTAAATGAAAGTGTGGCAGAAGATCCGGAATTTTCGATTCGTCGGCGTTTGCAGTTTTTGGGATTTTATTATGGTTCCCTTTGGTGCATTTTACATCTAGACTTGCACCTAGACCCATATAAAATTCAGATAACATAAGAACTAAAGCCCAGAAAAATTTAGGGAGATTAGGTGTACTGATTTTTCAAAGAAAATATATTTTTCTGATGAGGCACATTCCCACCTATCTTATTATATTAATAAGCAAAATTACCGCATTTGGCGCAAAGAAAATCCTCATGTGATTTACGAGAGACCATTACATGCTCAAAAACTGTTTAGTGCACATTGTGGTCAGGCGGCGTCATTAGGCCTTACTTTTTTGAAATCGTTGAATGCTATAAGCGTATGATATCTGATTGTTTTTGGAACGAAATCGAATATATTGATGTGGAAGACATGTGGTTCCAACAAGATGGCGCAACTTGCCACGCATCGGGTGCAACGTTGAATTTTTTGCGTGAAAAGTTCCCAAGTCGCATAATTTCACGTTTTGGTGACGTCAATGTCCAAAAAGTCTGATATAAATTGTGTCTTCGCTGACAAATCTGAAAGTTGGAGCACCTAAAGACCAACATCTGCCAAGTTATAGCCGAGATACCACTCGAAATGTATGAAAAAGTCGAAAGAATCAGCTTCTGCTAAAGATTCAGAGGCGGCTATTTAATTATTATTATTTTTTATTAATAATTAAATAATAATATAGATAACGTGTAAATTCACGCTGAAACTCACAAAGAGTTTCAGCGTGACAACTCACTTTTTCATTTCTTTGGTTTCTCACCCCTTAAGATTGACCGTTATATTGAGTCATTGAACACTTGTACACAAAGGAACACATAAATCTCGCATTTCAAGATTGAGTAACGACATTTTTCTCTCTACTTTATTCGTCTATCAATCGCGGTTACGAACTTACTGTAACGTTAATCATTGTCGCTAAAATGTAACCAAAACAAAATACTGATATCGATTTATTATTTTATTAAACTATTTGTAATTATTTCATGAATTTGTCACATACTCTTTGTATTATGTTAATGCTCGTATTAATTGCACACTTCACATATTCATACTAAACTAAATCACTTACGATGCTAATATTAAATACAGTAACTGGTCAAGGTCTTAATGGTTGAAAAAAGGTATTATAAAGACGAGAAGCTATAATACGAATTTAATCTCACAGTTTCTTCTGATTGATGCCTATGATAAAACCTGATTGATGATATTATAATCAATCAGGTTTTTAGTTGAAATAATAAAACAACGCAACTTTGAATCAAGTTTTTTGCTTTTATAATATATAATATAAACGTTTATCGATTAATATAAAATATAGGAGGAGTTTATTGAAACTCCGACTAACATAAAAATCACTAAAAGAACTTGTTGTATATCGGCCACCAATTAAATGGTCAGTTTTTTTGAATAAGCGGTTAATAACATTTAAATTAAACAATCAGTAATATTAATAATAAATATTTCTAATAGGTGCAGTAGTTTTTTGATAAACGTCAATTGAGCTTCGAAAACCTCTTTTAACTTTAGTATACAAATATTTTAAAGTTTAATTTTATGGATCAATTTTACAATATTGAAAATCAGCAACATAGTTTAATAGCATAAAAAACAATTGAAGCAGTACTAAAAAAAAGTTTTTAACCCTTTCCGCGTCTTAAGCGTGTTAACGCGCTCGATATGTTTGGGCGGATGAGGTCGACCATGCAAAATGAACGCGTTAACTCACTTCATTTTGTACTAATATAACTAACTAATAGTATCAAGTGTTTTGTTAGACGTAAAATGTTTTAACACATAGTGACATCTCTTAAGATAATAAAAAAATATTGACGACATAAATTGCAATGTATTGCGCTTTTTTTTAACTAGTGTAACAACTCTGACATTGTTTTTTTATTCGTCTGCATTAAATTTGCGCATTCTGAGTTTTTAATACATATGTATTTTAAAATGTGAATATTTTTTATCATAATATACCATCGATACATTTTTGAAAAAAAATTCAATAGATTTTCTTTTGTTAAAAATTACCTGCCTGTATTGCACGGCCGTAGTAATAGTTTACGGCGTTTAAAAGGTTAAATAAAATAATATATTTAAACTTATACATAAAAATAATAATTATTATTTTTAGAACAAAACCAAGATTAAAATAAAATAAATGTATACTTTATATTGTAGCAAAAACACATTTAAATAAGTTTTTTAAAGAATTAATTAGAAAAAGAAGCTCTTGTTTAAAAAATTAGATAAAAAAATGTAATAAGAAATAATATCAGAGCATAGTTACATATAATTTAAAATATTGATTCCTTGAGGCTGAAACATAATCAAGATAAAGTTACACGTAGCGTTTTTTTTGCGAAAAACAATATCTTGTTTAGTAAATGTAAAAATATATTATATTAAATAATAATCAAGCAATTTTTTTTGGCAACAAGTGGAAATTTATTGAACAGTGATATTGCATAATTCAAAATGGCAATAGAACATCGAAAGCGAAATGGTGATTTCTTATGTATGCTTCAGTAAAAAATAAATTCTGTCCATATTTTCTATATTTGGATTTTGTAGCTAAAGTTGTACAACTATTTTATAAATTATTTAATAAAATAAAAAAAAACAACTCTTAAACACAAAACATCAAGAATAATATTTTTGTCAAAGATTGATTTTTAAAAATTACTAAAAGTATAATTTTTTAATTCACCTGAATTGATTAGGCCTAGGTCTTGTTTTTGTTTTTTCTTATAGTATTTTGGTACACTTATGGAGTTGTTTACAATTATAGCTATTTATTTAGGTATTGTATTTTATTTATTTATTGAAAACATAAAGTCATCTTTGACATTAAAATCGACATGCCTTCGTAATGTTTCTTTAATTTATAATACAAAATATCGACAGAATGGTTAATATTATTCATAGGAAGCGAGAGCCATAAATATGCGCCAACGAACCGGGAATTCCCGGAACGTGGCCCGGGAGGAAAAATTCTGCTCTTACAGGCAGGTTTTGGAAATGGAATAGTTAACTATTTAGCGCAGATCTGTGACTCTGTTTTCAGTCCCAAGTGGCATTATCGGTCACGTATACGGCATTGTGCTGTTTTTCTCATGCGGAAAACGCGAAAAATTTTCCAACAAATATATCCACGTCGTGCGGTTTTATGTCGGCGTGGGCGACCTAACAAAATCAATACAGCGGCTCTATTTTAAGATACCACTCTGTGACATTTACAAACAATATCACACCGCATTAATACTGAATTAATTGTAAGACTCAGATTTGGAAATTCATACATGGAAACTGGAGGAAATGATCAATTACTGTAACATTCATTCATTTTTAGGTTACGTCGTGTAGTTCTGATGTATATGAAAATTAACATATAAACGTCTGTCACAAAATGTAAACAAATAATAAGTCACATGTGACATAACTATTAAAAAATAATTTGAATTATTAATAAATTAAAATATATTGAATAAAATATTGCTGAATAATTATTAAATATATTGATGAAAATAATATATAAATAAATATATTATATTATTTATAATAATAATACAAAATGGTTTGAAGCTTAGATGAAAATTAATATATTTTAAACAATTTTCTTTATTAGTTTCGTTCGTTGCCGATAGATGACCGATATTTTCACAACACTTTTTATTCATATAATTTAATTCAATTCAATATTCTAGCACTTGATATACGAATCTATTGCGCAAGTCGAAGGAAAATTCAAAAGCAACGAGATGCGCGTTTTTTGAGCAACACGTATCTTTAAAAATAAACGCTATTGAGCAACTTTCGCCCGTTCAAGATGTTTACAATGTTAAACGTTCGATAATATTATAAGATTGTAAATACACCGGGAGACACTCACCTTGGCATTGTTGTGTTTTCATCATTTTGCATATTTAAGGAGTAAGCATGAATATAGAAAAAATCGTGTGTAATGTATAATATAAATGATAGACGATGACCATCGAAGCTGTTGCTCAAACGCTCGTAATTGCACTTACGTTTATTGTATGGCATTGTTATAATTTTCGCAACTGTTGTATAATATATATTGTATCACGTTAAGTGGTTCATAAGAGCTTCAAAATCGATTATCGTTATATTTGATGGATATAGAAGTCGGAAATTTGCAAATAATTCAATGTTTAATCATATAAAAATTTATGTTTTTGTTATTGAAATTAGAATTTATTCATTCGTTGCTATTTAGAGACGCATTTTATGATATTATAACTAGATCATTATTATTTTTTCCATATTTTTTTCTAGTAATTACATTGCATAATATCAAGGTGTCAACAATTTATACTAATATCATTATTCACTCAGTAATTTACATGAAGTATATATTATACATACAGGTGTAAAATAAAAATGGTTTGTATATATACTTTATTCTTTATACAATTTATCTAAATTAAATTTATCACATTTGTTCTATAAAACCACTTGGTATTAATTTATATTATATTAAATGCTATCTGAATCAAATATTGCTCAGTTGCACTCTAGGGCCATGAGAAAAATATATTTAACTCAGCAAAATATTTTTTTTAATACAAACGAATTTATTTAAAAAAAAAATTCGACTCTAAATAGCCATGCTTATTTTTATATTAATACACCATAACTTAATTTTGTAGATAGAATTATGATAAAATTATGTTAGTATACTCTTTCTAAAAAAAATATTTGTCGTTTCTGTTAAATTTTAATATATTTAATAATAGACATATAGCATATAATGTGGTTAATATTTTTATTTTTAATGTAGTTAAGTAGCTTATATTTTCAGTACTTTATTATGTATAAAAGACATTGAAAAATGTGAATTGAAATAATTGAGTAACGAAGGGTATCTATTCCAGGTTGTATCAAAACTACCGGTGGTTCAGAAGTGACAGCTGGGCTTAAGAAAAATCTGACATTTGAAGTGGAAAGGCTGCTTTCATGTCGACTTGAAGTCTTGTACTGAGTCGTCGGTGACAATGTGGTTAGCTCTATTAAAGTGGAGGTGTGAGAGAATGAAAGGTGATCAAAAATTCTCCCACCTCCTCTCTTCTAGGTTTCACTTAACCAATTATAGCTGAATTGGGCGGTAATTGCGACCTCTGTTATTATTAATAAAAAAAATATTCTGCCATAACTGTCGGCGTGAAACGGGTTTAGAATTCATTTCTTTGTTTACGTATTTTGTGACGGCTGCTTTTTAGTATCGTCCGTTATGTATAAAAAATGTAAAAAAACATGCCTAAGGGTATTTGAAAAATTGCACCGGAACTCATTTTTTTTGTCACAATTTCATCCGTTATTGTTAAGTCAATATATGCGCTCTTAGTGCTACATACTCGAAATTTAAGTACATTTTTTCTTTGATGGTGATCCTAAACGTAGTTTTTAAGACTTCCTTGAAAGGCTAAATTCTTGTCGCATCATTAAATAGTGCATACTTGAACGTTGTGAATATTTTTCTTATATGGAAGTTCTTTTATCTACAGAATCATATATAAAAATAATATTATTTTTATATAAAAGTAGTCGGGGTCTCCAAGTTATTTCAAAAATCAAGTTGAACTCTTAGATTCAATGTGATCAGATCAGATGGTTAAAATAAAATTGGCTGCTTTTCTCGAGCTTTTAATGGTCATCTTATTCGGCGAAAAAAATATAGCAGCATTCTGGCTTATATATCATAAAAAATAAGGAGTACAACATATCATACAGTTTTTGATACTTTGACCAATGCAGATGACTCGGGGCGGAACTAGACTTTTTGTTTTTGTCTGATACATAACTAATCAGACTTTTTGCTCAATCATAGCATATGTGATTTGACCAAGAAGATTTAATAAAAAAATATGCTTATCAAGAGTGCTATATATTGGGTAACTCAAAGAGAGAAATAAGTTACGTATACCTCACGAAATGCAATATAATACCACGGTTACTCATATCAGTTGATTTGTCAAGTTGAATCGCAATACACTATGATTTTCTTATCTCCTCTAAAATTTACTCTTCAACATTGATGAACTCTTTTCTGAATGTTGTTGTTCATAAAGCTCTACTTTTTGAACTGCTTATAAAGTGACATCTAATATGCAATGATTTGCAACAATTTTTACGTTCAAGATATTTGAAAGATTAGAGAAATTACTTGATCTAAGTCGTAATCTTCTTTATTTGCCTATTTTAAATTTTTAACTAGGCGTATAATCATTTAGAAAAATCCAGTGGTTCATTAATTAAAGAAACATGATAAATACTAGTAACTAAATTACATTATTTAGTAAGTAAAGTACTCTCCGACGAATAAATACTTGATAATTTAAAGATTACTACTATTATACCTATACCCTAAATAAGAAAATAGTTGAAAGGTTGATGAAATAAGACTTTTTAATGGAAAAACGTACTCTTTAACAACAAAGAGATTCCAGGCAATTGTACAGCTTATGTATCGTACAGAGAGCGAATCGCCAATAAATTGTTTAAATGACACGCGCTCCGCACAACGAAGCCGAGCATTTTAGACGCCTTATCGAAAACATCTTTAATTTAACGGCACTCCCAAGACTATTGATTAAAACACTTCCACTGAAACCACAAAAGAATTCCGCCGGAAAGGATATGTGAATAATCTCAAACGATTTTTAGCTGTGGGTTGTAGAGTACAATTTGCAATAAGATACGATGTTCCAGCTCCTTGTAAAATAGTTGAAAAGCTGAAAGGTTTAATTTATGGCTACAACGCTTAAAATAAGGTACGCATTCACGATTTCTAGGACACTCAAGCGTCGACGGATTGTTGACACTTCCCCTTAAGAACTATAAAACGTGCTTTATTAATTACACGCTTCGTTATCAATGAAATTGATACAAATACGGATACCTTCCGTGCTCTTGTAAAGACTGAGTCATTTTCTTTGAATCCTCTTCAGAAACAATGAGTACTTTGTTTCTATGTCATTAATGAAGAACAGAGGGTGCAAATTGAATCCTTGCGGTACTTCAGAACAAGTTAGTAGCACAATTGCTCCATTTTGGAGCAATCGGTTTGATGAAATTTAGTCTAGTTGATTTTGTAATACATTTTCGAAAAAAATAACTAAAATGGTGTCTAATCATTATAAAGCTGAAATCAAGTATCTCTAATAGCACTGACCGATATTTAACTGAAAGCGAAATTACCCAAAAACTACCTAAAATGCTGCTGAAATGTCTTTGTAAAAAATGAAAAGTAAAAAATAAATATTGTCCAATTGATTTAATTAGCGCAATTCGTAAGACAGGTTTTTAATTATTTCATTAATATATACTGTGATGGGTGAAATGTTAATTATATTTAATTAATACATATGTAAATATTGTAGTTTACAAAAAATAAAGAATTAAATATCATAATTTTTCCGCCTAGGGGCTCGGCCATGAATATTTATTTCATTGATAATTGCACTATTCCTTTTCTAAATCGATATCAATACTGACCTAGATGAGCCAAAATCTTTAATTTGCCACCCACATTCATTCATAAATCTCAGGGTCAAGCTCAAGCAAAAAAGTTGGTCACCCTATGAATCAAATGATATTTTAAGTAGGCCCAGGGACATGGTCACCAGTACGAGGTTTAATTTTATCTTCCGGAACTTAACTTTCTCTTCCTCTTCCCATTTTATCCTCATATGACTTACTTACAATTAAAATATTAATTAATAAAATAAATTGATCTGAAAGATTTTACGAATGGTTCAGAAACTGGCTAAATTGATATAATATTTAATTCAGATCGTAGCTAATATATGCAGTAAAATTTGGATACAAAATTTTAACGCAACATCCTTGCTGTGTGTATGCGTGTGTGTGTTTGTGAATGTGACGCTGTAGACCAATTGCGAATTGCATCAATAATTTCATAATTTGTTCGCGTGTTGAAAATGCCAACATTGATTGATATATAAAAAGTGTGGAAGGTCTGACGAAAGGTTTAGTTCTTTTCAAGACCTCATACGTTACGCATCGAATAATGAGAATTCCATTCATAATATTTTTATCGATCCTCGCGTACGATCAATGAATACATAGATTATTATTTTTGTTCTTTTTTACTTTCACTTGTTATAAAATACGGTTGTGTGCTTTTTAGTCAGGAAAGTGTTCGCAGTCAAGAATTTCTATTGGATTACAACGTATGGAATGGATCGTACAATGCCTTGCTGGATAGTGGGATCAGTGAAAAGTGCGTTTTGGATATTCAAAGACTGGAATTGAACCTGAAAAATCTCACACTATGGGCGATGGAAAGTAAGGATATTATTAATATTTTTTAAATTAAAAGTGATTTATTAAACGATACAGTGAATTAAAATGTGTTTATTAAAATAAAATATTACCATGAAAAATCTATATATACAAATAAAATATTTATTTAGATAAAGTAGAGTGATAAAATATAATAATAGTGATTTGATAAAATTATAGATGAACATAAACATATGAATTATAATTAAAGTGATTTAAATTTTAAATGACAATAGATATTATATTTACATTTAATTGAATACATCTAGTGATTTAAGTGTTATTTGTATTTAACTATTACGTATTAAAAGCGGTTTATATAAGTGTACATATAATATGTAATAAACTTTAAATTTAAAGTTAAAGAGGGTCAACATGTAAGAGTTTTAAAAGTGTTGTGTTGTTGTATATGTGGTTTCGACAACATCCCAAGAGAACTTTCACTAATATGGAACAAGACTCTTTGTTTCCGACAGTAGAAAAGCTGTAGTAATAAACAATCTTTACGTAACTCTTCATAATGTTTTCTTCTTTAAAAAAGAAAATATTATTTTTTTAAAAATAGTAAATATGATAAATGGATAAATAACGATATTAAAATTGCCTTTAATTATATTTTGTGTTAATTTCATTTTAAAAATATTGATATAATAATAAAATAAATTACACTAAAAGCATAATTTGCTATTTGATGCATAAAAAAACAGTAATTTATAATATATTATTATTATTGCAAAATATACTTGTGAATAATATTAAAATGTGAATATAATTCTTTAACTGAACTTTTTATAAAGTCACAGTTATGACACAAGACAACCTGCATAAAAGTTATACGCCTGTTTAAAATTACGTGTCTCTTTAATTCTTTATTTTGAAATGTATGCAAAAGAAGTTTTTTCATACTTCTACTTGCAAAAATAATATATAAAACTACATAAAATATTTTGCGGTTTAGTAAATCGTGCTTTTTCTTACAAAACAAATATAATTTTAATATTATGTCAAAGCATTTTATATTTAATGCTTAACTTTACTACAATAATTTAATTATTTTACAGTACAAATAATAAGTTACCGTATATTTCCCTTTTAGATTTTCTGACTTATTGCATTTATTTGAAATTATGATTGTTTTTAAAAGAAAGAAAAAGTTTGCGGTCCTTAAAAAAGCTCCATTAGGTCCATAGATTTGCAAAATTCTAAGATAAACTAATACTTTTTTAATTAATGTGTTGACAAAATTATTTTATACACTTTTGAATGATCACAAAAACTCTCTGAATACTACGCTTAAAATTTTTAACTAATAATATAAATTAAAAAAAAATGTCGAATGAGATTTGACATAATATTTTTCTTATTTCTCGAGATTTTTATTATTTTAAGAAATTTTATATTATAATATGTGTATGTATTAGTTTTTGTTTATCTAAAAATTCAGTTTAATTCTATTAATTATATATAATAAATTATTTTATTTTAATGAAAATTATGCACAAATTTATTTTATTTTACAAATAATATACGTATATAAGAGTTTTAGTGTTTTTATTATTTCTCAATACAATAATTTAATTTATAAAATGTTTATTTTAAAGAAAACTATGCATACAATATTTTATAATATATTTTTTTTTGTAAGAAGAAGTTGTAGTATTTTTATTTCTCAAGATTCTGGATTATTTTTTTTATTTTTATAAACTTTACTATGATAGTTTAATTTTACAATATGTTTATCAAAAAGAGCATAAAAGTATTTTACAGTATACATAATAAGCGTAAATATGGTTTTTAATAAAAAAATATTTTTTATGAGATTCTAGATTATTTCAATAAATTAAATAAAGTACATTAATGTAATTTATAATTAGGTTTATATTTAAGAAAACTATGCATCGAATGTTTTACAATACAAATAGTATACGTAATTTTACGAGAATATAGATTACTTAAATCGATTTAATCGATACAATAATTTACTTGATTTTTATTAATACTATTCATACAAATATTAAAAAAAACAAATATCAGGCGTATTGATCAGTTTTAGTAATTTATTTTATTTTTCGAGATTCTGAAATATTTCAATTAATTGTATATAATCTTTACTAAAATAATTTAATTTATAAATATGTTTTTTTCTTTAATAAAACTATATACAATAAATTATTTTACAAACATATAATACGTATAAATTAAATGTAGTATTTTTCACTTTCTAAAGATTATGGATTATTTTTTTTTTTAGAAGCTTTACTATGATAATTTAACTACACCATATGAATATTTTAAAGAGTATAAAAGTATTTTGCAGTATACATAATAGTCGTAAATATGGGTTGAATTTTTTTGTGTTTCATGAGATTCCAGAATTTTATCGATTAAATACAATAATACAAATAATAGTCTTAGTATTTATTTTTTCACGAGATTCTAACTTATTTCAATCAATTATATATTTAATTTATAATTGTTTGATTTTTAGTATTATGCAAAAACATAACTAACATAAGGCGTATGAATTACTTTTCATATTTTTTTTTATTTTTCGAGATTCTGGATTATTTCAATCAAATATTAAATCTATAATCTATTCTAAAATAATTTAATTTATATAAATGTTTATTTTTAAGAAAACTATGAATAATATAATGGACATATGATTAAGTTGTAGTATTTTTTTATCTTAAGATTCTGAATTATTTTTAATATATAATCCTTACTACAATAATATAATTATAAATATGTTGATTTTTAATAATACTGTTCCTAAAAATATTAAACATAACAAATATCAGTAATAATTTATTTTATTTTCTGAGATTCTGAAATATTTCAATCAATTATATATAATTCTGAATAAAATAATTTAATTCATAATAATATTTTCTTTTTAAATTAAAATATGCATAACATATTTTACAAACAAATAATAGACGTATAAATAAGTTGTAGTATTTTTCTCTTTTTAAGGATTATGATTTTTTTATAAACTTTAATAACACAATATGATTATTTTAAAAAGCATGCAACTATTTTATAGTATACATAATAGGCGTAAATATGAGTTTTAATTTATTTTGTATATTTCATGAAATTCCAAATTATTTTTATCGATTAAATTCAGTTTTTAGTATAATTTATTTCTTAGAAAACTTCGTATCAACAATTCTACAATACAAATAATAATAACAAACAATATATATGAGTTTTAGAATTTGTTTTATGTATTAAAATTCTGGATTATTTAATTTTTATTATTAACTTTATCAAGATAAAAAATTAAAAATATAATTATTTTTAAAAGAATTATGCACAATAAAAGTTTTTTTTAGAGATTATAGATTATTTCAATAAATGTTACATAAACTTAACTACAATATTTTTTTTATAATACTATATTAGCAATATTTAAATTTATAATTATGATTCTTTTAAATAAAATATTTGACAAATCAAATAATAGACGAATATGATTTTTTATCGAAATTTTGAATTTTTGAAATCAATTTTAAATAAACTTTAATTAATGTAATTTTTTTTTATTTTTCGAGGTTATGGATTATTTTGGTTCATTATATTATATAAAAAATTTAATTTATAATAATGTTTATTTTAAAGGAAACATATACATATATGAGTTTTAATAATTTTTTCTGTTTCCCATGATTCTAGATTATTTTAATAAAATATATAATATTATTTTTTAATTATGAATAATTTCGAGATATTAATTTATAGAAGTAGTGTACTATTTTTTTTCTTTCTCAAGATTTTGGATTTTGATTCTCGTGCTACAAACTAATATTAAGTATAAGTCTGCTACAATATAAGTACATGATTGGTATGATTATTATGACTTTTTTGAAACATCTGTATACAATATTATTATTTATGTAAATCATGAATAAAAAAAATTGTTAGTAATTTTTAAGTACATATGTATATACATATATTATTAAAATACACAAATTACTTTCGGTCAAAGTTGCCACATTAATTATTTTACAAGTACATACATATTACCAACGCTGCTTAGTACTGAATATATGTTTCAAGAGCAAAGAAAAAAAATAGTAAAACTCATTTGTGCACCTAAGATTTAGAAACACAGTTTTGACATTCGTAGTTAATATACGTGATTTATCAAAGCACTAACAGTTAACTTAACGCTAGTTAATTGGCTACATTAACGATTCACGCAAAAAATCGTTACAAAATCGCCATTGTATCAGTTTCCTTGTGTTAATAAAAAAATATGAACATTTTAATTTATATTGTGCAGGTGCATGATTGACTGATTGCACAGTGATTTTTCTTTGCGCAATCGGTAGCATTTGTAATATTTAATAAATATTAGCATACAATAGAAACGGCAATTAAAAATATATAAAAGTCATGGTTAATCTGCGTAATGTGTATCATTTGATACGATTCCGTTTTGTTGATGTATTGTAATTTATGATGGCATTGTAGTGTGGGAATCTTCCGCGAGGGAAGAATCTGGAGTATTGCATGGAACTAATTACCAATTCGGAAACTATGACGAGTGTCTATATCCACATCGTGAAGGCGAATATAAAGAAGAAATGGCGAGACAATACTGCATTGCTAATATTAAAATTAATAGCAATCCGGAGAGAAACGCCACTGTTTCTATGTATGATCCATACTCCAGTGTCTTGGACATCCTTGCTGTAAGTTATTTATTTATATTAAAGAGCACTCACATGGTTTTGTTTCATTGTCTTTTAATTTTTTATTGTGTTTAAAAGATAATCTAATAAGATATATTCATATACAATTTTCATTAAAATGTAATTTCAAGCTCCCATAGGCTCTTAGTTGAAAGTTATCTATTGCACGTGCTGCGGTGTGAGCCGGTGCATTATCATGGTGAAGCGACGTGTTGATTTGGATGCATTCTAAAGCTTTGATCTGCAAAAAAATATTTGCATACGACGAATTCTTAAATATTCATAATTTTATTAATAGTAAAAAATATTTTTTTAGGTAATTTGACAAAAAAACATTTTGATGCTTGTCTATTCAGTTATAGTTTTATATTCAAACTCTAATAGATTTCTAGAAAATACTTTTTTTTTTATAAATTTAAGTCGATTCTAAATCATAAGTAAACCGGAAATTTAGTAACAATGAATACTCTACAGCTGTGTTTTAAATATTGCCTAATTAATTTTACTACGTAGTGTAGTAATAGTCAAATTTAGTCGTGATATACTGATAGGTAGCTGATTGAAAAAAAGGGGTGAAGCAACACGATTGTGACGTTTAATCGAGTTTATGGTATTTCCGGCTTAGTTTTTTTTTATTCCAGTGCACGTGTACACATAAGACTTATATCGTCGTATTTATTACATAAATAAATTATATATTCATATATGCAAAATACTTGTTACACATTTTTTTATATGAGTTCAAGTAGGAAATGAAGTTTACAAAATGATTAAAATTTTCAAGATTTTTTAAATCTACAATTATTTATTTGTATTTTATATTTCATTCTATTTATTTATGTTAGTGTAAATATTTTTACAGATATTTTCAATGTCGTCAATATTCCTAAATTGTTAATTTAAAAAATCAACACTGTACCTTTACTAATGCCTTTACTAATGTGTCCTTAACAATTCTAGAAAAATTATTACCTAAATGTAAACAAAACTAAATGTTTTATCAATAGACACTGTAACGTAAAAATATTTATTAATATTAAGAATTTCCTTCAGAGCAAAGGCGATCCTGTGACAGTAAAAAGAAATGAAATTTTCTGGGCTTACTGCGTTCCAATGTCCTGCTCCAGAAGTGATTTGGAATTGGTAATAAACAACAACCCGTTTCTGAATAAAGTAGCAGACAAATTAAATTTGACATACGAGGCTACTTTTTACGAAGGCTCTTGTAAATACAACGACAATGACGTACCATATACGGCCGGTTCCATTGGTTTCATGTAAGTCATTCATAAATTTAATGCTTCGTTCATAAAATATCATAACAAAAATTCACTTTCAGATCTCTGCTGTGTATTCTGGTAATTTTAGCTCTTTATGCTACCTGCCACGATTGGTACTTGTACTATAAGGGTAAACAGGAAAATCAAGGTATGTACTATATCTACAATAATATAATTAGTATTTATAATTAACAATTAAGTCTGGTACTGAGTTACACCTAAATTTTTAACTAAACTTGTAACAACAAAAAATCAAATGTTTAAAACTGTTTCTATCTGCATGAGGATATATTATAATGTAATCACAAAATAATGCTTATTAATGGATATGGACTTTCTTATTTTAGTTATAGTATTTTGCATCTTATACAGATTTTAATATAAAATTAAATTTTTTAAAGATAATATACAATTTTATTCTGTTTTATAATTCTGTGAAAAAAACTTTATTTACAATAAATTATCTTTTTTTTACATTGAATGTCCTTTACAAATATATCATTAGCTATCTCTAATAATAAATTCAAGAAATTATATATATTCTTTTACATATGTTTGGTAGTTAGGTAGTTTTGAAAGAAAAAATTCAAAAATATATACTAATAAAATTTCATTGGTAATACCTATAATACTATCATAAAAGTTCGTACTCTTATTATAAATTAAAAAAATTCAGATAAAGCTGAACATATTATTCACTATATAATTACATCTAGATCTGTGTTTTAGCTATATTAAAAAAACAGTGATATGTTATATAACAATGTTCCTTTTTAAAGATTAGCTGGCCATACACGCGCGGATCTGTCCGTCGCGGATGCCTGGTGGACAAATCCGATCGTGTGTGGTGAGAAAAGACGCGGATTTATTTGTCTGCCGTCTGTCCGTTATCCGTGCTCAAAACGATCAGATCCGAGCACCCTCACCTAATGTTTTCTAGAATTTTTTGTTAAGAATTTGTCTATTAAATGATTTTATGAGCTTGGCCATTTTCGCTCGCCTTTATTAATTTGCGTCAAAGTCTAAAATTATATTTTGGGGATAAGATTTTATTACTTTATGACCCATCGGTCACTCAATATTATAACCGTTAAAAATGTATTTTTTTTATCAAAGACAGTGAGACATCATGTATTCGTGTGTTAAAAATAATTGATTATTGTTTTAACGCCAATTGCCATTAGTTATACTTCAAGTACTGTAGGGATAGGGCTCCATAACCCTTTGAGTGGTATCGCCGTACATGTACGGCAATCGATCTTTCATTGTTTTGAAGTGCCCCATATAGATATATATTAACATATATAACTGAATTAATAATAAATATTTTTTTTAAATTTATATAATATTTAAAAACAAATATTTGATGTAAATGATTCTTATAGAATGTAATACCAATAAATTAACAAAAAATATGTTATATTAATTCAAAAAAATATATATTGCGAGTCTCTGAATTGATTTGAAAAAATCCAAAAACAAAAACTAAATTTAATATTAGAAAAGTGTTAAAATAAATTATAAAAATACAAAAAAGTAGTAAAATAAATTAAAGTAATTACACGTTGAGAAGCACATTTTTTTTCTATAATTGACTATAAATGCAATATAAATAATAATTATGTTAATACTAACAAATTAACTAATGTATTTAAATTAATTCACTCCTCAAATATGCTTGTTTAGTTGAAATGCAGAATCACCTAAAAACACGTAAATCTGATGTTCGATAAGACTTACATATGTCCGAGTTTAGACAGTTTGCGTGTGTGGCGAAACTCAGACAGATCTGTCCTGATGTCCATAGGACATATCTGTGCGTGTGTGCTTAGCTATTACATAAATAATATGAAGCAAACTTGTAGCAAAAATTTTTATTTAAAAAAATTGAGTCTGACTGACATTAGCAACTATTTTATATGCATAGACTGCATTAATATGTTTTGAAAGTCATCTATGCTTAAACCAGTAAAGAGAATTCTACTAAAGATAAACATTTTATAAGGATGTCAATTTCTAAGGATCTGATGTTGAAAATAAACAATAGTTAAATATTAAAAAAATCAATATTTATTTTTTAGGGGGTTGACAACATATTTATCTATTTAGTATATTTTGTAAAAATCCTGGTGTATTATGTCATAGAGATATTTATTAAAACTGACTGAAAAAAATATATAAAATAGATAAAGAAATGTTAGACAAACTTTTAGGTAGCAGCCAAAATGTGTATATATTTATTTTAACCCTTTAAATGCCAGCGACTTCTTAGTGAGTCACCGGTTATTTCTCTTCAAACGACATATCTTTCTAAAAATAAATATAAAATACTTGCTTTACTAATACATTAAGGTAGTATAATAAGCTTTAATAATTAAAATATAACACAACCTGAAATTAAATATTTTAATTTGTTCAGAACTGATGGTAAAAGAACATCAATATTTGCATTTTATAAGCTGATTTATTAAAAAAACATACATTGTTAAACAGCAGCTCAAATATTATATTTTTGACAAAAACGAAGACTTTAAAGAACGAATTACATCACACAAAGAAAATAATATTTTTATTGCAGAGCAACGAAATTGATCTACAATAATTAAAATCCAGATTTAAAATGATAATATATATTTGGCTAAGTAAAGAATTTGATGTAGTAAAAGGACTCCATATTTACAACAAATTGTTTTTGGTAATGAAGAAATTCAAGCCATTTTTTAAATGAAATAGTTTATTTGAATTCAAATTTACGGAGTTACGGAGCACATTATCAGGGGTCGCAGACCTTCGGTGACGCGCCATATAGGGACTATTGTTGGTTAGCGCGTGTTCCTGAAGGAACAAATTGGTACAGACTAATTGTCTCACTCGGTAGAAGGCGTCGTTGATGGTTTTAAATGGAGTTATCCGGCCAAGGATGGCCGATGTTGGTCTACTATGAGGCTTTATGTCTATACAACAAGCTTTTAAAGAAACTCTGGTGTCAGGTCATAAAAATAAATAAATGCGCTCTACTCTGCCTCGGTTGACGAGCCAAGATAAACTGTTTAAACTTTTGCTATTCCTGGCACCTCGAAAAGAGAGTGAATGTCACGAAAACACTTTTGACATGAGGTTTTATTATTCTTTCTTTTTTCTGCTTTAATGAAATGAATATTGCTTTAATGAAATGAATCACAGTTTAAGTTTTTCTCTCTCTAGAAAGCAAATACTGCTTCAATAGTAGTATAGTTTTTACTTATAATATTTAATGAGTAATTCAGAAGTAATAAGGTAAACCTAATTAAGAAATGAAGATTCACAGTGCTTCGTAAACTATTTTTTTATGTTATCATATTTGTAGATAAAAAATGTTTATATAGAATTTCATAAAGAAACAAATTCATATGATTTGACTAACAGTTGTTTTCAATGCTATTTATTCAGTTCTAAAGCTGGGATTCGTTATCAATGATGCAGTCACTGCAGTGATGGTGTTAGGTGTTCAGACTGTATCCTTGACCAAAATTTGTAACTTTCCAAAATTCGCTAGCTTCGCGATTTGTTTTCTTCCTAAACGTTCTCTGGACCAAAATTGCATATTTCAGTTTGCTATGTTGTAACAGAAATTTTATTCGATCTGCGTCATTAATCCTGTAAATTTGATTGCACTAATTATTCACATTTCTTTTTGTAGCAATATTCGTGCATCACATTTTACAATCACTTTTTATTTTTTGATTAATTTTATAAGCAAATATTAGTTGTTTCATTACGCCTACTTCAAACACTCAATTAAATTCGGTTTACATTGTACAGAAGTCAATTGCCCGGACATAATCAAATGCTTCTCAATATTCTACCACGTGAAGCAGTTGAATCAGAGGAGCGGCGAAGGCCACAGTTTGGAAATAACGTACGGTTTGAGAATCGTCGCCATAATATTCATAGTGACTGGACATCGAGTCGGAATAACCGTGCAAGGACCCTTGCAAAACAGATCTTACGTCGAAGGGGTGAGGAAATTTATATATTAATTAAAAAATAATGATAATAAAATATCAATTTTCAACACAATCACAGTTATATCACAACATGTGGACGGCATTGCTGTTTTATCAGAACGAAACTTTCGTCGACATGTTTTTCGTACTGAGTGGAATATTTTCGATATACATGCTGCTCAAGTATTCAGAGAAACACCGGTTCAACTTTATACAAATAATCGTCTTCAGATACATAAGGTTCTATACAAATTTATTTTCAGCGAATCAATTTTAGACGTTTTGTTACTTTTATGGCATTCTTTTCAGATTAGTGCCACTGTACGCCTTCGTGATATTCTTCACTGCCACATTAATGCCACAGTCTGGTTCAGGACCTTTGTGGAACGAAATTATGGAGACTGAGGGGAAGTATTGTCGCGAAAATTGGTGGTTGAACTTATTGATGGTCAATAATTACGTTAACGTAGATAAAATGGTATGTATATGTATTCATTATTATCTATACTAAATTACTTTTTTAAGTAATAAACTAGTTGGTAATTTAGTCCAGTTAGGAATGCTTTTATTTGTATTCGTAATGGTAAAATAAGTAATCGGAAAACTATGTATTTACGTACCAATTAAATAAAAAATATATTTATATTAAAAAAGGCTGGAAGTCACAGGTCAAGATCATTTCAGAGCAAAATATTAGCAACATAATTTCAGAAGAGCTTTAGGATAAGTTAGGGCTTAATGAATGTGCGCATTAAGGTCGACATATGTTAATGAGTTGTAAGCTATAAAAAAGGGACTCTAAATGTATTTATTATTTAAAGACACACAGTATACTGAGAGCAGTATATCATTGTATTAAAACTACTGTATTTATTTAAATAGCTAAAAATAATAATGTAGTTAAATGTGTGTTTATTTTACTTTGTTGAAAACATCCTTATTTATTCTTCATCATAGTCGTAATGAACCTTACTTAGCGAGTCTAGAAACACGTTTTTGATTTTAACCAACGTGCGAAATTTTCGGCAACCATTTGATACAAATACTGGACACATATTTAATAAAATTTATGTCCGTAACGTCTCAGACTAATAATTCTGGGGTTGCGGGCTCGAGCCTCGTCACGGCACTCGAATTTTTATTTAATTAATCAAAAAACTGGCCCCAGATGCAGTGCTTATTAGTTTGGTGTTTAATACTTACTTGTAGGTATTCATTATATCTGATTTACCCCATTGTAACGCATTGGGTTTACGCCCGTCAGGTTATAAAATATTGCCACTGTTGATATTGTTATATTTGCCGTTAAAATATTGTATTAAAAACACTTTTTTTAACATTCATAAATACGTTCATCAGTGATAACGAATGGCCTTATACTCTTTTCTTTATCTGGAACAGCACGCATTCTTTAAATTTACGACATCTTACCTATTTACAACGCCATTGCCATGAACTTTGCTACGCAAAAATGAACCGTGCGAATCGATTAAAAATAAGCTCGCATCCATTTTCTCTAACCTTGAATATTCATTTACTTTTCGAATATCACTCGTATTATTTATTCATTAACTGGTTATTTATAAATGAATATAATTAAACATATTTTTATGTGGGTCAAATCTCACGGAAAAAGTTTCGTAAAAAATTATAATTCTTATAATATTTGCTACTTAATATAAATTCAATTTACATGATTTATATTATCCTGCAATATTATTATTATATTTTAATAATAATTCATAGATATTTTTTCACTATATTATTTCGAAAATCCGGATATTATAACATGATAGATTACCCCAATGCGTCATGATGTTATACTTATTATTTTAAAATGATAAGAGTTGGCAAGACAAATATTATTAATACTTGTAAATTATTTAACAAAGTATTAATTAAAATAAAAATTGTGTCTACGACTACGAGGATCGGTATTTTTTTTATTAATTCAATATTTTGTATGATGTACATATATACTAATCATTATTTTTTACTTAGAAAGTAATCAGCAATAATTATAATATATTTCTTACTAAAGAATATTGATAAAAATCTTATTTAATTGTTAAATCGGTATATACACATATGTTTTAGGAAGGTTTGGAAGGCATGTTCAACAAATTATAAGATTATTTTAGTCATTTAAATATTTAAAGCATAACATATTGTATAAATAAATACATAATATTTACATAAAGTAATATAAATATTAGGTTAAGCTCTTTGCATGTACAGTTATAAATTAGCTTATTATTTTTTATAAAAAACTATCGAAACGTTCTTCAAAAAAAGCTAGAATAATCACTGAATATATCTATCATTAAATAATTGATAATCTACCCTATTATATATGCTTGTTTTTATATTTTCAGTGTATGGTGCATTCCTGGTACATTCCATGTGACTTCCACTACTTCATCCTGGCGTTGATAATATGCGCCATAATAAAGAACAAATCTCGAGCTATCTACGGCATCATTTTGCTCGGCTTCATATTTTTGATGTCGATTTTGGCACCTGTTCTCATTACGTATTACATGAACCTACCACCTGTGTTGCATTTCTACAACGAGTGAGCGTAATTTCAATCATTATACCGCCATATACATTATATCCATCATCAATGTCATTTATTATATATACCTATTGTCTAGTAAATGTGTTTGAATGAAAAAAAAAACAATTTATTTCGACAGCTTTCTAACGTCGCCCAGAACGCACAGGGTGTTTCAAAACATGTACATAAAAACCCACACGAGGCTGTCATCGTATATTCTGGGACTGTTCACCGGCTACTTCTTGTACAGATTCTACAGGCCAGACGAGAGAAAATTGACCATGGTGAGTTGATCATCGAATTACAACCATGGAAATTGGCCATGGATTTGACATGGCCTTTGAATATGCAACCCATAAATTTTTGCTGTTACTTTTTTCTTATATTTTTTATCGATACTTCCCACGTGCGGTAATCTATTTTAAAAGCAATGACTTTACGGAAGCAAACTTTTTAATAATAATTTCTTAATATGGAAGTATTGGATAAAATGTTTATGGTTAGAGTTTTATATGCATTACATAATTTAACATTTAAGAGGACAATTGGTATTAAAACATACTGAATATAGTGTAATCTATAAAAATACAATAACTTTATAATGCAACATTCATTTAAATATTAAATATTTAAAAAAAAAATGAATATTGTTGTATTGTGTAAAAATATGCTGTTTAAAATCTGATATATAATGTTTGATTATAGATCTACAGTGAAACATTGACTTAAGAGTGACTTGACTGTAGTCTTTTAGTTTTTGTAGTTTTTCGTGATAATAACGTGCTATTTAAGTGCGTGTAGTTGGGGAACTAGAACATATTTTTTGCAATACGTACGTACGAATCAGGCGCGCGTGGTGAGATATCCTCCCTTTAACTCGAGCCCACATCCTCAACTTACCGTGTTATTAGGGGATTTACTGTACGTGCAAATGTGACTCGATATACGTGAATAAAACGTATTACGTATGTTAAAATAAACTTCAGCATTAATTTATGTAGCATGTATTTATATTTACATTTTTCCAATTGAAATAGATTAATGACATTTCAATTCATTTTAATCAAAAAAACTGATTTGACTTCTGAAATTAATTTTAATTTTATTCTGAAATTATAATTTTTGGTATTTATTATATGAATATTAATGCTGAAAAATAATAGCTATTAAGTAAATCGATTATTAAAATAAACTATTAAATCATAAAAATAGTTATAATGCTTAATTAAGTAAATTGCTATATACAAATTAACCGAACAGGGGGACGGATGGACCCCAAAGTCTTATTTCCTTAAGACAGAAAATTCATCATTTGCATTTTATTATTTAATGGCATTTTATATTGCGAAGGTAGCATCTGATTTTTTAGTATTCCAAAATAACTATGAATTTACCAAAACACAAAATAGCGATTTTAAACCATTATCTGTAGCAGAATAAACTAAAATCTATTGATACATATGTTTAACCATTGACTACAAGATTTCGTATAATATAAATGGAAAATGGTCACAGGATTATGCAATTTATTAAGAGCAAAAACACCGACAAAATCAAGATTAAGTCATTTTATCAATGTTAAAATAAAAAAACGTACATTTTAGATATCTCGTATGCTTTTACTTTTACCTTCAATAAGATTTTTTTAAATAGTACTGTAATAAATAAATAAATTATTATCAAATTTAATAAACAAGTCAACCGAACAGGGGGATGGCTAGACCCCAAAGTCTTATTTCTGTATGTATGTACATACATCATTTTTTTTATTCAATGGTATTTTATAGTACGAAGGTACGAAAAAGTGTTTTATATCCGATTTTTTAGTATTCAAAAATAAATACGAAATTAGCAAAATACAAATATAAACACAATTTTAAATCATTATCTGTGACAGAAATACCTAAAAACATATGTTTAACCTTTGATTACAAGATTTCGTATAATATAAATGGAAAATGGGCACAGGTTGGGTTTATGCAATTTATAAAGAGCAAAAACACCGACAAAGTCAAGATTAGGTCATTTTATCAATGTTATAATAAAAAACGTACCTATTAAATATCTCATAAACTTTTACTTTTACAGATAATATTTTTTTTAACATAACTATAACATATAATAAATAAATAAACATATTATTGGAAAGAACATTTTAACTGACATAAACATAGATATTTATATATTTGTAAAATAAAATTATCTAAACACAATTACAAATATGTGTAGTGGGGATGATAATTGAAATGTAATTATCATTTTTATAAGTTTTTTACAAGAAAGCTGTGGTGAATTTAAAAAAATCATTATGTATTGTATTCTGTTTAATAATTTTATTTATACTATAAATATCAGTATTTTTTATGAAATGCATGTAAATAAATTCATGTCACAAATAATACAATATATCGCATAAAAAAGCTGTACTAAATTGTAAAACTAAAGCTAAATCATTCAAAATTTATTTTGCTTAATAATAGGCAAAGGCAGTCAATTTTTTTTTAATTTGTAATAATCAACAATATTATTATAAAAAATATGTTAATATGTTTTACTTAAATATTTCGCAACTTTATTTCAGTATCATAGTTAAACGATAATATATTAATCAAATATTTAAGAATGTACGAAACACTATGCCTGAAATTTTATGCATTTTTATATTTTTTTAAAATGCTTACAAATAAGACATACATATACGACTTTTAAATATGTTATTATTAAACTTAATTAATTACTTTGCAGACGAAATCTATTCTTGGATGTATAGTGTGCGTTTGTGTCAATCTGGGCCTATCGTTGACAATGGGGGTGTTTTTAGACCTAGACGCACCTTATGAACCTTTGGGAGCTGCCATATTCGCTGGTCTCTTCAGACCCGCAAAGTCTCTATGTTCCTGTCTGTTCGTCTTGCTGTGTGTGTTTGGAGAAGTCCGTAAGTATGCATCCAATATACATTGATCAATTATATTTTTGTTCATTTTCTTACTCTAAACTTTTAGCATTCATAACTTCGTTTTTGAGCTGGCGTCCATGGACCGTCTTGGGTAAATTGACATACGGTGTGTACTTGTGCCACATGGGCATGCAATTGTGGTTCGCGGCCAGTCTTCGACAGCCATTTTACATAAAACCTTTCACAATGGTAATAATCATGTAAAATATGTATAGTATAACGAAGCAAACTGTTAAGAATTGCACAAAAGTTTATTTTAATATAACTAAGTAATATTATTAAAAATGAAATTAAGATGTGCTTGCAGTACGTATAGAGTAACTGAGTCTAGTTCAAATTAACTGTAATAATAAGTGGAGCTTTATTTAATGGTCCGTTTTTTCAGCGTGAAAGTTTTTCGTTAACTAAATTTCGTTGATATTACAGAATACGCACATATAATATAATGATTGCTGGATGATAATTGTTCTTGATGAAACTGTCTCTACTTTTCGAATGTAAATATGGTGAAAAAATACATGTGTGGCAATGAAGTTTTTCCCCCAATAAATTGAGAACGTGCTATTTGGGTGCGTGTAATTGGGGGATTCGTCTTATTCGATACGAATCAGACGCGTGTAATGGGTACCCAAAATAATAACGGGCACCCAAGTAGCACGTTTCTTATTTACCGTGTTATTGGGGGGTCTACTGTACCTATGAGAATAGTTGATCTTTTATGTTTTTATACAACTATATTTAAATTAACATATTGCTTTCAATTATTTTAAAAATTACACTTGAGTGAAAGTTATGTTTCTATTAGTTTAGTTGACACATTTAAACAATTCATCAACTATATACAAAAAAAATTCAAGTTCAGTCTATTTACTATAGATGCACTTACGTATTTTTTCATACGATGCGGAGTTTCTAGTGTTTTTTTTATTATCTAAACGATGATTGTTAACTATGCATAAGATTATCCTCAAGATTAAACATATACATGGTAAACAAATATAGATAGAAAAAAACATATCAGACATGCCTTATATATATATATAGATATAATTGAGAAAAAAAGCAAAGTAATATTGCACATTAGGTTCAATTAATAATTTTAAATTGAACTGATTTAATTGAGATAGAACTGGAGTAGAAAAAAATCGAGATAACAAGCAGTGGCTTAATAAAATAATATATAACTAAGCCTCATAAAATCAGAATAAAATAAAATAGAACACAAATGTATCTACTTTTTAAGAACATATTTGCTTTATTTTTTGCATTATTAATTTATATAATTATTCTCAGTTATTCTTCGCAGTTTTTTACACAAGTTGCTTTATTAAATTCCTGATTAATTTATATATTTTTTATAGTTCCAGTTATGGTTTGCTGACATAGTCATAGCATTCATATTCGGATTAATCGGTTACCTTTTGGTCGAAGCTCCCAGTAACATGTTGTTAAAAATTGTGTTCATGCCACCGAAAAAGTTAGTATTTAATGATTTTAAAAGATTTTAAAGATGTAAAATAATTTTTATTTATTTTTTAGGAAATCACAAGAAAGCGACAAAATCGCTTACGTCAATGAAGCAGTAGATATCGACGTATCCAGCGATTGTAAAATTGTTAATTATTACAAAGAGAAATAGGTTAAGTTTGTTTATTATTATTAATATTATTATGCCTTAGATTTAATTATATTATTATGTTTTGTTAGATATTTTTTATACAATAAATTATTTACAAATACACCGAATGTGTTGCTTAATATGATTCAGGTTTTAGACCTTTTTACAGTATAGTATGATTAGCGAAACTATTAAATCGAATGAGAAACTTCAATTCAAATCATTTTGGGGACAGACCGTAAAATATGGATTGGAAACAATGAAATATCTTGTGTAAGTTGATATAGAAAGGTTAACGTGTTTTACATCTTAGAGTTTTTATCGTTATTTCGATAATATATACGGTTCTAGCTATGCAACTGACGAAATTCTGTGAATAATAAACATATTTTAAGAAGACCTTCGTCCAAAAAAACTAATTAGGTGTGAATGTTGCAATGCAGTGAATTTTTAAACTAATGTCGGTTAAAATTATCGAGAAAATGTCGTTATTTAAATTTATTTGAACTTCACATTGAGAGATTGTTGAAATCGATTCAACTATGGGAACTTAGATTTCAATGCTTTATTACATCAGAATGTTTTTTTTCACAACATTACTCGAAGGTTCATGAAATATTATATTTACATATTGCTTGATACTGAACTTGAACTTGAACTGAGAGGTCATCGATTTTTTTAAATAGTTCATTTTAATTAAGATTTACGATATAAATATTATAATATTTGATCATGAAAAATTCATGGTCATTAATATATATATTTATTTAATAAAATTGATTTAACTTGCGGTTAATTTTTGCTACTTAACATACAAGTAATTTAACTAAAACCGATTTTTGATTGGAATATCTTTAAACCGAAGTTCAATAGTGCTACTATTTAAAATATTTATAACTTTGAATTAACATATAAACATAAATATCTTTGAGAAATAAAATAAAAAATACTCCCCGGCGGGGAATCGAACCCCGGTCTCCCGCGTGACAGGCGGGGATACTTACCACTATACTACCGAGGACTTGTGGCATTGAACTGATAAATTAATAATTTATCTTTCGAAAATATGACTAAATAGTAATAACAAAGATTAGAAAACCCACATGAATTACATGCATCGTATATTTTAGATGCATTTATATAACACAGGAGAAGGTAAATGGAAGATGCTCTATCAAGACTGTAGATGTTCGTTATGTAACAACAACAAAGAGAAAGTTTGTTGTAAATTAATATTAAATTACACATAAGAGCATCGGGCGACACCTATACAGTACATCTTATAATTTAATTAATCTATAAATTAAATATTATAAAATAAGATCAAGGTCTATACTATATATATATATATAAAAGTTTGTCGCAATTGTGTTCAATTTCATGTATGCTATTGAGTCACAAGAGATCTTTTACGAAACTCACACACTCATACATATATTAGTATAATTTTAATAATTATGCAACACACATACGTATACGCAAAATTCTCTAATTATAGATTTAATAAAGCCGAGAATTGTCGATTTAATAGGTGTCTTGAGATTATGACAGATGTAATATTTTGTTGGTCCAATGTGGTATGACCAGCGTAGCGTTCGCTTTTTCGATAACTTGGTGATGTGACGTAATCCCCGGATCACCAAACCGGCTGAGAGGAAGTTGAATAAGGCCCGGGCGTGTCCACATAATCATTTTGGTGCTTTCCAGTCGTCATAATCGATGTGCGTTCTGTTTTTTCCCCTCTTAATAGGCACAGTTTTTCTCGTGAACGTATGTATATTAGCCTTAAACCAGTGGTTTATAATCTTTTTGTGAACATGATTCTATACATTACTTCTTAAAACCAGAGTTGTAATATATATGCTACAAATTACAGCATGTAACAAATTACATATATAATATATCTCATTAATATGATTTGAATTAATTTAAATCATTGCGGAAGTTTACTCTTAGCGACTGAAGATGACAGCATGGTTGGACTAAATCAGACGATCGAAGTGGAAAGATTGCTTTTGTGTCATCTTGATTTAGCGTAACTCCACTGGTTTCGACTTTGAGGTTGAACTCTCGTGTTTTTTAGTTGAAAGTGATTTTTATATAGCGCTGTTCCGACAAAATACAGATGATCTTTAACTCTCGTACCTAATTATTTCTTCAAATGTAAAAGTATTCCAACATAAAAACACAATACAGGTGTTGTTCTTATAAATTAAGCAAGAGATAGATGCTATAATTTTAATTTAATTTTATAAATCACAATGTCTTTCTCTATACCTTTTGCATATGAGATATACGCTTTCCATTAAAATCATATTTTTTCATGATTTGTAAAAAAATGGAGGCTTCGTTTATATTATGAATTGTCAAAGTCCTAACAATGAGCTCAATATTATTTATTTTTTTCTCATCAATTTTTATTTCATTCATACCATATAGATTAATAAGGCCTTCATTTGATAAAGGATATAATTGAGATTCCATCAACTCATTAATCCTTTGAGTGGTATCGCCGTACATGTATGGTGGTCGATCTTTCACTGTTTTGAGCTACTCCAGATAGTTATATATTTAACTTAAAAAATAATATTTTATTTATATTTAATGATTTTTATAAAAAATAATAGCAATAAATTAAAGAGTACGAAATAAATTAACATAAGATCGACCATCGTGACGCATTGGGGTAACCTGTTAGGTGATGATGGTCTTAATTTAATCTAAATAAATAAGACAATTTAATTTATGAAAAATATTGAGAGCCTCTCAATTGCTACAAAAAATTAAAAATGCCGAATTATATATCATATAAAAAACGTAAAATAAATTAGCAAATTTTATTAATAAAAAAGTGTTAAATAAATGAAAGCAATAAAACGTTGAAATTCGCTGATTTTTTTGTAATTTACTTTAAATACAATATAACATATTAATAAATATATAATAACAGAAATGTTTATGGAAAAATACATAAAATTAACTTACTCCCAGGTTTATATTAAAATCAGCAATGGTGGTTTTGCTACTTATCTTGTATTTCTTCAACAAAATTCTATTAATTACGCCTTCTTACATAATTCAATCCATGCCGGTTCTCAATAAACTTCAGCTCATTGTGGTTCTCAAATTGACGTTAATTGCGCTGGAAATGATTTTTTTGCATCATATCGCCGGACATCAGAATTTCCGGAATTTTCAGTATGTATGTAAGTGCTAAAAAAAACAAAAAATCTATAAGTTTCTATGTTTTTTTTTGAATAATCTATTTCAATATTTATTTAATAACTTTAATTTCAAAATTTGAAGCAAAAAAATACACATAATAATAAAAGACTATAACAAAAATATCCGTTAAAGCAAAATAATAATTACAAATATGATAATGCAGCAATACAAAAATATTTAAACAAAATTTTTATATCATTGTAATCAGTGGGGTAGCTAGGGCTTGTTCCGCCCTATTAATTTATTTAATAAATACTCAGACTTTCCTAAAAATCTGTAACTCAATACATGTTTTTAATATGCAAAAAAATCTGGGGTAGGCGGTTAATTTTAACCCTCCCTCCTAACTACGCTGCATAACCATATAAAAAAATCATTATTCTAGCATGCGCTGGACTTGGACAAACACTGACAAAAATGTAGTATAAATTCAATTCTTATAAATTTTTGAGCCGCTAAAATTATTTTTATCTATAGTGGCAGCTCTTTATGGCTGGCCGGATCATAAAATCATTATTTGTTAAGCTGTTATTGTTTTTACATATTCAACTTAGCTCTTAGCTATTCGTGGATATATATTTTTAGCGCATTTAATTTTTTTCCATCGCGAAAATGCCGTCCCCATGCATGTGTCGCCCGGAGCGGTCCGCCCCTTAATTGTGCCACTATTTGTAATATAGTATATTACAATACACTTTATGGTTTTGTACTACAAAATTAAATATGTCATGTATATGTTTATAATTTCACAAAATAATTATTAGTAAATAATAGTATCGTAAATTAAGTGCTTCAAACATATATCGTGCTTAAATATCGCTCGAGCTTTAGTGTATGTTGTGTTCGCGAAAAGTCTTTTTATATGATTCATGTCAAGCAGCCTCAAAAAATCTATTCTGCTAAAAGATATTTTAATTTTTAGTTGCGAGCATATTTATTAGTATTTTTAGGGGTGGTTAACTATAATGCTTGAGTGGCCATAAAAATTGCATTACTATAAATAATCTTTATAGTTTTTGTGTTATAAAATGTATAGTGCCATTCTAAATTACGCTATGTTTTGGGTCTGTAAAATTATATTTGTATAATATTGTTTACATTATAACAGTTTATGTTATTTTTTTACGTTTTATTTTACAGCTGTGGTACTATACATTTTATATTTAATAAAATCGATCTCACAAATAAATACACGAGAAGAAAACATGTTGGAAACCAACGCATAATTTTATATGTAAATCAGGTTATTGAATCTTTTCGGAGTAAAAGTATAATCAAGTGTAATACTAGCGAAATAATTTATACAGCTATGCGTCATAAGTAGCAGTAAATTTGATTAAAACAAAAAACTTATACATGATATTATACAAATAATAGCACAAGTATATTATATACATTACTATATTAACAAAAAATAATTAAATAATCTTTTATAAATATATTAAGCATTGAATTAACTAAATATGTATTATGTATCATAGTAGATATTTTAAATGATACTGTTTCAGGGTATAAACTAGGCTATTCTTTTAGTAAAACTAGTTGAACCAAATGTGAAGCTTAAAATTGTGTTAGTCTAATGACAGTGGCACTGTATTGTAAGTTCACAGTTTCGCAATACTAAAAACAGAGAGCACTATACATTTGTTAATATTTGAAGATGTTAAATTTATAAAAAAATACGGCTATTTATATCTGTTACTTCGGTAGTAAGTAGGATGTTCCAAAATGGCGTGAGTTATGGGACAGACTCGTAGCTAAATAATGCAGATTTTGAATCCAAAAGGGTGTGATTTTTTTCAACTAAATATACGTTAAATAGTTTATTTTATACACATATATAGAGACATTTAGATGTCGCTATCAGGTAGAGTCTTCGTTGGAGTATCGAGTTGAATTGTTGATGGCTGTCTGTCATGATGCTCTCTGTGTAATCTACTAATGATGTAGTCTTCTGGCTCGTCTTTGCTGCGGTTGCCTGATAAATGTATTTTTTTTTTAATAATTTAATATGCATATGTGGGGGGGTCTAACCAGCTGGAACGTTAACGTTTATACGACAATTTAAAACATTTTTTAATAATAGCACATTTTATTAAAAAATGCTGCCGGGGCTTGAACCTGTAACATGAGAGTTACTAGTCTGAGGCGATACGGATTACGCTATTATTATATGTTGGATAATGAAATTGAGTGAGTCCTTCTCCACATCTGACATTACTTAACTGAATTTCGCGGACCATCGATTGGGAGCCACTAGGCCAGAATCACGCCACCACCGGTTGCATAATCTTTCATATAGCACCGCCGGCGTTTGTTCCACACTCGAGCTAGATTGGATACGATCAATTATGGCGAGGAGATTCACCGGTTTCGTCAGTGTACTGCCTGCTTTTATTACACTTAAAAGTCCATTAATTGCGAAGAAGGCGATGCGGATTTTTGGAGCTGCCAGACGCTTCGGTACCTGCGGGTGCCACCATTGTGGTGTTATGTAAATGCGAATGCAATTACCGAAGAATTGTCGGTAATGCATTGTGAGGTAACCTGTGTGTGTTGTATGTCCACATATAACTAGATGAAGACGCTATTAGCGACCGAATATATTATTGTGATGCTAATTTAGCGCTTCTGTTTGTGTATGCTTTACAGGTGTGAAACAATATAATAGTAAATGAAATATGTACTTACTACAGTATTTACAATCGTAGCTCTATAGTTTTTCCATTCTTAAAAAAAATATGTTTAACTAAATATTGGAAGGAAATTGCAAAATGAGATTGTGAAATCGACCTGAATCCGCTGATTTAGTAGTGAAGTTAATTTCAAGATCGTCTTAGAACTACTCGACAGGGAGACGCCGAATTGTATGAACGTAATGCTTAAAGTTCCTAGAAAGCCCTTTGGTTCTATAGAAAAATTATTTTTGTCAGACTGGTCCACATGACGTGGAAGATTATGTCAAGCCTCAGTCACAGCAACGTTGTGGGAGGATCGTCAATGATGGGTTTATTCTGTGCCAAAGGAGAAACTGCTGTTAAATTTATCGCCAACTTGTTTCCATTTATGGCAGTGACGTTATGAACGGCAAATTATGGCAAAATGGTGTCGTGAATTTAAACCACAAAACAGAGAATCAAGAATTTCATTTATAGGCCCACCAAATGCTTTGAGGCTCGTGCCGACTATTTTAGGACAAGAAAAACAATGTGTCATAAACTTATGTCACAAACGGATAATAATAAATAAAATTAAAAAATAAACATATGTGGCAATATTGGCAATAAATGACTTAATAATTCGCAAGTCTTACGAAAAAATTACAAATAAAGCATTCTTGGTCATCATTGTCTTTTTTTTAAATAAATCAATAATATAAATTTATATATTATATAAACATATTTAATATATATATCATCAGGAAAACAATGATTCCGGGCCTCATAACAAAAATGGAATTTTATATATTTTTTAAAATCGTAATATAATTTTTTTAATAAATAATAGGTATGAGTTAACGAAATATTTTAATTAAGCAATAAAAATTATTAAAAATATCTACTCATAATATTTATTTTATAATTAGTCGTGTTTTCTTTGCTGCTCAGTGTTGCCATATAGTGAATTTCTAATCCAGATCAAAAGCAATAAAATCGTGCCATCGCGGTGAACACCCTCGATTATCAAGCGTTTATATTAATTTTTTTATAACAATACAATAAAGTACATCTAAACCGAATTTTGACCAATAACACTTTCTAGGTATTGTTGACTTTTTAACTTTTTAAACATTAAAAAATATTAGAAATGAGAGGAAATATTCAACGAATATAAATTATATCTCAAACAACTGTCATTATTTGAGGTTGGTTTTCATTTTTTTGTAAATATATTCTTGTTATGATTTTTTCCAGAGTCGGACCCTTTCCCTTTCCCCCCTGCTTTATTAGCTAAAAGAAATAAAAAATATAATATAAAGCAAGACATTTGTGGTTATAATTTAAGGGAAAAAAATACAAAAATCTTAACAATTTTAACAAAAAAAAATATTTATAGGAAATAAAAAAAAACAATAAAATAAATAATCATTTGAGTACATTTCATTGGAGTACTGGAATTATTGATATGATGTCTTTAGCATCTAAAACAGCGTACGCCACAGCTTCCACTTTTTATCCAAAAAACACGCACACTAAACCAGTACAACCAACTACTGTTATATAATATATTATTTTTTTATTTATTTTGTGCGAAATGGGCCGAAATATTTACATTTATAGCCAGATGTAACACAAACGAAAAACCTTGAAACGAGCATTGCCGTTTCACGAACAAGCAAGACGCTCAGAAAAAATCATTGACTGAATTATCGTGCAAGTTATTTTTTTTTTAAATATATGAGAATGAATCATTGAATGTTTTTTGGATCAAAATGGAATTGAGTAAAAGAGCTTTTAAAAGATTGCTACCATTCCAAGCAACCTATATTTGTGAACAAACATTCTCAAAAATGGTGTCAATAAAAACCAAAAATAGAAATCTCATTCAATTAGAGACACCTCTTCGAATTGCATCATCTACAATTATGCCTAGGATTGACGAACTAGTTATTAATGATAAAATATTGGAACAGATGTGTGAAGAGGATTTTGATTGATTCTGCACAAAAGGAAGCTGATTGTCTGTTTAATATTTTTTTGTAGATTTTTATAAATATATGACTTTAAAAAAATAATATTTTATCTTCCAACATCACTGTGATTTTATTTTTTAAATGCAATTAATCGTATTTTTAAATATATAAATATATTTTTTATGTATGTAAATTTATATATTATATGTATTTAATTTGTAGCACTATATAATTTTTTTTATGAATTTTTGAAATGTATAAAAATAAGGTGGTGGCAAATTTTTTATGTGATTGCTTATGTTTTAATTCGGTTGATTTTAATTTTCCACCTCTTAAAATATTTATTTGAGATTTTTGTAATTTATTAGCGATTGGTTTAATACCGTAAGTATTGGTTAAAATAGCTCTATTGTCAGCATATTTTTTATTTTTGGAATATCGTTCGTATAAAAGATAAAGAGGAACAGCCCGAGCATACTTCCCTGAGGAACTCCAGCTGGAATTTTACGCAGAATTATGTGTTCATTATTTAGTGAAACAACATAGCTTATACTTTTCAGTTATGAGCCTATTAAGCATGGCAGATAATCAGGGGTTTTGTTTTTGTACAATTTATGAATCAAACCGTCATGGCATTCTGTGTCGAAAGCGTTTTCAATATCTAACATTAAAAGTCTCGTACTCTTTTTCATATTAAAATAGCGCATATGTGCAAATCATTAGGTTGATGTATTGTTGAGTGATTTTCGCGGAAAGCAAACTGTTTAATAATAATTTTATTCCCCTAAGATTTTTTAAGTGCATAAGAATTATTTATTCAAATATTTCACTAAATAGTGATAATAAGCTGATGGGGATATAACTGATTCAATTCCTTTATTTAGAATGACTAATTAAATACCGAGGAAAGTATATTGCAGGAAGAACGCTATGAGGGTACTCATACACGAGGAAGCGATCATGGTTGCCTTGATACAAGACGAAAATACTTTTTCACAAGACGCATAAGTAGATGTCACCCGAGCTTGTTATCGTTGACTTTAATGCTTTGTTTTGCGGAACACGCAGAAAACGCATCAGTGAAGGCCAAAGTAAAAGAGAAGAAGATATTATAGTGAAGTGGTTCACTTGACACTTTACTGTGGGCAGATTCAACGAGGCTCAAGTTTGCCTAAGTGCAGAGAAGGAGCGCCGCGCCGCCTTGGTGTCACACACGGAAGATGCCACTTTGTCAGTATTGTGCATATCATCCATTGACCTGCTAGATTTTGAAAGACAGGCGGTTTACAGTAAGTTGTACAAAGACAATGCAATGGTCAATGAAAAGAGCGTTGGTACTTTTGTGATGGAGGCATCGGCTCACCAGAAATCTAAACGTGACTTAAATTACCACTGACCCTCAACGGACATCGTTGCTTTAGACATTATTTTGTACACATTCAAGCTTCCAGCGTGGGTGAAAAACATAACTATGCTTAAAAAAAGCAACGATGAAGTAACTACTCCATTTAAAAATGCGTTAAAGCGGATACCGTTGGGCAATTTCAACATAGCTTTTGTTGAGATTTTTGGATAAAAAAAAATGTTGTTAGGGTATGTAGCAAGAATTTTTTATTTTAAAAATCTCATATACATTTTTTACAAATGTACAAATTTAATTTTAAATAATTATAATAACATATTACGGCCTGTTCGCACGAAACTTCATGGTCCATTTCCGCGTTTTCGAGGGTTAAAAATAATGTAAAAATATCATGCAAATTTAAAATAAATAAAAATTTAGCTTTTAGAAAGGAATAGCAATATATATTGGATTACCAAAAATTCATAAACAAAACATACCTATTGCAGTTGACGCAGCTCCTCAAAAACTGCCAAAATTTCTAGCAAAATGACTTCAACCTATAAACGAGGAAATAAAATATGTTAAAAATTCTTACGACATTTTATAAAAAAATACAAAAATACGTAAATTCACTTTTTACAAATATTTCAAAAATTTTGAAAGAAAAAGAAAAACCTAATACATATATTTTTGATCTCATAAACCACTGTCTAAATTCAACTTATTTCATTTATAATAAACAATTTTACAATCGAATTAAAAGAGCACCCATGGGATCAAATTGATCACCAATTATTGAAAACTTTTTACGAAACTAAAGTATTAAAAAATCTGAATTAAAACGAAAAATTTGGCTCCGATATGTAGACGATAATATGGTCTCATGGATTTGATAAATTGAAAATTTTTCTTAATCTTATAAATAAGCAACATGAAAAAAATAAATTTACTATGGAAATTGAACAGAACAAATCTATACAATTTTTAGACTTATTGATGACTTTTGGACAAACGGTTTATAGGAAAAAAACACATACAAATCCAGGGACTTTAGAAAAGATAGGACGAATATTTTCTACGAGTAGTTTTTAGGACAATTTTTAAATATCAAAATAAAATAGGTTACCTCTACCGAATATAAAAGACAAAATTAATAATGAATCAGAAGGAGTATACCAAATTTCTTGTAACGATTGTGACAAGATTTATATTAGTCAGACAAACCGTAGGATTTCATAAAGAAAGATAGAACATAGAAACGTGATAAAATGCTTTGATGAAAAGTCAACTTTGGCAAACCACACATTCAATTAAAATCATCATATAAACTTTTATACAGCTAAAACCTAATTGTAAAAAATATAAGAGAATCAATTTAAATCGAAATTAAATGAAAAATAGCATTAAATAAAAGAGACTGTTTTGATCCAAGCTAAATTAAATTTTAAGAAAATTCATACAAATATAAATTTATTTAAACAAAGTGACTGAAGTGAAGTTGCGCTAGTGACAAACAAACAGAAAAATAATAAAACACAAGTTCGAATCAAAGATGACGCACCTCAAGAATCCATGGCAGCTGAGATAAGGTCAAAACTACGCCCAAGATGATGACCCTAACATCGGTGGTCGAAACGTCGGCGAGATGCGAGTAAGGAGAGGCGCGGTACGCAAGCCTTCACATCTTAAAAAGCTAAGTAACGTGTTGAATAAATCCGTTAAAAATGTAAACAAAAACAAACAATTGAAATCTAGATTTTTAAGAATTCAATTTTAACTACGACGTATTATTAAATTAACCCTTAAACGCATGATTTATCCAAATTCAAAAATAAAAATATTTTTATACTAGAATTAGTCTGAAAATGACGACAGAAATAATTAAAAAAATATTTAGGCTTATTTGTGGATTATATTTATAAAAAAATGCAACATCATAAAGAACGCGATCAAAGTATAATATATTAAAATTAAAAACAAGTAGAAATTCTTAAAGCAATTTTTCTTCTTATTAAAACATAAGACGACACCACATTTTTCACACCTTATTTGTGAAATTCCATTGCATCTGCTCTTCTTAATCAATATGGGCCAGTGTGTACAACTGCATGATTTGTTTATTTTATGCAAATATTACAAAAAATAGAAATCAAAAATAAATAAACAATGGTAGATTAATTTTTGGAGTATATAAATTAATTTTATTTCGTTTTATATCCACTAGCATCAATGAAAACAGATGTTGAAATTCTCAAAAATGTGACACATCTTTATTTTTAAAATGACATTATCTCGCGTACAGAGACATCTACCGGAATAATTTGAAAACACAATGGCTCGGCGATTGTTACACATATGTTACACTATGCAATAGAGTTCCTATATTGAACGTAGATTGAGTTATAAGCGCTTAAATAAATTGTTGCAGATTTGCAACACCATGCATTTAAAATGTCACTTTTTGAAAATACAAAAAAATATTTTTCAGCAATTTAATTTAGCTTCAATTTAATTACCCTTTAGTATTGATGTGTAAAATAAATGATCATTTTGTGTAGCATCCTAAGTCAAATAAGATTAAAGACCACTGCATTTTAATATTTAATATAACGTCATAAGCTAAAAGACATTTTACAAAATGATTTTGTAAAATTTTCAGCTAGTTTTGAAATATAATTTGCAATGAGTTTTAATATTAAGTAAAGTAAAAAATCCTTGCAGACTAACCACTAGCCTGATGCTTATAAAAACATTTTTTTAAATTTAGATATAGTGAAATTGTACCCCATTCTTATATACACAAAAAAAATTAATAAACAGTTAAACCTTTCTTAGAATATTTACGGTTTTATTAGTAATTATGTAACTCGTATGCAGTCAATACAATAAGAAACAAATATCTATAAAAATTCAAAGTAAGTCAAATTATTCTATAGGTTTAAAAGATGACAGTTACACATGAATTTTAGAGATGGATGAAAATCTCGTGGGTTGTTTTGATTGCTGATAGACACTATTGAAACTGAAACTTTCTGTACAAAGAATATGCATAATACATTGTCGAAAATTATTCAAATAGAAAGCATTTCCTTGTTCTATTGATCTCATTTTAAAGCAATTTGTTAAATAATCTTCTATCACCAACGGCATCCGTTTGATCGCGTTGGTAATATCTTAAGATTAGACAGATTAAACTCGATTAAAAAAATGGTGGGATATTGCCAAAGCATGTAACGAATCATATAAAAAGCGAATCATTTTTGCTTCATGTATCATTCATCAAAGATTAGTACGATAGAAAAAATCACAATGAAGCTACTGGTAAGTGCATTGTTTAATATTATAGTAAAATATTTTTTATATTAATATTTTTGTGTATTTTCACAGAAAATTTTCGCTTTGTTTCTCTTCTTCGCCTTCGCTTTAGCCGAAGACGAAAAGAAGCAAATTGAAAAAGAAGTAACGAAGGAAGTTAAAGCTGAAAACAAACAAGATAAAAGAGGGATCTTTGACTTTGGTTATGGACATCACGATTTAGGACATGATTTTGGATCAGATTTTTCCGGATTTGAGCATCATCACGAACCTCAAATAATTACTAAAACAATCCATGTCCCACAACCGTATCCAGTGACAGTAGAAAAGCACGTGCCTTATCCAGTGAAAGTTCCCGTCGATAGACCGTATCCCGTAGAAGTTCCCAAACCATACCCAGTCACTGTTGAAAAGTTTGTTCCTTACAAAGTAGACAGGCCTGTCCCGTACCCAGTCAAAGTAGCAGTAAAAGTACCAGTTATACACAAGGTCGAAGTACCAGTGCCCAGACCTTATCCAGTGCACATCGCCAAACCGTATCCAGTTCCAGTGCCTCATCCAGTCATCGTCGAAAAGAAAATTCCAGTCTACATAAGCAAACATGAGGATTTGGGATTGGAAGATCATGGTTTATCTCTAGATCATGGTTTGTCTTTTGATTCTCACGATTTTTCTAGCGGTTTACATGGATCAAATTTCCATGGTGGTTCTGATTTTTCAGATCATGATTTTTCATCATTCTCGCATGGTTCTGATGGTCATGGCTTGTCGGATTCTCACGAATTTTCAGTTGGCGCACATCACGTTTCTTCGATTGGAAAATCAGGCGGTTATTCTACGCAGCATGTGACAATTCACCATTAATTATATTGTATTGGATAATATAATATGTATCTTTAGATAATTTTTTAATTTGTTACAATGTTCATTTTGTAGTTACTTAATGTAAAATGTACAACATGTGAAAATACTATTATATAATATACTTTATTTTTAAACATACTCTATTTATTTTTATTTAATTATTTTATAGCATAGAAAATTATTGATAATGACATCAAATAATATAAAGATAACGAGTCTTATATTTAAATTAAATATAAAGTAGATATTTAATTATGTGACAGATATAGTTTTCAGTTGCACAATAATATTTTTGCTTTATGTTTATAGAGAATTATATGTCATGGTTCTTATTATTTAAATGGTCTTAATTTTCATATATAGAACAATTTATAAAATTATTGAAAAATAGAAAATTCTATTTTTTTATTAATACTATTTTAAAAAATATTTGCTTCAAAAAAAAATGTTTTTTAATGTTACTGATAATATTGAAAACATTAGAATAAATATTAAGCTGTCTATTTGGATCTAAATTATTTTTATACATTGGTATAAAAAACATTAAAAATATTGCTCAATTTATAAAAATTTTATTTTTGCTATTTTAGTGATAAGGTTTTTGTCTTTAATGAAATACGTAAATAAGTTTTATTTTAATATGTAACATGAGCACTGTTTTTAAAGAAAAAATAATCAGAAATACCACTTACTTTCCATATTTGATTAGGCTGATTTTTAACAGTCTGCTTTTATAAAATACAACAATTTTTTTAACGTTTTAATAATATAATTAAATTAAATTATGTATAATGAATAATTATTTAATTAATTTATACCGTTTATGTATTTTAAGTTTGTAACTAATATACTCATTATTATAATGTCAAAATATCCTTTTAATCTAGTAAAATTGAGTATTAAATATATTAAATAACATATGGATGCAGTTCACTTCTCTTTGTAAAGTATATTTTGCAAAATTTTAGATTATTGTGTAGTCTTTGGAACAATGTTATATTGTAAAACTATATTTGTAAGAAATTTTTGAGCAAAATAAATGTATAAATATAAAAACTTTATACATACAAATGTAGATGTAAGCTACAATATAATTTTATTTATATTAATTGGGTTTATTTTATTTTAGTGATCACTATTCTTTTTTTGGGTGATTGTACGAGTGGTGTAATTTGAGTGAATATATAAAAGTCATGTTTAATGCATATAAATGATAATTTTATTTAAATCAGAAAGGCAGCCAAACTATTGACTTGCAAGACAATAAAATGAACTAGAGCATCACAGTTTCGTCTTAACTTAATTCATTTATTAATTCGGGTTTTTTAATGACGAATTGTGAATTGTTGGGAAGAAACTGCTTGTCCGTGTCCATGATTTCCATGTCCGTGAGAGTAATGTCCAGATAAGTCGTGAGCGTAGTCAGAGAGTTCATGGTTTCCATAGGTGTTGAAGTCGTGGCTGAAATCGTGGCTGTAATCGTGACTGAAATCGCTGGATCCATGGGTGTTGATGTACACTGGGACCTTCCTTTCGACGATGTACGGCTGTGGCACTGGTACTGGGTAGGGCTTTTCTACGGTGACTGGGTAAGGTTTCGGCACTGGTACTTCAACTCTGTGGTAGACTGGTACTTTGACTGGAACTCTGACTGGGTAGGGCACTGGCCTGTCGACTTTGTATGGAACTGGCTTCTCGATGTGGACTGGGTATGGTTTTGGGATATGGACGGCGTATGGCCTGTCGACTGGGACCTTCACTGGATACGGCACTTTCTTCTCGATCGTCACTGGATACGGCTGCGGGATTGGAATGGTATTAGTGATGATTTGCGGCTCGTGATTGTACGTGCCAAAGTCATGTGCATAGCCATGGCTGCCATATCCCAAGTCCAGCAATCCTCTTTTGGTCTGTTGCTTTTCCTTCTGTTTGTCCTCTGCCGAAGCGGCCAAGACTAACAGAGCGATACAACTGAGGCTTATCTGGAATGAATTATTAATTATAATCAAATACTTAATCATATACAATTTATTAACTTACCATGGACTTCATGTTGTCCTTGCTTTAGCTAGCTGGCTGAAGCAACTGAAGCAACTGATGCTTCTCCAACCACCCACTGCCGGTTTTATACTCATCGTTTTCAGTATTCGCTTTCAAAATTTCGCCTTGGTGGTCACATTAGAGTGGAGAGTCACAAAGGGGAACCTCATGAATAATGCTTAAACCAAAAAGTATGTTTTTCGGACATAATTGGCATTGGAACCATTAAGAATTTCCGAAAAATATAAAAAATGCGAACACTCAGTGTATGTATTTGTTGAGCGAGGTAACAGCGGTTTAATGTAACAATATTTTAATTACTTAAATATGTAGAAAGAGTAAGGGTTAATTACTTTTAATTAACAAACATTTTTCACGACGTAATATGACAGTGCTTACACATAAACTTTTATATCTTACATCCTTTTTGAAATACTAATTTTATTCATAAAATGATATACAGAAATTGTATTAATTTAATAATATATTTATTTACTGTAAAATATAATTTTCTAGATTAAAAATTTGTCATTTTGCTATTAGTTAATCAAATTTAATAGCAGAAAGTTATAAAATTGTTTCTGGCTTTCTGTAAAACACAAATTTGTTTGATTCCTCAATTATTTTCCTGCATTATTTGGATTTTGTCGAATGTATCTTTGACAGAATCAGAGTTATTAGATCTGTTTCTTTAGCTTCCATTTAACATTTATTTTGATATATAAATATAATAATATTTATTTTTTTCTAATCAAATATATATCCGACCTAAAGTTTAAGCACTCTTTTTGCAATTAACAATATCAATTTTTGCTGCTGTAACAGTCGTCCGTGACAAAATTTAATGTCGTCAATAATATTATATTTCAGCAAATTTAACAAACTTATTATATATTACAAATAGTATTAAAATTAGATATTGATTGATAAGTGTTTATCAGCCTTTAATTTATGCTCTCATTATAACTTAGATCAGATGTGCTACATTAAACTGGTTTTAAAGTAATAGAGATAAGGAATGACTCATTTATAATTTTTATTTTTAATCGTGTTTTATTAAATATTTTTGGTAAAATTAAATTTCTATGCAATAAAATAAGGGTTTATAAACCTTGAATTTATGCTCTACTTTTAACTTAAATCACATGTGCCACACTAAAATGTTTCTAGAAGAATAGAGATAGGAGATGACTCATCAATGCAAATTTTGAAAGAAAAATATGTAGTTTTAATCTTATGCCAATTATTATAAGGACGTATTAGACCAATTATATATAAGACTAATAACTCTTAAACTGAATTAACATTTGTAATAAACGCAAAAAGTATTTATTTATAACATAGTAAATGTGCTTTTCTCAAGAATTTTTGGTCTTGTGTAGAAGTAAATTCATAAAAAAACGTCATTTCAGTGTAATCGTATCGGAATACATTTTTGTATATATTTCTACTAGCGAAAATATAATTTTACTGATAGGTGCTAATGAAATTATGTACTGCTCTAAACTGGCATTTGACAGGCGTAACAAATCCGTTTGCAAGTTCAAAGTTTTTATGTCATATACAATATTGTAAAAGTATTTAATTTGTGTTATTAAAATCAACTAATTATACGAATACTACTTTTTTTCGATAAATAATGTTTTTTTTTGTTTTTTAAAAAGAAAAATATAAAACTAATTATATACTACCACCACCCTGATTTTTCATTTAAAAAAATAGTTGTAGGACGACACATTACTGTAGGGCAAAAGCTCAATTTTTTTTGGTACATCTGTACAAAGTGGCCCATATTAATTATCTCATCTTGCTTCTGGTATTGATTGTGTATTTATTCATAATTATTCATAATTAGCCCTTACTGTCCTGATTATATTTTTCGATTTGAAACGGTTTTTCTTACATCTACCATTCTTCCTTACAAAATATAAGGGTCTCGGGACTGAACGTTAAAACCTAACGTAGGTTGGAATTAACCAAAATAAACTTGACCTAATAAAAGTTATAAATATAACAAAATTTGCAAAGGTAAGGTTTGAACACTAAACATAAATTTCACAACTGAGAAAATGAGTTGATAGTAAGGCAACAAATTACCTGTTAAGGCCAAGTATTTTAAACTTTTTAAATGCAGTTTCACTGATAAATCAAATGTTACAAAAAAAAAAACATTTTCACTGGTCTAGTTATTAAAATTATATTTCTACTAGTAAAAATGAATTTTCACTAAAAAATACACGTTTACTGTTTACATATATACAATGTAAGTAAGTACTAAAATAAAAAAAAAATTAAAACAAGGAAAAAAAATATTTTCTAATTTCTCGTGGAAGTTCCAATAGTAGCTTTTGACGTGAATTTTCGACTTCTGAGTAGTGAAAATTTGTTTTTGCGCCCTCCTATTGACCAAATATGATTTGAGTTGAATTTAACCAGTACTTTTATATCACAAGTTTGTAGTAATATTGGTAAGGATAGCTATCACATTCTTAAAATATAGTATAATATCAAACACCCCATTAGTTATATTGTTTTAGTTTGTATTTTGGACTTGACGTAATGAAAGCTCTAAAACAATAATTAGTTTTAAAATTTTCATTAGGTTAGGTTTGGATTTGAACAGAAAATTAACGTTTCGCAGCTGTCAAATTCAGCTTAATTATGTTTTCGATAGTAAAAGTATAAACATACTGGTGAAAATGAATTTGCACTTCACTAGTGAAAATATAACTTTACCGTAAGATTTATACATCGCATATAAATAAATAATGATAGATAAAAGTTGAAATCATATAATTTTACTAGCACCTGCCGCTTTAATTATATTTTCACTGTTAAAAATACATATCTACCGGTAAAAATGTATTCCTATATTATTTCGCTAAATAGATATATTTAAAAAAATATTTTTTTGAAAGATACAATACAATTTTTATTAGATTTTATTTATTTTTTTTATTAGGTATAACCCAAGAATTTCTGGCTTAGAATCAAGGACGTCATTTCAGTTTTTCTAGTGAAGGTGAGAGGCAAGCGTTAGCCAGTCAGTGATAGTATTTTTTTAATATTTCAATTACATTAAAATCCATCGTTTTTCATTGAAAGCCATGCGTTTTTTTGGCCAAATTCAAGGAAAGGCAAATGCCTTTTTCTTAAATGACGTCCTAATTAAACGGAATTGTGTCCTAGCTAACAAAAGTAAATTGCTATTAGTTCCCTTATTTGCTTTCTGTTATTTGGGATTTGGACCAAATAACCGTCTGTCCCGATTAAACGAAAGTGACTGTATATGCCATGAAAAAATGAGACATAAAAATGAAAATTTTATAGTTGTACTAGAAGAAATTTTAGTAATTTTTTTACAAGAGATTTATGCATTTTATAATAATAGGCTTTATACAATATACAGTTTCTTATCTTTACCTTTGGGTGTGTCATTAGTCATTTAAACATCCAAATTATATTCAATGCTTAGCTTAAACCATCGCAGTGATTTTTTGCAATTATTGCTGTAGAAAATTAAAATATACAGTTGGTTGAATTGCTTTTATTATATGGAAAATGCAGTAAATTTACGATTTTTTATGTAGTAATACATATTCTTTGACTTATATTGATATGTATGTCTGTCCTTATATTTTTTCCAGCTTTTATTATTGTTTGAAGCTATCCAAAAAATTATCTGTCATATATAAAAATAAATAAATTAAAGGGCAAAAATATTTATAAAACACTTTATTTATATATTTATGTAATACATATATAACAATTAATTAATAATGTTTATGGGAGAATTGTTGGTTCAGATTATGGTTAGAAAAATCAGATGAAAAGTCATGATCAAAATTATTGAACTGTTGTCCTGAATATTGTTGATGTGATCCTTGAGAACTGCCGGAGTTGATATAGAACGGTACTTTATTTTCCACGATGTAATGTTGGGGTACTGGAACTGGATACGGTCTGTCAACTGGTACTGGATAAGGCTTTGATACTGGTACTTCGACCCTGACGTAAACGGGTACTTTGTAGGGCACTTCAACTGGGTAAGGAACGGGTTTGTCTACTTTGTACGGAACTTGCTTTTCGATATGGACTGGATAAGGTTTCGAGATGTGAACTGGATAAGGTCTGTCGACTGGAATTCTGACTGGATAAGGCACGTTCTTCTGGATTTCTACTGGATACGGATGCGGCACAGGAATGGTATTTGTGATGACTTGTGGAGAAGAATACTGAAAATCGTTTTGGGAATGTCCAGCAAATGCATGATCAAAAGCGCCTCTTTTATCCTGTTTTTTATCAGCACTCACTGCGGCTAACAAGGCGAATACAATCTGTCACAAAAATACAAATAAATATTTAATATTAATATAAAAAATAAATAATAATAATAATTATATTAACTAACTATGAACTTCATATTGAATGATATGTTTCACGTACAATCAAGCAAAAGCGACTGATGAATATTCTCTGAAAATTTTTCGTTATATACTAAAAACACGTTCTAAAATGAGAGAATAATTAAAATATTATTTTGTATTGTTATCTTAAAATATATATTAAGAACGTGAAATTTTATTATATATGTAAAAGGTTAATTGGAATATAGATTAATCTTTTTTAATCATTATAACAATTATTACAATTTTAATTCGTATGGAAAAAAATAATTGAGTTGGTTCTATCAAACATTTCTAACTATGTTATTAAATCAATTTCTATAATAGCAAATTTCTTTTCAAATATAATTATATTTGTTAATGTTTGCATCTACTTTCAATTCTTTTTGGATTTTTTCTAGTAACTTTGTTTCATTATTTTTATCTAATATATAATATCGTTAGTTGCAAAGTCAAGTGTCTTCGTAAGGAGCACGGATATCCACGTCGGTTTCGCCACTAATCTGCAAAATTTCAACGTAATCTTATAATTTAACAATGAAATAGAAGAATCAAACCATCAATCAAATCTATGTTCGTGCATTTTTCGTGTACATGTAAACATTAACAATTACATTATTTATTCTTTGTTACACAACTCGATTTCGCATTGATAACAATCACTGGCGCATTTCCTCAAATGTTTAATGATTTTAATTACTCACTTTAGTTCGGTTTGCTAACTCCTGATTTGGTACGAAAAATTATCTAATTGATCAATTAGAATGTTTCAAATAATATGCAAGAACGTTGTTATTGGGGTGAAACCATTAAAATGTACTAGATATAATTTAATATTTATTCAACATTCATATAATGTAGCAAACTTCTTTGATACATATATGTTAAATTTAACCGACCGTAAAAATAAATTTCCATATTTATTTCAGTGTAATTAAAAACCGTTTTATATATTGAATCGATGGATTCGATCAATAAAATTGCTTTAATTTATTTATTGGCATATGTTTTATTCTATTGAATTAAAAAGAATGTACTATATTATACAACATTTGTACCATCAGATTTATTCATGACACGCGTTTTTCTGTAAAGAGAGTGAATCCAAATTTAGAGTAAAAAGAGCAGAGGACCCAAATTGGATCTATGTGGTACTCCAGAATTAGCGAAATACTCACTGGAGCAAAGATTATTACATTTATTTATAAATAGATTTTTTAATCAAGGGATTTTGTCACTGCATGGCCATGGGACGATACGGACGAAAACCGTGTTGTTGGTGCACCAACGAATTATAACAAACCGGATTGAAGTTTTTTATACACGATTTATTATATTTTTGGGCATCGCGGTAAATTTTATACATCTTCATCAATCAGAAAACGAATTTGTAATAATAAAAATAAATATTCCGGCAGTTAAATAGGACATCAATTTAACCGTATGGGTGCTGCCAATAAGATTTTTTTTCTCGAGATTCTTGAATATTTTTTTCATAAATAAAAATTTGCTTTTGTTTAATTTTTGCATTTATAAAGAATAATTACATTTTTCAATGCATTTTTAACATTTACATTCAGAATTTATACTCAGTTTCGACTTGAACTATTATTATAATGATTATTTTGTAACAATATTCTTGTTTTTTGTATTTTATATGTTTACATGTACACTGAGTGTACATCACCGGATCGCACGAATTGTTTATGCACCGTAAGAGGAACGGTAATGATAAATAATTAATAGCACGTGCATTTATTATGTATTATTTTTAATTTTGTTGCATTGAATATTCCGGATAGGGACAATAATTTCAGCTTTTTATAGGGGAGTATAAAATATTAAAACCATCTTATATATAATTGTCTTAAGCCGTCGTTGTCACTTTTTAAAATGAAACATTATATGCTCAATATTCTACTCTGTGCTTTTGTAGTAATTTTCTGTTTGATAATAACAGTATTATTCTACTCTATAAATCGTATAGCTTTGTATGAACGGTGTATAATATATTAATACACTTAAACAAAGGAAATATATTCAATTATAATAATAAAAATAAAAATTGAATTTGCTCCGATTGATTTTCGAGCCGCCGGTAATGCGTTCTGTTGTTTCGACCAATGAAAAATAAGCATTCAAATATAAAACAAGATGGCTGACATTACCGTGACAACAGTTTTAAACAATTATTATTTAATAATAAAATTTTGCTACGCGACAATAATTTTCATTAATTCGTCATTTGACTGAATATAAATAATCAGATTGCAAATTAACTAGGTGTGTTATAACAATGACAATTAAATAAATACATAGTGTGTTGAAGATTAGAAGAATACATTGATTAAACTAGATAAACAATCTTCGTAATGAAATCTTCAAATTTTGAATTTCCGGCGACGGGCTCCGAGGCCGAAAAGTGAGTTTTTCCTTTTAAATTACTTAAACATTATCATTGCTTCCGATTTAATGCACATATACGTTAGATTTGACTGAACTAGTTACGTTTTAAACGTGAGCATGTAATATATACTTAGTACGTATGAAGATTGAGGTTAATGTAGATCAAACCGTATAAATGCTATTAAAACGTATTTTTTATCTATTGATATTTGGGGATACTGTAATCGTTCACGACGATCGCGTGACAATGATTGTGATGCAGTTGTTGGCTGAAGAAGCAAAATAAATTAAAATCATTATTGCAGCAAAAAAAAAATTTAGCTAGATCGTTCCGTTCCGATTGACGACTCGCAATATACATATGTGTAGTTACTTGGATGTTATCTATTAGACGACATTTTACAATGATTATAAATATGTGATTGCATACCTGGAATAATCGATAACCAAAATATCTAAGAGTGGCTTATTTTTAATTCTAATGTGGCAAAATATGTATGTATACGTCATGGTTTTTAATCAATTTTTGTTCTGTGCCATCATTCCTCTTTAGGAATAGCCAAATTTAAGATATTCAGTTACATTAAACTTATGTAGTATGTTCTTTATAAAAAGATAATACTTGCTGACAGTGACTTCAGCATGAAAAGATTCACTCTTTGTTTATATATGCCAACTCTACGTTGTAGCCATATAGGTCAGCAAATTGTTCTATTATTGATTCTGAAAAATAATTAAAAACAATAAGACCTTTATCAAGAGTAAACATTGAACACGTTATTATTACAGTCAGTTCTCGAGTTATGACGGGGTTCCGTTCCACCACCTTAATCGTAACTCGAAAAGGTCGTAAGTCAAAAATCTTACAAAAAATAATTAAAAACAATGCATACATGCGAAATACAAAAACCACTTTTATTGCTGACTTCAAGTTGTTAACTAAATACTTTTTAGCAAATATCTATATAAATAATTTATTTATAAGAGTTGATCTAGAGTATTTTTATCATCTGTGCTACTGATATCCATTGTTAATTCTTGAGATTTTTCAGCGAGTGCAGTGATAGTGCTTGTTTTTCTTAAAAAAACGTCCAGGTTTTTTTGTACAGTTTGCTGTTTCTTTTCTCTATAAATTTCATAATAACACGCAAGTGCTTGCTGAATAAGGCCGTGTACCCTCGAAGATCTATCGATGTTTTTGTCCATATTTTCAAATTTTTTAATAGCATCATTGATTTGGCTAAAAGCTGCAGCCATGTCTTTTAACACAAATTTTTTTGGTGGTTCTTTGAGTTCATCTAATTCTTTTAGCTCCATTACATTTTTTTCTGCAACTCGTTGTTTCTCAATCTCAATCAAATCTTGGTTTGTGAGTTCCTCAACATCATTTTCCAAAAGATGAATTACATCTTTATTATCAACTTCCAGATTAAGTTGTTGAGCACATTTTACAATAATATTTGCTATCTCATCTATTTCCCCTTCTTTATTAAAATACATATTGTCATTATATCTTTTTAAGAGTTTGTTCCATATGCCGTTCATACAATTCGTCGTTACTTTGGACCGTCCTTTTGAGATATTGTTTATTGCATGAAAGATGTTGTAATTTTTTTCAAAATTCTCTCAATGTCTGATGTTTGTCTGTTCCTGCAATTGCTTGGGCAAAAGTGATTCTTAAATAATGGACTTTGAAGTTAGCAATACCCCTGGCTGTAGAATGCTGGTAGTGTTTGGAGGTAAATAAACCACTTTTATATTTGGATGTGATTCCCCTAAGTGTGGAGGATGGCCTGGAGCATTGTCAAAAATCAATACAATTTTAAAAGCTATGTCGTTTTCATCACAGTTCTTCTTTACTTCTGGAATGAAACAGGTATCAAACCAGTCTTGAAATTATGTATATGACATAAAAAAAATTTTTTTTTACAACTTTTTTTACGTCGTAACTCCGAATGGTCGTAAGTCGAGGTGGTCGTAACTCGAGAACTGCCTGTACTAATATAATCCATAAATAAATTTAAACGACAACCGAAGAACAAAATTGACGGAAGTTACTGTAGAGGATTAAACACGTAGATTGGCATCTCTTCATCTTCTTCAAAATTGACGCAATATGTCATATATTAATTGTTTGCCTCACGTACATTTTATTAGATTTATCATTGCTTCTGAAAATTAACTGTAAACGATACTATATAGTGGGTGAAATATTTATTTAATTGCACAGAAATGGGCGCAGCGAGCGCTTGTCAGATGACAGAAGAACTGTCACATGTAAGCAAATTTAAAAGGGAAATCCCGGTTTTGGCCGCGCTTGAGAACGAACAACAAAATTGATTTTAACGATTAAAATTGTTAAACACTTATCAAAATATGTATAAAAATCATCAAATTCCAAAAAAAAATTTTAGATATTAAGTTTTGGCGAACGTTGGCAATTTAAAGTTACAGTTTTTAGAGAATTTTTAAAATTTTGCTTGAAAAAACATTTTCAACAAAAAGGGGCAAAGTTTCAAAATAAATACTACTATTAATATTAAAATCACTTTAGGTTATTCAAAATAGTACTTTAAATTTTTTGTAAAATTTTCCACACACACACACGAAAGACATTTTGTCTATAACTTTTCTACCAAAATTTGAACTAATAATGGTTACCAAAAAAATGCTAGAGGGAAAATCGATTGTAAATACTAAATTTAAATTTAGAAAACAGCTACGAAATTATGAAATTAGATCTGCTAATGATTTACACATCTCTCAACCATTTTCTGTGTAGTTTGGCACAAATTCTTTAAAATAAATTGCATTTAAACCCTTTAATAATTTATCAGGATAATTGCGAAGAAATATTTTTTTAATAAATTCATGCAACTTTAATCAAATAAAATTAAGTATCATATCGCTATATATTACTTTTTCTTTTAAAATTTAATAATAAATATTTTAAGTGTGCTTATTATATTTTTTACATGTATAATATATGTATTAAATTTTTCATTTTAATATATCAAATTATAACCGCAGAATGAGTTATTTTTACTAATGCGGAATTACGTAAATATAAAAAAATAATATATTTAATATAAAATCATGTTAAAAGTATCTATATAAAATTTAATTGTATTTAAATGTATAACAGCAAGCTAATGATTTATTTTATCATAAATTATAAAATTTCAGGTAAATTTTCAATGTTTAAATATCTCAAAACTGCTTTAATATCAGATATTCTTGCCTTGAGGTACCATTTATTATATTACTTAAAATAAAATAATTATCCAGTTAGAAAGATATGTGGAAATATAATTAAAAAAAAGGAAAATATTTTTATAATGCATTTATTATATTAATTTTGAAAACACATCCAACAAAAATAGGAATAACAACATAATGAGATCTCATCTAATGCAACTCAATTAAAACAATCCATATTTCGGCTCTGATGAAGTGATCGTCAATGCAAGCAGTCTTCAGTGATGAATGGTGATCTGGTGAGATGTAACTTTATTGCCTTGGTTGTAATGGTTAAATCCACCGGAGGAAGGAAAATGTCCATGCGAAGAAAAGTCTTCAGAGATTCCATGAGAAAAATGCGATCCTGAAAAGTCTTGGAACGACCCAAAATTTGATCCGTGTTCATGATTTCCAATCACAATCGGAACTTTAGTTTCGACGAAGATCGGTTTCGGTACTGGCACTGGATACGGCTTGTGTACTGGAACTGGATACGGTTTTGGTACTGGTACTTCGACTCTTTGGATCACTGGTACTTTGACTGGAACTCTGACTGTGTAAGGCACAGGCCTGCTGACTTCCACCGGTACTGGCTTTTCCACTGTCACTCTGTATGGTTTTGGGACTTCTACTGGAACGGGTCTGGAGACTGGCACGTGGACAGGGAACGGCACGCGCTTTTCTACTGTCACAGGATACGGTTGCGGTATTGGTACGGTTATGGTGTTGGTGATGACATGGTTGGAATCGCCCGAGAAGTGTTCGAATCCATGACCTGAATGATCTCCGAACGAACCAAAATCATGACTCAAATCTTCAATACCACGTTTTTGCTGCTGCTTTTCGGCTGGAGCGGCTACTGATACGGCCAGCAAAGCTGCCAATGCAATCCAACTCTAAACACATAAAAACAGTTATGTTTCGTATTCATAGTATTTATAAAATATGTATATTTTAATATTACCTTTGATGCCATTTTTACTCAACTGCTTGCAAACGACTGATACTGAAAGTTTTCGACGATCGCCATTTATACTGGCGAATTTCAGATTGTTTTGAGATAATTTCGTTATTTGCATTTACTCCATTACTCTTGAAAGGAAATTATATAAAGCAACGTAAAAAATCAGATTTTTTCCGCCATGATTCACAATGCAAAGCATATATTTCATTAACATTCATTCGAGTAATTATCAAATTTGCTTGAATGCTTTTTGGGTTTATCGCTCCGTGAACTTTTTTAAATATGTATTTTTTAGAGGTCATCTCAAATTTAGATTTCATAGATAGTTTATCCATCGTAAAATGTTAAGTTTATGTGTTTTCGCTATCATTATATTTCAAGCTATATTAAAATCATTTTTAAAATAGTTTCAGAAAGTTACATGAATTATTTTTATGTCAACTTAATATATTAAAATTCATAATAGTTTTAAATATTTTATTTATTTATAAAAGTATAAATATACAAAAAAAATGTATTTCTTTTTTATTTTAAATTACAAATTTATATGATATTTGTAATTGCTATAAATATAATAACTATTTTACTTAACAAATTAAGAAAGTCCACCAAAAACTGATTTACTTTAAATATGTTATATAATTAAAACATTTTTTTACCATTATAATAAATAATCAAGCTGTATTAAAATCATTTTGATAACAGTTTCAGAATTTTGAGAGTTATATAAATTATTTTTCATGTCAACTTGATTATTTGATATAATTTTTAAATTTATTTTAGAATCATAATAACTTAAAATATTTTGTTATAGTTTTATTTATTTATGAAAATAGAAAAACACAAAAAATTTAATGTAATTGTTATTATAAATTACAACTTTATATATTTGTAATTGTTATGAATATAATTAATATTTTATTTGACAGATTAAGAAAGTCCACCAAAAACTAACTAGCTCTACCTTTGTAATATAATTAAAACATTTCTTAACGCAATTTAAAAAAAACATTTTTTTTTAATTTAGCATTTATCTTAAATAAAAAAAGTTCATCTAAAACAAAAACTCTATTTCTGCAGAGTTAAACTTGAAAGTTTCAATTGTACTACTCTTCTTCGTAGTTCCAGAAATAGATATTAAAGTTATATTATATCCACAACCAATGATTTCTGTTTTTAAATTGCAAAGATGTGCATTAGGTAAAGGTAAAAATGCCATATAACGTCAATAAAAAGTCGATTGCCAGTCATTTAATACAAAATAAAAGCAATTTATGATATTCATAAAAATATATTTTTAGGAAAAAACTGATTTTTAAAAGTATAATAAATTATAACAATCATAATGTTTATTAATTTGATTGTCAGTTTCTGATCCTAGTTGATAAATTCATATATATATCAAAAATCAAAATTGAAAAAATTCTCCAGGTTCTTGAGATATATCTATAAAAGAATATTAAGTAATTATCCGTTCTTGTATCCCAAGGCTTTTCTTTTATGAGCATTGGAATACGATTCGCAGAAATTTGTATGTCTTTAAACTATTCGTTAAGAACACCAGTATAAGGTTTTTGAACATATTCGAGAATCACGATTGCGTCCTCTTTTGATATCCGTTAGGGTCAGAACGTCTGCATTAGCTAACTTACCCATATCTGTCGCCATCCGGCTCCTTAATACGTTGGCATTATACATTGACCTGTTTAATGCTATGAAGAGCTAGTCTGTTTCGTATCATTAATTATTTTTATTTTATGATTTTTTTTTTATTACTTAACATATTAAGATTTTTTAATCATAGCTATATTATATTTTTTATGTACTGAAATAATACTATGTATTGTTTTTTTATTATCGTGATGCACTATAGTAGCCTGTTAGGTCACGATGGTTTTAATTAAATTAAAATAAAATATAATAATTAAAAAATAAAAACACCGACTGAACGATTTTTGCTGCACAAATTTATATATTATTAGTTAAATATTTTTTCTTATTATAATAATATTATTTTTAAGCAGATTTGTGTTATATTTTTTTATATTGAAATTATACTATGTAATGTTTTTTAGACATCGTGGCGCAATAGGATAACCTGCTAAGTCACAGTAGTCTTAATTTAATATTTATAAAAATAAAAAAACTCATTGAACGATCTTTGTTATACAAAATAAAATCTTAAAGATAGTTAAAGTTATATTATATTCGCGAGAACAACTTATTTTTTTTATATTATTTCGTGTAAGTAATTAAAGAACTTTCTGATTTTAATTTGGTTGTGTTTTAATTTAATCTTTTCTTAAAGCTTTTAATCAATTACTAATTTTTTGATTTTATAATTATTATTGGTTGTAGTAATACATATTCTTTGACATGTATTGATATGTATGTCTGTCCTTATATTTTTTCCAGCTTTTATTATTATTTGAAGCTATCCAAAAAATATTCTGTCATATATAAAAATAAATAAAATAAAGGGAAAAAATATTTATAAAACACTTTATTTATATATTTATGTAATACATATACAACAATTAATTAATAATGTTTATGGGAGAATTGTTGGTTCAAATTATGGTTAGAAAAATCAGATGAAAAGTCATGACCAAAATGATTGAACTGCTGTCCTGAATATTGTTGATGTGATCCTTGAGAACTGCCGGAGTTGATATAGAACGGAACTTTATTTTCCACGATGTAATGCTGCGGAACTGGAACTGGATACGGTCTGTCAACTGGTACTGGATATGGCTTCGATACCGGTACTTCGACCCTGACGTAAACAGGTACTTTGTAGGGCACCTCAACTGGGTAAGGAATAGGATTGTCTACTTTGAATGGAACTTGTTTTTCAACATGGACTGGATAAGGTTTAGAAATATGAACTGGATAAGGCCTGTCGACTGGAATTCTGACTGGATAGGGCACGTTCTTTTGGATTTCTACCGGATACGGATGCGGCACAGGAATGGTATTTGTGATGACTTGTGGGGAAGAATACTGAAAAGCGTTTTGGGAATGCCCTTCAAATGCATGATCGAAAGCACCTCTTTTGTCCTGTTTTTTATCAGCGCTCACTGCGGCTAACAAGGCGAATACAATCTGTCACAAAAATAAAACATTATTTATAAGTAATACAAAATGATACATATTCATATTATATTATATTAACAGACCATAAACTTCATGTTGAATTATGTGTTCTACGTACAATCAACGAGTTGCGACTGATGCATGTATTCTGAAAAATTTGCGTTATATACTGAAAAAACGTTCTAAAATGTGAATATAAAATTTAATTAAAATTGCACCTTTATGAATAATTATGATAACATATATTGCACTGCTTTAATGTTGATAATTCGTACATTTTTTATTTCGATATAAGTGAATTATTTTTTTACATATAATTATTACGTAAAAAATTAATAAAAAATATATTTTTTAATGCAATTGCATAAATATATAATATTTTGGATTATTATATATTTTTTTAAAAAAATCTCCGGGACTTATCTTGGATCTTAAAGTTAATAAAAGTGCAAAAATTGAAAATTATTCTTTTCAAACCAATAAATAGTAGTTTTTGAATATAGAAATGTTTAATAACAAAATGTACTCCCAAATGGACAATAAATAAAGAACGTTATGTGCCTTTACAATTGCTGTATATTGTATTGATAAGTCGGCGAAATGCATTATTCGGGATTGCGAGTGTTGCCAAATCTCCAGCTGTTCAAATATGACTGTTACGCTAAAACGTTTTTTCAAATAAAAATAACATAAAATAACAAATGCAATTTTATCTATTAATCGTTGCAAATAATCCATTGTCAATAATCGACGTATATAAATATAAGCTCCCCTATTTCGACCGGCGTATATAAGCGCTAACATTAACGTCATTCACTTTGGTCATAAGCTTTCATCAAAATAATAATACATATTTCACCTGTGATAATTACGTACATTCATATTTACAATAGTCGTTTTATTATTTCATCACGAAAAATGGGGTTTCATTATTTTTTAAAATCTTAAGCATTGCTAAAACATAGATTTAAAAAATAATTAAAATACAAAACTTTTACTTTCATGTTTCTTGATTTTAATTTTTAACTGTTTAAATATGTTTAGTAATATTAGTGTTTATATTATGACAATAAAATAATTATGACTGAGTACATATATGCGACATGGTGCTTTAACCCTTTCACCGCAGATGGCTTTTATAGAAGTCACAAAGAAAATCGCCAGTACTCATTAGACACCTAAAGGTGCCATACAAATTTGAGCATAATAATATCGTTATTTGGTATAATTGAAGGCTTTAAATCACTTTAATTTATTGATATAATATTTAAAAAATATTGCATAAATAGGTACTCCCCTATTTATGCAATATTTTTTAAAAATATTGCATAAATACAATATATTAACAAATTTCGAAAAAGCGCGCAAAAATAGCTGTCGCGGTGAGAGGGTTAATAGCAATATTCTTATTAGAAAAAACTTTATAATATTTCTTTGAATATATTGTAAATTGTAACTATCATCCATTTAAAATCCATACTCTTGCAGCGTTTAATTTTATGCTGAGTTTAATAATCGGAATTTCATCTCATTTGGATACAAATATGCAAGTTTTTTTTTTCATATTTCATAGTGTTTCTGTTATTTCGGCACAAATTTAAGTTTAATAATAATCCCTGAAATGCTTTAAAATCAAAATTTCAGATAATCACTAGTGTACTATACATAAATCGATTTAATATTTTGTAAATTTAAATTACAATTATTTAATGAAAATATATTATTATATGTTTAATGTAAATCTATTTTATGCATATATACAAAATTGCCAATAATAAAAAAAATATTGATTTTTTTAGTATTTATTTTTAAACAATAGCAGATTTTTTTATACATACCTACATAAGAAAATTATTAATTATACTATTTTAAAGTTTTCACATCATCATCATCAATTATTGTTTATAGTTATTATTTACATACATATTGTATTTATTAACAGCTTGATCCTTATTCAGATTATATATCCTTAAATTATTTTATAACTAAAATCGTGTGAATAGTCAATATCAATTAATCTTAGCTTTCAATATTATTCAATATCAATTCCTGCTCATAGTCGAAACTTACATATTTAAAACATAGTTCTTGTCAATATTTTTCATATAATTAAAATGTATATAATTTTTTTAACGTAGTATTTGAGATTATCTTACCTTTTGATTATCTGTTCCTTTTCAGCAATACAAAAAATCAATAAATTAAAGAGCTGAAATACTGAGAAAACACTTTATTTATACATTTATGTAATACATATCCAATATTGAATTAATTAACAAATTTTATTAATAATGTTTATGAAAGAATTGCTGATTCAGATTATGGTTAGAAAAGTCAGATGAAAATTCATTATCAATTCCTGATCATAGTCCATACATATGTATATATTTAAAAATATCATAATCCTTGTCCATATTTTACATATAACAAATTTATTGTAAAATAATCTTCTACTTTTCAGTGATACAAAACATAAATAAATAAAAGAGCAGATATAATATATCGGGAAAACAATTTATTTATAAATTTATGTAATACATTTCTTATAATGAATTAATTAACAAATTTGACTAATAATGTTTATGGGAGAATTGCTGATTCAGATTATGGTTAGAAAAATCAGATGAAAAGTCATGACCAAAATTATTGAACTGCTGTCCTGAATATTGTTGATGTGATCCTTGAGAACTGCCGGAGTTAATATAGAACGGAACTTTATTTTCCACGATGTAATGCTGAAGAACTGGAACTGGATACGGTCTGTCAACTGGTACTGGATATGGCTTCGATACCGGTACTTCGACCCTGACGTAAACGGGTACTTTGTAGGGCACCTCAACTGGGTAAGGAATAGGATTGTCTACTTTAAATGGAACTTGTTTTTCAACATGGACAGGATAAGGTTTTGAAATGTGAACTGGATAAGGCCTGTCGACTGGAATTCTGACTGGATAAGGCACGTTCTTTTGGATTTCTACCGGATACGGATGCGGCACAGGAATGGTATTTGTGATGACTTGTGGGGAAGAATACTGAAAAGCGTTTTGGGAATGCCCTTCAAATGCATGATCGAAAGCACCTCTTTTGTCCTGTTTTTTATCAGCGCTCACTGCGGTTAACAAGGTGAATACAATCTGTCACAAAAATAAAACACATTATTTACAAGTAATACAAAATGATACATATTCATATTATATTATATCAACAGACCATAAACTTCATGTTGAATTATGTGTTCTACGTACAATCAACGAGTTGCGACTGATGCATGTATTCTGAAAATTTTGCGTTATATACTGAAAAAACGTTCTAAAATGTGAATATAAAATTTAATTAAAATTGCACCTTTATGAATAATTATGATAACACACATTGCACTGCTTTAATGTTGATAATTCGTACATTAATTATTTCAATATAAGTGAATTATTTTTTTACATATAATTATTACGTAAAAAAATAATATAAAATATATTTTTAATGCAATTGCATAAATATATAATATTTTCGATTATTATATAATTTTTTTTAAAATCCCCGCGACTCATCTCGGATCTTAAAGTTAATAAAAGTGCCAAAATTAAATATTATTTTTTTCTATCCAATAAATAGTAGTTTTTGAATATAGAAAAGTTTAATAACAAAATGTACTCCCAAATGGACAATAAATAAAGAGCGTATTGTGCATTTACACTTGCTATATATAGTATTGATAAGTCGGCGAAATGCACTTTTCGGGATTGCGAGTGTTGCCGAATCTCCAGCTGTTCAAATACAATTGTTACGCTAAAACATTTTTTTAATAAAAATAACAAATCCAATTTTATCCATTAATCGCCGCAAATGATCCAATGTCAATAATTAACTGAGTAGAAGTGTATATAAATATTTTTTTTTTTTTTTTATAAAAGTTTATTTCTTAAATAGACATAGGTAAAATAGTATATAAATATAAATATAAGCTCCCCTATTTCGACCGGTGTATATAAGCGCTAACATTAGTCAGTCACTTCGGTCATAAACTTTCATCAAAATAATAATACATATCTCACCTGTGATACATACGTATATTCATATTTACAATAGTCGCTTTATTATTTCATCACCAAAAATGGATATTTATTATTTTTTTAAATCTTAATCACTGCTAAAACATAGATTAAAAAAATAATTAAAATGCAAAACTTTTACTTTCATGTTTCATGATTTTAATATTTTCACTGTTTTATTATGTTTAGTAATAATAGTGTTTATATTATGGAAATAAAATAATTATGACAGAGTTCATATGTGCGACATGGTGCTTTAACCCTTTCACCGCAGATGGCTTTTACAGAAGTCACAAAGAAAATCGCTAGTACTCATTTGACACCTAAAGGTGCCATAAAAATTTGAGGCTAATAATATTGTTGGTATAATTGAAGGCTGTAAATTACTTTAATTTATTGAACTATAGTATTTAAAAAAATATGGCATAAATAGGTGCTCCCCATAAATTAACAAATTTCGAAGAGCGCGCAAAAATAGCTGTCGCGGTGAAAGGGTTAATAGCAATATTCTCCTTAGAGAAAACTTTATATTTATTTGAATATAAGTTGTAACTTTCATCCATTATAATTTCATACTCTTGCAGCGTTTAATTTTATGCTGAGTTTAATAATCGGAATTTCATCTCATTTGGATACAAATATGTAAGTTATTTTTTTTTTCATATTTCATATTTCATAGTGTTTCTGTTATTTTGGCACAAATTTAAGTTTACTAATAATCCCTGAAATGCTTTATAATTAAAATTTCAGATAATCACTAGTGTATAATATCATCGACTTCATATTTTGTAAATTTAAATTACAATTATTTAATGAAAATATATTATTATATGTTTAATGTAAATCTATTTTATGCACATATACAAAATTGCCAATAATAAGAAAAAAATTTTTTTTTTAGTATTTATTTTTAATTAATAGCAGATTTTTTTATACATACCTACTTAAGAAAATTATTAATTATACTATTTTAAAAGTTTTCACATCATCATCAATTATTGCTTATAGTTATTATTTACATACATATTGTATTTATTAACAGCTTGATCCTTATTCAGATTTTATATCCTTAAATTACTTTATAACTATAATTGTGTGAATAGTCAATATCAATCAATCTTAGCTTTCATTATGTTTCAATATCAATTCCTGCTCATAGTAAAAAATTACATATTTAAAACATAGTTCTTATTAATATTTTTCATATAATTAAAATGTATATCATTTTTTTAACATAGTATTTGAGATTATCTTAGCTTTTGATTATCTGTTCCTTTTCAGCAATACAAAAAATCAATAAATTAAAGAGCTGAAATACTGAGAAAACACTTTATTTATACATTTATGTAATACATATCCAATATTGAATTAATTAACAAATTTTATTAATAATGTTTATGAAAGAATTGCTGATTCAGATTATGGTTAGAAAAATCAGATGAAAATTCATTATCAATTCCTGATCATAGTCGATACATATATATTTAAAAATATCATAATCCTTGTCCATATTTTACATATAACAAATTTATTGTAATAATAATCTTCTACTTTTCAGTGATACATAAAATAAATAAATAAAAGAGCAGATATAATATATCAGGAAAACAATTTATTTATTAATTTAATACATTTCCAATAATGAATGAATTAACAAGTATGATTAATAATGTTTATGGGAGTAATGCTGATTCAGATTATGGTTAGAAAAATCAGATGAAAAGTCATGACCAAAATTATTGAACTGCTGTCCTGAATATTGTTGATGTGATCCTTGAGAACTGCCGGAGTTAATATAGAACGGAACTTTATTTTCCACGATGTAATGCTGGGGAACTGGAACTGGATACGGTCTGTCAACTGGTACTGGATATGGCTTCGATACCGGTACTTCGACCCTGACGTAAACGGGTACTTTGTAGGGCACCTCAACTGGGTAAGGAATAGGATTGTCTACTTTGAATGGAACTTGTTTTTCAACATGGACAGGATAAGGTTTTGAAATGTGAACTGGATAAGGCCTGTCGACTGGAATTCTGACTGGATAGGGCACGTTCTTTTGGATTTCTACCGGATACGGATGCGGCACAGGAATGGTATTTGTGATGACTTGTGGGGAAGAATACTGAAAAGCGTTTTGGGAATGCCCTTCAAATGCATGATCGAAAGCACCTCTTTTGTCCTGTTTTTTATCAGCGCTCACTGCGGCTAACAAGACGAATACAATCTGTCACAAAAAATACATTATTTACAAGTAATACAATTTAATAATATACATTAATAACAAACCATAAACTTCATGTTGAATGATGTGTTCTACGTACAATCAACCAGTTGCGACTGATGAATATATACTGAAAATTTGGCATTATATAGAGAAAAAACGTTCTAAAATGTAAGATAAATTATGCTTTTTAACTGCAATTTCATGATTTATTATTTAATACAAGATAAGCATTGTATGAGTATTGTGTTATATAAAAATTTAATACTATTTTTATGTATCCATTTTAAAAATTAATAATTTTACTGTATCAGTATTTAATTTTGGCAGTTTATAACTTAAATTAAGGTGACGTATTGTATCTAAAATTTTATAATGTAATGCAGTTTTAATTCTAATTAATTATATCTTTTCCATCTTTACAACATCCAATCTAAGAACACTAAGAGCATAAAAAATAATTTTAAATGACACACATCATATCCGGAAGCTCTAGAAAAGCAAACCGTTTGATATTACAAATTAATTATATATTCACCTTTTTCTGTGTGGATTAAAAATCTACTGTGTATAAAATTAGCAAATAAAGCATTACAACAAAAAGATGCATCGATACCACATGCAAAAAAAATACTATACGGACTACGTGGTACAATGAATATAGAGATTGGATTTACAAATAGATGGAAGATTAGAATTAAGAAAGTGTAAATAGACTAAAAAATAGTATGAATCCGAAGAATCATTTATATTTTGAAGCATGTATTTACAGCAATTATTGCCACTACATTATATACTATCATAAATAGCTATGACCACATATTCACAAACACAAATAAAAATAATACATACTAAATAGTAAGATGAGATACATTTGAACAAATTTAATAACTTATTACCAATAAATTTGTCTTATTTGGCTTTATATTTATACTAAAAAAGTGCAATAAAAAAAGCAGTACCATCAAAAATAAACAAATTAAAGTTTTTATTTTATCTCTGGTTATATTTTTTTTCTCAATGTCATATAAAATTTTACTAATACTTAAATACATGTTTTTCATATTTAATACAAATTTTATTGCTAATACATATATTTTGTATAAAAAGTATGATTTGGTGCAGTTGTGTAATGTTATATAAAATACATAAAAATATAAAAGAGCAATTAATAAAAAAAAACTAAAATCACAAATGTATTATACGTAATTTTACAACAAAAAAAATATTAAGGAAGAAAATTCTTGGTCATCGGGTCATCTTGGTCACTAACTATATAAATTAAGTCAGTGGCGTAGCTATGGTGGGGCGGAGGGGGCGGACCGCCCCGGGCGACACTTGCTTGGGGGCGGCATATTCGCGATGGAATCGTCTAGTGTGGTTCTTAACCCTGAATGCACTAAAACATATATAAATCCAAAAATAACAAGAGCTTAATAATAACCAATTTATTATTTTAAGAAATGCCGATTTTATGACCCTGCAAAAATTGTATGGGGGGCGGCGGAAATTTTAAGGATCGCCCTGGGTGACACATACCCTAATTACGCCACTGAATTAAGTTTACAATATTTATAATTATTTATAGTAACAAAAATGTAAAAAAATGAACATTATTATTATTGATTTTTTTTTTAATTATAATAATTTTTAAAAACGGTTTGTTTTCTTATTAATATTTTTTATTGCAAAACCTTGTTATTTTAAATGTTTTTATTTCTAGAAAAAATCTGTTTTTTATTTTACTTAAAATATAGAAATTACGATCATTAAATTAATTCCATTAATGATTCTTAATAGGTTGATACATATATCTATTAAATTTTATATAATAATTTCTGTCCATCTTGGTTTAATAAATTCTCATTATGTTTGTTAAAATATTATTTTTAGCTTTCATTATTAGTTTAATTAATTAATAATCTACAATAATTACACAAATGGCTATTTTAGCTTCTCTGCGTTACAGATAATAAGTAAATAAATGGAGTAGAAATATGAAGTAAATATTTTATTGGATCAGTATTGATTACAGTAAGGGTAAGGGTTTCAACCCCCTGCACAATTTATTATAACTTAGAAGTCACTCTAACGACCTTTCATATAAACGAAAAGTGAGATTAATCCGTCTTGAAAGTGGGGGCAACATAGATATAGTCACAACACAATGGCAGAGAAATCTCGTAACCAAACAATTGAAAATATTAGACAGAACATATAATAATAGCACATCCCTCCCAAGACTGTAAGTACCTTGCGCACATTACTATTGTTCTTTGACTCTTTGGTTACCGATCGCTGGAATTCCCTTCTGGACCGTTGTTTAAAGGCGTTAACACATTTCAGGGGTGTGTTCAAGATGTGATGTTATGGGTTTTAAGGCCGTATGGGTGTGACTTTGCACCCAAAATAGTAATTTACCACAGCGGAAAAATTGCAGAATTGCATTAAAGAAAATAAATATTGAAATCTAAGATCTTAATATGTATAAATTCTTACATAACCTCTTAGTTTATTTACATGATTGACAGTTTTACAGTTTAATTTTTACTGTCATTCTAAATGTCTTTTAATTTTTTTGTGTGTCAGCTAACTATGTATTTTATCACTTGGTATTTCACACTGCTTATATATAACAGTTTTAATTTCATGTTTTTACTGTATACATAGATAATTAAAATAATAATCTACCACCCTATTTTTTTAATCTAGTTAAAGTAAAAAAAACATTGTAGTAACTCATAATCTCTGCTTTCATTTTTTTTTAAGCTATTTCCCAGATAATTCTAAGAATTGCTGTGCTAATAATAAACAAATAAATAAAATGAGCAAAAATATGAAGTAAGTATTTTATTTATGCATTTATGTTATACAAATACACCAATGAATGAATTAACAAGTATGATTAATAATGTTTATGGGAGTAATGCTGATTCAGATTATGGTTAGAAAAATCAGATGAATAGTCATGACCAAAATTACTGAATTGTTGTCCTGAATATTGTTGATGTGATCCTTGAGAACTGCCGGAGTTGATATAGAACGGAACTTTATTTTCCACGATGTAATGCTGGGGAACTGGAACTGGATACGGTCTGTCAACTGGTACTGGATAAGGCTTGGAGACCGGTACTTCGACCCTGACGTAAACGGGTACCTTGTAGGGCACCTCAACTGGGTAAGGAACGGGTTTGTCTACTTTGTACGGAACTTGCTTTTCGATGTGGACTGGATAAGGTTTCGAGATGTGAACTGGATAAGGCCTGTCGACTGGAATTCTGACTGGATAAGGCACGTTCTTCTGGATTTCTACCGGATACGGATGCGGCACAGGAATGGTATTTGTGATGACTTGTGGGGAAGAATACTGAAAATTGTTTTGAGAGTGTCCTGAGAATTCATGATCGAAAGCACCTCTTTTATCCTGTTTTTTATCAGCGCTCACTGCGGCTAACAAGGCGAATACAATCTGTCAAAATAATAAAACATTATTTATAAGTAATGCAATATAAATAATATTAACAATGAGTTATATTAACAAACCATAAACTTCATATTGAATTGTGTGTTTCACGTTAAATCCACGAATTGCGACTGATGAATATTCTCTCAAAATTTTACGTTTTATACTGAAAAAAAAACGTTCTAAAAAGTGAGAACAATTATTATTCTAAATTGGTATCTTATGTGTGTGTACGAACATTAACGTGCAATTTTACTTTATGTGAAACTGTTATTTGCATGTGAAAGACTTTTTTATGACCATTCGAGTAATTTAAATTCTTTTTATTCTACAACATATATGATCATTTATTTGATTATAACAAACTTAACTCTGTTTAATACATCTATGTTGTAGTATTGAATAGAAGTATTGGTTGTATAACATAATTTAATTGTAATTAATCAGTTTTTAATTATCATGTATACATATTATACGAATAAACTAAATATGTATATTTTATTATGTACTAAATTTTATCTGAACAGTGAATTACCGATTAATATTAATATATACTCAGGATTGATTTTTTTACATAACTTACACAAACACCATAAAATTTGAAAATAAGTTGTAATATACTGAATTAAATTTTCAGATTTTAAAAATATTTAACAATATCATGAACAATATATCTAAAAATAAATAAACAATATTTACAGAAATCTTTCTATTTTTAAGAATATTACTACCTTACATTGTCACTATTGTAATTATAATCCTAATCTGAGGATCTGTAACATATAAATTAATTGTAGTACTACTTTACAATGCTATTATTATACATTATAATAAATCAATACACATAGCCTTACAAACATGTATGTATATATTTTTAATACATAATCTAATTATTCACATATTTAACTGAAAGCAAATACCATTCAACAAATTGTCTATTTCTAATTAAAAGTAATCATCATAACAGGTGGCGATTTATAAAACATTAATTTGGAAATTCTTACAAAAAACAGTTTTACTGCAAATGCTAATTGTAATAGATGAAAATCTTGTTATACATATTAATTTATTTTTTATGCAACATATTTTTTTATTCATATGAATCGTAGTGGAAACAATTTACATCATATAGAAGGGGAACTAATGCTCGAGAGCATTCATATAAATAGCTGAAAGAATCTGTAACTTTTCATCAGTATCTGAAAGTCGTCATCACAGTAACAACCAAACGGGAATAAAATGGCATCAAAAGTAAGTTTCTAAATATTTTACATATCGAATCAAATCATGTTATTAAATTAAATATTTTAATAGGTATGGATCGGATTGATATCTCTTCTCGCTGTGGCAGCAGCTACATCTGAAAAGCAGCAGCAGAAGCGAGGAATAGAAGATTTCAATCACTCCGGCTTAGATGACAGTTATTCCCATGGAAATGTCATTGAGAACACAGTGACGGTGCCTATTCCTCAGCCGTATCCTGTTACCGTTGAAAAACCAGTCCCTTACACAGTGAAAGTTCCAGTATCAAGACCAGTGCCTGTGGAAGTTCCCAAACCTTACACAGTCACAATCGAAAAGCCGATACCAGTGGAAGTCCAAAGACCAGTGCCATACACTGTGAGAGTTCCAGTCAAAGTTCCAGTGTATCAAAGAGTCGAAGTACCAATCCCAAGACCGTATTCAGTCCCAGTACACAAGCCGTATCCAGTGCCAGTACCGAAACCGATTTTCGTCGAAACTAAAGTTCCGATTGTGATCGGAAATAATGAACATGGTTCAGATTTTGGCTCGTTCCATGATTTTTCAGGATCGCAATATTCTCATGGACTCTCTGAAGACTTTCATCCTCATGGATCTTACGGCGATCATCAATTTGACTCTTTTCACTCGGACTTAGCGCATGGATTTGAATCTCATCAAGATTTGTCCAATTTTCACTCAAATCACGGATCTGATAATAAAGTATCTTCTTATCAATTCACCGTCAAGCACTGATGACTGACTTACTGACTGATCATTAAATTATCTTCGACACAAATTACTTTTTTGAGTTGCACTTGTTGATATCTCTTGTTTTGTTAATTGTTGTTGGTGTTTTTCAATTTACAATAAATAAAAAATAATCTAAAGCAAGTTTTATTTATTTTTAACATTAGAAATAAATATAAAAAAAATGAAGCATGTTACATATTGTAAAGAAATTACTGTAAATAGGTATTTTAACTCTTTAATAATTAAAACTATAGATTCTATTACACAATTTAATAATTATAATCGCTATCCCTCTATATATTTATTTAATAACTTATAGAGGTAAATCTAATATAATTTAAAGTTACGTGGAGTTAATTCTTCTGGTTTGAGTCTTAGCTAAAAATAAAAGTATTTTGAATTAAATATATAGATGTCTATATATTTTAAAGAGCAAATTTGAATAAAATAATACATAGCTAATAAGTTATTAAAGTACTTATTACACTACTAGATGTAAATAAAATAAATAATACTACAAAAAATCAGAGATTTCACAAACTGTTAATAGTAAATTTAGTTATAGAAAATAATGCCTTCCATTGAAACATAGCTCAATTAGTATATTTTTGTATTTTAGTACAAAATTCCCAATATTTTAATAGCTACTAAAATCTAAGTTCGGATCGGTTTATATGGAACTGGTTGAATTTTTTTATTTATTAACTGAGAGTTTAAAACAAGTATTTTATTTAGTTGCTTATTTTTTATTAATCCTAAGCATTAAAAATTAAATACAATATTTAGAAATAACAACAAATTATAAAATACAAACATAAATATTTAAATTAATAAATTATTAATTAAATAAATAAATAATATTTTAAGTATATAAATAAATTAAATCTAAACTAAATCTATAGCGGAGAACCATAAACTGAATGTGGAACTGCTGGTGGATATGGCGCTAATGGTGCTGCTGGTGGATATGGTTTTGTAAAATACTGTGGCTGTTGAACAAAAAATATTTATATATAAAAACACACATGATATATTTTTATTACCAAAAATGAATTAAACGCATGTACCTGAAAATTGATGATTTCTTTATCTACAAGTGGTAATATATCTTTTGGGACCTAAAAATAATAGTATAAATGCATTTAAATGTAAAATAGGCGTTTATGTATGTATAATACATTAAATAATAACTCACTCTCAACTCCTTTGGATATGGAGACACCTGAAAATAAATATTATTTATTAAATATATTTTTAATAATAAAGTTTCGCTTTAATATACTGATGTATGCTAAATGTTTTTGGGTTTAAACTAATCTTTCACTTACTGGCACTTCTAATATTGGTTCACGAGGAAGAAAATCATATTCTTCCTCATATTCAATGAGTGGTTCAGTGAGAAGATCGTTGATCTATTTATAAATGATATTAAAAAAATGATATTTCCTATTAGAATAAACACTACATGACTCAAAAATATACTTACTAGTATTTTATTATGATATTTTGGTTCAATGGCCTATTTTTGTTGAACAAATATATTACTTATTAAATTGGCAATGGATTCAATTAATCAAACATACCTCTAAATCTGCAATTTTTGGTGGTGGTGGTGGTGGAGGTAGAACAACTTTTCGTACTTTGCTTACAATTACTTCCTTCTCTAGGACCTTTATATTAATATCAAATGTATTATTAATATATTATCTTCTCATAAATAAACTATTCTTTATATACCGTTAAATCTTGTGGTGGTGGTGGTGGTAGAATTTCTTTTTTCACGTCACTTATTGGTCTATGTTCGACCTTCTAATGAAGAATCATTAAATATATGTTTATTGAAAATTAAATATAGCAATAAATTATACTTACAGGTAAATCTTCTAAACTTGGTGGTGGTGGCGGTGGTGGTGGTGTTGGTAGAATTTCTTTTTTCACGTCACTTGTTGGTCTATGTTCAACCTTCTAATGAAGAATCATTAAATATATGTTTATTGAAAATTAAATATAGCAATAAATTATACTTACAGGTAAATCTTCTAAAGTTGGTGGTGGTGGCGGTGGTGGTGGATAAATTGTTATAAGTGGTTTATGTGGAGGTACAAATGGTTTTACGAATTCAGTCTATAAAAAAAAACACGAAAATAAAATTTCTGACGCGCATATAAATAAAAGCATTAGATCTTATTTAATTAGTCAATAATAATACGAGTACTATGATTATTGTAAAAAACAGTCAGCATGCTTGTTTTTTACCCACTGAAAATTTATTACTTTAGATAAGATTTTTTATTTCCAAAAAATATATACTAAAATTACAATACATGTATCAGCAAAAAACACTGAAAACTAATAATGTTACTAAAATTATTATACAATAAAATACATGGTTTTGATTTAATTACATTGACAATTAAGCCAAATAAAATATATTATATAAATATACAGTGAAATAAAGGTCCATATACAACAGATAAGTCCATATAGAACAAGGACTTCAAAGTAAAGTGAAATGGGGGAAATTAATCAATTAAACCGATGTCTTTAAAGAAATACAAAGATTAAAAAAATAAAGGTGGCAATTCGTTAAGTATAAACATGCTTTAAAATAAAATTTGCTTGGCTTTAAAAAAAATTACCTGTAAATCATCTAGAGTTGGTGGTGGTGGTGGTGGTGGTGGTGGTGGTACTCGTAGCGATGATTCCATAATTATTGATTTCTTTACATGTTCCACATGTGATGACTTAAATAAATATTAATAACATATGAATGAAAGATTAGCTTAATATAAACAATATAATACAAATTATATTTACAACTAAATCTTTAAGTGTTGGGGGTGGTGGTGGCGGTGGTAGTTGTTGTACGACGTTTTCAATTTTAGTGTGTATAATTTTCTTCACCTATATTATAAATAATTTTATATTATAAAAAAAGCATGTTAATTGAGTAAATCTTAATATCAAATCTTCAATTTTTGGTGGCGGTGGTGGTGGTGGTGGTGGAACAAATATTTCTTCGACATTTGATGAAAATTCTATAACCTATAAATTTATTTATAGCTCAATAAATATTTTGTAATTTATATGAGATGACAATAAAGTGTTGCAAACTTTTGAATCTGCAAGTTTTGGTGGAGGTGGAGGTAAATTTGTATGTACTTCTATTTTATTTAACTATTAAAAAAAATAGTGTTAATAATTAAATACTTATTAATACAATACTTAAAAATACATACCTTTATATTTTCTAATTTTGGTGGTGGTGGAGGTGGTGGAAGTGTACAATCTTTAAATGTCACAACCTAAATATAATAGATTCAATAAAACATTATATTATACTATACTTAATTTTATAATAAATTTAACTTACATGATCTATTTTTGGAAGAGTTATAATCTGTGGTATTGGTTCATATTCTACATCTGGTGGAGGTCCATATTCTAAAAACGGCTTTCCTGTAGGCGGATAAGGAGAATCTCCAAAGCAAGAGGCCAAAATTGCGAGACATTAATACAATTATATTTATAGAAGTCATAATTATATATATTTCCAGTTAATTTACACAATATTAAACTTACAGTTAACAATGTAAACATCATATTGATTCTGTGTTTGAACACTGATGTGTAACTAAATTATTGACCAATGTTTCCGATTTATATAATATTATATGCAGATTGTCAATGTCATTAACAAAACTATTAAATTAATAATCATTTATTTGGAAGACCCTGAAGCATATTTTAAATTAGTTAAATTTTCCACAAGTATTTTTCTGCTATTTTGAACAACACAATAATCAATCCATTAAAAATATGAAAAAAATAAATTATGTTAATTTTTATTATCAATAGAAAATAATTTGACAGCTAGATTTAAAGCAGCAAATTAAATAAATAATACGTTCAGTTTTATGTGATGATTCCTAAGATAAAATCTAGAAAAAACAGTCTCGAATCTATTCCGAAAATATTTTTTAAAATATGTCATTTCAGTAATATCATATTGGAATATATTTTCACTAGTAGATATATATTTTTATTAGTGAAAATATGAATCATCTGGCATATGCTAGTAAAATTGTATGATTTCAAGTTTTCTATATGTAGTTACATACTGTATTTTTTGATAAAGTTATATTTTCACTAGTTATGATCAAATACATTTTCACCAGTAGATATACATTGTTATTAGCAAAAAATATAATTTAACTATAATGTCTATGACACTCAATTTGATAGTTGCGAAACGTTCATTTGCTGTTCAAACCCAAACCTAAGCAAATGAGAGTTCAAAAACTAATTACAGTTTTAGAACTTTTATTAGGTCAAGACCAAAATACAAACTCAGCCAACTCATTTCTCAAGATAAAAGTATAGACAGACATCGCATCTTACATATTGCTCCATAATTTATCTGCATTTCAATATGACACCATGTTTTAAAAATATGATAGCTATCCTCACCAATATTACTATGGACTTCTAATATAAGAGGGCTGATCAAAGTATATTCAAACCGAATTTTGGTCAATAGGAGAGTGCAAAAACAATTATCACTTCTCAGAAGGCAAAAATTCACGTCAAATGCAATAAAATCGTGTCGGCGCCGTCGCAGTGGGAACGCTCGGTAACGAGCGTTCCCACTGCGCCAGCGACGGCACGATTTTATTGCTTTTGACGTGGATTTTTGACTTCTGAGAAGGGATAATTGTTTTTTGCGCTCTCCTATTGGGCAAAATTCGGTTTAGATGTGCCTTAGGGCAAATAATATTCTCATAAAATTCAAAAGCAAGTATTGAGATGCGTATTTCATTAATATTTGTATTTAATTATGGCAAAAAAACTTTCCTGGCTGACGGCTTTGACGCTAAACACGCACAGTTGACAGACGGCGGACAGACAAATCTATGTTTTTTCTCACCACACACGATCGGATTTGTCCGACAGACATCCGCGACGAACAGATATGTCGGACAAATCCCCGCGTGTACGGCCAATTATTAGGCTAAAACTAATTTACAACATATTATATTATCAATTAGAATATTAACACTATTAATATAAATATACAGTAATTACAATTGATTAATAATATATTTAGCAAGGAAAAAAAAAATACTTTTACTGGAACTTCCTAATTTTAAACTCGCATCTAGTGGAGCTTACATCAAAATTACACAGAATCTGCTTTTAGAATCGGTGTCGTTTTTATAAAATACGGTATAACTTTTTTCGTAACATATGTTAGCTCTGTTATCGTATTTTCTTCATTTACAGTCAATTTTTTTAGAGAAATTTAGATGCAGGTTCTCATAATAGTCGCAAGAATAAAAATAGTACGAGTATACTCTTTTAAGGAATTGCAGATTTTATTATACATCTAAGATTTTTCTTGTTGATATATATTACAATTGGAAGAAGTTGGCTTTATATGTTTAAAATGTAATTGTTCTTGCTTAAATTTTATTTTAATAGGATTGTGTCTGCTTATGTAGAAAACCAAATTGGTGGTTAAGAATTATTTTATTAATATTTAAAAATCTATTTTCTTTAGAATTAAAAATTATATATTTAATATAATGAACAGCGAGTATTAAATATTTTAGCATAACAAGTTTAAATTAGCAAAAAATATTAAGGAATCAAACTCTAAGTAGGCTTGTTGCTATTGCGGCGCTGAGACCGACATTAAAAAAATATACATACACAGCTAATTTACGCTTGTCCGGTATGGAGTAACGCCACTAATATATTCTTAATGTATAACACACATTTCTATACTAATATTAAAAAAATATAATGGATTTAAAATATTAGAAATTAAACATCATAATCATACTGAAAAATATACTGTAAGCATATTACTAGAATCGATGACTAATAAAAAACCAAACTTAACACTTATTATATATATTTATTAGAGGATAAAATAGTATATAAGTTTATATAGATATATCTATATCAAAATATGTATATTTCTATGTAATAATTTAACAATCGGTAGTTAATTTTATTTTTTCTACTGAAGAACATTATAATTTATTTCCGATGTAAGAATTCAATATTTCCGGAACACATTATTTATTTCGGAGTTACCTCACAGCGAAAGTATGTATCACTAGGCCATATATCTAAGTATTATATCAGAGCATTGCTTAATTTATATAAAGACATACTTTTCTTTAATTAAATCATAATTAATCTATTTCACTAGTTGTCATATTACAAGCTTCCGTATATTTTGCATAATTTAGACATAATAATATTATAATTAGCATTCACATTTGAACGCTAGTGATTCATTTGTTAATTAGCAATATTTAAACGTAAATAAGATTATTATTCATATGTTAAAAATCGAACAGTTCAATGGCTTACACACAATTAGGTCATAATGTCAATTACGTATCTTAAATAATATATCCATTAGCAATAGACAAATCGTCGATCATTAATCATTTATTGATAGATAACGAATATGTGTTTATTCTACGTAATATAACATAACAACATATTGCATAAATAATATATTATTATTATCAAAAATATCTCCTTTTTATTTACTATATTTTAACGTTCATTCATTCGCACTTTCTATTATATGACGTTGCATCACTACTTCGTTACGAAGAATGCACACAGCAAACGAGCCAATTGTTTATTGTTATATTTTGACTATTATTTATAATTAAATTTAATTTGTATGTAAATTGTATTATGCAAAAGTGCGTAATATTGTTATATTTGTGCTTTTGAATATCTTTCAGTATAAATTCGGTAGTGCTATTGACAAGAACGTCAGTCATCGTCTAACGTTAAAACAACATGAATGTGAGTTTAATATTGTGGTTTTAATTAAATTAAATTAATTATTTATGCAGTGATATAAGTAATAAAAATATTGTGTATTAAAGTGAATCAATAGTTTAAAAGTGTATTTTTGTCGATATCATACTTTTATATAATAAGTATCAGTCTCTGTCTTTATAGAATACAACAACATTATTGTCATAGGCAGATTTAACAGTATGTTTATTGTAGATCAATACTTTGTTATATTTTGTTCCACTGAATTGTTTATTTACTTTATTAGTCATACATATATATTACTATTTTGCAAAAAAAAAAATTAAAAAAGTTATTCAAATGTTTAATTGTATAAAATATACTATATACATTATATAAATATTTATTATAATATATACAATTCATAGATAAATATGTGCGGTAGATTAAATATCATAATAAAACAAACAATTCAGATATTTAATTTGTTGAACCACAAGCTAAATTTATATTTTAGCCAAGTATCAAACCTTTAATATAAAGAACACCTAAATTATTATTATATAATATTACACATTATTTAAAATATTTTTTTTTAATTTCAGTCGTATATACTGCTGTTCATTTCCTTCGCCGTCGTTTATGGATACGACACCAAACGACCAGGCAAAGGATCCGTTCATCACAGATACTCTGACATCGACACAAATGTCCTGCTTCATGAGATAGAGAGTATTCCGCTGAAAAATCCATATCACATAACCATAGACAAGAAACTCAAGCACAAACCGAATCATTCAAACGGTAAACATTCTCATTTCGTCATCCCTCCACGACATTATCCGGTAATCGTAGAAAGACCTATCCCAATAGTAGTAAACAGTCCGATACCGTACAAATTTAAAGTTCCGATAATGAAGCCGATCTACAAAAAAGTGCGAGTGCCAGTTCCGAAACCGTACTACAGGACAGTGGCGAAACCTTATATAGTTAACGTGCCGAGACCATATGTGGTACAGGGTCCAATTCATATGCACAATGCCGTTAAATCGGCTCATGCTGTATCTTATCAAAAGCAACTCACATCCAAAGGCGTCACTACATTGGTGACACAACATGGAGTTAATGCACACCATGGATACTATTAATTATTTTTTAAGCTTATTTTGTATATAATTAAGAATAAAAAATATAAAAATTAAATGTGTTTATGTTTTGCTCTTATAACTTTTTCACTCTTATTTAACTACTGACCTCCTACTTGGGCTGTCGCAAATGACAGGCGTTTTAATTGTTGATAATATCTCGAATCACTAATTTATTTGTACCTGGTACAAGATGCTTATATAAAATCTATTTTGATCTTAAGAGCAAATTATATGTAATTGATCAAATCGTTAGAATCATATCGATGGACAAAAATGAAAATTTAATAACTATATATTTCTCAAGTTTAGATATTATATTTTTAAATGTATATCCTGTATTTTTTACAGAAAAAAAATACAGATGATTTACGTATACTTTCTTTTCTGATAAATACGCGAAAAATATTTTTCAATACATATTTTTTCAGTGTAATTATTTAATTATTTTTTTTAATAATATTTTCATTGCATATGAAACAGAATAGTGGAACCAAGCAATATTAAGTTAGCCTAGTCCTTATGTTATTTATTATTTATCCATTCCTCCAGACGTTATTGAATATGTAAGAACAAGACATGAAAACATATAGTATAACCGGATATAAATTTAAAAATAAAATAATTTAGATATAATAGGTTTTTCCTGAATATTTTGCGGTGTGTAGTGTTTCAATTCAATGAAAAATATTTGTGCAGATCCACAAACGTTGAATTAGTAAAAGGCTTGCATATTAAATTTTAAGAAATTGTCTATATCGCGTGACGATAGATCGCGACTCTTTTAATTATTTACATATTCGTGTCTAATGTCTCGTTATGCGAAATATAATTTAATGTATACGTTATACGTCAAACATTGTTTCCTACAATAATGCTATCGAATTTGTTATTCGTATTTTTTCCTAGAACATACAATGTTGTTTTTTGTTATGTTCTAAATTGTAAACAATATCAATCAATCAACAACATAATCATAAATCATAGTAGAAGTTAACTGTAAAAAGTAGTTGAATGTTGATACAGATTATTAAAACACAGATAATATTTTATTGTTTATACATTTTTATCTTTGAACTGAATCGTTCTGTTCAATAGTAAGTAAATGTAAACTAACTATACTTTGCAATATAAATTATTTTATATTCCTAACTATATTTTACAATAAGATTAAATGAATAAATATATTAACTTCTTATTAAGAAAAAATATTTTTATTTTTTATTTATTTTTTAAAAAGTAAAACTATATGATTTTGACTTTTCTATACGAAGTACTATAAATTAATAATATAAAAACAGTCTCGAATCTATCCCGAAAATATTTTTTTAAATATGTCATTTTAATGAATCATATCGAAATACATTTTCACTGGTAGATATATATTTTTAGCAGTGAAAATGTAATTTATCTGGCAGGTGCTAGTAAGATTATATGATTTTAAGTTTTGCATATGTAGTAATAAATATAAACATTTACACACTGATCATTATTTATTTATATGCGATGTAAAAATGTTACAGTGAATGTATATTTTTCAGTAAAGCTATATTTTCACTAGTGAAGTTCTGTAGAAACATATTTATTTTTTTAATAGCGAAAATTGATAGGCGCAAAAAACCATAAATATAAATGAAACCCAATTTGACAGTTGCGAAACGTTCATTTGCTGTTCAAACCCAAACCTAACCTAATATAGTTTTAAAACTTAAAATACAAACTAAGTCAACTCATCTTTCAGGGTAATATAGGCGGACAAATAAGTTGAAAGATATACGTTATGATTTATAAATATAATAGCTATTCTTATCAATATTACTATGGACTTGTAATATAAAAGGGCTGATCAAAGTATTTTCAAACCGAAGTTTGATCAATAGGAGAGCGCAAAAAACAATTATCACTTCTCAGAAGGAAAAAATCCACGTCAAAAGCAATAAAATCGTGTCGGCGCCGTCGCAGTGGGAACGCTAGCGTTCCCACTGCGACGGCGACGACGCGATTTTATTGCTTTTGACGTGGATTTTTGACTTCTGAGAAGGGATAATTGTTTTTTGCGCTCTCCTATTGGTCAAAATTCGGTTTAGATGTACTTTATTGTATTGTTATAAAAATCTTAATATAAACGCTTGATAATCGAGCGTTTTCACCGCGTTCGCAGGATTTTATTGCTTTTGACGTGAATTTTTGCCTTCTGAGAAGAGATAATTGTTTTTTGTGCTCTCATATTGGGCAAAATTGGGCGTAATATTATTATAACTTTCGTGCGGCACTCATTTATCAAGCCCTGTTTTAATAATCCAGAACTGATTGATAACTAACACATAATTTGTTTGCAATTCAACTAACGTTTTTAGTTAGTGGCTGTAGACTGAATAAGGAAGTCTACAACTTTCTTCATCTTTAAAGCTTTGTGTTTTTAATACTAAAAATAAATACTAAAAGCATTGTTTATCTTAGGAGAAGTTTCTCAGCTTCAGTTACGTCATTATAAAAATTAATGTAATTAGAATCTTTTTCTGCACAAAAGATAGTATAAAGACGTTAATTTTGATCATTAAATTAAAAAAAAAAAGCCAAAAAAAATATATATAAAATGTCCCTTGAAAATAGGTAAACTCGAAGAAACCGAACTATGAAAAACTTATCGATTTGTTTTTTAAATGCCCTAAATAATAAGCAATATGAGTTAAGAGGATGATTCACAAATACAAATTGTATAAAAATATCAGATCTCTTGAGATCGGAATTTTTGTGAATTATTAAAGTGAGGGTCTAAATCTCTGGAGTTCCAAAAAGTTTCATAGTCCCAAATACAGTGTATTACATATGAAACAAGGATTAAACGTTTGTGTATTCAACTCTTAATCTGATTTTTCTATTTACTTTATTTTTGAATATGCTAATATATAAAAATATAGTAATTTTTACTGCTTAATTCATTGCAAAATTAAATATTCTAGATTATTTTATTTTTAATACAATAAAAAAATTTCGCTCAATAATATCAACAATATTAACTGGATAAATGTATTGTTAAATGGTTGTTGATTAAAAAAAAATTTAAACAAATATAAAGTACACTTAAAAAAATATATTTCAGTAATCTCTAATACTGTATATTTTGGAAGTACTGATATTCGTCAATTAAATATGTGTAAACTATTTATAAATATATATATACATATATTAAAATTGTCCAGCGATTAAATGTTATTAACATTTTTAATTGCATAAATATACATGTGTTTACTATATTTTTTGAGACAAGTTCATAGCTTAAATTATGCACGATTAGATTTGTTTATATTATGTATTATTTTCCACGAAAATATAATAATGATAAAAACATTTTTTTATTGGGTTTCTGTAAATTTTATCCTATTATTACTACACATATTATTCAAAGGTTTATCATTAAAATATTAATAAGTTAAAATAGTAATTTACCATTCATAAAAATATATAAACTCTTCTTATATTTTTTATTCTGATTTTTATCTGATCTCATAAAGTACATCATTATTCATACAAATTAAATGTAATTTATTGTAAACACATATTGTATTTAATTGTATGTGAATTTCATTGAGAGATCATGATTAGATCTTAATTTATATGTATAATCATTTCATGATAAGCGATATTACCATCGTATCTAAACATTTAATTGTTATTGTTAATATTGTTTTAGTTAATTTCGCTTTGAAACAAATACACAAGTAATTCTAAAACTGTTGTAAAAAAATATTAATTAAATAGTGTTGATAAAAAGTTATTTTCTATAGCTATTTTATTTAATAATTTTAAGTTATTTTTTAAGCAGATCAGAGTAAGATGTCTTCTTTATTTATAAATAAAAATATAATACATATATTATAATATATATTAAAATTACTTATTTTATACACATATATTATGTATTTTATACAACTATACTAAATATCAAACGATTAAACAATGTGATGATGAATAATTTATTATTTAAAATAGCATAATTTATTTTTAATATTTATAAATATAATTTATATATTTAAGTTAAAGTAAAAATGTAAATCTTAATTTCATTTTTGTACAAATTTAATCAACAACCGAAAATTATTTCTAAGCTTTCTTATTAATTGGACATTATAGTGTTTTTTTAATGTAACTTTTTTATATATTTTTATTCTTATTTTTTAATAATCTTAACTACAGCATCGTTTGATTAAAAATTTTAGCAAATTTTGTATCTTTGTCTTTAGATAAATTGCTAATCAATTTTTTTTTGTAAATTTGCGTAATGCAGCAAAGCGTAAATCTTTAATTATTTACTATTCCATCTTTAATAATGCCAGTTTCATGCCAATTTTAATATATAAATCGCGTTATTTGCGCCATGAAGGAAATTTTAGCGTCATATCTCAAGGTAATTGTCCTCAAAAAAATATATTTATGATACTTACCGTTGTTTTTATTTAATTACAATTAAATTAAGGTCGAAATAGCTTAGTTCATAAGATTTAGACTGATTATTCAGAGGTTGTGCGTTCGAGCCACGATAGCAGACTCAATTTCTTATTCATAAAAATGCGCTATTATAATTAAATAACCGTCCTTAGTTGCAAAGTGAAATACATATATTACTTTCTAATAATTTATATAGTCTGGTGGATGATACTTGTAGGTATTCATTATATCTGATCGATTTATCCATTTGGTACAGATCTACCTCGTTGTAACGCATTGGTCCTACATCTTTCAGGTTACAATAAAATATAAAAAAATAAAAATAACGAAAACAACGCAACGATTTAATCATACGGTTTAGTTACATGTATATATAATAAAATATTATATAATATGTTTTAATAAATTATACAAATTAAAGCATAAATGTTTAGAATTCATACAATTCAGTGTTTTATTAATAATTGCATGTATTGCATGATCATCTTTTGTGTATGCTCTCTATATATGCCATATGCATTATTGCATTATCAGTTCTATTAACTAGCTGAAGTGTAAATATATTTTTTTCATTTAATAAAAATGGACGTTAAAAATATATTTACTGTCTTGTTGCTTTTATGTTTGTGTTCTTCTGGATACGCAGATGAGCAATTGGTATGAATGATTCTGTGATATTTATAAAAAGAAGCATAGTTTGTAAATAAAATAATACTTTCAGGGTCCAGCTGATATTACAATCGAAAGAGTCGAGGAATGTGAAGAGCCTGAAAGATTCGATTTACCTATACCAGCAGAGATGAGCAAATTGAACAGAAGTCATGTAGGATTTACTGGTTGCATTGAAATGCCAGTTGCTATGGATCAATCATCAACTGTAAGATATATGTGTATATATTATATATAAATTTATATTCTGTAATTTATGGACTATTTTAGCTAAACATGACGGCAGCTAAATGGGGCGATGGTGGCTGGAAACCAAATGCTTTCAATTTTGTTCAATCTGATGTCTGTAATGTTTTGGGCAAGAATACAAAAAAACCTTGGGATGATATTATGCTCGCAGCTGGGCGAAAAGAAAACACTTGTCCAGTTCCAGCGGTATTTTTATTTTAATAAATATTTTTTAATTAGTTTTAATATTTTTTTTTGTGCATTTTAGGGCAAGTATTGCATTAAAAACTTGGCACTAACTTTGGATGGACTTTTTCCTAGTATGTTGTACGGAAAATTCAGAGTTGATGCAATTTTTATGTATGCTGCTCAACCAAGATCTTGCATTAGAGCGTATATCATTTCGGAAAAGGCTAAGAATGCCTAATTAAATGAAAGGCAATGTACACATAATTTCTTTATTTGGCAATCAGTAATTATTAAAATATAGAATGGACAGTAGATGTAACTTTTATTTATTCAATTGCTTTTTATGGTGCGTTGAAAACAGCACAACAAATAATGAAATACAATTTTTATTAATCTGTAAATAAAAAATCTTTATACATTTATTCTACTACACACTTTTAATGACTACTATACATTTTGGCAATCCTGACTAGGCGCTACTCATCCTTTTATTATAATATATTATATTTAAAATAAATAATTTAATATATGATATACACATATTTTTATCAATGTATTGATAAATATATCCAACAGTTATTTGGCGATTAAAATCTATTAACATATTAAATAGCATTCGCAAATGCGCGTTATTAATACATTTTATATCTATAACAACATTTACACGTAGATAATCGATAGAATTAAATATTAAATTTTCAATAGAAACTATACAGGTGTTGATATATACAATCCTTCCGGAACACCTTATTTCTTATGCATAAACCGACTAGAGTTTCACTCGAAGATTGTGCGAATTATTAATTGAATAAAAATCGCTTTTTATATAATGATAAATATTATAAGATATAATTTCATAAATAAATTCGATTCACAAGATCGACTAGAAAGTATTTCACTTTGGTATCTTATCATAATAATTAGTTTACATAGTTAATCTGACTTTGAATAGATATATTTGAATGGTTAACGAACAATATTACTAATAACACTGATAACATTATTTTATTTTTTTTAATTATTGAAAGAACTGCTGACCTCCGTCTCTGTTTGTGTAGTTGTATAAAGGGTTGAATGCGTTTTGGAAACCCACCCTTTCGTCCTGATTCAAATGCCATCCTGACAATGCTTCCATGGATTGTGGAAATCGAGGCACGGGCCTCAATATTAGCAAATGTCAGTTGTCTTCGCAAGTGGGTTTTTTAAAAGCATCTCTAATAGAAGGCTCTTTTCCTTCATCTTCAGATCCAGTAATATCCAGAGTTTGCGAATCTTCCGTATCTGAAGAAGCTATAGACTGCCTTTTAAGTGAAACTTGCTCATTTGGCGATTCGAAACTTTTATACAATCTATCAGAATCGGCGAAGTAGTTCAACGATCGCTTCTTAGTCCAGAAGTTATTGAAGTTCGAGTCCCTCAAATCTTCTCCTGTTTCATATCCATGATTTCTTTGATAATCGTTGCGAACTAGACTGAAAGCAGACAGTTCGTAATGCTCTCCAGCTCGTCTGAAATGTCTATCAGTCAGCCCATCATCCATTACTTTGACTTCATCTCCAAAATCATCCAAGCTTTGCGTATACTTCAATAACCCATCAGTCTTCTCGGCGAATTCAGCAATATCTGTACTCTGAAGCGACTTCTTATCAAAAACTTGATGCGCAGAATAATGCTTTCTGAGATAAGCGTGTCGACGAAAGATCTTTCCGCATATGTTGCATGTAAACTTGTTACCTTCGGAAAGGTCAGTAGCATCGTTTGATGACCTTTCTCCGTCCGGTTGGATCGGAGTCGATTGCTGTTTTCTGTTCGATTTAGTTGAAGCAACTCTAGGTTTATGCCATCTTCTATGAGAAGCCAAGTTTGCGGGGCAGTTAAAGACCTAAAATAAAAAAAAAAAACATTTGAGAAACCATGTTTTAGAACGGCATTGTAGTACGAGACAAAAATAGTGGCTTGCACGCAGAATTTATAAAAGAACTATTGTTGTGATAATCACCCCTTTGCTTGGGGTTAAAATACCGGCACGCGTCATAGGGTGCATCCAAAACAGGTTTTTATAAAAATAATTATGCATAAAATATAATATTCTAAAAATTAGAAAAAAAAATGTTTGTGATTTTTTTTATTGTTTTTGACACTGTTTTGAAATTATTTTAATCTTGGCGCATTATTTACAATTTTGACAAAAATATAGGATAGTTTCTTCGTTATAATTAGGAATATATAGTGTTTTTTGCATTTTTTATTATATAGAATTAAATTTGTAAGAATATTTTTAAAAGGTTTAGAATCACTGTCTTTCTTATAACGCTGCATAAATAGAGGCAGGTTCATGCCAGATCTGGGAATGACAAAAAAAATTACAAATTTTTAACACTCGAGCTCAAAGTAATAAAAGAAGACACTTAGATAAGTAACCATTCCGAAGGTGCTCGTGCCAGATGTTTAAAAATAAGCATACTTTCTCGGAAGATCGAAAGTATTTGAATGGCTAATCACTTTTTATGCAATTTTTATTACTCTAACCGGCCGGCGGTTTTATCTTTGCTTTGGTGATCTAAAAAATTAGCATGGTAATCGGCAGAATGCAAAACGGTTTAGTGCTATTTTTTTTTATTAATCTACAAAGTTTTTTTATGTTATTTTTGTAAAATAGCAATTGACAATTGTCTCATGATTATTATTGACTGTCAAAGCGGCCTTAGTTGTAAAATAGCAATTCTGAGCTAAGCTCAAAATTACAACGGAATTAATATAATCGAAAAAACTAGACATTGATGTCATTAATTAAATATTTGCGAAATCCAGAATCTGTCACCAGTCAAAAAAATAACTTCTGACTTCTTTGGTTATTCTGTAAAATGTGGAAATAAATTGTTAGCATATTATTTAATGATTCGACGAATTCTAAAGACACTCGTGATAAAATAAATAATTTATTATTGGCGCAACAATTAGAGAAAGAAATAATAAATAAAACAAACATTTTTTCATTCGTCAAAATTTCTCGAGAATTCTTGACAAATTTGAGGAATGAAGTCGAGAATTTTCATTTCTCGATAAATGAAAATCATCGAAAAATTAGAATGATTTGAAATGTGGCTTTTTAGATTTTTTTTAATGTAGAAATATAACTTATAAATATATATCAGTAGTGCTTCTTCTGAAGAAAAATGCAAAAATTATATATTTCTCGAGAAATTTTTATTACAAATTAAATTTATACCAATATATTTTATGATTTTTAACCGTTGCAATTTTAAAAACAAATAATCAATTAAATCTGCTTAATTCACAGCTACATTCAGATCAGGTAGTAAGAAAAGGGGCAGGGATTTCCGATTAACATCACAAAAATATTGCTTGACAATGTAAGTTTTATGACCGACTCTAGGAATTGCGATAAGCAAACATTTCATTTCGACTTCCTCGAACATTAGCAGGTAAATTAAAAATAAATAATGCAAAGATCAATGACTAAAAATAAATAAAATAAGAGAAACAAAAAATACACGCTACGCTGCTCAATAGTTTAATTAAAATAAAATATATTGCAGTTATGTATTAAAATGAGTTTTTTACTTTCAAAGGTTTTTTAAGTACTGAAAATTCAGATTTCAGGATCAAACAAAATTAATAAAAAATATATTAAAAACAATTAACATATGAAACACACTATATTGATTCAGCTTAACCCGAAATCGCCATGGTGACATCATTTGTGAAAGATTGGTCCAAAATTCAAGCCCTTCTCTCGACATCTGCTCAAAGGGATCAACACCCCTACCACCTGCCCGTTTAACGCAGCTCGCTTAGGGGTTGATATACAATTTAAAGCTCAGAATTTTATTTGCCCTAAAATTATCTCATCTGAAACTCGTGCAACTTTCTGATACCATCGTCCATGAACCGTAGAGCAACACCTGTCTTTTTTAAACAAACACCCGCATAATATAGTTATGACTCACCTTATCGCATTCTGGACACCTGTATTCGATGTGAACTATTCTAGAGCAGCGATGCTGCGCTAAAGTGAAGGCATCTTCGTATAATTGTCTGCAGAGTCTACAGATGTACGAACCTAATCTGTTTTCAATGCTGGCAAGAGTAGCTTTAGCTTCTTCAGTGATTTCAACGACGTTGAACGCAGGATCTATATCTCCCTAATGTAACATACGTTATATTTATACATTCACAGCAATATTAATAAAAGTATATTTTTATAAAATGTACCTTTCTCACTACCAGAGTTTCATCATCCGCCAGCTCTCTGATTATAGTGCCAGAAACGGGTGAGCTTTTATCTTCATCAAATTGTAATCTCCGCACAGCTTTACTCTTCTTTAAACTGCCAGTTTTCGGATTTAACTTTTTAGGTCTGTCTTCAGTGTCTACGACGTCAATCTCAGGCGAATCTCGCGATCGATCTATTAGTTTATCCTCGGGTGTTTTTAATAGTTGGTATTCGCTTGAGAGCTTCTTTTTGGTGTATTTGCTTTCTGAGTCGCTCTTTGGTTCCACTTCGATCAAAGATGTTTCTGTTTCTGCATTTATTGGTATGTGATTATTGTTCTCGTTCGTTCTTATAATCTTTCTTGGCGGGGATGGCGTACATGGTGGCGTGATAGGCGCTGAAGTCTTCAGAGATAAATCTAAAGGCGATACAGTATCCGGATATACTTGTAGAGGTTGGAGCAGATTTGGATGTTGATGTACGCCGAATCCGTAAGGTGACAAAGCCGAGACCATAGAAAATGGTACATGGCGATTCAGGTATAAATGACTAGCTGGATGAAACTGGCGAGCCGACTGCGAAGCGATTAGACCATCCATCATCTTATGGCTGTTTCAAATTCTTCGCCCCCATTTTGAGATCTGTCGAAAAAAAAACTTTATTTACAGACCGTAAAAGACTTACAAAATCATTGCAAACAAAGCTGCGAGATATTTAAGTGAAACAAGGATTGGAGTGCACTCGAATCAGACCACAAGAGGAAAATTGATTTCGAGACGTTTGTCCAGTCAGAAGCCATTCAAAAGGACATGTGGGTGTATGTATGTATGATATGTATGTGTGTTCATTATTGTGTAAGAAAGAGGAAATACCGGCGAATTCCCAAATTGAGATCGACAGGAAGAATCCCCGCACCAAATCCCCTGATTGAATTGTCGAAGCCCCTAAACGTCGGGGTCAACGGGGGACTAATATCAACTAAAAAATGCTCCTAGACATTCTTGCGTATCCCCCAAAACGAATAACACAATTTAATACGAAATTAGCACTATACGTCACATCGCACAAGTCGGAGGGCTTTATAAATAGAATTATTAATCGAAAATTCGTAATGTATGATCACGTGATATATAAATACATGAGTGCTTGTAATATGCACTAGCAAATAATATTTACAATAATAATGTGTAAGAATAAGTCTCATTATGATGACGAATCTATTAGTCATTTTATGGCGCCCAACAAACTACTACTTGATTCAGTGATGAAAGATAAATAGGTATAGGGTGCAACGAAAGTATGTCTTAATATTTTATGCGTATATTTTTAAGTTCAAAATTATTTTTAATATTAAAAGAACAGTTACTCTTGATATATTTCTGTATTAATTTTTATTTCTAACAATAGATTAGTTAACCCTTTTAGTGCCAAGCGAAATTAGGCGATGTATGCTAAAAATGTCGAGCATTTTTTTGGGAAATATAAATAATTTTATAAATATATTAAAAATAAAAAAATCTATTATATGTGCAAAATAAAGCACAGTTTATACAAATGAGTACACAAAAAAAATAAAAAAATATATTTTATAATTTTACAAATAAAAAAATACGAAATTAGGAGCGGGCTTAATTTTAAAACAGGTTTCTCAATAATATACTGCGCTTTAATAATTTGTTATTATTAATAAGCAAATTAAATAGTACTGCTGTTTATATTTCGATAAAACATATATACATATGTATGTAGTTTTGAAATATAGGCTGGAAAATTAGTTGTTAAGAACAAGTAAAGCTAATCGCCAACAAGAGCATGGTCAGAATCGGCGCTATCCTATTCCGACCGCCTAAAAAATGCTTAAACGATTATCTTGACTTTGATTTCATTGAGCTTGTAGATACTTAATGTACATATATAAGCTTATTTGCAATTTATAACATATTTTAATCAAAGTGTTGCATGTTTAAAAAATATTAATAAAAAAAAGTTTAGTATTAATATATATTACGATATATAAAAAACTTAAATAGTTGCATTGAGTAATATTATGTAAGTTTTAAATACTACTGAAGTAAAACTGATGAGAGATAAGTGCAAAAAAATTCATTGAGACAATAGAAGACAGAAACTATTCTATACAGAAGATTGTTCTATACAATCTATATCTATACATAAATCATTATTTATTTTTACATTAATAATAATGTAATGTAAAATAATGTTACATCTACTCGAATTTTATATTAGTAATTATGTATATTTAATAATCAACATTAAACTATAAATTATGTAAATGTCCTGAAATCAAAGTTTCAATCTATTCTAATTTCATAAGTAAGTTTTAAATAAAATTAATAAATTAATAATGGTTTTTGTTAAGATGAAAGACGTTTAGAGATAGAAAAAGTATCAAAATATAATTAAAAAAAAAAAATTATAATAAATTTGTCAAGCTGTCATTAAAACTTATATGAAAATGATGACTTTTAAGTTTCAGTTAAATATTTCGACACAGAAAAAAATGTTACTTTTGATTCAAAAGACTCTTTGTTGAAAAAATCATACATAAAATTCTATCAATGAAAAACGTTTAGAAATAGAAGCTGCATTGAAATAGTTGCATTGAGTATTATAAATCTTAGATACTGCGGTTTTAATTCCCCCAACGTTTTGATAATACTTTTTTATTTATTGAATTTGTTGCCATGCAAATCATGAAAATCCTTTTTTATTTTTATCCTGTATGAAAAATCAGATTAGTGATTATACATCATACTTATAATTCTGATTGATTATCAGATAATAAGTTCTTCTAGATTTTCCTAATCTCACGGATAAATATCGTGATGAATAGTTTAAATAAAATCGAACTAATTTATATATTATAAGTGTAATAGTATATGCTAACTAATAAAATAAAATTTGATTTTAATTTGACGTTTTACTACTTACTTAGTATTTGATTTTGTTGTAACCATTGTAACGCATTGGGCTTATGCCTATTATGTTGCAGCGAAAGATTTACAATATTTTTTTTATTTTTATTTTGGGTTATTCTGACGGGTTACTACAAAACAGATAATTATTACATTTGCTTAAAAGCATGGCTTTTAATTGCAGATTCTCTAATATATGATAATAAAGACAAGAGTTGATATATTAAAAAAAAATTTTAAGACTAAAACGTGGTTTTAACTATAGACATGTTATTTTATTTATTTTTCGCTTTAACGTACATTTTTTACGTAAAAGAAAACTTACAATACATTTGCGTTAACACAGTCAGTTCGAGAGCTATCTATATCATCATTATTTATATTGAGAAAAAGACGGCAAGTTTGGATTTACGTCCCTAGTATTAGCTCTAAAGCACACGATACGTTCGATATACTTATCCTGTTTATATTTTGAACAAATGAATATAAATTACAGTCATCACTATATAAACCTAAGCTAATGATAGTTCTAAAACTAATTATATTTTTATAACTTTCATTAAGTCAAGTCCAAAATACAAACTAAGCCAACTCATCTCTCAGGGGAAAATAAGCTGAAGAAGTACAGACAGACATCGCATCTCACATATTGCTCCATAGTTAGTCTGCATTTTGATATTACACTGTTTTAAAAATATGATATCTATCCTTACCGATATTAATATGTACTCCTAATATAAGAGGGCTAATCAAAGTATATTCAAACCGAATTTTGGTCAATAGGAGAGCGCAAAAACAATTATCACTTCTCAGAAGGCAAAAATTCACGTCAAAAGCAATAAAATCGTGTCGGCGCCGTCGCAGTGGGAACGCTAGCGTTCCCACTGCGACGGCGACGGCACGATTTTATTGCTTTTGACGTGGATTTTTGACTTCTGAGAAGGGATAATTGTTTTTTGCGCTCTTCTATTGTCCAAAATTTGGTTTAAATGTGCTTTATTTGATTCTATCACTTGGTTTTATACCATTCATAGTATCTTACACAAGAGCATCTAACGAAATTATTGAAAAATAACAAGTTATAACATATGTGAAGAGCTCAACAATTTCTAAGTAATATTCTTTATTTTTTTACCAAAATAATAAAAAGGGCGAATTTAACGTACAGCTTTTTAGTTCGTCCTTAATATTCTCAAATAATTTTGAAGTCGATTATCTCGAAACATGCTTTTGATAAAGTATGTTAATAAATTGTTATTGTTAGAAGGACTCGATTTTTATTATATCATGGATTAATTACTGTAACTTTCGGGTCACACTTGCACTATATAAAGAATTCGCCAAGTTGTTTGCGTGTTTCGCGTCAGATAATTGTCGATTGGACGCTGTCTAGACGCCGTGAAAAAAGGGGTGGGGATGGTGCGTGCCTCGTGATTGGTCATTCACGCACACAAACTTTTCAACTTTAAGTGAATCATACCTGGTAGGCACTCACCTGAGTCACTACCGACGCAACTTTTTTGGGCGTCGCGACGCTTGCGAAAAATCAAACAAAAGGAGAGCGTCTGACTATTCCGATGAATAAGCGATGCTTTATATATCTGACGCGCCAGATTCAAAATCGTGATGCTATTGAAACTACATTTGCAAACTGACTTACAAATATAAGATTAATAGTATCACGCTTTCAATTGGCAATAAATAAATTTCAAATGATTGAGATAATTTTAAAATAATAGAAGCATTCATTTTTATTAGAGATTAACTCATTCTTTAGGTTACAGCAATATATGAAATGATTTTTTTTAAATATAAATTTGATTCAGTATTATCTACAAACATCTTGCTTTTGTGTTATCATGATTTTGAATACAAATATTAAATCAACGATTTAATATACGATGTATTATCTCAAGTATTTTTTTACATATGATCTTAATCAAAAACTGCCTAACTGAATTGTGAGACAAACCTAAGAAAATATTAAATTTGAAACTAATAGATTTTTAAAATACTTTAAATATAACGTATAAATATTTTTTTTAATTGCAATCCTCTTAAAAAAGATAGTATTAAATAAAAAATGTTGGAATTTTCATTTGGCGTAAAACGCGAAATTACTGTTTTATTTTTGTTAATTTAATATATCTATGTTTTAAGAATTAATTGCCAAACGCAATTGTAATAATTTCAAAACATTTTTTATTATTAATTTAACCATTAAAAAATACAAATTAAGCTTAGGCTTCAGAAAAAAATTAAACACATTTTCAATTGTAAAAATATTTGTAGAAGTTGTAAGGACGATATTAAGATTGAGAATATCAGAATAATTGCGCTTGGTTATGTATGAATATTGATTTATTATATATAACTTTAAACATAAATTGCTTAACTCAATTTTAGTAGTTTTTAATTAATAAAAGCTTTATTAATGCAAGCTTAAGAACCATTAAAAGCTCATAAAATTAATAATGATAATATAAAATATTTAATATAAATAATTAGGACGATACTAAGTTCGAGTAAATAAGAATAATTTTGCTTGGTTATGTAGTTTTTCCTCAATTTATCTAATATATCTATAACCCTAAGCATAAATTGCTAATTTAATTTTATTACTTTTAAATTAATAAAAGCTTCACTAATCAAACTTAAGAAGCACTAAAAGCTCATCAAATTGCAGGCTAATATTTTTTTTATTATATATTAATATTATAAACATAATTAAGTGTTATTGTACAATGTATTTATATTTATAATTCTGATTATAATAATATAAACTTTTTATAAAGTAATCAGAATAATTACACTTGGTTATATATTTTTTCATCAATTTATTAAACATGTCTATTACCCTAAGTATAAATTGCCTAGCTATTTTGAATTAATAAAAACTGCATTAATCTAAGTTTAAGCTTCATTAAATATAAATTGCAATTGTATCTATATAAATGATTTTGATTACAATAAATATTTAATATAACATTGTTTGAACGATACTAAAATCGATTAAATCAAAATTATTACAGTTGTTTGTATTTTTCCCTCTATTTATCTAAAATGTCTATAACATAATTTTAGTAATAAAAGCTTAAGAAATACTAAAAGCTCATCAAATTGAAAGCCACTATTTTTTTCATAATTTTAAAATGATTTAATGCTATTTTCTAGTATATTTATATTCATGATTTTGGTAACGATAATATTTACTAAATACATATTTGCATTAAATCAGAATAATTTTGCTTGATTATGTATTTTACCCTTAAATTATTTATTATATATAGTCTTAAGCATAAATTCCCTTACTCTATTGTATTTATTTTAAAACAATAAAAGCTTCATTATTCAAGCTTGAGAACCACCAAAAAGCTGTTATTTTTTTTCAAAATTACGAACATAATAACTTAATGTTATGTTCTACTGTATTAATTTCAAGATTTTGGTGACGATAAAATAAAATATTAAATAAAAGTTGTTAGGATACTAAGATGGAATAAATCAAAATATTTTTGCTTGGTTATATATTTTACCTTCAATTCATTTAATACAATATATATAGTCTTAAGCATAATTTGCCCAACTCAATTCTAGTATTTTTTAAATAATTACAGATTTATTAATCAAGCTTAAGAACAATTAAAAGCTAACATTTTAACATAATTTAAAGCTTAATCTTCTAGTATATTTATATTCATGATTTTTGTATTGTTATGATACTCAAGTGAAATAAATCAGAATAATTTTGCTTGGTTATGTATTTTACTGTCAATTAATTCATTAAAGCCTTGAGCATTTTTTAATCCAAAAGCTTTATAAATCTAAGCTTAAGAAGCTCATCAAATTGGAATCTAGTATTTCTTTAAATTATAAACATAATTTAATAATATCTTCCAATGCATCTATATTCATGATTTTGATTACGATAATATAAAAGATGCAATATAAGTTATTAGTATGATAGTAAGATCGAGTAAATCAGAATAATTTTGGTTATTAAGCATAAATTGTAATTTGAAAATAATAAAAGCTTTATTAATTAAAACTTAAGAGTTAAAAAAGGCTAATGGAATATTTTTGCACTATACACTACATTTTTTAGGTGTGAAATTTGCATTGGATTTGTATCAAAATAGTTTAAATAAAGTGGTTTTATAAAATAATTTTTACTCAGAAGTACAGTTAGTTAATTTATACTTAATATTCATTTATAAAAACGAAAGATTTATTTGCACATCATAATAAAAAGAACTGTTGAAAAACGTAAAATTGTATTAATTGCTTTTAAATATTGCAACAAATAATATTGTCTTAAGCTTATTGTCGTATTTGACGTTTGACATATTTTAAATAACCGTTTAACTTTATTTTCTAGTCTTAAGTTAGAACTATTAACTTTTTAAGAAATATAAATATAAATAATCTTTTTAAGTGATCATATTTTTAAATAATATTATGATAGTAAATAATTTCTACTGATTTTCTCTAATGCTATCATCAAATCGAGTTAAATTCTGTACATTATTTTGACCTCAATTACAAAAAAAAATAAAAATAAAAACACACATGAATATATATATGCATTTTATATATAATAAACCTATATATAGTTTTAGTAAAAAATGTATAAATCAGATATTTTAGATGAAAAAAATTATATTATTTAAAAAAAATTATAAAAAATACTCCTAATATTATAGTGTGTGTTATGCGTATAAATGTTAGGGTATATTTCTATACAAAACTAATATAGGTATTGTCGTGTGTCGTACTTGTATTGAAATCCCTCGTAGCAGGGCCACCTTCCCCGCCAATGTCCGGATTCGAACTGATGAATGTGTCGATTTTTGCGCTGGGGTTGGCCAAACCCCTACGACGGCGTAGGCAAGGTGCACTGATAAACAATTTACCCGCCAGGTGTTTGTAATCGTTTCCGTTTTTTCAGGACATTATGCCTCGTGCCGACCGCAAGCAATTAATTACGCCAATCTTTCACGCTCGTTTCTCGAGCAATTTGTATAAATTAACAGCATTAAAATAAATTATTTATTTCATATGAACTACTTTGCGAAACATATGCCACCTTTATCTTAATATTATTCATAATTAAATAAAAAATATTAAACCCCGTGTAGAAAAAGATTTTGGAAAATATTTAATGTGAACAACAATATACAAATAAATTTCAGAGAACTTTGGAAACGGTGGGACCAAATTTTTATGAACAAAATGTCGATAGACAATAATCAACGCAGTGTTTCTAATTCTACAATTATTATTTAAAGATGATCCGAAACATAATTAATAGGTAAATATCAAAATAGTAACAGTATATTACCTTCATGTTTATTAGCTAATAAATAAATTTATAAGTCAAAAAAACTTCATAAGAATCGATACAGATCCGGCAGTTTATTTATTCTGATAATGTAAAATATAGAGCTCAGTGGCAGCTATGGGGGGGCGAAAGGAGCCGGCCGATTATTTTAAGAAATACTGATTTTATGACACTGCAAAAAATGTATGGGGGGGTGGCAATTTTAAGGATCGCCCTGGGCGGCACATATCCTATCTACGCCACTGATAGACCTCTAAAAAGTGATTAAGCTACTTAAGCAATCGATAATTTGTGTGGTATTTAAGGCAACATTTCATAGACCAATACACACAAATATTTTTTAATGTCAATCGTGCTTTGCTTCGTGCAAGAGAATTGAACCTTTTCGATTTGGCCTCCGAGAGCGGACCCGGACCCTGGAAAAACAATGATTCCAGGCCTTATGACAAAAATAGCATTTTAAATATTTTGTAACATCGTAATATAATTTTTTGAATTAATAATAATAGATACGAGTTAACCCTTTTCTATTCTACAAATAAATATAAAAAATAACCACCGTCGTGATATATTTTCTAAAATCATATTTTATTCGAAATATTTTAATTGAGCAATAAAACTTATTTAAAATATCTACTCATAATATTTATCTGATAATTAACTGTGTTTTCTTCGCTGCTCAGTGTTGCCATATAGTAAATTTCCAATCCAGGTCAAAAGCAATAAAATCGTGCCATCACTGTAAAATCGCTAGTTTATCAAGCTTTTATATTAGGATTTTTATAACAATACAATAAAGTACATCTAAACCAAATTTTGCCCAATAGGAGAGCGCAAAAAACAATTATCACTTCTCAGAAGTCAAAAATCCACGTCAAAAGCAATAAAACGATTTTATTGCTTTTGACGTGAATTTTTGCCTCCTGAGAAGTGATAATTGTTTTTGCGCTCTTCTATTGACCAAAATTCGGTTTGAAAATACTTTGAAAAGCCATCTTATAAGAGAAGTCTTATATCGGTAAGGATAGCTATCATATTTTTAAAACATAGTGTAATATCGAAATGCAGACAAATATGTATGTACTTATTCTTTCGCTTATTTTCCCCTGAGAGATTAGTTGGCTTAGTTTGTATTTTGGACTTGACCTAATAAAGTTCTCAAACTACAATTAGTTTTAAAACTTTCATTAGGTCAGGTTTGGGTTTTAACAGCAAATGGACGTTTCGCAACTGTCAAATTGAATTTCATGTACATTTTAAAGCTGCATATTTGCGCCTACCAATTAAATTATATTTTAGCTAGCAAAAATATATATCAACTGATGAAAATATATTTGGACATATTTATAGTGCAAGTACTACATTGAAAGTGTGTGCTTTTGAAGGCAATGTTCCGCTCCCCCAAATTCCATCAACCAGCACGATATTTTTATATCTTGTAAGTTTCTTAAAAAAACATACTATAAGCATTATTTCATTTATTAGCTTTAGCTTTTTTTTCGAAATTAATATTGTTAGAATCTCTTCTAAGAATCTATTTTCGCCAAAAGATGACTCAATTTGATAATTTAAAATCAAAAAAATGAACTAACCTAAATCAAAAATAACATAAAAAATATTTACTGAAAAAGGTAAAGTACTAAAAATATTTTAATTCCGTGGCTTTATTTAAATTAAAATAAAAGAGAAAATTGAGTTTTGAAGTAATATTACTATAAACACAGTACAATACCAGTTTCATTGAAAAAAATTAACAGCTGAACAGCGACGCGCTGACAGCCGATTAAGTGCTACTGTAATACATGAAGACAATTATTACAATAAATTTATTAGTATAAAATATTTTAAATAACTATTAATACGTTAAGAAATATATATATATATATATATATAAAAGAAACAATTTACAACAGTATTATAAACCCTGATTTTCAATAACAAACATCGATTTTTCACGTGTTTAATAAAACAGATAAAACAATTTAGTAAATTTTGCATAAGAGGGGGCTTTAAAAATTATTCTTTGTGTTTTAAATTAGATCAACTCTTAAATTATTTATATTTATATTAATACTATGTTACATATGTATAATCATGTAATTATAATATTATAATTTTATTTATCTATTAAATAAATTTGTATAAAAATAATTTATTATAAAATACCAATTTATTAATTGTTAAAATTAAATAAATAAATAAATAAAATAAATATTTATTAATTAATTTAATTATAGGTAATTTAGTTTTTTATTTGTTTTTTTTAAATTAATTTGTTACTCGTTAGTTAACTAGATAAATTAAATCTAATGACATGCTTATAGTATTTATTCATGTACAAGGTACATGAAAAGCTGTCTTCTGCATGAAAACGCTACTTCAGGGATGTTATGAAGTTCGTAAGCCTGATATTTGCTTCATAGATATTTTAGAAAGAATTTGATAGCGTTAAACACAATCATCTTTTAAAATATCGTTATTTTGCGATAGATTTGTAAGACTTCAAAGATCTGTATTGGAATGAATCAGCAGTAATAAACATTGAAGGAGATCAGAAAGGAATATTCCAATACAGAAAGGCGTCACACAGGGATATTTTCTTTCCCCTACCCTTTTTAATTTATACTCCAAAATTATATTTAAAAAAAAAAACACTCCAGGGACAAAAAATAATTAAAATCGGCGCTGAGACAATTAACAATATCCGTTGAAAACGTTTATAAAAGGATCTATTGATGAAACAAAATTGATATTTCTCATGAGCCGAGTAGCATTATCATGAAACGAAGCATTTTAAATACCTGGGTAGTTGGGTAAATGACGAAATAAAGATAAATCTGTATCAAAATTGATCAAAACCAGTTTTTAAATTTTAAAGCACTTATATCTTCAGTAATGTAAATATATGATATACCTGGACTTTTAAACATACTGCAATAAATAGACTAGAAGTGTTTGAAATCTGACTTTATAGGCTTATGCTGAAAGTTTTATTGATTAAGAGATGACCGACTTTTTTATGATAGAAAGCAACCGAGAACTTCATTCAACTATCATAAAAGAAAGATGCTCTCGTGCGCATTTTTCAAGTACAAGCGCAACGTCCGCTTTGAACTAATACTACGAAAAAAGTCCGGGTGTTTTTTACCCCACGTTTGCGTGCTAACAATGACCCAAGTGCATGGGTATGACCCGCAATCTAAAGTGAATGATAGAGTTTTTGTTTCCTCGTGGACGGATGCGGGGAATGCGCATAAGTGCACTATTTAAACGCATAATGGCATACGATGACACGCATAATCATTATCAACCAGAAGCGAATAACTATGACAACGCACATGTGCGTGTATTGAGGGCTCAATATATTATATATTTTTTTTACTAAATAATCAGATATGAAAATAAGATTTAAGCATCACAAAAAAAATGAGAATATTTAATGAATTATATTTCCTGATAATATTTTAAAAGTATACTTCATGGACTTACTTATAAAACTAGTAATTTATTAACTGAGTTTATTATATTTTTTTTTTCAAAGTAAATTAATATTCTAAAATATTTTTTATTCAAATTTTTGCTGTTAACAACTAGACTTTATTATTCTAACTAAATAGCAATTTAAAACTATCGCGATAACAACCAGTGGCATCATGGAATCAACAAATGTATATTTCCTTGATACTACAAGTACAACTACAACTTTAAAAAGCATGGAAATCTCACATAGAAAATATCTAATATCCATACTTTTAATACCAGTTTTATTGACCTACATTTCAACTCACATAATAAAGCAGCTATACACATTTAATTTTAAATTTAATAAATCTCAATTTCTAAAGAATAATTATTGTATTTTATTGCAAACGTCTACTTGGTAAGCTGCGGAGATTGTATTTTTAATAATAATAATAATACGTAGATATAACGAAGGAGTTGTGAGCATGCGTAGAAGGGTGGGCGTGGCTAGTCTCGGATGCTGCGGTGGTGGGAGTCGAAATAAGGGTAGGAGGCGTGGCTTTAAACGTCTCGATGTTACGTACGCCTCTCTGTAGTCTTCTGCCAGAAAATTGTTGACGTACACACGTAAAATCTACGTGTTCGGTGCGTATGAAATGTCGGCTTTTCACGCATTTTATATTTAAAATAATATATATGAATCGGCACTATTATTTTAATAAAAGTTTTAGTCACTAAATCACTACAATGATTTCAAGGAAAATAGCACCGACATATATTTCATATAGTTAATATGTTAATAAATCATAACAAAGAAACACCTACACTAATCAATTGCAAATGTCGTCTTTCATCACATCATTCTGCAAAGATGAGATATTATAAATTAAAGGCGCTCAATTGGGATCTTTTAAAGCATCAACCTGACTTAACCCCTTCTAATTTTTACTTGTTTTTATCTCTACAATATTATTTAAATGGAAAAAATAAACAGCACCATCGAAACCTGAATTATGGATTAAAAAGTTGATAGAACGGTGGAAGACAGTCATTAGCAATAATGGGAATTATGTTATTGATTCATTTAATAAGGTTTATCTGAAAATATTAACTTTTGTGTTCTTAAAAAAATATGACATTACTCGTGCATCATCCTACATACTATAATCATTAGATTAAATCTTAATAAAAAAAATATTATATGCTATATTTATCATATTTACAAATATTTGATCTGAGGGGAAAACTGGAGAATATTCTCTATCGCTTAATAAAATTAAGTAGATCTTAGCATAAATAAATATATGCTAATAAAAATTCATCATAAATAGTGATTCATTTTTTAAACATAATGTTTACTTTTAATTTATTTTATATTCATTATAAAAATTTTAATATTAATATATAATATAATTTAAATAAGAAACGCGCTTTTCTAATTGTCGTGTAAGGACCTTTGGAATTTATTAGAAGTATGTTAATAAATACATATTTGAAACTAGAGGGGTAAAAAATAATATTATTGAAACATACATACATAACACAATTTTTAACCATGATTTTTAGGAAGATGCTGCATCATTTAATTACAGAATTTAAACACCAAAAGTCGACAAACTTTTTTATGAAGAGCCAGATCGTAAATATTTCAGGCTCAAAAATTTTTTTTTTCAATTTAAAACACAATCCAAGTCCAATCCAATGAATACTGTTTTTCCTTGTAGTTTAAACATTAAGTTCGTAACATGAAATCTGATGATATCTGCAAAAAATCTGATAATAATAGCTGAGGGCGGATTTTTTCGTTGAAAAATCTGAATAAAACATTACTCTAACTGTGCCATCGAACTGATGTATAGTTATTTAGCTTCCATTTCTGGAATTAATGACAGTTAAGTGCACGAGAGCAAATAAAATAACTGGTTCAATAACACATGATTGAGATGATCTCCACAAGCTTTATATTTTTTGCGTATTATATTATCACCATCTGATGTGACACATTTTAGTCGATTTCAGTTATGAATGTGCTTACTTAACTTCATAAAAAATATTTTCGTATGTAGTTGTCTCACGCAGACTATTTTAAGACATAGGATTGGCTACTCGAATAAGCAATGTGGTGCAAACCAATAACTCACTTAATAAAAAATGGGTATTTACTATTATTTTTTTAATTAAAAAAAATATTTGTGCATATAATACAATGTGCAGTTGTTATTATTTGACATAAAGCGCCTTGAAAAATCTTAGATTTCGCAAAGGCGCAAAGAATAAAAAATTAAAGAATCACTGGGAGAGGCCGAAAAAACACAAAATCTATTGGTTTGCTATTTAATTGCCTATTGATGTTACTCACAATGTGCTTAACTCTTCCAGCAACTGTTTATGTCAAAAAAATATTTTTGTAATAAGCACGTTTATAACTTTCCTTTGCATGAGTTATTAGTTATGAGCTTTTACTAATAAACCAAACTATTACGAAAGAACTGTATTGATAGCAATTAAAGCGGCTAAAGCAAATTGCCAACATACAGAATGAAACAGCTTAAATGAGGAGTCATGACATATCAGCAAACTAAGCCAACTCATCTCTCAGGGGAAAATAAGCTGAAGAAGTACAGACATACATCGCATCTCACATATTGCTCCATAGTTAGTCTGCATTTCGATATTGCAGTATGTTTTAAAAATATGATAGCTATCCTTACCGATATTAATATGTACTTCTAATATAAGAGGGCTGATCAAAGTATATTCAAATCAAATTTTGGTCAATAGGAGAGCGCAAAAAACAATTATCACTTCTCAGAAGGCAAAAATTCACGTCAAAAGCAATAAAATCGTGTCGGCGCCGTCGCAGTGGGAACGCTCGGTAACGAGCGTTCCCACTGCGACGGTGACGGCACGATTTTATTGCTTTTGACGTGGATTTTTGACTTCTGAGTAGTGATAATTGTTTTTTGTGCTCTTCTATTGGGCAAAATTTGGTTTAGATGTGCTTTATTTGATTCTGACTCGAAATTTTGTTATAAAAAGTCTTAATATAAATGCTTGATAATCGAGCGTTTTCACAACGATGGCATGATTTTACTGATTTTAATCTGGACTTGAAATTAACTATATGGCAACACTGAGCAGCAAATAAGACACGACTCATTATCAAGTAAATATTATGAGTATATATTTTTAATTTTTTTTAATGCCTAATTAAAATATTTCGCATGCAATATGATTTCAGAAAATAATTCGCAACGGTGGCTAATTTTTATTTATTTGTAGCATAGAAAAGGTTAACTCGTACCAATTATTATTTATTCAAGAAATTATATCACGATGTTAAAAATATATAAAACACCATTTTTGCATTCATGAGGCCCGGAATCACTGTTTTTCCAGTGCACGGGTTCGCTTTCAGCGGCCCTTTCCGCATCTTATATTGCTATAGTTCCTTTTACTTTCAAACGAACTTTTTGATATTACATTTGATGAAATGCAGATTTTAAATTGTAATTAATACAAAAATATATATTTTAAATATTAATAAGATTTCCTTACATTTACATACGAGATTCATTGGCGTGCGCGTAGGTATACGCGATAACAATAGTGTTGCTATCGTAAACAATTAAGTGCTCCCTCACCCTCCCGATTTGGAAATAGCATCGAACAATCCCTAATTACAATATGGCTTCAATCCTACGATTGAACACAAAAAAGAACCGTTACGCGGGCAGGGCCGGTGCTGTGCAGTCCGACACTGCATCGGTTGGGGTGCAACTTTTATCTCGCATCTGCCCCTAGCCTGGGGGAGAATTTCACCTTTTCAAATCAGGACACAGCAGCACCCCTGTTTGCGATTATCAGGTTAGCTACGGGGAAAGTTGGCCACGACCGGATTTTATTTAAACACGTGCCCTTGCGATGTCGTATAGCTAGAACCATGACCATGCCCAACATATCATTAGTCTTACGATATAAAAATATAGCTAAACTACTATTTACTAGTAATTAGTGTTTTATAAAAAAGTAACTTTTTTATGTATGAGAAATATTATTGTTTTATGGTATAATGAAATAATAATATACAAAAAGTTTAATGCTATGTGATACGAGTAGGTGCTTCAAATTTTAATGGTAACTTGTATTATGATTATATATATATTATTAGAATTTCGGGACTTATCGCGATTTTCACTTACTTTGTTTCGAAATTTCGGCTGTGATGCTCTAGCCATGCTCATGAATTTTCAGTAACAAGCAGAGCCTGCGCCGCCGCACCATACGTAACCTTTGATCCGCAAACATTTTATTATTTTTCCACAAAACCTGCGAGATAATAATATAAAATAATAATACTGAGAATATTTCAAAATTATGAATCAAATGAAAATTGTTATTTATTATTTTTATTATTTATTAAAAATTTAAATAAAATGTTACTTTTACCGCAGTGTTTCAATATCCCGATTCAATCCTCATATATCTTTGCAAGAACAACGTGTCTGCAACATCGTGGGTCAATTTGCTGCCAAAAATTGCTGCGATGAAAAGAAAAAACATTCCGTCTGATTCAGCACCTTAAGATGTTCGCCATATTACAATTGAAAGCGCAGGTGCAAAAAATAAATAGCCGTAGGAAAATCGTTTTATAAATATTATTACAACAAAACAAATAAATACAAATTCGAAGAATTTTTAAAAATTATAAATCAAATGAAAATTGTTATTTATTATTTATCTTATATATTATGTAATAAAATATACAATTTTGTGGCCAATTTTACAAAATATTTATATTTGAATAAAATCGAAAAAATAATAATTATAAATCGATGTTTAATCTTACATTAAAATTTTACTATAAAATTAAATTAAATTGTGCCTTACCAATAATTTAATTTTTTCATATTAAAGACATTAAATTCATAAGATTTGTTTTAATTAAAAACCTTCACTATTATGGAATTATTTAGTGTAGAAGATCTGAAAATGATTTAGGTAGCATGGTTTTTAGAGTCCCAAAATAAATTACCACAAAAACTAGAATTAGTAAATTAACAAAAAATAAAATATGTAGTGATAAATACCGATCTTTATATTTAAATAGTTTTAAAAAATAAATGGGAGTTAAAAAGTTAATGTAATTAATAAAAAAATAAAATAAAATCTTTAGTTACTTTTTTTAACTACATTAACCAGCGAGTGTTTTAATTCGAATAAATCAAATAACTAAAATAGTAACGATAGCGATTTTGGACCAATAATTGTAAAGAAGAATTTGCTTGAGAAAGTGGCAGCAAAAATTAATTAGATTTGTTTATTTTATATGTCTTGTGCGTATTTAAATTTCTTAATTGCTATTGATATGTATAATAAAATTGGTATTAAAATATATTAACACTTTACCGACCGCTCACGCCATATGGAGTGCGAGCCTGCCGAACGTTAAATACCGCGCACGCCATATGGAGTGAGCGGTAGCTATGATTTCGTAATCAAATTAAAAATATATGCTTAGAGATTTTTTAAGATTTTTTTTTGAAAAAAATTAAATATTAGTATGAAGTTTCATTTGATATTGAAAAAAAATATTTAATTACTGTGCCTGGCCTTATTATTAGACACGTTTGTATATATATTATAAATTGTTTATATATTATAATTTTTAAAGCAGAAATTCGTTTTTTTGCTATTTTATTATTTTTTATAGCATTAGTTATTGAAAAAGAACTAATTTAGTTGTGAGAAGTCATAAATTCTATTTTTTTAATTCAAAACAAAAATAAAAATATTTTTCACTATGCAATTCGGGACTATATTTAAAATATTTTGTATGTCCTTCTTTAGATTAAATAAGTGCCTGAATTAAAAACGTTGTTTAATTTTTGAAGGTTCAAAGTATGATTCTATTCCCGAATCACCTTCTCGATTAGCTCTCTTTTAGTGGTTATTTCGATTTTATCAATCTCTTCTTCAAATGCTCCCAAATATTCTCGACGGTATTTTTGTTTTGCAAGTATGCAAAATATCTTCCCAGTGTTATCAGTAAAAATTAACAACAAAATCATATATAATAAAGATATAGTTCAAACATAATTGAGCTGCCTTTGTATTTCTTTACTTGTGTCTTATAATATAATCAGGTACTGTTTATCTATACAAATTCGAAAATCCATTTAAAAAATATATATTTATATCAAATATATTTTGTAAATTCTTTCTACTTTGCATTTTTTTAAGTACACTAACATTTTTTGTGAGTTAATCTATTAGATAGTACCGGTTGCCCGAATTTCAAAATTGACAGATTAGCGAGATTATATCGTATTTTTTCTGTCCTGTAATTTGGAAATTTCGACCGTTTATTTTATTGAGTAAATTTTATCTATCACGAGATAGCACCGATTTACTGGAAGTGATTCTCAGAAGTGACTCTTTTTTTGAAATTGGGAATTTCTTTTGAGATAAGAAATAATATGATGCACTTAAAAAAATATTAATAATATTTCAGTTTAGCTAACGCTGTCGTGTAAATCGCATCTTGTTTTCGTGTGCTCGAGTGAATATTCTAAAAATAATAAAAAAATAAAATAAATAAAAGGAACTTTGTGCTGCAGTGATTCTTTAAAAATATTACGCTTACGCCTCTTTATAAAATATAGTGTCTATAAAAATATAAATACAGTGTATTTTATATAACAGTGTTAAAAATATAGTTTTTATTTAAATATAATTATAACCCAAATAAATAAATGGCAGAAGATAGTTTTGTAGAGAAAAATTACGCGGACAATGATTCAAATATTCCCAGTGATAACGAAAACTTTAGTGATAGTGATACAAGCTCGATTGTTCATGAAAGAAATCGTCCTCGAGTAATGATGCCTATTAGCGATGGAGAAGATACTGAGGATGATGATATTCCATTAGATTGGTGTGAAACTGATACACCTAGGCATAACCAGCCATTTGAAGGATTGTCGGGAGCAACTTTTGATGTTGATATCACGCGCCCTGAAGAAATCGCCGAAAAATTTATCGGTGATGACCTGTTCCGCATTATTGCAGAAGAAACAAATAGATACCGTGCTCAAACTTGGAATAAGTACAAACAAGAAGTTAAAACTAAAAAATGGATGGATGTCACCGTTCCAGAGTTAAAAAAGTGGTTCGCGTTAGTTTTGATTATGGGTCTTGTGAAAAAGGGCTCTTTACATCTTTATTGGACAACTAATCCGCTTATAGAAACACCAATATTTTCAAAAACAATGACCCGCAATAGATTTTACCAAATACTACGTTTCATGCATTTTTCAAATAACGAAAATGTACCTTTGAACTCTGGACGACTATTTAAAGTTAAAAAAATTATAGACTATTTTTCTGAAAGATTTGAAAATTTGTATAAACCTAATCAAAATTTATCTTTAGATGAAGGGATGATTCCATGGCGATGGCGATTAAACTTTCGCGTATATAATCCGAGTAAACTAACCAAATACGGAATTTTAATTAGAATGCTTTGTGAATCTAAGTCGGGATACATATCAAAATTTAAAATTTATTCAGGACCTGGGACTTGTTTAAAAGATTCCGTTTTAGATTTAACCTCAACTAGTACTAATAAATGGCACCATTTATATATGGATAACTTTTATAATAGTGTTGAGATGGCAAAAATATTATACAAGAAAAAAATAAGAATATGTGGCACTATACGAAAAAATCGGGGCTTACCGGATATTCTAAAAAAGGCTAAACTACGAATATTTGAAAGTAAATATAAGCGAAACGGGGAAATTTTATTACAATTGTGGAAAACAGTAAAGAGTAGAGATATTCGAATGATATCAACAATCCATAATACAAATATTGTAAACACTGAAAAAACTGACAGAAGAACTGGGCTGCGTATAAAAAAAACAATTTGTATAATTGATTACAATAAATACATGAAGGGAGTAGATCGGGCTGATCAATACCTTTCGTACTATCCAATATATCGTAAAACTAAAAAATGGACGAAAAAAGTGGCCATGTATTTATTTAACTGTGCATTATTCAATGCATTTACGGTGTATAGAAGTGTAAATTCAAACAGCAATATAAAGTTTTATGATTATTTAATGAAAATAGCAAAATATTGGATAGAGGAAAAAACATCAGAAACAGAAACACCAACAAAGACAATGTACAATATCTGTGTATGTGCCTGGAAGATTTCGCATTACGATGGAGCGAATTACAATGGTGAGTGAATATTTTATTGCAATTGAATTATATATCAGTAAGCTCATATTAGTAAAAATGTCATTTCTCATTTTTGTAGATAATCATTTGCACAAAATATCACAATACGAAAAAAAAGTGTGCTTGAAAAAAGTTTTTTTAAATTTGAAAAAGTTTGAGAACCGCTGGATGACTCAATTTAAATTATTTTTATTTAAATTTCTAGGTTATTCATTTTTATAATTTTAAAATCAAGATAATCATTTTAAAAATCTAATAATAAGGAAATGTAATAATTAATTTTTATTTCCGGCGATCCACATGTTGAGAACCACCTAATAATGACTTAAATTGATGCATTGATACATTTTTAACATGTTTAGAAAAATTCAACTAAATATTCGGACCGTATCGAAAAATACATAAATTTAAATAAAAAAGGTAAAATTCGCGAAGATTTGCGAAAAGGTGCCGGTATTTAGCGTAAGTCTGGTAGTGAAACTGCCGGTCGGTAAAGTGTTAATATATGGATTAAGGCACACAAATAAAAATTATGATATATTAGCATAATAAATTTGATAAACATTGTGGAAATGCAAATAAACTTTTGATTTATTTGATATAATTCTTCACATATATATTCACAATCACTGTCGGCAAGCATTCGTAGACCATCAATAAGCGTTTCGTCCGCGTCGTTCTATGGTCACTAACCTCTTGTGCTTTTCAAAGGCGGTGACAAATTCCTCCGAAAATAAGTTTCCAAAATATTTCTAAGTTAAATACAAATCATAATGTTATAAATAAATAAACATCTGTGTTTGACTTCAATATAAATAAATAATTGACATGTTCATAAACTATATAAATAATATAATTAAAATCATATTTATATTACAGATTGTTAAATAATTACAGCGATTGGTAATAGTACTGATTCTGATGCTTTATAACGCTCAACTTCTTGCGATGTTGGCTTTCTTCAATATCATCATCGCAATATACATTTTTGTTGACACGTGATAAGCCTATCACAAACATAGCTCCAAAAGCTGCTGCTCCTAAGCAAATGCACATTAAAATCAGTGCACTGTTAGCGTCTGAGCTTTGAGCTGTAGACTCCACCATGAAATTCAAGGAGCAGTGACTTTCACATTCCGACACCAACTGCTCAACAAAAGCAGTATTGTTATCCAGTACCTTTCGAGTACTATTTCTCCAGTAAAGTTCAATCAAAAGAGCAGAAGAAAAGCCCGGGTATGTTCCATCAAATATCTTCAATGCTGAGAGTATTCCACTAATGTTTAGATCATGAGCAGAATACAGATTGCTTTTAAATGGATCATCAACGTCTGAAAGTTCTATGTTTTCCAAAATATTCATGATCAACGGGCCGTATCTTAATCTAATTGAGAGCTCAGTGTGTGCATTTATTATTAAAGATTCGCCAGCGAGTTTTATCAGTGGTTCTGAATAAACTGTTTTCGTCCAATCAGTTAGTCGTAATCCACGCATTTTTTCAATCACTAGGTAAGTGAAGACATTGCCGACTTCCACAAGATTCTCTTTGCCAAGATTATAAGACAAGAATTTATAGTGATTGTGCCGTTTTCTTTCTTCGTTGTCTATGTTGTTCTTTAATTCTTCGTCGTATCGTGGACACTTCTTATAACATAAAAACAGATCGTCACAGCCGTGAGGCGATGAAAGGAATGCTATTGATTCACCAGGATATAACCCTGATAGTAAAAACAAAGCAGATTTAAGAGTTCGTAACGTGTTCGTACTTTTGGACATATAGTTTACCGGCAAATAGAATTTATAACGCTCTCGAATAATGAAGCCCAGTTTCTTCATTTGCATAGCACCTTCAGCAGTGAGAATCTTCTTTTCTTCAGGCCAATAAGAATCATATTGATATGGACCATTGGGATACAAGTATTTTGGCATTCGCATTCCGTGTCTTGTCACAATGGAGACCAGCAGAAGTTTAACTTTTGGATCGGGTACTATTAAATTTGTCACTGTAACCAGAAAACAGCAAAGCAAGAGACACTGCACAGTCGGAACCATTTTGTTCGTCGAGTATACGAAGGAGAATAAGACTCAATGTAGCATGTAATAATGCGTCAATATATTTATAACATAGATTTATTTACACAAATGAGACAAATCTCTAATAGATTACTATCACACAATGAATTTTGAACTGCAAATGAAACATGTTTCTTGTTTGTTTACTGACTGTCAACCTATTATTTTAATCATATAACTACAATATATAACATAATATTTTAAATATATTCATTTCTAGAGCAAAATTAAGTGCATCTCAATGAGTTTGATGTCAAAGATATTTTTTTGTCACAGACGTGCATAAAATAAAAACATTGTTGAGAACATGTGATATTGGTAAAGCATTAAAGATGACTTCCACTACTGTTTTAAGACTTTTACAAAAGCTTGGGATGATCGAGAAACTAGATAAAAAGTGAAACGAATACTGCTTGCGATTATATATTGGCATAATATTTGGTGGACTCTTTGGGTGAAAATATTTTTAAATGAAGATAAAAATATTCAAATAGTAAAAATAGTTTCGTATTTCGTATGCAATACCTACTTCTGTTTTCACTTCGCCAGCCATGCTTATCATAAAAAGAGGCCGACAGGCCGCTGCGGCGGGGTCATTTATCTGTTACATAATATAATTACTGGGAACTGCTAGGTACCGTTAGACTTGCCTGAGATAAATCAAATGTATTTCTTTTATGTTGACACGTCGCTAAGAAGCTCCAGTTTTTTTTAAGATGTGAATCTTGATATATGTAAATAATTGATCAAACTCACACAACAGTACGAATATATATTACAATTCTACGACAAATTTGTAAGTGTAGGTCAAGATAGAAGAGCACAAACAATTAACTGTTATCATGTGTCCACAACTGATATGTAACACTTTGAACTAAATTTAATTTAGAGCGATAGAGCTACAACAACAATAATATTGACACTTTATTTCCATGCTTACTCACGATCCCACTACTGATTGTACTGAAAAAACACAGTAAAAGGTTGGTTCTCACTGACAAAAACCCTAAGGTATAGCAATTCAAAGCACATAAAGGTGGCGGCACGTGGAAAACGCGTGCCGTTCCATGCACGACGTATTGCACACGTGCTGCACGTCACTGCTACATTGTTCAGCAAACCTGAAATGCAGTTTGCAAACCTACATTATACAAAATATTTTACTTATAAAAAATATAATCATGTATACAATAGATATGTTTTACATTTTTTTATATTTAATTTACATGTATTATGTCACGCTTTAAATAAATTTACATAGGTCAAGTGTTACTTAAAATTGTATATCAGACATTTGATGAAATAAAAAAATATCGAGACAGTATATGATAAGCACACAAGCATTTTAATAAAGATTTGTTCGTTTTTTTTTGTCAGTCTAGACGCGAATAGAATAGAAAATTTTGTATAGACCCTATCTTTCTCGTGCCCCCTGATTCAACACAAGTGATTATATGGGACAGGTGGTCCTAACCATACCAGTATATGGGTGCAAATTCAATGCTTACTTGGTTGTTGAACATATTTACATTTTACATGCATATATGCGTGTGTATGTGTATATTAGTGCTTATTTTCTATAACTATTTTTTATTATACATATAAATTTACATGTGATTAAATTTAAAAAGTCAATGCTTTCCAAATTTTATTGTATAATCGCCCAACTTATATATTATAATTAACTCAACTAAGTAATAATTATTAATATGATATCACTGAAATTACTATTTCAAAATACATTTTAAATGTTAACATTTAAATGAGCATAAATAACAAGTTTCAGTAGAATAAACACAATTTGCAATAATATGTTACTGAGTAATTCCACAAAAAATTAACCGAACAATCCAATTATTAATTATATGAATTATGAGAACAAAAAAATATAATGTGAGGACAAGAAAATATGCGTGGAATACGGAGTTACAAATCTCCACGTTTTAAAACACAAATAATCTTAAATAAACTAATATAAACGCATGCATAACGCAAATTATTCACTTTGCTGACGATAGACAGAGAAAGCAGCCGCTTCCCTCTTCACAGCAACCCTAGTACAACTACGACATCCGATATACAAAGTTCAATGTGAGTCTTCAGAAGCAGACAAGGTTGCGTGAATCTCAAGGATGTACAATAATTACGCAAATTAAATGTACCCCAAACTTGTTACACAATACCTTTACCAAACGTCACACAAATCGATTGCTCTAAATATAAATTAGCCTACTCTATGATTAGATTAAATAGTTTAATAGTCCTAATATTCTTCTACCATTGTTATCAAAATAATCATCAAAAAAGCCTAACAAATTTTACAAAAAATAATGTTACCGTAGATGAGCCTTCATATATAATAATACAAAAAGTATTAGTACAGAAATAAAATATATATTTATTCGCAGTAAGCGTGAATAAGTTGACAACTCAAATTTTTAAAATATATATTTTGCTTTTGTTTTTAAACTATCTCTCGATAATTCATGGTAAGTTGTATTATGAAATAAAATCAGTATTTATGCACAACATAGACATATCAACCAAGAAATCCAAAAGCGTATAATTTTTAATTTAATGCATCTCGAGTTGTCAACTTATTCACTTACAAATATTTATTTGTAGCAATAAAAGCATAACTACATAATCAAATTATACAATAAAAATGATTATTAAAAATAATATGGAGAACAACTTTAAGAACGGACAAATATTAATTCAGAAAAAATTAACAAAATTCAGATATAAATTGAAAGCAATACGTAACCTATTAATATTATATTAATTAAAGCAATTAAGATGTCTAATAAAATAAAAAAATACACCATAGATACTTAAGCCTAGAAAATCGAAAAACGAATGATTTCAAATATCATACATATTGAGTTGTCAACTTATTCACGCATGCAATATGAAATATTTAAGACAAATATATAAATAAATATATTTTACGCTACTGCATGATAGTAATATTAAAAATATATACATAACAATAATAATTATATCCACAAAGTTAACTTATTCACAGTCACCACATTAACCATAAAAAACAGATATATAAATATATATTTATTACCAGTAAAGGCATAAATACCTAATTTAATATTCTCTAGCAAATATAAAATAAGATTATAAACAGTTAATGCATAATAGTATTATTAAAAATCTACAGAAAAAAAAACTCTAAAAGCTGATAAGCTAGAATATAAAAATCAACAAAATTCAGATATTAAAAAATATATAAATTAAATAAATTGGAATATCTTATAAAACAAAAGGATAGACATATCATAATTTTAAATTTCAAATATCTCGAGTTGTCAACTTGTTCACGCCCACGCATGAACCATAAAATTCAGACATAAATATATATATTTGTTATTAATAATGGTATAGCTACATAATTTAACTATGTATATAGACAAGTAAAAATTAAAAAATCAACAAAACTCAGATATTCACTAATAGCAATAATTACAATGAAACAAAATGGTATGTCATGTAAAACACTATACATTTAATATAAGCGTAAGACAAAAATGATAAGAATATCCATAATATGAATTTAAAATAAAAATATATTCTATATGAAAGTCTATCCCCATTACTCACATATTATTTGTACACACACATATGTAGGTATGTATAGGTAGCCAATTGACCTTTCTTCTTTGAATGAAGTTCAAGATAGCAAGTCTTGAAATATACGAAGGGTCGTAAAGGAACAAGAACACGTCGTCCTTGAGCCAGGTGGCAAATCAAGTTAGCATCAGGTGCTTCATTGAAAGTCTAAAGAATTGGGGTCTTTAACTTATGCAAAGTGAACTATTATAAATAAAGGTCGTATTCAATAACAATTATACTTATTTCAAACACAAAATTACTGATTGTTTTTTAATTTATATTTTATTTCTGCGATGTTTTAGAACTATTAAAGTGATTTTTTTAAAAAGTTTGGCCAAAATAAAACGGTTGAAACAACACATTCGTATGAATGATTGAATTTTCGATGTACCCGTATAGTATATCGATATGAACCTAGTGGCCAATGAGCTCGCTCGTGTGAGGCAGCTGCATCAGGGGCGTCGTAACCAGGAGGGACCGCTTCCCCCTATTGTTTGATATCACAGCACCAAACATTAGGTTACCATGTAAGATGGGAGTCTCTACCGGTCCGTTGGGCGCATCTGCGGATTGTTTTATATAGTTGCTAATGCACTCTATCGTTCCTGGTTCCAAAAAAAAGGGGCAGGAGGATGACCCCGCTGCTGATTCATTATGACAATTCAGAAAAAACACACCTGAATGCATTACCGCAGAGTTCTGTTTGCTACAGTATGATTTTGGTGTTAGTATTTACCACTTCATATAATTATATTTTTATGCTTTTAATGAAACCAATATTATAATAAAACACTCCGATTCATAAGACGCAACAATGTACATTCAGTTTATATTCGTTGAGAATTTACACATTTCTTTAGAGCAAATTAAAATGAATAAATTTTAGACCACCCTGTGTTCTTCTCTATAACGTATATAAGGGGTTAATAAATTAAAAGTGCACCTCGGGGGTGTGAGTCACCTGGTCCACGTGTCGGTGACGTCACGTGCGCATATTGCCCACCCTTACCTGAGGAAGCAATCTACCGCGATTCGAAATGCTCTACCAGGGCGCCCCCAATCCAAAAACATTCTATGTACTAATAACACCAGCATTATGCAGTACACATGCATTCTTTCCGTAATAATTAAAACAGGGCCACTGGTTGTATTCTCCTCGCACGATTAGTTATCCGCTCACGCGCAACCAAATAACTAATTATTTTTATTGTGTGCATAATTGAGGGGTATCATATTTTCGTAGACTTAAAATGCAGTACATATCAAGCAAAAGAACACTTACTAAGAAATTAATATTTTATATTAAAAACCGGCACGATAGACGGGTGGTATAAGTCGCTGGCTATTGACCTGAAAGACCTGAGTTCGAATCCTTTATAGAACACAGGTTTTTTCAATTTTTATCGTATCAGGGAAATCAGAATTAATGATTAATTTTTAAATATTTATATAAATATATAATAAATCGTCCATGTATATGTTGATTTCGATCAAAATATACATAAATATATGTATGTATAAATTTAAATATAAATATCCCTAAATATATTCATATTTTACTTGAAATATTTTTTTAAATTCAAATAGAATAAGAGGCATAATAAAATAGTGGCCACGTTAAATTTTTATACATAACAAAGAAAAGTATACAAGTCGAAAAATACAAAAAAACTGATAGCAGCAATATATTGTCTTTTTTGATTTTCCAGGAAATCTTATTTTTCGTATATCGTATTTTTTTAAATCAATAAACACGAGGAAAAAAATATGTAAATATTATAAGGAAACAGTGACGATATTCAAGTTGTTTACAATACACATACATATAATTATGTTATTCGGCTTACATTTTATATCAGCCATAACAATTTTAAAAATATTTATTATATTTTTGATTCATACTAATCTTAAGTTTTGCGTAAACTATCATATCCATATCAGAATATCTCTTCTGAAGCGGAATATTAACTTTTATTCTAAAAACCCTCATCGTTAAGAAGCTGTGATAATAAATAGTAATAACAAATTTGAGCTGATGAGTCGTAAATTAAATTTGCAACAAAATCCCATTAATAAATAGTGTCACCTATCGTATGAATGGACTGAATAAATTTTTTTAGCAGCTTAAACTTAATATAAAATTAATAATATAATAATTAACTGGGAATCTAGCGTTCTCACTGCGACGGCGCCATCACGATTTTATTGATTTTGACGTGAATATTTGACTTCTGAGAAGAGATAACTGTACTTGACTTGATAATATAATATGTTGTAAATCAGTCTATTAGTTGGCCGTACACGCGGGGATTTGTCCGACGGATCTGTTCCTCGCGGATGTCTGGCGGACAAATCCGATCGTGTGTGGTGAGAAAAGACATAGATTTGTATGTCAGTTGTCCGTGTTTAGTGTCAAAGCCGTCAGCCAGGAAAGTTTCTTGACATAATTAAATACAAATATTAATGAAATACGCATCTCATAGGTTGTTTTTGAATTTTATGATAATATTATTTGCCCTAAGGCACATCTAAACCAAATTTTGCCCAATAGGAGAGCGCAAAAAACAATTATCACTTCTCAGAAGTCAAAAATCCACGTCAAAAGCAATAAAATCGTGTCGGGGCCGTCGCAGTGGGAACGCTAGCGTTCCCACTGCGACTGCCCCGACACGATTTTATTGCTTTTGACGTGAATTTTTGCCTTCTGAGAAGTGATAATTGTTTTTGCGCTCTCCTATTGACCAAAATTCGGTTTGAATATACTTTGATCAGCCCTCTTATATTAGAAGTCCATATTAATATCGGTAAGGATAGCTATCATATTTTTAAAACGTAGTATGCTATAGAAATGCAGACGAACTGTGGCGCAATATGTGAAAATGTAATGTTATTTATAAGTATACCATTCACTAGTATCCTCAAATCACTATCATCTAGACTTAGAGCTTCATAAAAAAATAACAACGGTAATAAGATGCATCCTTGTCATACACTACATCGAATTTGGACATCATCACTAATTTTTTTAACTTTAGCATTTGCATATGAACCTTTTGTCCTATTCACTCAGCCGTCTTCTTAGGGTCATTACGTGCCTCCAAAAGACTCATTTTGAGTGTCTAATTATATCAATATCATAGACATAGACCAACTATCGGATTTGTTGTATTTATATATTCTCCATTTGTGCAGATTTTTGCGTTTCTGGTCTAGTGAGGTATGAACTTGTTTGGTACTTCAAACTTTGACATCGCCTCATAAGGTTTGTTTCTACTGAAGTTTATTATATTATCTGATCTGTTGCATAAATCCGGCAATAATGAAATTTAGTTTCATACCTGCTCAAATCAGTGAACGGTAAAATTAATTGGGTAATGGTCGGTTATTTGTATTTTAAAATTTGTGCCTTTTACCATATATCCCATTTTAGCTAATTTAATTTGTCTAATATTTCTTTTAGGCATACCGCTAAAACGCCGTTGTTTTAAAATACATATGAAAATTAATTACGGCTCTTTTCAATTATCTACAAATTTATTTGCACGTACCGATTATGAGTGGTTGTCAATATTAGTATATTAGTCATATATTGAATTCACGTTTTTCTCAATAATTTATATATATATAAATCTAGTCTTGATTCCTAGGATAGCAAAAATGACCGAAAATCATAATCTCTATTCACCAATATAAGCAAATTTTGCAATAAATAATAAGTTATTTTATTATGCCATATATTTATTTAAAAAAAAGAATCTAAGCCCAGTTACATACTAAAGCAATCAATATTTTTTGAGTATAATGTTGAAGATAAAAGGTTAAAAGTGAAAGGTCATAAAAAATATAGTTGTTATAAATACATTGTGTTGTACGAGCAGTAGATTAACATATATTCTATTTTTATAATGGTAATGTGTAAATTTAAGATTATTGTATTAATAGTCGATAACCTTTAACGACTTTTTCAGAGTCATGTCAAAAAATACAATAAGATATTTTATAGTTGTAAATAAAATTGAACCTTAAATTAATTTCAGTGAGATTAAATACTTATTTTTTACATAATCTAGTAAACAAAAATCGACTGCAAAGCAAATAAAAAAAATTAAAAAAATATTTTCTAGAACCTTTGACTATTATATATTTATAAAGCTTGTTAACAAAACAAGTTTTTGTATTAATTGTATATGTACTGAAGTAGAAACATTAAACCTGTTTACTTACAAACATACTTTTTCCTTGGTAATGAATATTTTCTTTAACTCAACTCTAGTCTTCGTGCATCCTTCTTTCGAAGAAGGTTGTCTTCTGAGCTTAAATATTAAAAATACATATTTTGTGTTTATATTAAAAACAATCACAACAACACAACCGAGTCATTTCATTCAGTCTAAACACAACTGTCACTAAGACAATACGCAAAGTGTGACACGATATTATAAATTATCAAGATATAAAATGATTTCACAACTTTTGACTTTTGAATTACTTGCTCTATTATTCACTGCAATTATAATTAAAATTATATGGTCGAGAAGAAAATTATACAGATTATCCCTTAACTTACCTGGACCGAATTCGTTACCAATAATTGGAAACGCGCATAATATTGGAATGTTTTCTGCACAGCGGGGTACAATATTATTTTATTTAATATTAAAATAATATAAATACCTAATATTTAATTATCTAAAATTTAGGAATGATTAATAAAATCCTCGGTTTTAAAAATAAATACGGTGATTTGTTCAGAATATGGATGGGACCAGAACTGTGCATAGTGCTCTCAGAACCAAGTGATATTGAAGTAAATTATATGCTTCTTATTCTAATAAATATTTTTAAATTATATAATATAAACATATTTAATTTTTTAAGTGCGTATTATTGTGTAAACAAGCTGCTTTCAAAGGCAAAAAATATGATATGTTAGCTAAATATATTGGACATTCACTTTTAGCTGCTTCTGGTAAAAATATTACAAATATTTTCAATTAATTCAGGATGCTTAATAATGTTTATTTTTAATAAAGGACCTATTTGGAAAAAGCATCGTAACATTCTAAATCCATCTTTTAGTATAATAAGCACAAAACAGTATCAAACATTCAATGAACTATATGCAAAGTATTTAATTGATAATTTAATGGAAACTTGCAATAATGGTCCTGTAGATGTTCGCAAATATACTTTAAGATGGGCCGCTGATAATTTATTCGGTAAATTAAAATTAATTTATATAAAAGTGTTAATCAATTATCTTAATATTGCATAAATTTTCAGATGGTTTATTTGACTGCAAAGCCAACTTTTATAATGGAAAGCTGGACCATGTTTTATTTACAACAGCCGAGTGAGTGATTTTTATAAAAAATTTTACAATATACATAGGAAATTAAATATTTTAATCATTCATATTTAAAATTAATCTTATCAATATACATAAATGATAAATGTAATATAAGTCTAGACTTAAACCCAAGTGTTTTTTTTATTTATTATGTCTTGGACTTAAAATAGATATGATTATCATTTGTGAGTAGTATTGTAAAATGATTATTTTTTATATATGTTTAGTATTGGAGTTTTAATACACGAAAGAATGTGTAAGATTTGGCTGGAAAGCGACTTTCTGTATCAATTCACAAAATCTGGTATAAAAATGAAAAAATTATATACAATTTACGTAGATTTTTACTATGAACATTTAAGACAGAAATTCCAGCCTTATATCAATAACAATAAACAATCCACAGTCATGGATTATAAAGGTATTATTATATTAATATTATTATCATATTGACTATACATAAATAATTAATATTCGTAGATGATAATGAGAGCTCATCTAAATTACCAAAAACTCCAACCGACGTTTTATCCAAAGCACTTTCAGAAGGTCAACTTCAAATGGAAGATATATATGCTGCTTTCAACAACATTTGGAATGCTGTAAGTATTTATAATTAAAGCTATGTATAACATAAATCTAATTATTTAATTACAGGGTCTAGATACGCTATACACATCCTTGAGTTTTTTTATGTTAATGATGGGAATGCATAAAAGATGCCAGGATTTAATTTGGAACGAAATAAAAACTGTATTCTCAGACGAATTAGATGCTCCTGTTACTTCAGCAGAACTTTCCCAGATGTCTTATTTGGACTTGTGCTTGAAAGAAATCAGTAGACTTTTTCCTACAGGACCGATTCAATTCAGACGCGTTGATGGAGATTTTATATTAAAAACTAGTAATTATTTAATATTAATGTATTTTAATCTAATCTTAATTTTAATTTGTATGTCAATTTTAGGGAATATGATAATACCAGAAGGCACGACTATTTTGATCTCAAACTTTTTGCTCCATCGTGATCCAAAATATTGGGATTCGCCAAATCTTTATATACCAGAAAGATTTCTACCGGAAAATTCACTAAAACGTCCTCATTTTTCTTACATCCCTTTCAGTGCCGGTCTAAGAAACTGTATCGGTAAGCTAATTAAAATATATTTACAATAAAAATCACTATTGTTATAAATAAATATTTTTAGGTCAAGCTTTCGGAGTTGATACACTTAAAACTGCTGCTATACATATATTAAGAAACTTCGAATTGAAATCGAATTTAAAAATGGAAAATCTACCTGTACATTCAGATATATCTGTAAGATCTACTCTGGGTTATTTTTTAGAAATTAAAAAGAGGGATAGACAATGAAAATAAGTATTATTATTATATTTTTCACTCTTAGAATTTTATTAGCATCCATTGAAGCTTATTACATATTTTAGGGCGTCGGTATTAAAATTAAATAAAGGTGTGGCACTATCCATAATGGCAATGTTCAATGTCTTAAAAAATAAAGTAACGCAGTAAAGTTATATTATAAAATATATAATAAAGTGATGATGTGAAAATCAAGGATTTCGCCCCCTATTTTATTGGGTTAAAGACAAGATAAGTGTACTTAGCAAAAATGGGGTGAATATTATCAGCAAATTCGATATCAATTAGATTGCGTTGATGTGAATTATTTGTATTAGACAAAAATGTCCAATTTCATGTTTTATAGTATTATTATTTATATGTTTAACTTATATAATATGCTTTATAGTTTTATAGAGGGTGGCGTCTAGCTTGAGGCGGTAAACCCATTATAGTGTCGAATGTCTTGAAACACCACAAACCCTAAGTTGGTTCTTGCTGATAGTAAAACAGCAAGATGTAGTAGATTAATTAATTTAACAATATATGTATATTAGATACTATAATATTTCGTGGTACATATTATAGAGATTATTAGGGTTGTGCTTTTTATAAATAAGTGTAATTATATTAACGAATAAATTATATAAAAAAATTATCGTGTTATGATTAAAAACAATATTTTATTTTTAAACAAATACCCAATTTCTAATTTATATAATAATATTATAGTTATCGTATTATATATATTTAAAAAACAATAATGTATATTTTAAAACTAAATTTCATTTGTTCTTTTATTCAGATTATTACATTTAAAATCTTTTTCTTGGTATCCAAATATTTCATTCACGAAAAGAATCCATAGTTACATATTTCTGATATTTTTCTTTGTAGGTTCGTGTTTTTTTTTATTATCCGCGAAACGTCCATTTGCTGTTCAAACCCAAATCTAACCTAGTGAAAGTTCTAAAACTAATTATAGTTTAGGGCAAGTCCAAAATACAGTCAACACATCTCTCAGAATAAAATAAGTACAGTACATCGCATTTCATATATTGCTCCATAGTAAGTCTGCATTTCAATATTACACTATGTTTTAAAAATATGATAGCTATCCTTACTGATATTACTATGCACTTTTGATATAAGAGGGCTGATCAAAGTATATTCAAACCGAATTTTGGTCAATTGGGGAGCGCAAAAACAATTATCCCTTCTCAGAAGTCAAAAATTCACGTCAAAAGCAATAAAATCGTGTCGGCGCCGTCGCAGTGGGAACGCTAGCGTTCCCACTGCGACGGCGACGGCACGATTTTATTGCTTTTGACGTGGATTTTTGACTTCTGAGAAGAGATAATTGTTTTTTGCGCTCTCCTATTGGACAAAATTTGGTTTAGATGTGCCTTAGGGCAAATAATATTCTCATAAAATTCAAAAACAAGTATTGAGATTTTTTAACAAAAAATATATATGCGTATTTCATTACTATTTGTATTTAATTATGTCAAAAAACGGCTTTGACGCTGAGCACAAACAGCTGACAGACATATCTATGTCTTTTCTCACCATATACGATCGGATTTGTCCGCCAGACATTCGCAACGAACAGATCCGCGCGTGTATGGCCAGCTATTAGGCTAAACCTTATTTACAATTTATTATAGTATCAATGAGAATATTAACACTATTAATATAAATATACAGTAATTAAAATTTATTAAAAATATATAATAAATATTTAGCCTATTCGCTTAATTTTATCGTTGAAACTTTCCTGAAACCTTTTTAAGAAATGTTACTATACCTATTAAATATATAAGAGAAAAAATAATATAATTATAAATATATATATATATACACATACTACAATTTTTTTTTATAAAAATATGCGTTTTTTAGCGGATATAATATATGTATTTCCCTGTTTTCAGAATATAATATTACAAAACAAGTCATAAAATAATTCATTATCTAGCATATCTATACTATAAAACAGAAAAAAGCATGTTTCTGTCTGTCACAAGAACTCCTCCCAAACGGTAAGCAGTAGCGACGTGACATTTGCACATGTCAAGTAAGTATGTGCTACTGCAATATGTGATGATAAGATACTAAAAATATTGTATTGAAATGTATTTGCAATCTATATATTACATTTAAGGCTAAGATAAGTTTTATTAACTATAACTATAATTAATCTTGCCGACAAAATAGATTTTATTCGTTTATTCTTAATGTATATTTCTGTTCGTTTTTTAAATAATTTTAAAATAAATAAATTAGTTATTTTATTATATTCAATATATATTATATTTAAAAAAATGCTGAGTGCTATAATTCACTCGTATTCGCAGCAATAACCGTGTTTATTAAGGCACATCTTGTGCTCGTTAATAGAAGAGGTATTTTTAATAATCTTACGGGCCGGTAATTATCAGATATTAGACAGCGTTCGCATCATAATTGCAATTTCTTCTGGTTTCGCAACTTTCCAGTTTTAATAATGCCCATGGAGGAGGAGGGTTGGTATTTCAGTATCTTCACTCCCCATCCCCCGACGATTAAATGAAAATTTTCATAAACGTTTAATATAAAGTAGAATTTAATATTGCGAGAAAAATATTTTCATAACATACACACAAATAATTTCATCCATGCGTAAAAAATATACATTATTAATAAAATTGGTATTGTTGTTAATGTCTTTATTGTTTTTCTTTGCAATGCAGCTTTTCATTAAAAGCTCTCAAATTTAAATCTTATTCTAAAGATTTTCTAATAATTCTTTTTATAATACAAAACCATGCATATTTTTACAAATTAATTTTCAACATTTTACGAAAAAACGCTCACACAAGGCCACGTTGCTTATTATAATAAAGCAGCTAGTTTATTATATTAATAAAATATTATTATATGTGGCATTTCGTGTCAAAGCGCATAATAATAATTTATATTCGGATGACGGAAATCGCGTTCCGCAAGTGCACAAATCACACTTGCATCTGACCCATATTGGACCTCAATGTGAACACTTTATTTCCTTGTTTTTTTAAAATATGAAAAGCAAGAAAAATCAATAATTTTTTTTAATTTTAAATAATAATTGTATCAATCGAAATAAAATAAAATTATTTCATTTTTATAAAATCTTATAAACCTTGATTTTTTTGAGTTTTGAGGCCAAAGGGATGTGACTCTGAAGCCAAAATAGACGTCGGAAAAGCATGTATCAGTTTATTCAATTAAGTACAACTTACCACAGATCAATAGTGTCGAGGTATATTCAGTAGACTGTGTGCTGATGGAGAATCTAGTGGAAAAGTGATCCACTGATGCCTCTAGTTACTAGTGTGACTGCAGGTCCTGGTCCGGTGAGCTGCATGTCTCTGATCTTCTCGTTATAAATCGTGTGATGTAACAAAGCGTCACATATTTTATACTCTTGATTCGAAATAGCCTTGGCGAATCATAGATACGGATGTTGGTGATCCAATTGCATCGCTTGACTATTGAAATTAAACTTTAAAAACATCAATGCAAGAGGTAGATGATACTAATGGTTTTTACGCAGTAGACGCATTGCTTATCGCACATTTTTAACATACAAAAATATAGTTTTTCTGGTACGAGCTGTTAATTGTCAGATGTGCTAAAAGATAGTTGTATTTAATTATTTTCATAAAAAATATTATAAATTACTACATCAGAACAATTGTGAACTATCTACAAGTGTCTCCCAATTATTTACATTACCAACATATGAGAATCATTTTTAAAGCTAACGTTGCTTGTCTCATATCACTTTAACTAACATAGCAATACCTTCCGCCAAGACTAATCCTATTATAAACTGATATTTATGGTGATTTCTGCTGCGTCCTTGAATATTCCTTATCAACAAATTTTATATAGCCTTAAAAAGTCGAGATAACAACCAGTGGTCTTAAGATAATAAAAAATCGCAAATATTTATATATTTTTTGTTAAAACAGTCATGTTCATTCACATCATAAAATCATTGGACTCTGGTGTACAAGTGGACGTCATATACACAGACTTTGAAAAAGCATTTGATAAAGTTAACCATGCTTTACTTGTAAAAAAGTTATCTAATTTCGGGTTTTCTGAAGATCTCATAAATCTATTCTCAAATTACTTGACCAATAGATATCAATTCGTCAAGTATAATAACTCTTTTTCAGAACGATATAAGACCCCTACTGGAGTACCTCAAGGATCCAATTTGGGTCCATTGTTGTTTTTATTGTTCATTAATGACATAGAAACAGCAATAGAGCATTCAGATTTTTTATTATATGCAGATGACTTGAAAATTTACAAGAAAATGCATTCGATTTCTGATTCCCTCGACCTACAGGAGGATCTCAACTCTATATGGAAATGGGCTTGCTATAACCAATTGCCTTTCAGTGTAAAGAAATGTCACACAATTTCATTTTCAAGGTCATTAACGCCGGCAAAATATTCATACCATCTAGGCGGATATTTTCTGGAAAGGTTTTCTTCAACTAAGGATTTAGGAGTGACTTTCGAAGAACGTTGGAAATTTAGCCAGCACATTGCAGAGACTCATAGCAAATCCTTAAAAATGCTCGGTTTTATCTTGAGAAATGCGCGTTACTGCAGGAATACTTTAGTATTGCGCACTCTTTATGATACTCTGGTCCGCAGCATACTAGAAACTAGCTCCATCATTTGGATCCCAGGCGTAATGAATCAATGTAATGAATTGAAGCTGGAAAAAGTACAACGTAAATTTCTTCGATATTTATACTTGAAGGAATACGGGTATTATCCGATCTTGTTTCCCAGTGCTTTTATTTTGGGAGCCCTGGGATACGTTTCTTTGTCGACTCGCAGAAGTGTTTATGTAATTAAACACTTCTGGAAATTGCTCAAGGGCATCGTAGACAATCCTTCAGTGCTCGAGCAGCTTCAAATGTGGGCTCCTGAAGGTGGTTATAGTTCTCGGTCGCGTCCACTATTCTTGCCTGTTAAGTGTAGAACTGGAGCACTTGCCAACTCTTCTCTGGCCAAGGCTATTTATCTGCTCAATTCTGTCCATAGTAATATTGACATTTTCTCTTGCACATATGGAGTTTTGGTTCAGTTCGTATGGGACAATGCACACCTGTTGAGGTGATTTGTGTCTGTTGTTTTGTCTTGTTTATATTTGTATGTATTATGATGTATTAGTAATTTTGACTATCGTGACGCATTAGGTTTGCCTGTCAGGTCACGATGGTTATAATTTTAATAAATAAATAAATAAATAAATGTTTATTTACTAATTTTTAATGATTTTTTCATACAAGTAGCATTATAAATATGAAATGGTACTTCTTTTTACATTTTAAGCTATTTGAAAAAAAGTATATTTATCATTAATGTATGTTTAATTAATTATATAATGACCCTATAATAATAATAATAAAAATAATCACATATATATTCAATATAAAAAATAAATAAAATAACATTTTATATTTTATATTGTGGCAAAGTTATTTTTGTTTGTAAATAATATTTGTACAAAAAACTAGTCACGGTTGCATAGAGCTGTATAATTATGTTTACGCAAAACGGGTTGAGCTCTGGAATCTAAGAGTCGAGCTGGAGCGGGGTTGATATGAAAAGAGAAGCGGCTGCTTTCTCGATCTCGGCTCTTCTTGATTCGAATTCGTACGTTGTGTGTTATCAAAAGCAAGTCTCAAACAATAGTTGTTGATTTGAGTGCTGTGCGTCTGGTTTTATACACAGGGCCAGCCTAATGGAGGTGTAGTGCTCACTCACTTTTTGCTGCCACGACTAATTACGACAAACTGGGATTAGCATACTGGACTTAAATGACTGTTGCGCTAGAAATTCAATGGTTTAATATGGGAATTAATTAATTTTTTTGTGGGAATGGGAACTCGTAATTTCGCAACCCGTTTTTTTATATCTCAATGTCATTTATTATATTTTGATAACGAAAAGTTTCGAGTGGCTGTTATCTATTGTCACGTATGGTCCGTACTAGCCGGGATAAAAAATAAATAAATGGATTTATGGCGCTGAGTGACAAGTGCGTCATCAATACTTGACCGCCAAACACATTTTTATTTAGACTTTAGATTATTGTATGTTTAAAATATAATACAAATATTAATTATAGTGCATGAATATATCATATAATGCGCTCTAACGCCTTTTTAATGAGCTAACCAAAAGAGAAAAATGAGCGTGCAATTCTTAAATAAATATATTATAATTTATAGTTAACGTTTTTCTTTTCCGAGTGCAACACTTTATCGCGTACGAATGCGTTCCGTTTTATTTTTCCGTTTCACCTGCTTACCGCATAGAGTATTTTAAAGATTGCGAACCGGATAAAAATTAATATATGGCACACACACTGTATTTTTACATTGATTTTTTAATCGTCACCTTCGTTTGCACGAATCACCGTATTCCGATAGTTTCTTAAGATTGGCATGCCAAGATTCTTGGAAACGCGCTGATAAAAACACGAATCGGACTACTACACACAACACTGCACCACTGTTTCATTTGACATTTACAATTAACTAACCCTATGCAAGTGCAAATTGTTTTATTTTTTTATCGCAGTTAATATTTGTAAAATCACGCAACAAAATATTACTCTCATATATAATATTTACATAAAAAACTAATTAAGAAGTATATCACAGTGAAGCGACCGTTCGCAAAACAAAACAACGTTATTCAGAACCACTTTAAACTATTTTTTCTTGCAGTTTTATAAGCCCCACCAAGGACTCCTAAGACTGCGCCTTTACGTTGCAAGAGAGGGAACAAAATCCTGGGGCCCGTTCTATAAAATAATATAAAATATAATAATTTTATTAAAATAATATTTTTAATTTCATTTTTAAAAGGATAAAATACCATATTATTACTCAGTAAATCGTTATAATATATATTTACAATTTAATGAACGAGTGCAAACATTGCAAATGATTTTTCAATCAATAATTAATTATTGAAAGCACGCCATTTGTTGCAATACTATAACTAGCAAATGATTGTTCGTTTCCTATCAGATGACAGCACTCTTTCATGTTGTAAAACATGACACTTTAATATTAAATTCCTTCTGTGTTGAAAAAGAAGAGCTATGATCCGAAGTGCTTATACATTTTTAAACCGTTACGATTACCTGTTCTGTAATTTACCGCAAACTGGGAGGTTTTGCAGTACAATTTATCGCATTATTATAAAAGCCAACTCTTTCAGACATCACAAAGAATAATTTCCAAAGTGGACTAGAATTGCACGAATTACGTCGATTATATCGCAATTTCATCGACTGTTTCAAAACAATCGGCGGAATGATTGAAAGGGAAGAGAGCAGGAAAATATCTTTGGAAAACTAAAACGGCGCCACCCTTCGCACACGTAATTCGATATTTAAAATCAAAAGAGCGTGTAAACTGTGACGACAAGTCGTAACTGGGTATAGGGTGTCTGTGAATGATATTTTATATTTAAAAATTTATATTTTAACTTGAATATCCTGCAGCATGCTCTCTTATTCCTTCAACTAATCTTAATCTCACCGATGTATTATTATCATAGTTTGATTACATGTGTTTTACTTTTAATATTATGTATATATCTTACTAAATATAAAATATCAACTGCGCAGTTTAAAAAATTAGAAAATCACTCGTAGTGATTTTTTTATTATCATATAATGTACAAAAAATATAAGCGCACGCCCTATAAAGCGGATTGTGCTAGGGTCACGAGTAGTTTCAAGTGGCAAATTGCCCTTCCATTTATAAAACTTATTAGGCACCCCTAGTTCCCTGGCGCATACACACATACAAAACTCCATGCATAATAAATGCAAAATAACTTATTCGGTTAGTATTCAATAAGCGCGAAAATTGAAAAGCGGAAATTTTAGATAATGTTATTCATGAGAAAAACCCTCTCGACATTTGTGTCAATACGCTCTACTTCAGTGACAATTTGCATTTAATAGCAATTTTATTTTTAACTTGTTACAGAGTAGAGTGGTGTGGGGTAAAATAACACACTTATAATATGTGATCTTATATTTTTAGCATTTTTTAGAATACTTCTCGTATATATGCAATTAACGTGTATAGATTGAAAATTCGAAAAACTCGAATGTTATTGCAAAATAATTATTATATTATTAGTTAAAGTCGAAACAATTAAATAATATTTAAAACAATGGACCAGTAAACAATAGAATTTATTATAAACATAACAAAAAACAAAATAATGTATTAAAAGATTGATATAACTAAAAATAAAGACATCATTAGGATATAACATCTTAATTTAATCTTCCTTAACCTTACAATTTAAAAAAAATCCGCGTGCTCCGGTGATGTACACTCAATGTACATGTGAAATAGTGTAAAAAAAATTGATTCTATATTAGAGAAACACTATTTATATTACAAAATAATGACTAAAACAATAATTAAAGTCGAAAAATTGCAAAATAATTGTAGACCAAAGACCAACGATATATTTCCTTCACATTATAAAAAACGGGATTTATTGTTAATGACACAAGAAACGAAAGAATGTATTAAAAAGTTGGTATAAGTAAATAGAAAGCCATGGTTATTGTATAATTTTTTTTTCCCTAAACCTTTCTTTAAAATGAAAAAAGTCAACGTGCTGCGATGATGTACACTTAGTGTACATGTAAAATGTGCAGCTTATAATGTATTTAATGCAATATAGTTTAATAATTAAAATAATAAAATAAAGTTTTTCGTTAACAGGTGGTGGAGCTGTCGCCACTTTTGTGACGAAATCCAAGTAGTTTTTTGACGGTCGACAAAACGCGTGCACGGTTGCAGCCAGTTTATGCAAATTCGATCAAGTTGCACGCGATGCGTTAGCGAAATTGACTTTCCGTGAAAAATATGGACGAACATGAAACCAACGTTATCAAGGCGACAAGGCTTATCGTCAAGGACGCGGCACGACAAATACACGTGGTTGAAAATAGCACCGTTATTACCACAATTAAAAATATTTTTCGTCCTACTCACCGCAAATATTTCATAAACAACTTAAAATCAATTTATATTATTATTTTTTGCACATCTTACAAATAATATGTTTCGTTTCAAACATATTTGATTATTAGAGTTTGTATTATGAGTGAACTTTGACAATAATCTATGCAACAAAAAAATCAATAAAAAAAATATTGATTTTATGCACATCCAGTCATTAAACAATAAAATTTCTAATACTAAACTATTATCTTCTGAATCTATCATTTCCAATATATAGCAAATAAGGATAAAAATATAATTAAAATGCAGCAGTAAATCAAGCTTTAAATCATTTTTGCCAATAATGAAAATATTGACTTGGAACGCAAACGGATTGCTAGAGAAAAATATCGAAATTTTAATAGTTTTTAATGAACATACCAAAAATAAACATTGCTCTTATTTATAAACCTTACTTTATCAAAATCCGCCACGGTGGAAACGAACGGTTATGTAGCCTTTATAATTAAAACTTTTTACAAAAATATTATGACTTACAATAAGTGAGAATCGAATGAAGCATATATAAACTGAATTTTGACCAAGAGGAGAGCGCAAAAAGCAATTATATATTCTCAGATGTCAAAAATCCACGTCAAAAGCAATAATATCGCGTTATCTCCGTCGCAGTGAAAACTCGGTTATCTAGCGTTCATATTAAGAATTTTTATAACAATATTATGACTTACAATAAGCGAGAATCGAATGAAGCATATATAACACAAAAAACAATTATCCCTTCTCAGAAGTCAAAAATTCACTTAAAAATGAATAAATTTGATGTCATTAAAATGTATAGTATTTCATTAAATGTCATGTATTTTTCTGATCAAATTCAAGGGGGGGGGGCAAAGACCTACATGTCCCCCCCCCTCCAAATGACGTCCCTGCCTTGCTGGAAAAAATGCCTGAATAGTCATACACGAAGAAGATAAAGCAATGCCCGATTTCAAGGCTTTTAAATACAGGTTTTTGTTAAGAGGAAATGTCGCTATGTCAATTTAAATCCTTTCCTTATGTATCGCTCCAAGAACACACGTGCATTGAAGCAAGTTAATAAGCACACAATGATTTACTTTCGTGCAAATGAGAAGGCATTGATGACGCAAACTTTATTTAAGGATTGGTTCATCAACTACTTGGTACCTTCAGTCAAGTATCATTGTATACTGCTTGGTAATACCCCAGACCACCCCCAGCATCTTGATTATCTACAACTAGATGCAAATATCTGCCTAAAAGCACCACAGCTGTCAAATCCTACTATTTATACACAACTTTTTTCTAAAGCTGTAGCAGCAGCAAAGTGATGAAGTAAACCTTAATGATTTTTTGAAGTCATATAACATTTTAGACTGCGTAAAGAACACTGATTCAGCTTGGTATGGAATGACAGAAAGTGTATGCAAGGTATATGGATAAAATGTTTCGTAAATAATTTCAAAGGTCTTGACAAAGTCGAGCAATTGATATTATGTATACATTAAGAAATTGTGGGATTAGCCAATATAATGAAAAATTAGTGGAATATGCAGAGTGATAGCTAACTAACGAAGATCTAATAGAGTTAAAAACGCAATAGCATTTGAAAAAGAGTTAACAGTAAAGGTCTATGGATCAAGTTTAAAGAAGCCACGTATTTGTATGTTAAATGGATACTAACGAGATTCTAGTCGAACGCTGCATCCAGGACCCGTACCCCTAAAACTACTTCCATTTTCTCACCGTCGCGTCATCTCTCTAACCCAGGTGCTCTACAGCTCTTAATAACCCTACTTATAACTCTGATGATGACACTGATCACTTTAAAGGATTCGAATACTAAAATGTATTTTTTGTGTATGATAATACATGTAAACAAAGGAAATATATTTAAACATAATTAATAAAAATAAAAATAGAGTTGGCACAATGATTTTCAAACCTCCACTAATGTATTCTTTTGTTGTCCACCAATGAAAAATAAGCATTCAAATATAAAACAAGATGGCCGACAGTAACGTGGCAACAGTTGTAAATAATTTTGCTACGCGACAATAATTTTCATTATTTTGGCATGTGCGTTGTCCGATTTGACTGAATATAACTAAGCGGATTGCAAATTAACTAGGTATGTTATAACTATGAAAATGTAATATATACATGTGTGTAAGGATTATAAGAATATATTGATTAAACTAGATAACAATCTTCGGAATGAAATCTTCAAATTTTGAATACCCGTCAACGGACTCCGAGGCTGAAAAGTGAGTTTTTTCTTTTACAATACATAAAAATTATCATTGCTTCTGATTTATTGCACATATTCGTTACATTTGACGAATTGCAAATAAACCAGGTGTATTTTAAACTTGAACGTGCAATATATCCTTAGTATGTATGAGGATTGAAAGTTAATGTCGATCAAATCAGCGCTGTCGCAGTGGGATCAGCCAACAGACAGTTTATAAATGTGTAGTTTCTTGGACGTTATCTAAAAGACGACATTTTACAATGATTATAAATATATGATTGTATACCTGGAATAATCGATAGCCAAAATATCTAAGAATGGGTCATTTTTAATTCTGATGTGGCAAAATATGTATCTACGTCATGGTTTTTTTTTCAATTTTTCTTCTGTGCAATCATTTCTCTTTTGGAACAGCCAAATTCAAGTTATTCAGTTACATCAAACTTATGTAGTATGTTCTTTATAAAAAGATAATACTTGCTCACAGTGACTTCAACTTTTTGTTTATATATACCAATTCTACGTTGTCGTCATATAGGTCATCAAATATTGTAAACAATTAAAAACAGTTAAGCATTGATGATATTTATACGACAACTGAAAAACAAAATTAACGGAAGTAGAGTATTAAAAAGGGGTTGTAGGTCATAATTTAATAGTTTGCCATACATAAATGTTATTAAATCTTTAATTGCTTCTGAAAATTAAATGTAAACTATACTTTATAGTGAGTAAAATGTAACTTTTTTTTAAGCTAATACGAGATTTTTCATTATTACTACCATTGTAATATGTTTAATTAACTTTGCCATGTATATCTTTAATTGCCAAATCACTGCTGTTTGTCTTTTAATATTAGATCCTAGAAAGTCAATAGTAATTTTGTTAGAATAACCATGATATATTATTCATATAACCAAATACTCACTGGCACACTCAGTTTTATTTATACTGTCTATAATTCCGAGTGCTACAGCATTTCAAATCACCTTCAATTAAGAAAAATGCTGTGATTATAACATATTTCACTGTTTATTTAATTTCATTAAACTGTGTCGCGGCGTGCGCTTGACAGATGACGGAAGTGTTGTCATACGCAAGCAAATTTTATATTGAAGGGAAATCCCGGGTCTTGGCGCGCTTGAGAACAAACGACGCAATTGATTTTATCGATTCAAATTGTAAAACACATATCAAAATATGTAGAAAAATCATGAAACTCTAAAAAAAATATTTTTATAAATTATTATTTTTTTGTTTAATTTATAATGGATTTAAAATATAATACAAATAATGAGAATTTGTACTAACTTCTCCATACAGAAAATAGGTGAAATTAAATTTTGGCGAACCTTGGCAATTTAAATTTATATTTTTTAGAAAATTATTTCGCTGAAAAAAAACATTTCCAACAAAAAGGGGCACAATGACAGCGCATCAAGTGCTGTAATTAACAACCAACTACTAATAGACGAAACATGTAGTGTTGCAAAAATCCCATTTACTGACGTGTTGAAAATTAAGCTACACAAGATTATAAAACATAATTTTTTAATAATTCATGAAATGCTAGTAGTATGTATTACAAAGTTACACCCCTGATTATGCAGCAACTAAATTTAGAGTTCTTCTACGTTGTCCTTTGTAAGGCAAATAATCTACATTGTATTACCATTATGCACAAAATGAAATATGTCAGTATTTAAAATTCATTCTAAGTTTTTATTTTGAGCATACATGTACATGAATTTAAATTTTTATGTGAAACATTTAGCACTCACGTGAGTTTAATATTATTCGACATACCCAACTCGACCACGGAGGTGGCGAAAAAATGTCGTTTACTTCTTATTACAACCCCCTTTGCCATTATCCCCACGAAAGGATTATGCTAATCATCAATGACCACATTTTCTTGATTTTTTTAACAATAACAGGCACAAAGGAAAATTCCTCGACGGTTGGGAGCTAACATGCGAGAGCATGATGTCTTAATGCTATTTAATTAACACTTTGCGTATCGAAAAACTTTCACCATTAACACATAATATATACACAACCAATGGTAATTGTATAACATTAAATAAAACAACAAGCGATAAAAGTATTTTTTCAGTCACAAATACAAATACTTTACTTCCACTATTAATATCCAATTTTTTATTTGCAATCATTGCTTTTTAATCAAACTCAAGAATCACAACCCATAAATAATTTCACCGAATACAATTTTTATTGTTATTCTATACTTTCCTCCCGCTGTACATACACACATATCCCTGGGGAATTACGAGGCAAATGTAGCATCCACGTGTCCTTCTTTCGGCTCTGTTTGTCCTGGGTAACCAGACACCGAGTTCTATTAAACGGACACGTGCCCAACCGCCGTTCGGGATCCTGAATAATGCACTATAGTACTGTGACAAATTTTCTTTATACCCAATACATACCTACTTGTAAACGTAAATATTTTTAAAAACCATTGTAGATCCAAATAACGAGCGGTGTGTGTCTGACAGCTCATTAAAAATCGCGGTAGTCGTTAACCACTGCGGCGTTAGCTAATAAGGTAAAGTGTCATTCCAATATTTTTTATTATTTTTTAATTAACAAGATAAATAGATAAAGGTATGCTGTGAGTAATTAAACACTGAATGTAGCCTATTAGTCGTCTCAATGCTTAGTTAGTTACCATTGACTGAGCGAGTAAACGAATTAAGCTTGCGAGATTCGTCTCGGATTAAATTAGAAATGCTGTTAGGTGTACAAAATATATTTATTTTATTTTAGATTTATATAAATCGTTTATTTTATTACTTTCAGAAATCATGTGATTTATCTGTAATCCTGGGTTGGATTTCTCGGACTTTTAATCACTCATGGGTATGTCTATATTGTTTTTGAGTGGTTATCTAACCAATTGCGCTTTGTGATGAAAATATAATACACAATCGTTAAGTTATAAAAATAAATATATAAGCAATAAATCAGGTTAAGGGTAAATATAAATAACCTTTGCAAAAAACCGTTATTGAAAAATTAAATATTCCCGTTACACTTTCTAGCTGTGTATACATATTTCGTTTGTTGAAGAAACTGTCGCTGCATGGTTGTGATTCTCCATTGAGGAGATGGTACTATTATTATTTCACTTTCTATTACCGACAGCACTGAAAGTCTAATTTTACCCCCAATACCGATAAAACCGGTATTGCAATCCCTACCAATATGTTTTTTATTTTATATACACAAAATAACTCAAAATAGTTTCGATTTCGACTCAACAAAAACACAATATTCGGTTTGCTTCAGGTTTTAATAAAATAGAGTTTCAGTCGGTCTCTTTTGTATACTACATGATACATTCTATATAGATTTTCAGCAGTAACTTTTTCTGTGCAATAAAATACATGACGTATATTTTCTTTCATGTTACATTTTAGGATCGTTCAAAAGTTTTCCGTTTATAAAACTATTTCACTGTGATTTATAGAATAGTTATATACACACGTATGTACAGTAATTTTGAATAAGTAATAATTCCCCCGATCCCGGTTGGCTAATCCTAACGGTTTAATGGTCGCCATTATATTCGTCACTGCTATACGATCTACTTTGGAAACCATTAAAATTCCCATGGCGTGTGTGATTAGATGCCATCCCATCGACTTTTCAATGGGACTCACATAGCAATGGGAGCGTTCAGTTTGTTTAAACATCCGAAGCGTGGGGTCGGGATTGCCCGTGATAAAATGGGGTATGCTTATTTGCGTCAGGCGTCGGGAAAACCTCGATCGAGGGTTGCACATTTAAAATAAAATTATATTATTTATTTTTAAAAAACATTTTATGATTCAATTGATCTAATTCTTGAGATAACATCAAACACATATTTTTAATGATCATTGCAAAAGTAAAATACTGCATGGCACAATATGGCCAATACATTTAGTTTTAGACGATCAAAACAATTTATTATTGTAATATTGTATGATATAAAAAAATATGATTTTGTCTTTCATACATACGTCACAAGATTACAAAATAAGTTTTAGTTAATAAAATATAAACATTATTTTAGCAAAATAACTAAAAAAATAAAAAAATGTTTTTTATATTTTCTGTGTTAAATACTGCGTAAATCGAAGCATAGAACAAAATGATGTAATAGTATTTTTTTCTTCTTAAATCTTCAGGGATACACTGCATGGGCAGTGAGAGATGTTCCATGTGTAGTTTATTTTTAGCCACGTAAATCGAGGAATATGTGTTTATATTATAGGTTAACCTCTTTGGAGAAATACAAATAATTATAAAGTTATTTATCACTCTTGTACATTTTTATTGTATATGAGTCGGGTTTTTTTTAAGTGGTATAAATCCATCTTTAGAATAAAATGTGTTAATAGCGTTTTTAGCCAGATAATAATATCCTCTATTTATATCTATAATCATGCACATTATTCTTGTACAAAAGAAGTTGAACTGTAAAATGTTATCGTATGAATGTTCTTGTTGAAAGTGGTATAAGTCCATTTGCAATAATCATAACTTATGAGTTTGCTGCCCTTCATAACTCATATTCACCATAATTACATCACTATGTTTAGTGCGAAACAGTGTGTTATTATCAGTTATCTTAAGTAATTTACTTTTCAAACTTGTTTATTTATAAATTCATTAAATTATTACTGCAATTATTTCTTAATAATCTCGATTATTCGTAGTCTTACATGTCTATATTTTAATTATTGTTTTTACGTTAAAAAATATATTTTGGAAAAGCCAACTCAAATTAAAATATAAATTTAAAACTGCTACTATTTATATTTTTCATGATTTGTTATTATTGAAAGTTTAAAACCATAAACTTGAACAAGTTTATAGTTTTAAAAACATTATCCAAATTAATTATTTTGCCAATATTTTAGGTTGATTCAATGTATGAATACATAGACTTATGCCACTTTATGTATATGAATAAAACATTTACAACTGTGCTTAAAATTAAAAATAATATTAACCCGAATTTCACCCCTAACTAATGACGTACAAGTGGGCGGGTTCGCCAGTAAATATCCTCGTGGGCGCAAAGGATCACAGCGTTTCCCACGCATCCCCCACCTATGTATAACCACACCACCAAAACATTGGAGAACCCTACCCCACCTCAGACAACAAAAATTTTAAAAAATCGCGGAAAACCTCCGATTTCCCACATCTCGTGTCTCATATCTGACCACCCAACATAATTTTTACACACATAAGATCTCCACGAAGGCATTTCCCCCCATAGAGTAAGCACAAAGGCATGATTACGCTATGGCAACCAACGTTTTTGGTGTAGTTCCTTTGAATTCTATTGAATCCGGCGCAAATCCCTCGACGGCATGCTTTCGATTGATACTCACTATACTTTGTGTCGGAGTATAAAATATATATGTATAAAAATATGGTTCGAACCAGCTACGCTCGCTCCAAATCTCTGCACACATTACATGCTCGGGGATTTTCTTTTATACAAATACTCAAATCCTCTTACAGACAATCCAACCGACGCCGAATTATTTACTGTAATATTCAACGGAATATTAAACGACTTTCAAAGCTGTGAATTAATTATTAACAGAAGTTGCGGCGCAGGTAAAGCTACTTTGTCACTGTTAACTAAATGCGACTTGTACAGTGTATACTTGAAATAAATTAACTGTTTAAATACGTAATTTAACATATATTACAATTTTCCGTGAAAAACTCATTAACATATAAATGTATTACTTCATAGTTTTAATGAATATAGGAGAATATAATCAATATTTTAAACTTAAGCCACATCTAACTTTAGAAGATGACTAATTTGTATTCTTATTTAACAATTAAATTTACACTGCTAGCTTTCTTTTATTTTTACATATATATGTATTAGATGTAAATAAAGTCAGTTGAGTAATTCATTTATTTAATAATAAAATAAAGCCATTCGCCGATGGTGAATTAATAAAGTCTTTATGATTGTTGCAGCCTTATTTTAATCTATCAGATTTTCAGTGAGAACAGTTGTTATAATTATTGGGCACATTGTGAGTAACATCAATAGCCAATTTTATAGCAATCCAAATGACTGAATTTTTTTCTCTTGCTTCATGCTAAGCATTTTTGTCTCTCAATGCTCTTGCTAAATTTGGGTTTTTTCAAGGTGCGCTATGTTAAATTAAGTGCACATTGCAAAATAGCAAATATTTTGTATATTAATTTAAGGTTTGGGAACCATAGGAGTGTGATGAATTCGTAGCCGGTGAGACTCCGGCTGAAATCTAGTTAGAGTTTTATTACATTATATTTACATATGTTTTGCTATTTTTTCTCTGAGTGATGGTGGAAAAGCTGGCGCAGGGATAATGTCCGTGGAAGGTCCTCGAATATCTTGTAGGTGAATTGAATATATATCTCCTTCATTTTCTCCGATTATATATAGATCGCAACGCTGCAATAAAAATAATCTTATTTTAAACTTAACACTTATCTTGTGACACGATAAAGCAACTTCAACAAAAAAGCTTACGCTGAACCTGTCACGTAAGATTATAATGAAAAATATAATTAAATTATTGCTCAAATTGTACGTCATATTTAATCTTTGCTAATTTTTTCCAAGTTTTTGCTTTCATTTAATGTTCACTATATATATATTTAATACATAATTTATTTGCTGCATATTAAATTTCCGTTCGATTGATTTTTTATTCATATGCATATTATATTTTTTTGTAATTGTGTTATTACATATATTTATGTCTTTCATAACATATGTTAAAATATGTAAAATTAAATAAAAATAACATTTTTGTGCGGGTAACGCTCTTTCGCATCCCACTAGAACTCCCTCTCGGTATATTGTGATGCTGAACGATGGAAAAATCCCGAAATCCCCTGATAGTTATTTGATATGATTTATTCATACGGAGACAAAATACTTGTATTATGGCAAGCGCGCATTTGATGGAGCATGTGAAAAGTAATAGCGCTCAGAAAAAAGCTGCTCATCATATACTCATAATATGTTCTAATATAACATATAAAAAATAAACATTATTATTTATTATATTATATATACTAAACAATCAACAGTAATGTTCTTCATTTATTACAAAAATATTTTAAATTCCTAATTTATACAGTATTAATTTAATTCCAACTTGTTATATTTTATTAAAAAATGGTAATGTGTTATATTTATATACAATTAAAATATATTATATTTACAATTGTATGAATAAAAAATATTAGTGATTTTAGTCAAGTTTAAAACCATTATAAACGTTCATTATTACATTTGCAACTAACTTCAGGATGTTATACATGGATATAAATGCTCCTAGTATTATATTTAAATATATTATAATAAAACTAAACTAAGTATTTTTAAATTACTATATAGTTCTACGATTTTTAAATTTGTCCGGAAGAAATATTTTCCATTTTTCTGTGCATGCACAGCCAGCGGTTCTCAAGCTGTCTACCTGCTCGCGCAACAGGAGGCCACAATCCGCTTATCGTGGGACGACACATTAAAATCGCATTTATAATGCATGCTCCACTCCCTACCTTCTAAATCACCATTAGCCTTGCACAACAGCAAATCAAACAAGATGATCAACATACGTATATGACTGTGGTTGGTTGTATTTAAATTTTTGATTGAAGTATTAAAAATTTAAATTAATTACCTGTGAAATCTCAATTAAACTGTAAAACAATTTTACTCTTTATTATATTATTAAATTTTGTTCTATATAAGTAAACTTTCGTTATAAAATTCCCTACCAAAAAATGCTTCATTGAATTTTTATTAGTATACATAATATTTATTTATTTAAAGCTTTGCATGTAGTAATGTACTCTAGATTATGATTATGATTTTTACACTATGTGATGATGTGGGGGGGCAATTTATTATGATAATTGGCACTCTCGCAACACTGGCGTAAAAATACAAATATAAAAATGTTGTTAAAATAATATAATTTTTTACTGAAATTCAAAAATATTAAAATCAATTTTTTTTTATTTTATCATTTGCCATATTTATACAACGAAATTTAAGGGTACTAAAACACGTTTTCTAGCTTGATCAAAATGCCATCTTGTTTCAAAATAGCAACTAATAAAAAAATGCGTATGGCAAATATATCATAGAGAAAAAGTAAAGTGGTCAAACATGTTTATTAACCATTTGAGCGGTATCGCCGTACATGTACGGCGGTCGATCGTTTACTGTTTTGAGGTACGCCATATAGTTATATAATACATATAGATAAAAAACATGATATTTATATCATTTTTTTTTAAATTAAATTTGATGTAAATAAACATAACAAAGAATATGTTATATTAATTTTATAAAAAAATATTGAGAGCTTCTGAATTAATATTAAAAATTCACAGAAGCCGAAAAATGTGTATGTAAAATAAATTAACAAAATTTAATATTAGAACATTTTTTTATTAAATTAAATAAATTAAAAAATTACAGAATTGTAAAATATTTATGTTTCGTAGCGTAGCTTTTATTTAATTTATTTACGTTCCACAACTCAAGTATTTAAGCTACTATTAAGTAATATTAACATGACTTTAATGGAACGACTTGATAATGATACGAACAATGTAAAGAATGTTTTTAAAATAACACTATCAACCAATATTTCTGATTAGCCTATACGCACACGCAATATATATGTATATATATATATATAAAAAAATACTCTCAGTCGATTATGTTATATATAAATACGAACCCACATATAGTACGTCTATATACATTTTCTCCATTCGAAAATGCCAACCCAATTTGGAAGTAAAACGGCTTATAATATTCTTATTGAGTGAAAGAGGTCTCCCATTCACGCACCGAGGGCAGTCGGTTACTTCAAGGGCTCCTGTCACCTTTTCCCCCTTTTTGTCGCTTACGACATTATCACGAGTGTCATTTATATGATTGTGAAGGCATTACGTTCTTATATACGCACATAGGGTGGCTCTAAAAAATCATAAAATAATTATAATAAAAATCATACAAATTTCACATCAAGTAAAAATTATTATTTGACTTTTTTATAATATTTTTATTATCATTATAAAATGTATATAGATATTTTATGGTATATATAATATAAGTGAAATGCGATTAGAGGAATGGGACCCTTTTTATTCCGCCAAATAATGAAAGTTCCATCCCGACGCTCCTCACACTCCCCTTTACGTCATTTATTCGCCAAACACAATTTGTCGCCTTTTATAGAATAGTCTAAGGCCTAAGCGGAAGGGTAGATGTTTCGTTTTCTTTTTAAAAAAACTCATCCTATCTCTCTCTCCAAATATTCGACAAAATCGTCCATTGTGCTTCGAGGAGCGCGCGATTCGTTCTTAATGCGAAATCGGTAATACGATAATTCCATATGCTTTTTTCTTCTATATAATACCCTCATCCCCTAAGCTAATAGCATTATCCGTGTGATCATAATATGTTTTCAAATAGGAGGACGAGTGAAATCGCATGGAAAATTGAATGATGTCTGATATTGCCCCGCCGCCTTTGCCGAAGACGATTGCTAATACTATTATCTGTTTAATAATATAATGTCCTTATTTATCTTCTTTGGAATTTATTCTATGTGAGACTATTACAATAAGGATATTGCGTATATAATATATAAGCATATACATATATTATTCATACACCACATATTCTTCAATATTTAATAGCATAAAAATTTTATACGCTAAGAAAAATAATAAAGATTAATTTCTAAACCATTTATGTACAATATTATTACATATAAAAAACATATTTATTTATTTTAAATAATATTACATATTTATTAACTGCACGAAAACTATTGTATTCTATATATTCAGACTATTAAAATCCACCAAATCGACTATGATGCATAAGAATAATATGTATTTTATGAAATCAAATAGAGTACGCTCGGGATAAGGATGCCGGTTTGTTATTGTGTGCATGTACATGTATATGAGAGGGAGAAGCGATGTAGCGTGTACTTCGTTGTCTCGCTTTCTCTATTAAGGACAGTCGCTGATTCGTCAACGCTGGTATTCGTCATTAAAGTGCAGTGTGGCACAGAAGTTCGATCTTCTCTAGTGATTTATTTTAAATAATTTTGTGTTGATATTGGTTTAACCCAGCATGCCCACTGGTCACTAAACTCGTGCCACTGTTTTTTATTTATAAATGAAATTTAAGAGAACAAAATTTCTTGGGCCTATCTGGGCTAATTGATATCAAGGCTTCAAATATACACTGTAAGTTATTCGATCTCTTACCCGTGGATTAAAATATTTTAATTATTTTTCCAATAATCCGTACGTTGTTGGTTTTTTTACACTATTCTCTGTAAGGCTTAAAAAAGTTATTATTCTTATCGGTGCGCCAATGATAATTTTTTAATTTATTCAATGGATTCTAATGATTTAATAGAGTCGTCGAGCCATTAAACAATCTGCGAATAATTTCTTTCCCCATTTTATATCTTTTTGCTTTTGAAGAATAGCTAAAGACTTCATTATTTTTTGACTAGTGAAAGATTTTGAATTTTGCAAATATTTAATTAATGACATCAATGTCTGGTTTCTTCGATTATATAATATATTTTTAATTGTCCGTTGAAATTTCCAACTTAGCTCAGATGTATGTATGTTAAATAAACATATATTTTCTTTTAAAATAAAATAAAAATATTCTGAGCGAAGTTATGAGCCACACAGTTCACGCACACAATAACGTACCGGAATCCTTATCCCGAGCGTACTCTAATATGTTATGTTAAGATCGGTATTTTAAATAATTATTAATTTTCCGACGGGATGTTGCGGGTGGCAATTAGACACAGTAGTATTTTTATTGAATTGTATTAAATTTTACATGATGTTAACATTTCGATTTTGTACGCGTTTTTATGGAACGCTTTTTGTTTCGTTATCATAATACGCTTGAACAACAAAGCTTCTTAAACCTCATTAAACCTTACCAAACATTTCTACTGTTAGAGCACACTTCTCGAAATATAAAATATTGACCCTGAATCAAAGCTCAGTAATGCCCATCTTTCAAATGCAAATTAATATTTCTTATGGTTTCACGAGATGTAAAATGTAATACAAATAAGTTATATTAAAATATTTGTTTCCTTGTATTTTAATATAACCATGCCTAAAATTTTAAAAACAAGTTAAAAGGTCAGAATAACCAATTACAATTGAAATATTAGTCATTTAGTCACACGCATAATTTTGACGTCAATCACACGTTACAATTTGTCAAGTATACGCTTGTGTTATTTATCTTGAAATGAAAATTCATCGTGTAATTATATTTTATTTTTTAATAAAATGCCATATTCCTTTTGTCAGCTAGATAATTTAAAGTCCGCTCTTTGCGTCGTTGACATGTTTAATAACTTTGTCATTCTATCCAGCTCTTTCCTTACGTCTGTGTCTGTGACACATTCGTTATTTCACTCGTTCGAGCCTTTGATGTTCAATTTAAGTGTCCATCGTATGGATATAATGTAAAAATGTCCGTCATTATATCCGCCCCTAACTTCCCTCAAACGGAATATTTGCGATAACATAAATACGATTTCTATACTTAACTACATGAAAAACAAAGCTCTCTATTATTACTTATATTTTGTATTATCAAATATTATATTTTTAGCAAATAGCTTTTTGATTAACCCTAAAACGTATTAAAAATAAAAATAATAAAATCGGATAATAAATATAAATATAAAATAAACAGTTAATTGTTTTTTAACACTGGATTTATAAGATAGTAAATGATTAATAATATTTATAAATTATTAATATGATTTTATAAAATATGTTTTTTAGTATTCAACACTTAATTATGCAAAGTTGTGTAACAATAATTATCCCGACAAGGACGCCATAAAAGCAAATATATTTTTATCTACGCTCGTACATCAATCACTATATTTCCTAAGCTTAGAAAATATTTTTTTGCAATTAGCATTTAAAGTATATCTGTACTTTAACCTAGAAATAATACAAAAATTGTGTTCCGTCACAATTTGTCAAATAGGAAAAAACTCAAAGGTAGCCGACTTTAACAAAGAGAATAGAATCCAAATTTAATCCTAGCTGTTTCAATATTTTAATATTAAAAAAATCACATGTACAGGCGGAAAATATTCTTTATGGTGAAATCTTTCTCATTGGAATGGAGCAAAGATATAAATTATCTACCAATTAAACCTTGGATTGGTAACTTTTCATTTGATATTAACACATCCAGTACCGACGTATATTAAAACTATACTACAATTTATTCCTTTAGCTCACGACAAATAATGCTAACCACTTTTACATGAATTATACAGTATGACACAGCCGGAATAAAATAAATATTTTTATTCTCGCATCCAGTGGAGTTTACAATAAATTGACACAGAAAATTTGGTTTAACTTTCCCAGGAGCAAAGTCAAGATATTTTCCTAGTGATTTTAATTACTTTGTATAGCAAAGTGTGACATATAGCTACATATGATATATACATACATATATTTATATTACACTGCTGATATGAAACTCGTTTTTAATTTTTTGCATATATTTAAATTATGCGCCGATTTCGACACTCATTAATTTATTTTAAGCATACTGCTATCTTAAGTCGAATTTATCATTTAAACAGTTGTTGTGCAAAATTAAAAATTAGGTTAAAGAAAAAATATAGTATATTTCACATCAGCTTTTTATAATAATTAGATAATGTAATCGTTGTGCCCTAAATTTTTTTTATGACTGCTGTTTTATTTCAATTAAAATATTACATTTTAGTGCCCATTAATAGTTACTGAAAAAATCCTAGTCGTTAATTTATTTTTATAAATTAACATATTATACAAAGTTGAGGAAAATATAAATATTACTATACAATTTCCCTATTAAAAAGTTTACAAAGCGAAACGAAACGAAATAGTAATTTAACATAAATTACAACGATAATATCAGTGATACAAATTGAAATTAAAAATCATTGAAAATTAAACTTACTACCATGACATATAAATGGAATGTCACTTTTAATATTTAAGCTTTATATAAAAATATAAAGAGAAAAAATAATACGTCCTTTTAACATTAAAAATGCTATAATTAAATAATACTATTTATTTGATAAAATTAAATAATACTATATCAAGTTTTAAAATAAAAAAATTGTCAAAAGTGGCTTTTAAAATGTTGATAGTCACAAAAAATCATACATTATGTATTGTTTTTATTTATGTTTAGATAAAATATTTAAAATTCCATTAAATTTAATTGTTTTAATTTTAATACTAATACATTTTATTTTTGATTTAAAGTGAAATTTAAAAAAAATCCAGTGATAAAAGTAGTAAAGTTTAAGTAAAATAAATTCAATTTTGATAGTCAAATTTAGAACAATCGATCAAACGTCTTCATGCTTGCACCACCTCGCATTTAAGAGCTTTATAACAATAGTGAAGGTCGGTCGTTGCATTGATTTGTTTCATACCTAATCTTTGTTGTATACTTTAGGGTGATTAAATTCAATCGGAATCTTTCTGTTCCACTCACAACGTTCGCAGCATTTTAATGGGATGTAAAAATGCTTTTTAAAATATAAAACTAACTGCGTTTCATAAATATTTTATCGGAACGACGTTTCTGAGAGTTTTGTCTCAAGACTACACATAAAACTAAAGAAAAACTACTTAAATAATATATATACATTTAATTTTTAATAGCATAGATTCCAATCCATATTCCTTGATAAATTGTGTATTCTTATATAAATTTATTACCATAATAAAATAATTGTCTAAATATTTGCCAGAATTAAAGAAAGGTTGTATATAAAATTATTTGAGTAATTTGCTTCTTTCAGAAATATCCTTATTTAGGTGATTTTTTTAGTACTGAACGTACAATAGATTTTTAGTATTATAAAAATACATATTAAATCTGAGATACAGATTTTTAAAGATGACTAAAGTCAAAGCCCAATATATATAACATAGATAGTACATTAAATTATAAAACATATTTTTTTATTAGATGTACTCATTTATTCACTGTTATAGTTTGTATAAAATTGGAAATGACTATAGATTTTTAACTATAACTTCTAAAAATATGCATTTTAAGAATAGCGATTGTTTTTTTCTATATTCATAATCAAGTAGTTTTGCTTTCACCATGAGGTTCAATTTTATGTTCAATGAATAACTCTGGTAGTACAGTATTTTACAACAATACGCTTTCATAATAATCAGGATAAAAGGTTTTCTAATAGGATTTTCACTATAAGCAGACATTTATTCTAAATCTGTTTCATAAAATTCTGATTACTGATGTCGTTAACCTATTAACAATAATTGTTTTCTTTATAATTTTTTTTATGTATATGCATATCTGAACTTTCAAAGTGATTTTACCCAATTATTGCCATATATTTATGAAATATATATTCTACAAAACCACTAGAAAGACCATGATTTCACTTAAGGGAGTTGTTTAAGACGATAAAGACGCAATAGAAAGCTTAGAACCTTGATGGAGGCTTAAGCATCACGCCTAAGTAAGTAAGCAAAAAACTCATTATATAGGTGTTAAAGCACCACATAAGCAGATTAAAAATAATCGTGTCTGAGTGTATTTTTATAATATATATTTTAATACAGACATACCACATTTTTGCGAGAAAATTGTCGGTGTTGCCAGCGTCGAGTGGCGGTTTTCCCCGCCCCGTCGGGATTAAAGGACCTTCGGTCGCGGTCTTTTGTCATCCTGTCGATTCCTTTGTCAGGTAAAGTCAGTTCTGGATTCTGAACGGGCGGTCTGGGGGTTGGGGGTTAGGGGAGGACAATGTCTTGACGTGCTGAGGATTATCCTCGCATTTCAGGGAAATAATACACTTGGCGACTACATTTGTATCGATACGAAATACAGCCATAAAATATAAACTTAAAGTCAAATCACCATCAATTGTACTATAAGTAAATATTTAAAATCGTTAATGTGTTTTAATACTAATATAATGAGCATTAATTTAGAATTATTAGTTTTTTTAATAATTTTCATCAATTCAAACCGACTTTCGAAACTACAAGCGTGTTTCGATTTGGTGTGTTGTTGAAAGCTTATTGACCACGCTGATCCAATTTAAGCTTGTTCAATCGCTTAAGAGGCTTCTGCGGCCAAAGAATGAGGGATGTTCGGACTTTATTCACGAATAGCCTTTGTTACCCTCAAAGGAATTATAATTACATCTTATAAAGAATTATAAATATAATATAGTATATAATTTTATTATACAATCTCACACATTAAAGTAAATATTTATCACAAATACTGATTTTAAATTGAAATTATAGTTATTATTACATGAATTTATAAAAAAAAATATAGTAACTCTTAATGATTTTTCTGCAATTAAAAATAATTTCAATATAATACTTGACTTTTCCTTATGAAATGTATATGTCACACAATTTTCAATATGCAAAATTATCTAGCTATTCTATTTTTCAATACCCATTTAGAGATTAAATGGATAGTGAGAGCGGTGTATCGAAAAGGGACAGGAAATCCCTATTTAAGCATCCGATAGTATTGTTTCACAGTGTAAGTTTTATGCCACATTTCATTTCTGTATCCTCAAACAGTTGCCGTTTAACAAAAAAAAAATGGGAGTATTTGCTTAAAAAATACATGGCATACTCGGAGGACGGTTGTTCACAAAAAAACGGCATTTAAGTCTATTGCTATTATTTACCGTCAATGATGGTTTATGAATAGCTCTCTAGCAAGAGATATGAACAGATTTTTTTAATACTAAAATGCAATTTTGATATCAATTACATAGAATAAATTATTTGATAAGGTAATTAATATATTTTTGATTTAGAAGTAACAAAAAATATTTATTCTTTACTTTTAGAAATATAAAAAGAATAAATTCTGCTTGTACAATTAAGTGATTCATATATAGTAAATTATATAATTTTCATTCAAAATTTTATGAAGCTTTGAAGTTGATAATAATCAGCACTTCATAAAGTGTCTGGTAATCCTTAGACTCATTGTAGAAACACAGTTTAGATGACAACAATATATTGGGACGGGTGAGACCTTTGTCGTGTTTTTACGATAAGAAAATTCATGTATTAAATTATCCAACGCTCAGCGGCAAAATCAAAACAAGAGTGGTTCTGAAATATCACAAAATTGTATCTTGTCTGTGGACTTTAAAATGTATTTATTATAATAAAAACTAAATCTTTCCTTGATACAACTTTATAAAAATTACAATATTTTAATATAAGTTATTAAATTGTTTATCCGTTAATCTAAGAATATTTTAAAACTGATAATTATCGCCAAAGATTTTCGACAAAATAACATTGCCATCCTGAAATGGATAAACTAGGCCTATTACTGAATAGAAATATAAAGATATGATGGATGTATTGCCTTATATACCACCCATACATCACGAGTACTTCAAAATTTTGCAATATTTTAATTTAAAAAAATTAATAATAATATTCCTTTAGGTATTTTGTTATGTTGTATCTATGTTGTTGTGTTATTTTTTTCCTTTTTGTTGTTCTTTTTTTTATAAAAAATAATATTAAGTTTTTTATTTAATGCACCTATTCAAAGTGTTGAAATAAAATAGAAAAGTAAAGAAATAAATGATTCTATTTTTTTTATTTACAATTAAACTTTTGTAAACAGGAAATGAACATTTTCATAAAATCATTGCTTTTGAAAGTGGGGTAAGCCCATTGGGCCCTGTTAAAAAAATGTTTTTTGTTTATATAACGCGAATATAATTATTGCTTATAATTTTTTTATGAAAAATGTAAAATAAGTCTATTATTGCTTACTAATATTTTTAAATCAGTTCAAACGCAAACCATTAATTATCAACAATAACATAATATGCACTTGCCCCACTTTCAAAGTCAACGGCTCATATATTTAATTGTAACAATAAGGCGCTTTATTGTTGTTGAAAATTTTCACCATAATAACATCACTGTGGAAAAACAACAGAGGCGAAATGTCGTCCAGCAGCTGTCGGACGCCGCCGCCCCCGCCCTCTCCGCCCGCGCTAGTACTGAATGATCAAGCCCCCCAGCGCAAAATCCGTTTACCTGTATTAGGAAAGATCATCAAGATTGTATCATGGAACGCAGACGGACCAGAGCTAGAAGAGGCCTGCTCTAAAAATAACATCTTTATTCTCAAAGAGCTGCGTATATGGCGGTACACCTACTACGAATCGTTGCTACAAGTAGGCCCCACGTGTGGCATAGTCGCGTTTTGTATGGCTCTGCATCGGATGATGATGCCCGACGAGATTCTAAGTCACGCCAAGCTGATGGGGTACACCAACCATGGAGAAATATTTAGCGTGAAAAACATGTTTCACCTTTGCAAATTTGCTAAAGATAAACTCAAGCTGGACTCGTTTAACGCCGAACATTTCAAAGGAAAGCTTACCGACCAAAAGCATATCGACGCTCTGATAGACGGATGTAAAATTTTGGTAGCGTATCCTTTTAAAAAGTGTTTATTACGTCCTTTTCTACTCTTCTAAGTACATCATAAATACTAATTTTACAACTATATAATTCTTTAACTACCATTTTAGCTATGATTGTAGTAAAAATAGCGCGCCTTGTTTGAATAACGGTCATTCGGCTCATTGGGCGCTCATCACCGGTGTACTGATCACAAAAAAAGAGTACAACTTAGACAACGTTTTCGTGACGGCTAAACACGGAAGAACAAAATATCTTGCCATATGGAAACTGAAAGACTTGTGCACCAGCAATCTAAACTTGCTGGAAACAAGCGTCAAAAGTTCCAATGATCCTTTCGAATATTTATTACCAGAAGGAGGATTAGATGGACCTGACGGATTATCCGGCCAATTTATTATTATCAAAGACTGATGAAACTTGTGCTATTATACAAATTTTGTATATTGTATTACTACATCATTATTGATGTTAATTAAAATTATATTTATAAATCAAATGTTTTTTTATTTTATACTTGACTTTGTAACCACGTGCTAGTAATACATTCTTAGAATCATTAAAGCTAAATATATATTTTTAAATTCATTTTATGCAAAATTTTAGCAGTAGCTACACTGCATTGGCGACTGCCATTATTAAAGGCTCCTAGTTGCGAAATTCGCGGGATGAGACCAATGTTCCTTCTGCGCAGAAAATCGATTAAATTAAATATTAATAATTATACATAGCTTTTAATTTTCTTTTTAAACATTTTTTCATTTTTAATTTAATACTATTTAAGCAAAATACAAAAATCAAAAATTTAAATTTAACTCGGCCGAGACCTATGCCTTCGAGTAAGCGACCACACTGTCGCAAATTTCATATGCCATCCAGACGGCGTACAGCTGGCATATTTGCGCGCGATCGAAAAATGTGCCAAATAATCGCAATTTTTAAATTGTCATATTATTAAAATTACGCTACTGATAATTATAAAAGTTTGTGTGGGCACTCACCAATACAATATCAATGAAAACTTTTCGGTCGTAAATATTCAATTTACGCAAAATCTTTGTCGACTTTTGCAAAATGCCATAAGACGTAAAAATGTGACTATCTTAGAATTTGTCGCCATCGATTCTAAATAAGAATTCATTATGGTGTGACATTTATATAAACCGATTTAGGAAAATACATAAGGATATTCGAAACGATTTTTTTTAACAAAATCAAGTACCACTAATTATTTAATTTTATATGAAAAAAATATATAATAACGATATCTGTTAGAAGAATATACTATCAAAAACATATTTAATCCCTTTTGGTGCCCTTAAATATTCAAAGATGTCAGTAAGACTCTGTTGAAGTCCCCGATAAGCATGTGGTATTATAAATTTATCACGTGACCACGATACAGCGCTCGACATGCGTGTTAACCATAGGACGCCGACGCGCATACTGAAATTGAACCGAGTTACTCGTTCTATCTCAGTTTGTGAAGCACCATCTCACTCTCGTCACTTAACACGCGAGAGAGCGAAAGGGGAAGTATCTCACCGCTCGCGCTTAAAAGAGCAGCTTTGACTCGAAAAATAATGCCGACAATGTTCGGAAGCGTTCGAAGCTGGCCAAGTCGACTGAATTACCCACACTTTACTTCCCGTTCTCGGTAACCTCGGACAACTTCCGAGAGATTTTAGAGCGGGAAGTAACCCACTATATTCTCCGTCCTTGACCAACCTTGATCAACTTCCAGAGAGTGTATTGCAGGCAATATTGCTTGCAAATATATCAATTCTAATTACATATTTACATCAACCCCATTAGAATCTACTTCAAATAGATTTTGGAATAAAATGAACATTTTTTTCATATTTACAAAAATCTTTAAACCGCACATGTAGCTCGTTTTCTAACAATATAATTTTTTCAACGCAAATTTGAGCTGAAAATATAAATTTCTTTTGCATAATTTTCTACAAATTTTCGCAAGACTGAAAATGTGAAAAAATATTTTATTGCAACTGTTTCTTGAAGAGAAGTAATTTTGTTTCAAATGATTTAATATTGAAAAAGAGTTCATGTACAAGCTTTCCTTTTCCTTGTAAGTTTACATTAAGACAGTTAAGATGTTAAGTTATGTCAGTCAAAAATGCTAGATCCCACAACCATATGAGATCTGAAAGTTCTGGAAGTCTTTCGTAACTCAAAGAAACGTAACGACGATAGACATCATGGATATTATATTAAGCACCTTTCCACATAAAGCCTCTTGATTATGATACAATGTAAATGTATAGATGCCTCAAAATATTTTGATTTAAATAAACTGTTAATTCAACCAATTGAACCAGTGTTAGAACCGATCATATTTTTCGCACCGTCGGTAGTTACACAAGTAAATTTTTCTTAATTTAATTCTAGTTCCTCGATTGTTTCTGACACACTTAAAAATAGATTTTCTACAATTGTAGTATCGTTGCGGCTCTTTAATACTGCTAATTCTTCAGTTACTTTAAGCTGAATTTATCGCAATAAATATCACTAACTGAGCAGTGTGACATATCTTCGCTCTCATTCAGTGCCAGAGAAAAATGAGTAAATTTACTAGCTTTTTCTTTAGGTTGAGAACAGATATCCAATCCCTAATCCTCAACTCGAGTAATTGTACTGGAAGATAAACTGAACTAGGACATACTTCTTCTGCTATTGCTAATACAAATTCGCCATCTATAAACGGTCTACCTTATTGCCTTTAACCACGGCTGCATTCTGGTTTATAATTATTTTGGCTTGACAAATTATTTCTAAGATCTTTCACAGGTTTTTCACGTAATTCTCCTTGGAACTTCTCATATTTTACACCGTCTTTACTAACATAATGTCCTCTCTCGGTGTCTAGTTTCTAAACACTGTTACAATCACGTTTATTATATCAATACTAAACGGTAAATTTAAATATTATATGTATATTTAACTATATTTATATACGCAGGGATTGCACCATGTTAGGGTACTTCCATAAGCATCAGAGATGCTGCAAGAAGGGGGTTGAAAAGAAGGCAGTTTCGGGTCTTCGCTCATGGGAATATAAAACGGGCGCGCTTTACTACCTTTACATAAAATATCTTGCATGAATTTTTTATTAGCAAAATTTCGCCTCTGTTCAGATACACACTAAATATAATAATAATACAATATGATCCGATAAATTTAATGAAAAAATCAAAATGTTTCTATATATATTACTATACATGTGTCATCTGAAACACGAAGGATACTAATTTGCAAATCGATAAATTGTATGTGGGTGTGAAATTCACGAGCTGAACGAAATATTCCCTGTTGCAGGCCATCTATGATATGAATTACCACACCACATTCCACCCCACGAGGTGGCAAAATGGTCATTATGGGTCCGTGGCGTAATAAAGCCCAAACATTCGAAGCGAATTCCTCACACAGATTCCAGGGGCGCTCGAACTTTTGTACATTGTATTTTTATCTCAAATAATGCCTTTCTAAAGAAAAATAACCCAATCTAGACTGCCTTACATTTTGACCGCAAAAAAGTTGTGTACCATTCTTTATGCTTTATATTCGTTAAATTCCTGATCTTATCTTTAACGACAATATGCTATTAAGCCCAATAATACTTAGGTTATGTATTAAGTTAGTCACTAGTGAAATAATACTTCTGTATGATTTTAATTAAACTATACATTGCCGGCAGATATACAGTATTTGGCGTGCTCAACGCCTTTGCTATTAAAAAAAGCAGCTCCACCTGCAAAGTGACATCTATCGATTGTAAATTATATTACATATAATAATTTATAATTAATTATATACATACATGTCACCGATTCCCAGTCTTTGTTGGTTAATACCGTACTCACTTGCATGTATTTATTACCCAGTTCGTACAGCTTTACCCCTTTGTAACGCATTGGGTCTACGCCTGTGTGGCTACAATGTAAGATTAAAAAAATAATAATAAAATGTTTTGAGGAAAAAACAGATTTAAAGCCTATTATTTTATTTTAGTTTTATTTTACATATACTGTAATATAAATACCACATGGTAATAAATTACTGACATATAATTAAAAATAATTAATAGCGAAAAATTGTGACATTGTACAATACAGTATTAATTTATATATTAGATATTATTATTTTAATATAAATTTTCAGTATATTATAATATAAAATGGTTTACTATCCCTCATCTATCAACACGTTTAATGGGTAAAGGCATTCTATAATATATGAACTAAATTGATCGACGGTTTTTAATTATTATTCCTATTTATAAATAAATATTTAATAACTATATATCGTAAACATACATATATCATAATGTATGAATTATTCATTCATATTTATATCATTAAATACATTCGTACTGTTAAAATAAATACAGACAAATTACATAATATTGATTTTAAGCTAATTAAATTAAGCTTATACTTAAACCTAAATTACAAATGATTTCCAAACCAATGAATCGTAAAAAATATGAGTAAAAACTTTACATCGATTTAATTAGATGGCAGTGATTTTTTATTAAAATAAATTATTATAGCAAAGTTATGAACATTTATAATAAATACTATTTATAATATTTTATCTTTTTCGCAAGTTAATTTAGTGCTGGGATGGCTCTTTTTTACCGTGGACTTATCTTTCATTAGAAGAACGAATGTCTTGATGTACTTCACGAGCTTGCATTTTCCCATATCTTTCATAGCATCCTCCATGCCCAATTCTCCTGAATATTTTCTAACGAAGCTATCTTTATCCACGACATGATAATCGTACTCTCTATAAATGTATAAATTTTCTCTAGTCTCCATAGTGCTGCTTCTTATTGCGCTGAACACTGGTGGCACAGACTTCAATCCAGATTCTTTCGATAAATCTTCATAATAGTATACCTAAAATTATAATGAATCATTTTTTTATATCTAGAATAAAAACAATTAATATTATTTTTATGAATGTTACCTCTTCGTCTCCCAAAAAATGGAGAGCAACGTCAGGAATAACGAACATGCTCTTATCCTTTCTTTCATAATCGTCTTCCATGTGTTTGAGCATCATTTCTTTCGAAGGCAAGTTGAAGGATCCTTTGATGATACCGACTGCATATTTAGCCTAAAAATAAGTACACGTTTTAAATAGCAAATGACCTTTAAGGAAGTAGTACGTGTTTTGAATAATAAATTTAATATATAACTACCTGCATTTCCATCATTGGAATGGCGCAACACAGGTGTGGTATACCCATGAAGAACATAGACGGATGTTCAATATTGACTATGTGTTGGTACAGAGGACGAACTGTAATTCGACCGAATGACAAACCGCTGGATGAATCCAAAAATGGATAGTCGTAAGCGTATCCTGAAAATATACACAATTATAATATATATATATATATATATGAAAATAAACTTGCCTTCAGAAAAATATCAATCTTAGTTATGGATGTTTAAGTTTTTAAATGTGCCACCATTTTGCAAAAAAGTGACATATTTTTTTTAGCAAATATTATACGGATGCTTAAAAATTCTATTTTATAACAAAAATTCAATTCTTAGTCAGTAAAACAAAAAAAAACCAGCCATAAGAATTTTGACTTAACCCTTTGAACGCGTTAATCAAAAATAATATTTTTTTTTTTTTTTTTTTTTGAAAAATGCAAATTTTACCTTGACACTGTGCTTAAATGTTCTGATTTTTTCATTTCTATTTATTTAAAATGATATTTTATGTTAATTCACAAAAAAGTTTTTTCTTGAAAATCTTTTTTTTTACTGATTTTTGCGTAAAGAGATAAAAAAATCAATTGGGCGACTTGAGTCGATTTCCGCGTTCAAAGGGTTAAACTTGTTTTGAAGCAAAAAACTATTTTTATGACATATTTTATTTTTTAGCGAATATTGTAAGGGTTATTAAGAGTTATATTATATAAAAAATTAAGTCTTAATCTTCAAAACAAATGAATTAACAGCCTTAAGAAAATGTCAAGTCTCATAAAAGCTTGTATTGAGGTCCGATTAATTTAATATAAAACTTGTTTTCTTTTCTATAAAAATGATTTACACTAATTTAAATTAAAGTTTTTTTTTATTTATTATTTCTTCAATTTTAACTATCTGGGGTACCTCAAAACAGTGATAGATCGACCGCCGTACATGTACGGCGATACTTCTAAAAAGGTTAAAGAAAAAAAAATTTTAGTTATAAAAAATATTTTAAAAAAAGGAGGTGACAAAATAAATCTTCAATTTAAAGCTAGCTGATTTTTCATTACAAAGATAATATATTTTCTGAATAAATTTCTAATACTATTTCATTATTATAGCCATTTCATATTTTATTAAAATATGAATATACTAAATATTTCATTTAAAGCCGTAGAAATTATAAAGTTTAACATTTGTCAATTTAATAAAATGACTGAATAAAATAAAACAAAATTAATTACCATATTAATAAATATAATAGTTTTAGAAAATAATCAGTAAATGTTACATAGTTATTAATGTATGACGTAGATATAATATTACTGATAATTTAATTTATAACATACTAATATTTTTTTATTAATAATATTGAATGTTATAATATTTTTAAGTATTTTATTAAAAGAGTATTAAAAAATGATTTGTATTGCTATTTTTTTTAACTAAAATTGACTATATCTAATAAACAAGATGTTAGTGAAAATTATATACTGTAGTAATTAAATATTATTTTTTATAGCAATTGAGCCATTTTTACCTGATAAATTTTAACTATATATGTAATACTACAAAACCTATGTATATGTACATGTATATGTGCAAATTTACTTACCAGTACAATATAAAATGGTGTCTATCTCCTCTTTGGTTCCATCATTGAATACAACACTATCTTCCTCCAAATTTGCCACTGTCGTTTTTTGCACATAATTCTTAGGAAATGGGCTATTTATTGGCGGACCGTGATGACTGACGATCACTTTTTTAGCATATTTTGCCAATTCTATTGATATATCTAGTCCTGATGGTCCAGCTCCAATGATTAATACTGTTTTGTTCACATAAGGCTCAGGAATTCTGTAGTAACGGCTGTGAATCTGTTCTCCTGAGAAAAAAATCAATGACATTATTAATATTTTTTTTACTTTCATAATAGTATGTCTAAATAATCTTAATTTAAATGTATTCTAAAGATTGATATTCATATTTTATTTGATCAAATCCGGTTTTTTTTTTTTGAGAAGTTCGTGTACGGTTAAGATGTGAGAAAGTGTTATCGGAGAATTCTAATCCAATAGATTATAGGATAAATATTTTTTTAATCAGTAAAAAATTGTATAGGAAGCAAATATATTATTTACGCAATATATATTATTAATATGTTCTTGTTATATATTTGTTTTAAATGACTTTATAAGAAATGTATTTCTAATAAAATATTATATAGAATGAAAAAGTCAGTTTCGGAATTTACTGCACTTTTATTGTAAAAAAACATTCAATATACCAATCTGTTTTTTAAAGATTTACTCTTAAAACTTTGTATTATTGCTATAAATTATAAATGAGCAAGGCAATTTAGAAGTAGTTTAAAATTAAAATTATATTCTAGAAAACTCTAAATATATTAAAAAAAAGCATTAATTTAGATAAATAAAATGTTAATTTAGATAAATAGTTGTGACGTCTAGATCCCAGAAGTCACAACTATTTTTCAATAATAACATTCTAAACTATAGAATCAACATTATACATTTACTTACCTGCTAGTAAATGACAATAAAAAATTATCGATTAATATTGATATACTGCTCACAGTATAGCAACTAATATTGATTTTGGATATAACAAATCACAGTTATGCAGTCATTATATTTATAAAATATAAAATAACATACCTTTAAATACATCTTGACCTTTATAAATCGGTTTAACATCTTTGGTGAAATGTCCATTGCATACAAATACATAGTCAAATTCCTCAGTTGTGTCATTACCACTGTTCAAATTTTTATAAGTGATATTCCATTTTTCATCCTTTGGTTTCACAGATACAACCATATGCCTGAACTGATGAAAATTTATACATAGTACACTTGAATCATATTTTACTATAATATAACTGCTAACCTTTATATACTTCTTGATATTGTAATTATCTGCGTATTTCTGCAAATATTGCAAATATTTCTGATTCGGTATGAAACTCTTGTAATCATTAGGCATCGGAAAATCAGAAAATTCCATTATAGGTTTTGGAAGATTCGTTCTACGTTAAAATTATAAAAAAAAATATAACAACTGTCCATGTTTATATGTAATAGTATAAATACCTTAAGCTTTTGTATAGAGCACTGCTGACCATGTTTTCATAAACATCATCAGATTCTTTCTCCGAATATATCCAAGTTCCTCCAACGTCATTTTTTATTTCAAAGCATACGACCTCAGCTTGTGGAAGTGCATTGATTACTTGTCTAATAGAAATTATACCACCAGCTCCACCTCCAATCACAGCAACTCGAATTTTCTACAGAGATAACATGAATTGATTATCAATCAATACATGTATAACTTTTATTTAAAATATTTGCTTGCGCAATAAAAAAGTGCATATATTTACCTTGAACACATAACTATCACTAAACTTACACATCGACAATAATACTATAATTGATAAGAAAATAAGATTTGGCTTAGTCATTTTTAAGCTTTTATGTAGATTAATCGATCACTTTAAACAATGATTCAGCTAAACTGTGTTTATGTCATGAAAACATAACTATTGTTGAAAAAATGCAATAGCAACTCCACTAAAAAATTTGACCGTCCGTTTCGGAGTACTAATGTATACTGAAAATCGCCGAGCGAATTTCCTTTATAATATATATACTAATTATTTTATCTTTTAGTTTGTTATAGCAACTTGTTTATTGATCCGTTGATGCCCCAGCGCAATTTATATATAATACAATTATTCGTTGATGATTTTTTCAATTTAAAACTCGATTAGATTTTGCATATTGTATATATTGATTTATTATATGTATCATTGAATTTTTACTCCAATTATAATATAAATAAATAATAGTTCTTTTCAGGGTTAAGTCATATTTTATTTTATTTTTAAAAAATATATAAGTGCTTCTTATTTTTTTGATTAAATTTCATAACATTGTTTAAAATAAACTTTCTTACAATTTTAATTTTATATTATTTTATAACCGTCATAAATTTAATAAATTTGTGTAGTAGCATTAATGGGTCATCATGAGTTATTGATAAGATTATAATTATTATGACCTTAAAATAATATCGAATCAATATTATAATTGTTTACATTAGAAATTTCAGTTCTTTTTATCTTACTGCTATTAAATTAAATTTCCAATTTGATTAATATTTATTTACATATTTTTTATTACAATCAAAAATAGCATAATATGCATAGAGGCAGAAAGGCAAAAAATAATGTTGTATTAGAAAGCTCTGAATATGTTTTATGTAAAAAAAACAAGTTGACAGTGCAACTAAAATGTTTTTTATTTTACTTTCCTTATAAAATATTTTTAATATGAATAATAATAAAAAAATGCAAAATAAAACATACAGTGTTATTTATATAATATATATTTTATAAATTAAATTTTGAAGTTAGTTTTACTTTAAGGCCTTACTTAAAACTAATTACTCTCCCCCTCCCCTCCTTTAATAAATATTATAATTTACTCTTAAATTTGCACTTTAAGATATAGCAACTACATGTTTCGCGGAATAGCGTAGTCCGTAACGTTTCAGACTAGTAACTCTGAGGTTACTGGTTCGAGCCCCGGCAGCGGTACTCAAATTTTTATTTATAAAAATGCGCTATTAATAAAAATCAGACACAGCTGCAGTACTATTGATTATATTATATTATATTACATATACAGCAATTTTAATTTTAGTTATATTATATATTTCTTTACTTTCTAGGCTGTAAAATATATGTTTAAATAAATATGAAATAAATTATGATAATAATTCAACATTATTTTAAATTATTCTTCTTAACGTGGCCCTTTTCTTTTGCACAGTAGTGTATGTAAATACATATATTATATAAAGCGCGATATAAACTATCTTTATAAAATGCAACGAGCAAGAATAAGGGATACAATTAAGGGCTTTCTGCAGTCCACAGCTCAAAAATCCCGAGCGTCAACGGATTGTTGACACCACCAAAAATGTTTCATTGTATATACGCTACCTCTATAATGCAATTGATTAGATCTTAATACAAATACAGACATCTGATAAATTGAATCATATTTGACAAAAATTAATACTTTGCTTCGCTTGGATTGCAGACAATGAAGGACGCTGCAAACTAACATACCGTACAGGACGTAAATCGGCAATAAATTATTAAAGCGACATGCGCTCCGCATAAGGAAATCGAGCATCTAACTCGGAAACATACTAAATCATCATCCCTGCTCGAACATCCTTGATATTTCTAGTTCAATCACTTGCGCTAGTTAAGAAGATCTAAAAGATTTTAGAATTAGATATTTGCCAATGCTGAAAGATAGCCGGTTATCGATTTAGTTCTTTATCAGAAAAGTGTTGATATCATATACTCGTATGTACACGGCCTAATTACATATGAATTATTAGAGTATCTTAACATAGTTTCAATATTTAACCATACAGTTAACTTATACAGTAAAATAAAATTCCCCTTTTACATATAGTGCTAAAGGGGAATCCTCATATATTTACATAATTATAAATAAAAACAATGATAACCCTTCTCGTGCCAATTGATACGATAGTCGTAAATTGTGAGAAATATAATTGTAATAGTTAAAAATCGTAATAAATCTTATTTTGAGGTCAGATTTATTAGCTTGAGTTTCCTAATATTATATTACACATACCTACACTTAATTTACATATTTTTTAGACATGTAAATCTTGATTGACTTCCGTATTGTAAATAGGAAAGTCTTCAAGGTACTACCTCCGAAGAATATTCATACAGTAAATATATAAAATAGAAGCGATTCTGAAATGTTTTGAAACATAAAAATTTACATTATTATATTAATTAATCAGACCATGAGATTATTATAAACTAAACCAAGATTTAAAGATTTTAATTTATAATATTAATACATTTTTTATTCACAAGATATAGCATCACGAACAGTCCCGAAGATTTTCACTTAATAATTATTTTTCATAAAGTGGAAAAATTTATTCGAAATTCGGGCAATCGATTGATATATAATATTTTTCATTTTTATATGAATAAAATAGATATTTCCTGAAACTAGATCTACAATTCTCCATGTCATCATGTCTCCAGGTCACAGTGAAAAAAATATGAAATGGTTTTCATTTTCGTTTATACAATAAATACCTGAAAGATTTAAGTAATAATTAATTTCTATCATATCCGAGAGACCAAAATTAATAATAATTCATCTAAAACGGTACAAAACGGTGACAACTTCTCTCGATACGGGAATTCAAGTAGACGTCGTGTATGCAGATTTCGAGAAAGCCTTTGACAAAGTTTGTCATAGGTTATTATTAAAAAAATTGTCGAACCTCGGTTGCTCAGAAATTTTAATTCGGTTATTCTCGAGTTATTTAAGCAATCGTATACAGTCTGTAACCTTTGGTGTACGATTGTCAAAAGAATATTTTACGCCTCGGGGGTTCCTCAAGGATCCAATCTGGGACCACTGCTTTTTGTGTTATTTATTAATGACATAAATACAGCAATTAAAAATTTTCTTCTGTACGCAGATGATTTAAAATTATATAAATGCATTCGATCTGTTGTGGACTCCTTCTCTCTACAATGTGGAGATAGGCTTCCATTAACCGTCTGCCTTTTAGTGTCGGAAAGTGCCATACTGTGTCATTTTCTCGATCCCGTTCACCATCAGCTTATTTCTACCATCTCGGTGGTAATATTTTGACTAGAGAAACTTCCACTAAAGATCTCGGAATCACTTTCGAGAGCAAATGGAGGTTCTCTCTACACATACACGACGTCTGTGATAAATCTTCCAAGATGCTCGGCTTTGTTATGAGGAATGCCTTTCACTTTGACGATCCGTCAGTTATTCGCATCCTCTATGACACCTTAGTTCGTAGCATTCTTGAATCGGGATCTATAATTTGGAATCCCCGAATAGCCAAATATTCCCTTTTAGTGGAAAAAATTCAAAAACGGTATTTAAGATACCTTTACAAAAGGACATTTGGTTATTATCCGTACTTATATCCCAGCGCCTTTCTTTTATGAGCTTTGGGATTTGATTCGCTGAGTTCTCGCAGAAAGCTGTATGTCGCTAAGCATTTTTTTTAAATTACTAAAAGGTGCTGTCGACAATCCAGCTTTGGGTTCCGGAACATTTTCGAGAATCACGATCGAGACCTCTTTTGATGGCCGTTAGGGCTAGGACATCCGCACTTGCCGACTCGCCTATAGCTGTGGCCTTCCTTATTTAATGTTAGCTACGAGGATCTGATTCAGTTTGTATCATTTAATTTTGATATTTTATAATTTTTTGTTATGTTTAAGTTTTTTTTATGTATATATACGTTTTTTGTGTTTTATAAATTTAAAATTTGTTTTCGAGCATCGTGGCGCATTGGGGTAACCTGTTAGGCCACTTTGGTCTTAATTTAATTTAAAAAAAAAAATTATAATTTTGCTCGATTATTACAGATTTGCTTTTCCTAGATTTTTCTAACCTCACGGGTGAATATTGACATATATTAGCTGTAATCTGTAATAATAGTATATAACTAGTAAAATTATTCTCCTGAATTACAGACTTTAGGTGTCTCGCTACTTAGTAGTTATTGATTGTGTTTACATAGTATTTTTTTATTTAATTTTCCGTTAGCTCAATGTGTTCCAACGTGGTTAATCAGAACCAACTGAGTAATCAAACAATACTTACAAGTACTAACCCACAGACTAAAAAAAATCTAGGAATCGGTGGCGCCTATATAATTAATTTTTAACTAGAATATATTATAATTTACAATCAATATACGTCACTTTGCAGATGACGCCGGTTTTAATAATAGCTCTTTTTTTATAAAATAAAAATCCGAGTCTACTGCAGTGACCTATGATAGATTCGGACCTTATGGAGTGTTTATGTTATTCTGACTCTTAAATAATAAAAAAATAAAGACTTAAACTCCAGAAGCTATTTACAAAGCACTTTATTTTAGGATTGACCTGTCAAGTCATGATGGTCAAATTTATTATAATGTCATAGAAGTCCCGCACCTGCTCTGGTTTTCAGCACCCAACACAGGCATAATCATCGATTTGTTATTTTTTTAAAAGCATTTTTCTTTGATGAGTTCATCACAAATTACGTTTTCTTTCAATGCTTTGTGTCTTCGCTTTCTGAATATTTCTCCAAACTTATTTTGTTATAGTATTACGCGAGTTTATCAATAGGTGTCACGGTTATGTATAACAAAATTCGGCGAAGAGCCTTGACCCAACAGTTTTAACGTTAAACATGAGATCCACGACTAGTTTAGAGTTTCGAAAAATTTTCTACGAATAAATAAACAAAATATTTGCTTTTATTTCACAACGCAAGCGGAAAACACTTTCGAAGGTAACATCGGTCTCGCGGTCTAGGGCGTTTGTCAAAATTGCGGTTTCGTCACGTATAGGGTCGTCTAGTTTTCCTTGTTAAATTCACACTCGACTTAACTCACAAAGAGATGGTCACTTTGACAAAGTTTCGTTGTGTTTTAAACGAACACTACTCGACCCTTTCGTTCCATCCTTATTATAACACAAAAAACATCTAAATAAACTTCGCATGATTCACATTTCAGCTCATTTTTTTTAAGGTTTTTCTAAAATTACGTTTTACCTGCTCAAATACCTTGTGACGTTGACATCGCTCACCTTGACAGAGCTTGGTTAAAAATAATAATTATCATAATTTATCTCAATACATGGAAATTATTATATGGTATAGTAAATATTTACTAATGCATTATTACATTATATTTTTAATAAGCTCAATAGCAAATAGAATAGAAAATAGGGAAAATATTGAAAATATATTTATAAAGAATTTCCCACTATGTACGCATTTTCCGCCTCTATAACTACGGTTTATGACCTGCGTATTTAAATTTATTTTTATCAGTTCTTAATTAACTTTGATAATCGAGCACTATCAAAATTAACACATATTTTTCATTTTATTCTAGAGCCATTCACACCCTTTGAAAAGTTATTCAATAAGTGGCAATCTATTGGGGTGACTTCAAATTTTTCATTTAGCAACTTTTGAATAGTTAGTAAGATAATTAAACCTTAACGACGATTAAGTGCGGAAACCATGCAGTTATTAATGCGTTTTGTCGATTTTTTGACAATAATTCTCAGCTGCCATGCTTTCGCCAGGATTTGACAAAAAGTTGTAAAGGATTATTTTAAATAACCCCAACATCAAAATCAAAATAAAATTTATATCTGATCCCACATATATATCTTCAGACCAGAATTAATTTCGTAAGTGATTTTGAAAATTGAATATGTCGAGTACTGATATCGTTTCAAAATTTCTTATGCATTTAATTTGTCAAAATCGAGTGAAAAGTTTGGGAACCGTGCTGCTTGGATTCTAACAAATGTACGTATAAGCATATATAAATACCTAATTGTTACATATTATTTATAATATAATAAAACGATTATAGTCAAATTACGTCAAAATATATTAAAATTAATGATTTACTATCTTACATTACATTGAAATTTATAATACAAATATAAAATTTACTGGTTTATTATCTGACTCCAAACCTAAAATATTTGATAACTAGTTTGTATTTTAATAAGATTTCTAGTATATGTGACATTTAGAATCAGTATCAGACATCTCTATTTTTTGTAGCGTCTGTAAGACTAGTTTTTTTTATATGGTTGAATAGTAATTAAAATTTCTGTTTAATAAATCATTCATCAGACATATTTTAGCTAAATTATACACTTGAATTCGTTGTATTATGCTTAAAAATTATATAGAATTTGATCATTTTGATGATGTTTAATAAATAAAGTTCCACTTAATACAAAAGTTATTTAATGCTACGTGTAGAATAAGAAGATTCTTATGAATATGTATGTACATATTTTAAATATGTTTTAGTTTAATTATATAATAATAAGTACATAAGTTACGCCTGTTTATGACTTTTATTTATAAAGGAAAAGTTGGTGAATTTGTAATTTTATTTAATTTATTATTATATATTGATTTTAATGCTGAATACAATTTACAATTAAACTGGTTTATTATCTGACTTAAAACCTAAAATATTTGCTAACAAGTTTTTATTTTAATAAGATTTCCAGTATATGTGACATTTAGAATCAATATCAGCCATCTATATTTTTTGCAGTGTCTGTGAGACTAGTTTTTTTTATAAAATTCAATGGTAATTAAAATTACTGTTTAATAAATTATTCATCAGACATATTTTGTCACAAATATATGTTCGAAATCGTTGTACGATGCTTAAAAAAGTATATAGAATTACATAATTTTAATAATATTTAGTATATAAAGTTCCACCTAATATAAAATTTATTTAAAATTGTATATTCAGTGGTATTTGTAGAAGTAGCAAGAATAAGAAGATTCTTATAAGTATGTTTGTACATATTTTAAACATTTTCTAGTTCAGTTATATAATAATAAGTTCACAAATTAGACCTTAGTTCATAATTATAAAATAAATATATAAATATATAATTTATTATTATATAGTGCTTTTAACACGACTAATTAATAACAAATGTTATTGGCATGACTCGAATGGTTTGTTTTTATACATATATTGTAGAAAGTTTTGTAAAAACAGAGCTAACCGAACCGAACATTGACGCTCCCACTTTCTCTCGGGACTTACAGGTATCACAACAGTAATCACCAGAATGCAGATCATCCAATTTTGCGAACGGTTCGTTTTTTAATTTGTGTTTAAATAACTTATATTAGTCGTACAAGTTGTATTTATAGAGATCAGTGAGACTTATACTGTACTAGCTTTATTATGTCATGCATGATATTAATACAATATCAAATGCCTTTAATTACTATTGAATAATAATAAAACAAATTTAAGAGTTAAACAGGTTGCCTGATAATCACTGATTATTTTATTATAAATTGTTCTACAAAGTTTCGTTAGAATCGTCAATTTAAAGTAGTTTTACTATATTTTTTCAGATACGTTTATATATCATATAAGCACAATTACGAGATGTTACTATGAGTTTTCGCCGAAATCTGACGGTGTTTAAATTTCGACGAATTCAATACGTATTCCAGACATAAAAATTACATGTTAAAATATATATAATACAACGTGAATCATATCTTCTAAATGACTTATTAAAATAAGTGTTTGCGATTTTTTACACTGTATTTCTTTTTATTACATTCTATTGTTTTATTCTGAATCATTAAAGCCTAATTTAGTTCATTTTTTTATTGGGTGGCAACATTTTTTCGTTCATGAACCTCGTGACGTCAATTTCTCACTAACCGGTTTAATATGGATGTTAAAAAACGATTGCAAAATAATATCATGTTTTTTTGCTTGTATTTCTACGTGAACTTACTTGACATTGAGCATTAAATACGTATGATAAAGTAATACTCAGATGATCTCAAATATTTAATATAAATTTTATTTCCAAAATTATTTAATGACTTGCAAATCCATCATACAAAAAATGTTAGTTTTAATTATAAGAATGTTATATTTTTGTTAGTTGTTAATGTAAATATAAATATACTACGTCGTTATACACCAATCAAGGACGTTTTAGAGAAATAATAAATAATGACATGAACAACAGCATCATTTATGATTCATATCCAATTCAGAATCAATATCAAACATCTTTTGCTATGTATGTATGTAGAAATGAAACTTTTACACCCTTAATCGCTTTGAAAGAAGATTGGTGCAACTCAAAAATATAAGAAAAACTTGAAATCATCGATACGTTTAGGTTCCAGTGGATTATCTTGGTTGTAAGACAGCTCTTATTGACTGTAAGTATGTTACTCTATAGATGTTACAAAAATACTTTTCTTAATAAAGTACTCAATAAGTGATTGTGGTTGTGAATAGATTTTTAAAGCTTTGTCCATGAAGAACCAGCTCTATTCCCAAAACAATTTTAGCAATGGAAATAATGAAAGCAATTGCCACCAATGAAAAAAATGAGAAATAACATCGAATAATGTGTACCACAAAAATCTAAAAAAACTCAAGGCCCGATAAACCAATAACAATATTAATATTGACATAATGAGAGAGAGAAAAAAATATAAATATATTTTGGTATGTCGTTTTGGTAAGACAGAACATTTTTTGTGGATTAAAATGAAAAAACCTAGATTAAATTATGAAACATGGAATATAATTTAAAAAAACAGTGATTAAAAATAGATTTCACTCTTCAAACATTCAAAGGTATTTTAGCTTTTTCCGCATTAAGATTCATGGTTTTCTTTAAATATAATTCAAGGGGGCAAATTCTCCTGCCTGGCCCCTCAAATGTCGTCCCTGTTTAGAATCCACGTCAAAAGCAATAAAATTGTGCCGTCGCAGTCGGAAACGTTCAGTTATTTTACGTTCATATTAAGCCTATTTATAACAATATGACGACATACCGAATGAAGCCCATATAAACCGAATTTTAACCAATAGGAGGGTACAAAAACAATTATCCCTTCTCAGGGATAATTGTTTTTGTTTTTGTTAGGTTAGGTTTGGGTTTGAATAGCAAATGGACGTTTCGCAACTGAACATTTTAGAGCAGCATTTAATTTCACTAGCACCTATCAGTTAAATTATATTTTCACTAGTAGAAATACTCATATATATTCACTGGTGAAAATTTATTTGGACTTCACTAGTGAACATATAACTTTACTTAAAAATACACATTCACTGTAGAAATTCCCCGGTTAAGTAGGTAATGGGAAATACCCAGCTATAATGACGAAAAGTTTCTTTTTCATTTCGCACCATTCAGCACATGAATCGACCTAAGAAGTTGTCGTGAACCGCGGGGCTTTTTAAATGCGGGGTCAGGTTTCTGGAACACGCTGAACCCTCCTTGAGCCGGCCCTGCCCACCAGCGGGCGATATTACCCACTTTGAGAACCTATGATTTAAAGGATCACAATATTCTTATACTGAATCTTGTGCGGAACCATTTCTTCGTATACGCATTTCTACAGTTCGTACTACGTACAAATGATGTGATATAAATTATATATATGTATATATAGATATAGATACGTAGGTGGATTGTTCAAGTCATAACGTCGCAGAATGTCCAGGACGTCTTTAAGTGCAAATTAACTCCTGGTGGCTCGGAGGTGACGACTGGGCTGAACTAAAATGTTGACGATTGAAGTGGAGAGGCTGTTTTATCATCATGATTACAATCACATGCAGATTTAACTATTGTTATTTCACTGGATGATATCGGATTGTTACCAGCAACATTTGGTAATATTGCTACCTTATCATTCCTATCCTATAATGTACCCACGCGCATGCTTCCTAAAACCATGTGTCCTCTCTGTTCTAATATACAACGAAAAAAATTGTTCTGTCATTTCAGTGTGGATTCTATAGATATTTTTCTCGCTTATCCCTATATCTAGATACCACATGTGTTGTTTTAATATGTCTTTAAACAGTTATTATTTTATAATTACATTTACCAAAACAGTAATTTACTTATTTGCGTTTAGTTTTCACATGTTCGCTCCACCGCATTTTTGCGACATTAGCATAAGTTAAGACCTCTCAGGTGATTGTTATTAGTGATGTACCAATTTTTCTATTTAGAATTACAAGGAGTCGTTTTTCTTGTCGAAAGTGACGTTAGTTTTAAGCCAATTTCTTTTTCTTCAACAATATTTCTTATCGATAGTCTATTTTTAATTTGCTTTGATATGAAAATATACTATTTGGATAGCTCCGTTATTCGAATGCGTTTATTTGCAATAAACTAAAATGATATTAGCAGACCTGGCTTTTGTACATTATACATTGTCGTATGTTTACTTTATTTGCAAGTTGTTACTATTTTCTCTTGTAACAATATTTATTTTTATTGTATTTCTCTATATGTTCTATACAAATATATAGAACATATGAAGAAATTTGCTGTGAAAAAGTTTTGTATTCTAGATATATCCTAAATACTCAAAGAGACTTAAGATATATCTAGAATACAAAACTACAAGTCTCCAAAATAGCTTAAAAAGTCCTGCTTCTTGTTATCATTGTAACTTATTAACTCTTCCAAGCAGACCACCTTTAAAATAATATTTTATACAATAATATATTTCCATTGGAAACAGATTAGATAAAATAAGAAAAAACAACATATCTTCTAATTACATTACAATTATCTACACCTTATGAACATTTATTTAATAATCATTAATTATAACAAATTGATACTGTTAAATAGTACATAGTATTAAATCATTTATAAATTTTCACACATAAACACGTTTTGTACATCACTCCATTTTTCTTCACCGATCTTCTTACTAATAAAATGCCTATCATCGATTATCTTTAAATCATAATTTCTATACGTGTACAAATCAGCCCTAAGGTCCATCAAGTGAATCCTTATAGCACAATACACTGGCGGTACGCATACAATTCCAGACTCATCAGCCATTTGGCAGTAGTACGATAGCTAAAATAATATCAAGTTAAACTTTCTCTATAATATCATTTGACCTAGATCATGATTCATATTACACGATTCCGATGAATAAGGAAAAGTTTTGAAATTATTATTAAATCAATTAATCTATGATTATATATATATATATATTTTATATTTACCTCCCTCTTCCCTAAATAATGTAGATTATTAACTTGCTTAAATCTGTTCAAATCTCTCGCTGTCATGAACGATTTCATATGTTTCAACATATCATCTTTACTGGGCAAATTAAATTTGCCTTTCAATATAGCCATCACGTATCTTACCTGAAATTATATTATTAATTAGTATTTTTATGTATATGATTGCTATATACATATATTGAGAATTATACTTGTATATCAATCATTGGCACAGCACATCCTAATTGTGGCACTCCAATAAAATACATTGATGTGTGATTTATATTAATGACATGCCGATACAATGGAGTAATACCATGCATTTGAACGGTCAGATCACATGATTGATCCAAAAATGGACAATGATATGAATAACCTAAATATAAATCAGTTATGTAGTGTTTTATTGGAAGCTTTATGCTTTCAATATGAATTATCAATATTAACCTGTGCAATAAATTACATGATCAATCTCTTCAGCAGTGCCATCTTTGAAGAGTACAGAGTTTTCGGTTAACTCCTTCACGTCTGGTTTCTGTATATAGTTTTCAGGAAAAGGACTAGATATGGTTTTATCTCTGTGATGACTTAGAAACAGTTTATCGGCAACCTGAGCCACTTCAATTGATATATCAAGACCAGAAGGACCTGAACCGACTATCAATACCTTCTTATTAGCATAAGGAGCCGGAAGTCTGTAATCGTGGCTATGACTTTGACTACCTATATTCACAAATAAATTCAGTAAAACAAGATAAATGTTTAATATATAACTCACATAATAACCTTTAAATACATCTTTCCCTTTCAGATTTGGTATTTCATAATGACTATAATGACCGTTGCATACAAATATATGACTGAATTCAGCGGTCTCAGAAATTCCAGTCTTTAAATCCTTATAGGTAACATTCCAAGTCTCTTCGATAAGCTTTACCAACGTAACGATGTGATGAAACTGTAATAAAGTCAAATATTATAGTATTCATTATATTATATTATAGTATTACTATTATGAATGAATATTATTTTACCTTTATAAATCTTTTGACACCAAAATTTTTAGCATAGTCGTTCAAATAATCTAAGAATACTTCATTTTTCATAAAAGTCTTGCATTCTTCTGATATTGGAAAGTCTGAATATTGCATTACTTGCTTTGGAAGGTTTGATCTGAAGACATATGCAGAGAATATTATAAACATGTTATATTATAACTATCTTATATTAAGTACCTTAAATTCTTATACATGCTCGTAGTCAATGGCAGTCCATATTCATCCACTCCAATTCTATCTTGATACATCCACGTACCACCGACGTCTCCGTTGATTTCAAAACAGACAATCTCGACATCGGGAAAATTTTTATTCAAAAGATGTACAGCGCACATTCCGGCAACGCCAGCACCGATAACACAAGCTTTCATTGTTGTAGATTGAGTTATAACTGAAATTCAAATCATATAGAATACAATCATAGTGAAAAACTTATCAATAGTGTTTACTTTAAAAGATAATACTTTAATAATCTAGAGTCTATTTGATATATGATTAATGAATGAACGAAAACAATGTACTATTCAGTCAACAAAAATGTTTTCCTTTATATACTGGAACATAAACCATTTTGAGGAACACTTAAACAACAATGTTTTGTGGTTTATAATACAAAAACAAATTTACTACACACAATCATCACAAAAATGCGTAATTTAAATAACAATACAATATTTTTAAACAAAAATATATTACATTAAAAAGATATATTATATTCTAATAATATTATATCCAATTATCACAATACATTATGTAATCTTATCAGAAAATAATTAATCCATATTTACAGTATAATGTTAACTGCTTTTAAATACAAGTATCATTTTGAATTAAAATAATTTGTTTTATTGATTATTATTGTATCTTATAAAAAAAAAACAAATAATCCAGGATCTGTCTAATCGATTTGATGCATGAAAAAAACGTTTCTACAATATATTATTATATATAGATCTACTATCAATTCACAGTTAAAGTATGATATTATTTTTACACGTACGATATCGATTAACAAAAAATGTAACTAATTTAACTAATATTTTAGGTATAATAGTTGAAAACTAAATTTAGCAAAGCTTAAAACCATTATTAAATTTAAAGTATTAATATAAATCGTGATTATACTGTTCGAAAATATTGTTGTATTTATATTGATCAGCTATAAATAGTTTTTTATTATTTTTTATTTGTATATGACATTAAAACCATTACTAGAATATATATTGCCTCACTCGTGACTAAGAGAGTTCTACGCAGATCTTGGTGCTATCATAAATTTTTGATTTTGGGCAAAATTTATGATTTTTCAAAAACTTTGCTATTCTAAAATACTTTTTATTGCATCATATGTTTGAATAAGATAAACTGTGATACATTATACATAACAGTTCGTTGAAATCTAATAATTTTCATTCGAGTAAACTTGTCAAAAATACTGTGGAGACATATTAATTTATTTTATTATGGCCAAAACTAGGCGGTACTCTGACGGCGGCAGAGTGCAAGACATTCTTTGGCGGAACTTGACGGGAGATTAACGGCCAGCGGTACATCGTCCGTCGATCACTTACACCACTACTTTGAATAAAATAATAATGCAGCGACCTAATCTTTGTGTAATCGCCACCCGTCACCAAATTACTATCAATTCGATTTTATTGCAATCTTTACACACAACATCCATTCAGCATCAGATGCCTTTATCTCTTGTTACACTATCGTACGTTTGGCCATTGCTAACTTTATTATTATTTCTGATTATCATTCCACAATGTTTTTAATATTCGGTTATCTTAAAAACGTTTATCTTACATTTTTTCGTTATATGTACCGATCACAATAAATCTTGTTTTAGCTTTAATTTCACTGGAAAGGAAATATTATCAATGCACGGTATATTTGGTAGAAATATTTTTATTTATATTAACTTAAATCTAATGATTTAAAAATCTAAGTGATAACTCTCTTATTCGATATGTTTAGCCATTTTGTCTGTGTTACTTGCTATAAGTGTCATATCCAAAAAAAATATATGACCATATACATGTACACTTATCCCTTGATTTACGCGATTAAGAAAAACTTGTTTTTTAAATACTATATATTAGCTTCTACGCGTGTAGCGCGGCGATGTACAAACGCATGGGTTAATAATGACTTTTTGAGCTTGACCTACATCTGGAACCTCTCCCGCTATCCATTAAGTGTGTCCTGAGTTGCTTTTAAGTTTTAATGTGCACGCTAGATAACCGAGCGTTTCCATTGCGATAGCGACGGCACGATTGTATTGTTTTTGACGTGGATTCTAAACAGGAACTCCCTTGAATTTTACCAGAAAAATGCATGTCAATTAATGAAATACTATGAACTTTAATGAAGTATTTGAAAAATGACCACCGACTGGCCATAATTTGTTAAAAGAAAAATATAGAAATTTAGAAAAAATATTCAGTGGCAAATAAAACATGGATAGTGAAGCACCAATATTGCTGTCTGAAAATTTGAGAACATGATACTCTCTCTTCAGAATTTCTGCAATTTTGCTTGGTTGTTCGGTAATACCCCATTAGGTATAAAATAATAATTAATAATATTATTTTAAATATGTTTATTTTTTCTATTGATTTTTTAAACTGCATTTTTTATAAGCTCAACAATTATTTCATTTATTTATTTGTATTTTTTAATTGGCCTTAACGCAATACCATGCGACTATTGCGCAAATGTCACTCTATACGGTCGTGTACGTATGAAAGGTGGCGCGAAACTGTATGACTGTAGAGAAGCAATCGAATGATATCGTCGAAAGGCGACGATGACGAAAGCTTGCGACAGTCTTGAGGAACAAGTAGGTCGATTTGTGTACGTTTTAAGCGACGATTTCATTCACGTTTACCTTATCTTTTGTACGACAGTGGTTGGCTGAAACGGGAGAAGAATGGCTAGAGGACGAAATAGAAAAGTACCTGAAACCCGCCAATCTCGATCTGTGGTCCGCCGAAAGAACGAGGAAGGTCTGGCACCCGGAAGGTCGATTTCGCTCAGTGTTTGTGAACGAATTTCCTCCGATTGTGACAGCTCTGCAGGTTAGCCAATACAATATGCTTCATTTGCATTCGAAGAGATCTTCATTGACGTTTAGTATTGCCATGAACAATAATAATTCTGTTTATATAGTCGACTGCTTTTTAGTATCTGTTCAATTTTTCATAGATTGGCCAAAAATATATATTTTTTTAAATTTGCAAAATTTTATTTTTTTAGTCATTTAGTTTTATTTCGTGTCTTCTCAGTATATCATTGCTAATTTATATATTATCAAAACAATAAAAATAACATTTTATAAAACAACACATTCAACCCTTTTTGTGATAAAGAAATTATGTTTGTTTTGAGTAGACATAGATTTAATCATAGAAAATGCTTCGGTAAATTCTAATTTTTTGCTATATTTTTGGGTTTTCGTCGTGGTATATTCTAAGTGGATAGATTTTGTAATCCCCAAAAGCTTAGCCTATCTGTAGATACTCTAAAACCAGGCGAAGATTTTTCTATTTGGGATATATTATATTTCACCGATCTAGCATTCTTTTCTCTGACTTAGTAGTAGGATGAAATTTGCTCCATACAATCTTTAATAGATTCAAAAATGTTTTGTTTTGCTTTAAAAGGGTCTTTTCTTTCTACTATTTTGTATATTTATTTTTTTGCAATCAGTCAAAAATTCAAATCTTGTTGTTACAACTTTGATAGATATTATTTACATACTTAGAAGAATAGCAATTAGCAGAATATGATTTCGCTATTCAAATAATTCCATATAAAAATTAAATATCTTATTACATTATAAAATTTTCAGAAAATGGGAAATACAAACATTTGCTTTTTCTCAATAAAAAAATCTTTGGAAGAAAGATTAGTCTTATTTGTATTTCAATTTTAAAGACAACACCAAATATAAATTTTTGAACTCTTTATATTTATTTTTCTAAATAGAAAATAAATATAACGAGTACAAAAATAATTACAAAATTTACTTTTTATCGCAGTAAATTCTCATTTTAACTTACAAAAATGTATCTCTGCAAAATAATAATCCTTATAATATTGAAAAAAAATAACTTTTGGAAAATCCATTTTCTACACCAAAAACATACGTTTTTTCATATTTAGAACCCAAGTTGAAAGATAAAAATATAGAGATATTTAAATATAAGTAATTTTGATAAATATTCATGATTAGTTTATTCTCTAATTATGAAAGAGGTTTTTGTAAATATTGTTCATTATTTGCTCCCGCAGTTGTAGGTGAATGCCGATACTATGGTGAAGCCGGAACTTTGGTTACAAAAGTTCTGAAAGCATTTTTAAAACTTCTCGGTAATGACTGAATATTGGAAAGATACTAACGAAACAATTATCATAAAATATCAGCTCAAACTAACTGCAGAAGATTTTTTACGTTATTTTAAGAACAAGCCACAAAACGAAATATCTAATATTTTATCTTCAATTCGACTGAAACAAGTCAAAGAAAATCGTAAAAGATGTGTTCCTACTATTGATATTATTATAACATTTGAAAAACAAAACAGCTTTTAGATTTCATAGAGATGATGGAATTTTAATAAATACTCATAATGAGAAATTAATAACCAACGGAGTAAATTTTTGGGAGATTTTAAAATAAATGATTCGAGAAGGAGATAAAATTCTTGAAAATAACATAAACGTTTTATGAAATCCACAAATACAGTTTTCAATGTAAAAGCTAGATGAAATTTCTGAATTAGTCATTATTGATGTAAATGTTCTTCAAGAACACGTTCATTTTCCATCTGAGACATTGCTGCTAATAATATAATAGCCGTTTTCAATCTAGCTTATCGGCCAGAGGCAATTTATTTTAAATAAATTCGCCACCCTTCTCTAATTGGTCGTTCAACCAAAAAGGGAGGACCACAAAATCCACCTTAAAGTGGCTATGAATATAAATACCGGGACCCTGGCAACCAGAAATCACTTCTACTCAGACAGTTCGTCTGACATACTTAAGTCCATATCGGAGTTCCATTTTTCTCTTCTCATTCACTGCTCCAGCTCGATGTCTAAAATCCAGAGCGACTTACTTTGGGGACGCCTGCGCCTATGGACGTATCCACAGATAACCGCCCCAACCGTTGCATAACAAACAATTTATATTTGTCTTAATCAAATAAAGACCTGGACATAATATATGGTTTTTGTCCATATATAATTAAATTAAAATAAAATCGAGACATGATAAAACATTTTTTTCCATTAAAATCTCATGTTCTTCTAATTTATTAATACATTTTTCTGAAATGGGTTTTACACCAGAATAGTTTTCTTATTATAAAAAAATACACTACTATGTATTTACCATATTTACTATTATTTATATTGTAATGTTAATTTAAAATCACATATTTTTTATGTATTATGTTCAATTTGGCCAATTTCAATTTCAAAATTCCCTGACAATTTTTTGTATCCGCTGTTAGTTTCAGTTGCTTTCTATGTAATTCTAAATTATCGTCTTTTTCAGCCTATAAAAGATGAGAAAACGGGCAAAATTATAAATTGGAAAGAACAAATCAAAGTCGGAATTGGAAAAACTAATGATCTCACTATGAAACGTCCCCCATTACCACCTCACTTGGCCACCAGGGGCAATCCTTCTCGATTGCCATTTTTACCTACCTGCTTCATAGAGGAAAAATTGAAAACACCCACTGTCGATAGGATCAATCTGAATGAATCTTTCATGGGCGAACGTAAGTTATTAAAGCAGCTCGCTCATAGCTAAATACTATTTTTTAATAATTCTTAAAAAACTTACAGATCTACTACGCCGAGAACATGTCTTTAACCGCGGTGTAGACTTTAACGAAGACGGATGCACCCCAACTAAAACAGAACTGCAATCAACAATGGGAGTACCAGAAGAAAAAGTACACAAAGCAACCTCAGAAAGCGAAGACAAGGCAAATGTAGTTGAAGAAGTTGAAAATGTTGCAAGTGACATAGATAAAAAACAGGACGAGACCGATACTATTACCGAAGAGCAGAAAGATCATTTACAAGGTATTGTTTTTTTTTATTGCTTTTTTCCTTTGATTCGGTTTAATATATACTATTTGATAATAAAGATCTTTGGGTGGATGAAAACGAAGCTAACCCGAAATTGGACATTATCGATCCGATGGAACGTATGAAATTGCAAACAGATGAGAAAGAAGAAGAAGAATCGTCTGTGATCGAACCGCTGAATAATTTGCCCATCTTGAATATATCGAAGCACGTGCAAACCACCAAAAGTTACGGCAGCGATTGGGTTGAAATACTGGATACGAGCAAACCAGTAGAAGACTTTGAAAAGAGAGTTCCGAATATGGCTTATAAATATCCATTTGAGCTGGACACGTTCCAAAAATTGGTAAATTAAATTATTAAATCATGTTATACAGTTGATACGTTAAGAAGCTTAGGTAAATTATTACCTAGTCTAAATGAATCATCTGTATTTTGTTTTAGTTTTTTTATAACGTTCTTCATAATGTATTATAATTAATATTAATATTTTATCTAGGCTATTATAAAGCTGGAAGAGCAAGGACATGTGTTTGTAGCTGCACACACCTCTGCTGGTAAAACAGTGGTGGCAGAATACGCCATTGCTTTGTCCCTCAAACACTGCACAAGGTACTTCCTCGGTTAATAGAATTGTCTCTCCTTTTATTATCTAAAAATGTAATCCTTATATGGATTTACTTTCTGGAGTTTCGTAGGGTACCAACTTGGGACCACTGTTGTTTTTATTATTCATAGACGTAACCATTAGAAACTGTCATTTAACTGACTAAAGAGATTTCCATTAAAGACCTCAGAATTAAGTTTGAGAAAAAGTAAAAATTCTCTCTATGTGTCAAATATTCTAGGAAGCTCAACATAGTTATAAAGAACATGTTTCACTTTGAAAACCATCAGTGATTCGTATCAATTATGAAACAGGATCATTAATTTGATACTGATTGTAAAAATAATCCAAAAAAGTCTTCTGAAATACATCTATCTATATAATTATAATTATAACATTACAGAATCATATACACTTCTCCGGTGAAAGCTTTATCCAATCAGAAATACAGAGAGTTTGTAACCGCATTTGGCGATGTAGGTCTTTTGACCGGCGATATACAAATCAACACCACAGCCAGTTGTCTGGTAATGACCACAGAGATTTTAAGATCCATGCTCTACTATGGCGCCGACGTAATCAGAGACTTGGAGTATGTGATATTCGACGAAGTACATTACATTAACGACACTCAGGTAAGCCACTGCCGTGATCCATATTATTATCACTACAGCATTTTAAACATCGAATATAACTTACCAGAGGGGATACGTGTGGGAAGAAGTGTTGATTTTACTACCCGCTCATTGCGGTATCGTAATGTTGAGCGCCACCGTGCCCAATACTTTGGAGTTTGCCGACTGGGTCGGGAGAACGAAGAAGCGGAAGGTTTACGTAGTTTCGACGACCAAGCGACCCGTGGCTCTATGTCATCATCTTTACACAGGTATAAAATCATTATATTTTAATATACCTTGCTGCTTGTAACTATTTTACTTTTATTAAATTAGGAACTGGTGGAAAATCAAAAGATGACATCTTTATGGTTCTCGGTCCAAATGGTGATTTCCTCAGGGGTGCTTATAATGCAGCTTCCAAGTCGATGCTACTTCGAAAAATGAAGAAAGGTATTGAAATTAAAATATATGTTATCCCAAATTTTTGTTATTGCTTATCTTCAGATTCTGTGTTTGATAATTTTAAGGTCCTGTCAACAAATATGCTCAGGAAAAAACAATGTGGATCGGATTGGTCGATCACCTTAGAAGAAATGATAAACTTCCCGTGGTCGTATTTATACTATCCAGAAAAAGGTATGTTTAAAACAATAGTAATATGAGTCTGATTTAGTGATTGAAATAATACCGGCATTAAATTACAATTAGTTGTTTAGTATAAGTCCAATGGCATGTATGTCATGCCCAATATAATTTCTATTTTCTAAAGCCTTTTTGAGTAACTTGATGATAAAATTTTAATTAAATTAAAAAAAAATTGTAATACCGGTAGTATTGAAGGTCGATTTGTGCCACAATACCGGTATAACTACTATTGCAAACTCTAGTCTGATTATTTTATTTCAGATGTGATACTACAGCCGAAAATTTGAGGTCATTGGACTTGACGACGGCCAAGGAAAAGAGTCGCATACATGTATTTTTCCAGTCATGTCTTAAGAAACTGAATAACTCCGATAAGAAGCTACCGCAAGTGACCACGTTGCAATCGCTGCTGGCTAGTGGCGTCGGCATACATCACAGCGGAATATTACCAATTTTGAAAGAAGTCGTCGAGATGCTGTTTCAACTGGGCTTAGTAAGAATATAAACAAAATTTATTTTACTAAAGATCGTATATTAATAATTTAATTTAATTTAGGTGAAAATATTATTTGCAACTGAGACATTTGCCGTCGGAGTCAATATGCCGGCGAGAACCGTCGTCTTTGATTCCGTTACCAAATACGACGGACTCAACTGGAGACTTTTGCAGACATCTGAATATATTCAAATGGCTGGTCGAGCCGGTCGAAGAGGTTGTTATAAATATCATCATAATTTTGCTATCACAAATCTAAGTTTATTTTTGTCTTTAACTATAGGTCTCGACGACACAGGCACTGTAATTATTTTATGTAAAAAAGATATACCAATGAGCTCGGATCTTATAAACATGATGCTAGGAAAGCCATCTAAATTGGAATCACAATTCAGAGTTACGTATGCTACAATGCTCGGTTTGCTAAGGTAAAATTATATAAAACATTTATATCTTACTAGGAGTATTATAGAGGAAAATATTCTTTGAACCGAGAATAATTAAGAATTTAATTTTTCTTAAACTATTACTAATAATAATCAATATATTGCTTATTCTACGAAGGCTGAAAATTGCTGTCAATTCATAATCTCAGTTGAGAGCGGATTCATGATATCAACTAAGAAAATATTTTCATTGTACTTGCCGATTTGTGACAGCAAGCCTTTCAGACCAAAGATTTTCATATGGAAATCATATTCTTCTTTCAAGAATCAGACTATCGCTGTCTGAGGGGCTCTGCTACTACTAATGTAAAGAAAGCCAAGGGAAAACGAAAACCAAAATGAAACATAATAAATAGACTCGTATTTTTTTGGGACGCTTATTACGTTCGGGACTACTCCTGCTTCGTTCGTTGCTCTGAATATCTTCGCGTCCTACATAAAATTAAATAGATTCGTTGAGAATTATTCATGGGGTGCTCACTGTTCTGACTAATGCTCGCTCAGATATTTTATAATATTTTTCTAAAATAAATAATTTATTATCCATTTATATTTATAAATGTTATATATTTTTCAATTCACATGATCATCCTATATTTTTATTCTAATCATTTGATATTTATTCTGACTGAATAATATAATTATGACCATTCATTATTTTAATTCTGATTGTCCTATATTTTTATTCTGACCGTATGTTATTTTTACTTTAAACAATTGATATTTATTCTGACTGAGTAATATAAGTATGACTAATTATTATTTTATTTCTGATCGTCCTATATTTTTATTCTGACCGTATGCTATTTTTATTCTAACCATTCGATATTTATTCTGATTTTTAATAATATAATTATGCTTATTCATTATTTTAATTCTGATCGTCCTATATTTTTATTCTGACCGTATGCTATTTTTATTCGAACCATTTGATATTTATTCTGACCCTGAATAATATAATTATGACCAGGCTGTTAATAAAATGCTGACCTAAATTTGATTTTTATTCTGACCCAATGTTGACTTAAATTCTTATAGTTCTTGTCTGATTTTAACTAAACTTTTCTGAAAAATTTATTTTTTAAATATCTTAGCTAAGTTCGTTAGCCAACCTTATCTGCCATCTGGTTTTAAAATTTATAAAAATATATCATTATAATTTATACATTTTATAAATTTTTCAAAGGTCCTAGAGTGCAACTGAGAAAAATTTAGAACGGCCAAAATTAAATCAAATGAAAGATATTTCATAATATCCATCCATCAAGTTTTCAAGCATTGTAATTTTTTTTTAATTTGTATATTCTTAGGTTCTAAAAATATTCTAAAATCATTTAACCCTTTGACTGCTGATGACACCTATGGAAGTCATTAAGAAAATCGCCAGTATGCATTGGGCATCTAAATGTGTCATGAACCTTTGAGCCTTGTACTATTTTTTTGCTGTTTAATTTAAGGTTGAAAAACACCTCAATTTATTGAAATAATATTTAAATAACTTATAGCATAAATAGGTGCTTCTCTATATATTATCAAATTTCAAAATGGCGCGCAAAAGGGTTAAAAATGCTCTATAACTAAGAAAAATTTAAATTCTTTGCAAGTGATCTTTTTGAAGAATATTATTGTTCATTGTAAATATTCGCTCCGTTCTCCAAGAATATTCACATAATTTTTTCTAATCAAAATTCTTTTATCTGCAGAGTTACGAACTTGTCCATCGAGAGCATGATAAAATGCTCATTCCGAGAATTCGATACACAGACAAAAAACAGTTCGCACAAAGTTGAAATGGATAAAATATTCAAGAAACTATCTATAACTCCCAAGACGCCCAATTACGACTACCTCGGCAGGTTTTGTGACGTGGCACTTCAATATTACGAAGAGTCGTGCGATATCATGCCTATCCTTCTAGCTCAACGGAATCTACACAGCAGCCCCGGCTCTATCGTTGTTGTCAACTTTGAAAAATACGTTAGTCACTTTGGGATCGTTTTGGAGTACTCAGGTCGGTAGTAAGTTTAATTTTAAAAATAATAAGTGTTGCAATAATAAACTTATACATAATTCAGGTACTAGGTCTGCCGATTTCAAAATCTTAGTATTAGAATTTGACGAAGAATACTATAAGACTCCGCCGGACATACTCAATACCAACATGTGGCATTCGATTATCCAATACACAGGCCATTGCGCACGCTTTGCGAAAAACTACAAGTTCCCAAATCACACGATCATAACTGTCAAGTCGAAGAACATCGCAAGAGTGCTAAAAGATAGATTCAAGGGTGAATGTAAATGCGTGTTGAATGACTACGAAGTAAGGAGCCATATGAAATCTAATTTGATGCCAAATAACGCATGCACGGTGGCCGTTCACACGCTAGTGAATATCACATACATGTACTACAACGAAACGGGTAAAATTGATTTCGCGGACTTGGTAAAAGGCTTGAAAATTAATAATGGAGCGATACTGGATTCTATAAAGAGCTTCTTGGATTTAGAGGTGATTTTTTTTTTTATAATAACTAGCTTCACTCATACCATAGACTATGTTTCTTGTGGAATTGTTTTCACCTGCCGCCGAAGTTGAGGAAAATTAATAATTAAAGGTTTTGTCTCAATCATACATGTGTTCAATGCCCTCACAATATTTTAGGAAATACAATAACTTACTAGATAACTAATAACCTCTTTGTTCATTTAAGTAAAATAAACGTGTTGCATCTGGCATCCGAAATATTTATTTTATCGAGTCAAATGAAAACATTAAATATTTATTATCGTACTTTATTTATATTATATATAACATAATTTGTACAAAATGGCATAATGTAAAAAATCTTTTAGGCTGAGTGCGGGTCACTTGTGCATATTTTTGTCGCACCTGGATCTATTTCCTCCTATCGCCTCTAACTGTCCAAAGATGTGACAATCACTAAGGAAAAAATTCGATGAGTACAGCGAATGTTCAAGATAATCGAAGTATGGATCTTGGATCGTTACAACCATTGAACTGACTGGACATGTGCTCCAAAATTATCCTTCATTCATCCCAAGAGAGAATCAGCATAATCTCCTTGTTTGCTCTCTTGGTTTCGGACTGGTGGTATCGAATCTAGAGTACATCTCCAGTAAAAGTACCTAGTAGGCTCTGAAACTGAAATCAACTAGTGTGGTATCCACCTTACAGGACTTTCTCTAGAAGTGAGTCAATTTCATTCATTGCTACTCGGCGATTTTATTTGACTATGCTTTCAATTGCTACAATAGACTTATCAATACTCAGTGTGCCTGACCTATTCTAAAGTCTGCTACAGAACTGGCGCCGTTTAGAAATTTTCTAGTCTACTCATACACTTGCTGGAATAACAGACATGCATCACAATACTGAACTTTCATTCGTCAATGAATATCAACTAGTTAAACTCTTTAACTACTTGAAAAACGAATGACATTTTGATGCATGCTGCAAGTGCGGTGGCCATTTTAAATTACTGCTGCGCTTTCATCTTGCATGCCTGATTTGCACTGCCACTTTTCAAAATATATGTAACAATGTTTTGAATTTTTATCGCACTTTTAAGGGTGCTTTATTTGACTCGCCAGTGTATTATTTAAATTACGTTCCGAAAAAAATATCTTGCTAAATCTATTATATAATACGTTCTTATTTAAATAATTATCTAATTATCTACCAACATGATTTTATTATAGCACTTATAAAATATTTCAGAAACAACTTCATTCGTTCGGATATATTTGCTTGCATCATAACTTTTACAATGAGTTTCCGTTAGTGTTCCGGAGGAAAGAATTGGAATGGAAGTATGAAGAATTGGTAAGGTTGTTGTCTACCGAAGAAATGTCATTATACCCTGATTATCAAAGAAGACTAGAAGTACTTAAAGAATTGAGGTTAAATTTAATATTTTACACTTAAATTAATTATGAATTTCATTTAAATTTTTTTTTTTTTTTTTTTTAGATATATCGATTCTCAACATCACGTGGTGATAAAAGGCCGCGTCGCTTGCGAATTGGGAAAAAACGAGCTTATGATAACTGAAATTGTGTTTAGAAATGTTCTAACAGGTCTCGACGCTACGGAAATAGCGGCATTGCTCAGTTGCCTGGTTGTTGAGGCGCGTATTGAACTTAAAACTCCGCAGAAACTTGACCCCAGGCTCGAAAACAGAATTGTAGAAATTCAATACATAGACGAAGACCTTTCGGAATTGGAAAAGAAATATCTAGTCAGTATAATAAAGAGCTAATGCTATTATTTTTTAGCTACCTTTCAAGTTAAATTCATATTTTAATTACAGGTCGGAGCGGAAGATCCTACTGCTCAGAATAATCGTTTAAATTTCGGTTTAGTGGAGGTCGTATACGAATGGGCCAAAGGAAAATCTTTTTGCGAAGTTATTGCAATTACCGATGTTCAAGAAGGTATCATCGTTCACAGTATTCAGAAACTACACGAAGTGAGTATTACTTTTTATGATTTATCATCGGAATTTTAATCGATGACAGTAATAGTTTTTATAAATATGAAATATTTACATCTTTCTAGGTATTGATGAATGTACGAGACGTTGCTAAGATCATCGGAGATCCTGTTCTTCAAGCTAAAATGGATGAGGCCTCTTTAGCTATAAAAAGAGACATCGTTTTTGCTGCTAGTCTATACACACAAGACGATATAAATTCTAATTTTATCAATTTTTCTAAAAGTTCTAATAGTGAATAAATTTTTTTAAAAATATCAAATACATAAAGCAGTATCAAATGCATTTAAATTTGTAATTATATTTGTAAATTGATATATTTTTATAATTAATAAAAATGTACTGTTTTTACTTTTTTATTTTTTTTATTTTCCATAAAAAATATTACAAATGTTTGGTGCTTAAAAATAATCAATATAACATTTTTTTATTAATTCTATTTTATGCTTTATATATTTTTAAATTGTAATGTAGCAATTCCTAAAATTAAAGATTCAATTTGGTATGATAGATTTTAAAACACGGTGTTAAACATAGACCTACGTTACAGTCTGAACAATAGTATCTACTTTCCCGCCGTACTCGTTTTCCTGTCTCACTCTGCTTGGAACAACACATGATGCATCTTTTTGTGGGTGCGGTTTTCTTTTCTGTCATTGGAATCGGCTCTAAAAAGTGATGTTCCGTTAGGCGTAATGGATTTGCTGTTTTACTCGGACGCTCACCTTTTGACGAAAATTCTGGCTTATGGTAGTTCTCTATGTACTCATCTATGAGTTTCAGTCGAAAGTCTAAATGAGTCATAGCACCACCGTTTTTTGTATATAAAACAAAAGCGTTCCAAAGCGCCTGTTCCATTAGATGAAAAAACATTTTTTTATTATACTTTTTCCCTCGTTTTCTTGCAACTGGATAATTGGAAAGGTGTCTATCAACACCTCCCATTGTAAAATAAAAATCAACTGCCACTTTAGGTTTATTTATGCTGTTATTTCTTTTGATAATTTTTACCGAATTCGTATCATGTATTGTGGAAAGAAAAAATACATCTCGCTTGTCCTTCCATCTCATAACCATCACTCTTCGTCTCCGATATGCAGATATAAATCCCCGCAGAACTTTTTTGGGATACATTAAATTTTTTGGAACACCTTGCCTATTTAATCCTAAAGTTCCATATGTATCAGTCAAATGCAAAACAAGGAGATCTGCAAGTTGAATAGATGTATAAAAATTATCGATAGTTAAACAGTAACCTTTATTGAGCAGGGGTTTGACCAGATTCATTACTATTTGTGTAGATATGGGTAAATGCGTATATTGAGGCTCACTATCAAATGTTCCTTTTCTTGTGTAGATAAAAGATGACCATATGTATCCTGATTTCGATTCACATAAAAAAAAACTTTTCATTGGAAGATACTGTACCCAACCTAATTTTCCTTTATGCAACATCAGACTTTCGTCAATAGTTATATTGCGCTGAGGTTTATACGCATGTTGAAATTTATCATACAGATGTAAATAAACAGGCCAAATTTTATTTAGTTTAGGTTGCGGATGAGTATCAGGATCATACGTTTCATTGTTTGAAAAATGGAGAAATTTTTTTATCAATATATATCTTCTATATGACATCACTTTAGCAAAGAACGGAGTCGAAATGGAGTTATTCTTCGTCCAATACAATTTTTCTTCTGGCTTATGTACTATACTCATTGCCATGACAATTGCGAAAAAAGTTCGCATCTCAGATAAGCTAGTGTGCCATTCATTCCCAATATTTGAAGAGTTTGATGGTCTTATTTTTTGAGTTTGCGTAAAAAACATATTTGTCTCATCTACAATATTTTGCACTAATTCGTCATCGAAAAAGTAATTGAAAAATTGATATGGTCGAGTGAATGATACAATTTCCTCATTAATATGCGAATTTCCTGTAAATTCAAAGGGAGCTGACGATGCTGGTGTATCTGTTTGGATGTTGATCTCTGTCCATCCATCAGAACTATGAGATTGACTGGAATATGTTTCTTCTTCTGATCCTAAGCTCGAAATTGAAGAAGAAGAAGAATCGCTTTCTGAATATTCAATATCCACATCCTCTAATTCATAATCACTCTCCGCTTTGAGGGGCTCTTAAAAATAAAATATAATATTATAAATAATTTATTTTTAGATACACTCAGTTCCAGTCAAACAAATAGTTTGCTATTATTATGATAAATTATATAGCATATAGTCAAACCTTATGAATCGAAATTGCGGAAAAATTCATGTAAGATATTTTAATTTCAATGAATTGATAGTTATGTTTCGGCAAAAAAATTGTATATAATATAATTTATGTAATGTTCGTAATGAGGTACGAAAAATGTTTAGAAAGCAATGTACTAAAAATTTGGTATTCCAAGGAAAATCAACAGAAAACGAATTTAAATAAAATGCCAATAGAATCAAGAGATTATTTAATTATTACTTACACATACTTATATAAATCATCTATTATAATAAATTTCGATTTTAATTATGATGGTGTTTGGTCATAATCTACATCTACTGGCATAATCAAAGTTTAAGCAATGTTATGAATATAAAACTGGATTGGTTGACTGTATTTTGGTCCACTATAAGTAATCAGTACAAAAATACACACATGTCTAACCTCTTTCAATCATATGGACCATTTCGGCTGATTTTATAAGTTCACTTTTCAACAAATCTTTTACGCAAGATATTTCTGAAAATATTTACGTATAAATATTTTATTTTTAGAGCCAAACAAAATAAATTTTATTGATCTGACTGAAAAATATGCAGAAAAAATAATAGGTTTAAAGATTTGGTTTTTAACATTTCTCTCCATTATAAGGAATCAAATTTGGATTTGTCATAAAGTGCGAGTGTTAGTATTGTAGGCAACTAATTAAATGTATATTAAGATGCACTTTAAAATAAAAAAGTATAATATAAAACAAGCTTCTAACCTATTTCAGCCAAGTCATTCATTTTGCTTTGATTATATTCTTCAATGTTATCATTTTCTGTTTTTATATGTTCAAGCTTGAAAAAATAATAGTACATTTTAAATTAAGTGCAGGTATAGATTTTAAGAATGTGGTTATTAAACAAACCTTAACTGTATTTTCTATAATATCAACACAACCAAGACTTTCATCATTGTTTTCAGCGCCTGGTTCTGTAAAAGTCATATGTGTCGCTAGTAAAAGCAATATATTTAATATATTCGCTATGTACAACTTTTGAGCACACATATTATAAAACATAAGGTATTAATTATCGTAAATATGTATAATGATCACAAACCAAGTATATATATTACAATTGCAAACACCAGGTTTACATACCAGTTTTAATATCATGTGAAAATGACATTGCAGCGCTTTAATTTTAATAGGAAGACTTAAAACGTAAACAAATAAACGTCAGTCAAGTTTTTGGCCGAAACGCGAAAAGTTTTGAGCAGAAAAATCTATTGTTGATATTTACTATTTTAAATTATTTTTATTTCACCCTGTTAATCGAAAACTACCTCAATTAATAAAATAAAATTCAATTTTAAATTTAAATATATAATAGTAATAAGTAATACTGTTGACACTAAACGAAGAATCCATATTTTGCTCTTATCTTATAGATAATAGAATGTATACTAAAAAGTAGTATAGTAATTTTTCATTAATAAATCAGATATAGCCGCAAAATAACTGCTTAATACTAAATCAAGTGGCTTCTATAATGTCACAGGTATTTTTTACAAATTTTCGTTGAGCCAGACTCCTGTTTTGTTCACACTGTCACAATTCAGCAGACAAATTTATGGAAGCCGCGAACCCATGAACTTAAAAGTTTATTATTATTATTATTATTATAAACATTTATTCGACAATTATGGTTGATTATTATTATTTACTACCTCATTGTATTATTAGATGATAAATAAAAATCATTTTAAATATCTGAAATCACATTTTTTCAACATTTCTGTATACATTCGTGGTTGCGATCAGAAAATAAGTCATTAATGAGGTTTTATTGTCCATGGAAAATGACTGTGAGACAGAAAAACCTTTATAGACAGTGGTGTAGTATCGCTTGGTTTTCTTACATGGGAGCATGCAATGTATAATTGACTATGAGAAAAACATGGATTCTCCAAATTCAATCTACATACTTATTACGATTGTCCTTGTGATTTATTTATTGTTATTACAAAAGTCAGTTTTTTGACACAATCTACCAGGAGTGCATATGACTGAGAAGGTAGCTGACAATTAATTTATTATTTTAATTATTAGAAAAACTATTTTTTTTCAATTTCTGCAAATTATGCTTAGATACGAACCTTTAGGCCGGTTTCACACGTGCCGAATGGATTTGCCCGGCGCTGTGTAGTGTGGGTGGTGTTGTATGGGCAGCGTCGGGCCGGCGCCGGATGGATTCGTCCGGCTCGTCTGAAATGGTAGGTTCTAACCCATACAACACCATCCCCACTACACGGCGCCGGCCCGGTGCCGGGCGAATCCATCCGGCACGTGTGAAACCGGCTCAAGAGTCGCGCCAAAGCATATTCAGAAAAAAATATCGCTTCAAACTACCGTTTTGTGACATACGAACCGATTTTGTACGGGTTTTTTTGTCATAATCTACCAGGAGTATAGAATGGACGAGGAGGTAGTGGAGCTAAAATTTATTTATTATTATATATAATTGTTTTAGGAGTTTCCAGGGCAGTACGCTCTATGGAATAATAGTATCTATTTACATATACATAAAGCCTATTATTGCATAACCACAGTTCTCAACGGTTCCGACCAATCAGAAAAAATAATAAATATTTTAAATTTCCATGGAGACGCATGATCTTAGAAAATGGTATCTATGTACGTACATAAGTAAAATACACAATGCTCACTATAATGTTATTGTTCTAAGTTGAAGAGCTTACAATGAATAATCATAAAATATAATTTATATAATTCACATAAAATAAAATAATATGGTCGATAACGCAATGAAAAGCATTTTCGATTGACTTATCGATTTAATATAATTATTCGAATTGTAAATAAACCAGGTATGTGTATCAAACCACATAAACGCTAATAAAACGTATATTTTTATCTTTTGATATTCGGGGATCTGTCATGCCGATTGCGTAACAATGATAATAAAGCAGACGGTTATTTAACTGGATAAGTTTAGTTCCATTTTGGCGTAGTCATCTTATTGATGGCTCATGGCTGCTGAAAAATAATTATGCACAATAAAAAGCATCTACAATAATTAAAATCTTGACCAATCGAATTTCTTAAAAGGGTTTTTATTCGTTTTAGAGTGCTTCAACGTTCGGCATCAGCTGTGGATACAGGTGTCACTAAAATAATTTCAATTAATTTTGCCACTTCGGAAAAGGTATCAATTTATTGATTTTTATAAATCGGGATAAGGATTTGATGTTGGGTATGTCACTAAAAGTTTAATTTTCATACTTAACGTTTAATTCGTAAATCAACTTGTCTTAACTTAGCATTGGATAACTTATTTTAATATTTTTTATGTGTTCTCTAAGAAAACGTTGTCTACCCAATTTTTTTTTTTTTTGGTGTACAGTATAAAGTTGTTTAAATATTTTAAAGCTGCTGAATCTGTTACAAATTTTACTAATTATTTTATCGCAGACATTTTTAGAATCTTCTAGCGGTAGTTAGTCTGTCGTATTCTTTTTGTTTTTTTACTTTTTTTAATGTATAGCCTCGCTATCATCTCAGGAATAAAATCAGTAATACGATTCTGTACGAGGTTAAGGGAGAATTCAATTTTATTGAACGCTTTTTCGGTAGTGGTATTGATGCTTAACCCTAACTAGATCTTTAAAAATATACCTAGTTAGGGCTAGTTGGGGTCAGGTCAGGCTAGTTAGAATATCAGCATTCAGTTAAATATGTCACTATTGGTGTTGATTCTTGAAGTTTTTCTGGAGTGATATTGTCTTAATTTTTTATAGTCTTTATGGCCTGACTCTATTCCATCTTCTGACAGTTGGCCTATTGGCTAAAGTAAAGATTTTATAATATCAGCTCCATGTATTAACAATTTGTGAGCACTGGCACTCATTTTGTACCAATCATAAAGTGAAATAGCCATTTGTGCTGTTCCAACGCAATACTTTTTAAATATTTCTTCTTTGACGTAGTGCCCACAATAAATTATGGAAAGTATATTTGAAAATCTTTTTATTATTCTTTATCAATTCCAGTTATTTTGGAAATGAGCAAAGGCTTCTTCAAAAAATTCGTGCTACGTTACCGTCATTGCTATTGCCTCCACCTTGTTTTGGTTTATTAACAACGAGGCCCATTTCTTTATAAAACTGAATCACTATTGCACTTTTTCATTCCTTTACGTTTCCTTTTGTATTTTCACCTCTTGCTTGCCACTGCTGTAATTCCAATTTATATGCAATAAACATTCGTGGCATCTAAAAAGTGCATGTGGTATATAAATACCATATTTGAGTGTCTTCGCTACAGAGTCTGTTCTTTTGTTTCTCTATATCGTTTAAATCTTTAGGAGTAGCCTTACAAACATTGCACACTTGTGAACCCGAAGTATCAGTCAAAATGTTGACAGTTTTTCTATCCAGCATCGTATGTATGAGAGTATGTTTACATTTTATTTAGTGCCTAGAACAATTACTGTGGATTCTAATTGCAATATTTGTGTTTGGACATCGTTATATTCTTCTTTCACATTTTGAACATTTTCTTTTTTATCTTGAAACCAATTGGATATATTATTTTGTTATTTCTGTAGTGGTACAATCATACATAAAATTATGTTGGAATCCGCATATTCTGAATTATTCGCGAAATTTTGTTTATATATACTGTGTCACCACTGCCATCTAGGCTTAGGATTGTTTCACAGTACTCCGAAATGTTCTGTAGAATTACATCACCTGTACTTGTGCCAGACTTGTGCCAGCAGTGGCACCACAGCCTCATTTTCAATTACCCTAATATTTAATAACACTTCCTTTTTGCTTCTACTATTACATGATATGAGGGATAAATATCAGCCCCTCTTTCTTTTGCTCCTAATCGCATCGTTATATACCCTTCTTTTGTCAACCCAAGATCCACTATAAGACCTAAAGCTTCTTCAGGGCTGTACGGTCTTATTGTAGTAGCAGATGATGATGTATCATGCACCACTTTCGTTTTTCTTAATCTCCTGGGCGTAGGTTGGATGGCTAATTTCACAAGTTGGGTTGCAGTTCTCTTGCCTGATTTCACCAAGCTAGAACCTGCAGCCAGGCACAGTTTTTCTGAACTGAGATTTGATACAATTGACTCAACGTGTCTTTGCTTACTGCGTTGAGAACTCTCTTCGGACAATATTTTTGGTCTGCCTCGCCTCTTTTGCTCTAATGGATTTGGTACTGATGACGGAAGCTGTGATGGTTGTACAAGTATCTCCGGGAGTTTCAAGTCTTCGTCAAGCCATTTCGTGTGCTTGTTGTTAAAACGCTCGTACATGTAATTACAACTACGCCATTTCGTAAAAAGCTTTGTGATAAACATTTTGACTACAAGTTTTATTTGCTTTGTACATTGTTCAGAAAGTTCACTAACACCAAACTTGTCCAAAATATACCGTAATAATTGTACATTACACTTTAATGACGATAACTTGTAAAACTGCTCCTTTTTTAACACTAAAAATAGTTCTTTTCTCTTAATCTTCACTTCCTTTAGGGCAGGGTCGGCACAATCTGAAAAGAATACGTTCAATTTAACAAAGGGAGAAGTAGGGGGACTTGTATTTTACTTTTTTATATTAGCTATAAGATATTTTTTTCGAACTAGTAAAAAATGTCGGGTGTACTTTTCGGAACTTTTTTTGTATCTCTAGCTAAAGTTAACATTTTGATATTTTTTTTAAACAAAAATAGTATTTCATAAAACATATATTATATCTATACTACGTGCAACCGTTGTGTTAGCAATGATTTAATATTAAAGTACTTACCTGATGCTTCAATATCCATGTTGAAAACCTTGTGATTTTAAATTTAGTAGAATAGGACAAGCGTAGTTACTACGTCGACAATTCAGGCGCAACTAACCGATATTGGCTGCGCAAAAGATAACCTAACTTTGCACGCACGTGCGTGTTACGTTAACAAAATTAATTCTTACGAAACATTGCGGACTGGTTAATATAGAACGTTTTAAAAATATTTGTGATTAGTTTGAAGAAAATACTTTTTTTTATTTTTGGCGTCGTAATTTATTTAATTGTCCTTGTGTTCGCCGTAGCGACGGCTCGGCTCTCGTAGCTTAGTAAGACACACACATGCCAAAAAAATATATTGAATCTGGAGGACAAAAGTTACTAGTCCTAACAGCGATTATACAAGATAAGTATGCTGCGCCGACCGCGCACCAATGTTCTTGCATTAAATTATAGCGTTTTCGTAAAAAAAATACTGATTAAATGATTAAATGAAATTGTATATTTAAAGCTTTTTAATCTAAATTATTTTGAATAAAGACGAGCCGCCCCTGATTATATACAATAAACGACTACCATGTAGTTATTTATATTTACTATACATTTTAAAATTATTTGCGAAAGATAGTTGATGGTAATGTAATATTGGTGTATGGTGGTGTAGGGGGCCTATTTATATTTAATTACATGTATATTTTCATTTAGATTTTGTTATGGCCAAAACTTGGCGGCACTCTGGTAACACTGGCGTGACGGACTCTCGACTAGCAAGCTCTGGCGCGCTCGCACGCCGTTGCCGGCCCTCACCCCGTTATTTTGTAAACAAACATATAACTTCTTTATTATAAAAAAAAGTACTACTGCAGTGGCTCAATCTGTGTCTAATTGCCACCCGTCACATCTCGTCGACAAAATATTTAAATATATATATCAGCTCTCGTTTAAAATAAAATGTGCTGATAATATGTAGGTGATTGGGGCAACTTAGTTTTTCCCTGGGGCGCTAAATAAGCTAGAGTCGGCCCTGGGTGTAGTGGAACCGGAACGTCGTTCCAATACATTTTCCCACAACTGGAACGCGTTCCTGTAGGATATGTTTAAAGATCTGTTCAAAGTTCTAGCTTAATTTAATGGTTATCGACAACACATTTATAAATACCAAACTAAAATGTAACGTTAAAATAACCTGGATAATAGTCACATAAACTGAAATCTTATTCACCCTGAAAGGGTATAGCCAAGCTACTATCTAGCTTTTCGCAGCTTTATACATTATTATTTTAAAACATGATTTTTTAACAACGAATTTTCGTAGATATTTTTGAAAAGTAAAAACCTGTAGTTTGTCAATGTCATTGAAGGATCGCCTAACTTCTTAAATACATACCTGCGGAGTATTGACAATGTTTGACACGTTCATGTCTTATAATTTTTTATTTGTTTTTATAAACTTTATTTTTTCTTTACATTAATATTTGCAGCCCCCGGGCAAATGCCAAGTTTATCCTTCCCCCCCCCCCTCTATATCTGGGCCTAGGTGTAGCATTCCGGTACTTATTTTTTTACCACTACACCAACAGTAGATACAATATTATTCAAAAAATATTAAGATACATACTAATTAATAAAATAATTGAAATAGCAAAAATATTATATTTTATTTTATTATAAATGTGGAAGAGCCCTTAAATTATTTCATTCTGCATTGATTATCCCAGAGTTTCTATCTTCGTTCATCGTAATTATTTTATCGTTAGAGTATTTTTCCATCAGTTCAAATCCAAGAGATATGTGAATTATTCTAAACGTTGAATAAAGATGAAACATTAAAACTTAATAGATAACTAAATATTAAATAATTAAAATCTATAACAAAAAACTTACAATGTTAGTAGCAGAACGAGCAATTGTGTCCCTATAGTTAAGACGAATATTGCATTCAGGTAATCTGTATCAAATGTAGCTTTGTATAGTTGTGAATATAATGTAGCGGAAAATAAGGCAACAGCATTGTCGCACACAGATAGGAACGCAAATACCTTTCCTGAAACAAATCATGAAATATTAGTCTATAAACTTATTTTAAAATACTTGAATTTGGCATTTGTCCATTACGCCAATGTTTCAATAAAGGTGAATTTGGTTGATGTCGCCATATTTTGCTTAATGATTTTTTTAAATCCTTTTATTTTTTTTAATTTGAAAATCCATGACATAATTTTCATGCCATTAATTATATGCTGGCAATGACATAGTTATATTCCCAAGTATGCTTATTTTAATGCGAATAAAATGATACATACCTCTTTCCTCAATAGGTACAGTTTTCGATGTCATAGATCTAAGCACAGGAGCTACGCACGGTCCTAAGGCAGCCAGAAAAGCTCCGAAGTAAAACAACTTCGAGGTCTTGGCAAAGGCGAACACAAATCTTCCTGCGGCGTGTGACACAGCACCGATTATTATAATCGTCTGAAACATGATTTAACGCATTCACAGTTAACTTAAATGCATGGTAATCCATGCCACACTGATATTAATGAAATAATTACTTGTGTGCAGATTTTTTATAGATAAAATACATTCATTATTTAAATTTTTCATTTTATTTGTTAAGCCATTTTCACACGAAAGTGTGAAAATGGCTTAACAAATAAAATGAAAAATAATTAATTCTAATAATAAAATCTAAATATATTTGACAACATCAATTGTTACTGAAATATTAAAGATTGTCAAAAAAATGAACAATTATTATGAAAAGAACAGGTAGTTGCAGAGTTAGCCAATTTACAATTTAAGGCCATTGATATTCAAAAGGTTTGAGAAGAAACAGTACTAATAGTATTAAAAAATAATATTCACCGTGTCTCTAAATTTTAAATACGAAGACATCAATGGAATTCCAATGAGCATCAATATCACGTAAACTGAGCTTTGGAATGTTTTAAATTTGGAATATGTATTAGCATCCCAGTTGAATACTTTTACCATATATAAATACAGCATTGGTTTTTCATCTGAAATATGAAACAATATATATTTTTGATGTACGTTGTGTGTTCTTCAACAATCCAATACATACTTCTTTGGAATGTGTAAAGGATCATGATCGCCATCATTAATAACAGATAAGACCTTCTGTATCCCGGCCGCTGTTTTATCAGAGTCTTCACTGACTGCTGAATGTGAGCTTTATCGAAAAAGTCAGTGAATAAATTTCTCACATTAGCGTCCTCCATTGATTGATGTTTGACTGTCGTTTTCCATTTTAGGCAAAAGAATGTATATATTATTGCACAAAGCATAAGTGACGCGTTGATCGTAAACATCAATGAAAATGATTTGTGCAATACATCATGATAGAGATAATTTCCTGGAAATAAATATATAAGATATATTGTCAAACTAACAACATATCATCAACTATTTATAGCACAATATGGATGTATACTATTGATGAAAATAATATTCACGTTTAAAACCCAATTATGCTAATGTCTTTTATTAATTAAATTTCGCAATTAAAATTGCTAGGATGGGAGTAACCCTTACTGATAAATAAAATGATCACGAAACGAACTGTATCATTGATGATGGACAAAGAAAATGCGATCTTATATCATTAAAAAATAAATGATTGACATTGAAATGCAAATTGAAATATGAATGGATCACAGAAGAACAAAGAACACCATACGCCATTACATTATGAAATGATCCAGAAGCGATTCAAGAATTTATTTACAAACTGTGAAAACTTGAAACTAATCAGTCAGTGAATGGTTAATCCTTCGTCAATTGACTCCGAGAATCTCGACCTCAAAACGCAAGAACTTTGAGCTGCAATACTTGTATTGATAAGACTACACAACTTCTGACTCTGTCAAAGCAAGATAATGCTTCGTCTTGATGTCGAGGCATACAAATCAGCATCAATTGATCTACCTCTACAACCTTTGATATTCACCTAAGTGATTCTAGGATTTTAGCTATTATTACACTCATATACTTTAAGCAATATATTTAGTTATATTACCTAAAGCAACGCCGGTTGGTATAGTACTCAAATAGCACACATCTAGGATACCGATCCTCAATGTCCTGGTTTTTGATGTTGTGATATCAGATATGTACGAAAAAGCTGATGCAAAAATTGCAACATCAGCTCCTGTTAAGGCACTGGGTAGAGTAGCAAAATAAATAACATACTCTAAAGGCCAGCTTTCTGAAAATAATATTAAAAATGTATAATAGATTATTGTAGTAATAAAATGAATACGGAACTTACTCTGAGTAGCTGTAACTATTATCATAAGAGAGTAATATAATTTTCCGATCAAGCCCGAGAGCATGATACCTTTTCGACCTCTTTTATCACTCCAAGCTCCTAAAAAGAAGGCGAGAATTATGGGCACAACGTGCCCAGAAATCCCGTTCCACTGGTGAAACGTTGAGACTGTGATCTTTGAATGAAAACAATACAAACTGCTTAAAAAGTATTTTTCTACTGAATTGAATCACATCATTATATATTTACTTGAACTTTATTGTTGACTGCGGAATTTGAGACGTTGTGCAAGTTAAAGCACACATCATCACCTTGTCCGTGATTCACCGAACAAGCTTTGTACACAAAAAACACTTGCTCGACAACGGAAGTCAGCATGAAGGCCATCATGTACAGGAACATGACAGGTTCAACAGATACCTTCGATAAGAAACAAGTCTTCATTTTGCCGTTAATTTTATATCTGCAACCAAAAAATCATATAGTTGATAAATAGAAAAAATAAGTGTCTAAGAACTGAAGAATGAAGAACCAGAGATGGTTTTGAAGTAGATTTATAACAACTCTTTCCAAATGTACTGATTGCAATTAAGAGTACTATTGACTTGACCGGCTTCAGTTACTAAGGTAGAGAGAATTTTTCCAAATAAAAATTAATCAAAACCTACCTGCGATCAAGCGCGAGTCAAGAATAATTGTATTGTTTGCCAATCGAAGTGCTACAGCAGAATTTAACTAAAATAAATGCAAACATTTAAATAAACTCCTAGTTTTGCAACAAATATATTATCTTTAACACATTCAATGCGGAGAACACAAATCCTTTAAACATGTTATTGTCGTATTAAATGTATCAAACAATCTGTTAAAAGCAGAACTATGACATAAGCAGAAAAATATTGTTCAGTGGTCCAAATCTAAAGAAATAATATGTAAATACTATTATTACCTATAAAAAATTTATTACATTTACACAATTTCGGTTACAGATAAATAAAATAATTATTAGTCTTATATGATTCTTTTTTATTAATCTACACTAACTTTACAATCATTTCAAATTGGTTATATACTAATTTTTAATATGGTAAAATTTCAATGATGAATCATTACATTAATTACAATGCTTAGAAACATTTAAGATAGTAAAAACAATATTAATGAGAAGTTCATATTAAAACTATAGAATTGTATACCTTACGCCGAATCTATGAAATTACTCGATGCATGAAATGGGTAAAACTTTGCCATATTCATGAATTAGGCAAATTATCTGCAGAATGCATGCATTAAGCCAATGAGATATTACCGCTCCGGTAGTGTGTTTTGAAACTAAGCCAAATGTCATTTTGACAGTTACGAAACCACGTTTTTTGAAGGGTCCAATTTTTTTGTTCCTATAGTGTAGGGCTGCCATAACTACCGACCGGGACGCATACCCCTCCCCCCCCCCCCTCCCACAAAAAAACTTTTATCGACAATCATACCTTTATTATAAAAAATTGCACAATATTTAAAAAAAAAATCAATACAAAAAACAATTAAAGAAGAGATTGATAATAGCTATTCCAAGAGCAAAATGTTGGGATTAATGGTGAATCATTTTGGAGCACTCAGTTTGACTGGAAAAATTTGATGTTTTTTTGTGAATGCGTCTGTATCAAATCTAAAATAATATAATATAAATTAATGGGCGATCTAATTTAATAAAAGCAAATAGAACCTTACATTTTATTCTTCTCTTGCCTTCACTCTCCCTTTTCTCCGACTTCGATGACTTCATTATCATCGCTCTTCTTTGCCCAGTCATACTTTTCCGATATGTGTAAATTTTAAATCGACCGGGACAAATGATTCTCGGGAGAGGGACACTGGGACACAAATTTCAAAACCGGGACATGTCCTGGTGTACCGGGACGTATGGCAGCCCTACTGTAGTGTATGAATAGCATTGCCGTTAAAAATAGTGGTCCATGTATCTATATATTATCTGATCGTGTAATTGATACTATATTGTATTATTTGATCGTGTAACTGATACTATATATAATTGGTATATTTCAATTTAATGAAATTAAAAAATTATTAAATATAACAAGTTTTTCGTGTAACTGCTAAACAGGTTAAGTGCGAGCGAGCGTTGGTCAGAAGTGCGAACACCCCATGAATAACTCTCTGCAACGAATCATGAGGTGTTCACTGTTCTGACCAACATTTGCTCGCACATAACCTGTCCAAATTTGTCACATTTAAATATACAGAAATAAGTGTACACATTTATATGATGTAACAAGGTACTTTTAGTTTTGAATCTACTGCCACATTTAAATTTGTAAGAATCTGTATAAACACCAATATGCCTTGTAAGATTGCTTTTATATTTGAAAGTTTTTTGACGTTTTTCACATTGAAAGGCGTTCAAATTAACCATATGGATTAAAAGATTCCTTTTATTTTTTAATGTTTCACCACCTTTCTTACAACAATGGACTTCATAACTTATATGCATATACATATGTTCTTAAAATATCTTTCAATGTAGAATGGTTTATCACATTTAACGCACTTCAAATCGAGAGCGTCAGAATGAAGACTTTTCATGTGTTGTAAAAGACATTTTTCTGTTTTTAATATTTTTTCAATCAGAATCTGAGTGAACTCGCATATGCTTTGAAATTTCTTGTTTAGTTTTAAATGCTTTAGGATAATTAACACATTTGAAGTCATAAGTAACAATAGGATAACTTGTATATGTATTAGGATAAAGATTTGTTTCTAATTTTTTTCTACATTTGCTACCTGTAGGTTTATGACATGTTCTTATTTCTTGAATCTGAAATAAATATAAAACAATAATAATTAACAATAATAATAAAATGTATAGAATCATAAGCATTACTTTTTCATCCATATGAACATCCGAATAAGATCTAAGACCATCAGTATTAATCTCATATCGGTTACATATATATTTGATGTCACGTGTTTCTGAAAAGGTAATTTAAATATTAAATAAGTTATATTTAGATAAACTCAGTTAGCCAACCAAAATAGTGTAGTAGTATTATGATATATTATATCATACAATAAAATTCTGTAAGTTGAAATTTACGAAAAACTTAATATTTTGAATTTCAAAAATGTATGCAACAACAGGTTGATATTTAATTTCGATGAATTTTTCGGATTTTGCTGCCAAAATAGACGCAGGGAAAAACTGATAACAGTTTATTGTTATTGAGTACAATTTACCACTAAGAAATAGTGTCGAGTTGTAAATATTTTGTAGACTAAGCGCTGGTGGAGAAGCGATGTCCTCTGGATGATCTACTGAGGTTTCTCATGTTTGTTTTTGTTTGTCTCGGTCTGATTGTCTATCGTCTCGAATCGTGTGATCGTCTCTAATGTGACAAAAGTGACAGATATTTTATTCTCTTGATTCGAGACGTCTCCGCCGTAGGTATATATTTTAAGAGTGTGATTTTTAAACATACTTTAAATGTGTTCACTATTGTGTCAATGAAACCAAAAATTTTAACATTGTTTTCATTACCTGGTTCTGTAAAAATTAAACATTTCGTTGGTAAAATAAGAATACTTGATATATCTACAGCTTTCTGGCGTATATATTATAAAACATAAGATATTAATCATTGAAAATAGTTGAATGGTCAAAAACACAGCCAATACAGATATTACAATTGCAAACACCAGTTAATATACCAATTTTAATATCTCGTGAGAGTGGCATTGTAAAGCTTTAATAACAGCTAAGAACCAAAACATAAACAATTAAACGTCACTCGATATTTTTGGCCTAAGCACAGATAATTTTGAGCAGAAAAATATATAGTTTTTAATTTTTTTTATTTGCTTAAGCTTGTATTGACAAAGATCTTTGCAAATTTATTTTATTTAGATTAAAACACAAGTGCTGACACTTTGATGCGTAACTATGTTTAACTCCCGTAATATTGATGTTTAAACCCCCTTGACTTCAGATGACACCTATAGAAGTCATCAAGAAAATCTCCAGTGTACATTGGGCACCTAAAGGTGTCATGAATCTTTGAGCCTTTATAATTATAGGTTGAAAAATACTCTTATTTATTGAAATAATATTTAAATAATTTATGGCTTAAATAGGTGCTCCCTCACATATTAGCAAATTTCGAAATGGCGCACAAAAATATCAGTTTTCACCGCTGCTGATATTTTTATAACTAATGGCATAAACACCTGTTTATGCCATTAGTTATTTAAATATTACTTTAATAAATAAAAGTGTTTTCTTAACCTAACTGTATAATAAAAAATCATATTACAAGACGCAAAGGTTACCTTTTCCTTACAGTGAAAAATAATTATCCGCGAACCAGAAATGTTTTTAAGTAAACATTTACTGTACACGTACGACTTGTGAATTGTTTCAATTTTGACTATTTTTATGATGATTATTTCGTAATAATGTACATGTTTTTTTCCAATTTAAATTCACTAATTATTTTTAAATGTAAAGGTTGATCCAACTTCAGTTACCACAGTTAAAAAAACAAATACGATATCTTCGAAAATGTTTTTATTAATCTAACATGTATTTCATTAATTATTAAAAATAATATCAATTAAATGGCCGCCTCTGAACCATTTGCAGTAGTCTTCACTTAATTTGGTTCCAGGTCTAATTTATAAAGGTTTTTAACATTCACATTCAATCTGTTGCGGACCATTTCTCTCTATAAAGTGATTTAGATTTTCTATGGAAATATGTCTTTAAAAATCTTCTGCCCTTTAGTGTCGTAAAATGTATTTTTTCGATCTCAATCAGTATCAAATTATTTCTACAATATCGATAAAAACGTTCTAATTAAAGAAATTTCCACTTAAAATCTCATACTCACTTTTGAAAAGTAGAGGCATATGAGAAAAATCTACCATGATGCTAGGTTTTGTTATAAAGAATGCGTTTCACTTTGGCGATCTGTCAGTCATCAGTGTCCTTATGACAGAAATTATTTTATTTAGAATCCCAGAGTAAATAAATACCTCATTTTAAACGATTCTTTGCCGGACGGATGGTAACGGTGGGTAATTACACACAGATTGAGCCACTAGGGTAGTATTTTTATTAAAAAATTATAATAGCTTAATTTATGATACATGATAATATATGCAATAATAAAATATTATAAGTATTGATTATAATGCAAATGAGCAAGTAAATTTTGTTGTTATTAGAAAACCTAACACAATAATTAAGTGTGAATTTCACAAATTAAATAAAAATATTTACATTCTATTTGAAAATTTGGGAATCAGGAAAAATAATAAAACACTCTCTTTTAATAATGTATTAAACATAGAAAAAAATACACTAGTTCTCAGTTATAATAAATACATTCAATAACGAACAATTTAAAATCTCTCCATATAATTTTACATTTTGGTTTCAATTTAAATGTCTTAATAAAAAAAATTTTAGAGGATTGCTTAAAATTATAATAAATTACTATGATATAAATACATTAACTATTAAAAAAATAATTATAAATTTAAATGTACTCTTTTGTGCATTCTAAGGGTAGCTTTAGATTTAAATACTTTTTCACAGTCATCACATTCAAGATTAGCATCAGTATGAGTAGTCATATGACGTGTAAGGTATTCTTTAACTTTAAATGCTTTTCCACATATATAACATTTAAAATTCAAACAATCAGCGTGACATTTAATATGGCGCAAAAGTGCAAATCTAGTTTTGAACGATTTTCCACAAGTGCTACATTCAAAAGTATCTGAATGAACACTCATATGTGTTAAAAGTTTATATTTAGTCTTGAATACTTTACCACAATTATCACATCCAAAGCGATAAGCATTATGTAATTTTCTATGCGACTTAAGATAACTTTTGTTTTTGAATGCTTTTCCACATATGTCGCATGTAAATTCATAAGTGTCACTATGCACCAACATGTGCTTTGTAAGATTAATTTGAGATTTGAATATCTTTCCACACAATTCACATTCAACGTCAAACAAATTACTATGAATATTCATATGATTTACAAGCGAAGTTTTATATTTTAATATTTTACCACATTCTTCACATTTAAAACCACCAATGTGTGGATGTTGAAATTTGATATGGTTTGAAAGAATATCTTTAGATTTAAAGATTTTATAACAAGTGTTGCATTTAAACTTACTAGAAGCATTGTGGGTCTTCAAATGTAAAGTAAGATCATTTTTAACTTCGAATTCTTCACCGCAAACACCGCATTTAAAGTCGCGTATATAAAAATGAAGTATTTTTTCATGCTGTGTCAGATTATAATTATTTTTGAATGTTTTTCCACATACGTTACATTCATATTCACGAGAGTCGTTATGAATTTTTAAGTGCCGTGATAGGCAACTTTTAGTTTTAAACACCTTACCGCATTCGCTACATTCAAATTTATAAAAATCTTTATGGTTATCCATATGCTTTAATACATCATTTTTACTTATGAATGTTTTACTGCATTTGTCACATTTAAAGTCGTGAGAAACGCTATGCAATTCCATATGCATTGAAAGCTGATGATCGTTTTTGAACCCTTTTCCACATTTGTTACATTTAAAGACACAAGGAGCGATATGAGTTCTCATATGTCGTAAAAGATAACGTTTAGCTTTAAATACTTTTTTGCATATGCTACAATCAAAATCATAAGAATCCGTATGACTATACATATGCTTAACAATTTCACCTTTACTTTTAAATGCTTTACCACAATTGTCACATTTAAAGTCACGAGAATCAATATGAACAACAGTATGCTGCCTAAGAAGAGTTTTAGTTTTAAAAACTTTTTCACACTTGTCACATTCAAAGTCGTAAGAAAGTATATGAACGCGCATATGTCTTCTAAGATCACTTTTACAGTTGAAATGTTTACCACATTTCACACAGTTAAAGTCACCTTTTAATTCGTAATAAACTCTTTTAGGTTTTTTACGGTCACAAGTATTTTTATAAACCTTCTCGTGCCGTGAGAGAAAACCTTTAGCTTTGAAAGTTTTTCCACATCTTCTGCATTGATGAACATTGCCTGGAGGTTTTTCAAGTATATTTAATTCTTGATTCTAAAACATAACATAAATTTTAAATTATAAAGTATTTGTTTTAAATAAATATATTCAATGTCTTATTAATTTTAACCATTATTTGATTTTCCATAGGAACATTTGAACTTTGAATTGATGAATGGTAAGTGCTGATCGTGTTTAGGTTAATTATATCTTTAACATCATATGTTTCTGAAAAAATATAATATAATTAAAATAAGATATTTTATATTTAAAAACCGCTGCATAGGTCAACCAGTTTGAATAAACAAAATAAATACACGCGCCTAAAATAGTATTTTGTAGAGCAAAACGTTTTTTAAAGTTTAAATCGAATTTTCGACACATATTCTAACTTTTATGAATTGAAAAAAAACTAGATATAAATTTACATGTTCATTATATTTTATGAAATAACAGGCTAAGTTTATACACAAGAAACTCATTTCTTAATTCATTAAAAACAACGCCGCGCACAAATCGTATATGGATTTTTTTTAAAGAAGGTTAAAGAACCTTTTAGAATACTTTAAAGTATAAGGCTATAATAACTAATTCCGTTCGTAATGTGTTTGATGCCTGCATCGATGACAAATGTTTTGTTAAGATTTACTGTAAATGGAGCTAGCTATACAATTGTTAAATGTTCTCCTAAGTTTCAAAATGGCACCTTTACTATTTAAAAATAATACATATTGAAATAGTTAGCCATATTTTTATTTAAGACATACTTGACAACCTAAAAATTCCTATCACGTTTTTTCGATAAATTATAATTCATTATTTTTACATAATTCTTTCACAAACTCATAAAACATTTATTCTTGAAGTAAATTTAAATAACTAACGGGGAACGTGAGTAGTTTAGTTAATACAATAGTATCTTAATGTTATATAACAGCAAACTGTACGCGCTTTTAAATTGAACTATAAGTGTAATGTTAATCAAACATATATACTTATCTCCTTGAATGTACTTGCCTATTTCAACCATGTCGTTCATATTGCTTTGATTAGACTCTTCAGAGTCGGCATTTTCTGTTTTTATATACTCACACTTGAAAAATAAAAACAATTTTAAATTCAATATATAAGCCTTGCGCATGTAATTATTGGGTATACCTTTAGCGTGCCTTCCATAGGGTAAATAAAATCAAAATTTTCATCATTTTTTTCATCGCCTGGTTCTACAAAATAAAAAAACTTGCATTTAACAATTTATATGGTAAAGGTGACGATTAGCGTTCGATATTGTCAAGTTGGCAGCACTGCAGAGCACAGCTTACACGTACATGCACACACACTTACTCATTCAAAGTTAGACGTTTGGCGATTATTGCGCGATTGGCATTGCATTACTGTTTCTTGATCCCACTATGGCAGGAAGACGACAGAACTCAACGACAATATTCATAATATATCCTTATTTACTATTTATCTGTTCGAGTCATATCTACACGAATTTACGTATAGAAATCATTTCAGAGATGAACATTTTTTTAAATTACTAATTATCGATAAAATAAATAACAAAACTTTATTTTGTATTCATGTTCATCATTTATCTATTAGGTATGCAGAAGCTGACATAAACAAATGTCATGTTATGGATGCGCGCGCAGCATTCCATCAAACGTCAAACTGCGAATGAGCATGTGTGCGTGTGCGTGCAATGTAGTGCTGCCAACTTAATAATATCGAACGCTAATCGTCACCTTTACCATTTATATTTGTACTAATAGTACATCCGGTGTGATCAATTGGATTTTTAATTATAATAATTTATTATTGTAATTAAAATTATTATTTGTTACGACATAAATTTTAATGAAAAACGTCTGGATTCGTGTGGAATTTGAACCAAGACCTCTCAATTTATAAGCAATAACGTGCATTATTATTATTGTTGAACTAATGTTTCAAAATAAACTTATTTCATTATTTCATACCGATTTTTATACGTTGCAGAGATGACATCGTAACGCTTCAAAGTTATCCAGAAATATTCTTAACACGAAACGTCAAATACGTCAATGTATTTTTTGGCCAAGGAACTAATTATTTTGAGCAATATTGTGTTTCATATTTAAATAAAATTTAATATGAAATAATTATTACACAATCCTAAATTAATAATTTATTTATATTTCATTATGGCCAAAACTTGGCGGCACTTGGTTAACATTGGCGTAACGGACTCTGTTGATTTTTCGACGCCGACGGGCTCGCACGCCACAAGTGCGGGCCCGCGCTTTGATCACTTGTAAACAACTTGTAACAACTTTGTATCACAATAAAATAATACTGCAGCGTCACAATCCCGTCGCCAAAATATGTACCGAATTTCATTACTTTTCGTATAAATTAATTATATATTGTTAAGTATTGGAAATAACTTTATCTCCTTACAACTTTATTATGCGATTTAACACCGTTATATTTTTTGTAGGGTTACGCTAAGAGTCTTGTTTACACCGACAAACCAGAAACGTTGGAGCAACTAAAAACCAACATCCACCAAGTTATAGCCGAGATAGCACTCGAAATGTAGGAAAAAGTCATCGAAATCATTAATTATTCAATATTAGTAGGAGTAAACATGCATCATATATTTACAAAACTCTTTCTCTATATTTACGAGACATTTTTAAGCCATATTTATTTACCACGCATGTTTTAACTGATCAAAACGGCGAATTTTAACAATATAAAATTATACTTCCTTTCACGAGCTTCATCTGCCTCTGCACTGAGCTTCACCTGCCACTAGACATATCCATGCATATATTGTGGGGGCTAACTTATTTATTTATTATAACTAAAACTAGGCGGCACTCTGGTAACACTGACACATTTTTTGGCGAACCTCAACAAGAGTTTTTCGTGAATATTATGTCACACGATTACATTGATCCAAAATCCTGTCTGTTTCACACTCATAATTCCAGTGAACCCCTCCCCCCAAAAAAACTTGTGACATAGTTTGTGCAACCATTTTTGGAATATTGTCGACTGATGACTTGCAGGTGGACGGAGAGAAATTTTATCCATTCCATCTGCAATTTTTCTCGCAGCGCAATTTTGAATTTTTATTTGTGCTGGGCAACTTTTCCTTTAAATTTTGCCCATAAATGTTCTACAGGCTTTGAGTCTGGTGACTGCAGGCTATTCTAAAAGCGTCAAACTTTTAAACGAAACCAACCCCTGAATTTCGCGAAGTATGGCACGGAGTGTTGTCTTGCTAGAACCGGATGGTATCGTGGTCTGTGCTTGGAAATATTTTCCTGTAGGAATCCATTAAAGTGGATTTTAACATTGAAATATAAATGTCAATACTCACACTATCCCCACAAGTGTACAGGTACCCTACTCCTGATGCTATCATGCAACTCCGTACCATAACGCTTCCGCCAAAATACTTGACTTTAGGTACTACGCAATCAGCTAGATATTCTTCTACGACACTTCGACGTACATTTACTAAACCAGGGGTCCCAAAATCCTTAAAAAATATTTAAGAAGTATGATTATTTAAAAAAAATATTTCTTTAGAAATTTTTGAATAAATTAAGTTTTTAAATATAGTTTTTTATAATAACCTATTTAAATTTAAAATTATCTTAAACTTGGATTGATCGTCCAGATTCAGATGTCCAATCTCTGTGCTTTCGAGCCCACTCTAACCTTCGAGTTTTATTTATTTCTTAAAGCCACGGTTTATATCAGGCTTTACAATCGTTGAGCATTTTTCTCACTGTCCGTGAAAAAATGGATGGTCCTCCGATTGCAGAGACTTCAGCAGCCATCTTTGAAGACGTTTTTCGACGATTTTTAAGGGACTTGCGTACCAACATTCGATCTTTCGGCGTGTCGGCGCCGTTGCAGTGAAAACGCTCGGTAACGAGAGTTCCCACTGAGATTTTATTGTTTTTGCTGTGGATTTTTGACTTCTGAGAAATGATTATTGCTTTTTGCGCACTCCTATTAGTCAAAATTCGGTTTAGATATACTTATTTTAAGTCGTAATATTGTTATAAAGTTTTTAATATGAACGCTAGATAACCGAGGGTTTCCACTGCGGCAGCGATGCCACGATTTATTGCTTTTGACATGGATTCTAATTAGAGATTCTTAACCTTGAATTTGGTCAGAAAACTGCATGTCATTTAATGATATACTATGAATTTTTATGGAATTGAAATATTTAAAAAAAACAACTGACTGGCCAAATTTTGACTCCCTCTGAAAATAACTGAAATGACGTCCCTGCTGTTCTTGTGTCCCATAATAAATAAGTACTCCATTCAATCACGGTGATGACCACGTCTTGAACAATATTTTTGTGCACTGATCGTTGAAAATAAATGATTAAAAAGAGAATTTACTATTGTTTCTGTACTACACGTTTTTCTTTTATAAATTATTATAAGTATCGATTATCAAGCAAACAAGCAGGTAAACTTTGTTGTTATTAGATTACCTAACTGATAAAAACCAAATGTAAATTTCTCAAAATAAATCTAAACTTTCACATTCAATATGGAAATTTTGGAATCAGGAAAAATATTAAAGCACTCTCTTTTATATTTATTTTATATTAAACATGATAGAAAATATACCCCAGTTCTGTTATAATAAAAACATTCATTAATGATTAATTTAACAGCTCTCCAAATAATTTTACATTTTGGTGAGAATTTAAATGACTTTAATATTAATAAATTAAACGAGTAGCTTAAAATAAAAATAAATTACTATGATATAAACATATAAAATATTTTTTTTATAAAATTTAGTGTACTTTTTTGTGCGTTCTTAGGGTAAGTTTAGATTTAAATACCTTTCCACACTTGTCACATTCAAGATTAGCATCGACATGAGTAGTCATATGGCGTGTAAGATATTCTTTAACTTTAAATGCTTTTCCGCATCCATAACATTTAAAATCAAAAGAATCAGCATGACATTTAAAATGGCGCAAAAGGGCAGGTCTAGATTTATACGATTTTCCACATGTGCTACATTCAAAGTCACTTGTATCAGAATGAACACTCATATGTGTTGAAATTTTATATTTAGTCTTGAATACTTTACCACAATTGTCACATCCAAAATGATAAGAAGTATTATGTAATTTTCTATGTGAGTTGAGATAACTTTTGGTTTTGAATGCTTTACCACATATGGCACATGTAAAATCATATGTGTCACTATGCACTAACATATGCTTTGTAAGATTAATTTGAGATTTGAATACCTTTCCACACAATTCACATTCAATGTCAAACAAATTACTATGAATATTCATATGATTTACAAGCGAAGCTTTATATTTTAGTATTTTTCCACATTTTTCACATTTAAAACCACCAATGTGAGCATGTTGAAATTTTATATGGTTTAAAAGAATATCTTTAGATTTAAACATTTTAGTACAAGTGTTGCATTGAAACTCACTAGAAGCATCATGGGATTTCAAATGTAAAGTAAGATTATTTTTAACTTTAAATTCTTCACCGCAAACACCACATTTAAAATCGCGAATTTCGGAATGAAGTATATTTTCATGCTGTCTCAGATTATAATTACTTTTGAAAGCTTTTCCACATACGTTACATTCATATTCACGAGAGTCATTATGAATTTTCATATGCCGCGAGAGGCAAACTTTAGTTTTTAACACCTTTCCGCATTCGCTACATTCAAATTTATAAAAATCTTTATGATTATGCATATGCTTTAATACATCATTTTTACTTATGAATGTTTTACTGCATTTGTCACATTTAAAGTCGTGAGAAACGCTATGCAATTCCATATGCATTGAAAGCTGATGATCGTTTTTGAACCCTTTTCCACATTTGTTACATTTAAAGACACAAGGAGCGATATGAGTTCTCATATGTCGTAAAAGATAACGTTTAGCTTTAAATACTTTTTTACATACGCTACAATCAAAGTCGTAAGATTCCGTATGACTATACATATGCTTAACAATTTCACCTTTACTTTTAAATGCTTTACTGCAATTGTCACATTTAAAGTCACGAGAATCAATATGAACAACCGTATGCTGCATAAGAAGAGTTTTAGTTTTAAAAACTTTTTCACATTTGTCACATTCAAAGTCATAAGAAAGTATATGAACACGCATATGTTTTCTAAGATCACTTTTACTCTTGGATGATTTACCACATTTTCCACATTTAAAGTCACCTTTTAATTCAGAATAAACTCTTTTAGGTTTTTCACGATCGCATGTATTTTTATAAACTTTCTTATGTCGTAAGAGAAAACCTTTAGCTTTGAAAGTTTTTCCACATCTTTTGCATTGAAAAACATCGCCTGGAGGTTTTTCTAGTATTTTTAATTCTTGATTCTAAAACATGACATAAATTTTAAATTATTAAGTATTTGTTACAAATTAATATATACAATATCTTATTCATTTTAACCATTATTTGATCATCCATATGAACATTTGAACTTTGAACTGATGAATCGTAAGTTCCGATCGTGTTTAGGTTAATTATATCTTTAACATCATATGTTTCTGAAAAGATAAAATAATTCAAATTAGAAACTAGTTTTAATAAACTAAATCAGTATTTGTTAAAAACTTTTAGATTATTATTTTATATTTTTGGATTATTATTATTATATTTTTATGTAATATAACAGCAAACCGTATGTGCTTTTAAATTTAACTACAAGTGTAATATTAAACATATGTATTTATCTCTAACCTATTTCAACCATGTCGTTCATATTGCTTGGATTAGGCTCTTCGGTGTCGTCATTTTCTGTTTTTGTATACTCACACTTGAAAAATAAAAACAATGTTAAATTAAATATATAAGCTTTGCGTAGGTAATTATGGTATATACCTTAAATGTGCTTTCCATAGGGTATACAAATTCAAAACTTTCATCATCGTTTTCATCGCCTGGTTCTACGAGATAAAAAACTTTTATTTAACAATTAATATTTGTATTAATAGTACATCCGACATGATCAATCGGAATTTTAATTATAATAATTAATACAAGTATTAATTGGTACGACATAAATCATAATGAAAATTGTTTGGTTCAACGACCTTTAAATTGATAAGCAATAATGTGCACTATTATTATTGTTCAACATTGAACTGATGTTTCAAAATAAATGTATTTCATTGTCTTAATCATACCGATTTTAATACGTTCCAGAAATGACATCTTAGAGCTTCGAAGTTATCCAGAAATATTCTCAGCACTAAACGTCAAATACGTCAATCTGTTATTTGGCCAAAGAACTAATACTTTTGAACAAGATTATTTTGAATTATTACACAAAGGTAAATTAATCATTTTAATGTATGTATCGTATTTAATTACCTTTTATATAAATCACTTATATATTGTAAAGAGCATGAAAATAGCTTTATCTCCTGTTTTTTTCTGTAATAATGCGTAAAATGACAATGAAACTATAAAATAGTGCAAGTAATGAAAATACACTCTAAATTATACTAAACATGGACTATCCAAACACAAGTTTATAAATTGATGGTTGTAAAACCACTAATTATTTACGAGACAGTTTCAGTATTTTAGATTAATAAGCAATATCCATATTTTTAAATAATTAACTTAATAAAATCGCAAATACGAGCGGAAAAACCACACTGCTTTTCACAAGCTTCTAACGAAAACAATTATATTATCTAAGCGAGATTTGACTATTTACCTTTGTACTGAGCTTCATTTTCCTAACAGCTTAGTCATGATAGAGCAGTGCTGGAATCACCTACCTGATATTTAACTGCATTGCGCTAGACCCAGTAAATCTTTACGCTATGTTGTTAATAAAATTGGAAAATAAAAATGTAAAATATGACGAACTTAAAGATTATTTTGACTTATTTAATTGTGAAACTGAAAATACGCACGTACTGAAACAATTTAATAAAATTATAAAATACAACATTTCAATAAACAAAGTTCTAATTTTTTATTGCCATAAATACAAAACAATATTACAAATAAAGGATAAAAATATTTTAAAAAGTAAAGTGCAAATAATTCAAACAAAAAAATAGAAACTAAAGGAAGATTCAATAAATAATTACCTGAATAATTTAATTAAATTTAGGCGAGAGATAACAAACAAAAAGCCAACGTTTTTGCCCATCTTGGGGTAGTCTTCAAACCCAATAAAATTGAAATACAGGATTACTACATAGAAAGCGAAATAAAAAACCAATAAAATAAAGAAATAATGTAACACCAACAGAAGGAGCTATAGAAATAATAATTCAAATAAAGCACCCTGATTTGACTTAATAACTGGCGATATTATAAAGAAGCTTCCAAAAAAACTAATGGGTAAATTAACATATTTAATTAACGCAGTGTTTAGATTAAAACATATGCCCAGTGCCTGGAAAATAGCAGAAGTAATAATCAAGAATGGCAAAAGCATATCTAAACATGATAATTGTTTTTGCGCCCTCCTATTCATCAAAATTTGGTCTGAATATACTTTAATCAACCCATTTATATCAAAAGTCCATAATAATATCGGTAAGTTTAGTTATCATATTTTTAAAACATAGTGTAACATTGAGATGCGATATCTGTATGTACATCTTCTTCCGCTGGAAATTAATTTAAATAGTAATAAGATTTAGTTGTAAAAAATACATGTAACTGTGAATTAAAGAAAATATAAAAACATATTTAATTAGTATAGTATTTAAAATAAAATAATTGAAAAAGATTCAACATTATTTTTACATTAAAATAATACTAAAAACTATGTATGTATTTACTAATATTACACTTACCTTTTAAAATTGTCTCTGTTATATAATATTATCAAAATCGTAATTATTTAGCAAAATTCACAAAAAATGAATGCGCATATTATTTGTCTTATTGCTGTACAGGATTTTTTATGCACACTTTTTTTATAAAATACTTATAATAAACGCGAATTTTATTTTATATATTTGTCATGTAAATTGTATTCTCACCGTTGTAATTAATGGTCGCTCGAATGTGCATTAAGGCCAACGAGTACTTATGGCGGGAGCGTTTGTCACTTTACGACATTATTTTCAATGTTGACGTGTTAAAATTTCTCGACTAAACTGCATTTAAAAAATTATTTACGCAATTAAAGTTGTATATAATGGAAGAACAAGTAGATTATGTGTCAAATAACGTTTCTGGCGTTCGAATTGAAGACTTATCCGACGGTGAGGAAATTGTTTCTTCAAATTATAAGAAAACCAGAAAGGTCGCCGTGTTATCGGACAGTGACTCGAATGAGGATGAACCGATTGGAAAAAAATCTGTAGAAATCGCACAAGAAGATTCTGACAGTAGTTTAAGTGGAGGTATCGCAACTGTGAAAAAGAGAGTTCTCAAACCTGTCAATAGTAGTGATAGTGATTCGAACGCTGAAGTAACTCTACCTCAAAAATCTACCAGAATTCATAATAAAAAGACTGAATTAGCAAACAAATTCAAGAACATGTCTAAAAAGTATACGCAAGCAGACGAGTCGAACCAACCAACTGTAAACGTAAGAGAATCGAAAGTTTCCGATTTATACGATTCAGAAAGCTCAGATGATGATGCTACTAATAAAGCAAACGCTGAAAATGAAGAATATAGTCAAAATGCACCAGAAGGATTATCAAATAAAAGTAAAAAGTCCAAAAGTGCTCCACAACGGGTAATAACTTATGTTAATCGTATAATTTAATTTAATATTAACGTTGGTCGATCTCAAATTTCGTACATTACTGTGAATGTGTATTACCAGTGAAGTTATATTTTCAATTAAATTACAATTTCAGTAAAACGATTTTTCCACAAACGGTCAGATTTTACAATTGTGACATCATATCGTTTAACAAAATGCTACAATATTTAAAATAAATTAACCCAAACCTAACCTAACGAAAGTTCAAAAATTATAGTTAGTTTCAAAATTTTCATTTGGTCAAATTGAGATTGTTTGGGGTTTGGTTTCAACAGCAAATGGACGTTTAGCAACTGAAGACCTTATTTGAAGAACAACCATTATCTAAAAAAATATTTTTACAGGAAATAGTAAAAACTAAGTTTCTTCTTTGATTACAAGAAAATATTTTATTTAATACGTTTTAAAAATTGAAACATAATAAATTTATATTATAATAAAATTTGGAAATGGTCGTTTTTTGGCTATTTTTTTACATTGACATTTATTTACAATTTGCTTATATTTACCGCTTAAGCTCAACATTATTAATTAATACGTGAATGCATACATTACAAATACTAAAAAAACATGTAAATTAAAACTAACAAAAGATATTATAATGAGACGTACATTATTTATAAATAACCTTATTTTAATATCATTACTGATTGTATTCGATCTTTATTCCTTGAAATTGTTCAATATAGATGTCGGCCAAACAAGCTATGGAACAGATGCATAAAATAAAGAGTGAATCATGTAGAATGCTCCGTGAAAAACGACTCCATTTACCCTATCATAGGCCAAAGCAAGTTACTTTAAAAGAAATAATTGATAAAAAGAAGATCGAATTTTTGCCAGGAGCCAAAAAATTAGCATTACGTATGTCTGAAGAACAGCTAAAGGAATACGCGTAAGTTACACTATGTTTAACAAAAATATGTACCGAACTATATGATACTAATACAACTTATCTTTATAGGAAACAATTAGAAGAAAAAGAAAAGGATATGTTGGAGCTCTGTAGGAGTGAGAGTGACGAAGAAGACGTCGAAGAAAATGAACAGAATAGCGATAATGCTAACGAAATTGAAACAAATGATGACAATTTAATAGAAGATACTGTCATATCAGAAAGTTCTTCTACAATGCCGGAGATAGAAAATCACAAACACACAATCGCTGAAAATTTCCCACTAAACGATATAAACACCGAAAATGCTGATTCTTCCGATTTAGGAATTGAAAAAACGGCTGATACTGTAAACAAAATAATTGATTCTCTAGATTGTGATGAAACGGACGTTGTTGCTGGTCCCTCAGTATCTAAAATCGATGAAGATCTTTTAGTATTCCAAAGGGAAAGTTCGTCAAAACATTATTCTGAATCACAACCAATTGGTTACTATAGTTTTTATATAATGTTATAAATTTATTTTATACATACGAATAATTTAGGATTATTGATTTCCAGAATCCAAGAAGTTGTTTTTGATACCAGAAACAATCTCGTGTAGTCTTCCTGCTCAACCGAAACTGAGTGGAACGCCAGGCAGTTTTATTGATTTTACGCCTGAATCTGATCCTAATGAACTGTCGAGCGTCAATGTATTTAAACAGAAATTTATCTATCAAGCGTCACTTAAAAGTGCAGAGGATGCTGAACGAGAACAGGAAAAAAAGTATGCAATTTTAAATAATTCATATATTTTCCCAATTATATTGTGTAGGCAATTATATTGAGTAGACACCCGCTCTAAATATTGCAATATAAAATTCTAATGGGAAAACCATTAATATCTCAAGTCAATTTCTGTCACATAAAATGCCTTATTTATTGCCATAGTGAAGTCACTTGAAGTGTAATAGTAAATCACTAAGATCGGATGAGATTCTAATATTATAATAAACATATCCTCGCATTTAAATGGGTTACTAGAATTTTTGTCTAAATCAAAATACTGTTCTGTTGCACAGTTTTAGTGTATCATAATAAGCCTACCGACTGGGGTTTTCAATCAATTATTCGCTTATTAGAATTATTCGCCCGATTTTCAACTATATGAATAATCGTAAAATATTCGCTTATACTTTTTTAAATTTATTTTGTTTCGAAATGCGAGACAATGAGACGCTTATTCTTAACAAAAAACATTTGTGAATATAATGTTTTCGGGTGTATACTATGACCGAAATTCACAGAATTCGTTCATTGAACGAAACAAAATGTTGGAAAGGCCCACCCTTTATTATCGTTCAACGCTTATCTCAAAAACAAAATCGTGTTTTATTGTTTTAAGACGAAAATATTTTATTTCAATCAGTTCAATAATTCGATCGCAGTTAATTTATTTCTATTTATTTAATTTATATGCAAATCCGCACAAAACAAACGCCGATACGGATCCGATATTTATGTGTATCAAATTCGTTCCAAACATTATTAGCATATATAAAATTATGTATTTACTTAATTCTGGTGATTTAAAAAGCTGAAATGACGTCCTTGATCAAAAAGTGTGTAAAATAATAAATTAAGCATTTTCCTTTTGCTGCCCTCACTAATCAGTAATTCGTACATTGTTGTGTTATTAAGCATATTTTATAAAATTCAAAAAGTTTAACGATTATGAAAGTAATTAATGAATAATTAAAATAATTATTATTAATCAGTATTTTTTCATTAAATAATATTTTACAGGCAAATAATTGATTTATTGTACTAATTGCTAAAATAAAATGTAGGGGACCTATTTATATTTGAATTTACATAGTTGGAATATTATTGCTATATACAGAGTGAACTAGGGCGCGAGCCTGCACCGGCGTGCGAACCCATCAGCGTTTCCATGAGAAAAGAGTCGTTATGCAAGTGTTACCACAGTGCCGCCAAGTTTTGGCAATAATAATCCTAAATGAATATATATATATATATATATATATATATAAATAAATAAATAGGCCCCCTACACTACGCCCCACCCCCCTAGCAACTTACTCGCCATTTATCGTCTCCCAATATGTAATATAATCTAATAAAATTCTCACTAGTTTTCATTTGTGTTTTACTGGCTATGAAGTCACACCCCTTAGGGTTACAAAACCTTAAAAAAATAATATAGAATAGTTAAAAACTACAAATAATTAAGAACCCTACTATCGACCTTCAGCTTAGTTTATATTGTTGTAATCAACTTTGATATCAAGTAGCTTAAAACTGGACTAAAACTCAACTGAATATGTAGTAATTTCCAAGTTCATTATCTTTTTAATTGAATTAAAATTAATGTGCTACAACTGACATCAATATCTTGAATAAAATAATTGTTTTCTGTTACTATATTAAATAATGCTTGTTGATGTAAAGATTCGTAGCTGTATTTTCTGTAAAAATGTGTTTCATTTGCGCTATTTTTAGTGAGAAAGATTATAAGAATATTGATATAATTATGAGGTTTGACTACTAATTATATTTTATATAGGTTACCACCCGGTACAGCTCTCATGAATTTCAAACGAGAGCTGGAAAATAAAATTTCTAAACAACGCATTGAAGAATGGACCAAAAAAAAGAATGAAGAACAACTTAAAAGTCAACAAAGCAATGTAATAGATGATGAATTGTCAGAATGTGAGGAATTGTTAAAAGAAATAGATACTGAAGATAAAGTAAATGATTTAAAACAAGACGAAGAGGAGGAAGAAGAGCTTGAAGAAGATTTAGAGGATGTTGAGATGATTTATTCTAAACGAAAACCAAAAAACAATTATATTGATGACGAGGCTGAGTCCGAAGATGATTGCTCAGATATTGAAGAAGAAGATAGCGAAGAAGATACCGAAAATGATGAACTGGTGAAACACAATGAGAGTGGTAAAAGAACTCTCACTCGCATATGCAAACCGTTCCAAGATTCAGACAGCTCCGATGATGAAAACGCTGATTCTAAAATCATTTTGAATTCCCCAAAAAAATCTAATAAAGATTTGGGCGATGATGAGAATCAAGAAGATAAATCAAAGCTCGGCACAAATTCTGCAAAAACTTACAATAAGTTAGAAAGAATGGAAGTAAGCGATATATTTGAAAGTCAAGAGGATAAAATTTACGACGACGAATGTGAGTATTATAATTATTCAATGAAGAAATGTTCGATCTGGACTATCTAAATTATTCGCTTTTCAGCTTATGATCATCTCACTCTCGGTCAAAATTGCCCATCAGGGATAACTTCATCGTCAAATAATAGAAGTTTTGACCACATTAATAAAACGCCGATACATACAGCCGGAAGACCTGATTTAATTAGTCTAATCTCGCCGATGATTAAACTATCGGGAATTCAAAACTATTCTTCCACTGACAATGTAATAATTATAAAATAGTAATATTGTACCTATATATTTCACTTAAATTAATATTTAAATGCTTTTTAGAATTTAGAAGTAGCGTCTCCTCTACCATCGAATTCGTCACTAAAAAAACATCCTTCGCCAGATAAATGGTTTCATTTACAAAAAAAATTGTTCACAGATTCTGAAACATCAGACTTAACACAGGTTAGTTTAAAAGTATTATTATTATGTGTCCTCGGTATAATTTATGCCTTTCTAACAAATTTTAAAGATTAATTACATCTGATTTGAAATTATAGTGGGGGTCTATTTATGTATTTATTTATTCATTTATTATGGCCAAAAGTTGGCGACACTGGTAACACTGACATGACCGTGGTAAAAGGCAGCACATTTTTTTTTTTGTAGACCTCGACGAAAAGACAACGGCCGGTGGTGCTTTATCCACCGTTCACTCACATATATTTCAATAACAAATATGTAGACTATACACCCTCAAAAAAATACTACTGCAGCGGCTCAATATGTGTAATAGCCACCCGTTGTAATTAGTTTCTTTCAATAAACTTCATTCTCTCCGTTAATACTTTATCAGCATTTCTTCCGTGGAGTTTAAGAGTTAATTTATTTAATACAGTTATTCAATTTTCTTTATATAAATAATAAACATACACAAAAGTTTTAAATTGGAGTTAGTCATTATATATTATAAGATTACTTTATTTCTAGGGTACTCAAGATATTGCCGACTTGTGCTCTGGAAAATTTCCCAGTGAAGATAATCTCACCATGAATCTTCAACTTCCATCCATGTTTAAAATTAATTCGACAGAATTTTCAGAATCAGAAATGACACAGAATACCGAAAATGAATTATTGGAACTGTGCACTGGTAAATTTGTCGGTATCAATACAGATGGTAGTAACGTCCAATTAATTCCACAAACGAAAGACTTGCTCTTATTAGAAGAAATAGTAGATGTACACCAAAATAATAATGATACAAACAACGGGTTTGTAATTGAAAATGAAAATATTTTTGCTATAGATGATAATAAGCTAACAGAAGCTGAAACAGAAGCAACAATAATTCATGATAAACCAAAAGTTTTGTCTTCTAAAATAACAGCTAAGGATAAAACAATCAAATCTTTTTTCACTTCCATGGCGAAAAACGTAAATATAGTTCCTAAATCGACTGTAAATGAGGAATCTTCAGAAATCATCCAAAAAAATGATATAGTCACTTTAGAAACTATTCTAATTGAAGATTATCCTAAACAAAAACTTATAATTTCATCATCATCATCATCATCTTCTGATAACGAATTAAATAATGAAACACAAGAAAAGAAAATCAAAGTTTTGAAATCTAAAAAAGATCATAATAAACGAAGAGCGAAGCAGCTGCAAATATCTGGTACTTAATTTTTATTTATTTTTATTTTTTAAATATCTATTTAAATATTAAAATAATTATTTTAGATGATGAGTCTGAAGAGGAAGATGAAGAAAATGAAGATTTTAATAATTCCGCACCTGAAGATTGCGATGTATATAATTCGGCACCTGAAGATGATATAATTGAAGATCGTGAAGTTGAATATGACTCTGAAGAAAATGAGGTAAGAATTGTAACATTTAACTTATTTTAAAAATCGTTTTAAATTATGTCACTTCAAATTCCAAATTCCTGTCTGAAAAGGTTATATCAAACATGAATTTTGTTTTTTTTTTATCGTTGATTGTTTTCTTTTATAGTTTTATCAAAATAATGCTTTAAAAACTTTATCTAGCCTTATCCACCATCTGATTTCAAAATAACAGCTACTCGATAATTATCAAAAAAAATTAAATGTATTTTTGAAAAGAAAAAAGTATAACATCCTTTATTTTCACACGCAGGCGAAATCCACCAGATTCTTGCGGCCGGTACTAAAAAAATATTTTTTATTTATCAGTTCCTGTTATTTTTCAGAGCATAGTCAAAGTCGTAAAAAATCGACTGACTCCTTCTTAACCCTTTCTACCCCGACCAATAAGTTTTTAATGGTTCATCGTGCGCCATGCGTTTCAAGTTGGTAATATGAAGTAATCAAAAAATATTATGCACTTAATCAAATTAGCCAACAACAGCCGGCCGGCCGGTGTAGACACATACAATGGCACGGCACTAATCCTAAGAAATAATATAATTATTTTTTCTTCGTTGTTATTTACATGAAATAATTAAAAATAAATTTAATATTTTAAGATTATCTAATCGAAATTTTTAAATTCGGAGTCGGGAAAAATTTCCAACAACTCCATGGCCCTGCTATGAACGCAAGCAATAGTTTTTGATTAAAAATTCCTGAAGGTTCTAGAGTACAACTGAGAAAAAAGAAACATAAATATACAAAATTATTTTAAGTAAAATAAATTTTAAAATATCCATCCATCACGTTCTTAAAGCATTGTAAATTTTTTTCTCAATCTGAATATTCTCTGGTTCTGAATATATTCTAAAGTGTAATAAAAATTCGTCAAGTATTTTGAATTTTGTAATCTACCTGTTCGTATGAAAACACTTACATACGTTACAATACTAATTATTAATTCTGTAAAGTTGATTCAAAATAATATTTTTAAAGATCGAAATACAAACAGAAACTGTAGTTAAAGTAACCAAAACGAAAAAGTCTTCTGAATTCTTCGACCATGAAGCGGAATTGACTTCCGAAGACGAATGGAAAGGTTCAGGCGATGAAGATGAAAAAGGACTTGACGAATTTGAATGGGAAGAAGGTGATGCTGATCAGTTTGATGAAAAAAAAGTGTCAAAAGAACTTGAAAGAATACACAGGTTGTTTATTTTTAATTGAATTACATTTTAATCTCATAGATTGCTTTTTAACATATTTATATTTATATAGACACCAAATGTTAGATCAAGATAATAGAGAAATTAAGCTACTGCAAGAGATGTTAATTGAAGATGGCGATTTAGAAGGTGGTACTCGTGAACGTAAATTCAAATGGAAAAATGTTGGTGAGTAATCTTTACAGTGACATAAGTATGATAACCTCATGTTTCCTGCTTCGGATACGATATATATTTTTATGTATAGATAATAGTATAGAGAGTGGTGCAGTCGTCGGTGATGATAATGCTGAAGAAGCATTGGAAGAAGCACAAACTGAAGAAGAATGGAGGAAACAACGTCATGAACGCGAGACATTCCTCAGACAGATGATGGTTCGATACTTATAATATATATTATAAATACTTAGCTTAAAATTATATTGTACACGTTTGATTACTGCACAGGAAAAGGAAAATGAAAATATATCATCACAAGAAACTTCAGTAGAAACTTTGTTTAAAACTTCAATACGAACATCTTTAGTGAGAGCATCTATGACATCAAGTACAATAAAAGATATTAAAACAAAAAGTGCTTCATTAATTGAATCAAATGTTGTACAAAATGAAACAGTCGTCTCTAAAAAACCAAAAGAACTTCCTAGTCCTGTTAAAAAACCATTTATGATGCAGGTAATTATGATTATGTAAATTTTTATAAACATTATCTGATACTATAAATAATTTATTTTAGAATAAATTCAAAGGATTCTTATCAAGAGGAGAAGCGTCTTTGAATAGATTAGCTTTATTAGCTAAAACTGGAAATCCTACAAAAGAGAATGAACCTTCGACTAATTTAAAACCGACTAATCATAGAAATTTTGTATTTACTGCAGTGAGTCCTCCGTGTAATGAAATAATGACTGAAGATGTTAAGGTTTGTTATTTGTAGAGCTAGTTTTATTTTATAAATATTTTTATTGAGTCTGTAGTTTTCAAAATTAGTTTTTAGATAAAACATTGTTTTTTAATTAAATTTTAACTGAACGTTTGCGTTTTACATAAAAATATTTTTATACAAAATGGAAAAATGAATTAATTTACACTCGCAGAGCTTTTAATTAAAAGTTAAACTGACCTTTAGTTTGTTGCTTTATTTTATGTTACAGAAAGTGAAGAGAAAAACTGCATCAGGATTATCCACTCCACTGTTAATCAAAAAGATGAAATTAAACGACAGTGTAGATAATAAATTTAAAAAGAGCTTATTTGATCATATTGATTAATTATTTAAGTGGCAGTATATTATAATAAATAATTTATTTAACTATATTGCATTTTTATTTATATGCCCTGAAACTACTTTTCTAACTAATTTAAATTTTCAAGGGATACATCTTGGTTATGATTATTGTTACTAAAATAATGTTTTCTCAATATTAATGTTAAACCAGCACGATAAACTAATAAGTCGAATATCGAATAAGTCGGTAAATAATACATAAAAGACCTGAATTTGAATACTGTATGGAATGTGTTTTTGTATTTTAATCATTTCTGGGAGATCAGAATTAATGATTATTATGTAATTATAATTCCAATCGATCATCACGTTAAGTTTTCCTAGATTTTTCTAATCTCTCAAAAATATATATGATATATATATTGTGATAAAATCAAGTTAGATTGTGCATGATTAATAGTAAGCTGTAATAATAGTACATAATTAGTAAAATATATGTCACCGATTTCTGTCTGGGGTATCACTACTTAACACTTGTTGATTGTGTCTGTCCTGTAGTAACGCATTGGACTAACGCTTGTCATGTTGCAACGGAAGATTTACAGTAAATAAAGAATGGCAGTAATTTATCTAAACAGTTAGGATTTTTAACTATATTAAATGTTGTTTTTAATCAAGTGACTAGATATACTTCAATCCATTTTGGTATTAAGAACGGTAAAATGCTTTGATAAGCAATCAGGAAAATTATTGGATATTTTTTTTTTATTTCGACCAGCATTTTAAATAAACAATTACATTATTAATATTACTAACCATTTTATTTAAAATTTAGTTATTGCCTGTTCATATTTTCTCAATTCTTTCAGGATGTTCTTAGGTTTTAAACTATATTTAATTTTTGTAATTTATAATACGATTTCCCTGCGACTATTCATTTTTTGCACAAACGCTTTCAATCGCAATATGACGACCATCTTCAGGTGCTGATCGAATGGAATGTTTCTTTTCGTCCCAACAATCCTAGTCATTCCTTGCAAAAATCGATTGGCCCACGATGTTGCAGACACGTTCTTGCAAAGATATATGAGAATTAAAACACTTAGCAATATAAAATAATATATGTTTATATACATATATTATTTTATATATATATTTTGCATCCCTAAATGAACAAAATTTCCGAGTTAACCTTTCTTGTTATGTGTCCTTTGATAGTTTCAAAATCTAATCACTAGATTATGATATATATTAAAACAAGGTGACCAGACGTCCTCTTCAAAAATGTTGTCCTTCTTGAACAAAAATATCCGAAATTACTTTTTTTAGATAATATTTTTATTTTTAGCGTCCTCTTTTGATATTTTTAAAATCTGGTAACCAAAATTATATGATTTTTTCAAATTTATTCTACTAAAAACAGCCAGAAATATTATTAAATATATTATAATAAATAAAATGTGCCCTAATTGCCAACTTTAACCTTTTTCTAATGTTTTTTTACCTAACACCTTAAAAAAAGTTGGCCCAAGAACCATTATACTATACCGACCAACTGTCAAAATAAAACTATACATTTAATATGAATACTAACCTTTATACTATTTTATGGCAAGAGAAAAAATATTAAGTTTCTCATATCTAAAATGGAGTCATAGTATAGTAAAATCATAAAAAATAACTATATTCCCAAAATAAATAAACATCTGACGTTTCAAAGGTAATGATCGTAACTGTGTCAATTGACAGCTTTAGCTGTCAGAACAGCAATGGATACTGTCGGCTCGTCGACGCTAATCAGCTGGTTTGGCTATGAAAAAAAACTATGAGATTTTTTACATTCCTATTAAATAATTTTTGCCGGTCGTAGTAGAGTAGCAAAAACAAGCGTCAGCTGAAGTACAGCCACATCGCGAGGTGCAGTCAATATGTGGATCGACCGGAAACGTAAGTGGATCGAGCTCGTCGCTTCGTCAAATTAATGCGATCGGCAAATAGCTGCAATGTGAACATTTGAATTTGTTTCTAAATATATTTTTGGAATAATAGTAAATAAATTTAAACATACATTCCATAATATATGCCTCGTTCGATTGATTTTACTATTAATTTCCTTCTAAATATTTGTATTTAATTGATGTATTTAATATGATTCTTAAGCAATTAAATTTAAAAAATATAATTCAGTAAAAATGTTAATTTTTAATTATAAAATACTTACCTTACACAACGCGTTGTCGATTTCGCAGATCGCCGAATATTTCGAAGGAGTGAATGACTGCACCCCCATCGAAAGAACGCTTGCGTTGAACAAGTTTTGCCAGCGGCTTCACAACGGTGAAGACGCTTAAATATATAATATTTTATATTTAACTTTTTAATTTCATTGTACAGATAAATATTTTATAACATACTATACATTTAAATTGTAATAACTGAGGAATAAGTGCATAGCGTATAACTTTGTTATGGTGAAATTAAATCATACCAGAAAACATTTTTACAAAAAATCATTTAGAAATATTGCAACTATCCATATCAATAGTTTAGTTTTATAACGCGTACTAATCTTATTTTAGTGATTTATTAAAAATTGTAAAAGTTATATTATGCTTTTACATGCAAATTTATTAGTAAATTTACCAAATAAAAGATTGTCATTATTATTTTAACACTAAAGAAAAGCAATGTGGGGTTTTGATTCCACCATTCATTAATTTTGCATCAGTGGTTGTAACAATTTATTAAAATACAAAATGATTTTTATTTAAATTTATGTTTATTAAATGTATTTTTTCATTCTAAGAATAGAACCACTTGAAAATAACTTCAATTTATATTTCGCTATATATGACAATTGCCATTTAAGAAAAATAGCTTAGGTACATCAAATCATTTTATCATTTTTTCGTCTGGTATTTACAATCATATGTTAGCATTCTCTATTCTTTAAACATGGGTAATTAGTGAAAAAATGCGCCGAGCGGCAGTATGTCTAATTTCCTACCGGTATGCAGGCGTGTAGCGTAATGATTTTTTTTTATTTTTGCAATAAATGTCTGATACCTCTCAAATAAATTCGGTTGCTATAAAAACTAATAATATACTAATACCATAATAAGATTCATTTCATTTTAGCGTAATCCCGCCACAACACATTAATGTTATAGATTGAATATAAGTGAATAATTCCGATTTAACATCATTATTAATAATTGCGCAAAAAACCCATCAACCTAATAATGCAATGCTATTTTTTTCATCAAGGACTTGAGGAGTAGATGTCGAAAATTAATGAGAACATGGATTTTGTTTAAAACACTTTTTTAATGAATGCACTCGCGGCATTTATGAAAATAAATGTAATCAAAATACAGTTAGGATTTTTTTATTTATAATATATAAATAAGATTTATAAATTATACAATTACATGATAGATCAAGAGATATGCAATTTTTTAAAATCTTTTAAAACATCAAACATATTGTAGAAGAATAAATATTTGCACAATAACAAAAATGGGTTGTAACGTAAATACTTATGTAAATAAATATAATGTGTTACATGTCTTTGATCGATATATGCAATAAAAAATTACGAAAATGGAATAATTCATTAGATCAGATGTAGGCAAAGTTTTTTTTACCTATTACCCCAAAATATATTAATTTAAGCCGGCGTTACGCCTTTGTTGTGAAAGGAAAAAATATATACATTATTTAAATTAAAAAGGTTTATTTAATCTATTCATAGAGAGAATACATTTATAAATATAAAAAGTATAAATTAATTTATATTCTCATAATTAAACAAAAGGATACCTTTGAAAAAACAGTTTCAATTTAGGTTTTGAAGAATTGATACTGTTTCATATTTGATACAATAATAGCAAAAATTTTCATTAGATGAGAAAATCCTTGTTCGCAAATGTAAGTCGCAGCAGCAACTCTTTGACTGACTTCTCGTATTTAATTTGAAAGCCTTTGCAACTCTTGGCATCCAAAAATATAACAGATCTTCTTTTCTTTAAAATTCAATATGTGCTTTATTATTGGATCGAAGTTTTAGAATTGGCTTTGTCAATCTTTGTGTTTCGTCTAGTATATCAGGATTTTTACATTTAAAAAGATCTACAACCCAATTGACAATATGTAAAATTAGAGAACCGCTCTTTAAGTTTGGTAAAATGACTTATAACTGAATCTTTGATGTCGTCAAATGTAATATTTTCACAATCCAATAACAAAACTAACTTTAAAAGGCAGCTATCTTATTTTGTTCTGCTTTTTGTTTCCAGTATATGTTTAATCTAAACGCTGAAATTATATTGATATTTTTTCCCTGCGATGTTTATTCAATGCACTTACATACTGAAACATATTATTTAACTATTCAATGTGTGCAACCCACAAGAAGTTTGAAAACTTTTCTGTGAGAACATATTTGTGATTAATAATAATGTATTAAAAGTAGTTAATGTCTAGTTTAGGCCATGTGAAGGGTAAAAAATACAGTGATTACTTTTTTTTTAATCTTTCACACCATTTCTTAGACTTGTTTAATGATGATGTAGTGCCATTATGATGTACTCTTGATAATTTCTTTTAACTATTTATGTAGTTTTATTTATTTTTATCGAATCCTCATTACTCCCCAGTAATGTCATTCTTACCTCATTTGGGGTAATTTACCCTAGTTTGCCGACCCGTACATTAGATGTATTAAAATTATCATTTTACAAGTTAAACGTACAATTTCATTAGTACAAAAAATATTATTACTATAATGATAATATTCGTTGAGCTATTTTTGAGATAGTATACTACCTAATACCATTATTATTGTGCAATATTTCTAACTAGGTAGTAGGTTTATTTTTATGTTTTAACTATGTAAAATAATTGTTTTTGTGTTATTTAGCCTATATTTCCACCGAACGGATTAAAGTTGGTGCTGCCGGTTTCCTTTAAAATGATTTATTTTTTGAAACGAAAAATTCACATCTTATGGCCGATGATAGTTACGCTAAGGCCTTCGCTCGATCGGAATAATAAGATAAATAAGGGGTGCCGACGCGAGTTGAGAGTCGCAGGGCTCATTCGTCTGCACGCCGGAGACCCGCGCTCGCGCCAGACGGCCCGCTCGTAGCCCACAGCTGGCCGCGCCATGGCCGCCGCAGATGCAACCCCGATCCCGACCCCCGTCGCAGCCCCGGCCGCAATAGCAGCCCCCCGAGCGGTGCTCCTCGACCTCGAAGGCACCACCACTTCCATCTCCTTCGTCAAGGTACGAGCTCCGGTTGAATTCCGTTCGTCCCGTCGCGTTCCGCGGCGCCGGCCGGCTTCTCGCGCCGGCGATCGATTCGCTTTCTCTTAAACGCTCTTCCTTGAGCCGCAAGTCCAGAATCTTTCACGAAGACGGCGGCCATTTTTTTTTCACGAAACGCCCCCTCCCCCGCGCTCGTTTTCGCTTTTAATTTGTTCGACGACGCCCGGCTCGAAGTAGCGAGCGCGTCTGCTCGTTAAAGCGGATCGAATCGAATCGATTAACAGCTGTTCGATTCGAATCGATTCGTCGATTGAAACCTTTTTGCGCAACCTTGAACCGCACCTCGGACGTCAGCTGTTTCGAGGCGTTTTTGCAATTAATCCGCGACTCGTCGCGTTTACCGTTAGCGCGGCGAGCGCCCAATCGGCGGCGTTGCACCGCATCGCGGGCAACGTCGCACGCTAAATTCGATATGCCGATATGCAGGAAGAGGATCAGCTGGCGTCGGGGTCGTCGGGGTCGCCACTCGCCAGGTGTATCGAAACTTTGAGAACCTTTCGCCTTTGTCCTATACCACGTGTGCGAATTTCGCGGGCGCTGCGCCCTAAAACCTGTTAGCCCAGGCCACTCACCCGAGCTGATTTAGATTTCAGGTCACCACGCCATAACGTTCGATCTCAACGAACGGAAAAGACAGATCGCATTAGACAATCGATTTGTCAAATTAAATTTAATTATTTCCCAATGCATCATGGTTGCCTTTATATAAAATAATTAATATAATAGTATTTTCTGGCGTCGCGTTGTACACATCCCACTAAAAACATCTCTATTATCCTTTCAGAAATCAGTCAGTCACTGTGGTGTCCCAGTTTGTATGAAACTGGCAATGACTAGATTTTTTAACCATTGAAAACTGTAAACAAGTCTACACGTATTTTTTTCAATTTTTCGCATTTAATAAAAGTTATTTAAGAATTACTATATTGCTTTTTGGCATATTGGTCGGTACACGACAACTGGGCGACGGTCAAACGGACGATTCAGAGTGGGCGACAGAAAAAACTTAACATGCTTCGTAAAATATACATTCAATCGGAAAAGTATATTAAATTATAAGCAATAATCAATACTAATAAATATTCTCTGTCGTACCTCAGAACCTTTACAGAAATCCTTTGGTGAAAAATTTGCGCTGATGTTCAAAATCTCCTGATTTTTTCTACATATTTGTATATATTCGTATAATAAAGCAAATAAAAAGCATTTAAAATTAGCACCGAAGACAAAATTGACTAAACAATTTACACCCGATATTGTTAAAATCATTTTTAGCAAAATATGCATTTGGTTTAAAATTTTGATGCGAATTAAAATGTATTTTTTTCTAATAAAGGTAAAATACATTTTCTGCTCGCTAGAATTTCTGCGTTTTTTTCAACTTTTTTCAACAATAAAATCGTGCCGTCGCACGATTTTATTGTTGAAAAAAGGATAATAAGGATAGCCTTAATATTTTTAGCAAAATGTGAGATGCGACATGTCTGTACTTCTCCCGCTTATTGTCCCTTGAGAGAAATATTTTGCTCTTGACCTAATGAAAGTTCTATACTATAATTAGTTTTAGATCTTTCATTGATTTTGGTTTGAGTTTGAACAGAAAATGTACGTTTCGCACCTGTCAAATTTAGTTTCATAGGCATTTTAGAGTGGCATATAGTTTTACTAGCGCTTCGATAATGAAATTAACCTTTACTGAAAAATACACATTCACTGTTATGTTAATACATTGCGTGTAAATAAATAATATGTATATATTACTACGTATGGAAAAATTATATCATATAATTTTACTAGCACCTGCCAAATAAATTATATTTTCACCGGTGAAAATGTATTTTGAAATGATATATTAAAAAAAATATTTCTGCGGTAGATTCGAACTGAATTTCTGCTAGGGATAACCTGATAATTTCTGGCTTAGATCAGGGATGCCATTCCAGATTTTTCGGGAAGGAGAGGGGCAAAAATTGGCCGGTTTTTAATATTTTGATTTCATTAAATGACATCCATTTTTTACCTGCCCCCCCCCTCCAAACCACGTCATACATTGATCGCATTTTTTATTTTATTTAAGTATTGTTGATGATCTTATTATAGCACGATCTCGAAGATTTATTTGTATTGTGTATGTATGTTTTAACTTTTGGTATTTTTATATTGATAATAATTATTTGTTTATATCGAGTGTTTAAAAATATGGACCCTCGTGCTTTGCATGACTGCTATGAGGTAGTAGCTACGCCACTGAACCTATATTGGTGTTTGTAAACTATTCTAAAATTGATTACTATTTATTGAATAAATGATTCTCTAGTTCAGAAATAGCATGAATAATATATTGTTAAAATAAAATATTAAATGCAAGTAAAGTAATCAATTTTGAATTTAAAGAGTGAACCTAAATGCTTTCGAAGATTTTTAACCAGATGAAAAAAGCAACCATTTATGTTAGCTTGTGGGATTACCATACGCAAATATTAATAAATTTAAATTTCATTATCATCATTAATATTTTCATGATCAAATAATGGACACATTTCATTTATCATATAAAATAATTCTGTTTATGTTTCAAGAGTCTTATTAGGTAATAAACGGAATAAAACAGGGAAAACAAAACCTCCATCCTTTCTAACCAAAATCACTAAAAATTGAGAAAGTAAAAATGTGCCATCCAAAAATAATTATTTAATGCTTTGGCTCCATATTACGTGACTTTCAAGAACAAAAAATAAATCTCACTAAATCGACTTGTTCTTATCCAAAATATGCTAAAAGAAAACCTTCAAATTATGATGAATTGAATTCATAATTACAATATTCTACAGGAATAATTATTCTTTGCTTACCGCTACGATTTGGAAACGTTACTGTACTGCAGAAAAAATCATTTTCTATAATTAGAGTTCTGATTTGTGATGGGCTCCTTGTTTTATTACTCTGACCGCATTTCCAGAACTGCTATATATATTTCCAGAACGTATGTTCATGTCTTTCAGAAATGAATGATCCATCACTAATACTTGTCCAGATTCTACTTTTACATCCTTTGTTTTTTTATTTTCACATCGCCAGAATTGAATTGAAACTTCTTCATTAATTTAGCATTTATCATATAGAAATCTATTATAAGCATATTTTTTGTTGTATTTTTGACTTTATATTCATGAATATATCCATTTATGTAGAATATAAACGAGGGTAAATAAAATTAGTCTTTCTCGACAATGATCTATAAATAACACTTAAAATATATCCTATATGTGCATAAAAAGTTACATCCGGTGGTGTCTTGATTTGCGAGTTTAATTCGTTCCGTGACGGAGCTCGTAACTCAAATTACTAGTATATCAAATCAATTATCCCCATTGAAATGTCATTAACTGATTAATCAATGAGAAAAATTGAAATGGATTAGTGGTAAATACATACTACCTAAATTAATTATTAAGTTACGCAATACGTTTTTTTGCTCGTATTTTAAGTAAATTAAAGAAATACTCTAAGTCGAGATTCCACGGTACATGTTTTCTTGTTGTACTGATGTTTCTTTCACCAAAACCACATTGATTAATTATACATAAATGATAAGTAAAAATATATATTATTTATCTCGTTTAGCTCGTTTATGTTTATATCTTTTTAACATTTTTTATAAAAAGTTGTTCAATATATTGTGTATGCATACGTGTCTCAACTTGCGAATTGAATTATAGGGGTGTAACCCAAGTACATAGGTACCTACTACTTATGAATAAGTACTCAATAGAATTGCAAGCCCAGGAAAATATTTCATTAATAATCGCGTCAAATACTTCATGGTTTGTCCGCAACTCGATGTTACACCGTGACCTTAAAATATACCTATATCAGGAATAAAGATATTTAAATAAATATTTTTATTTTATATAAATTATCCGTATTAATTAATTTAATAAATTAAATCATATAATAAACGAAAAACATAAACATAATTTAATAATTAGCGGCAAAAATCTTACATTTAATCATTATAAATCTAGTTTTGATAAAATTTCCTCAAATTTCTCATTACGCGTCTAAATAAGTCGTGTCATTTTCATTAATTAGAAATTATTTTTTTGAGTGAAAACCAGGGCTCTGGAGTCGTTTTAAAATCTACCAACTCCTACTTTACCTAGTTCTTGGGCGTAATCCCATTGCCATGTGCTTATTTTGGCATATTTTATAATCCTGTTACTACAGTTATATAAATCAATCTGAATATATAAAAATATTAAAGTGATCTAATGATAACTAATTCTTAGACAAGAAAAATAGTATACGTAACTAATTTATTTTGCCAAGCTTACAAATTTGATCTAATTTTTTCCATATTTAATCTAGTTATTTTTTTCTAAAAAAAATCTATGGAGTCGGCATTCATGAAAGCTCTAAAATCAAATTTAATGTTTTTTTAGAGTGGTAAATCCCGATCAACTTAAACTTGAATTCGTGATTATTTCTGTTTATGATTTTTTAGGTTTGAATGTTAACCACGTAATTTTAAATTCTGACTTTGCTCCTGGTCAATAAGCGAAATAATACAAATCCTTAGTGATTCAGGCATACGACTTGGAAATCTGGTCGCCTTAATTTATGTTTTTACCAAGTCTCTGTTTTTACGGAATATCCTGAAACTTCGACTTGCGTGCAACTATAGAGCGACTCGAGTAATTATGTTATTCCAATCTTCGCCTTTGAATGAATAATATCCTTGCGTTTCTGCGCTCCTGCAAATATGGCGAACCGGCGGCTTGCCGTCGTCTTTCGGACGACATGGATTTTTTTATTTTATCGAAAGTGTATCCCACTAATATGATCGTGTGTTTGGTGTTCGCTGCTTACAATTATTATTATATTTGTGAAACTATCATAGGAATATGATTAAAATTATTTTTTATAAATTATATTTTTTCTTTAACGCATATTTTGCATCCCAGATTGAAGCTGTACTCGGCTAGCTCTTAATAATTACTTCCGACTCTTGACTTCGCAGACTTGGTTTTAGTACAATGTTATTTAACTTCAGTTGAAACTTATAAATATGTCTCCTGCGAAAAAAATGAAAGTTGGAAGAAAAAAAATCTCGCCGGCAAAAAGGTTTTATTGAAATTTTTGTTGCACGTATATCATATCACCGTTCGCGGTCCATATACATAACTGTGATTAATGATGTAAATTAGACGGATGTTCGTTGAAAATTATATCAATTTAGCAATAATTGGTATGGCAAGCCTCAGGTTTTGTACCACTGCTCTGTAGTCATACAAAGGATATCTTTGGTATTGTTCGAAACTTCAATGGTACTTGGAGATTTCGAATTCTGTGTCATATGTGATTTGCAAAGCGTAGTTCCCGAGTTTTAAATATTTAACAGTTATTGCGTAGTTTGAGCTACTTTTAAAAATATTTTTGGCGTTGTAAAAACAATATCATCTCCTTGTCAACTGAATTGAATGCTAGAAATAAAAATTACATTTTTAAAGATACGACGAACCAAACCGAAGAATTTACTTATTTTTTTGCAGTGCCTAGGTAGGTCAGTCCTTTTATGTTCAGTTCTTTCAACTAATTCTATAGATGTATTATAACAATTGTCCGCCGTAATATTTCGATTTGTATGAGCAAACGGATCTGCCACGCGTAGCGTAACATTGGTAGAAATGAATAATCTTTCTATTTATGCGACCTCGTGGTTCTTGTTTTTACCTGTGTAAACTTAGACGTTTACCGTGTAATGTTCAAAATATGTTCCAATTCTTTCAGTATCGCATAACGATTTTAAATCCTGTTGGTATTATAAACCGTTAAAAGGTTCGATTTCGATCATGTCTGTTTAATATATGAAAGGAATGAACATTTTTTAACGATGTGTTTACAATAATAAGACTTATCACTTATTATTACAGCTATTTAATCGAATCGATCGTACTAGTTATGCGATAAAAACAATTAGGTCACGTGTATGTGTTTTAGGTAAATTATTCCACACAACAGAAATGTCAAATAATGATATATACAGTCGATATATCAATTTATTTACAACTGTGTAAAGATGGAGGAAGTAGCATATGTTTGTATTTTAATATTATAAAAACTCATTTATACTTCAAATTTTGTCAACAGGTGAGTAAATGCCAACTACGTAGTAAATTTACTAGATAATATGATTATAGAAAATAAGAATATATACTAAATTTGAAGAGATATTACAGTGGTGTTTCATCGTAACGTATGATCATTAATGTTACTAGAATAAAGGTCTGCTAGTGACTGTTGTGCACGCTCATGATAGCACCTTGCTTTTTTGTTAATGTAACCATTATTTATTTTAATTATTTGTATTGATTGCTATGTTATTAGTGAACTTGAGCAATATTAAAGAATCAATGTGGGGCATCGTGTTTCGTACATTTTAGAATATTATTATTGAGTCATTGTAATCTGTAGCTCTCCAGCTGTTTATTACGAATCTGTTGGACCGAGCTTCAAAACATTCCATCTCGATTCTATAGAGATACAGAAAATTAACGATTTCGCGACAATGTGCATTGTTGAATGCGCGTTTCGCGACCGCGGGTGAATAGCAACGGGAAAGCGGTCCGGTAGGTGGCAGCGGCGCCATTGCATTCGCCGGAGATCAATGCACCCCACCCCGTGCTGCTTCTGATAGGGCCAAGCCATTTTACACTGGACCCGAATCTTTTAGATCACCTTGTATAGTTTACGCGGAAACCATTTAATAATAAATGGTATCGACACAAATTACTATATAGCTAAGGTCAGCAGCCACTTTCCACAATGCTGCATGGAACGTAGACAGTGAGACATTCAGGGAAAGTAGGGCGCTTCATTCTAAAACGCAGTTACTGTAGCTGCTGAACACCATACTCTGATCTATATATTTAGATAATCAAAATAGTTATAATGAGTCATGAAAAATAACATTCAAGTTCCAAGAACGTGTGAAAACAAGCTGTCGTTTCTAAGGACTTGGGTAAAATCTGGTTATGAATATTGATTATATTTTCCTTGTGCATTTATTTCAATGTAAAAATGTAGTTTGACCATGCTAAGGAATTATGATTTACCCCTAACTTTTGGCTTGAATGCATTTGTTCTTATTTTGCTTCATAAAGTTGTCACTAGAAGAAATATCTATCGCATTTTTTCTGTCTTAACACAGTTTAACAAATGATTTACAGAAAGAAGGTAGATTTATCCTTCTTTGTCGCCATTCGTAAAAGCTCTTCTCTTCTCGATGGTTATTATGTTTCCTGCATATATGTACATATTTTCATTTAAGCTTACATTCACAATTGTATGCCAAAGATCGTAATAATAAATACAGTACATACCACTGCGTTCACAAAATATCCGACCTTTATTCATAAAAAATACTCATATTCAGATACAACAATCTTACACTAATCTCCTTCAAAGTAGTCCACTTGAGCTGCCACATACTTCTTCCGACGGTTCTGCCACTGTTGGAAGCAGCACTAGAACTAGGGCTATCAATCCAATATTCGAATTATTGTTTTCAACTACAGTGGTACCTCGGTTTTCGTCGAGTTTTTCTGCGAAAAAATTGTCTGTTTTCGTCGGTTGCCTCGGATTTCGTCGGCGTTAGCTTGCCAGTGTGCTTTTTTTATTGATTGCGAATATTAATACATACTACAAATATTTGCCTCGGATTTCAACGATTGTTTTTGGATGAATTATCGACGAAAACCGAGGTACCACTGAATATGAATATTAACAAAAAATGCTATTACGCCTTCGATAAATATTTGTGAATAAAATGTTAATCTGCGTGTCTACTATCACCGAAATTTGCAGAATTCGTTCGTTAAACGTAACAAAATGTTGGAGAGGCTCACCCTTTATTATCGTTTAACGCTTATCTCAAAAACAGGTGTGCGTCGCAAATGTTTGTTATGTCCGTGTAACGTTTCTGTATTTGTTGTTTCAAGACGCAAAAGTTTTTAATCAGTTTATTTAATTCATATGCAAATCCGCACAAAATAAACGCTGATACGGATCCGATCTTTATGTATATCAAATTAGTTCCAAGCATTATTAGCTATTGAATATACAATAGATTCGATAAAATTATGAATTTATAATGTTCCATCAATTTTACTGTATTAATTCAATTGCAGCTGATCTTAATTCTGGTGATTTGAAAAAGCTAAAATGACGTCTCTATGTAATACATATTTTATAAAATTATAAAATAATTAACGATTATGAAAGTAATTACCGATTAATTAAAATAATTATTAGTAAGTAAGTATTAGTAAATTATTAGTAATTAATCGGATATATTTTGAACAAACTACGTATATTAAATTCTTTATCTTTAGTTAAATGACTTCTGTTGATGTTCGCCTAATCGCAGTAAATTTAAAAAGAGATTTATTTGTCAGCGAGTATCCTTATTTTGATTTACTGAATTTCATAGTTAAAAATGTGCTTTCGAAAAGATATTTGCTCTCAATCTTTTATCAGAATAAAGAAGATCATATTGCAAGTATCAAATCAGATTTTATATCAAGTGTTGAGTAAAAATTGATATATATTTTTAAATTTCCTAAATAATTGTTCAAGGCACTTCACATGAGCTGCAAATGTTGTTTTTTCGATTTTTTTGCAAATCTGAAAAAAGTAAAAATATAATTTAAGTTGGAAGTAATCTGTCGTTTGCCTTGCAGTTTTACCGTATCGAATACTGTGTGCACAAATTTCTACGTTTCGTCATTTAAACTTCATAGAAAAGTCACACGGTAAACTACGTATTTACTGTAGCATATTTATTTAGCGCTTCACCTAAGATGTCACAAATATCACATGAACTAAGTTTTTAAATAAACGATATCCTCCTCTCCATCTTCTTTATATCTATGTAATAAACACGTTTCGTATCTATATTTTATTACTTACATCCCGTCACTATATGTATGTCGGCCTTCCTACGCACATTCATCAATCCCTGACTTATTTTTGAAGTTTTGCTACTATTTTTTTCTCCCTGAATTGGTCTCGACCTGTTTAAAATAGGTCAATGGCTCCCAACCTTTCAACACACAAATTTATTTTTATTTAATTGGTACGCGATCCACAGTTTTACGTATCTGATTTTACCATTGCGAATTCAAAACAATTTTTACTTTAAAACGTTGATTAATAAAAAGTTTTTGTTCTTATTATCGCAAATGAGTCGCGGCATTCAATGTATTTAAGTTCAATTGATTCAAATTGCTAGTCATATAAAGTATATATACAAGATCTGATAAAAATATGTTATGTTGAATTTTCCTATTAAGTTATCTTGTGTCAGACATTTTTTTTTATTTACTCCGGATTTTTTATATTCGAGCATAGGCCCAAACACTTTCCTGCCGTCAATTGGTATATCAACCCCAATCGAAAGTCGTCTAAAACAACTACTCCACATTCGTGCGTATACATACATTACACACGTAATTAATCAATTATGTTAGCTTTTCATTCATTCGATGCTTGAATGAAAGGTACTATAAAACGCTGCCGTTAATTGCATTGAGAAATGTTCGATTCTGATTCGTTGACCCGCGTGTCGCGACCTTGACCTTTCTTGCTTCTTGCAAATACAATAACGCTTCGCGTATATGTATATTTATATATTTTATACTGTAAAATCAAAATTTGAAGTGGAACCTATACTATTAAAATGATTATTTATTTCGAATTCAATAAATAAAAACTAGTATTACTAAATACCAGTGACTGCTTAGCTGGACGTAGAAATGATTAATTTTCTCGTTTTTCTAAAGTTGGAAGCAAAGTGGTAAATGACTAAAAGAAGTATATTCCTTATGGAAGTGATATCAGTTTATATATTTTCTATGAATTATAGAATGTCCAACGCCCTTCCAGTTCTAAATCGCCTGGCTAGTGATTATTTGGGGCGCAAACATACTATTTTTATATAGTCTAATAAACATATAGGTAGTTAAACTGTATTTGCGTAACGGCGGTTTGGTAACTGATAAGTTTCGTAATGATATAATTATTTGGATTATGAAGGGTTCGGTATTTGTAGCGGAGATTTTTGACGTCTTACTTTGTATTTGGCACCGACCATTCGTTTTGTTTCTACTTTAAAGTGCTTAAACGCTCGTTTTTATAGCGCCGACGAAATAAAAATGAATTTCTTAGAAAGTCCAAAAAAGGAATTAGTTAAATAAGCTTTTAGAAAATCTTTCTCTCAAGTTTCGTCGCACGGTTGATCCCCGCTGCATTAATAGTTTTAATAAATAATATTAGTTTATAAATTTAAGTCTTTTTCTTATGTAAAATTACGCGCTGAAACCGAAAATGAAACCGAATTTTCAAGATATTGCTAAAATTTCCGTATTTTTCATTTAAAAAAAATGTTTTTACTTAATTGCAAATATTTCCTGTTCTAGTAGGCCGATTGCAAATTATTTTATATCAAATTAAATGTAACTGTCTATGCAACACTTTCGAACTTGTCGGTTTATATACTATTATGATTTTATTGGAGACTAGATCATTTTTAGCAAAAAAAATAGCCCCAGTTTCTTTAGTTTTAGTCTCAGTTTGACCTATTGCAAAGAAAATAAGCGGTTGTTTATCAAAATCGGTTAGAAAATATAGAAGTTATAATCATTTGAGTAAAAATACAGAAATTTAATTTTTACCCATTTTCATTATTATCTTGACATTATTGCGAATAATGTTACTTATATAAATTTCAAATGGTATTAAAAATGACAAGGTTCGATTTGCTCAGTCTTCTCTGTGTGTTCCATAACCTTCACTTGCTAGTGAAAATATTCACTGTACTCATCACTTTCATCGCCAAGGTTATCCGGGAAGAAATTTAAACGAGAGTGCAGAAAATTAATCTTTAAAGACATCTTCACCAAGTACATCTCCAGATCGAATCAAGAAAATGTCAAATTCAATCTACTATTCAAGATTATTCTTCCATTTTTTAAAATTTCGTGAAAGATGGCGATTTATTTCGTTGCTTGAAAAACGTTAAACGATAAATTCGGAAACATGTATAAAATTAAGGAAGGTGTGTTTGTGGATCCGTAAATAAATAAACTACTCAAAGACTTCAAATTCAGTTCAATTTTGTCAGTGGATCAGACGGAAAAATACGGAAATTTAGCAATATTTGAAAAACTGTTCTTAATTTTTGACTTCATTTTCAGTTTCAGCGCATAATTTTACATAAGAACTTACTGCTATGGGTCAAAACTACTGTAAACTATAGTAACCAGTAAATTTTAAATGGTCGGTTCTATGATATTTTGATAGATGCTTGCTATTTTAGCAATTTAATTTAATATAAAATTCTCTTCTATAATATCATATATATGCATACATAGGGTTATTCGAATAGTATTGGGAAAATATAATTAGTTTTGGTAATAATTTATTTGTAAAAAAAATACCTATTTAAATTGTCTTAAAACTACACTAATCTTGAACATATTTTTACGTAATCAATTTAATTATAATAAATTAATAATAATTGGGCTGTAAATATTAGTATAATTGCGATTGAAGGTTTTGAGTCGGCTTGTATTTTTTTAAATGTATGATATTAGATTTCTAACATATATTTTATCAATATAAAATGTGTGTCATACATTTTACAGTTGAATGATTGATTTACAATATGTATCACTGATAAATAATTATTTTTGTAATATTCTACGATGGTTATGATTGATAATTAAGAAATATCATCGACTTGCTATTTTTGTATTTAAAACTATTTTTTTTGTCTTTTTCAGGATAAATTGTTTCCTTACGCTGTTGAAAATGTGAAGAAATATTTAACATCTTCATGGGATGGCGAATTGGTTAAGGCCTCTGTCGAGGGTATGCGACAGCAATCCATCAAGGATGTAGAAGAAAAAATTGAAGGCGCGGTTTTAATACCCGATAAGGTAATTTCAATAAATATAACGTTACTTTACACATCTTATAAAAAAATCTATGATTTGTATTTATCCTGAAAAAAAAAATATTTTTTATTTTTACTTTTCTTAACACTAGGTTTACGGTATAAACCCAGCAATGTGTCATTAAAAATAGGTATATAGTGACCAGATTTTTAAGAATTCTGGATAATAAAAATAATGTTAATAGGTATATATATATGTATTGTATAAGTATAAAAAGTAATAAAAAAAAAAACAGAAAAAATACTGTCTGATACAAATCTGAAACCCGTCAATTTGCCATGTACCATAAATAAGTTAAAAATGTTATTTTTCTCTGAATTAATTTTTAACATTACAGGAAGCATCTAAGGAAGACCAGATAGCTGCCGTTTCAAATAGTCTAAAATGGCTCATATCAATCGACAACAAAGGCACGCATATGAAAGAACTATCGGGATTAATTTGGCAGAGTGGCTACGAGGCTGGTGAAATCAAGGGACAGTGAGTGCGAAATTGTTTAAAATTTATTGTACAATAATGATTCTAATTCTCGTATGTATTTTGAATCCACAGTCTGTACGACGACGTGAAACCGGCTATTCAAAAATGGAAAGATAGCGGTAAAAAGGTGTACATTTACTCATCGGGGTCCGTCCATGCGCAAAAGTTGCTGATGAAGTACTCGACCGCTGGCGATTTAGAATCTTTGCTCGATGGCTATTTCGATACGAACGTCGGTCACAAGAGAGAGACTGCGAGCTATAAAAACATTTTGGAAAAGATCGAATGCGCATCGGAAGACACTTCATTCTTAACAGACATTGTAGAAGGTTATATACTATTTTAATTAATAGTTATTGTTAACTTAACACTTAAAAGTGCCGGAATTTGATTTAACACGCTTATATGAAACTCGTTCTTAAACAGACTTACTATTAATTATATTTTAGATAGTATATTATTCTAACATATATCGTTATTATAATTCTTTCAATAAAAAAATTAGATATTTAAATATAATTTTGTGGTTTGAGATTTTGTTAAAAAAAATCTTTTCAAATATAAATTGGTTTATATATTATAAAAATATGACACCATAACGAATTCTCATTTAGAATCGATGCCGACATATTCTATGATACTTCAGAATACGAACAACACACGTGTTGTTCGTATTATGAAGTATCATTTTATGCCTTATGGCATTTTGCAAAAGCTGATAAAGATTTTAATTGAATATTTACAACCGAAAAATTCTCATTGATATTGTATTTGGTGAGCGTTCACGCCAATTTTTATAATTATCAGTAGCTTAGTTTTAGTAATATGACAATTTGAAAATTGCGATTATTTGACACTTTTTTCGTTTGTGCACAAATATGCCGGCTGTATGTGTTTTTTCGCGCAAAAGTGCGGCACATTATTAAGTGTGATTTGTTTTTTGTTTAAAATGCAATCAAAATTAGTATTAGTTTGTATTCATTAATCCTAAACAAAAACTGATGCTTGTGAGTTTAAAATTCAGTTTTTGTCTGTGTTCACAATTTTTTTTAAGTAATAGCAAAGTTAACTGTAATTGCTGAATAAAATTTTATGAAAAGTCACATAAAGTTAAAGATTAAATTTAGATGTTTTATATGTGCACGTATAATGTAGTATCATTCTATGCTGCATCTAAATTTACCTTCAGAATTAAATCATTTAAAATCCATATTAAATTTAAAAGAGAATAAAAGAGGGAAATAGAAAGACTATGTTATACACCTTTATTATAAAAACCGTATTTACTAAGGAATGTCAGAAGTTGAGATAATGGTCTACTCAATAGTATTATGATATATCCGCACATCATACTCGAAAGCTTCGGTTTTAATGTTTGGGATAAATCCGAATTTTGCACTTGAGAACTGTACATGGTGATTCAGATTTATATGAACCTAGCATCTAAAGGGTAATATAAAAATGTAAGGTTCATTTTGATCAAAATAGTTTTACCTCCTTATTGTACTGTGAGTGATGATAATCATTACATTTTTAGTGTGAAATTTGAAGATTAGTTCAAAATACATATGCATATATTATTTATGAGCATATGTACATTCTTACATTTTATTATATTTATTAAAATAAATTAAGTTTCTAGGATTTCAATTATTGTTAGTAGGGAGTATTTTAGGAAAATAAAGTCAGTATATTAATTTATTTTATAAAGAAAAATGAATTCTGAGATTTCTTATACTATTAAAATCCAGGTTATTGTATACACCAGGCTACATGGTTTCAATTCCACAAAACAACAAACAAACTAATTATATTCTATACATTATAAATATTAAGTTCGAGTGTCATAATGTGTACTTGATCCAGTACTAAAATAATAATGATTCGTTAGTTAAAACATCCGTTCGTGAAGAAATACAGTTTTACTAAATCAATTGTTTGATACATATTATCTAGCTAGTGAAATTATATTTATACTGGTGAAAATGTAACTTCACTGATAATAGTACATAGTTTAAGATTCACTCTAATTATTGTTTGAAACTAATTTGTATATTGTAACATTTCAGAAGGAAATGCTGCCAAGGAAGCTGGCATCAATGTAATCCTTCTATCGAGAGAAGGAAACGCGCCTCTTTCCGACGACACTAAAGAGAAATACACCGTAGTTGAATCGTTCGCCGATATTATATTTCCATCTGCTCTTAAAAGAAAATCGTCGCCTGCCGAAGAGGTTCATTAAGTTGTTATAATTTTATAATATTTCAGTGTAAATATTTTGTTACATGAAATAAATCGTTGTTGCCATTTGGAATGATGCAATGTTTTTGATATCTTCAAACCTATCTATACGCATTGAGCTCAGTTGTGTATACGCAGTCTGATAACCTCGTTTTGAACTGTCGATAATAATGTCGAGTGACGATTTATTTCGTGTTACAAGTATGGTTATGAATTACCACTATCGTTGTATTTTGTTTTAATACGGTTTTTTTCTCGAGTAGGAGACGAGACCTTCAAAGATCACTAAGAGCGAGCTGAATGGCACAGTCTCGAGTAACGGCGATAAAGTAGAAGAGGCTGCCGTCGATCCGACACCGATCGTAGATACCGCACCAGTAGTAGATTCCGCGCCAGTCGTCGAAACTGCGAAAATCGTCGAAGCGTCGCCGGTCGTCGAAGAAGATAACAAAATGGAAGTGGACGAAGAGGTTAAAGAGTCTGATCCCGAACCGGCCGAGATAGATTCGAAGCCGGCGGAACTCGAAAAATTAGAAACCAACGACAAAGCGGAATCGCCTAAACAGATAGAAGCGGAAGTCGAAAAAGTTGCAGCGATAGAAAAAGAAAATGTTACGTTAGAGGTTAAAAAAGTCGCTGAAAGCGAGGAGGTAAAAGTGTCGGAAGCCGATACCGAAACGAAAGAATCGGAAAAGACTGAAGAAATAAGTAAGACTAGTGATGAGCCTATGGAGACTGATGTTAGTGAAGTAATTTCTGAAAATAACGGTGCTGTTAGTAAAGATACGGATGTTGAAAAGACTGATATTAAAATGGATGCAGCGGAAGACGAAAAGAAGGAATCGGAAGACGCGCCCGTGGAAGAAACTAAGGTTAGCGTCGAAGAAACTAAGGTTAGCGTCGAAGAGAAAGAATCCGATAAACCGATCACGGAAGAAAAAGCGAGCGAAGCTCCAGTGGCCAACGGGAATGGAACTTCGGAAGAAAAGCTCGAAGTCACTTCGACGGTCGAAGCCAAAGATGAGAGTCCGGCCGTCGAAACCGAAAAGAGCGAAGAAAAAACTATAGTTGAGAAGATCGACGATGATAAATTGATCGAACTCATAAAAGAAGAAACGGTGGAATTAGATAAACAATGCGTTGAAATAATTTCAAAAGCTAACAACGTAATCGTGATCACTAAAGATTTGGTAAACAAGCCGAGCGAAGAGAAGATCGTCGAAGAGGACGATAAGAAACAACCCGAAAACGGCAAAGACGAGGAGATCGCGACTGAGACGGAAAAAGTCGCAGACGTCGTAGCTCCGGTAGTTGAAGTTAAGAGTGACGATGCGCCTAAAGAAGCCGTTTCTGAAATTCCCGAGGAAAAACCGGCCGTCGTAGAACCTAGTCAAGATAAACCGGAAGATAAAACAGAGAAAGCTCCGGCCGTCGAAAACGTAGAAACTAAAAATGGCGATAGTAGTAAAGAAATGAACGGCGACGAGGCTAAGAACGGTCACGCTGTGAACGGAAAGGAAACGAACGGTAAATCGGACGAAGGCGATGAAGATACGGAGAAAACGAACGGAACAACGGAAAGCGCCGAATCTAAACCCGACACCGAGATAAAAGTGAAGAAGATCGCAACGGAGGAAACTCCGCCCGAGACGACCGCAGAGCAAACAGTAGAGACATAAAATAAGTGACTTAAACTTTGATTATATTTATTGTAAAAGTAAACACGTCGGTTAATTTCTCAGGTATTTGTGACTGCCAGAATTTATTCTATATGTATGTACTGTATATGTGTAAGAGTCCGTTTTTGGAAGAAACATTCTCACTTCAAAAATCAGTTTTTCTCACATCGTCGATGACTTCCATTAGTTAAGATATGAATTTATTAACAATAGTCACAAACGCAAGCAAGTTTTCTTCTGTGTTTCGTTATTAATATTCTCTCATTTTTATTGTAAACATACGCAACTTTTCTTTTGTGCGTTTTATTATTTTACTTTGACGTTATTCTTTTTTTTTATTATTATTATTTTCCTGTGTAATTTTGGTTGTGACGTTTACGTCTTTATGGCATTTATGTAATTGCTAGTTCCTAAAAAATAATATGGGCGACCATAAAAACGCATTTAATACGTTTTAGACTTAAAGAGTAGGTGCCAAAATCGATCTGCATTTATTTATCGAATACTCATGCCTATTTTAATAATTTTATCTATCTCTCGATTACTACGTATACAAGGCGACACGTTCGTTTTTAGGTATAATTATTAATTAGTATCATACTAATATACAGTATTCTTATTTTTATGTTTAATTTTGTTTATGGACCAATTTTTAGGACATATTAATAGTATTTTTATTTTATTATTCTTCCAATATGCATTAATTATTATTATTATTATTATAATGTTTTTCTTGTGACATTTTTGGCAATTTGGTTGTATACGATTATGAATTAATTATTTTTTGTCTTTCGTCTTATGGGTTGTTTTTCTTTCTTCCAAATAAGTCAATATTATATTTATGTAGTACTGTATATGTTTATATATACGTACATCTTTTTAAACTAAGAACCTAAGCTCTATTATATACACGATAGTAGATTTATCTTACGATTAATTGAATTCTTTGAAATTAGCCACTCGAACGTTTTTTATATAAGGAGTTCGTAATAGCGTCCGAAGCCGGGGAGAGGAAACTCCGCAGCCGGACGCGACTCGTATTCGTTTTATTACATAACCTAAGATAGCAGCAGCTTCGGGATCGGAGAGGGTGATCGCCGGACTGACGGCGTATTCGCCGATAGATCGGACTGAACGACGGAAGGCCGCATTCGTAACTGTAGCGAATCTGAGATAGTTTTCCTATTTTTTACTTTTATAATTGTTTCTTACATATGAGCGTTTTCGCCGCGGGCGTCGAGCATTATTATATCTGTTCCTATTTTGTTCTAGTCTAAATTTTTTACTCTCCGGTACCGCTCAAATTTTCAAAGATCCGATCGGAACACGCCGACGAAATCGGTTTGTAAATTTTAAACTCGACGCTCGCGGTGCAAACGCACCGATGTTAAAATTCTATATTGCAAAATGGGAATCGGTTCTCCGATGATGTGTACTTATGAAAACCGTCATTTTGCAGAAGAAATTGAAATTCATTTGTAAATGAACAATTTATCAATAAATTAGACATGTCGAAACACTTGAACTTTTTATTTATTCATCATATATTACCTGTTGTATTCTTCTAATGTCGCACGCAGTTTTGGGATTTATAAATAAATGAAACAACTTTTCTTTTTTTATATATATAATATGTATACTTCAACAGTTATTTTATTTATTGTAAAAAAATGCCATCCATCGCGACATATGTTTTTTTTTGTCTTTTATATAACACATTATTATTCGGTTATCCTTTTCTATTAATTTACAATTCACATAATAATCATCTCTTTTTTAATTTAATATTAAACATTTGTGTATATAAATATTATTAACACACATAATAATCTCAATTCAATTTAATATATAGCAAAAAATCATCTCCGTCGTCGTAATAATAATATATAACTGCACAGTTTATTTCTCGTTTATAAAATTAGGAAGTTGCGTTCGCATATCTCAATGGTCCTATATACTTTGAGGGTAACAAAATAGTTGCGACCTGGAAACACTCTAGTGATCAGGTACTGTAAAAAATACGTTCGCCTCGTTGATCCCGTCTGATAGAATTCCTTCGGAAGGATCCGAAAGACGACCTCGCGTACGCTACTATGATATATTTCGACAGTGACAATTCCGTAAATTAAAAAAATATAACCATCGTCTCATTTGCGTTATTAAAATATATATATATATATTTATATACGGTCCTGCGAGATCGCGGTTAGCTTCCGAAGAAATTCTATCGTATACATAGTAAAAACGTACATATAGACATACCGTATATTTGAAAAAAACGCATTCGACACCCCCGAAGCTGCGGAAAAATAACTCGAATTTAAACCGTCCCTGTAGACCCGTTTTTAATACATAGTATGATTATCTATCTGGCTATTAATTGATTTTTGTACGTCGTTAATTAATTAATGTATAAAAATACGCCGTCGAGGATGTCGAATGCGGAACAAAGAGTCGGAAAGAAACTACATACACATTTATCGTAAACATAAATAATCATTTAAGTAACAGCACCATAACACTTTCGGTGGAAAATTGCGGTTTTTCATTCCAAACTATTGACTATCCACGTTTTCGTGTCGTTCTAATATATATATATATATATATATATATATTTAATAATAATAATATACGTTCGTCTTTAATAAATTGACTCGGAATCGGGATCGCTAAAAACGTAAGGATAGTTTTTCATTGAGCACCATAGCATCGATTCGAGCGAAATTCCCGCTTTGAACGTCGCGCTTTGTACTATGCATCGTTTTTTGTTTTTGTGTTTTGTTTTGTGTGTATAAACTACGTCATAAATTTTCGCACTTGGACGCTTTGCGGGATTTTCGCTCGAGGATGCGTCATACGTAATTATTTTTCATTCGACTATTATAGATATTTTTATAATATATTAAGATACGCGTGTAAAAAAATGAAGTAAAAAAAAGTCGATCGCTAAAATACAATATGTACAACGCCGTCGAGGGTCGAAGGCGCGAGAACGTCGAAAGGGAGAAACGGATCGAGTGCGTCGCTTCCGATCGTTCACACTGTGCTTCAAGTATTTTAAGTCCAAATATCGTTATAAAATCGCGCCGGCGCAGTGTGAACGCTCGGTGCTGATTATATTTTCGTGTTTGAAAAGATTAGAGAATACCAGATAAGTATGACAATTTTCGATTAGATAGAAAACTTGGCGGAGAGCTAATTTTTGGACGCGAAAGGAATATTAATTGGATGTCAATTGCGTGTGTTGAAAAATATTTACATAATGTTCTGTATTAGGCCGCAAAGTTTTCGATCTAGTCTCGTTTATCTGGTAGTCGCAATTACGATGCACTCGGTGCGTTTCCGCCCGAAGGTGGACGGACGGAAGACGGTTCTCGGCTCTCGGCCGGAGACGTCGACGCGCGCGAAGGTGAAGAAGCGAACCCGCCGCCGCTCGTCCGCCTTCGACCCTCGCCCTATTATATTATTCGTTCGTATGTATATATAATATATATATATATATATCTCGTATGTATAATTACATTATTCATTTATTTATCACTCTCTAAAAACTAAGCGTACAACGTAACAACGAATCACAGCCCGTCGAAGTGGGACGCTAGCGAGCGTAGCGCGAGAGTCCCTCGGCGAAGTCGACGGCGTCGGAGAGCCGCGGCGAGGGCGGAGGCCGCCGCCCCCGCTCGCCCCACTAACTGGAGCCGACCAGGATGTGGACGAAGCCGTCGAGCTCGGGGTCGGGCCGCTCGTCGGGCGCGCCCCACGCCGAAGCGGAGACGCCGGCGAAGGCCGAGAAGCCGGCGAAGCCCGAGGAGTCGTCCGGCGAGACGTCCCAGCCCGAGCAGGGCTCGTTGTTGTTGAGGGGGTCCAGCGCCGACTGGCTGCTGAGGCTGAGCACCGAGCCCCAGTCGATGGGGCGGCACTCGTCGTCGCCGTATCCCGAATCGGCGTCCTGGGGCGCCGGCGTCGGGAAGGGGGTGGCTCTGCCTTGGCCGCCGGACGGGGGCGGCAGAGGCGCGGGAGGCGATCTGGGCGCTCTCGCCGCTTCCTCGGCCGCCTCCCGCTCCGCCTCTCGCTCCATGCGCCGCAGGGTGTTGCACACGAGGACGGACCGCCTCAGCGAAGGGTCCGCCGATTGCCGGAAGCGAGACAGTTTGAACACGCACAGGTTCATCACTTTTAGCCGGCGTTCCCGGCGGCACTGGCGGGCGCAGCAGCGGCGCCTAGGCCAGCCGCCGCTGCCCAGCTCGAGGTAGGACTTGCCGTTCTCGGCGCACCGGATAGTCTCTTGGGGATAGGGCCAGGCGCGAGGGCCTCGCCAGCAGCCGCACTCGGCCCGCTCGTCGCCTCCCCAGCCCTCGCCCGGCACGGCCACGGCCTGCAGCCGCGCCAGGCTGCTCTCCTCCCAGCGTCCCGTCTTGGCTGCGGCTCCTCCGCCGACCGATCCGCACAGTTTTCTCTTGTTGCCGCCGCCCGTCGGCCCGCCGCTCTGAAACGAAACGAAACGCACGGTCAGCAAAGCAGTCTCGACGACCGGTCGGAGGAATGCCGTCCCTCCTCCGCCGGCCTAGCGGTAAATATTTTCAAACGGATTGACCCCGAGTCTCTCCGAATAGGCGAATTTTACTATCGCTACGGTGACTGACGACCCCCGATCGGCACCGGCAGTTTCATTTTCCAGCTGAAGAAGTCTTAGTACCAAATCACAATTTTATGAAAATTAGAAATAAACGTAGCAACAAATTACAACATATAAATGTGTGCAAAAATCAAATCGGATAATGTTAAAGAAATACATCAGACAGCTGTCAATAATCACGCGTATTCAAAGTGTCAAATGTTAGTTTGCAACAACGCATTTATGAAATGGATCGCTTAACCGCCGCTCGATAACACTTATGTACGAACTGTGTATCGAAATTTACGAGAAGATTATGGAGCGAACAATTCGCAACGTAGTGAAAAAAATTTAAGATACGTTAAGCGTTGAAGATAGGGTCTAGCCTGTGCATCATCGTGGCGTCCGAATATTGCTGCTCTTGTATCTGACTGTAAAAAATCATAGCAAGTATATATTTATATAAAAAAAATCGAGCTCAAATAATTTGAGATATATGTACTGATCTATTTCAGGTATAAGTTCCCTGAGCCTTTTTTATATATACAATAAATAAAAAGAGCGGAACATTGCCTCCAAAAGCACCGATTCCAGATAGTACTTTCACAAAAAACATTATTAGCTTGTAGTTTTTTTACACGGCTCCGTTTGTGTTAAAATTTGTTCGCAAATTATTGTTGACTTTATTGCTTTTCAAACGTTTAAAAAATGTAAATTAGTAGCAGTAAATTTAGGTATTTGATCTGAAAATTAAGATCGAATAAATAAGGAAGAAGCAAAGAAATAACAAAAACAGCACCAGCTGAATTATATAAATTTAATGTTTTTATAGATTGTATATTCGGTAATTTGACAACTAGATTTAATACAGCAAAATAAATAAATAAAAATATAGAAAAAACAGTCTCGAATCTACCCAGAAAATATTTTTTAAAATATGCCATTTCAGTAATATCATATCGGAATATATTTTCATCAGTAATATATTTTTACCAGTGAAAATATAAATTATCTGGCAGATGCTAGTAAAATTATATGATATGTAGTAATATATATATGTACATAGGTATTTATCATTATTTATTTACATCCGATTTATAAATGTTACAGTGAATGTGTATATTTTGAAAGTAAAGTTAAATTTTCACTAGTAAAGTCCAAATACATTTTCCGCAGTTGATACATATTTCCAAATTATTTTCCAAAGATACATTATTGCACAAACAATTCGTTTCGCCATGTTTCTCTATAAGTTAATGTTTTTTTTAATAATTAATAAAAATATTTGACGTCTTGTCATTGACGCCCTTCATAAAAATATCGTTAGCCATTTTAACAAAACATGTTCTTTTCAATTTAATTTGTTTTAATGCTTTTTTACCTTCCATTGAACAGAGGTCATTATATAACGAAGCTACAATATACAAAGGACTACACAAGGCTTTATAATTAAAAAAATACAGGTCGTTTTGCAAATATCTAAGTAGCTCGAAACTATGTTTATGTGAGTCTTGATATTTTATGAAATTTTGCGAAAATTTTAAGTTTGATCATCCATTTTCTAAAGGATCCAATTATAAATATCGTTACGAACGAGGTCAAGAGCGAACGCCTCGGCGACCCCGTCTAGGGCGACTTTTCGATACTAGCGAAATTAACGCGGGCCGGCGGGAAAAAACTTTGTCGCAAAAGGGAAACGCCGGCGCGCGGCCTGAATTATAACGAGGCGTCTACGCTTTGTAATGCGTTCTGCACGCGAGAGGTGGCAGGTAACCGGGTCAGGCGAGCGGGAAGCTGGAATTCGTCTTGCGACCAATCGACTAAACGACCTCGCCGCGGGGCGATCGACGTTGTGAATCACTGCGCTTAAGGGCTTTCGAAACAAAGAAGATCGACTCGTATTTGATAATAGAATAGCATCACTCGTCAATTATAAACACCCTATTAGTTGCATAATAGTCTTCCGGCAGTGAAAGGGTTAAACGCCGATTCCCAGCACGGTCTGAATGGAAAGCGAAGGTGAAACGGCCGTCGCCGGCTGAAAAACGCTTATCGCATTCATGCCGCGGACGCTGCGAAAACTTATAAGCCGTAAACGGAGAAAGTTTTCAAGTGCACACACAATGGCATGAATGGAGGAGTGATTCATCTCCTGGGAAGCCTCCCGGCAGCGCATCGCCCGACTGCCACCTATCCGACTACTGCCTCCCGGGGGAGGTGGAGATGCAATTTGATTCTGTCGAGCTTTACTAGAGTGCACGTGTCGCATAGATTCGGGTCACTGAGTGTATAAGCAAAAACGCACAACTCCTAGCTGCACTAATGTTAATCCAGAAATAATATTATAAGACTATTTAGGAATATAGAATTCTATGGAGAAACCGCTTGAATAGCTGTCTTAAAAATGGCTAAAGGGTTATAAAAGTCTTTGAGTCGTTAACACTAGACATGTTTTCTTTAATTATAAAATTAGCTGGCATTAGGGTCGTGTACTACGAAATATACCGTGGCACGAAAACGGTTAAATAAAAAATAATCAGCTTTTAATTCGATTTTTTAAACCATTTATTTAAGGTACATAATTAAATAATTAGAGAATTATAGGAAATAGGAAATCAAAATTTAAACATATTTTACTTAAAACAATGATCGTCTGTTAGCTGGCCGCTTAAAAGCTTCACAAGATCGCAATATTTTTAAATAATATTTAATATTAGTTGTGTTTTTTAATATTTCAGTAAATAATAAATTGTAAATAAAGTGCAAATAACTTAAGACTATTTACAGACGGTAAAAATCAAGAAAAGGGATGACTCATCAATAAAAAAAAATTATATACAGTACTGCGAAAAAGTTTTGGACCACCTGATCCAGTAACATTATTTGAATAATAATATAACAGATATTTTTTTGTAGTTGAATAATCGACACACCTGTTTAAAACATAAGAGCGGTTATTCAATTTTTTATTTCATTTTTTAAGGCTAGTTATTTTTAAATACTTGGCTGCATCGTCATCAATATTTTTTGGCCTTCCACTCTTTTTTTGTCTTCAAATGAACCTGTTTCTTCAATTTTTTTGGTAATATGTAGCATTACGAGTCTTGAAACTTTGACTTTTTTATAATGGGTTAAATATTATTTGGTATTTTGGAATATAATTATTCTTTCTATTTTTCTATAAAATTCACAAAAAAGATTTTTATTAAAATACCTTAATTTTCTATAATTGAGGCGATTAATAAATTATATATATAGCTCATCACACGTTGAATAGATAAAGACATAAAGACAAATGAATTATTCTAAAGAATTGTATTGCTTAATTTAATAAAAGCAATTAAAAGTTTGGGGTCGGCCGTTCGTAAGATGCATATTTTCGTATAATTTCAAAGATAGTTTTAAACAGATGTGTTGATTGTTCTACAACAAGAAAAAAATCGTTCAGTAATAAAAACCCGATGTTACTGGATCAGGAGGTCCAAAACTTTTGCACAGCACTGTTTATATGATTGTTTCTAGCTCATAATTATACCACATAAGCACAACAATCATATATATAGGATATAATTATATGATGATCACAAATTCCGATGAAAGAAATGGTATTAGAACAAGTCTGAAAAAACGCAGTGGGAACGCTCGTTACCGAGCATTCCTACCGAGCCGACAAGATTTTATTGCTTTTGACGTGAATTTTTGACTTCTGAGAAGTGATAATTGTTTTTGTGCCCTCCTATTGACCAAAATTCGGTTTGAATATACATACTTTAACCAATACACTCATATCAGAAGTCCGTAATAATATCGTATTTTTAAAACAAGTGCAGACTAACTATAGAGCAATATGCGAGATACGACGTCTGCTTGTGCTTCTTTTTCCGCTTATTTACCACTGAGAGAAATATTTTGCACTTAATGAAAGTTTTAAAACTATAACTAGATTTGGGTTTGGGTTTGAACAGAATATGGACGTTTCGCAACTGTATCAGTTAAATCATATTTTTGCCAGTAAAAATATATATATCGACTGGTGAAAATGTAATGACATTTCATATGAATACTTCAACCCTTTGGTTGCCGAGGAATTTTGGGATTACTATCTAAATAACGATGTGTTACATAATAATATGTTCGGAAAATATGTCATTTCTCCCTACAGATCATTAAAATCATATCCTATTATATTTTCAATGATGACAACGGATCAGGTAAATCACGCCCTACGTCGGATTTAGGCAACCAGAGGCTTTTAAGCTTTACAACAAAAGCTTTAATATTGATCAATATGATTAATATTATTTAATAAATATTTTCCAGACTTTAATTAGACAAGAACATTGTGTTTATTACGCATTAAAATATAATCATATTGAGTGGGTAGTTCAAGAAGAATTGATTGATAATCTAATTGAAGTAAATTTGATAAGTCTTGCAGAATTGTTGATTAGACGGAATTACGAGAGCATTAGACAAACATATCTATGTGAAACATATTTTTTTATCATTACTGGTAATCAAATTTAAACCCATAAGTGAGTGAAATAATACATGTTGAGAGGCACTTTTTTTGTGTGGCACCAAAAATTAATAGAATATTGGTGTAAAATTAAATTCCATTTATGGATTAAATTAAACTGTAATCATGTATTGGTTAAATTTACTTCATCCCAGTATCTTGCACCTTTCGACTCGATATTGCGAGACGCGCTTTCTACCGAGTCGGTTCCGTTCTCGTCGCATAGTTTCGGTCACTTGTTGGACTTTCGCTTTATTCAAGTTTAAGAAAACCGAATGCACCCGAGGCGGTTCTTCCGCCCTCCGTCTCTTCTCGAGGGGGCGGCAGGGCGGAAGGACGACAACCAGTTGCACACACGTAATAAGTGCAGGCGTCAAACTTTCGACAAGGGAACTGGGTCAAACTATCCCGCCCGCCCTCGATTACCGCACCGGGAGGGGGCGGTGGGCGGTCGGCCTCGACCGACCGCGTAAACTTGAAATAAACTTAAAACGTTGACGATTCCTGCACACGGTACATATTCCCTTTCTAAACGTTTCGCGGTCACGTGCAAGGCCGCCGCCGTCTTGACGTTTTGCGTATCGTGAAAGTTTCCTACGCTGTCATTATTATTGTACATATATATATTTAGACTTTCATTCATGATCGTCAGAAAAATAAATAATATTATACGTCGTCGTAATAATAGTGGCGCATATAAAGGGGAAGAGAGAACCCTGCTTCTAGGAATAGCCCTGCACCCTCCGAGCTTCGTGTACGCACAGACTTTCCCCTAAACTAGGTACGGTTTCACAGAACGGGTTTGTGCTTTTAAAAAATATTTTTCAAATCTATACATTGCGAAACAGCGTATTTTAATAGCGCTCGCTATGAAAATGTCAGGGCCGCAAAGCTGAGAAATAGCCCATATACGATCGCCTTCAAAGCTACAACAATCAAGACGCAATTCCATTCTTCAAAGTCACAATGGGTCTAAAATGTTATTTCACTACAGTTTAAATATTATATTAAATACAAATATCATACTAATTTCAATTTCATGAGGTGAGCTCTGTTGTTATGAAAATTAAACATATGTCTGGAAGCATCATCAACTTAATTATGAGCTTTGAAGTTTTGTTATATTTAACTGGCAAATATAATACGTTTTATTGCATAACATAATTATATAATACACAAAAACTTAAATGATTAAAAATATTCCACTACAAATATGAACAGATATGCTCAAAAAAATCCACAGCAACATAATATTAATTAGGACATATGAATAATTTCTGTAATTTCGGCAACTAGATATATTTTATAAAAATAAAATAAACGGCACAATGATATGTATCTACATATCGGAAGGGGAGGGGAATTGCCTATATGCATTATTTAAAACACAATTTTTAGAGCAGCAAAAAACACATTTTTCAAAACATTCTATTGTACTATAAATATAAACGAATGCTTTACTAATAGAACTGGACAAATATTATGATAACGAATTAATATAACACAAGCAAATATATTCGATATTCGAACATATTTTTTTATACCTGTTGCACCGAGTGGAGAAATTTTCTATTTTTTTTTATAATCCCGTCTACCGGGATGTACGTTTCAAAAATTATTGAGGATATTATTCCGTCTTTTTCATAAAAATAGTCATGTTTTAAATTTTATTGCTGTTTTACTGCCTGTCCACATCCTCTGCAGAAATTACATTACAAACTCCGATGTAAAAATAATCAATTCATACATACAAAAGGTTTGTGTTTTATGTAATATAATTGATCACATATATTTTACTAGGGGTGTCACAAGTGTTACCCTTAGTAAAATATCAAGTTCTAGAATTTTTTTAATATTAGTATTTTTTTTAAAAATACTTTAGTAATTAATAAATTATCCACAGTTGTATTTATTCCAAAGTGCTATTAACTCAATTAAGATTTGTATTATATGTCCAATATGTAGTACATGCGGGAAAAATCATGATAAGGAATGACTCATCAGTGATTTTTTTATTTACAGTACTGTGCAAAAGTTTTGGACACCTCGGGCATTTCGGGTTTTTATTACCAAACGATTTTTTTCTTGTTGTTGAACGAGCAACACACTTATTTAAAACATAAAACATTACAGAAATTACAGAAATTAAAAATATTTTTAAGCCTTAAAAATAATTACAAACTCCGATGTAAAAATAATTTGTAATTATCAAGGGTTTGCGTTTATGAAATATAATGGATCTTATTTTACTAGTGGTGTCACATTTTTACTAAAAATAATTAAAATGAGTATGTAGCTTAATTAGCTTAATATAAAAGAAGGAGCGAGATTAAATGTTCAAATAATGTATTTTGTTTTTATTTTTTTAAATAAAGAAATGATCATGTATTTTTTAAAACAATTTAATCCTGACTCGTCGGGAATAGCACCCACTAGTTGTAACCCTTTGGGGCTTGCACTCGGGCATGTATGTTACAACGGAAAAATATAAAACATTGATCATTGGAAAGTTATCTTATCATCTCATTCTTGCAGACTATATATTAATTTATTAATTATAAAAATGTGTTAGATAATAGTACCAAAATAGTAATAAATAACTCTAGTATAGAAATGGTGGATAATATAAAATATTTAGGAGTAATTGTTGATACAAAATTAAATTTTAAAGAACATTGTAATTACATATTAAAAAAAATTAGTAGAAAAATAGGTTTATTATCTAGATTAAGAAATATATTAAGTATAAATACAAAAAAAATAATTTACAATAGTATAATATTGCCCCATTTTAATTATTGTGCAACACTATTAAATATGTTAAATAAATTAGACAAATAAATGTTGCAAAAATTACAAAATAGGGCAATGAGAGTAATCTTAAATAAAAATAGATTAACTAAGTGTAAAAGTATGATTGATAGATTAGAATGGTTGAATGTTCAAGAAATATTGAGTATGAATGTTTTAGTATTTATATATAAGTTAGAAAATAATATGTTACCAGAATATTTTAATAAGTATTTAATAAGAAATAAAGATGTACATAAATATAAAACTAGAAATAGAGAAAATTTAAAGATAATTAAGTATAAGAAAACGAGTACGGCTAGGGGAATTATGTACGGAGGTTTTGATTTATATAATAGTCTTCCAAGAGAAATCCGAAACAGCAAAAATATAACGAGTTTCATAAATGGAATAAAAAAACACCTTCGTACATATAGAAATAAATGATAATATTAAGTCTTTATTATTGTATATTTTTATTTTTTCTTTCTGTTATGTATTTTTTATATATTTTTATATATGTTTACTAAATTTGTTAGATGTAAAGATTAGCTATTAAGCTAAATAAATTAATAAAATAATAATAATATACATTTAACAATGCACACAAAACAGAGTTATATGATAAAATCTCTACTAGCAGGTTGAAAAGTGCATCTGATATACATGTCGATGCGACTCGAGGAATTCGCTTTTCAGACATGTCATTAAGAAATTACATTGAAAGAATTTTTTTATGTAGACACATATCTGAAGTTAACATAAATAAAAAAAAATTGATCTCATCTTTGATTTTAAGATTAACACAAAAAAAAACAACATAATAATGTACAATTTTACATATAATCTTTGTGGTAAAAAAAATAAAATCAGCTAGCAAAAACAAATACATTAATACAATAACAAAAATAGTACTTTGATAAAACATAATGTTTTACTTTTGTATTTATTACAACAAATAGTTTTTCTATTATATTTAAAAAATGCTTCAATCATCTTATCTTTGTGGCAAAAATATTGTTTTTGACATCAAATTTATGGCATAGAACAATATTACTTATCTTTGTACACTACAAATGATTGATTAAGAATTAGGTTTACTGGCTTTTGAAGGGATATGATTCTTCCTTCCGAAATATGTACTGAATCACTAGCAAATAGAGTTATATCCGAATTAAATAAAACGTTTAAATGCAATTATAACACATATAAATATAATAATTAATAATTTTGGAGATAGCTACCTCTGTTCTGGAGATACCTATGATATTATGATCCTCGGCGCCGTCTAACCTAAAAACGCTCGTATATTACGCTCCAAGAGCGGTGGCAGAATAAAAGGGGAGCTCTCTGGAGAAGGGAAGACGAGGGGCTGGATCGACCCTCGTTCGGAAGACCCCGAAACGTTATATCTCGAACCCCAAGCACTGAAATAGGGTACGAATACCGCCACCCTGTGCAACGGTTGTGCGGCCGTACAACTCCGAGTTCGGACCCCAACGGTGCGTATGCCGCCCGTGCACGACCCGCATCAAACATTTAGTGGAAAACCGGTTGGTTATATTATATACACTCATATATATAGTATGTATTATACATACCGATACGTGCATAGACCTAATCGACCATTTTACTATGTCTCAAAATTTTGTACTGATTATTTACAAAAAATGCGAACGTGTGTGGCGCTCTAACAAATATAAATACAGCTTTGGCTTATCCTTTTTGAAATTACTGGAAATATCGTTTCATCATCGAAAATCAGACCCCTCCGTGGGATTAAGATCCAGCATCATTATCGCTAGACTTACGAAGAGCTTTGTGAGAGATTTATATAATAGTGTAGGAGTATCAGGCTTTGATTTTTTTTATTAAGATTTTCAATCACTTGATTAGTATCGAAATATTCGCACAAATATGTTATAATATCGATATATAACATATTAGGTATTGTTTATTGTATGTGTGGCTAGCACATGAATAGTCTCGAATTAAATAATAAATATATTAATAATGGTTTTGAACTTTGATAAATTTATTCAGCATTATTGCTGTATATATTTCAAAGTGAGTTTTTATGAAATAGCATAGTCTATAGGTGCTGGATTAATAATCCAGAGTCATGGGTTCAATTCCCTGCACCGTAATCGATTATTTTTATATTTATAAATGTGACAATAATTATTGAAATAAATGTTTTTGTTTTTTAATGCACTTAAATCAGAGTTATTTCATAAAATCAGCAAGCTCAAATTTATTTTATCAGGTATACGCGTAGACACGACTCCAGCGATTCGTTTCTAATCTATCTTAAAGTTTCGTAAAATAAAAATATTTTTATTTTTAATTATATTTTAGCTAATATTGAAATACTCTCGTTCTTGCAAACGATAGATTGGGCAATGATCAAATAATCACCGATCCCATAAAAGGGTATTTAATAATACAGGATGATCAAATTCGAGTTTCCTATGTTGTTAGCACTGTAAATCAGACAGCTGTCAATAATCACACGTGTTCAAAGTGTCACATGTTAATTTGCAACAACAACGAAATGGATCGCAATTGTTCTGCAGAAATTACAATTCTGTAAGAAATGTGAATCGAAATTTACGGGAAGATTATGGTCAATTTCATCGTCTTACTGAACGAACAATTCGCAACGTAGTTAAAAAAAATTTGAAAAAACTTGGAGATAGGGTAAGGCATGTGCATCATCGTGGCGCCCGTTCCGAGCCGTTTTAAGTGAAAGTATGGGTTGCACCTACACCGTATAAAATTCAGATAACACAAGAATTGAAGCCCAGACATCATGGACAGTGAAAAAACTAGTTGATGCTGATTTTTCAAAGAAAATGTTATTTTTTAATGAGACATTTCCACTACTTAGGGTATGTTAATAAGCAAAATTGTCGCATATGGGGCGAGTAAGATATTCATGTGATTCACAAGAGCATTACTTACATGCCCAAAAAGTGACTATTTGGTGCGCATTGTGGTCAGGCGGCGTCATTGAGTCTTACTTTTTTGAAAACGATGAAGGTCGGACTGTAACAGTCAGTGTTGAGTGCTATAACCGATTATTTTTGGCACGAAATCGAAGATTTTGATATGGAAGACACGTGATTCCTACAAGATGGCGTAACGGGTGCAACATTGGATGTTTTGCGTGAAGTTCCCAGATCAATTATTTCACATTTTAGTGACATTAACTGGCCGCCAAAATTATGCGGTTTAACACCGTTGGATTTTTTTGTGGGGTTACTCTATTATCGTGTCTACGCCGACAAACCCGAAACGTTGGAGCACCTAAAAACCAACATCCGGTAAGTTATAGATGAGATACCGCCCGAAATGTAAATGTTTATTTTTAAAAAAAGTTCGGACACTGAAGTTGGATCACTTTTTAACTTTTTCTATCATAATAAAAGCGTTTATATTATTTGTCAATTTAATTTATGACGAAATTTTTAATATAAAAACCGCTCGATATATTTCATAAAATTATATTTTTTATGTAGACAGTAGACGGCACTCAACGTACCAAAAACAGAACAGATTAAACGATTGAAAGGGGATTTACCAGCTATACACGTCGACGCGACGCCGGAGATTCGTTTATCAGTATTCATTAAAATTTCGAGAGAAATAGGATTATTTGCTCTCGTATGAATTCTTTGAATATATACTTCGTAACTTGAAATATAACACCTATTGATAGTAGTGTATCGATATCGCATGCAACTGGTTAATGAACTCTTTTTTGACGCTATAGCATTTTTTAATTGACCATATCAGGAGACACCGTCCACGCGGCTTAGTCATAACTAGCATAATGCCAAAATCTGTCTAAAACGCCGCCTGCTTGCACCTACGACAAAAACGACTCTGTACAACCCACACACCCACACACACATACGTGCGTCTGGGAGTGTAGGTGGGTATTTTCGGAGGTGGGTTCGCTTCCATTTGTTTTTACGCCACCTAATCGCACACAGCAACCCTCCACCGAGCAACCGCCACCTCTCCGGGTCTCCTCTCGTCTGCCGCCGACTTTGTCCTGGCTCCTCCGATCCTGCTTTGTCCTCATTTCGGAGCTCGCACAATTCCACTGGCGTCCTTCCGCCCCACGCCCTCCCCCTCATTACACCCCGCCGGGTGGCGTTCGCCCTCCCCGGGCCGAGGGGGTGGTTGTGGGCGGAACGCTGTGGGCGGGCATAGCCTTTATATAGGCCGAGGCCTACGCAGCTACGCACGCTATCTCTACGGCCTACGGATAATAGAGCCACGCATTACAGATCGGTCGGGTCACAACCACACGCAGAGCTCTTGTGTAGACCTCCGAAAACAAAAAAAAAAACAAAAGGGTTTCGATAATACGCAGAGGTGAACCAGGTTGTCTGGTATTGAAATAATATGCATATTATATCCAATTACTTCCAATAATAAATATTTTCATAAATAATGGAAACGGTTAAAAATGTAATATATTCTTTAAATTGCAAGCGACATACAGAAATATCTTGCCATTAAATTATAATATACGTCCAAACTGTAATCGGCAACAATTTGGGGAATTTGAAAGAAGCTACTTTTCAGAAGAAAGTCGGCTTTTGTACACATTAGTACATACAATTTAAAAAGTAGGTTGTGTTCAACTAACCTATGAATTTTTGTGGCTGAAATAGCATTGCCACAAAAATAGTTTTTGCATTATTAGTACAACATTTGTATGCTTGATTATGATTTAGATTTTATTTTAAGATCAGATCAGATCAGATACTAGGATGCTAGAAGTTAGTAGTTAACAATACTAATTTCATATTACAGATCAATTTATATAATATAACCTTACAATCGAATCGAGCTCAAGTTGTAATGTTGCCTAGACGCAAGGACTATATATTTTGTAGATATATCAATGAAAATAACCTCCAAAGTTTCCGCGACGGACACCGTTGTGTCTGGCTGTATTTTATATACGTATACATATACATCGCCTGAAAGTCCTGAAGGATTTATTATCCATCCTTTAAAGAATGGAGTAGCGAAAAAAATATATAACTTTTTTCTCGATTTAATTGAATCATTTAAAGACGAAATTTAAGTTCAATTGTATAAGCAGTAATATGAAGAAAAAAAACATTTAGGTATATAAAACCCTAATAGGTATAAGTATTTAATTATAAATTTAAATAAGGTATATACAAAATTATTATTCCATAAAGCGAGCGGCAGCGAGCGAAAATTAGTCAGAACAGTGAACACCCCATGAATAACTTTCTGCAACGAAACCTTTTCCGAAGATTTGCCTTACATAAATGCACAAACAATTCGTTTTATGGAACACAATTTTTATTATAAGAACGGAATAGCGTAGTTCGTAACGTCTCAGACTAGTAACTCTGTGGTTTTGGGTTCGAGCTCCAGCAGCGACACTCGAATTTTTATTTTTAATAAATGCGTCATTAAAAATATATATATAAATTATTATATATTACAGATAATAATTCATGATCATAATTATATATGTCACCGATTCGCAGACTTACAGTCTGGTGGTTAATACTTATTTGTAGGTATTCATTATATCTGATACATATTTACCCCGTTGTAACGCATTGGGCTTACGCCTGTCAAGTTACAAAACGAAAAATTTAATAATAAAAAAATTTAAATGCACAAATCTAATAAGATAATTCTCTGTTAAATCGCATTTAATCCATTTTAACGGTGCATTGAATACAGCCGTCATCTTTTACGCGTGGTAGGCAACTTACTATAGAACAGTTACACAGTAAGCTAGCTAAGGAACGGATTACATTTTAGTGGTTTCTTATTTCTACAAGAAAAAAGTCCAGAAAATGACTAACATACAAACAGATTTATTGCATCATACAATCTAATAATATATCGTAATAATCTGATTTTATAACAAATGGTGTGGTACACTCACGGTGTACCACAGGGCTCCAAATTAGGACCATTGTTGTTAATATTATATGAAAATAATATGTTACGTTTGCCAGGGGAATATTGTACCAAAGGGTAAATTTGAAAAATAATATTCCTAGCACTATTTGTAAAATAATATTCCTAGGAATATTTGTAAAATAATATTCCTAGTATTTTTTTTATATAATATGCCTGTGTTTATGATATATTTGATATGTACAGTAGACCCCCCGAATAACACGGTAAATTGGGGAGTGTAGTTGGGGGACTAGAAAATACTCATCTATTTTTTGCAATACATACGTACGAATCAGGGGCGTGTGATGAGATATCTTTGGCTTGCTCACACATAAAGTAACGGGCATCTAAACAGTACGTCCCCAATTTACAGTGTTATTGGGGGGTCTACTGTATGTTAATGTTGATAATAAAATAAATATTTTTTTTATAAGACCATTACTACTTTAGCTGGTATTTAGCAATCATGCATCACCTTCCTACATGTTAAAAAGAGTTTCAATAATTGAATGTGTCGATAGTGAAGCATGTTTGTAAATATCGGTCATATCTGATCTTGTTGAAAAATCGCCATCGGCCACGCCACGCGCAGCTTCCACTTCTTCAGATGAAGAAGGCCTCCGTCGAAGACGCCCCGCGGACGAAAACAAAAGTGCTTCGTTCGCAGTCGTCGAGAGAGAAAACTTTTTTTGTTGTCTGCCGAGAGAGGCTCGGAGCTGACGGGCGCGCCCCGGGGTTGGGTTTTCGGGTGGATGGGCCGCCGAGGAAAACCCACGCCGGGTTTTCCTCTGCGAAAGAAAAGCGAACGAGGTGCGTGAGAGGGGAGAGCGGGCGGCGCAGGAAGGCGGCGCTCCGCCCTGGGATGAGTTGGGAACGGTGCCAAAAATTAGAACCAGACCCAAAAACCCACGACCCACGGAACTCCCTTAGGCGAACATAAACACAGTTCCAGCATTAGGCCGCTACTGCTAGTACTGCTGATAATAATAATAATAACAACAACGTTACGATCTAATAGTTCGACCACGAGTCCATCAGACGGAACGGTAGCACACCTGGGTTACGGTTGTGAATATTCCAAAGGCGCCCACCCACCCAATAGCCTATATCTTTTCTAACAAATGTAACGATTAAACACATAGATCCGTGCATAACATATGAAATTAATGGTTTTAAACTTGGCTAAATTTTTTTTTTTTAATTTGATTATTTAATACGAATAAATTATAATATATAATGGCATTACAAAAAATCCTAAGCTTAAGTTTTTACATCCCAAACAATAATAAATACGCTCATGTACTTTAACGCTGATAAGGACAGAAAAAAATCGTAGATGTTTTTCCTCCTTCTCCGAAATTACGTATTATTAATAATGAAGCTGATTCGGGCCTTTTCTGAGAATTTTGCTCAGTAGAGCAATAACCTGGACTTCATTCAATGGAATCGTCGTTCAATTACTTATGTATGTTTTATATACATACATAGGTATGTATTATATATAAATAAATATAATTCATTATTAAAATTCTTTAATTTATAATACATATTAATAAACATGTATATAATACTGAAACACTAGCGTTATCATCTAATATCTAATTTCTAATATATAACATAACATGTTATTCAATACAATTCAAAACTCCTTGATATTAAAATTAATTAATAATAAATTATGACTTTTGGTGAGTATTTTATGTATTGGCGTTCGTTCGTCAGTCATATTGAATTACTTAAACGAGAGCTATAAGGATATCGCATAAATTATGGCGAAAGGGCTTTTGATTAAAATTAAAATAATCACCTTTTTTAATCAAATATATAGTATATCTTTATTAATGACATACAAGATTATGAAGTGGAGACTCGCACAAAGTAAAGCGTTAAAACGTTCACTCGATTCAACTGAACCGAATCAAAGAAAGTCAAACAAATACAAAAGATCAAACGTAGTTTCTGCGAAACGTCGAGTCTTAGCGCTGTTTTGTTATTAATCGCGATTAAACGTCAAGACAAGAAAGTACTATCTGAATAAATACGTAAAATACATATGCGCACATTTGTAAAATACTATTATGTACCAAAAATTTAATATTTTATTGTCGCGGCGAAGGCAAGGCGAATTGTAAATCGAGATTTTTACTTGAAGTGTTCTAATCAGGGTTGTTGTCTCAATCTAAATTGTCAATTGAATTAAATGAAACTGCTGGAACTGTCATCATTGGTTTCATGTATGATATTTATTAAAAAAATTACATCGCAAGTTTTCAATGATTCAAATAAACAGAAAGCAAACTTTGATAGTTTAAAAATTAAAAAAATGTCCATTAGTGAATTATTTAAAAATCGTAGACCTAGAAATTATCTAAAGAATGTTCTGTAAAAAATGACTATAGTCGGTTAGGTTATTTAAGATATGAGATTATGTGTTAAAACACAGAAATTCTCGGTTTTTGTGCCATCTAAAAGTCCTAGAAAATATTAGTAGAATGTTCTGTAAAAAAAATAGATTATGGATTGTGTCGAGATAATCCGTGAATTATCAGCTTTTGTATCATCTATTGTCCCAGGACTTTAAGAAATATTAATCCAATACTCCAGATTTGGGTTAATTTTTAATTTAATTTAAAAGTGGTGACCGGATTATTGCGCAAACAAAATTCTGAATATAAGTGATTGTTTGATTGTCTAGTATATTTTAATTTTAATTCCAGCTGCTTTATATCTTTAAGGAAATGTAAATGTATCATAACCAATGTAAATTACTAATATAATTGTATAATATTTTTAAAACATTATTTTTTTATATACTGTGTACATGCGCAATTTTCGTTTGCGCAATAATGTGTTGTCTGAAATAACCACAATAATCACTGAAATAAAAAAATAAGAAAGAGCAAATAAGCAATGCTCACAACAAAACCAACATCAACGGAAAGTGAAGTATTCTCAACGTAAGAAATATTAACTTTTAAAATTCGAAATAATTCGTAATTAAATGGCTTATTCTTTCTAAAAACTTATTTTTCCTAGCACAATTAAAATACGTATTTTTATTAATATAATATATATGTATATATACAATATACAATTAAAATTGCGCTTTTTGTACTTGTTATAAATAATAAATAAATATAAAACATAATAATATACCGTTTAATTTATTTTAATAAATTAATATGAATGCTTTTTTACATAAAAATATTTATTAAAAATATATTTTCGCTATGTTTTTATCGATAATCAAATAAAAGTTTTATTCCCGAAATTCAGGGACTTTATTAGATTTTAGATTTTCACCGCGGATAATATAAATAATTTCATTAACTGTGATGTACACCGAGTGTACATGTCACATTCGTAATAATTATAAAATAATTAAAATTCCGATCGATAATCACAGATTAGGTTTGCCTAGATTTTTCTAATCTCATGGATGAATATCGTGACGATTAACTAAAATTCGTTGATTCTATCAATATTTAAGTTGAAAATGAATTATTATTTTAAATAATATTTATGATTTGTAAAGATGATTAATTGTTTTTTAATGATTATATTTGTATATATAAGTATAAGATAATATATTTAAAAAAAAATATTTTCGGGATAGATTCGAGACTGTTTTTTTAGATTTTCTTTGAGGGATAACTTAGAATCAGAGATATCAATTCAGATTTTTCCAGGAAAGGGTGGAGGGGGGGGGGGGGCAAAAGTTAGCCAGTCAGTGGTCATTTTATTTATATTTCGATTTCATAGTATTTATTAAGTGACATGCATTTTTCTGGCCAAATTCAAGGGATAGCAAATGCCCCCCCCCTCCTAAATGACGTCCCTGCTTTAAAGAACAGTGTTAAAATTAGAATTACGATACTTTAAGAACAGACATAGATGTTCGTTAAATGACATGTATTTTTTAAGCTAAATTTTTTGCTTCGCCCGAGTGTCCTTATTTTCAACTAGATTTGTTTTTTTACATTTATGCATAATAATAGCGATGTACAATTCACATTTAAGCTCCTATATAATAAAATGATTATTTATTAATAATATTCGTGCATTTACGATTTTAAATCATACTTTTTTACACATTTATTCGTGTGTACACTAAGTGTACAGCATCGGATCGCGCGTTTATTAAAAATAGCGCCATATTGATTTAAAATGGCAGCTATTTCATAATCCGTAACTTAGTTAATAATGGTTCTTAGAGATAAAATAAATGTAATATTCCAAATTTCTTCAAATAAAACATATAATTTAATTTTACTGACACATGTCAGATTGAGTCAAATTGAGTTTCATAGACATTTTAAAGCAGCATATAATTTCAATAGCGCCTATCAGTGAAATTACATTTTCACTAATAGAAATATATATCTACTAGTGAAAATGTATTTTGACTTCACTAGTGAAAATATAGCTTAATGTAAATAAGTAATGATAAGTATGTAAATGTATATATAATATTACTGCTTATGGAAAAGTAGAAATCATATATTTTTACTAGCACCTGCCTGGTAAAAATATATATCTACTGGTGAAAATGTATTCCGATATGATTCAATACTGTTTTTTTGGATTTTATTTGAGGGATAATCTTAGAATTTCTGGCTTAAAATCAGGGACATCATTACAGCTATTTCCAGGAGGCGGGGAAGGGACAAAATTTTGCCAGTCAGTAGTCATTTTTTTTAAATATGTTTTGAGAAAACAATAACTTTCGTAAGAATAATCAGATATTCATCATATTTTTCTGAAAAATTGATTTTGTAAGTATTTCGTCTAAGTTCGTCAGACAGCATGATCCGTTATTTTGTTTCAGTATGGCGGTTATTTTATCATTTAAAAAATATATAACTCCGTTAATATTGGTGCTAGAGAAAAAAATAAAGAGGTCAAAAATGCTCTAATATAAATTCACATACGTTTGGACGTACATTTCGATAGAAACACTAAACAATTATATGACTAATACCAATAATTTACTGTTGAAGTCGAATCCAAGTTATTGATTAACTCATATCATATGTATTATACATTGAAAAAGTGTTATAATGTGGCAATATGTCTTTTCAATTCATTCCTACGAATTTGATAAGGTTTTCCCGTGTTTTCCCAAGCTCACATCATACGCATAAGATGATGTGGCACGTCGTCGAGCGACAAAGTGCAATAGAGCCTAGAAACGATCGCCGCCAATCGCGAGCCGAGTACGCGAAGCGCGGGACATTCGAAAGTTTGTTGTCTGTTTTGCGCTGCACACGCACCCAAATTATAAAAACCGCACGTCAAAACCCCCACGCTACGCAATATTTCGCGACCCGCTCAACTAGGCTGGGGTGGCGACCCACTCGGGGCAAATCCACGCGGCAGAGTCCGGCGCGGAACTCCGCATCCGAAATATATATTATTTCGCAGTCACTTTCTCTTTTGGTAAGTTTTCATTTCCAGCGGGTCGGGGGTGGTCGGTTGTTACGTCGGGGTGGTTTTCGTGGGGGTCGAAACGGGAGGCGCCGGTCTCGGGGGCCGGGGGCTCACGTGCCGCGGCGGCCGGGGCTGCGGGCGGCGGGGAGGGACGGGAGGATCAAAGAGGGTTGTTAAGGGGGCGGCGGGTGCTTCGACTGGGGTGGGCCGCGCCCCCTTTTGCAGCCCCGCGGCGGGCGGGGTGTTAGATGACGCGGGGCTGAATTAAGCAGCTACCGGTTTATATACAGCGGCCGCCGATTAAATATTTAATTAGATCGATTTTGATGTATATATACGGGCGACGAAAAATCCACCGGGGGCGGATTGGGTATGATCGTGAAAAAGTTTCTACTAGATTAAGTGATAAATCGTCGAAAACTAATTTCAACTCGAAAGAAACGTCCCCACACCCCTGAAACTTTTTATGCATGAAAACAAAAAATTTACTTAAAAAGGGAATATCAAAGTTTGTCTCTGAGCAAACAACGATTACGTATTGTTACATTATAATTAGGCTATTGAGTTAACCATATTTTAATAGGGTATACATTTTAATTTGACCAGGGTAGCCCTTATTTAAATGTTTTTATAGGTGGGTTTTTTCACCAAGGGAAAATGTTAAAAAAGTTGGAGGAAAGTAACGCATGACTGCAAATATGTTGGTTCGGTGATCATTTCTCACAAGAATATTGATCACAAAGCAACTTGCTCACACGAAAATTTATCACAAGATTGCTCACGCTGAACATCACTCACACGGTTTAAATGATTTAATATCAACACACATTCATTCCGTAAAAGTTATTGATACGTTCATGATGGGCTACGAATTTTAAAAATTTTAAATACATAAAAAAATATGTATTTAATATTTTTAATCAATTTGTTGCAAATATTTGTTCATTTCTACAAATACTTTTAATTTTGTAGTGTACTACTTTTTTTTTAGAATACAAGTATCATATATTATTGTGGAAATAATACAATTATTTAAAAAATAGTGTATGAAATATTTAAAACCTAATTTCAGACAATCTAATATTAAAACCTTGAAAAACTTTCGTATGAGCAATCGCCTTGTGAGCGATTGATTTGAGACCAATTTTCGTATAACCTACGTTATTTTTCTAAATCAAAAACCGAAATGCTTTAATCATGCGTCACTTTCCCACACCTTTTTCAATATCCAATTAAAGAAAAATGGAACTCTCCGTGCCGAAAAATTACGCTTACATTTCCCATAATTACAATTTTTTTACTTAAAAATAAATAAAACAGTTGGACTTGAAAGTAAAATATATTTGACAATCAAACATGTTCAGAATTTTCGTGTGCGCAATAATCCGGTTTTTTCCAACACATGTTGAATTATCGTCAGTAGTAAATACATATTTTAAAAAATAATATGAATATGAACGATTGTAAAATTAATCAGTATATCTACCAATGTATTTTTTAAAATGTGTATTATATACACAATCAAGCACGTAGCAATGTGCCATTACCAACTAACGCACTTCAAATGACTACCAACGGTTAACGCAGTTTCTGATTTCGATGTCTGGTGGCAAAATGGTCGCAATTATGCTACCAAAGATGTCACTGTATACATAATCACAAAAATATATTTTTTAAATTAAGAGGCCATATGTGGCACTGTATGCCATATATGGCACAGATAAACATTACCGTTTATTATTATTATTACTATGTTTTTATGCATAATGGTGTAAACGAAAAATTTACGTATCCTTTTTTTGTACGAATTTAAACTGTAGCACAATGCGGCATAGTCCGCGAGAAATGTCAATTTGAGATTTGGCGAGGGTACTGTTAGTCAGAGAAATTTCTAATTAAATCTTGGAAAAGAAACCTCTGGAAAACCGTGAAAAAAAATATGAAAAAATGTTCCTCTCCTCCAACCGTTTTACATTATATGGATGTTATAGAAAAGGTGAAAAAACGATAAATGGTACCGCACGAACTGACCAAGAGGACAAAACAGCAATGTTAAGAAGTTTACAATAGAGAATTGTTCTTGAAAAGAGTCATTTACAAATGGATCAGGACAATGGTTAATACAAAATATGTTGATATTCTGTGAGAATTATTAAACCACGCGAGACAGCCGAATCATATAGTAGGGAAATTGAAAGAATGTATATAAAAATAAACATAAAACATCACTTCAGACTTCATATTTCACTGCCTCTTAAATTTATTTCTTTTAAGAGTGATATTTTAAAGCTGAAAGCTAAATATATTTTTATAGATAAGGGAATCATTCATTATTAAATTGTTGGCTAAAGATTTTTTGATTTATGAAATTGTTCATATGAAACAACTCAATAGAACAAAGATAGAAGCTACTCGCTTATTTGTACCATCATTAGTCCAACTATTTACAATAAATAATTTATAAGAAAAATAATGCGTATGCTTCAACTCTTCAGTAATTATATACAGGTTAATAATTACATTTACCGATATCATACCGAGTGTTGAGCATGCTTTGCCTCAACTATGCGAAAGCGAACTATATGAGCATTATATGAGCATTATATTTATCGCTCAAATTTTGATGGTTGGTTATCATAGGACTATTCCTCAATTTTTTTGGAATAGATATCAATACCCACTAGAACATTTTATATGATTTAGTTTTTATTCCTATAAGATATGGTCGATTTTGGTATTGATTTTTTTGCAATCAAGTTGAAAATATCTCAGATTCATACTGTTGATCAGTTTTTGCAAAATTGCGTTGGATGGTTCTGATATATATATATGTTGAAGTAGAGATATTTTAGTATGATTTCGAGTCGGCAATAGATAGAGCGAGCGTCCTTTTCAGTGTCGTTTTCCCCTTCTATTCTTACCTCTCATCCTGTCGAAATTCCTCGAAAGAGGATGATCGTGTCATACACACATGAATATATGTCTACGTTCGAAGCCAGATTCGTTTCAAGAAGCAACGGTTCGCGTGGGCGTTCTCTACGAGCGGTGCTGGCACACCGATATACCGTTGGTCGGTGCCAGCTCTCCGGTGCTGTTTGTTGGCATGGCACACTTGCGTGTTATGAAACGGCCGTCGCCAGAAACGGCGCCGAGTGAACGGCCAGAATTTCGTCGAAAATTTTCGAGAAAATCTCCCACGGAAGACAATCGCGAAAGATAATATTCGCTCTCTCGAGGCTTGGAAATGCAGGCGGCCAACGTCGACAGTGGGAGAGGGACTTTGAACCGACGCGAAAGACTAGTCTGTCGAGCCAGCAGGTAGCGTTGGTCTTCCTTGTAGTCGGCCTTGAATGTAAAGACGCAGTTGGCCGGACAGCCTTCTCGATGCTGACCAAAGATGACCACCGAGGATACCAGCGGTGTTCGTTTATTTGACAACCTGCTCTTATCAACGATAACGACGCAGGCTCAGAGATAATCAATTCTACAGATGGCAATACATATGTATGATCATTTAGTCTTGGTCAAAAATACGGAAGCAGTAATTAAAATAATCATTCAACATCTCAATCTGTTTACAAATTTAGTTAAAACGTGAAAAACTTCAATATGGAGATTTTTGTTTATAAGCATCTAATTTGACGCATGTGTAAAAAAAACCGGAATTAATCGGGCGGGCTCGGAAAAGCCTGATCCAGATACCGCTATGGACCGAATTGAGTAGACAATAGTTTTTTTTAAATAATCTGCAAACAAAATGATGTATATTTAATCAAAACTCTGTTAAAAGAGTAAAGAGGTTTAAAAAATTTAGAAAATTTTTTTTTTACAATTTTTGGTTATTTATCTTGGTTTTTGAGGCACGATAACTACCATATATATCATCATGAAAGTTATTCTAAAAATATATATTGTAAATATTTCGGTTAAATTCGTTAGCCGGATTATTTTTGTCCAAAATTCAAACACTAAAAAAATTATAGCTCCGTTAAAAATATCTTGGGAGTACAAAAAAGGATGTAAAAATTAAATTCAAATAAATAATTTTTACATGTTTAACTGACAGGCGTAAGTTCAATGCGTTACAGCGGGGTAATTCTGTACCAACTGAGTAAGTCAATCAGATATAATGAATACCTATAAAGTAAGTATTAACCACCAAATAAAGACATATATTAATAATTATAGATTATTATATGTAACATAATTTATAACCAGTAGCAGCTGGGTCATTTTTTTAATAATAGTGCATTTTTTATAAATAAAATATTGAGTGCCGCTCCGGTGTTCGAACTCACAACATTAGAATTACTAGTCTGAGACGTTATGGACAACGCTATTCCGTTCCTAATTATGTGATTTTATAACTAAATTTAAGGACACGATATCTGCCGTAATTTTAATCATCGACATAACTTGTTCTAATAACGTTACTAATTTTTAAAAAATATAGGAGAAAACCGTTAAAAATATAATAAATATTGAAATAAAATAAACTATTTTACAAACTCATACACAAGAATCTGAGTGAAACGTTCAATAAATTTGCACTACAGAGTCAAATTTCCAGTATTTCTAAAATTTTTTTTTTCAAATATTCATTATTTTTATAGACTATATTCGAAACATATATAATTTTACTTATATTTTTTTATAATACAGCATTAAAAACTGTTCAAATTTTTAATTTTATTAATTACTGCTGCTAAAAAGACTCATTTAGTAATTGTTTATATCGACTTTCTTGCTAACAATGTGTTAAAGCAACGACAACCTTTTATTCATATTGATTTAAAAGAGATTCAATGCCAGATATTGAGAAATCTACAACTGCATAATATTATTAACTCGAAAATACGGGTCTGGAATTTCGGCAATTAGTGTATGAGACAGTGGCATAACTAGAGGGGGGCAGACCGCCCCGGGCGGCACTTGCTTGGGGACGGCATTTTCGCGAAGGACCGCTCGTGAAAATTTGGCGTTTAGTGTTTCTTCGAATGAAGTGTATTTGTCTAGCCAAAATGATAAAATCATTCAGTCGCCGTCACAGTGAAAATTGAGTCTTTTTGTAACAATATTACGACTATACGTGAAAATCAAATGAAGCATATCTAAGCCGAATTTTGACCAATAGGAGAGCGCAAAAAGCAATTATCACTTCTCAGAAGTCAAAAATCCACGTCAAAAGCAATAAAAACGTGTCGGCGCCGTCGCAGTGGGAACGCTCGGTAACGAGCGTTCCCACTACGACGACGCCGACACGATTTTATTGCTTTTAACGTGAATTTTTGACTTCTGAGAAGTGATAATTGCTTTTTGCGCTCTCCTATTGGGCGAAATTCGGTTTAGATGTACTTCATTCGATGTAATTAATTTTGTAGTTATATTTATAAGTTTGTATTTAAAAAAAAATGATTAAACTAGCTTTCAATTTAATAGATAATTTATAGACGCGACGCAAAATAATTATTAAATCGACAAACTAGTTCGGTAATTATTTGACACGAAAATTCCCAACATTGATAATTGCACACACGAAAAGTCATTTCAGATATTCCCAGGAAGGGGGGGGGGTGGGCAGGTGATGGGCAGTAAATAGATATAGATGTATGCTCAAAAATAAAAACTAAAATATAATAAGGAATAAGCTTCATTCACGCAGTCCATAAGACGAGTGACCAAAAACAATAATGATAATGGACATACGAAGCAGCTGCACACACAGAGAGATGGATAAAGAGAGAGAGCATCGATATTCCGGACGGACTCAAGTTTTCAAATTAAGTTGGCGCGCAGCCGCCCGCCAGATGTGAAATTCCAAATTCGAATTTCTACGAACGCGCAAACTGTCGGCGAAATTAGAAAAGTGCAGGACCGAATTGGACTTCACTGATATTATTAATAAGACCTGCAAGTTTTTTAGCACCCGACCCAAGGCCGATCAAGAGCTGCTTGGGACTGCGAACAGCATAAAAAAACACTATCGCAATCCTTGCTTGCTGCTGCTGCTTCGCAAGCAAGCAGCTCTGTCGAGAATTGATTCAAACGAAAAGTTTTTCCCATGACGACGCTTCGCTGAAGACAATGATGTGTTACGAACTATGGGAAAAGTTAAGTATCAGGGTAGACAGATATTTCTATCAGGATTTCGTTCTTGTATGAAAATAATTTAAAGCAACGATGATCTGCTATAAGCAATGACGCAATTGAAACGCGTTTCAGCTGAAGAGAGCTGCTGAGTTTCACTCGAACGAGGCACACAAACACAGCATAGCCTCTGGCCATGGAGGCGCTGCCGAGCCATTCCAGCCCGTACAACAGAGCTGTTTACTTCGGCGCTTGTGCTGTTTCATTCTGAGAGAGCCGTACCACGTCAATGTTGCCCACACGCGCTGGAGACCGCAATGGTCTCCTTGGTATCGGCGGTTCTTGCATGCAACGCCGAGCTCTATCCCTCTCTCTCTATCGCCATTCTGGTTTCTGGTACGCAACTCAAGGCACGTAACCGCAAAAGGTTCTATCCAAAAAACGCTTATGACAAGGAGTATATCCTGTCAAAATATCAGACTCCTACGTCTAGTTCTTGCGATCTATCAAAAGAGTTATTGAAGAGAGGAAAAAACAGCTATAACATAAGCTAGCCAACCCGCGGCCGGCGTCTATGAGTGGAATATTTTCTTATATAAATTCGCTTGAGAGAGAGAGGCGAGCTGCTTGTTTCTAAAACGCTCGAAAAGTCGGCTGATACTTTCACCGAAATGGATTCAAACCCATTTTAGCATGTGCGTGTATGTGGCACAAATTAGTGCTTATATATATTTTTTAAATCCTAGATAAATCTAGTTAAAATCAGCGATGCAGCAGAAATACGAGATTCAAAACATATAAACATACATAGATTAAATTTGAAAATATTGGATGGGCGACTTTTTTATCATTTAAGACTATCAACTATCAGATTATTACAAGAAGTCTTAATTGATTTAAAATACATGTTAAATGTATGAATAGATACTGATGTTCCTAGAGCTGTATTGTCTCTATTTGAACCGGGAACACACAAAAAATAACTTATAAGACGCAAAGATATGAATATAAGAGTCTCATTTATTACATAAGCATTATCAGGCACATCCGTGATAGGCGTGAATAAGTTGACAAGTCAAAAATTGCAATTTTTCAGAGCATGATATTGCACTGTTTAGTATGAGATCAATGAATCAAAATACAGTTTTTAGCTTATTCTCTTTTTATATTTACAACAGGAGTAGTTTCACAGAAAGAATCGAAAGAGAGATGATAACATGGATTGGTATTCTTTTATATGCCATCTAGCGACGATGCGATAATTTTTTATTATGCAAATATTGTTTGTTTTTTTATTGTTGCATTCTTAATGGCATAGCTCGTTATTTATTTATGAAATTGATTCATGTAGGATTCGAACCCACGACTCTCAACTCAATAAACATGACTTAGCTATGATATTATCGATATAATTACATATTCACAGTATATACACACAAATCTAAAGCGTAAGAACTTCATCAGTATTCGAATATTTAAAGAAATTCGTAATTTTTTTCTCGGTGTTTACCGATATTAATTTATTAAACCAATTAGTGCAAAAAAACAATTAATTGGCTGTAAAATACTATTTAATTATTAGTTAATAATAACAATTAATAGTCAACTATTAACAAATGGATAATAAATATAGATAAAAAGACAAATATTTCGAAACAAAATAAAGGCGCATAAAGGACCATGGATTTTGGAGCGGCACTAGTCACTCAAGTATACAAATTGTTTCATTTTAATTTTTTTCTAAATTGCATTTGAAATAGTATAAACGAATATTCTCAAACCTAACCCAATGAAATTTCTAAAACTAATTATATTTTTTGAACCTCCATTAGATTATTTAAAATAAATACTGATCTTACAATATTTATACTGACTAATAAAAGCTATGTATGCTAACCAAAAATCTATTTATACTGACAATTACAATGTCGTTTTAAGTCAGTTAGCCAGTCTGATCCAACATTTTGTTTTAAAAAAAAATACAAATCGATAAAAATAAATTTATAATTGAATTTTTACATTTTAGTTAATTTATGTGGGTTTTTGAAGGGACGATAATTGTGGTAGTTTTAATCATATCAACATGAAACTTATTCTAAGAATAGATCTTATGAATAAGTTAGGTCAGTTCGTTAGTCAGCTTGATCCGCCATCTTGTTACAAAATGGCCGCCATTAAAAATCATGCGTTAAGTCAAAAACGTTTGGAAATATAAATTAAAATAAAGTAAAAAATTAATCCAAAATATTATCCGCCATTTTGTTTTAAAATCGCAGCTATTAAAAATATAAAAAATAGTAATCTCAGTGAAAAAATATAAAAAATAAAGTTTAGAAATAGTAATCGAAATGAAATAAAAATTTAAAGTGTTTTTTATTTACGATAACTCTCTTGATTTTAATCATATAAACACGAAATTTGTCTAAAAAGTAGAATTTGGGAATAGTTCAGCTTAGTATGTTAGTCATACTGATCTTTTAAAATTACTGCTATTAAAAATATTAAGAAAAAAGATAAAAAATCTTTTTTACATTTTATGTTCATTTATGTGGGTTTTTGAGGAGACGATAATTATCGTAGTTTTAATCATATTGACACAAACTTGTTTTAAAAATATATTTTGTGTAATATTTTGGCCTACGGTACTATTTGTCTTCCGGTGATATATTGTTTCCCGTGATCGTTTCGTAACAAAGAAATATTCATTCAATGCACCGGAGAATCTTTGCGTGTTATTTATGGGGGAAACCCTTAAAAACTAGTCGTAACGAAAGCCTTTGTGTGATCATGTGATTATTTTTGGTCACAATAATTACGCGAGTTTCAATAATAAGGACCCCTACAATATAAAAAAACTTTGTGTGCACTTACATACAGAAATTTATCTAATTACAAAATTAATAAAATAAATATAAATTAAAAAGGTGTTTCTTTTTACATTCGTTTGCTATTTATGAAGGTTATTTTTAGAACAGTTATCGTGCCCCCAAAAGGGCACGATAACTGTTCTAAAAATAAATAGATCTTGTGAATAATTTAGCTTATTCGTTAGTCAGCCAGAACCGCCATATAGTTTCCAAATGGCGGCTAGTAATAATTAAAAAAAATCGTTAAAAAAATAAAATTGAAAAAACTGTTTTTTTTTTTAATTGGCTATAAAACTCCGTTTAAATAGATCATAGAGAAAAAATGTTTTATTATATATAATAAATTAATATATAAAAATCAAAATAAATTTTTTTTTGAATACTTGTATACCGAAATCTACCTAATTCTTGCGGTCTTTGCCTTATGGAAATTTTTCATATTTGTAGAAACTTATTATAGTGTATATCCCGATGCTATATTTAAGAAACGTATATAATAATTTAATGCATGTTGTTCAATGTGGCTCAGTAAAACATAGGTGAGGTTAGATCCTAAGTTGTTCAGGCTATAGTTGAATTAGTGTGACGCAACACTTCTAAATTGTCTGAACAGCGCATGCGGTTCATTTAAAATTTGATGCTATAGTTTTCTATATAATATGAAGCAAACAAAGATTTATAAATGTTTTATGTGTTTTTTGCTGGTAGGGAAGTCTCTCAGACCATAGGTGTAGGTGAACTTGTATGACGCAATAGTGCGAAATTATCTAAATGGCGTACGTGACTCGTTTAAAAGTAGCCTGGTATGATATATATAAGTTTATAAAGGTATTGGAAGCATGTAAATGTTGATATTGGCAGATTTGCGCCGCTGATTGCTAGTTAATCAATTATGCGAAAGCTCGCCGTACATCTACGCGACGAGTCACCATTCAATGTTAATTACAGAGTTAGCTTTTTTACGCGATAACGTCACCGTCACGTTACGAGCGCGACGGAGTGTTGTGATAATGATAAACTTTGCTGTTATCATCAACAGAACCTTGGACTAGTCGGACGTGTGTATAATCGTCGACTGAAAAACAACGTAGATTCTACGTTTTTTCTGACGCTCGACTTAATTTCGATTCAAAAGCATCTTTGAAATCACGATTCTCTCGCATGAGAACGCATAGCTGGTGCTTGGTGCTTCGGAATCGACCGTCTGCGCCGTTCTCGTGGAAGTATATTTAGCAATGACGCCAGCAAAAGCAGTGCGGCAACCTCGCGCTCGCTTTCTAGCTGCGGCCTTCTTGCTCTTCGACGCTCGTTCTCCATCCAATATTGCAACAGCTCGTTCAACACACACATAATATAATATATAAAAACATTTTTATATTTTTACGTGTAAAAAAAATGGACGTAATGGGAAAATTCAGCAGACGGAAGCCTACCTGGAAAAGTACCGTAAGCCAAAGAGCGAAAATGGGCTTGAGCTGCCCAAGGTAGATAGATTAGAGAGGATTTTAGAATTGGTAAGTACTCGCGAGACGCTTTTTCCGAGCACTTTATCATCACTTCTAGACAGAGGCGGAACGAACCGAGCCTGATTATTTTCGCTAGTAATACTGGAAATGAATGACGGGTCCAACTTAAAACTCTTTTGGGATGTCACTTACAAAGTCGTCGAAAAGTTTGAAATATATAAAAAAAAACAATAAGCAAGTATCCATATATAAGATTTTTGCCACAAAGATACGATCAATGTATATAGAAAGACGTTATTAGTTATAATTTATATGGTCGATTATATCATGGAAAATTTAAGCAAAATCAATCGATTTCCTTTTACTTTGAAAAATTGAAAAAAATATTATTATATATAGTATACATTTAAAAAAATAATAAAAGCAAATTTTTTTGGTATAAAATTGCTCCCGAGTTAAAAAACCGCGGCTTGTGAGCCATTTGCGGCTCTTGCGGTATAGTTCCACTTGTGAAGTCCAAATAAATTTCGTCATTAGATACACATTTCTCATACTGATAGGCGCTAGTGAAATTATATGTAATAAAATTGTTTATGAAACTTAATTTGATAGTTGCGAAACGTACATTTGCTGTTCAAACCCAAACCTAACCTACACGAAATACAATATACAACAATAGTACAAAATAAACACTAAAACAAATCAACTGTCAGGGTAAAATAAGCTGAAGAAGTATAGACAAACGTCGCACCTCGTGTATTGCTCCATAGTTTGTCTGCACTTCGATATTACACTTTGTCTTGACTTTTTAGCTAACACTTCTGATATGAAAGTATTGGTTGAAGTGTATTCAAACCGAATTTTGGTCAATAGGAGGGCGCAAAAACAATTATCACTTCTCAGAAGTCAAAAATTCACGTCAAAAGCAATAAAATCGTGTCGGTGCCGTCGCAGTGGGAACGCTCGGTAACGAGCGTTCCCACTGCGACGGCGCCGACACGATTTTATTGCTTTTGACGTGGATTTTTGACTTCTGAGAAGGGATAATTGTTTTTTGCGCTCTCCTATTGGGCGAAATTCGGTTTAGATGTACTTCATTCGATGTAATTAATTTTGTAGTTATATTTATAAGTTTGTATTTAAAAAAAATTGATTAAACTAGCTTTCAATTTAATAGATAATTTATAGACGCGACGCAAAATAATTATTAAATCGACAAACTAGTTCGGTAATTATTTGACACGAAAATTCCCAACATTGATAATTGCACACACGAAAATTCCACATAATATGCATATCGATGGCTTGAAAGTATAAAATTGCTAATCCCATATTTGACAACTTCACAGGAGAAACAAAAAACTAAATGGAGAATTTAAAAATAGGAAAATAAAACAATATCCAAAGTTTGCAGTAAAAAAACATCTACTGTAGCATGATAGACGTTAGCCTAATGCGTTACAACGGGGTAAACATAATTGACACCTACAAGTAAATAATTAGACACCAGACTAGTGTCAATCGTGGTATGTTATTTATAACGTCATGTTAAATTTTATATTGCGAAGCAATGAGGAGTCATTCATCAGCTCAGGTTTGCTATTTGTTTTATCTAAAATATGTAAGATACTCATTTTTGAGCAATTTTTGTACAATTACTTTGAACTAAACGAAACAATAAAAAAATTTAATATAAAAATAAATAAACTAATACATACAATCAAGTTTAACCCAGCGAAATAATTATAATAGGCACGTGGCAACTTAGCCGTTAAAAATATATAGTCAACTATAAAAAAGTATACTATAAAATTATATTTATTTTAATTTTAAAATCTAGAATTATTATTTAAGAAACAGAACTCAGCATAAGGTCAATGTAAAACATACTACATATCGTTATCTATAGTCGGAATTCACTACAAAAGTGTTTTTATAATTTTTGTCACAGCAAAAGTGAAACTAATACTTGAAAGATTATGGTTTGAATTATATATGTAGTATTTTTATTGAATTTTCTGTTGTCTCATTAATTAGTGGTTATTGATTGTGTTTACCTCGTTGTGACGCATTTGGCTAACGCTAGTAAAGTCGCACCGAAAGATTCGACTAGTAGCAAAAATATAATTGTAGAACTGTCATTATACTACGAAAATATTGTTTAATTTATATATGTTTACACAAAGCCCTTAATAAAATTAAGCCTTTTAACCTTTACTCCTGTCACAATTAATCCACCCATCTGATATTAATTTCTCTGTTTCGTTTTCCCTGAATTAGAATGTGGTTACTTGAGTAATACTATTATACCAATTTATATATTAAACATGGTTGGTTATCACTGACATACAGATCCCTCATGTTGAAAGTCACTACTATGCGCGTTAACTCTTTTATCCTTCAACTTCTGAGTCATGCTAAAATTGCTTGCTGTCCTATTGGCTATATGTATAATGAGTCAGATTCTTTTAAAATCAGTATTGAACAACGTCTCAAATCCGATCGATGAAATGGCATGTGAAAGGAGAAACTGCAGCTGAAATTCATTGACGATATGAACAGGCAAAATGATGTGATAATGAATACACAAGTGTCCAGAATTGTTCTTTATGAAAAACATCAACAAATCAAATACATTGAGGTCTATGTTAGTATGTTGAAAAATATATGATTCTTTCCATTACTTTCCGATTATATCCCTCGTGTATTACAATACTTTTACCCGAATAAAACTGACCAAAGACAACAATCTCGACGAATTAACGATCCTATCAAAACAAACAATACAGCACAGAGGCGAGTCGTGAGCCGCGCCAATAATAATCGACTTCCGGTAATGGCATAATCGATATCGGTGTCGTTATCGCCGAATCGGTAAAAATCTTTCACGAGGCACTACTACGAAACAGCTGACGGCGAGCACGTGCCACGCTCGTTCGATGAGTCAACAAGTTTCCGTCGTTTTGCGATGCACCCACACATATTTGTGATATAGTACGTATATACGTAAATGTACGTTCACAAACATTCCGACCGCATAGACAACAATGCGCGAGAAATATGAGCGGCCGACGTAAATATTTACGATCAGCTGATCGCACGGCCGCCCGCCACCTTTGACACGACGACGACAGGGCTGTCAAAATACAACAAATATAATATTCATATATCAATCGACTCGAAAATAGAACATGTCGACATATCGCAACATATCAGTTCAATAATGTGATAATAAATTCCATATATACAGTACTGTGCAAAAGTTTTGGACCATCTGATCCAGTAACATTATTTGAATAATAACATCACATCATCTCGGATTATTATTACCAAGAAGATTTTATTCTTGTATATGAGCACTATTTTTTTTTTGAGTTAGGGGACTTACTTCGAAATTATATGAAAAAATGCATTTTACGACCGGCCGTCCCCAAACTTTTAATTGATTGTTATTAAAAAATAAAAATTCTTTTATTTCAATCAGTTAAATAATTCGATTGCCATTAATTTATTTCTTGTTAATTAATTTATATGCAAATCCACACAATTATTAGCTATTGTATAACAATAAATTAAATTTTGCTGAATTAATTCAATCGCAGCTGATCTTAATCCTTGTGGTTTGAAAAAGCTTAAATAACGTCCCTGATCATCAAGTATGTAGAGTACGCTCAGGATAAGGATGCCGGTTTGTTATTGTGTGCGTGTACATGTATATGAGAGGGAGAAGCGATGTAGCGTGTACTTCGTTGTCTCGCTTTCTCTTTTAAGGACAGTCGCTGATTCGTCAACGCTGGTATTCGTCATTAAAGTGCAGTATGGCACAGAAGTTCGATCTTCTCTAGTGATTTATTTTAAATAATTTTGTGTTGATATTGGTTTAACCCAGATATGCCCACTGTCACTAAACTCGTGCCACTGTTTTTTATTTATAAATGAAATTTTAAGAGAACAAAATTTCTTGGGCATATCTGGATTAATTGATATCAAGGCTTCAAATATACACTGTAAGTTATTCGTTCACTTACCCGTGGATTAAAATATTTTAATTATTTTTCCATTAATCCGTACGTTGTTGGTTTTTTTACACTATTCTCTGTAAGACTTAAAAAAGTTATTATTCTTATCGTTGCGCCAATGATAATTTTTTAATTTATAAAATGGATTCTAATGATTTAATAGAGTCGTCGAGCCATTAAACAATCTACGAATAATTTCTTTCCCCATTTTATATATTTTTGCTTTTGAAGAATAGCTAAAGACTTCATTATTTTTTTGACTAGTGAAAGATTTTGAATTTTGCAAATATTTAATTAATGACATCAATGTCTGGTTTCTTCGATTATATAATATATTTTTAATTGTCCGTTGAAATTTCCAACTTAGCTCAGATGTATGTATGTTAAATAAACATATATTTTCTTTTAAAATAAAAAAATTAAATATTCTGAGCGAAATTGTTTTGAGCCACACAGTTCACGCACACAATAACAAACCGGAATCCTTATCCCGAGCGTACTCTAATAATAAATTAAGCACTTTCCTTTTGACGCCCTCACTGATCAGTAATTAGCATTGTGTTATGAACAATTATGAAAGTAGTTAATGATTAGTTAAAATAATTTTATTAACCTATAATTAAAAACATATTATACAGGCAATTATTTGATTTTTTTACTAATTGGTTAAATAAATTAGTATCGGTAAAAACTGTGAAAATATTACGAATATATTCGAATACTTTTTTATTTAATATTCGAATAATTGAAAACCCTAGCACGCATTACGTTGCAACGGAAGATTTATAAATTAACAAATTTATGATTAGCGGCTAAATAAGCATTTAACTAGTGGGTTTGTAACTGTCAGGCGCGTACGGTGAGATACTTTCCCTCTCGCTCGCTCGCGTGTTGAGTGACGAGGGTGAGTGAGAGATAAGGGCGTGCGTTCCGCACGTCCTTATATATATAGATATGTAATATATTTAAATAATACTATATTGCCGTAGTTTTAATTGAAATTCCCTAGAACTTTTCTAAGAATAGTACCTTATACTTGGGTTAAATTCGTTTATCATTTTTTAAAAGGCGGCCAAACTGATTTTTTAAATAAAAAAACTTGGATCATATATGTAAAATTTAACAATTTTTGTGAGCATTGTGCTCATTTATTTAATTTAATTTATTTAATATTTTGATAAACTGTTCTGTATAATTTATTTGATATCAATTGTTTGATACTGGCTTAGTGAAAATATATTTTTAGCAGTGAAAATATAAATCTACCGTGACATTTATATAAAATATTCGTTCGCTTACGTTTTTATTTTATTGACATGATATTTTTTTTAAATATATCGACTTTAGTCAGTTAAAAACGGCCGCTATTAAAAAAAATCTTAACCATTAATTCAGATAAAGGAGAAAACAGTGAAGAGATCAAAAATGTTATATATTAGAAATATAAATGAAATATAAATGAAATTAACATAAAAACCTTTACCACACATTTGTATTTAAAAAAAATTGTGCTACACTTTTTCTCTATTCTACCCCCTACAATTTTTGATTTAATATACTGTCACCGGATACAAGTGCTATGCCTCTTACTGTCATGTAATACTCATTAACACTTAAATGTAAATTTGTGTTAAATAATATCTCGCTTTTGAGAATAGTTCATTGAAAAATTTAATTTTCTATGATATACTAGACTGATTTAAAAAAAAATAGTTTGACAATAGTCGGAACAATATTTTTTCTTTGTTTTAATTTTTTTTTTTACAAAGCGGAAAATAATTTTAAAAATAAATATCAAATTAATGAATCCGCGCAGCGACAGTTTAAATTAAATGAATGATTTTCTAGATATTTTGCCACTCAATATTTACTTCATATATTTTTTTAAATATTTTATATTAAAATATGAATGAACTATGGTTCAATCTTGATAACAAATATACAGTAGTATATAAACAAATAAAAAGTGGCAACCCTCGCGCTGAATTGTAAACAGTCTCGCCTCCCTCTCGATGACATATCGGGAGCGCGGAGAACAAAAAAGAAAACTCAAACAATGAATATGACACAACAAACACGTACGTCTATATATGCCTGGGGATTCCTTCAGAAATTCCTTTTATGTTTTTTTTCTTCCGAGAATACGACGGGGCGTCCCCTCGCTCGGCTCACTTCGAAGAAATAATTCATAAATTCAAATCTCTCCCTTTCTTCCCATTTTCCGCGAACCCGATTTTCTCATGCCTCACCTGAAACGAAAAAAAGAGAGAAAAATTAATACAACACAATTAACATAAAGTAAATAAACACCGATATTAATAGCCAGATCGATCATTAACCTGGCGAATAAAATAAACATAAACCAACGCATGCTATGTAAATGTATACATTACGTGTCGAATCATAACATTAATTATGTCAGCGACGATGGTTATATTATGACGCGGATAAATATGATGTATCAAAATAAACTCTGGCACGATTGTGCTATTATGATAAGTGAATTCATCACGATGCTAACTTTTCATTTCATATCGATGTAAATAGTAAAAAAAATGTAAATAAAAACACGTGTCAAATGAAAAAATGCTCCATTGCCTTACATCATCAGCATTGAAAATTTATGATAAAAAACTGATCGACATTACAATGTCACGGCCGATAGAAACAAAAAAGTTACATGCTAAAAAATCAATCAATAATGTTTCATACTGATAATGATTGGGGTTTCATGATTGCGTTTTTTATACCATATGAATCAAGATCTCTTTTTTTGTGTTCAAAACGCATTCTACCGCACGCTAAAGTGGCACCATGGAAAGTATTCTTTTATAGTGGAAAGTAATTAAAATAAATGTGGGAATTATATTTGTTCAATGATTAAATATTTTTTTAATATTGAATAAATTTAATTATAGTAAAATAATTTATTTTTCGTGCAATATGTTATATTTGTTATTAGTACAAATTGAATATGATCTAAGCCAGTACTCAAAGTGGGCAAATCTCGGTGAGCAATGTTGGCTCTGGGGAATTTAATGGGCGATTGAGGAGCCTTGAAGGGCGACGGAAAGGGGACATATTTCCGAAACTCTGGAAAAAATCATAGCAAGGACATATGTATAGAAAAAGTAAAAACCGACCTCAAATAATGAATCTGAACTAAACTACAGTTGTTTAAGATTTATGTATACAGGCGACCCTCGACTTTCGAACGTTCGACTTTCGCACAATTCGCTATTTCGTACATTTAAAAAAAAACATTTTTTTAAATTTAATTTTTTTTAAAAAAAAAAACGTTTTGATAGCAGTGAATCTTTTGCTTCAATCAGACGTTCGTATGATACAAACAGGTCTACGATATGTTCAATTTTGCAAAATAAAAATATAATTAAAGAATACGTTCAAAATTGTGGAAAATAAACATATATTTTCACGATCTTTAATATGTTTCCAAAAAACACAGCAAAAAAAATGAATGAAATGGAAAAATCTTTATCATTATGGATCGATGACCTTTGAGTATTTCAATTATTCAAGCAAAAGCTCTTAGTTTGGACAAATATTGGAAGGATAGATTAAAAAAATATTTTAAAACGGTTTTTTCAAGCAAGTAACGGTTGGTTTTACAATTTTAAAATGAGATATTCTTTTCATAATAATAAATTTACTGGAGAATCGGCTGATGCGGATAAAGATGCTGCAAAAGAATTTATTTCCTAATTATCCAAAATTATTGAAGATGTAGAATATTCTTCTAGCCAAATATTTAATGTAGATAAGACAGGTTTATTTTGGAAGACTCTTTAATAATGAAAAATATGAATGAAGCCCTCACGCACCATGGCAATTTTTTAAATATTATGGAAGATTGTGATCCCAATGGAAAACGCATATCACAAGTGCGTGGGGCGATCAATAAAAACATAGCATGTTATAAAATACTATATGTATAAAAGAAAACGAATAGTGGAAAACAGTTAACTCTTGATAACTTTTCAAAGAAAACACCCGCAAACCCCATTTAAATGTGTCTCTTAAACGCCTCTTAAACATCTTATATTTACTTGATAAATAAAGATTTTAAAATACACACAATTTCAATATTTTTTACTTCCCTCGACTTTCGTACATTCAACATTATGTGCGAAAGTCGAGGGCCGTCTGTATAAGTTCCTTCAGCTCTTTTTATATTATACATACAATAAATAAAAGGAGCGGAACATTGCCCTCAAAAGCACACACTTTCTAGGTAGTATTTTCACAATAAACATTATTATTCCGAGGAACAGATTATAGTTTTTTGACGCGGCTCCTTTTGTGTTGAAATTTGTTTGTGAATTATTGTTGACTTAATTGCTTTTCGAGCGTTAAAAAATATTAGACATGAAAGGAAATATTCAACAAATGTAAATTTAGGTATTCGATCTGAAAATTCAGATTGAATACATATGAAGAAGCAAAGAAATAATGAAAAATCAACAACATCACCAGCTGAATTATATAAATTTAATGTTTATATAAATTGTATTATCGGTAATTTAAAAACTGGATTTAATGCAGCAAAATAAATAAATAATACATTCAGTTTCATGTGGTTATTCCTAAAATAAAATCTAGAAAAAACAGTCTCGAATCTATCCAGAAAATATTTTTTAAAACATGTCATTTCAGTAATATCATATCGGAATACATTTTCACCGGTAGATACATATTTTTAGCAGTAAAAAGATAAATTAATTGGCAGATTCTAAAAAAAATATTTTAACTGATATTTTTGAGTAGCGCTAATATGCTACTCAAAAATGTCTATGAAGCTCATTTTGACAGTTGCGAAACGTCCACTTGCTGTTCAAACCTAAACCTAACCTAATGAAAGTTCTAAAGTTCTATTTCAAATATTATTAATTATTAGTTCAAAATACAAACTTAGCCAACTCAAGGATAAGTAGATACACGCATTTAACATATCGATCCATACTTTGTCTGTTTTAAAATACAATAACTACGAACTTCTAATATAAGAGGGCTAATCAAAGTATATTCAAACCGAATTTTGGTCAATAGGAGAGCGCAAAAACAATTATTACTTCTCAGAAGGCAAAAATTCACGTCGAAAGCAATAAAATCGTGTCGGCGCCGTCGCAGTGGGAACGCTCGGTAACGAGCGTTCCCACTGCGACGGCGACGGCACGATTTTATTGCTTTTGACGTGGATTTTTGACTTCTGAGAAGTGATAATTGTTTTTTGCACTCTCCTATTGGGCAAAATTCGGTTTAGATGTACTTGATTCGATTTTCACTCGTAATATTGTTATAAAAATCATAGTAAAAACATTGCTAAAGTGATGAAAGAAATCGCGCGATGAGTCAATTAAGCTTAAGAATCTATGATTTAAAATTAATTATCAATCCGAAAAAATTCGAAATACAAAAAAGCAAAACTACTTGAATAATAATTAAATAAATATTTTTTGGAAGAAATTTAAAACAATACATTGACCTGTATTATTCTAAAATATGCAGCAATTTAACAATGAAATGCTTTTGTTAAATTCTCTCTACTGACTGTGATTTCTGAACAAAGAAAATAATAATTTAGCTGCTACTAATAATAAAAATATATGTATGTATTTTAAATTGTCTTATTTTTTGTGAATGATCGGGATTTTTAAATTTCTGGAAATTAAAAAGTATTGCAAAGAATATTTTTTCACGCCTCATAGGAAGCAACATAATTTAAAATATCAAACACAAATCTTTTGAATGGCTGAAAAGTTGGTAAAAATCGCAATTTGGAGCGAAATAAGGAAAGTGAAATTCGGTACACGGAACGCGACCATTTTTGATCAGCGGCTCAAGCGGTGGCGGCGGCGGCGCTGACAAGAAACAGATGAAGCGTGACATACGCATGCAACGCGTAAAGTGTTTGTTGTTTGTAAAGCGTCGGCACGTGCTTTTCATTCATAAAACGTCCGATTTAACACAATGGAAGCGTTGACCTTTGGCTGGTGCCGAACGGCCGAAACGTCGTAACGCACACGCTGCCGCGTCATAATAAGAATACACTGGTAAATACATAATATCATAAAAGCGAGACGGATCGGCACAATGCCGCCGCTTTTATAATATGTACGTATACATACACACAAAATCGTGTTTATTGAGTGTGAAAAGTGTCTGGTGCTATTTTCGGCGCGGCGCGATTATGTGCCGTAAAACAGGTAGACGGCTCTGGGATATCCCTCCATTATTCATGTGCAATGTTTACGTCGCAGGCTCTCAAACTTATCCGGGAGCGGACGCGTTTTTCCGACCGGAATCGTAAATATGTACGTTGTTTTCGCGCGAATGTGCTACCTACCTACGTGACGTGCGCGAATCTCGAGTGAGGAAAACGTAAGGGAAGACGTCATGTGGGAATGAGACGGGGGTAAGTCACACATTGCTAATAACTATATACTTTTGGAACAACGACTCGAAGAACACTGAAACGTATTATTTATAAGAAAAAAACAAATGAAAACTCTTAATTCATAAAAAAATTCCTTTATACAAACAAATAGCTTTCATAGAAATATCAGAGGAGAATATAAATGTGGCAAAATAATTGGACCACTCCAACATTTCACGTATTTTAATAATTTGCAAGCAACTAATGTAGGATATAAATGTTGTGGGTTAAAATATTTCAAGCTCGTTAGTAAGCGATGATTTTTAACAACAGTTACATATTGAACAAAGGAGACTATTCAGTGTGCAGCAGTTTGTGGTTCTGTCAAATTTACGTATTATTTTCTAATCTCTTTTTAAACTATAACTTACATCATAATTGGTATTAAATAGTAATTTGTATATTAATTCAATAGTAGTTAATAATATTTTTTGTGTAAAACAGTATTTTTTTTAAAATGGCCCAATGAAAAAATATTTCTGATAAAGTGAAAATTTTTATTTGTACTTAACTCATACTTATCGAGAAATCGCCGAAAAATTCAACGTGTCTTATCAATCAGTGATAAGAATAAAAAAATGTTAGCACTTAAACATATTGCATTGCAAAATAAACGCGTTACAAATACAGGCGGCCCTCGACTTTCGCACATTTAAAAAAAAAACATTTTTAAAAAAAAAAATATTAAATAAAATATAAACACGAGTAGGAAACGGAAAAACTTGTGTTGATACGAACAAAAATAAATCAAGGACTCATAAACTTCACACAATTCGAGACAAAGATGGAAATTATTAGACGTTCTGATAGCGGTGAATCTTTTGCTTCAATCGGACGTTCGTATGATACAAACAGGTCTACGATATGTTCAATTTTGCAAAATAAAAAATATAATTAAGAAATACGTTCAAAATTGTAGAAAATAAAGATATATTTCCGCAATCTTTAAAGATATGTTTCCAAAAAAACACAGCAAAAAAAAAACATGGATGAAATGGAAAATCTTTGTCATCGTGGATCGATGAGCAACATCAAAAAGATGTCCCTCTGAGTATTTCAATTATTCAAGCAAAAGCTCTTAGTTTGCACAAAGATTGGAAGGATAGATTAAAAAAAGATTTTAACAAGGTTTTTCAGGTAAGTAACGGTTGATTTTACAATTTTAAAATGAGGTATTCTTTTCATAATATTAAATTTACTGGAGAATCGGCTGATGCGGATAAAGATGCTGCAAAAGAATTTATTTCCTAATTATTCAAAATTATCGAAGATGGAGAATATTCCTCTAGCCAAATATTTAATGTAGATGAGACAGGTTTATTTTGGAAAACTCTTCAACAATGAAAAATATGAATGAAGCCTTCACGCACCTTGACAAATTTTTAAATATTATGAAAGATTGTGATCCGAATGGATACGCATATTTCAAGTGCGTAGGGCGATCAATAAAAACATAGCATGTTATAAAATACTATATGAAGAAAAGAAAAAGAATAGTGGAAAACAGTTAACTCTTGATAACTTATCAAAGGAAACACCCGCAAACCACACTTAAACGTCTCTTAAACATCTTATATTTACTTGATGGAAAAATATTTTAAAATACACACAATTTCAATTTTTTTACTTCCCTCGACTTTCGTACATTCAACATTCGCACACATTTTCAGGAACCAATTATGTGCGAAAGTCGAGGGCCGCCTGTATATGTATTTTAAATGATAAAGAAATCGAAATATCTAAGAGAACTTTATAACGTCACAATTAATAGATGCAGTGAAAAAGCCACAATGAATATCCACGATGAAAAAAAATGTTTCGAATGGGGCAAACAACACCGAGATTGAAAAAAATATTTTTAAATTATGTTTTTTTTTCAATTTGCACTAAAAATGCTATCGGTATTTTTTTTTTGTATGTTTGTTTCTCCGACGAGACAATCATGCGTACATTGACCGAACAATGCTGTTATGTGCCTAGGCAGAAGCACAAGGAAAAATGTATAAAAGGAGTTCAAAAATATTCAAGTTCAGTTTCCAGTCATTATTTTAGTCAAAAATTTTATAAAATAGATATTTTATAAAAAAATTGCTAATTTTTATATTTAGTAGCATGGAAAGGGTTAACTCGTACCTATTATTATTTATTCAAGAAGTTATATTACGATGTTAAAATATATATAAAATGCTATTTTTGTCATGAGGCCCGGAATCATCGTTTTCGCTCTCGACACAAAAATATACATACAACAGTGCGATCCTCGCGCCACAATTATGTAGCAATTTATTATCGGTCCGTTGCATTGACCCCCAACTCTGCACTCGTTAACGTCGACACGTGACCGTCTCGTGGTGACGTAATACCCATGTTTAATGGTTGGCCCAGGTCGGAAGCGGACTCGTCATTGTCACCGAGCGGCTTATCTTCGCATCCGACCTTATGTAATAAATAATAAGCGGTAATAAGCGCCCCATTAATAAGGCGATCGAGTCGAAAATGCGTAAACCAGCCAGACAGCTTGTCGCGACTTTGACGTTTATTGTTTTTTTATTGAATAGATTGCGCTAGGTCACGAATTGGCGCCCGTTTACATATCGATGAATAATTATAGCGATTCATTCATGACTTGGATTGTTTTTATCGTCATTGTGAATCTACATATATTTTATCGCTTGGATTACGCGACGATTTAATATCGATACCGTTAAACGTAAACAACCTGAATTGCATCAACATATTTGTATTGTTTCTGCATAGAAATATATTTGTGAAAAAGTTATGGACCGTGGATTATATACATATGTTACAGTGAAGTTATATTTTCACTAGTATATATAAATATAATTTTATCAACTGTTTCAGTGAAATCATATCACTAGTAGATACTTATTTTTCTAGAGAAAATATAATTTGACTAATTAGATACTGCTCTAAAAATGTTGAGAAACGACTATTTTCTGTTTAAGCCCAAAGCCTAAGTCTTTTTCACACTAAAAAATTGAATCCCACAACAAAGGGTTTCCGTTACATATTACAGATTTTTGCGGAATCAATCTTGAAACGACTTTCTGTTGTTCAAAATCTTAACTTTATACCATTATTTTAAACATGTCTCTATAAGCTATCTAATGATACATTTTTCATCACTCTACGATTTGTAGTTTAGAAGATATGAGCTATCAAAGTGTGACATATTTCGTTACATCCGAGTTCCGCCCTTAATATTCTCATTTTTCAAATAAGATTGAGTGTCCCTCGCCGATTGCAAGACGTTATAATAGGCAGTCGGACAATGCGTCCGATCGGAATCGCTGGCACGGGGCCAATCGCGATAATGGCTCATAAAGAGCGGGGCGACGATGAGAGCGAGATACCGCCTCATTACGGAAACAAACAATCCGCGGCCACGGCGCCGGCAGTGGGGGCGAAGCGACGGGGCGGCGGCGCTCGCGGGGCGACCTAATCAATCCGACTGCCACTTTTATTATTATTATTATTACACGGATCGCTCTCTCGCGCCGCTAATTCGACGTTCATTCATAAAAGCCGAGCCGACCAGACACGTGTATTAGTGTGCGAGAGTAACGTAAAACGCACACGTGCTCTCCGTGTCGATATTTTATTACATTTCCAAATAGAATATGACGGGGATTCCGTCCTTGGGCGCCTCGCGACAGTGAATCACATACACTTACAATAACGTCATAACAGCTAAGAACTGACTGCCAGATTATTTATTTTATTTTTTATTACAAATCTGACCATTATGAAAAATAAATAAAAAAACAAATATTGCACATATGAAACAGATGAACATCATTCCATATATATTTTTTCAGTTTCTTATTGAGAAACTGGATGGATGGTTCGTACAAGAGGAGCGTTCTCAAGCGCTGACGTTTTGACCGCAACGGGTAAGAATGAGGGTTGCGATCGCAACTCTTTAATGCACTCTCAAACTCGCATTGAAAGGTTATCAACACCGACACTTACAAACTTTAAAAAGTACTTTATTTAATAGACGCTACACCAAGAATGCAGTGAATTGTATCACAACGCTCCTAGCAAAATAATATAAAATACGGACATATCTTATACATTTTCTTTGATTTTTTCCAACAACAACACTTTGCTTCACTTATTTTAAGAACGCAACGAACTAGCATATCGTACAGAATGCGAATCACCAAAAATCTATTGAAGTGAACACGCTCTGCATAACGAAGCCGAGGAAATAAAAAGCATTTCTTAGAATAATCAAATATGAAATTAATGTTCAAAATATTGGTTATGGTCATTTTTTGGTTAAATATTTTATTCTCTTGACTTAATTTGAAATATGTTTTCAATAACAGATCCTGATCAGAATTTGAGGACGAGAGCCGCAAGAGCTGCGGAGTAAGAAAATAAGCGACGTATTATTGCGAAACTTGTGAAAAAATATTTTAAAAAGTATCACACTTTACTTAATTAAAAAAAATGTCTCATACACACACTAAAGAGTCTCACTTTTATAATTTATATTAAAACCGGCTTTCTATCTTGTTATAATTCACTAAAAATAGCTTAGCGTGTCTGGAACACTTTTGAAAAAAACATTGGAGTGGAGAGTGTTAAATTGTCATTAGAAACCACTAATGATATTTTTACGAAGAGCTTGTATGTGCCTTATCATATATCGGTGTAAAATACACATTAAAAGTTTTCATAATTTAATTTATACAGTAAACCCCAATAACACGGTAAATTGGGGACGTGCTATTTGGGTGCGTGTAGTTGGAAGACTAGAAAATATTTTGTTCAATACGTACATACGAATCAGGTGCGATATCCTCCCTTTGGCTCGCTCACAAATAAGTAACGCGCTGCCAAATTACCGTGTTATTGGGGGGTCTACTGTATATATATTAAAACCTGTTTTATTATCCTCTAATTCACTGAAAATGGATTAGAGCAGTGATCCCAAACCTTAATCGTTTGAAGTTATAAAAAATGTTGAAAAAGCATTATCGAAAAGATGACGACAATCTTGAATTTAAACACAATTTTACTTATTGATTATTGCGGAACAATTAAAAAATCTGGTAAATTATTTCAAAATGGCTAAAATTATATATATATAAAGTAAAATAAGTATTAGAAAATACTTATTTATGATTACATAATTATAAAAGATTAAAAATCGAATTTAGTATTATTAATTTTAAATATGTGAAAATGGAATATGTGAAAATACTATGAAACTAATTTACAAATAAATATGTTAAGTATGTATGATCAATAAATACACGTACAAGTAATTCACATAAAAGGGATATTTATATATCTACAACTCTATAAAAATTGTACAAAAAATACGTCAACTCATAGCGTTCATGTACCACACTCACATCACGAGTACGAGAAAGAATTAATAATCTGCGATTTTTTCAATTTCGAATTGTTACTCTAATCTGAACGCAACTATCAAGATGTTTTAATGACATTCATAGTTGAAAATAAAAATACGCATAGATAAGTAGAAGAAAATAATGCATTCAATCAAAGGAAAGATATACTTTTCTGCTGAAACTGTAAGCTATATAGATTATGTACTAGAAACAGTGCCTTTTAGTGACAAATCACATTGAAAATCTATCAACTCCATTTCTGATAAAGGTCCATCTTCGTGAAAAATTTTAATGTCCATTTTTATAAAATAAGTTGATTTTATTAAAATAAAAAAAAACATTGTTCAAACTGTTCTTAAGGAAATTAATTATAATTTTTCATATTGTACGTCTTGTAAGCTTCTTTTTCTAACTTTTTTTTTGCAAGAATTTTTTTTAACTTATTAGCTCAAATTATTCTACCAGAATTTAAAGTTTGTTATAAAATGATTTTATGTACATTAGATATAATTTTTCTCTTAAAGTTGAATATTTTGAATTTAGTTCATTGAGTTTTCTGCGATGTCTAAAAAAAACAACCGAAACTAATTAGTATCTTCAAGTTCTGGATAAGTTATATTAGGTTTCTTATAAAAAACAACTAATGCCGGTAGCAATTAGGTTAAAACGACGGAAAACTATTTCTTTACTCAGCTAACGTACTTCTGTAAATATACGTTTTGTTCGCTTCTATTTCTAGCTTCTTTTTCAAACAAATTGGCTCAAATTATTCTCCCAGAATTTATGTTTGTTATAAAATGATTTTACATTAGAGATAATTTTTCCTATAAAGCTGATTACTTAGTTCGTTGAGTTTTTTTGTGATGTCTACAAAAAAAAACAAAATCCTGCAACTTATTAGACATTATGTATATTATATATCATTTTTTCCCATAAAGCTGAATAGTTCATTGAGTTTTTCTGTGATGTTTAAAAAAGTGCAATTACAGCTATTTAAACTGTTCAATTTCTGGATAAGTTATAGTATGTTTCTTAAAAAAAAACAAATGCCAGTAAGAATTCCTTAAAACAAGGAAGAACTACAGATGTACTTCTGAATAAGGAAGAAGCTTGCCATGCAGGTAATTCAGCTCATCTGTTTTGAATATCATATTTGAAGAGCATGAGACTTCACTCGATTAATTATTTCAACAACAAGTTTCATTATATTATTGAATTTTAGATTTCACAGTGATTGCTGATGAATAATGCATCGCTAGTGATATCCACAAATTTCTGAATAGATAAATATTTTTTTATACCTCTAAATAAATTTCTTTGTCATAAATAAAATAAATGTATAAAAGTATTTTAAAATAAGAATTCCACATAAAATCATTTTTTTTAATATTCACGCCGCGAGCTACCGGCAGCTCGCTTAACACTTTTGAAAAAATCTTTGGAGTGCAGAGGGTTGAATAAATAATGCAGTAAGTCTGGAGCATCTAATGATATCCATGAATTTCTGAATGAATAAATATTTTTTTTGCCATACATAAAAAAGTGAATAAAAGTATTTCAAAATAAGCATTCATTTATTTTTTATTTGAATATTCACTGCACTTTTAAAAAAATATTTGTTTCCCATGCAGCCTCTCTCATGTTCGATCATATGTACCATCGAATCAAAGATATTCTTCTCTGATATTTCAATACAAGCTACTTTTTAACCACGCCAAGTAGCAAAAATTTCCATATTAATTTTAATAAATTATAAAAAACATTTGGAGTGTAAAGGGTTAATTATTTTTTAAGCAACTAATAATACAAATAAACAAGTGCTCTTTTTTGTATCTCCATTATGATACGTCACGATCAAATTCCGATAGCGTCAACGTTTCGACAATAAGCCTATTAAGGTGCAAAGGCGCAGATATAAAAGAAAAGTGATCGCGCAAATGTCAAAAGTTTACTCTCGTTTTTTATACGCCTGTCAAAAAGTTGACGGTGAAAAAATGTCGAGGCGTCTAGCCGGTCGCGTTCGACCAAAACATTTCTCCAAGTTCAACGATGCCAAAAACGAAAACAACAGACAGACTTTGAATAACAAATAAATAATTCACGAGTTCATTGGCATAAATATTAGGATACGCTCGCAATAAAAAATACGCTAATATTTATATAATAAATATTATGAAATCGTATGCGCCGCAACTGTGTTATTTATGGATTTGATTAATAGCCGCGCCGAATATAGAAACGTGCGATATCATACACACACGTACATACATACATACAGCAGCGACCTTTTAATTTATTTCTGTTTACATTTTTTCTGAACATCCCCGGGCTGTTCCGTTCTGCGCGACATTGAAACGAAAATAAAAAGGTTCAAAATATCGACGCGTTTTGCTCGGACACCTGTAAATACATATATTTTTTGGCCGTTCCCAAATCCGAAACTTTACAGACAGTCGCTCCTGAAACTGGCGCAAAGAGCCAAGCGGAATAGTCTGGCATTTGCAGTTGGAAACAAATTATTTGACCTTGGAATCAGAGCAGTCTGCGAACATCAGCTCTATTTCGGTGCACACATTGTTGATCTATGTTTAGATAGTTTGTTGTTCTGCTAATCTACCGTGTCGAACTTTTTGGAATGCACAGTACAGGAAGCAGTCGCCAAGAAGAACTTATAGTTGTAGTACAGTTATTTACTATGCATATTTGATTAAATGCTTTAGCTTGATAGATAATTAAATTATTTGTGTAAAAAGTGTTAAAAGCGTCATAAAACGAAAGGATTTGGGTCACTCTAATCAACTAAAAAAAGGATCAAACAGATATTGTTTTAACATTTAAAAGTCATGCCCAAACTGGTTTTACTGTTGCAGTCATGCCATGCCCAATATATTTTATATTTTCTGAAGCTATTTTAAATGACTTAATGATAAAATTTCCAGTATTTTATTTCATTAGTTACTCAGAGATACGATAAAAAGCTTCAGGAATTCCTAACCATTTTACATTGAATTGACAAATTATTAAAATTCGAATTTCCCCCATTGAATTAGTCTAGAAAAATGGTATGAATCTTAATGAAATCGAAATATTAAAAGTTTCGCCCCCTCCCCCTAATGGAAAAAGCTGAATGACGTCCTCGATTCTAAACTAGAAATTCTCGGGTTATATTTCAAAGAAAACAAAAAAAAACAACTCGAATTATACAAAAAACAAATATGTTATTTCAGGGTCTATATAAACATATATTTTTATCAGTGAAAATATAATTTATTTGGCAGGTGCTAGTAAAATCATTATTTATTCACATGCTTTGTATAAATGTTACAGTGAATGTGTATTTTTAAGGGAAGTTATATTTTTACTAGTGAAGTATAAATACGTTTTCACTAGTAGATATATATTCTACCAGCGAAAATATAATTTAACATATGCTGCTCTAAAATGTATATGAAACTCTATTTGACAGTTGCGAAACGTTCATTTTCTGTTCAAACCCAAACCTAATTATAGTTTTAAAACATTCATTAGGTCAAGTGCTAAATATTTATCTCAGGTAAAGTAAGTACAGATGGACGTCGCATCTCGCATATTGCTCTATAGTTAGTCTGCACTCGTTTTAAAAATATTATAGCTATCCTTACCGATATTACTACGGATTTTTATATAATATAAGAGTATTGGTTAAAGTATATGCAAACCGAATTGTGTTCAATAGGAGGGCGCAAAAACAATTATCACTTTCCAGAACGCAAAAATTCACGTCAAAAGCAATAAAATGTTTTTACATAAGCAAAGGGGTGATCTAGTCAAACGAAAAATAAAATATTTTCCAGGCTTTAGTGTATAAATAATAAACGGCACACTGCCTTTTCCGACTACCTCGCCGGATTAACTCGATCGACGGGAGAGTGCACGTGTGCACACATTACATACGTACGTATACACTACGTGGTATAACGTACATGGTATGTATGCATTATGCGCGCGTGCACTCACGTCCGTCCTTGAACTAGATAGTGGAGAGTGTATTTTTTACGCCGGCCGCAGATTTGTGGCCCCGTCGATCAATTAATCGCGGGCGCCGGGGATTCCCCCGTCCGTCGGCCGCACATTGTCAGACGGCGAGACCGGCTGTTTACTTTACGGCCGGAGGGACTTCAATTGATACCATTTGACACATGTCAGTTTTTAACGCGCGCGCGTGACGTCACAGATCAGGGCTATGTACAATTCATTAATATTAATTTAATTAAATATATTTAAAACGTTTAATATAAATACATAAATATGCAATTAAAATAGTTAATTGACCACTCACAAGTCAAGAGTATGAATTTTATGTTGACGAATAAAATAAGCGAGTGACTAGAAATACATTTTTAAAACAACCACGATAACTGATATTATTTGTTTGACTTAAAAACTGCATTTTTATTTATTTAACGCTTTGAATTATTGTATTTAACCATCTGAGCGGTATTGCCGTACATGTACGGTGATCGATCTTTCATTGTTTTGAGATACCCCAGTATATATTTACATATATAAGTGAAGAGATAATAGATAAAAAACATTATATTTATATAATAATTTGATTTAATGTAAATGATTTTTATAGAAAATAATACCAATAAATAAAACAGTGCAAAATAAATGAACATAATAAAAAATATTTATATTAATTTCATAAAAAAAAATTGAGAGCCTCTGAATTGATTTACAAAAACAGAATAATATATAAAATAAATTATTGAATCATACTAATAAATCAAAACAATAAAACGTTTTTTGTCGTATAGCATCAAAAAAACTAGCTGTGGTACCTCGCGTTAGTGAGGGACCGACATGAATCTCACAGCATTTATCCAATATTATGGTAGTACCAATTAACTCAATATCGTATACTTCTAGTTATGATTACCTACATATTTTTCGAATCAATTAGAAACAATATATCGCTCACTATTGTAACTAAAGTACTACATTATAACTAAAGTACTAAATGACTTGACGTCAATATTTTTCATCGATTTTTAAAATATAATAAATCACCAATTAAATAGTACAATGAGTCCTTTATGTAGGAAAAAAGTTTCAGTTCAATTCACTCACACCACAAATTAATTAAAATCGCATTGTCCTTGATTCGTCGAATTCGTCGAGCGTAAAAGCTGAAACGTAAATATTTACGTTTCGATTCACGGACGGGCGTACGCCAACAATTTCACCGACGATAAAAACGTTCGCAACTTTTCAAAACAAAAATAAAGTCGACTATATACATATACATACATATTTACGTGCCCTATCTATGCGTGTATGTATACGTGTGGGCTGCACGTATATAAATACGGTCTTCTCGTAATAGCATTCTGGCGAGCGCGAGACGAGGGAGTGTACCCGACGCTAGAGCTCTATATAAGACGCCGTCTGGCGTGATAAATCGATTGTTCATGTTTATGGAACCCAGTTTTTCTTTTAATAATCCGGGACTCTCGTAAAGTTCAAGGGCTCGCACTTGACACCGTAATACAAATTTCTCTCTGCACCGTGCGCCCGCTGTGGGCGGCCGGGTGGCGGGATGTATGTATGCCAACAACGGAATACTATACAAATTCCACAACTTGCACGTTGCACAAAAAAATTAAATGTAGTTTAATACATAGCCTAGTATATATTTAAACTAGGCTAAATATAAAAAAACCTTAATCATATGTCTCGTGATCCATATTATTTATATACTATCTGCTGATCATAGGCATGCTATTGCGCATAATTAAATTGTATAAAAATATATGAAATATATTTACATTTTTAAACATAAGTGGGAGAAAATCAACCCTTATTCAACTACTCAACTATGAATGAAATTTTAGACCATCATTCCAATCCGTGATCAATCTTTCATGGAGAGGGTTGCAGAGGGCTCAATACAAACACTCAAATACAAAATAGTTTAGTAAGTAATAATATGCTTCAAATATATATAATATTATTTTAGGCGAATCTAAAAATCTGAAAATCATGCTAAATATTTGTACAAAATTTGGCAACAAAACATTTCTGGAACATCTAGAAATATTTTATTCCAAAACATATGAAAAATCGTATTTTTACAAACCAACTATATTTGTTTTTAATTTGTATTCAAATTCAAAGAAAAATTAATTTCTTAGTAAAACATGAAAATTTTCGCTACAGTCAGTCACAAGACATATTAATATTTAATATTACTTACTCAGAGACAAAGCATTCAACATCGTCTTATTGCAATGTTTCGACAAATCAACAGCTCAGAATTCAATAAGCAAATAAATCCACATTTATCTTTTGGATCGCTCTGTAGAAGCGTATGTATATAGAACTCTAGCTAAGTGCGTGGCGCCTCGACGCCCTCTAGACGTTCTCGGATAACCAACCAGACGTGCACGTAGATATACTACGTACTACGTTTTCGTTTTTCGGGTAAAATCGACCTAGGCGAACACACTCGAGTGTCACTGCTACTACACATAGTACGACATATACATTTTCGCCGCAGTCTTGCGAAGTTTCAAGGCCGTCAAGGTGAGGACTTTCCGCAGGCCATTTCGAAAGTCGGCGGTTCAATATTGACTTTGGCTTAATTGGAATGCTTGCGAAATTGTTGGGAAAGGAACCATCAGTCGATTCATCGCCTCTGTTGGCTAAATATATTAGATAATGCTTGCACTTTTACAACAATTAGGCAACTAATATTATATTGAAAATAAATATAACATTTTTTTTAAGCTATAACAATGTGTGGTATTCTGTGAAATACTATAGCAAAATTTTCGGTACTAGTCGATTTTTTACCGGCCACTGATGCACTGAAGCAACTGGGCACACGCGCGAAAGTCAATGAAAGAAATAGTATTAAAATTATTTTATCAATGATTTTTTAATCTGTGTTGTATAAGATCAAAATTAAAAGTCTAGTTTAAAAAAATATTTGCAAAGAAATGCAATATAAATAAAATAATGCTGGTTTTGAAGATTAACGAAATGTATTGATTTTGTTTGGTACTTGTTAATTATTACGGCGCCATGCTCAAATTCAAGTATCCATTTTTCGCTTTTAGAATCTTCCGTGCAACGCATCATTTTTTGTGGAAGAAAAATCGATGCATTTCGTCAACTAATCTTCAAAACCAGCCAAAAGCAACGAAAGTGGCAAGCAACGTTTTGTTACATAAATACGTTTTAAAATTTAAAAACAGTTTAAAATCAGAATAGTGAACACCCCATGAATAACTCTCTGCAACGAATTTAACTAAAATAAATATTATATAAATATATGGTTTAAACGTATAAATATAGGAATTATTTATGTTCCGAATATGGAAGCCTTTTTGTTCCAGATTTTTTGGTAAAATATTTTATTACCGTGAAGCTTTTCTTTTTAAGTATTCTGGATATTTAAAAAATCATAATCAGAATTTGAGAACCAGAACCCCAAAGTCGCCAAGGAATATAAGAAACGGCGTATTATTGCAAAGCTTGTGAAAAAATTTATTAACACAAGTATAACACTCAATTTTGAAAATTAATTTGTCAAATAAATGTTCAATATATAAATTGAAGAATTATCGTAAATTAATATAAGCGCGGCGGTGGCCGGTATAAAACCGACCAGTACAGAATTTTCAAATGAGCGTTGCGCCTGATTTTAATAAAAATAATAAAAATATTTAAACGTCACAATATAAACAATATACAAGATAAAATATACGAATAGAATTAAATAGTGATATTATTTGTATCATTTTTTTTTCAATAGGCTATTTTTATTGATAGATTCCTGACAAAATACTTTGAATTGCTCTTTATAATAATTGATTACAATATATTATGATGTAATTTTGTGCTCTAAATAAGTATTTTTAATATATTAGTGTGACAAATAGATCAATTATATCGTTAGGAATAAACTAGATTATAATTATTTGCTTTGTTATTAAAAGGCAATTATATTCAGGTTGTAAAATGCTAAGCTGAATTGGCGAAAATTATTAGCTATTTATTGTTGTGGAGCCACGCGAAAAATATTGACAAAAAAATCTCGCTGCTAGTGTTAACTCTATAATATTTGAAACACTAAAAAATATTGCAAGTAGTTTAGGCATGCCAAAGATCGGCCGCGCTCTGAAGGGTCATTAGAATTGCATTGAAACAGATCGATAGATCTGACCAGAGTATAAAATATTATATAAAAATCAATAAGCTTAGGAATTGGAAAAATAATAGTACCAACCTAATGCATAATTCTGTTTCGCACGTATCGATCGTTGCTATTCTTGTATCAGAAATAGACAGCTCACGTTTCACTTGACCCGAAACGAGATCACTGTCATGATTCCGACTGCCTCAGACAAGAGCCAACATATCCACAAATCTGAATTACAGATTCCTGACACGCACACACACGTGTACATAAGACAAGACGATCTTAATGAGATCGTCTTGTGACGCGTTTTACGTCACACTGCCACGGAACCGGTCCGTGAAATGTTTTGTTACGAACCTAATCGATTTACATACACAATGTACACGCGAGCAATAAAAAACGGCATGTTTTGACATGCGAATGTCAACACATGAATGTAAGAGTAATAGTGATCCGGCGTCACTTATCTAGTTTTAATTTTAATTCGTGATATTGAACTACAAGTTTTTTTATTATACATTGTTAGGCGCGCGTAATCAATTTATTGGCTCAAGCGAGCAATTATCATTTAATCGTACTGCCCATTCATGCCATGTAATATTTTGTGTCATTGATGAATCGATCATAACGACGTAACTTTCGATATCAATTTCTTCGGAATGCGTATTAAAAAAATACAGATCATTCTTGGAAGTCAACTGAAAAGGAACTCGAATAACTTGTTCAGTCGTTCAATTATAACGAATGCGGAGCAGCAACAAATGGACATTTATTACCGCAACAAGTCGCTTGAACTATGATTTTTTACAGCAGTTTTTATTTTAATATACATATAAGGAATTGTCGTGTATTTATTAAAATGAATAATTCTGAGTCTAATCGACCCTAAAATTTTACACAAGCAATCCGAAATAATCTCAATTACAAATTTGGACGATTCGCCCGGGGCGCCATCGTTTCTGGCGGCGCTGTATTCTGCCAGAGAGGAAAAACAAGAAAACCCATCTTTCAGCTCGGATGTTTGTTATTCGCAGAGTAACCGGAGCGCGGTAATAAATAACGCGCGTCCGCATCTATCGGCGCCGAGGGAAGAAACGCTTTTTTCTAACCAGAAATTAAGATCGAAATGGAATGCTTTTGAATACTCGAGAATTCTAGCATCAGGTAAATGCATAACAATAACTCAATTGCCTCAGAAAATACAGAATAATTAGTGTGTTAACTTAAGGCCACGGTGTAGGATGTTTACTTGGAGTAGCCAAGTAACACAAGAGATATGTTCTATCATACCGCTAAACACACTGTCCCTTTCTACCCACTCAACCGTTGGATCATTGTCTATTCACTCGCTACTCTTCAAGTAAACATCCTACTATGCTATCATAGCCGATATATCAAAATTCAGGGCGTTTATGTTACAGTAATATAAAATAGTCCAAGAACGGAGTGTATCAAATCTATTAAAAAATTGAGCAGATATTGTTTTTCTCATTTCGTGCATTGTGCAAAATATATATTATGACTTTGACACGCCGAAAAAATTGCCTGATACATGAAAAGTGCAAGCCTTTGCCTCATTCATGAATTAGGCAAATTATCAGCCGAATGCGTGAATTGGGCAGGAATTGTTTTTCTTATTTTGTGCATTGAGTAAAGTAGAAGAGCAAGCCCGTTGCTTCATCTATGAATTAGGCAAATTAAGCCCAATGCATGCAGTGTTTTTCGTAACTAGACTAAATCTCATTTGATTAATCATCATTAATAGTATGTTAACAAACAAAATTGTAGCATATGGGGTAAAGAAAATCTTTAGAGAGCATAACATGCCTAAAAAGTGACTGTTGGGGCGCATTGTGGTCAGGCGGCATCATTTAATCTTACTTTTTTACGATGTAAACGATGAAGGTCGGATTGTAACAGTCAACGGTGAGCGCTATAGGCGCATGATAACCGATTATTTTTGACACGAAATCGAAGATATTGATGTGGAAGACATGTGGTTCCAACAATAAGTGGGTGCAACTTGCCATAATATTAAGTGCAAAGTTGGATGTTTTGCGGAAAAAGTTCCCAAGTCGCATTACTTTACGTTTTGCTGACGTCAACTGGCCGCCAATATTATGTTACGCCGACTAGCCCGAAACGTTGGAGCGCCTAAAAACCAACATCCGGCAAGATATCGCTCGAAATGTACGAAAATCACCAAAAATTACATCGATAATATTATTTTTCATAATTAATGAAATATGCAAAGATATCCTACATATTAAATTTGTGTTTTTTTTTAAGTTCAGGAACTGAATTTGTATTACTCTTTTGAATTTTAGTTGATCCCATTTACCATCATGGGTAGATGTAACAAATAAGGGCAATTATCAACTTATATTTAATATTTTTAATTGGCTGTTCAAATTTTTTTTTAAGAGACCAATTTGTATGCACCAAAAACTAGCTAGAAAACAATTAAATAAATATTCTACTTTGAATAATTTATGTTCTGAATATGACCTTTTGGTTATCTTTAAAAATATTCTTGCATTGTGAGATCATCGCCCTTCGTATGAGTTTTGGTCAGCATACTTATTTTTAGACTGTAAGACGATGCGATTACCCCTTTACTTAATGTTGTTACTACTAATTAGCATAATTATATAAATAGGGGAAGCATTCCTTCACGTAACGTGAAACCATACGGTCAGTCATCTGACCGATAAATAGTCGCAGCTATTGCGTAGAAATATCAAATATTTTATGACATATTCATGAATAAACATGGAAGCTGAAAAACTGAGACTTATAATAGAAGACCTCAAGACCCTCCACGTAACCTTCCGCGATGGATACAAAATAACATCTATAACAATATCTTAAAGATATGTGCTTTTTTAAAAAATAAGTATGAAAACTTAAGTTGGATCATCTTTATTTGTATTATTTATAATTTGTTTTTTATTGCAGAACTCAGGATTAAATTTATCATTTGTAATTATAGAAAAGATTTGAGAAACCATCCATATATACCGGTGGGCGAAAAGCCACGAAGGTGTTGCAATTTTTAATATTTTCTTATTGTATAAAAATAAATCAATCTTTAACGACAATGATTTTCATCTTTATTTATAATTCCAAAAAAGTCTACAACTATAAATTTGATTAACATGTATTTTGAATAGGTTATTAAGAGCGTTGCTTAGAACAGTAAACCCCCATGATTTGCTGTACAGATTTTTATAAAGAACTGAAACTGGAGTATGATCTTCCTTTATACAAGTCCGAAAAACTTTCTTATATAGTTGAATTGTGTGAAACGCCTATGATGATGACTAAAATCAACCGTAAATGAAAGTCTTTGAGGCAATTAAAAGGCCATGAGAACGAAGGGTACTGCGAAAAATATACGGTCCAACAAATCGTGACTAATTATTATGAAATATGAGTTGGATAAGTAGATTGTAGGCGCTGATGTGGTACGCATTGAACACTTCTTAGAATTGACTCAAAATATCACGAGGAAGACCTCGGAAAGAGGTAGTAGATAGCAGACACGCTGTCGCTCGCACCGCATTTAGTTTTGTGAGGCGAGAATATCGTGTTTGGTATAAGAACAAGCGAAATAAATTGCAACGTTTGGTTCGATTGGGTAGAAAGATGATTGCTTTTTAGAGGCAGATGAGATATGAGGAGGCAGGTTATTGAGAAAAGATATACGGTTCGATTATTCGCATCGTTAATTTAAGAAGAGCCTAAAAGCCTGCATACTTGCTGTCGCTCGCGCCGTATGAGAAAGTGTAAAATAGTAGGACTAGAGCGCAGTCGATTTAGAGGTAGGTGATTTTGGTGAAGTAGGCCACCAAAATGATATGGTTTGATGTAGCGGAGCAAGCAAAGATGATGATGAGCATGATCTTTTCATCACCTACACCAATTTAGTCCGGTCAATTTTCGAACGGACGGCGCCCGCATATAGAGATAGATCCGCGATAGAGGGAGAGTAGCAGTAGCGAGCAAACGAACGACGACAAAGAGACACCGAAAGGTTTCCACCGAGTCTCATTACGGAGCTATTGCCGGCGAGCGGGGGCGAGGGGGAGGGCTTCGAAGCGAAGACGAAAGGGGCGCCGAGCGGGGAGGGCGGACGCTCGGAAGAATTCCTTCATTTGAAACGCTCCAACAAACAGCAAAGGACGTTTCTAATTCGCACGATGGCGCGGCGGCCTGGGGGTGGCGGCGCGGCCCGGGCGACGTGTTGCCATGGCGACGCCGCCGCAATGGCGGCCGCCCCCACCCCTGGCGCGACCGCGGCGCCCCCGAACCACCCCGAACAGCCCCGCGAACGCCTCGCCCCGCGCGCCCCCTCTAACCTCGCGCAACCAGCCCCCCGAGCGTCAACCCTCTGCCCACATACAAACTCCAACGTTCGTAAGCCGATTGCTTTCGCTCGGTTTTATGCCATACACTAAATTATAAAACATCATTTATAACACACGTGATACACACTCTTCCATACGTCACTCATTATAACTAAAATTTTATTAAATCTCGATAGATCCAATTCAACGTATTATATAATCCATACTTATCATACACAAAGGGTATATATTTATATAAATTTATATTTGATTCTAATTTTAAGAGGGTAGTAGAATATTTCGAAATCATCTCTCGCCATTTCAAGGTTAATTATGTCGAATAGTTAGCGAAATATGTAGGTAAAACGAACAAATACAGGCCCCGTTATGAACAAAGCAATTTTCCCACCCCAGGGCGGCCGCCCCAGCCGGAGCGCCCGCTTTCCGCCCACCAGCGGCGGGGGCGGTCGGGTGGAGTTTGTTGCTACAGGGTCACCGCGAAGCGACTGCGCGATCAAAATTAATTATTAATTTTCATCATCGAAGTGCTCGCAGTGGGCGGTTACTACACATACAACACACACACTTATGCGCAAAATAAGATTGCTATGAATAGTGTTTTTAACATATTCGCATGAATTATATCATAATCATTATAGTACCAGATGATATTGGCACGAGTAATTTACATCACTACTCGAACATTAAATAGAATACAATGGTTAACAAAAAACCTATATTATAACCAGAAATCGTCATTAAAATATACATTCTCAAAGTTTTTATAAGACGTTTGAGGCGTTGGGCCTCTCTCATAAAAAAACAATCACCTAACAATAACAGCTGGCCCATACACAAAAAAAATAAGAGCAAAAAAGAAAAATCATAACATACTCCCCACCATGAAAAATAAAAAAAAATACGATAAATCGCCAAATTAGCTGCGGATATCGAATTGAAGACTAGTTCATACTATGATGACCGATTTCGAAACTCTAACTTGCGGTCCATAAGCAATATATCTAATGTGGCCCGCTTTGAAATATGATGAATAGTAATAATATCTTGCCCAAATAAATATTCAGCTTATGATTGATACAAATTTCGAAAATTTAATAATTCGGATGAATAAAACATTTTGCGAACACCCGTCGGTCCGTCGTTGGAAACTCTAACTATATCTACACAGTCAGCACACCAGCGGCGCACGGCTCCGAAATATATATATAATATATATACGTTCTTGTCTATACGTACGTACACGTATACGTGTAGCTGGCGCGCTATATACGAAATTATACGTAGCTTTCGCTATTCGAGAGAGAGCTGCTGCGTCCCTCTCGCACTCCCGTCCGGCTCTCCCGTGCGCCATTTACGGAATTGGATTTGTTTTTGCGCATTAGTCATCATCGTTCGGCCCTCTCTGTCGCACCCTCCGGCCGCGACGGCGCTCCGGAACCCCCTCACTCCGTACTAGGAGCTCCTGCGATAGGGAGCCTCCGACGAAGCCCGGAGAGCGCACCGAAAAGACGACGAAAATAATTGGTTTCGAGAGAGTGGCGAATTTCGGCTGTAGGGCAGCAACCCTATCCAAAACTCGGTCTAGGGGTTCGATATGCATCGCGACATTCATTCATGCTCTCGGCCACTTTACTTTGGATGCGCGCTATCAAATCGTGAATGAATTATTAAAGATGGAGGGGGGAGGGGTGCGCGCTTAGTTCCACAAACATCCGCGGTGCCACCCCCTGCGCGCTGAGGTCCTTTGTTTACATCCGTCACTTTGAAAATTTCTCTCATTTCGGTCGGACCCGCAGAGAAGAGAGGACGGCTACGGATCGTAACGAACTAAGCCTACGAGAGACGTCATACCATAAAAGTCCAGTGTTTTGAAAACCTGGATGCATAGACAAATGAATGATTTTTACGTATTAGATATGAAAAGACCAGATTCGTATTTATTATGATGATGTTACAGACTGAACGTTGCACTGTTATATATAGTTTATTTTGCTCTATGTCCAAAACAAGCAAGAAAAAAGTATTTTTAATACCCGAAAATCCTAGATCCTAAGCATCCAAAAATAGACTGTGTATTTATTGTAATCTATACTCCAATAAATACTATATATTCAAGAACAACGTATTCAATTTTTATTAATTATTATTGCACTTATAACTGCATTTAAAACGCTACACGATCATTTTATTTAATTGACAAGTTTATGTACGAAAAATGATAGATAAGCCTAGACTAACACTCAAGGTTAGTAGCGCTATTATGCTACTCGAAAATATGGATCCACTAAAAATATGTATTACCTTATAAATACACACATACCTTGATTTACGTGGACAAAATCAATCAAGAATTACTTGATAAAGCAAAAATATACAATTGGCCAGGTAATTCACCTGATATTAATCCAATATAAAATTATTGAGCAGTTCTTTAATCCATCGTATAGAAGTCCTCAAATAGTAATTTAGATATTTTGAAGAAAAAAAAACAGCAAAAACAAAAGCGAGTACAGAGAGTATGCGTAGAAGAGTACTCGAAGTAAAAAAGAGAAAAGTAGTGTTACTGAATATTATTATTTTAAATTTAAAGTGTGCAAAAATATTGTTTATACTATTTTAAATTATATTAAAGTGTGTAATAACTACAAAAATATGAAAAATTATGTCTGGTCCAATTATTTTGTCACACCACTGTATTAAATTGTTATTCCGTTTAAGGTTATGTATTGTTAATTTTTGTGTCACAGTATTTTTCTTACTACACCACTCCAATGCAAGCTATTTTTAGAATTAAAAAAATAAATGTCAAGTGTTAACGACTTCTATAACCCAAAAGGAGTTTCCAGTGCATTTGGACAACATTTGCAGTTGTTTAAAAACAACATTAATAAAACACATTTTTTATAAAATAAAACAATAATAAAAAATCTTTTCGACATTTCTGCATGTTACCCTATCATCTAACGCGTGAAATTTAGTCGAGAAGTATCATATTACAAAGGCGTGAAGAGGAGAGACACTCCAAACTTACTATGTTTTAACATTTGATAAACGAAAATAGTTTTAGTCAAATTCTACACAGAAATATCGCAAAACCTATCTACCGCGCAAATCGAGGTATGGTTGTGAATGTTATTTAGCTAATAATATTATAATTTTTTTCTTAATGAACGAAGGTGTTTCTTTATTCCATTTAGGAAACCCGCTACAGTTTTATTTTTTCCGATTGTACTAGGAATATTATTATACAAAATCACACCTTCGTGCATAATTCCCCTGGCCGTACTCATTTTCTTATACTTAACTAGCATTCAATGATAAGAAAATTCTCGTAAGTAGTACACAAAAAGCGTGCAAAGCTAGTAAATAAGAAGATTCTGATTAAAAAATCATCAAAGCTTCATCTGAGCTTCATACCTGATACGCTTTTGTTCAAAATGCGACATAACCATTGATATCTCGTGCGCTAGATAGAGGTAATCAACAAATGGGTGAGTATACAAAGTCGCATTGAAATGACATGTACAATATGAAATACATACAAACGTGATACATTTTAAATTAAGTATAAAATATCTAATTTAAAAAATGGGTTTGTTTAATATTAAGAAGTGAAACACAAAGAGATGATAGCTCGTATCTCGTTTCAATATTCTAAACAAGTTTAGTGTGGAGTTTGCCCGCGAGATGTCGTAAGCGCGCAATTGTAATACGAAATAGAAATTATTGTAATTGCGGGGAAAACTCGACGGCCATCTTTCGCTCGCCGAGAAAATTATTAATATTTCCAATCGAGGAAATCGTTAGCGCTGCGATAATTGCGAAAAGCGGACGATTCGATAAGATTAGATAGACTTCTTCTCAGATACGAAGTATGTACCTACACAAACACTATCTCTCTCTTACAACAATGTATTGTCTTATCACTCGGATCAGAAGATGCAACACAACGGAAAAATTTATACACACCTATATATAATATATTTTTATTTTATAATACTCCTCCCTAAGCAATGCTTGTTCGTCTATTATATTTATAATCTAAAGTGTATATAATAAGCTACTTTATATATTATAAGGATACTACCTGTTCGACGAACAAACAAGTTCCTCCATTAAGGATTAAATATTAAGGAAAAACATTATTATTATCGTATTTATTTCATCGACATTTTGCCCCCTGGGTTATACGCGCCATTATCAATTTTACAAAACTAGCGCTAGCTAGTACGTGCGAGTGCGACCACAACGAAATGACAAGCTGCGTAACGTAACCAGATAACCAAATAACCACAAATGGCAAAAATTGTGATGATACTGCAGTATTACTACAATATATTCATATCTGTTTTAACATACTTTAAAACTAATTGTACCAAAATTAATTTACTCTATCTCAAAATCAAATTTTTCCTATTAGATATTACTAGTTTCTAAATATTCGTTATTTTAAATACATATACACATCAAAATAATAGAGCATAAAATGCTACAAGCTTTAAATAAATACCAAATTGAGTTTTAATTATAACGGCTGCCGAAAAGACTCATTTAGTTACTGTTGATGTGTGCTTTATTGTCAGTAATGGGTTGCAGCAACTACAACTCGATTTACTATATTCGTATTGATTAAAAAGAGATTCAATAGGAATGTTCACAGCTGCATTATTGGGAAGTATGAGTAATTTCTGGAATTTCAGCAATTAAAAATAGTTTTTATCATATAACTTCAAGCAAAAAAAAACTTGACTACCTATGTTATTGAACTGTGTTTTTATTATATTTATAAAAAAAGAAAAATATTCCATTACAAATAGAACGAATGCTTAATGAATAGTTAAAAGACGGGCGAATATATTCGGATTGGAGTCTCTAGATATTACGCTGGAGTGGTTTTAAGCTATATTTTATCGCAATAAGAAATCAGGATGCTGCGTAATTAAGATTTGCGATACTATGATGCAATTAATTCGTTGATGCCATCAGTATTTAGGGAGAAAATTAATGTTTTTTTATTTTTTTTTAATAATATTTATGCTTTGTAAAGTAAAATTAAGCGTTTTTTTAAAGTTTACATCAGCGTATAATTGTATATATAAGTTATAATTTGTGACAAAAAATGTTTTAAAGTATAATTCACGGGACCGCCCCGGGCGGTACTTACTTGGGGCGGCATTTTCGCGATGGAATGACCATTCGTGTAGTGTAGTTCTTAAACTAAATGCGCTAAAAATATATATATTTAAGAATAGCTAAGAGCTTAGTTGAATATGTGAAAACAATACATGATTTTATGACCCGGCCGATCATAATATGCCGCCCTTATAGATAAACATATTTGGGCGAGAAGCAAAGTTAAGGATCCAGGCGGCACAAACCCTAGTTACTACTTTCTCGCTACGCGGTCATAATTTGGCACTCACTTGCACCAAATATAAACCTGCTGCCAAAAGTAATCGTAAAAATTACATATGCTATCACAAGACCAACCACTTGAGCACTTATTCGTATTAATTAAAAATATATTCAATAGTTAGGTCCACAGCTGCATAATATTTATTGGGAAATATGAGTAATTTCTGAACTTTATTAAAATTAAAATTGTTTTTTATTATTATTTTGTATGCGACTGCTTGTTTGTCGGTTTTTTTAAACGATCATGGCTGTCAAAATAACCTAAATCATAAAACCTTTCACTTGGACATTTTTTATGAGTGGTGTAAGTCGCTGACTATTGAACTGAAAGACCCGGGTTCGAATCCTATAAGAACTCTAATGTTTTTTAATTTATATAGTACCGATGGGATCAGAATTAATGAATATTATATAATTACAATTTCAATTGATCAGCAAAAATCAGGTTTACCTAAATTTTCCTAATCTCACGGAAGAATATAGTGATGAATAGCTAAAATCGAGATAGAGGGTATTGAAAAAGATAGGATAAATACAATCTTATATGAATTCAAAAAAAAAATTAGCAATTTCAGTTCAAAGAAATATGATAAAATTAATCATATAGGAATTCAAAAAAATTATCTATTGTAGCATGACATGTGTAAGATATATGCGTTACAATGGGGTAAACATAATCGACATCTACAAGCAAGTAGTTAGATACCAGAGTAGTATCAAAATCAACTATTATTACAGCTTATAATCAATAAATGACCTAGCTAGATTTTTCATAATTCATCATGATAGAAAAATCTAGGAAAACCTCTTCTGTGATTATCGATCATATGTACTTATATAATTGAGTTTATAATATTGAAAAATAAGTTAATTTTTCACAAAAAAAATTTTACCACGGCGGGTTAAATGGAACAAGATGAAAATCGTTAAATGCAACAAGATGAAGACCGCGCTGCATCTTAATGCAATAGCACACACGATTTTTGTATAGGAACTATGTGATAGAAATGCTGCGCACGCCCTTCAAACGAGATTCTGACCACTCCAATTCGTCCGACGTATAATCAACAGTTATCTAGTCGCACAACTGTAAACATCACGTCCTCGCAGTCTGTCAAAAATATAGGTTATGCACAAAGGGGGCGAAGGGCGCGAGCCGCCTTCGCCCCCTGCAAATTAATGTTTCAACTTCTATTTTGAGTCGGGTACGCACCAGCTGAACACGCGCCTTCAGCCATTGTTCGGGTAGGGGCTGCGACCCTCCGGGGGAGGGTAGCCGCCCCCAACCCTATCGCCGAGCTTTGCGAGCGCGCCCCACGCACTTGTGCCCAGAAGGCTCCCTCTGCTTCTTCTTCTCTCTGCGTATACATTTTGGCCTTTCATCCCGAGTGATTACGGGCGCATTATTCGTTAAACACTCGGATTTTCAGGACGCTGCGTCCCTGAAACGATCCCGGAGCGCTCATTATGCTCGATTCTGTGTGCTCGATGCACATAACGACGATAACGAGGTCTCGACTTGAGCGAGTGAGTATTGGAAGGCTCGACATTTTTTTCCACCCACCTAACAACATACCCGCCGAATTCTGAGAAGAACGTAACGGCTGATAAGGGTTGAGTCAATACTATTTCACTCCTCAGTTCACTAACAATGATTAGGAGTAGGGTTATCATATCATGAAATGAAAAGTACCGACTTTTTGCTGATCCGAATACGAATCATTTTTATTATAGCTCAACTTGTTTTAAATTATATTATACTTGATCACGCACGATGATACGTTCACAGCTCATAATTTACAGCGTCAAATAAATTTTCATATTTAACATCTAAACAAACATAGCAATAAAAACGTATAAAAAACAAAAATAGTTCAACTTGAAAAGTTATAATTGCGACTAGTGCAATTCGGCCCATAACGGTCTCTGGAACAGTTCTTTCGGGGCGTATATCAAAAACTGCTTTTGTGATGGTTTAATCGATCGGTGCTTCTCAAACTTTTCACGTATTCTTTTATGAAACTCGACAGTCGGCTTTATGCGTGATGCGGCGCGATTACAATGTGATTGGTCTGTATCCCGTGACTGACACGAGCGTGACACCTATGAAGCCTTTATATCCGGACATTGTAATTCACGCGTCTGACTCAAAATCATGTTTTGAACAAAACAGACGAATCGGTTACTCTCTGTACAAAAAGAGTTACCAAACACTTAATTATTATATACAGAGGTATGTGTATATAATAGCGTCCGCTTGAAAGGGTATTTTTTTATCACACGACAAATTAATTAACGGCGACCTTAACCCTTTATAAATTGACAATATTTGTATTCACGGTACGAACGTATTTAATCAACACCTCTGCTACCCCCCACATTGTACGATAAACAACCGACACGAACAAGTAAATGTGCGTAATTTTTAATCAGCGTGTTTACCTGAACATTTAGCGAAAATATAATTGGTTAGGGTAGTCGGCTATAGACAATTCGGAGCGAGGTTTTATTTACAGTGAGAAAACATTAACATTTTTGATACATATAGTGACGTATATTATGTAGCTGGGCGTCACTATGTGTGCCAATTAATTTTTAGAAACGTCATCTGCAAATCCATTAAGAACGAAACAGTCATTCAGCGTGTAAGCGATCATAAAATAATTTTAGAAGTATTATTTATAACCTCACCATATAATGCAAGACTGCAGCACCCATGATTCAATAACAATGAGTAATATATAAAAATAATTGTTCATTGCATTGGTCAGAACAGTGAACACCCCATGAATAACTCTCTGCAACGAATCCTTTTCCGAAGAAAAAATACCTTAAACAACTCCCTGTTAAATCGCACCCTTAAACTATTCCACATACATGAAAGTATAAAAGCTTTCGGTTCAACTCTCTCCAATCCGCAGCATCAGAGATACCCCCCATACAATACAGGCGAATCCAATCCGCGTCAAAGCACTCAAACATACATACATGCAAACATGCACGTGCGACGAGATCGAAAGCGGGATTCCTCAAGGTCGCGCACGTTATAAACTTGTAAATCCCTGCCAAGTGACGGCGTTTCAATGGGCAAAAGGAATGCGCCGTGCGAAAAATGCCCGACTCGCTCGAGAGATTTATGGACCTCGGAGGAGGAAGAAAATAAGCGACGACGAGCCCACGTCGGTCCCCCCACAGAACCACCCATTGCACTTGTGTGTTTTCTTTTCCGGCATGCCAATCTCGCGATGACGCGTGCGAAATGCACTCGAGACAAGTTCGAGGAATGCATTCCTGGATGAGGTTAGTAGTGAAAAACGGTAACACAGGGGTCTTCAATCTGTGTAGCAATACAAATTCTTTCGACACTGGATGGCTAACGGACTTTACCAAAACTGCAGTAAATTTATCGGGACATAGTAATGACATAAGAACTAGATGTTTGAGTAATTCTAAACTGACAAGGCGTCCTCAAAAAATTGTCCTCCTTGAGCAACAATTTCCAAAAAGACCTTTTTTAAATTAATTTAGATATAACGAAATTCGAGGACACGTTAACTGCCGTAATTCTGATCATATCTACATAAAACTGATTCTAAAAATATCTTGACTAAGTATGTTATTCGACTTATCTTGTTTTAAAATGGCGGATAATTAAAAAAAAAGTATTATTTAGTGCAAATTTTTTTGCAGAAAAATATAAGTGTAGTTAAAAACATAAAAAAATATGTAAAAAAACTATTATTTTTTTATAAAAAAAACATTTAAAAAATCCTAGGGAAAAATATTTTTTATAACAGATATTAAAATAATATAAAAATTAAAATAAAATATTTTTTACACTTACAATTTATATAAAAATCTACATAATTCCTCCGACCTGTCAGATTTTTTTAATTACTTAAAAACCTAGTAATTTTTACATAAAATCCTATATTTAAAAAAAGAAAAACAAATTAGCCCTTTAGCCCATCAAAATAATTTTATTAAACTAGTTGAATTTGTGCGTGCCATTATATTGATAAATGAGCATAAATGTTCACGATGACGGGCGCCTTTTTGACACTGATAGTTTGCCCTTATTAACAAACTGCCCTGAAACTCAATGAACTACTTTGAAAAGACCATTACCTTGAAACGCGCACTTGTTGAGTTCGCCGTTAAAATTACGAACGCCTCATATCTTATAAACATGTATAAATCCACGGGTGGTGAAAAAGTCTTACCCCCAAAACGAATTTGTTTTTTACTGAAATTTGAAGAATAATATCCAGGATATTACAATTCACTAATAATATTCCTGAAAAAAATAAACTCACCAAATGCATTTAATATATGAAATATACTAAGATGCTACTTGGCGTCGTCGTACAATAACGAACTACATATACGAGTTGTATCAGGAGTCTGACGCCGTCAAGTATCAGCAGCTGGCGCTGCGTTGCTCAAGACAGGCAAAGCGGAGAATATTGTATCAAATATAATTTTTCTAATATAAGGCAAAATTATAAAAAATAATAAATATAAATGTGACAACACATTTTCATCATCGTCAATGCTTTCCAATGACGAAGATGAATATATAATGAATCTCAGGTGAGTGTTTTTGGATAGTTTGAGCTAGAATAAGAGTATCAATTTGTCGGGATCGCATCGAGATGTAAGCGCAGTTTTCACTTTCCCAGCTGCAGCCACAAACCCAGCCACTCAGCCGCTGGCCGGCGCCGCGACTGACTTCCGATCGTGATGATGGCGATATCAATTATCGTATCGGAAGGTACGGCATACGCACGCCCCCACCACCTTCTCCTCATGCCCATTCAAGAGAACCGATCGGCCGTTCGGTCTCTCGTAATAAATTCGTACACGTAATGACAATAAATATCGGCTCGCGAGTCTCTTTCTCTCTCTCTCACCCGCGATTGATATGCATCTGGGCGCCTGCCGAACGGGATTTGTGACGTCACGAATTTGATGACGTCACTGTCAGGACTTTATTTTATTTTTTGGTGGGCGGCGGCGGGAGGAATGCGGACGAGGTGGGCGTCTGGACCTCGTCAAAGTCCCTATCGTTGCACATTGGTGACCTCGACGTAATCGCCAAAAATCGGTACAAAGCTTAAACCAATATCGCACGTGTTTATCATTTGAGGAAGAAAGGTGCATTTACCCCCCCCCCCTTAAAATTTGGCCAGAAAAATGCATGTCATTTAATGAAATCGAAATATTAAAAAAACGACCACTGACTGATTAACTGATTCTAAGCCAGAAATTCTCGGGTTATCCCTAAAAAACAGTCTACAATCTATTCCAGTTTTAAGTATATATTGCCATCTTTCGATAAAAGTTTACATATTTATTACGCTCGCATGATATTCTTACAAGCGTATATTACATTATTATATACATATTACGCGAAAACGCGTGAATGGTATAATAAATATGTTAATAAAATTGAACTTTGTTTTTTGTAAAAACGAACTTAACAAGTTTAAGTTGAGCAATATTAAATTTATTTACACAACAGAATAAAAAATAAATAAAACACAATAATAACACGAGTTTTAAATTTAAAAAATCTTACGTTGCATCTGTTTTTTGCAAGCAGAATTTAATAACATTGTTGAACCCATGCTGGTTGTCCTTACCTGCAATAAAATAAAAATACATTAATTAATTTTATAAATAATTGTTACGATATATATTATTCACATTCACTACAATATTGATTTTTGGAAGTTTAGGACAAAATGTAAATAATATATCAGAGTGAATTCTTATACATATAATATTAACATTGATTAAGAAAAATAATAAGTAAGTTAAAATTTAGTTTATTTATAGATCAATCGCACACGTCTGATAAATAAACGCTGATCGAGCGTCGGGTGGTACAGTGGTCAGATTGCGCATACTAGACTCGGTGGCGCTTGGGTCGAATCGGTACGAGCCGATAAATCAAAGCGCGAGCACGTGGCCGCACGACAGGTGTCGCCGAGCGTGATTTACGAGCGGGGGCGGCCCCGTGATGCTCCCCACCGTCGGTCGGCGAGCCGTCCAAAGTTTTGCACGAAACCTATCGGCTGACACGCGATTCCGTGGAAAAAGCTTGACGACGCCTGGAAAAAAGTATGTTTAGAATCAGGCGTCGGCAACTTTTGACTCGTGCCCATTAGGACAATCAGATGTGCGATGGTAACTTGATTTACAAAAATATATGTGGGTTAAAACTTGTACGGAAATGTCAAATTGGCAGGTGCTGGAATTGCTCCGCCACCTGCCCTAGCTAGCCACTATAATAGTAGTAGTTACAAGTGGCGCACCCCCAAATTGAGCAATTAAATCATTTTTCTATTCTGTCAAAACAATCCATTTATTTTTAATTTAATCGTATATGATACATCTTGATTCTCTATATACAATAATACGCTGATTTAAAATTACGTTATTTATAGTCCACTGAAATTGTAAATTAATTTTAAAAAATTTTGGAATATTTTTTTAAAATGTAAGTTCTGTGTTGTGCCACTTACGATATCAATCAATATATCAGTTATTCTTTAGTTTGATAAAACAATACAAACAATGTGTTTAATGTCATCCGTTTTAAATTCTCAGTTGCACACTAGGATCAGTAAAGAAAAATAATTCACCGTACCCTATATATTTGTGTTTATTATTTTAAATCTCAGTCCCATTTTCGAGGATATTTAAGGTTAAAGTCAATTTTTTTTTCAAATGATACGAATTTCATAGAAAATCATCCACAAGAGCAACTTATGCATTTCAATTCAAACCATAGCCACCTAAGAGTCACTACTCAAATTATTTCAGAGCTCTTTAACACCTCCCGCAAAATTCTAAATAAAAACTTCGTTCCCAGCAATGGGAAAAAATCATTAAAATTTAAATATTTGATCAAATTTTAGACTACGAGATATAACAGAATTACCTTTTTCTTTCTCGATATCGCGGTAATATTGTACAATAAATGCCATGTATCAATTATTAAAAAAACTCATTTAGCTTATTATGAACTAGTTATTTGTTGTACATTTTTTAAATCGCTTATTGGTTGATTTCTACAAAAACAAAATTTATTGTTAAATTAAGTCTATTCACTTTTAAGTATGGGATGGCACCATAAGAAGCATAAGAATAATCTAATTCTAATTCAAATTGCTGTTTTCACACGTGAACGTCGCTATGAGAGAAACGGTTAAAGGAGTACGTGTGTGCGTTAGTACAGTTAAAGTTTAACTGTCATGTGTAGGTAGGTAGATATGGAGAAAAGTGGCGGAGGCGTGCGACCACCCGCCCGCACAGTGCCGGTGCAAGTGCACTAGCAAAAGCGCAAGAAATGCACACCCGCAGGGGGTGGGAGGGGGAGAGGCGTTCGGTCGGCGGTGGGGGTAGCTAGTTGTCAAAAGCGGTCGAAAGTGACGACACGTGGGCTGCGTTAGCCACGTGTTCGCGAAACGAGATCGCTGACCTACGAGACCAATTAACGCCGCGTTCGTTTGTTTACAAGCCCTGCTCGCCGGAGAGCAGGGGGTAGGTAGATAGCTGCAGCTTTCTACTAGTTTTATGGAATCGTAAACGGGCGATTACGTTGCTGTTGTCCGCCGGTCGGTCATGTAATCAGTTCGCCTTCACTTGCAGCGCTGAATACTTTCATTGGAATGAATAGGCATTCCTGAAAAGCCCGATTATTATATGCAACAGTTAACTGTGGTCTATGTGTAAATTCTGCTAATTTCAGATAACAAGTTTTATACAAAAAATAAGATGTTTTGCTGTTCAAGATGAATCACTATTTAGCAATGGGTAATTCCAATAGAATCAAACTCCAATAAGCATCGCCTGGGCAAAACCGATTCAATAAGCTCTCGTCATCGCGTATTGGAAAAGTCTATGAACAGGAGCACGATTTATAGATGAACAATCTCTAAACTTATTGGATCAGAGAAGCTAGGATCTATGGTTAACATATAATTATAGCTAGCACTTACAATATCATAAACACAATAGAATTAGAAACAAAAAAATGAATTTGAATCCATGACATTGGATTAAAATTACCATGAAGTTGGTAAATTTGAGTGTTACAACCGATCGGAATTATCTATTGTGATTTTTTGCTTATCCTGGGGTTGTCCACTTTGATGATTTGTCGTTATTATACTATCGTCTTTTCATATCATGAAATTGTCGACTACTGTATCTTTATTTGTTTGTCTCACTAAAAACTACATTAATATATAGACCAGACTTTTGCAGCAAGAGCTCTAGTTACCTACCTGAAAATATTGGGAGCCTCATCTTAAGTTCTTAATCGGGTTGATAATTAGAAATTGAACTTCTTATTAATTATTTTTGATGTTGGTTGGTCAACTGTGAACGGAACTTCGATTCAATCAATTTCATCGACGAGTACAATAATCTAACATCATATGACGATCCAAAAATTGATAAATTATTTATTTTAGAAATGTATCACAAAATATCTCGCTCGCAACAAAACTATTGGTCAGAACATTGAACTTCCCGAGAATAATTCTCTTGTATGTAGGATGCGAAAGTATTCAGAGTGACGAACGAAGCGGGAATAACGACAGAGCGGCGGCGGAAGCTCGTTGTGTTGACATCTGACAACGATGCGAGTCCAACCAAATAAGTTGGCCCTTAAACACCTTGATAATAATCATGTATTATAATACGGACCACCTGTCAACATTAAACTGATCTTGAGGATAAAATACAGATCATATGATATAAATACTGCTTGAAAAAATATTTTGATCATGTGACAAAATAATTCTAGCCATTTAATATAAATTCTGACCAGCCCAATTAAAATTCTAACCGGACTAATAAATATAAATTCTGACCCGTGTATTATAAATTATGACCACAACAGTATTGAAATTTTGACCCGAAAAATACGAGCCGTTAAAAACAATATGTGAGCAACGCACGAGCGTGTTCCGGGGCAAAAACTGGAGTTAAGCACAGCTAAGCACACTAAAAAGAAAAATCTATATTCCTCTGACAATATATCATATAATAGTAAGGAATATTTAATGTTATTAAGATTATATATTAGCTAAAAATCAATGCGACTACATAATAACGTGAGATTCAAGTAAGCAATAAAATGCCAGGATAATTTATGGTTTTCTTTTTGAGATCGTAGGTTTAACTATTTGGAAAACGTTACAGTATATTAACCAAATAAATCCAACACAGCTTGTAGAGATGAAGAGAGCAGTAATCACTTTAATTGTTTCAGTCATTGAAAAATAAATACGCAATAATTTAGTCGATGGTGAGTTATAGGTAAGTACATAGTTTTAATAGCTTTATCTAATTTTTCGTAAATGGGAGTAGTTACCTAGTTTAGATATTTCCGAAAAGCTTCCACTTAATTAAGACCGGTTGAAAAGTTTTATGTAAACAGAGATAACACTTGTATTGTTCAATCAATACATAAAAAAATCATAACACTACGTTTTTTAAGCCATTTACGTCATAAACAAGTTATTCCACTTTTAAAAACACAAATTTGTCTTAAATTCTGTTTCGTAGCAAATGCAATATAAATTCCAAGATGTACGTAATTTCAGTACTTTACAGATGACAAGTTTGACTGATATATAATATTTCAATCATTTCTGCTCATATCATTTTATACGTATTTTGACAGAAAGTGTTTTCTATTTACATATTATTTTGTATTTGAAAACGGAGATGTTTTTTTTATTATATTATACTTTACCAGCAATATAAATAGTGGTATGGTCGGTGACTAATATCTGAAGGACCTGGGCTCAAATCCCATATGAACCTTTGTATTTTTCAATATTTATCGTGTCTGGGAGATCAGAATTAGTGATCATTATAATTACGATCGATCATCACAGATTATGTTTTTCTAGATTTTCCTAATCTTACGGATGAATATCGTAATAATTTATTCAAATCGAGATATGAGGTATATAAAAAGTATAATAATAAGCTACCGCAGCACATAATATATTATATATAAATTAAAATTAAAAAAATACATCATATATAAAATGTTTTTTTCTGGGGTAAAAATATTAACCCCACTCTAGAGCAAAGAAAGATTATTCAAAATTTACTCTAAGATATTTATTTATGGTCATTGCGAAAGCATATTTTAAAGTTAAAAGACACTTGGACGGAATTTTCGTCTTTAGTAGTTTAAATTATTTTAACGCATTTTGACGCACTACCTAATTTAGGAATTGTACTATATTTTTGCTATCCATCATCGTGTCAACGATTTATATTTATTATTAAACAGTACTAATAGTTATCTTTATTATATTTAATATTTTATACACGTACAAATGCAAAATTAAATATTAGAAAAGACAAAGCATTCATTAATTCCTTGTCCAAAAATGGTTAATTTAGACAACAATATGACCGTATTAAAATCTTTAAGTTCTAGCTGAAACAGCGTAGAAGTAATTAATGTACATACGTACACTATGACTTTTATATATACTATATCAAAATACTTAAATAGATGTACATATAGGATAGTTCAGTTCAGTGTAAACCAAAAGAGGAGGATTTTTAAAGGCGGGCAGAGGACGTTATATTTCAAATTGGAAAGGAAGACACATTCCCGTTTTACTATAATAGTGAATCATTTTTGATTTTCAAACATCTGAGAATATAAATGTCCAAAGAAAGATTAAACATCATCTGTAAAAGTACATTTGGGACTAAAAGTACAAGGACTTTTTCATAGAATCAGGTATAGAGTCTATACAGGCATGTTTGTATATATTTCTCATGTTTTGATCCTAACATAGCGGAAAAAGTGGGCATATATCATCTATCTCATTTAAATGAGACGAAAACAAGCCAATTAAAATAATTCGAATATGTTTTTTTTTTAATTTTGGTCCTAACATAGCGAAAAGCGGCATACGCTTTCCGAGCGCGACCGAAATCCGCCCGCGGACAAAGAGCGGGTCGAGAGTACCGGCCGCGAGCGCTCCGAACTTTGGAATAAGAGCGCCGCCGGCAAATATACACACATTTTCCTCTTCGTTCAATTTGTTTTCTTTTTTCACGATAATTTTCCCCGCGGGGGGTGGTGTTGCGGTGCGGGCTTGATGCATTGCGCACGTCATCATCGACAGTCGGCCGCCAGCTGCCGACAGGAGAGCATCTCTGTGTTGCTTTGCGTGCGTGTGTGCGCGCGGATGTGTGCGTGTGGTGCTGCAGTCGTGTGCGAGCTCGGGCCACATTCGAAAGTTTTTTTTTGTGTTCGACACAACCGGCCCGTGGGTCGCACGCACACGCGCGCACTGCCCCACACCCTGCACACACACACACACATGCGAGCGATCGTACACACACAGAGCGGCCTGGGAACACCTACCCGCACTCTAACTACAGTGCGGGCGCGCGGCAAATGTATTATTTGTTTTTAATTAAAAATGAAACATAATTACAATATGACTTTTTCTTTACAAAAATATGAAATCACACTACTGCGTATTTTGTTGATTTGCATTTGTCTTCAAACATATTTTTTTATACATTTTGTCTTAATAATTAATTATTTAAACATTATTCAATTGATTTTCTTTAGTTTCGTATAACGACCTCTAAAGTTATATTGACTAAATAAATTAATAAAAAAATAAATAACCATAATTTAAAAAAAAAAAGGAAGTATGCAACTATAGCGACTAAACTTAATTCAAAGGAAGTTGTGGAAATATTGAATATTATCAATCAAATGTTATATGCGACACCTATTTAAAAGATACATTATTTAATTGATTCTGGGTAGTTTCGTATAACAAACCTTAAGCAATTAGCTAAATAAATTAATAATATAAACGAATAATTATAAAATTTGATTTATAAAAGGAAGTAATGCAACTACCGCGAATCAGTTTAATTCATTGAAAATTGTAAAAATGTTGAATATTTGATCAATTAAATATTTTATGACATATATAAGCTTCGCTTTGTACGAAAAATATATTAATCAACCCTTATTTTATCTGAAAATTGTCAATCGTATTATTTAAAACTGAGAAAAATAGCGAATTATGTTAAGAATCAAATAAAAAACGGCTGCATTTACTGAATAGAAAGTCTTTCACCACGATGATGCCAGATCATTCACTGGAAGAAAACTAAGTTTAAAATATAATTTGGGTTGCGACACTTCTGCAACATGCTAATTAGTCAGAGAAATCAATAAGTCGATTTATAAATAATAAAATATTTAATGTTATACCAATAAAAATATCATACACGATTCAATCGGGATGTGAGCTTTTTGTAGTCACTTGTATTAAGTATAATTTATAGGTTAACGTTAAAATGTTAGTACTACGTTGATTTACAGATTTCGCATCTAAGGACTTGCCTAATAAAATGGTCGTATTTATTTAAATAAGCTTATACAGCATTAAATCAATGAAATATATGGTATAGGCTAGATTTTACTGTTATTCATTCGCTGTTATACATTGACAGTGGATGTAATGAGTAACATATTAGTGAATTAACAAAGAATTATATTTTTTAACAATTAAAGATATTGAAAAGACAGAGGAGGGTGACGCATGATTGAAAACATATTCATAATGATTACTTAAGTCATAAATAGTAATATAGATGTTTTGTTAAATGTGTATAAATTGAAAATCAGTTTAATATTTGAAGATGACTACTACGTAAATGTCAACAGCCAGATATTTCGAAGAAAATTCTATTTTGTGGATTTTTCAATTGATAGACTGATGAACTCATGAAGGCCCATCCGGGTTGACGATTAAGATGTATTTTGAAGCCGTGTCAAACACAGGGTGAGACACGTCGTACACACCGTGTTAGAATCATTGCGGGGCCATGGGTTGGTTGGGTGTAGGTGTGGGTCGTTCGCTGCCTGCTTGGCCTTCTTTCCAGCCGTGCGCCACACGTGCCCGTGATATATTCCCATGCTGAGGCGATTTTCCCGAATAATTATTTCGTAATAACGTAAAAACTAAGATCAAATCCTTCCTGTAAAAACGCAAATTTACGACGCCGTTATTTTTTTCGCTTCTCTCTCTCAACATTTCGGTATTCGTACAAAAAAACGCGACCTCCGAAACGGATATATCGAAGAGCCGAACGGCGAGGACGTCGCCATCGAAGCAGCTCAGAAACGTAGCCGAGCGTTGTGTGCCATGGCAGCTAGCAGTGCTTCGGTTGGCCTTTCTCTTATCGCGTTCGCTCGGCTCCGACCGGTCGCAGAGCCTACTATCGCTCGCTCGCCGCGTCGTTGTATGCGCAGCTCGACGTTAGGCGGCGCGGGTCTCGAGCAAGGGAAAACCGCCCGTACCGACCAGGCCGGATTTCAATCGTTACATTCTGCATTCCGCCGCGGTCTTTACGAACGACGGCTATACGACTCGCTTTTACGACTCGACGCGGGAACGTTCAAAATTTTGACGATTCAAAAGCTCTGGAGAGAGAGAGAGAGCGTCCTCAAAAAAATAAAATAAAAACACGACAAATAGAAACGTTTTTAATTCGGATCGAACTCTCTCGGCGGCGTGTGAGCTGGAAAGCGTTTTGCTGGCGTAATGTTTTTCGCAAGTATGATGACTCAAGATAAAAGCCAACGACGGAACGAAGGGGTTGAGGGAGAGAAGTCTCTTCTGTCGTAAACAGAAGGAAGGCATAAGCAATTCTATACTTTTTGTTCCGAAGCGAAAAAGGGTGGCAAAAAACGTTGCCAAAATAAATCGATGATTTATTTGAACAACAATAAGTTTAAAAAACACTACATTGCATTGTTAATGTCTGTATCTATGTCTGTCTTAACATTGATATGAAAAGCTTTTTTACGTTGAAAATAAAACAGCAGGCAAAACGGGTCGATTGCGAAGTTTAAACGTGGAATTTCTTGTTGCTTCAGTTGAATTAGTCCACTGATAACTTATGAGTTAAGTAGCCAAAAAATATAAATTGCATTTCATGTGTGAGTTTTAATCGCAATTGAGACACCGCGGGTAGCAATGTATCCAATATCTTTTAATTTTAAACATTAATAAAGTATTAAATATAAATGAAAAATAAAATCATTTAATTATAAATATCTATTTCATAATGATTCAATTAACGAACTATTTTGTTTTTATACAAAGAACAATTTTGAAATGTTTAGTGAAATAAGTTTCACGCTGTGTGGCGTAAAGTTTTCTTTAATTAAATATAATTTAATTTAATGCCCCAAAAGTCTAAAAAGAGTATAAATCATTATCTTTATAGATTTATCTGTTTTCTAAAGTTCATGTTGTTATTTCATCCCATTTTCAATAATATTTTTTACATAAAATAAAACTATCAAGAAAATTAGTTCAGTTTTGTTATATATATACTATATATGAAATAAATAGATTTAGTCCTCAAAAGTTTTGAGGACCAGGTATGTAAAAATCTTCACCACAATCGTTGATTTGGGAATCTAAATTTATATATTAAAAGTAAATTAAAGTATCATTTCATATTTATTTTTGTATTACTTCTTTGTTTAATACCCCTGATAACAAACAAACATACTCTGGCAATTGTAAATTCAAATCGTGTATCTAAAATAAGTTGCCCCTCAGGCTCATGCTGTGTATATTTATTTCAAGAATTTTGGAAGGCTTGGAATGTTCCGAGATAGTTCGTTATTAATATATCAACTATTTTAAATAAAAATCAGTGACTAAGTGCGTTTCTTCAGCATATTTCAGTTGTCCATTTTCATAATTTTCGTATGGAGAGCAGTAAGCAGATTATTGCCAATTAGCGATGCGTAATCCTGAAATGCATTCATTAGGCGGCGCTACCGCACGCGAAAAAAGGGAGTGACGATCCAAACAATCGCGGGGCGGCACTGACGTCACCATCCCCGCTGCCCACCTACCACCGCTTTTAGAGGCGGCGGTGGGGGTTGAGGCCACGTGGGCGTAGCGGACAGCGGGCGCGTCCGACCCGCGGCCCCACGGGGATGCGACTGCAATCGAATGCAGCCTTATTCCACCCCCTACCTCGCCCTCGCCCGGCCTGTCATCGGCGACGTCATCGCGCGATAAGCCTTATCGCGCGCCCCCGGGGGTTGCCACGCGAAAAAAAAACGCTGCGCGCGTGAAGATGCGCTCCGCTAATCAAAACGCGGCCATTAACTCGCCGACCGCTGCGGCGGGCGAACACAGCCCACGCCTCCTGGCGGTAGACGCACGCGGCGAAAAGCTCGGCGACGAAATGTCACATTTGAAAATCGGCGGGAGAACGCCATCTTTCAAAGGGTGTCAGCTGTCAGTTCAAATTTCCCCCACGCTCGTTTTCCACCGGAGGCGCGTGGGTTGACAGTCGAAAAAATAATTCCAGGACCTGTGGCGGTGGTGTGATTCCATTTTCAGACATTTTTAAACGCGCCTACGCAACCAAATCTAACCTAAAAATATTTTAGGCTTTACTGGGAGCTGATATATTATACATGTTTGCATATGTTCATAGTCTCATCTGGATTAACGTCTAATAATATTTTTGGCCGGAGAAGCTGGGAAAAATCTAAATGCAAAAACATCAATCAGGCGTGCCTTTTAACTTTAAAAGAATTTCCGTAATACTTGATATCGTAATGATAAATACAAATCTTAAATTGTTATGGTGAATTTTGAATCGACTTGATCTTCTCATGATTAACTTTAACTATAACTTTGAATGCATTGTTATTTTTTAACACAAACAACAATACAAAAATGTTGTTTGTGAATTTAACAGGCTGTGCTAAATGTAAGTCTCGGTTGGCGTTCCTTTTAACTTTAAATTATTGTTATTTCTGGAAAGATTTGCTTATGCAATGATCATAAATAAATATTATAAAATATCTTATGTAAATTTGCAATACGTAATATTAAGTATTTTAGTATTACCGCTAATATCATACAAAAATAACAAAAATGGTATAAAAAAATATCAAGATTTCAATCGATATATCGAGCTTTAAAGCTCTTTTTTGAGAACCGAAGAATCAATATTAGTATGATTCGGAAATAAGAATACAACTATACAAATGCACGATCGAGATTATTATTAATTGATTTGATCAGAATAAAGAATAAACCTACAGCAACTAAATAATAACAAACAAAGAAACTAGTTTATTTGGAAGAAAATTGCCATAGGATTTTATAGGTGAATATAAATAGTCACTAGACTATTTATTATGGTGGCACTGACGTGACGGCGGCAGAGGGTAGCACATTATTTTGGAAGACCCCGACGGGAAGACAACGGCCGGTGGTGCCTCGTCACATAAATTATATATGCCCAATCTGTGTCTAATAGCCACCCAGATAACAAAAACCACCATTTTCAAATAGTGAATTTGTTGAATTTACTAAATGATGATTAAAAAAATATAATTCAGTAAAATGTTTCTAGTTGTGCATTTTTACAAGTGTTTTTTTATGATATGACATTAAAAGAAAAGTTATTAACTATTATTTGAATAAAACTTTTAATGCATAAATTGGTATCATAGTCGTGAAACGAGTTTATTTTACTGTTTTGTGGAATATATTCTGACTGCCAATTCAAAGTCAAAGTTTTCTATTTAAATATGATAGCAATTTATACAATATATTTAAAAAAATATAATATATAATTTTTTAATATATTTTATATTTAAAAAAAGGTATAGCATTGAGTTGTTGACAAACACGATTTTTAAGTTTTATTGGATACTTGCTTGAAAGAGACATACTAAATTGCAGGTCTTATTATCTATACCAGGGCTTCCCAAACTTTTTGAGCGACGGAACACATCGCAAATCCGAAAATTTTGGCGGAACACTTAGCTTATTTTGCTGTACCCAACTTCTAGGTACTAAAATCTTCACCTTCATTATGAAGTAGAATATGTTCATTCTTTTAATTTACACCAAATTTTTGTGAAATATCTATTTAGGCTCCATGGAACACATATTTTGGATTCGCGGAACACCAGTGTTCCGCGGAACATAGTTTGGGAAACCATGATCTATACTAAAGGTAGATCAACCTTAAAGTCACTGAGCATTTTAGTGGATGGCCGCTTTTTTTGTACTATTAAATAGAAAATACATGTGTCTTGTCAGTTTGTCACAAAAATTCCCAAACGATGAAAAGTAGCGACGTGACATATGCACGTATTATTTTGGCTGCCATTTCTAGGTCAACTGTGCTATTTTTAACTTTTAAGCTGAAAGTTGAGCTGAACGGCGACGTTCTGACGCCCGATTACGTGCTACTGCAATACGCGAAGACAACATACTAAAAATATTGTATATAACCAATTATTGAAATAAATTTGTAGTAACAGGATGAATAAAGAATGAATTTGAATCTATTCCTATATTTTATAGCATAAAAGGGGACATTTTAATTATTTATTTTAGTTTATCTATATGATATTTAAAGATTAACTAAATTTGCAGCCTATGATTTTAAAAATTAGCGACTCGAGTGTGTAACAATGATTGTATAATAGTAAATTGACATCCCTTTCTTGTTTTAGTTTGCATTTTTAAGTAGGTTCAGTTTTCATTCATTGTAAAATTTTATCAGAAGCAGATACGTGAGGTTTATATTGAAAAAATGAGTGGTAGGTAGCCATCCTTTTTACTGATGAACTTGTTTAAAAAAAAGCTGTTTAGCTTTATGAACAATGTCAAGCAGTGTCTAGAAATATAGAGCAGGTGCTAGATTCCTATGACTATTTTGAAAAATAAATAAAGGGGTGTTGTGAAGTCTCTACTTCCGAATATACAATATACATTATATGCATGTAATTTAAAAAACAATAAATCGAAACTCACGTTTTAGACGCAAAAGTGCTAATTAAAGAACCTACATTTTTATTCAACCTTATCCGTTGTGAGTTTTCTTACGCATACTCAACAAACGTATGACTTTTCATCGTATTTTCAACTTGCCCGATATCCTTTCCTAACTAGTAATTTTATCGTGTTCGTATAGCGCGGGCGTCCGACTATTTTCAGTAATATTTTCCTGGTCGAACAACACATACGTTCGTGTAGTATGCTCAGTTCGTCCGGTGTTTAGTCAGCACCTTCCAACGAGGAATGAGTCACCACCACCGACGACTGGTGACGATACCAGGCGAGAATTGCCGGTCGTTCTCGGTATACTGCTTCCACCGCATAAATTTTTCCATGTCGATTGGAAATCGTTCGTTATTCTACAATATTTAATGGCAGGCAAAGAGAAGAGATTGTGAGCCTAAATCTGAAAATCAGGGGGGAAGATTGGGACGTTTTTAAGGGCACCCCTATATAGGGACCGAGCTCCCCTTTCGCTGCGCGATATCGCGGGGGGCACTTTTCATAATCCGTTTCCATAGGCACGCATAGATCATTCGTAGATCCGAAATGATCGAGACGCTCGCGTGCGTCGCTTTCGACCGAGCTTCTGACACTTTTTGCATCACTATCGCGCATAAACAGTCTTATCACGCGACTCGAGCTAAGACAGCTGATAAGGCGCGCGACTCTTCAAAAGTCTCAAATTGCAATAGAGCGAAGATCACTCGCTGCGAAACTGGCAACAATTAACCCTTATAAACGGCAATATTTAACGATAAACATATTTTTAAACACTATCGCACCACGTTATTAACGTGTGCGCAAGTGTGGTAACACCGACGTTCGCCTTTCGTACTACCGCTCTACCAACATTTACGTAACGTTTGACGTTCGTACCGTGTTTTTGTGATGGTAGAAATATATATATATATATATACAAAACAATTAATTTAAATATAGTAAAAGTTCTTCAAGAATAAGTCATCTTTGAACTAGTCCATACCATTTTCCGGTATAGAAATTAAGGGGGAACTATATTGAGGGGCTCTGGAATGGGTCTTGCGCGGATAAATTTTTATGCGGAATCTAACCAACAATGTTCTATAAAATTATCAAAATATTGTTTTCAGCGAGACAACACAATAAAAAAGACAGCAAAGTGAACACACATAAATTAACATTTCTCCCTGAAATGAAATGAACACATTACTTGAAACAGCAACAATATAGAACTAGAAAGTGAAGTAAAATCTAACAGTTATGGCAAAAATGTGTTAAGCTACATAGTTAAATTGTTCTGGACATTGATATATTTGGTTAAAATTTAGCTTATGTTTTCTAAAAATATATGACATTTTCAAATAAATAATTGGGGGTCTTTAAATATTATCTGTTTCAAACTATCGCATGCTACATGATCCCAAAACTGGTGACTTCAACGTGATCAACAAATAAAAGGATGATATAAATCAGGAATTTGAGATTGAATGGAGTATCTAGACATGCAAATTATTTTTAAGACGTTTTATCCAGTTATTTATATAAGTTGCGAAAATTCAGAATAATTAATGTAAATTTAACACGCGGTAAAAAAGAGATGATAACTTTGAGTATACGCCCCACTGATTTGCTCTAAAGTACAATATGTGGATATACATTCGATATACTTATCATTACTCCTTTCTATATTTTAAACAAATTTAGAGAAATTAGAAATGTTACTATATATTTTATGTTGAAATAGTGAAAGTTATAAACTATCAAAATCAATAATTTATCATTTACGTATGCATAGCGATAACAATTTGAAGACGTCCATGCGCTGCGAGTGTCGGAATAATAATGAAGTAGTTATATGACATTTTTGCTCGGCAAAAGTGATTGTGAAATACGAGATAAGCCTCAAAGTGACTCTGTTAGACGAAACGAAGAATAGTTTCGGAAAGAGTTTAACTTATGATTGCCGAAATATGATATATCTTCTTTTGCTAATTTGGCAAATATTGCCGGTTCTGATCATTGAAAAAATAATCGAGCAGAATATTTGCTTTACAGTAAATATTTTTTTTTTGCAAGCAATTTTTTTATTATGTAATACATATATCGTTATTTAAATGTTAGAGAAGATTTCAATATGATATCGCAACTTTAATACACGGGATATAACATATTTTTTGTCAGATTTCCATCAAATTATTTTCAAAAAATAGTTAGCTAGTCTGATCCGCCATTTTGTATGAAAATGGCGGCAGTAATTGTAATTAAAAGTCAAAAATAGTTTATAATAGATTTTAAAATATACTTAATGTTAAAAAAATATTGTGGCATAATTTTTTCTGAAAATTTTACTTGATCCGCCATCTTGTTGCAAAATAGCAACTATCACAAATTTCAAAAAAATTTAAATTTTGAAATAAAATTTAAATTAAAAAAGTTTTTAGAGTATATGGATATAGTTTTAATTATATTTACAACAAACTTTTCTGAAAAATCGGCATTGTAAGTATCTCGGCTAATCTCATTAGCCAACTTCATCCGCCATATTGTTTTAAAATTGCGGCTAATAAAAACTTCGTTAAAAAATATGAGTTAAATAACAAATTTTTGAATAAAAAAAAACAAATTACGAATTTTATACTTTTTAAAGTTTTAAAAAATAAAATTGAGTATCAGGCTGGCTAACGAGCTTAGCCGAAGTCTTCGCTGAACTTGCGTCGTTTTAATGCACAAGTATCAAAACGAACATGAACGTCCGCCGCTCTTATATAAGTCCTCGGAGCGGCGTTGCAACAACTCGTTTTGTGCGATCGAAAACCTCGAGGCCTCGAGAGCTCGCCGCTCTTCGGCCATGTACGAAAATTTTCGAAAAGCGCGCCGCCGCGATTTTCGAAGTCGCGACATATCATAAGCGCTCGGGGAAAATAGAGCAGTCGCGGGGAACGCCCCCGGACGACGCCGCAACGGGTCGCCATGGCGACCGAGTACACTATAAAATTCTAATGAACGCGTAGCTTTCCAATCCGAGCGGCGGGAAATGAAACAAAATTTGAATTTTTTTTTTATATTTCGTTAATTTTTAAAAATATATTTTTATTTATCGAACGGGTTCTAGCGTTCGAAACGTCGGGCGTCGTTCTCGCTAGACTCGTACAAAAATACATAGATCGCTGGAACACGAAGCGAGCGAGGAGAAATAGCGGGCTGACTGGCAGGTTTCCAATGTTCGCGCGAGCGAGGCGAAGCGCGTCCGGTCGGCGCTCTCGCTCTCGCGCATGCAGGGCGGAGCGAGACGGAAGACGGCACGTACGTCGCGGCCGAACCGGCTGGCACGTTTCCAACGGCCTCACGGCAACGGACGACACCGCCGAAGCTTCGTCTCGCTCGCTCGCGCACCGGAGAAGGGGCCGGCGAGCGGGACGGAGATATCGCGCACTTATTTTCGAAGGCATAAACACAGACACAGCGAGCGCTAGCTGGCGCCGTCCCCTTCTACTGCGCGGACAATTTCAACATAACCAACGTTGCACGGTCGTCATAAAATAAACGTCCGCTCGTCGAATCGCAACTCAAATTCGAATATTTTAGTTAGACGATCCGATCTATGCTATCGATCGTTGACGCAAAATGAGATAAATCTGCGCTAAAAGAATTAAATATTTGATTTTCGCGTGACCTTCGCTCGCGGCGAACGCCGCCGGCGACGCGCGTGCGAGGTTCAATATTTGATAGCCGCGCCGAGGCAGCTGCGGCGCTGTGGGCGAGAGGGGCGCGGGAGGGGTCGGCGGAGAAACCCGCTAGAATTTAAAACTCGCGAGGCAATAGAAGAAAACAAAACATGTGCGACATGGCCGGCCGCCAATCACATGGGCCGATATGTTTGACAGCTCGCGGGCTGTTTGAAAATTCACGCGACAAAAACAATAGACATGCGTCAAATTTTATCTACGTCAAAAGACGATAAAAACACCTACAACATCTATCACATACATACTTTTAAACTACTTTAACTATTCGTTAATTGGCATATATAAAATTAAATATTTTTTTATTAAAAATCATATTGAATTATTTTGCTGCTGCCTACTAACTAGTAGTGTGTATCACAATGATGAAATTTATTCGCGTGTGTTACTATCTATATATATATATATATATATATATATATATATATATATATATATACATATATAAATATATATATATATTTATATATACATATAAATATTATTATACTGCATATATCTATATGAATGTAAATAACACTTTAGCAATGTTTCTTATACTTGTAATGGAACTGTGCCGCGAGAGCGATGAGATTCGTCTTATTTGACTTTTTGTTAAATCATAAATTAAATGTTTTTCGATAGTTTGTCGCTCACCTGTATATCAGTCCACATCGTTCAACAGAAATCACCAAAAGAGACCATCGCTCCGAAAAGCTAGCATGACAATAACTCGTATGACACACGCGCAACTGTCAAACGTGCACAGGCGCCCGCGCGACACACGACCGTCTCGCGCGAAACGACAGCGCGACTGGCGAACGGGCGCCCCCCGCGCGCCGCGCTCCCCCTCGCTCACCCTAACCACGCACACGCACTAACACACGCGCAAACCGAACAACGCACGCAACCGACCTCCGCTCTTCGTTTTCCCAAAACGGCCTATCGGAAAATTTGAAAATGTGGAGCGTTTTCTCGCCGAGTCTCTTCTGATCGAAATGCTTTTTCGCAAAAAAATAATTCAACAGAGATCGGTTCGTTTGAATCGCGCGCGGCAATCGACAGTGTTGCCATGTAAAATATTTTCAGTAGCGGATAGTGCGCCACTGCGCCATCCAGCGTTTTAACCCCTTCGCTGCTAACCCTGCCTAAAAGGGTCGGTTGATGCTGGTCGTATAACGTAAGTACAGTTCCGAAGTACTGCGGTGCTCGGTTATAATGGTGCTGGAGAAGATCATTTGCCAAACTTTATGTAATGACAATTGAAGACATAATTTTAAAAATACTTATTATTCCAAATCATTGTTATTTTCACGATCATATCCTGATTCAAGGATACGTACAAATCTACTAATCCACAAAAATTATGAAAACTTTCGACCAGTCGCCGTTCATTTATCATTTTTGTCAGGCTTTAGTGGACCAAAAACGCGGTTTTCGTCTGCGTCTTATACCGAAAAATTTAAATTGAAACACGAGAGCTCATTAATGCTAATAAATAACAAAAGCTTTTATGTTTTAATTATTTTGTTATTTATTATATAGCAACTATTTTAAAGTAAGATAGCGCATAAAGTTAAAATGGCAAATAAAAAGTAAATATATTTTTTTAAATTTTTATTTTAGTGTTTTTATTATTTATAGAGAAAAAGTTGACAAAAAGCTCTTTGCGGATCAAGTGTTAACATATGCTATTTGTATTGTTTTAATTTTTAATATTTATTGTTTTTATAGCAAAATACATTATTAAATAAATACACTGCAACATTTTTGCACTATTTTTTGCGTATATAAAGTTTCAAAAATCTTTCAGTACTAGCAGCTAGAATCAGGTAGATTCCTGTTTGAAAAAATAAGTTTTTTATGTTATTTTTAATTTAAAAAATATTGTATCTGTTGTAAAATAATTATTTATTAAATAGATTTTAGGATCTTCGGAAAATAAACCCTTTAAAATAGATAGTATTTCTACCAATATCAGAAGGTTGAGAAAATATCATAGAATTAGCATTAGGAGATCTAAAGCAGACTTATAAAAACACCAATGTTTTGTGACAAAGACAGATGTACAATACAACGAAACGTTATCAGTACATGATATCGGACAAGTCTTCACCGAAATTTGATTGTAACACTTTTTCGTCGAATACAATACGCGGTATGCTAAGGGTAAAAATCGATAATGACTTTTTATCTTCTTTAATATAAATTAAAAATAGGATTAATTCTTCTTCTAACGCAAAATCTGTTGTGAATCCATGTAAGCAATATAAACGCAGCACAAAAGTGCCCTAAAATGATTCAATGAATAATTTTAAGACTTGTAAAAGATAAAAATATTTTTAAAAGTAACCATAAGGATCAAGTTTTATTTAAAAAAAAATATTTTTTTGTAATAACGGGATGGAATTTTAAACTATTTTAAAATTACGCCATTTTGAAAAATTATTGCGAATCATTAGCCGAGATATATTTGTACATGGTAAATTTTTCAGAAATTTCTGTGGCGAAGATCTGATTAATATATTTTATATATATATTTTAGTACCATAGAAAACAGTTACAAACATAAAGTAACAATTGCATTCACTTTGGGCTATTCATTCAAACCTAATTTTTGAACCTGAAAAAATCCTTATCTCGAACTATTGCACCTTGTCTCGAAATCTATAAATACAATTATTGCCTTCCTGTCATTTCATCCGACTTTACGCGACACAGGAATATATAGACCGGTTTTTCCTACATACTGCGACCGGTCGGTGCTATAATCTAAAAGAAAAAATATACGCATATAAAACTACCACTGGCCAATAGCAATAATAATACGCCAAGCGAACGCCATAAGCAAGAGGTTGCTATGGCGACGCGGAAACAAATTCGAATTTGCCGCCACGTTGAACTCTCGCGCCTCTCATAAGAGTGAATGGATCAATGGTTTGAAAATATTTCATATAATACACTAATAAATAAATCATACAAATATGCTTACTATACAGTAAATATTTAAGAACTAAATAACGTGCTTATACAGTACGTTCAGAAATTATATTGAAAAATAATATATATACATATATATATTATTTAATTAAAATCTATATCCTTGTTACGGATTGAGTGTATGTTATAATTGCCTCTTTCAGCTCCTTGATTGTTTCCGGGAAATTCTAGTTCACCGATCCTTTAACTCCTCATCCGAAAAAAATGACGGTAGCAAGTCAAACGATCTTGGTGGTCAAAGTACTTTTGAAATGATCCATTCACCAATGAAGGCCAGAGAAGTGTGCGCTGTAGCTCCATCACGTTGAAAGTATCAATGAATTGGGAATATATTTTAACATTTAGCGGACGAAAGCAAGAAAAAAAACACACGCTGTCCGAACAGGGGGACGGCTGGACCCCAGAGTATTATTTTTAAATTAACATCTTGTATACGCATTAAGTAATAAAATACACATTCGTATATATCAAAATTGTTGGTATTATACGGCGTTTTAATATAGAATATAAATAATATATGCATTTATTTTCTTCAAAAAAAATATTAAATACCCACAGCGGAAAAAAACTGCTTCGTTCTAATGAATAAAGTACCAAAAAAAAATATTATTTATTATTCAATTTACTTAACTTTGTAAGTTTGCAGTTAATTAAAAAAATAATTCAGCATGATAGACCAGTGACTAATATCTTAAAGACCTAGGTTCGATTCCCATATGAAACTTTGTGTTTTTAATTTGTGATTATTAATTCGGATTGAGCTGATCAAATAAAAATTATCTAATATTGAGTTACTTCTGTATGTAAAAAAAAATTTAATTTTAAATATTTTTTATACGGTGATCGAATTACTGCGCAAACGAAAATTGCGCACACGAAAATTCCAGAAACCGAAAATTTTGAACATATGTGATTGTTTGATTGTCAAATATATTTATTTTTAATTCCAACTGCTTTATATTTTTCTCTATTTTTAAGAAAGCAATTTTGTAATTATATGAAATGAAAATTACTTATATAATTATAGAATATTTTTAAATTAAAATCATACCGCCATCTGTGATATTTACAGACATTATTTTTTATATATAATATATTGACGTAGTCTTAAATATGCATATATACTTAAGAATACGTCATGTACTGATCATCTATGATCGGAATTTTCGTTGTGCGCAATAATCACTGAACCATTTTATACATATACATTTGTACAACATTATTTATATAACTAAATAATTTTTTAACATTTATTTTCCCACTCACGGGACCAGTACCGAGATCTTGGGATCGTCAAATTACAATCCCGAAATCCCGAAATCCCGGAATCGATCGGACATATGATATGTGGGATTTTAAATAGGTATTTCAGGTGTTATTTATTGACTTACACCACTGATCTATGTACATATAAACGTGCGATTCCTATAAGAAAATATTAGCATGAAAGAGCAGGAATAATACCTGCCACGAAATAAAAAAACTATAAAAAATATGTTTGCAGTTTAAATAGATATTAAGGGTCTTCAATTATTCGAATATCGAATAGTAAACGATTAAGTATTCGAATATAGTATACTATACGTTATTATGAATCTAAAAATATAGTTTGAGTGATAAATATAAATGGGTGCGATTTACCAGGGAATTATTTTAAGAAATATGTGCGTTTAAATAAATACTTTTTATGCATTTATTTAAGGTAATTTTTTCTTTAGAAAAGGATTCTTTGCAGATAGTTATTCATGGGGTGCTCACTGTTCTGATCAATGCTCGCTCGCTCAATAGTAATTCATAAACAATCGTTTTATGGAACATTTGAATTGCGTTCAATATAAATTTCTAAACATCTAATATATTACAACAAAACTAAAAAGCATCAAGACAATTTATTATAATTTAAAAATAATGGAGCATTTATTGTATGTTCAAAAAAATATTACCCTAATCTTTAGACAGACTTATAATTCAACATTATTCGTATTGATTTCGAAGAGATATAATAATCAATGACAGTCATTGACACAATATTAACATGGAAATTTATGAAATTTCGGCAATAACCAGGGCCGCTGAGAGCGAGCCCGGGCCCTTATAAAACAATGATTCCGAGCCTCAAAAATGGCATTTTATATATTTTTTAACATCGTAATATAATTTCTTGAATAAATAATAACAGGTACGAGCTAACCTTTTCTATGCTACAAATAAATATAAAAATATATTGTGAAAGTACTACGGTGCTTTTGAAGACATACATTGCCTAGTTAATGTATGCATTTTCGAAATTTATACTTTGCCTGTAACATATATACAATATAGAATGTCGCGTAAAAATCGGACTATCCATTCCCGAAATAATCGCGGAAATACAGACAGAAGAGAAGCTTAACTTGCTTTTGTAGAATTGAGATACAGAAGAGATTCTTTGTTAAGTACATAATGGATTGCATTTAAACTCTTCTATCAATAAAAAGGAGGCGTAGAAAAATATTTTTTTGATAAAAATAACTTTATATATCTTATACCTTAGATAAGGTAAAAATTAATTTTAAAATATTAATACAATCTAAAATAATGAAATATGATTTTGCTAATATTTTTATAACCATATATATTTTAATAGAAAGTGGAAACATTTTCCTCATTTTTGATATAACAAGTAATAACATCAACGACCAATAGAGGCGTCTATCGATGATTTGTTTCGTCGAGATTTTCCGCTTGGTGTGGTTGATAACTAGTCTAAATATGCGTGTTTAACACGTTGCAAGTAAAATACAAAATTTAGTTCCAATTGAACGTTTATAAGCAACAAAATAATATATTTGTTTATAAAATAATTAAATAAAATTTTATTCCTATCAAAAATATATTAAAATTTTAATTAAATATTTTAATTATTCTAATAGGAAAAATATAGACGAATTTAATTAAGTATTCAATCATCTTAAAATATATTAAATGTTATATTTCTGCTATACATTCACAGAATTCAAAAGAATGAACAGGTATTGTACGCGTTTCTCGGATTAGCAGTTGATCAGGTAAGAACGTGCGACCGGCACAGGTACGCCTCTACCTGAAGTCAATATACAAAAGTAAAATTCCTCGGACCCCCGATATAATAACTATTTTGGGGACAGGGCTGGCGCAAAAAAAGGTTTCGCAAATAATTTTCGACGAGTCAGCGTGAGATATCGTGTTTTGCTACGCGACTCAGTGGCCAAAGTGAGCGTTTCTCGAATCACAGGTCGCCGGGTCGAATGCAGATACAGTTTATGAGTAATACTTAATTCTAATACAATCTGCATTTATATTTCAAGTGCTTATTACGCGTGCTATTGAATAATTAAAGTTATAAAATAGGAGTATAATAATATGGCCGTAATAGCTCATCGAACTTATAAGCCAGAGGATTTTCTTGATTTCCCAGCAGCAGAATCAAATTATATACTAACTAACCTAACCTAACCGACAGATATAATTCGCACGGTAAAAGAACACACTGTTTGAGAAACTTGCGAACGCAAGCTGTTTTGATCACGCGGCTTAAGGACGCGACGAATCATCATCATGTACAGAATGCGTTCATACATAAATTCATAACCGTCTAGATTTTTAAATGTATTATTTATTTAAATTAAATCAATACCATTGCAATAATACCGTTATTGCTGAGAGAGAAAATAGTCAATTATAATGCGAGTATCGCTTGCATATCTATTAATTAGCAAAACGAAAGCATTTTAATACCCCGGCAACTATTGTTTCAACATATTTAATTACAAATTATTTTCATTAATTATATAAAAAAATATTTAAAAAAAATTCTAGTACAACATATATGTATTTAGTTAGTAACAGAAAAAGAGAATATTGCATTATTTTAGTTTTTTTAAAAAAAACATACTTATTGCTAATATTGAACACATGTCTAGTGAAGCATATTCCGTGGACTATTTGAGTAAAAATAAGTCTGAATGGAGATACAAATTACAAATAGTACAGAAAGAATTTCGTATATGCACTACCTAGTTTTGTTTTTACTTCGCCAGCCATCCCTATCATAAAAAAGGCGCAGTCATTTCTCCGTTACATAACACAATTACTGATAACTGCTTGGTACCGATTTGCCTGAGATAACGCAAATGTATTCCTTTTATAATTTTTTAAATGCGCCGAAATATTGCCAGGTGGGATTTTTGGCCCTACTACTTTGATATCCTAACCCGATAAAAATACTTAGGTTAATCTCCTACAATGAGCATCATTTTATTCTACGCATTTACTTTCAAACAATATGGCATCGTCAATTCCGAAGTTCTAAGCCATGTAGGGATTTCAAAAAAATAATATTTTTTTACTACCGGTATTTCATTTTGTAATACTGATATTACCGAAGGAAATTATGCCCCAATACTGGTATTGTATTCCAATAGTTACACCAATACAAGTAAGATAGACAAATAATACGTAGTAAGAATGAAAAAATCATAAAATATTAAAATTAAATGGTTCGAACCGGACCAGCTCATCGTAGCTGACATACCTATAAACAGATTATTGTGCAATACTCTGCGTATTAAGGAGCCGGTTGGATACAGCCATAGGCGATAGGCTAAGGTGGACGTTCTGGCTCTATCAGTCATCAAAAGAGGAAGTGATTGTGACTCTCGAAGACGTTTCGGTACCCAAAAATAGTTTGAAAGTTGACAGCGTCCTTTAGTAGTTTGAAGAAATGCTTAGCGACTTACAACTTTCTGCGAGAACTCAGCCAATCATATCCTAACGCTCCTAGAAGAAAGGCGCTGGGATAAAAGAACGGATAATTACCAAATAACCCCTTCACAGTCATGCCCGAGTTAACTCGGAAATTTATATTTTGTGAAATTTCTCAAGAAAATTATCATAGATTTTCTTGATAAAAATTAAATTTGTACGAATATTTTAAAATGTTTTACAACTGCTGTGGATTATTAAAATATTACCTAACAATTCTTTATAATATGTACATAGCTTAAAACGGGATAACAAATTTAATATTCCTCTTTGTCGCTGCTGAACTCTAATCTAACCTGTTGTTTCGTTCAAAATCATTATTATCAGTTATATCTAGCAGCAGATACTTCTGCATAAACCTTATTATATATAATAATCACTTACCAATTTTTGAAGGTTTTTTTCCAAATCCTTGTAAATTTCTTGATACTGCCCGCAAATGATGTTTATATTTCTTGATACTGCCCGAAAATGATGTTACTCGCTGAAGCTCAACAGTATGTTCGATATTTGGATTTATATTTAAAACAATATTTTCTAATTTATTGACTAATTATAGAACAGAATCGTCAATAACACTGATATCTTATTAAAGATACAATTTATTGTTTTCAGTTACCATAGTAATTATTTTATTAATTTTTCAATTTATAAAAAAAACATATGAATCTAGTTGCCAGATTGAATATTAAAAACTCTATTTTTCTCAAGAAAAACAAATACACGCCGAATCTACGTTATTATTGATAACAGGGCTCAATTAAAAAAGATATATTTTTTTTTATTATAAATAAAACAGTATAAATATTAGATATTATTATTAAGAATCATGTAGAGCGAGGTTCTCACCTATAACAATAGTGAAATGGGAGAACACTAATACCGCCCTGTGTACTTACATATATGGTATCACCCCTCAGAGCGACTGACTAATCACAGGGCAGAAATTTAGAAGCAAGCGATGTTTTTGTGCACCTTTTGTTAAAAAAATAAATATTGCAGATCATATACGTAAACTTTTTTAGTCTTTGAAACAGTGTTTTTTGTCATTTTATTTGCAGTTCGCCTTAACACAAGTCACAAAATAGTAAAAAAATATAAATAATAATTAATAACATATTTTAATTCGACCTTCCCCCTCCCATATTATAAAAGTAATATTATATAATATGCTATAGCTCGCACCGATTTTTTCGCGCAAAACCCGTAATATGTGTGATATTAGTTGGAAGATCTCTGTAAATCGATGTAATCTTGATAAGTAAAAATATAAATATGTGAATTAGATCAATTGTACATTAGAAAGAAAAAAAAAATTTAAAATTGAAGTAAAATTTTAATATTTTTTTATTTATGGTCACGATCCTCAGAAGTAAGGGAACGATTCAAAGAAGAATAACATTCGTATTTACTACTCGATCATCAAGACAGATCGCTTGTGCTTGCTACCAATCGCCAGGGTAGCGCGCTCTGGTGATGTACACTCAGTTTACATGGAAAAATGTATAAAAAATATTTAAAATTGGAAATATAATATTTAGAAACACGAATATTATAGCGTTATTTTATTTTATTTTTTATTACAAATCTGATCATCATGAATCGACAGGTTACCCCAATGTGTCATGATGGCCAATATATTAAAAACTTCAAACAGATGAGTACCATATCATATAACTCTTTACAGTTCCTAATAGTTATCGCTGAAAACATCATTGTGTTTGCAAGCTCGTTGAGAAGCTGGATGGCTCATGCAAGAGGAGCGTTCTCAAGCGCTGACGCCCTGGCCGCAACGGGCAAGAATAACGAACGCGATCGCGACACTCTAGAGACATAAACATTAAAACGGGTAAATGGACTGGACTATATATGTCCAGAAATATAACGTACAAAAATTCAAAAGTTGAAAATTTCTATATGCTAATATCAATTCGAAATAAAAATCCGACTGGTAACACTCATACGCCTGACTGTTTTGGTGAATTGTTACGTGATTTTACTTTTATAGAATATTTATTTCTGTCATTTCTGATAATTACCTATGTGTTGTAATTATCTAATTTATTATGCAAGTGTATCACAAATAAATACCTAGATTATGAATATTTTATTTTATTTTGTATATTTATAAACCATATATACTATTGATGGGTTAAGCTGTCAAACGTTTTATCCATGATTTTTGATATTTTATAAGGATTTATTGTAATATTTTTTGTGGGTTCGTATTCCTCTCCCGGGAACCATGTAACCGGAAAACGTTGCTAAATAATCAATTAACTAAATGATAAATAATTACATGGTAAAATTAAAAACTATTTTCATTCATATTAATTCTACATAAACCTCGTCAATATTTTAAACTTTAATATGAGAAATCAGGAATGTGAAAATAATATTATAAAACCACATTGTGCTCATGTATGAAAATGAAAGCATACGTATTTTGTTCGTTATGAAAGCATATAAACTTTTTAGTTAATATTCAGTAAAATATTTTCTATATAATATACATTAAAATATAATTTAACTAATTTTCAAAAATGTTATAATTGTAAACTTGCTTTTTTATATTTTGGTTTTAATTAAAATATCGAATTCGATGAAAATACACGGTACATAAAATATAGATCAGTTAACATAACCAAAATTTACTTAAAATATAAATTGCTGTGTCGAAAATAGAAAGCTTAAAGCGAATGAGATATCTCGTATTGCTCGGAAAATAACAGTTTTCAAAGACAGGTATTATAAACGAGATATCTCGTCGTAGCATGGAAAGTGTTTTGAAATAGATTATTTTGAGGATTTATATCAATTTTAATTCTAAAAAATATTCAATTCCAGTTTTTGGTTGCACATTGTTTGGTTAAACGGTTTGTCAAATTGCCAATCTTGCGAGATTTTGGCTTCTTCAAACATTTCTATTAGAGACCAACCAAACATTCAGTTTCGACTAAAATATACTGCTGAAAGCGAAACGATGTTTGTCCTACTACAGAAAGACTATATGAAATAATGTAACGATAAACAATTGTTACATCTATCAACTGATTATTTTTATTTTTATTTCAAATTTAACCATCATGGCTTATCCATTATATAAATAATTATGATATCATTAAACATAAAAAAACACAGCTATTGCTGAAAACATCGTTGAGAAGCTGGATGGCTCGTGTAAGAGGACATCCTGGCCGCGACGGACAAGAATTAGGAACGCGATCGCGACTTTCTAGTGAATTCTAAGCAGTGGCGTCGCTACCTCACAGCAGAGACATGAAAAGCACGAGGGGCAGATTGACAAGAGACCCAAAGTTTTAAATACGCAATTTAAAAATATTGATAATAAATATTTTGATAACCCGGATTTTAGAATCGAGGATTAATAATTATTTGCTGGCATGAAAACGATAAAGTCTAAAGAATATTTTATATTATTCGTTAATAAAGAGCGAAAAGAGCAGAGGACCCATATTGGATCCAAGTGGTATTTCATAATGAGCGAAATACTGAGCGACGATTGCCATAGTTTTTGCTTGATATATAGTCCATATCATATAAATAATGCAGATGGGTAGGTAGTCAACCTTCGTTCAGTAGTTGTATGTGGCTCATTAACAAGTACAGGCATTTTACAGTCCAGGTAAGAGTCTAGGCCAGACCTCCTACTTGAACTGTCGCGGATAACAACGGAGTATCATTGATAACGTGGTGTGCAGCACGTCGCTGCTCCATGACTATTTTATTCGCTGTTGCTCGATTCTGAAGCGCCAGGTGTGAGTGAATGATATCCAGGAGAACATTTGATTTCATTCCTTAACTACTAATAAAGTAATGACATTCTGATGCGTGTTGCGAGTGTGGTGGCCATTTTAAGCTACTGTTGCACCGTCCTATTGCATACCATCTGTCATTAAAATTATTATATTATTATTAAAATATAAAAAATATTATTATATATAAAAATTATTTAATATATAATAATATTAAAATTATTTGTAACACTGCTGCAGTTTTACGATTTTTTCGCACTTCTAAGGTTTACATTATATTCACTCATATATAATGAATAAATTTATTATTTATTTTTCTTAACTTTCGATTAAATTATATAATAAACTCCTAATGTACAATACTTTTTATTAATAATATAATTGTTTTATTTTAGCTGTGATCAAATTTTTTTGTTCTTCAGGGACATTATAGACTATCAGTATGCATTTTTGATGACTTTATGTACTTTATAATCTAGAATAGAATTTCTGCGCTAAGCTTGGTTCATTTACAAAAAAAATAAATTGAAACATTTTTTTTCCATTTTGTTGCTTCCATGAATATCCTGCATTTTGGTCAAATTTTTTCTTTTTAAAGCATTCATTTTGTTAGTATCTTATATATTTGTTTTACGAAATTATCAACATCACTCTATAAAACAATATTTTAAAGGCAAGATAAGTAAGGCAATATCAATTTACATAAGAATAGTGCTTTGAAGGGATATCGCACTTCATTTGACTCACTCTTATAGATATAATTGTTAGGATTATTTTTATTTACGTAATCAGTATAGTTTCGGATTCGATTTCGGCTGAAATTGAAACATAATATTCGGTTCGGTTTCGGTTTCAATCAGTCATTCACCTTGACAATTTGTTCCTTATAAACTATGTTCTATAAACATTTTTGCTATTTTTACTGTTGCTTCTTCCGTAAGAAACAATAATGTTTTCAATTGGTAACTCTGCGTTCATTTATGTTCTCAATGAAACATTAAGAATATTAAGAGCGAACTCAAAAAAGCATATTTAAAGATTCATATATAGAAACACGCTTTAAGACAGCCATAATTCATTCACTGATTGGGGTATATAATACGCTTTATCTTTAGTTCGCCCTTAATATTCTGAAAGTCCGACATAGTGCAACTTCAATTCAAGATTTTTTTATGCTTTATAAATATTTTCAGATTTATTCTGGAATATTTTTTTCTAGATTTATGGAATGTTATTATGATTAAATTTATTAAAAGTGCAACCTTGTTGAGTTCGCCCTTAATATCCTACGCGTTTCATATGAATCTTATATATAATTGTTCTGATACTCATATGTCACATCGCAAACAGACATCGGAGCCTACGGTCGAGTGCAGAATTTTCCACAGATAAACAATATGGCGTCGTTATCGCGACAGATAACCCGCGCAGTCGAAGCGTTCGAAAAAGAAAAAAAAATGGCAGCTGCGCTCGTCCGCCTTTCGTTTCGTTGACGCACAAGCTGGCGGCCAAGTCTTCCAACACAACGCGGAGCCAAATGATATTTTTACACTCTTGCCAACCGCAAGTAAGTACAGAATTAATTTGGAATCCACGTAAGTCGGATGAGCGCGCGATAAACAAACGCAGCTCTCGTTGTGCGAGTCAAATAAAGCGAACAAGTCCAAAAACTTGGTAAAACCCCAATGAGGAATATTTCATAATCAGTTTGACTAGTTGAAAAATATGGTAGATATCTCAATGTTCTCTAAGACATATATTAATATATTAATATTATTAGTGAATCAAATGAAGATGAACGGCACGAGTAAACTTCCCTGCGGAGCTCCAGCTGGAAGTTCCCGCAGTAGATAAGATAAACAAGGGCTTTGTATTGAAATGATTTATATATAAAAAGTGATTTCGCGATATCTGCTTGAAAAAAAGCAGATATAGCGCAATATATATGTATATCTTTATAATCGAGTTACCATTGAGATGTACCAATGTTTTCAAGCTCAATTATTGAGCATTTTAAAATTTAATTTGTATTTTTATTAAATATACGTTTTTATCGTTTTTTTATCTATTTAGAATTTAGATGTATATTTTCAATAAAAGGTTTGCTGCAAATCATATTCATTTTTTTTTCTTCATTTACACCAGAGTATCTAAAATGGTCGATATGACATATTTATAGGTCGATTTAGGATCGGTTGAAAAAAATAATTAGGAATCAATAAAATAATTGGCACTTAGTCATAGTTTTAATGTATACGTTATAGTGAATGTATATTTTCGGCATTTATATTTTCACTAGTGTAAATATAATTTAACTAACTCAGATAGTTAAAATGTATCAAGCAATTAATTTACATAATTTATTACAGTTAAGTCAGTATTTATTACAGTTCATTGGTCAGTGTTTGTAAAGAATATTTTATTATATGATCGGTATTTTAACCTCAAGGTCAGTCTTATGTTGACAGATGATCAGTATAAGCCAAGCGTACTCTCCGCCGCCGCTCTGTCGTTATTCCCACTTCGTTCATCGCATGAATGCCTTCGCGTCATACATACAATTAAATATATTCATTGAGTTATTCATGGGGTGTTCAATACTCCAACCAACGCTCGCTTCTTGCACCTAACCTGTCTAACAGTTTTGTTGCGATCGAAATATTTTACAAAATATTTCTAAAATAAATAATTTAATTCCTATTTATATATAAAAAATTCAAACGATCGTCCTATATTTTTAATCTGACCGTTTGCTATGTTTCTTATAATAATTTGGTATTTATTCTGACCTTGAATAATATAATTATAACAATTAATTATTTTAATTCTCACCTTCCTATATTTTTATTCTGACCGTATGCTACTCTTATTCTAAGCATTTGATATTTATTCTGATCCTTAAATATATAATTCTGACCGAGATTTAATTCTTATTCTAACCCAAAATTTATTAAAATTCGTTGCCTTTTAAAAGTAGATATTGTATAATTCTCGGGTAAGTTTGTTAGCCAGTTTGATTCACGATCTTATTTCAAAATGGCGATATAAAAAGTAGCTCCGTTAAAAATATTCTAGAGAAAAAAATAAGGAGGTCAAAAACGTTTCATAATAAACACTAAAATCAAATAAATAAATTTAAAAAATCGTTAAATTTTTTTTGAGGTAATGAATATTTCCGTAGTTTTAATTATATTATTATTCTAAAAAGTTCTTGTTTCAAATTGACAACTAATAATTAAGCCGGGCGCCACCTTAGAAGGGACGCCAAAATCAGGTAAAATATATTTTTTAATTGTTATTCCCTTTTGGAACTTCACAAAGAAAGGAACAAATACCTGATCATTTATACAACTATGGAAATATTTGATTTATCTGTAACATAGATAGTATTTTAGGCTGTCTTGTTCTAAAGGAAGTAGAGGTTATTCGAATACCAGACATGATATGAGAAGTCAAAATGAAGTTATTTTGATTCAAATATGTGTCAGGAAGCAATTTAGTCCATCGAAGATACCGTTGTTTAGGCTTTTAATTTTTCTGATTTATTAAAAAATAAATAATATAAAGGTGAAGAAAAAGAAGTTATAATATTAATATAAAATAAAACACCCACCTACTAAATATTTTTTTTATCTTAATATTAGTCAGGTAAGTTTGAAAAAGTGTATCGTCGCGTGTATGGACAGTACATTCCGTTATTTAGGTTCATTTGAAACGTGTACTTGCGATGCTCCTAATCCACCGAAACAAGAGATCGGCACGTGTGCGTGTATAACGTCGGCGTTGCAAATACTTGTTTTTAGCAAGTCGCATATAACCATAACAATTAGCTTTATTATGATTTTAACAAGTAATTGTAACAAATTCTCAGACATACATATATAAATATAATTATTTATTGATTTATAATATAAAATCGTGCAATAAAATATATATATACTACTTATTTATAATATAATTTTAACTTACATAAATATGAACTTGTTAGTCTTTTAAATATAATTAAACTCGATTTGAATTTTGGCCAAAGGCGCGCGATAAGCGCTCAATAGAACGCGCAAGGACGCTAATTGCCGCGCTACGGCCAAAACATCATTTGTCAAACAAACTAACATTTTATATTTTTTTATAAGAACGTTTAATTAAATAATTTATCTTAATATATTATTATTATTACAAAGATAATATTTTATACGTTAACATCTATTTATAAATCGAATAAAAACGCTTTAGTTTTTCATTTGATTTTTCTGAAAATTCTAAACGGCGTCCGAATTTTAAACTTTTTGCCAGGATAACTCGTTTGTGTTATTATACATATTTTTTCATGCATTTTTTATTTATAATTTAATACACGACCAGACGCTGACGAAAGCTCCATCTCGAGAGTTGCCGACCTTCAGACTTGCTTCTACTAACGTTGGATGACGTTTGCACATTGCATGTATTCGTTTTTATATATCTATATATTATAAAAAATATATTATTAAAAACTGTTTTAAATTAATGAACGGTATTTTTAAGCACATTTTATTCACTTTTACAATATATTTTTTATGAGTGCAGAGTATGAGTTATACTGTAATTTTATTTTTAGTTGTTACCTTCAGTGTTCGTAATAGTGCACTTGTATAGCAAATCCGGATATGTAACGCAAGACATTATGTTCGATTCCCGCAGCGAAATCGAATATTAACCGGTCGGAACTACAGAATTAATTTGCTAATTGAAATTATATGAATAATTTAAGACCCCCCAAGGCAAGATCTTCTATTTTTGTCGGTAATGAGTTAGATTTTCAACTAAACCAAATAAACATTTGCGTTGCTCGAAAACGGGTACAATTTGTAGAAACAGTAAACGAACATGTTATTTGTGGCGTCACTTGTGCAGAACAAAACCGCGCCGTCATAAGCGCACAGACAAAATCGCGAACGTAGTTAAATGCGCACGACAAAAAGTGCAGGACAAAAGTAATAATACAATTAAAATACTTTTTTAACACACGATGAAAAGTACAGTGATGATAAAATTATACAAAAATATTATTATTACAGATTAAAATTATGTAATTATTATCTAGAAATTTTGATTTATTTATAACATGAATATTTTACTTTTATTGGTCAATGGCTGAGGTAAACTATCTTTCGTCATCTTTCGACAGTCGTTGAGCTGTGATCCTGCTCGATATTTATTGTAAATCATTGTGAAAATACGATTTTTAAGGTAGACGTTGACACTGATCCTTCAAAGCACCGTAAACACGATCTTCTAATAGGGTCTATACTCCCGTTTCTTTTAACAGAGTCACTTTAAGGTCTATCCATTTCGTCATTATTCATAAGCGAAGAAGTGAAAGTGACTAACATCACTATTAAGTGGAATCTTATCATTCTCTTGAATATACTATAAACATCTTACATCTCTAAAAGATAAAAGTTTCGAGAAAATTTGGCGATGCGTAATTGTGAAATTATGAAAGTGATAAATATCTTTTCATTATTTTTAGACCAATGTCTTCCAACCGTGCTAACACAATCAACAACTACTAAGTAATGAGACACCATACTGAAATCAAAGTCTGTGAATTAATGATATATATTTTATTAATTAAAACTGTCATTACAGCTTCTATTCTATATATATCACTATGCACGATATAGCACGATTTTATTTTAATTATTCATTCGTGAGATTAAGAAAATTTAGAAAAAACAATTTTTTAATAATTGATCGATATTATTGTTTTATAAAAATCACGAATACGGGCACAATATATGTATATTATGAAACATTGGCTTCAAATAGGATTCGAACCTCATGTCCTTCAAGTATTAGTCACCGACTTATACCACTGTTCTGTCGTGCCGCTGTTTATTCTATTCATCAATCAGATTTTTTTAATACCGTCTTGTTATATTTTATTGCAGATTTAAATGGACGCATTTTCAATAATAATTATACGCGTAATGGTTTGTACGTAATTAAATAAAAGAGGGGGGATTAAAATTGCTGATTCAAAAAAGAAAATCGGATTTGTAAGCGTCCTGGTTTTACGCGTTCGTTACGTGTTTGACAGGAAACGATCGCGCGTCTGGCAACACTGCGACGATCCTTTGTTTGGCTCGAAATATCTTGCGTTTGCGCGACTCCATTTTCATTTAGGCTTTTTCAAAACTGAAATTAAAACACTCGAATAACGACGCTAATTGTAATGTTCGACTACACATTCATACATTACGGATCGTATATCTATGCGAGTTTGTATGTATGTGTAGTTATATAAACCCGGTACGTTCACCTAGTTTTAATCGATCACAAAACTCTTGCTTCTCTAAAAATAATTCCCGGGGTTCTGTACCGCGAAAAAGGGTTAGAATATTAGAACATTCATTTGTAAATTATTTTAGGTTTTCGTTTTTCAGCCACAGGATGTGAGCTTCCCCAAAGGCATTTCCACTCGATCTGATCTGAGGCAGTTCCGTCGTGTACTTTCACATCACGCGGTGATCGGCCCTTGATGTTTTAGAACGAGTTATGTACAATGAAAGAAATGTAAAGTGCGTAATAAATTATATCGAACAACTAATACCTTTGGAATGAATTAACAGGTCTAAAATGGAATCCAATATTTTTTATTCGATCTTGAAACATGATCCAGATCGCATTTGAGAGATGTACTTAACTAAGAGATACGCATTTTGTATCTTTCGGTAAATACATTTAAAATTGAACTAAAAACCTACTATTTTTTAATAAGACGATTCAAAATATTAGTTAAATAGCAGCTCAATACAGGTATCATAAGAGCAAAATGGAGAAATATATATGAAAGATAATGGCGCTTCTCAATGAGTACTATTACAAGCAATGCTTTGATATATTTATTATTATTATTATTAAAAGACTATCAGCGAAGGAAATTCACAAAGAAACTCTCATCACGTCGAGCTGTCTATAATTTAATAAAAAAATCTCTAAAGGATGGACAGGTAATTATATTTTCGGGTTTTCTGTAATATACAATGTGTCCTGCTCACTGAATTTCAGTTTAAAAACTTATTATATACAATTAAGATCAAATTTCAAGTATTCAAGCATCCCCTGTATAGACCCAACCTTGCTCATAGCGATTCCCTATTGTTCGTTCTCTTTAAACAGCATTTGTCAGATAAAAATGGAAGTTGCCAATGGATTCTTTCGGCAGCCAAAATAATTCCATGCTGACAGTTTTTAGGGATAAATGCTTAAATATGGATGAGATTCAAGTTGTTTCATATATATATTCTCAATCCTTTTAACACATTAAAGTCAGCTATTTTCATAAGAATTTTGAATGTATATAATGATGTTTTGACCAAAGGGGACATTTGTTTTCGTTACCAAAATAATTATAAATGTATTAATTGCCGTCTCAGATAAAAAAAATCTTCATTACATTCGTACGATATTTTTACAAGCTTACGTTATATTATTTTTATCCACTGAAAACGTGTGAAGTTTCGCTATCACGCGAAAACGCGTGAACGGACCGTAATGTTTTAACATCATAGTATTTTTATAAGATATGTATTAATTGCTAAATTATTATTTTATTGTCTAAAAAGATTCGTAAGGCGTTGACTGCGAACTTAAAGGACACGGGTTCGTTTCCCCGCAGCATACTCAAATATGAAAAAATGAGAAACTTTGGGATGTGGAAACGGTTTTATGTTAATTATTATACATTTATTATAAATACTAATATAAATTTGCTGGAAATATTTGAAGAAACTGAATTATTTAATATTATATAAATAGATTTACTCGTTTTGTACTACATTTTTGTTATGTAATTTGTTTTGCTTTATTTTTATATGTTTTACAGTGGTAAAATAAGACAAGGTGAATCTATTTAAAAAAAATATTGAAGAAAATTTTAATTGATAAATTTAAGGAAGTTTTGGTTAAATTTAAATAAACTATGAGGTACCTACATATGTATGTAAGTCAATGAAAATCGTTTCTGGGAGCATTAAGGAAAAATCTACGTAATTCAAAATTACCATTTAAAAATGGGCAATAATAAGAGTTGTGCATTATGAATTTAAACATAAAATAAAATAACTTAACATTGTAGCAATAAGAAACAAACTAACTTAAAATGTATGATTTTAAGTGCTTAATATTTCGTCCAAAGATTGCCCTCAGTTGGTCTATGCTTAATGCGGATCTGTTTACCTTTTCATTATATGATTAATATATTAAATCCGCAATATCACTATTAAATTAATTGTGTTAATTTACATTATTTTTTAATAATTAATAACACATTTAATTTTCAACACAATTTTTTTATAAAACTTAGTGTTTTTGAGGGTATTTTTTTTAACTTTTCGCTTATTTTTGGAACTGAGCCAACGCAAAGAAAATAGCTCTGGCGACATTTCTCCTTGATGAGCAACAGCAAAGTATGTTAGAATTGCGTGAAATAGATGGAGTATCTATGTAATTATTTCAGTTTTAGGTTATATTTTCAATTTGATTTAAAGTGAACATAAAGCTTGTATATATTTTCTAATGTTAGTTTTACCTTAACTATTATAATTCAAAAATATTTATAGACTGATTATATTATTATTATATTTGAGAACACTTTAAATATTAAGATATTATTTTAATTAATAGAAGTTAGAAAAAAATATTTTAATTTATGTATATTTCTTATTAATTTATTTGATTAATATATGTAATATAAAATAAAAATATTTTTAATTAAAAAGAAGCGGTGATGATTTCTTTTAGCAGCGACAATGACAAGTGTTGTAGTAATTGCGTGATTACGATCGATAGTAGAAGACAACCGGAAAAATAAATATTTCGACTGGTCCAAAATGAATCGGAGCAAAAGCAATAATAGCTACTTTTTGTAGCGGATATTTAATTATATGGTTACCTAGTCGTAGCACTCTTAAATTTAAAAAGTATAATTTACATTGTAGCTATATTATATTACAGTGCTCGTTTATAACAAACATATACAATTGAGTAAGGGGTAACATGTAAATCCCTTTTACAAGATTATATATAAACTTAAAACTAAAAATCAGACAAGATATATTATATACATACATATATTTAACAATAACAGTAACTTTATAACTTTTAGTAATGTTTTACCATAATCTCATATACTTAGCTAATTAGTTTGTTGTGATGAGTTCGAGATATTGCTTTGTACTAGTTTTTCGTTTGATGGATCGGAGTCAAAATTATATTATTATATTCTGTATGACTTGAATTTTCTGTAGGGAGTACTGTATCTGTTGCTCTATTCAGAGCAACAGTATGTTAGTATGAGGGTGTTGTACATAAGCGTTTTTTTGGTTTGTGATAAAACAGTTTTTTCTCAGTGAGATCCCTGAATCAGGTTTCTCGTATCATTTATCCCAGTTGATTTTTTTTATTCGAGTTTTAACAAACGTGCCTTAACATATTTAATTTTGTAATCACACAGTCGTAAAATTTTAAGGTACATTTAGGTATTTTAATAGATTATTACCATAAAATATGAATGTGTTAATTATATTTTCATCAATTCAAACTTTTGTGGGGGACAATGGTTTGGTTTACAACAACATCGGCAGAATACCCAGAATTGCACAATAGCCACGCAGATTTTTGAAAGCTATAAATTACTACAAAAACTAGTTCTTTCATAAGCTTCAAAACTCGTCTAGATAAAAACACTTGAATTATATTTTGTAATTATCGGACGGTCACCCAACGTGGGGCTTTGAAAATATAAATTTTCACAAAGAGTTACTTGATATCCCGTTGGCAAATAGTTAATAACAAGACTCAGACCGACAACCATAAAATTCGTCAATACAACTTCGCCGCCCGATACTGACACCTAGATGTTTTTTGGTAGATGATATATTTTATATAATAAACTAACTGACTGCAACACCTAGCCAGAAATTTTAATTAAAGTGTTTTTCTTGACATTTTCTAAGCATTAGAAAAACATATTAGTATAGTTGAAGAAAAAAAATTATATACCCACTATTTAATGCACTTTGATTTTTTTAAAGAAAATAATACAAATAAAACAACACAAAAATCTTACATTTAAATAGTGTTGACTTTGAATTTTAAATGGCTATTTTAATTTTTATTTGTAATTTAGTTCACATGACTAACTTGTCAATGCAATACAAACTGCTGTTACAATACTTAACATTTAAATTAAATCTTTGCTCTATTTAAAGTGAAAGAAAGTGACTTACTGGAATTGATAAATATACTCAAGACTCAATCAACATGATTCTTCTATTTCCTTTTCAATCTTGCAGTTTGTATCAATAGTTAAACTAAGACAACGGTTTTTGTTGAATTATTTATATTTATGTTTTGGACGCTCTGCTCGTGAGATTGCGACATCAAATTGACTAGGAAAAAAACATTTATCACTCAAGTATATTTCTTTCCGTTCTTGTGACTCATTCATTGTCATGGTGAAGGCAAGTGTTTAAATAGCCAGGGGTTGGCAAACCGGCCAATATTATAAAGCCTACAATCGCTGAATTAAATATACCTTAAATGCTCGGCTTTAAGAAATTAATACAGGACGGGAGATAGTCATTTAATGTTTGTATTTATATTAAACATGATATTCTACATATATTACATACACATCATTCGAACGTGAGCTCTTTCAACGATACTCTCCATAACTATAATACATGTAAAATACCTGTCTCTATCGAGCGGATTTTTCCACGAATATTGTTCTTCAGCTCAAAGAAGAGATCGAGGCTTATTGACAAACACTCGCTCTTTTAATATCCTCATAAAGCAAAATCAGGGGAACGTGTTGGCCAATAAAAAATTGTCTTATTAGCTTTTTTCTCTCCCTGACCTAATGGTCACTACAATTTAGGAAGCTGTGAAGTGATATAAGTCGGTGACTTTTAACTTAGCCTTAGATTTGAATCCCATACGAACCCTAGTGTTTTTATATTTCTAGTCTGGAAGATCATAATTGGTGTTTTTTATATAATAATAATTTCGATCGATCATCACAGATTTGGTTTTCCTGAAAATCAATATTTATTGACAATCACAGAAATTTTTAGTAAAATAGGTAAACATTTCAGCGAAATTGACAAATATCGGTATTCCCACGATCTTTTAAATTGGAATATTTAATCGGTATTAAACAGTTTTTAATTATCTATACATATATTTTAATAGAACTAAAGATACACATATATATATAAACTAAGGATTATATTATACAATAACGTTAAAATATAAATTTATTTTAATTAGGTACAGAACAAGATGTGTATTGCTTGATAACACAACTCTTATCACAAACCAGAGAAATTAATTTAAACTAGAAAATTCGTTTTTTCAAACTGTATATGAGATTTCTTAAATGATATTTTTTTCTTACTTATCTCTAAAAGCAATATCTGCTACAGTTTCTAAGCACTTTTCTATAATTTCTCTGTTACAAAATTGTTGCATTAAATTTGTTTATAAATTGTCCTTTATATCGCTATATTTAAAAGAATATTAAAGTTCCATAATGCCCACTGATATTATATTCCGTATATACAGATTTATTTTCTTAGATAAGTAAGTGTGTCTTTTAAGTATCTAAAAAAATAAGCCCATTTTTATTGAACTTATTATACATATCACCTATGTATATTACAAACATACAGTGGTTTTTTCAAGTCATTTAATAGATTCATACATTGTGTTGATTGAAAATGTTTTTCAATTTAGCTAATTGAACAACCTCTGCGGGCTGCATTTAAACAACTGACGAGCCGTGGGTTGTTATCATTGGAATTACAGAGTTGGTACGAAACTTCTAGGTTTTCTGGCACTTTATGCAAATAAAAATATTACTTTTACGAAATATGGTAAAAATTTTCGCTACTCGACTAAATAAATCGTATAATTTTTTTTGCGTTGTAATATTTAAAAAAAAAACTAAAATACGTAATTAATACAAAATTCAAGTTCTCAGTGATTCGTAAAGAAATCGTTCATCATTAAATTTGGTGTCTGGCAACACTGATATTAGAAATGCTACTGCCAGATGCGGTGTTGTAAATGAAGCAGCCATTTTATGTTTTAGAAACAGTTCGGCCATATAATACGATGTGACACAGCGTTGAAGATCTGATGTCTGACTATCCTTTGAGAAAACGCGTGATTGTTTTTATGTTTGTGAATACTTTAACTACGTTCGTATAGGTAGGGCATGCATTGACTAGTTTAAGAGTTTATTCATACTCTAATTAGACATTAATAAATTTATTCCTCGGTAAAAATATTTCTAATTTCAAAAAGGGGCTCGATATAAATAGTTTTCGAAGCTAGCAATCAATCTATGTTGCAATTTGAAAAGCTTATTATTTTAGAAACAGACTATCAGAAGAAACCATAGTTTTTTGTGTATTTTCTTTATTTATTGCGACGATGACAAACATTTAAGAATGATTAATAGAAACGATACATTCAAGTTGTTCTGGTTGTTGTTTTTATACAAAGGGTTCCAAGGGTCCCGCAAAATTGCCGATAGAGTTTTGGTGGAGTGAGCGGCCGGCTCTATCTATACGAATATTACAAAGAAACAAAGTCTGAAACGGCAAAACCGACCTCAAAAATCGCATAATTTTGATTTCAACATTTTTTTATGAGAATGAAATGTCGCTATATTAATTGTTATTTCACAATTTTTGTGATAAAATAATATTATCGTCTGTTTTACTACGTTTTACTGCCCTACGCGAGTGAATCGGTTGCGTATGTACCTTTCTTATGGATATAAACGAGTCTTTGCTATGGTTAAACTTTCGTGTAAAATCATCACTCAAGTAAGACCGTAGCAGTGAGAGCCATGAATCTGTTCATTGACAATGCAATGACACATTTTCGGCAAATCCTGAAAAGAAGGCAAAAGAAAAACAGAAAACAACACGTGTTTTGTATTAATAATTTTTTTATGAATATTTTTGGGTCAAGAGTCACATCCTTAAAACTACTCCTTCGAGGAATTTTGGAAGAATTGAGGCATCTACCAGATAAATTATATTTTCACTGGTAAAAATATATATCTACCGGTGAAATAACGTATTTAAAAAAAATATTCTTAGAATAGATTCGAGACTGTTTTTTTAATATTTCTTAGAGGGATATTCCAAAATTTCTGGTTTAGAATCAGGGATGGCATTTCAGTTTTTTCCGGAGGGGGGAGGGAGGGCAAAAGTTCACCAGTTGGTCATTTTTTTAAAATTTCAATTTCATTTGGATTCATAGCATTTCATTAAATAATATGCATTTTTTCGGCCAATTTTAATAGGGGGGGGGGCAAATGCTCCCACCTACCCCAATCAAATAACGTATAGACTTTCTTTAAGGGATAACCTGAGAATTTTCGGTTTAGTATCAGGGATGTCATTTCATCTTTTTACAGGGAGGGTGGCAAAAATTGGCCAGTCAGTGATTGTTTTTTTTTAATATTTTTAATATATTTAAAGTCATAATATTTTATTAAATGACACTTTTTCTGGCAATATTCAAGAGGAAGCAAATGCCCCAACCTGTCCTCCCCCCCCCCCAAATGACGCCCCCTTTCGTTTCAATAGAATAATCACAATTTTTTAGATTGTATTTTTGTTTTATAAATAAAATAAAATATAAATCACGATAAAAAAAACATAAAACTCAAAATTAGTGCTTATCCCATTTTCTCTCATTTTGAGCAATGGTGTCATCAAAACCCAATGATATTAAAAACTATGACCGGATTATTGCGCACACGAAAATTCCACACAGGGAAAATTTTGATCAAGGTGATTGTCACATATATTTTACTTTTAATTTCATCTGCCTAATATTTTTCTCTATTTTTAAGTTAAGTTTAAACATTCTGAGCAAGTATAAGTAGCGTTTTTAACCTTTCAATACAGAAAAGTTTGAAACGCCTAATATTTCATTATCATATTCTTCCACTAGCCAGGGTAAATTATGGTTCATCATTTTTATCAAGAAAAAAAAGTTGAAAATCAACAATAACTACAAAGAAAGTAATAATGACAGTAACAATAAAATACCCGAAAAAAATATGCAGCTCAATTTTAATACAAATGTGAACGAACGACGTCCTCCCTCGATCCTTGATGCAATACAACTAATACGCAAAATTAAATGCTTATATAAATAGATAACATTTATTTTAACACGAGCTTGAGCACATAATATTGAAAAAAAAAACAACAAAAATTCTAGAAAAATAGATGGACTCATTCATACAAATAAAATGGCATTGAATGGGTGAGCGCTACGCCGCCGCGTGACCAACAGCGGGTTAAAGAAAGCCTAACTTTCAAGGTGATCATTTGTGGGCGACCGTCTGATAATTACAAAGGATACGTAGAACAATGCTTATTCCATGCGAGACCATAAATATTTTTTCTAGACGTGCATCTCAAAGGTTGAAAAAAGTTTAAAGCGTTTCTAAATTGTGGTAATTGATGATAATTGATGGCTCTCAAAAGTCTGCGTTACCATTGTACAATTCTTAGGTGTTCCAAATGCCGATTACACTAATTTTTAACCAAGCCTTTGCTCTAGTTTGAACTCCAATCAGTCTATTAAGCTAATATTTTATTGTTAATGTTACTTTTAAGTGTCAAAGTTGTTTTAATTATATTCTAAAATCATTCTAATCAGTTATGATTGATAATGTGACTAAAATATAAGTCATAAGAATATTATAAGTCAACGTAAGTTGATTCAACGCCTTTCAACATATAAAAATCGATCAGATGAGAATTTTGGTCAACCTTATTTATACCAGTCAGAGTATTTATCGTTATATTTTCTTATCTAAGACAGATATTGTATTTATTACAACTCTCTATCCATATCGTAACATTTATATTAGAATCGTTATTCAATTCATATTCGTTGTATTTTTAAAATCATGGCAACTTTAGCGTTGTTTTGACTTTTTTGCGAACGAAGTGCATCTCGCGAACAAAGGTGACGTTCGACTGGCGCCGCGGCATAATTGCGAATGTCAAATGTTATCAGCGGACGATAGAGGATTCCGTCGAAACAACAATAAAAGCGGCGTCCTTAGTTCTCGCGAGCTCCGCTCGGTGTTGCCACACTCAAAATCTCAAATCGATATTTTCCGCCCGCGCGCCAGATTTAGATTTCACTCGGCGTGCATGCGACCATTATCCGAAATTATAACGTTCGAAACGCTCCCCCTTTTCCCCTTTTTAAACACAACCAAATACAACAGTCTATCGACTGTCTTTGTTTAATAACAATCACTAATTTTTAACATCGATTATTTTATTCATTCGTGATTTTTAATTCATATTTCAATACTCATTTTCGAAACTTTCGCTCCGTTTCTGAAATTGGAAACGAGCAAATTCGGCAGATCTATCTGTGTTTTGAACGTATTATTATATGTGCGCGCGCAGAACACAGCACAGTGTTATGTTCTGGTGACCGCTCGTGGACGAGGGGAAAGGTTGCGATGGGTGGGGGAGGGGGGAACATAAAAACAGTTCGAAAGTGGTGCGGGTGGGGTTCGGTCGAAGCGGGGAATGAGGTATCAGGGGTTTTAAACCAGTTATTGAACTACGCGTACATATTTAATTTTATTATTTAAATCATTCTTTCTCAACATTGACGATGACTAACTTTTACTATATAGATTCATTTTATTATGATTCACTTTCAATGTGAAGGTTTCAAGAAGTGTATATTTACTGATTAAATATGAGCTGACGACTCGATGCATAATTGCTAATTGTATTGCATTTATGGTTTATTGGCTAGTGTCACGATTAACGACTAAAGATGTAGGTACATATATATGTATACATAAACTATATATTTTAATATTATTTCTCTTATTTATTATTCATTAATCGTGTGTCTAAAAACAAGCCTAATGATTTCATCTAATAGTAATTCAGCAATATCTGCAGATAATAGATCAGCGATTCCTTCTTCGCCTAATTTAAGTGCTTTGGCTTTGATGTTGGAATACTAGCTCATTTTAGAGATGCTGCGGAGTGTGAGTGTGTTATTAATATTTTTTAACAAACGGTTTTATTTAATGTATTTAAAACTGTTTTATGATTGAGTCTTATAATTTTCTGGCAGATTCTTATATAAATAGCGTAGTTTGAAAGGTCTAATCTGATAACCCAGAGGTCGCGAGCTCGAGCCATGGCAGCAGACTCAAATTATTATTTATAAAAATGCGCTATTATTAAAAAAACGGTCCCATTGCAAAATGAGATATATTGATTATAAACTATAATATACATAACTGATTCTCAGACTGAAAAGACTGGTGGTTAATACTTATTTTTAAGTATTCATTATAATTGACTGACTCACCATTTGGTACATATTTACCCCGTTGTAACGCATTGGGCTAACGCCTTTTAGGTTACAACGGAAGATTAAAAAATAAAAATAGAATTTATGAGTATAAAGTAGCTCATTATTAGAGAATTTTATATACCTAATACTTTCGACCTAGCTCCATTTAAATTCATTTTCACGATGTTCATCTGTGAGATTAGAAAAATCCAGGAAAACCTAATCTGTGATGATCGATCGAGATAATAAATAATTAAGAGTCACTAATTCCGATTTCTAAAATAAATTTAAGAACATAAAGATTAATATAGGATTCGAATCCAGGTCTTTCGGATACTATACTATTGGTTATCGTGATGGTGGTGCAGTAAAAGTGGTATAATCTGAAACATAAACCACCTAAAAAATTACTGAATAACGCTTGAGCATAGATAAACTTATAAAAAGTGTCCTATTCATAGTTTAAGAAAGTGTAGAGACTTTTATAAACTGAAATATGTGTCCTTCATTTATCGAAGTTTTTCAAAAATTGCTGTAACTAATGCCTGATAAATTCTGAAACGTCGTCACGCGGATTTTTATCTGGTATTATATTTATAAATTATTTTTAAATCGATATTATATCAACTTGTATCGATTTTAGGTTAATGTCTTATCTAAGAAATAATCTTTTAAAATTATTAAGTAAAACAATTTCAAGTAAATATTTGATAGTACATTTGAAAGTAGTTACTTATTCGTATTTAACAGTTATTTAAAAAAAATGCTTTTAAAGACTGAAATTTATTTGAACAAAACATAACGGCAACAATTTAAATGGTCGGAATTAATTCAACTTTGGGTCAGAATAAAAATCAGAGCTCGATCAGAATTTTATAAGAGTTTGGTCATAATAAATTATATTAATCCGGGTTAAATGTTTAGAATACAAATAGCATATGGTCTGAAAAAAACATATAGGACGATCAGAATTAAAATAATGAATGGTCATATTTATATTATTAAGAGTCAGAATAAATATCACATGGTTAGAATAAAAATAGCACACGCGTAGAAAAAAAATATAGGAGACCAGAATTAAAATATAGGATGAGCATGTGAATTAAAAAATATTAAAATATTTATAAATATAAATGGGTAATAAATTATTTATTTAAAAATATCTTACAAAATATGTCGCTTACACTAAAACTGTGAACAGGTTAGGTTCGAGCGAGCGTTGGTCAGAGCATTGAACAACCCATGAATAACTCAATGAATATATTTAATTGTATGTAGGATGCGAAGGTATTCAGAGTGACGAACGAAACGGGAATAACGACAGAGCAGCGACAAATAACTGATATGAAGTTTAGCTTGTTGTGTTGAAATCTGACTATGTTGCGAACCCAACTAAACAAGTTGTCGCTAAAACACATTGAAAATAACAGGTTCGTCATTACAGCTTTTTCTTGATTTCTTAATATTTTTATTTTACTAAGATTCATAGTATTTCATTCAGTGACATGAATATTTCTGTCCAAATTCAAAGAAAGAGGAAAATTCCCCTACCTGCTTCACTGTGAATCCACGTCAAAAGCAATAAAGTCGTGCCAGTGGAGACGCTAGGTAATCTAGCGTTCATATTACGACTTTTTATAACAATATTACGACTTATAAAAGGTGAGAGTCGAATAAAGCATATCTAAACCGAATTTTGACCAATAAGAGCGTGCAAAAAATAATACTCCCTTCTCAGAAGTCAAAAATCTACGGCAAAAGCTAAAAAATCGTGTCGGCGGCTTTGCAGTGGAAATGCTTGTTATCCAGCGTTCCCACTGCAACAGCACCGACACGATTTTATTATTTTAGTAGCACATGCCAGATAAATAATATTTTCACTGGTAAAAATATATATCTACTGGTGAAAATTTATTTTAATATGATTTCACTAAAATGACATATTTCCGGGAGAGATTTGAGACTGTTTTTTTGGATTTTCTTTGAGGGATAACCTAAGAATTTCTGGTTTAGAATCATGGACGTTATTTCAGCCTTTTCTAGGAGGGAGAGATTCAAAGAAGGGCAATGAATGTTCGCTTTTTAAATATTTTGATTTCATAAAAAAATATAGTATTTCATTAAATGACATCCATTTTTATGGCCAAATGACGTCCCTGGATAATTATGCTGACCTTCTGTTAACATAAAACTGATCTTGAGGTTAACATACTATCATATAATATAAATACTGACCAAGAACTGTAATAAATACTGTCCAAAAAAATTCTTACCATCTAATATAAATTCTGACCCATGTAGTATAAATTCAAACCACAACCGTATTAAAATTCTGACCCAAAAAATACAAGCCCAATATAACAGGTTTGATACCGGATGGTATTGTTGTATTCTGAGTAATGTATTTTATTATTAATTTAAATAAAAAATGTATCATTAATGGTTTACAACCCCCGTCGAAACGTTATTCATGAGGGGGAGCAGCAAGAGGGCATGTTGTTGGCCTAGCCGGGAGCAAAATGTGTGGGGTGGGGGAGGGGGAGTTCTAGCGAGCGAACTGAGCACTCAAATCGCTCTCTGTTCTACTCTACTCGACAGACCTTATACTGTACGAGGTTATATTCTACGAAGAAAAAACAGAATAATAACAATAATATTCGAGCGTTATGTTAATTACGAATATTACAAAAATAATATATTAATTGATATTGATATGATTATTAAAGTAATCGTAAAAGAGGGGCTTATGCCGTCAAGTTGTTGTACTTGTAGCGGGCGGCTTATCCTAACAATGCGTTTCGCGAGCGGAAGTGCTCATATAAAAGCGCGCGATAGTTCGAATTCAAACTTTAAACTAGCGCTAGTTGCGTCGTTTCGAAATAAATAAAACTTTTCTTTGCGCATAACAGCAACAAAAGCGGCCATAGTTGTATTAGTGTGCCGGTAATCGATTGCGTTATATATGTCGTAAAATACGCAACTTCTATTTTGTTTTATATAACATTAAATATTGATCCTAGAAAATATTTTTTAATTAGAGTTTTTTTAAATTTAAATGCGATATTCGCACGGCGAATGTTATAAATAATATTTTTTTTAATCATGGCCAAAACGCGCTGTAGCATATCGCTCGCTATACGTAGTATGTATAGCAAAGACGTAAAACCCAGTTTTAGCCCGTAGCAACGTTGCACGCGCGTCGCTGTCGACGTTCGGCCGGCGGACGGCCGCGCAACGTTGCTTGATGGCAAAATATATTTTCGAATCGGGCGTTTTGCCGCGTTCGCGATTCGAACGAAAAATGTCGGCGCTCGTATCAGGCATGACGCACCGGCATTGTTGTGCCGGCCGCTCGACGAAGAACGTCATGGAAGGTTGGGTTGGGAAATTTTCCTGTTAGGTATAATCTGGTAGGGAAAGAATACTTGCTTCTATGTCGGGGCCGTGGTGAACGAACACTCGCGCAGAGGCCACCAACACACTCGACTACGTTTTATCGAATCAGGGCTGTCAAAAGAGAAAAATATATGTTTTAATTTTTAATTTGATAAATGTGTGCATTTTAATTTAATTTTTAGTATATACAGAATAAAAAAAACCGTAATAAATCACATGCGAGTTGACAAATAAAAAAGCTACAGGACGTAATGAAGTTGTAAAACGGTCTCAATAATTGAAATCGATAAAAAAATCATACCTTTTTCAAAAAACTTAGTATTCCCTGTTGATGGATATGTTGTAGAAACCAAATAAACAAATGAAGCAGAAACCGTTTTTGAATATTATTTTTTATTATATTTTAAATTTATGTGACTACAAAAATATAACAAAATAAACTAAATGCTATTAAATACTAAGTAGAATAAACTAAAACCATTAAGAACATAAAATGGCCACTGAACGATTACTTATCCTGAATTTATCGTTTTATGGCATGAAATATTAATTAATAAAAACTATTTTTTTGCTAATATAATAATTGCCTCCAATATTAAAAATTAAGTATTATTGTCTTTGGATTTGCTATATTTTCAGCTTCTTCAAGAAATTTAATAATTGTTATTTTCACGGTTTCTTTTAATGCACCGCTTTGATGTATTTGTGGCGACAATCCACCTATTGAAATCAATGTTAAAAGCGCAATAAGAGTTCTATTCGCCTTAACGACTCGCCGATTGCTTTTGTACGTGACGATCCCGAATTATTAGCACAAGACAGTGCCGGCTTTAGCCTCTGCAGCGTCTTAAGGCAATGTTTTTTTTTCGGGCGCCCTTATAGTTAGTTGGATGGGTCGATAAAAACAATTTTTCGAGTATCGAATTCTAATATGGCTCAAAAGTTGCGAATTTGCATGCTAATCAACATAAAAATTATTAAAAATAATCATACGTTGGATCTTTAGTTTGCACAACGGGCATAAAGTTTGAAAAAAATGACAAAAAACACCAAATTTTACTTTTTAAAATGGCGATTTTTACCGTTTTATAAATAGACGCACTGTGATATTTGAAATTATAAAAATCTCAATAATGTGACTAATTTTATACGTTCTATTTTGATAAAAGTATATCATTTTGCAGCTCTTCGGCAATTTTCTCCTCACCACAAGGAGAATGGTTGTGTATCTTTTAATTGCATGATCATTTTTACTTTTTTATACAATATTTCTGTCATGGATATCCATTTCTTATCACATTCACAGTGACCGACAAGATTGTAGGGGAGCAACACGCCTTGGTTCATGTCCGACTGAAAACACATTTTCAATAAACGAGCGCGATGTAGACAAAGCATATAAAAATGGCTAAAAATTACAAATTAAGCCAACTCAACTCTTATGGAAAATAAGCGGAAGAATAAATACAGACAGACGTCGCATCTCGGATATTGCTCCATAGTTTGTCTGCAGTTTGATACTATACTGTTTTAAAAATATGATAGCTATCCTTACCGATATTACTACGGACTTCTGATATGTGAGTATTGATCAAAGTGTATTCAAACCGAATTTTGGTCAATAGGAGGGTGCAAAAATAATTATTACTTCTCAGAAGTCAAAAATCCACGTAAAATGTATTAAAATCATATCGGCACCATTGCAGTGGGAACGCTCGGTACCACTACAACGGCGATGGGGACGGCAACGGCAGGATTATATTGTTTTTGACATGGATTTTTAACTTGTTAGAAAGGATAATTGTTTTTTGCGCTCTACTCTCGGTTAAAATTTGGTTTATATATGCTTTATTCGATTCTAATTTATTGTAAGTCGTAATATTGTTGTAAAAAATTTTAATATGAAAATGAATATACTGCATATACGCAATTTTCAGTACGAAAACAAATTAATTATTTATAAAAAAAAAATTCAAAAAAATTAAAAATAGTTGCATTTATTGCTAGGATTTAAAAAACCTCATAGCAGCCAAAAAGTTTTATGGATTCTACAAAGGGTGTGTTCATGTCTGAACTCGAATTTCAAATATTGAACTTGAAATCGTGAAGTTTAGTCTTGTAGCTAAATCGCAGTTCAAACAATGTCCATCAAAAAAGCTAGAAGCAAAAAAATAATACAAGTAAAATCGGCGTTTCAGAACAACACAAGAACTGTAAAATAGTCACGCTGACTTTGGAAATCCATTAATTATACACAATTACCACAACATAAATATTGAAACCCTTTTTTATAAGCGTTAAAAAGACAGTCTCGTAAATATATACTTTAAAAGTATAGCTTTCACTAAAATGTATCGGAAGTGGAGGTAAGCAATATCACGATTGGTTATAAATTTGCCTTGTCTCATATTCATTCGAGTTTCCTTAAGAGCATGTATGATGTTAAGGATGTGACACTTTGGCACTAGGGATTGTAATAGTACAGGAATTTTCAATACCGGTGTTATTATTATTATTTCTTACTGTCTTAATGTTGTACAAAGTACCACACTATGCAATAAGCTAAAAAATGAGCAATATCACTCGTGGATACTATAAAGTACCATAAATTTACTAATAATGGAGTGATGATTATCTAATAATGCATCTATAGAAATGTATTAATTCTATGAGAGACAAATACATCTTAACTTAAATTAAATTAATAATGTTATCAAGTCACTTATTTATAATTCGTAATTTACTTTTAAATATTTAATTATTAATTATTAATTTATGTACACCCCTATCTATATTGATATCAAGAGAAGTAGCGCCAGTGAGTGTGTGCGTGCTCACTGGTCGTACCGATGTGTTGGTTCGTATTTTTGAACAAAGTAGTAGAACTTGTTTAATAAATTCCCGTTTAATACGTATTCCTATTTTAAATGTTTAGAAGCCATGGTGTTCAGATAATAATATTCCATTTTGATTATATCACATTATATATTTATACAAAGAAGCATTTCTGATAAATAAAAAGAATAAGTAGATACGTGCTAATGGAATGAAGTTTCGCGACTTCGTTCAACAGATATCCTTCATTTTCGATATATTATTTATTATTCAATACCTAAAAAGACACGTAATAATGAATGTGTTCTAGTTTCAGGACTCGTTGAAATGAAACAAAGACTTTTAGATCAGAAATATAAGAATTGGAAATAGTTGATAGAACAACATTATTGATAAATAGATAACAAGTAATATAGTATTAATAATATACATTACAATAAGCAATATAACTATAATGTATAAACTTTTATAAATAAAATGAAAGAAAAAAATATTTAGTTTTCACTTTAAACCAATAATTGTTCATAAAATATATAAATACAAACATATATTTGTACTTGTTGTACTACGTTATAAGGCATTTGAAATATAACTTAAGCGTCAGTATAAGTGTAAATATAAAGTATTTATTTGTAAGTATAATCTTGAAATAACGTGTTTTATTTATTTTTCATATTAACCATTCATATAGTTTTAATATGTATGTCACATATGTATATAAAGATAAGTAAAAAGAGATAATATTTATATAATTTATGAATCCAATATAAAAACTGAAAAATTTAAACACTTAATATATTTAAATGCAGTCACTGTATTGCAGGGATATTATTATAACAAATTTATAGCAAAATAAAATGATAATATAGATTTTATAATAAATTTAATTAATTTAGTTTAAAAAAAAAAATTTATAAAATAAAAAAAATGTTGGTTTATATTAAATTAATTAATATAGTATTTATTTGTGTATTTAATTATATCAAGATATGTATTATATTATTTTTATTATTAAAATTATTGTTATTTTTATTCACACATAGTCGATATGCATCGCTTTAAGACTACGAAATAAGATTGTTTTTGTGACACACTAGCAACACTGAGCCGGTTGTCATTGCCTTGGTGGGATTTTCGTTTTAGAAATCTTTCAAAATGAGCGAAGAGGATCTTATCGATCCCGCTGTGACTGAGGGGGCGACGGAGCTCCACAAGTTGCCTCCGCCTACAGTGGCTCAGATCAATTCAGATAAGATCACGCAGGTAATCGCCCATTTCTACTATAACCTCAAAATACGTAATCTGCACGTATTTTTTGGAAGAAACAACGCGTCGTTTACATCGTTTATTGTTATTTTGTAGCTTGCAAATCAGTATTGGGCCCCGGCGACTCAAGAGAATCACATGCCATTTGATAGGCAGATAATTGAAGATATATACTTGTTGGAAATATGTGGTTCAAAGTAAGTTTGAAGGTGCAATATTTGTTGTTGTTGTACATATTAACATTACAATATTATTGTGCAGCTTCTCTACGAGACGTATCATGATGTTGGAGTTTTCTCAATATTTAGAGAATTTCCTCTGGCCAAATTATGAGAGTGGAAAATCGTCACACGCCCATATGATGTCAATTGTCGTAATGTTGAATGAAAAGTTTCGCGAGAGAGTTCCAGTATGGCAGGTATGGCCTAAATATATAAATTTCACATAAGAATTTGTTCTATGAAGTGTATTTTTTAGGCAATTCAAAAGAAACCAGACCATTTTGGAGGATTTTTTTCGCAATTGCTGCACGCGTGCTTAGCAGAAGAAAATACGATAGATTACCGCGAGCAAACAGCGCTAATTTTATTATTTAATAGATGTTGCGGCAGTATGGAGGTTCAAATATGCCGTGACCAGGTTAAGCGACTTGTGTCGCTCAGTATGTGGGCATGCTTACAATCAGGTAAGTTATTTTATACAATTTAGAGACTGACTGAAGCATTTTTAATATTTTTCCAAATTTGTTGTGATTCTTTTAAAACTTGAAATATAAATGTCTAATTTTTTTATATTTCATAGATTTTTTGTGTATAAAAGTGTTAAAAATTGTTTTTATTTCAATTTTTATGTTATTTAAATATCTATTATAGAACATATTTTACCACTTTTTTCTCTAAGATTTCTTAAACAGAGCTACAAATTTCTCAAATTTTTGCCTAGTCGCTTTTTAGCCGAGATATTCACAAGATTTATTTTTAGCTATGGCGTTTATTTATTTAGTTCGATATAATTAAAACTATGGCAGTTATTTTGCCCTCAATTTTGTATATATTTTTTTTATTTTTCATTTTAGTTTAATTTCTATTATAGAACGTTTTCGATTTCTCATCATTTCTCGAGGATTTTTTTAACGGGGCTATGATTTTTTTATTTTTTGAATAGCCGTCATTTTGAAACAAGTTAGTGGATCAGGCTGGCTAACGAAATTTATCTAGATATTTTCAAGATCTATTTTAACATTACCGACGGATTAAGTAGTATCTATCCATTGTCTTATGATAATCCACACAATAATCCACAATCCCTTTACTACTTTTCATGTTTAACGACGGGTTCGGTAGTATCTACCTGCAAAAACTAAAGCATTTTGTGCTGCCTAATCCATGAGTCAAATGTTTATACTTTAACTCTTTGGACTCCTATGTCGAGGTAGACATGACATCGGTTGTTTTACCAGCAACTCCAATGTCGAAGTGGACTCTACATTTTTTTCAAGCTGTTTCTTAAATAATTAAATCTATTTTATTATTTCGGAAACATCAGGTAATGGTTTAAAAAAAACAAATTTTCGATTCTACGACCAAATACCTATTTATTCAACATCTGGAATTAATAAAAAATGGTCTACTTAGGATCGCTCGATGTAGCGGGTGCTTGATACAATAGTCTGTGTTGCGACATATCATCGTGAACATCTTATGTATTTCTGTTGTAATTCATTCTTATTTGGACTATACTTACATTTCAATGGTTTTATCATTTATTAGTTAATTATATGTTAAAATTAGTGTTGTTTTTTTAAATTTATTGTATAGAAAGATGTTTTAAACTATCAAAAATTAATTTGAATGTAGTGAAGATGATGAATATTATATGAATATTTTAGATGAAGCTTCAGAACAATTAGATATAGCATAAAAATTACATTTCTTAGGGTAATCATAAATATAGAAATTGTTTAATATGGAAGCTTTTTGTTCCAGATTGCATTTTTTTATAAAATATTTTATTCCCATTAAGGTTTTCTTTTTAAATATTCTGAGTATTTTATTTAGAATATATATTTAAAAAATCATAAAAAGAATTTGAGAACCAGAACCCCAAAGTCGCTTGCTTTTAATTAAAAAATTATCATATATTTTGTTATATCTCTGTGTTGTGCAAAGTACTCGCAAAACAGTTCGTTTCCGCACATCACACAGCGAAAAACGACCCGTTGGTTAAGTGGTAAGAAGTTTCATGTTTATATGATTCAAAATACAACAGTTATCCTGTCTTCAAAATCAGTTTAATTCCACATATATGTATATGCCATTTTTTTTCAATATCTAGTTTAAAATGTTTTTGAATTTTTTATTTTTTTCTTCAAGTTTTTTTCAACGAAGTTACAAGTTAAAGAAATTAGCGAAGCAGGCTTTACTTACTTTTTTTATTTTAATTTACTAAGTATTTACTATCAATTCGTAATCTCCAAATAATAATTGTAGTTTACTATCATAACATTTGGAGACAATATTTATAACTCTGTAAGACGCAGCAGATGCTGTATTAGTTTTATAGGTTTATTTTGAATGTTAGGACTGGGTTGTTTTAAAACTTAATTTTATGAAATTTATTTATAATGTTTCTTTTGTTTACAAATTATCTAATAATATTTGTTGTCATATGATGACCATAAACGGTTTTCTTTTACCAAGTTGCATTAAATTAAAGGAGATATTCACATCTGTTTCCGTGCATATTCCTCTCAATTTAGGTTACTCAATAACTTCAATTAATTCAATATTGTAAAAAATAACTCATTATGCACCGAATAACACAGCATCTCGAATTGCAGAAGTTTAACCTCTAGCATCAGTCTGAAACGGTAATCGTTTGTTATATGTAGTTGTGAGTGAACGTAGTTTTTCTTTGTTTTATATATAATTTTCTTTACACAATTATCAGTTAAAAGCAGACATTCAAAACCTTTTTTATTAGTTACAATTTTTATTTATCAAAATATCGCTTTTTTGTAGTCATTTTCTCTATTTAATATAAAGAAGTAAAAATTTTCAAATAAATTTTGATGTACAGCTTGGCTTTTAGTTGTCTACGTTAGTCCAATAAAAGCCAATTATTTGGTTTTAGTTGAACCAATGCAAATGACAAAAAACAAAATGTGTATGTTTTGGTCGGTCTCTAATTAAATTAGATTGTTTTCGATATGATATTAATATTTTTTAAATACATAGGACGACGTGAGCAAGAATTCTTAAATGTTCCTAAGTGGAGAAAATACTGGAAAGCTATACAAAAAAAAGATAAACCAGATCAAATGGAAAAGTTAAACTGGGAGAGACATTTTCTTCAAAGATTGATGATAAAGTTTGTTAAAATATTGGAAGGTATACCATTGGATGACGATGTTAATCCGAATAAGATAAGGTAGTTCATAATCTTATGCTTATAAATAAATATAAAATATGGTTTTCTAACACGTTTTTTTTAAATTGTAGGTATTGTGAAAGATTCCTTGAACTTGTGATTGATCTCGAAGCACTATTACCGACCAGACGATTCTTCAACGTTGTAATGGATGATTGTCATCTCGTCGTACGCTGTCAACTATCTAATCTCTTGAAGAGGAATGACGGCTTTCTGTTTGATCAAGTAAGTTTTTTTTACATAATAAAAAAAAAAACCAATCGATTTGAAGGTGTATATTTATAAATTTCATATAAAAATGCATACAAAAATTAAGTACCATGTATAAACTGGTGCATACTCATAAAAAAGCTCGTTTTAATCACAACAGGCTATCATGAATATTATCAATTTAAATGTTATGTATATGTATATAAACACGAGTCTTGATTAGTCACGTTGACGTAAATCAAATAACAGGTTTATTTAACATGCATAATCACAGCAAATAGCATTATTTAATAATTAAACAATGAGGCAGATCCATTTAAATTTATATAAAAATATAAATAAGTAAAATCATAAAATCAGAGAATATCGAATATCAAAAATTATGTCATAAGTATTAAATATTATATCTTAAAAAAATAAAAAAGGCACACTATTAAGAAATATATCAGATCATAAGAAAATAAATAATAAAATAAAAAGTGATCGATAAGAATGCATCTTTTTATATCACACCGTGCTTACATCTAGAAAGCTTATAATATAAAGTCTTTTATTGGAAGGAATATGTTATAAGTTTCATATATATACCTTTTTAGAAAAGTGATTAACATACAATATCATTTTTTTAAGTACATTTTTGGTGTTAGACTATATAACAATACAATATTATAACACATTCTTACAGAATAAATATTATATCTTTTTTGGATCAATTTATAAAATATATATATATATATATATATATATATATTTAAACTTACAAAAGAAGAATAAATATGCACCAAAGTTATTCATAAAAATATGAATATGGGTATATTGATAATTATTGATCGTAAGGAATATCGTTTGATTGGGAATGTCTCAAGAGTTATATTTCAATAAGAACTGCCGTTCATTTGAGTCATTTCGTCTCCCCAGTCGTTTGTAGGCACAGGTTCGCTGTAACAACAGCTCTTTCTTAGTAAAAACATCACGTGAGTTTGTCTACCGACACAAATGTAGAGGATCAGTGGTCCTTGAAGCGCGTTTATTGCAATATGCGTATACATTAAGCCGTCATAGCGCAACCAAGACAATAAAAAGAAAAACCAACACACTGTCATGACAATGAACATCATTAAGAACATGTCGAAGCTGTAAATAAAACAAAAGTGTTATTTAAAGTTTAAGAATATAAATTTAGCAATAGCATACTTGTGTTTGAGCTTGTGATGTATTCTGCCGTAAGTGTTCATCCTCTTAATGACTTTAAGAGTTGTCACGTAAAAGAATATATTGATAATGATCGTGAACGCAATCGGAGTGAAGAATACGGCAATACCCAACCATCCTGTAATTGAAATGATGTAAATTATACAGGATCAATTTTTCTAGAATCTCAGTAATGAAAAATAATATTACCGATCGTTTCTTGGTCTCCGTTCGTAATCAAAGAATGTGCCGCTGAAGAAATGCTTTTTTGCGTACTGCTATCGATCATAAAATGAGCAAACAAAGCCAACGCGCACATTAAAAGGGTGCATCCCCAAGCGTAACACGAATAATAGCAATATTTGCGACCGTCAGTTACACGTAGAAAAACGTTTCTTGACCTGTAATATTAAATGATACAATTAGTACGTATATTAAAATAAAAATATTGCACAGTTCCACATACTTGAATGTCTTCCAAATGTAATAGCCCAAGCTATTCAGCCAGAAAAACGCAGCCAGCATACTTATGTATAGGATAAGATCTTAAATTATGTAAAAATTATTACATACATTTAAAAAAATATATATTTTTTTCGCAAAATATATTTACCAGCAACCATGAAGCTCACGTGACTGCTCAATTCGGTGAATATTCTCACAAGATCTGACGCTTGACTCACGATCAAGCAAACGTTAATCGTTGTCACTATATTTCCAGTCAAATCCCTCAATGTCGGCAAGACAAAATATATAATGGCGACTATCAAGAAGCAGATCATGCAGACGGCGTGAAAAAAAGGATTCAGTACTTTTCGCATCCAGAAGTCAAGTTTCCAGTCGAGATTGATTTTTTGCAAGCAAACTAACGCATACAAAGCAGTTTGGTTGTTGGTCGTGAGGATTTGCTGTAATGAAAGATATGTTAATATGAATTTGAAGCATGTATTATTTTATTTAATATACATACTTTGTCCATGCAGTATTTTCCTTGTTCATAATCGACAAAGTGCGTTATTGTATCTTTTTTTACATCAGGCAGTGGTTCGTTTAATCGACCCATCTTGTTTTTAATGTGATCGTCGACGAGAGATTCCAAATACTCCTCGTGGTTGATGTAATGTCTAAGTTTCCCATCAGGCAGAAGATTTAATCTGTAAAAAATTATGTTATAATTAATTTAATGAATATTTTTGTATATGATAATTGGCTTTCATTTAAACGGTCAGCTAGTTAAATACATTAAATACATTTGCAGCAATATAAGTCAGATTTAATAAAAATTTGGCAAGCTGTAAAATTTAGCTGTTATACCATTATACAGTGAAATTTCTTTGTAACTAATACCGAAATTCTCAATATAACGAATCTTCGATTTGTCCCTGAAAAACTTTCATACAAAATGTTTTCATTGTAACGAAAACTGATCTCAGTATAACGAAATAATTTGATTAATTACTTGTCTTCGGAGTTTGTGTAATGGTGTATCTGCCAATGCTGGGTGACGTCGCATTCAGGTTTTCCGATCACAAAATCATATGGCACTTGTATATTATCGACTCCTTTGTCGGTCGTAAAAATCGGTTTCCAACGACCTGAAAATTAATAATTTTAACAAAAGTCTAAGAATAACTAATTTTATTTATAATTTCAAGTGCTTTATTGAGCGTGTCTTGTATTTACGTGAAACATCCTCCGTCTGGATCTAGTAATATAATAGTTTTGATTCGGTGATCATTATTCACATGGCAATTGGTCACATGAACATTGATCACAAAGCAACTTCTCACAATGAAAATTAGACGCAAATCGATCGCAAAGTGAAAACAAAATCAATTGATTAAAATAATTATATTATTTCCTCAATAATATACATATAAGTGATATAATATAGTTTGGCTAATTTTAAAAGTACGTGTTCACCTAAAGGTGTCGAGGATTGGGTTTCATCTTTTCCTAAATAAGGAAAATCATTTAAAACATATTTCGATTTCAAATCAACTGCCAATCAAAATTTTATACCATATTTATGTGGTTTATTCGGCATCTAGATTTCGTTGGGAATAATTGTTTGTCAATAGAAATATTATCGTTGAGTTTTTTTATATAAATCTATTCCAGGTTCTAGAAACTAAAGTGAATTTATTCGTATGCAATCTTTCAAATCGTTTTGTTTTTTATTTGTTAATAATTTTTCTTTATTTAATATTCAATTATAAATGATATCTTTTAAGTAGATTCGTTGCAGAGTTATTCATGGAATGTTCACTGTATAAATTTGAAGACGTATATATGTATCAAAACAACCACTGCCGCTCATTTGCACCAAACTTGTTTAAATTTTAAAACATAAATACGTTTTAAAATTTAAACAGGTTAGGTGTTAACGAACGGTAGCGAGTGAGCATTGGTCGGGACGGTGAACATCCCATAAATGCAACACAACAGATTCTTGCAGGAATTATATGGCATCTGTTTCGATACGAGACAATTTGAACACATTCATTTTCAATGAAAATGTAATTGTATAAATATTTTCTAAGAATAAATTTGACCCTTGATAATAAGCAAGTACAGATAATTTTCATGAATTAAAACACATTGATCAGATGTTTCACATACAAATCTCAAATATTAGTTGTTTTTTCAAACCGACAAAGTATATATTAAACCCATGACTAAGAAGTATTATATTACTAGATCTACAGAGGCGAACTATGAAGGTACTCGATCCCTAATAATAGAATATCGCTCAGTATGATTTTCAAGCATAAAGTTCAACTTTGAGAAGCATCGAATTGTGCAAATCTATATTTAGGTTATGTTTTTGTTACGGGCACTGACTGGTGTTGGCGTGGTCGACGTGAGTGCACCTGGCGCCGACCATAATCTCGCTGGGCTCGCAGCACTTGTTGACACTGATGATCTCTCGTATATCGGCGGTCGCCACTGTCGTCCCCGCCCAGGGGCGCAGCAGCAGGGCCAGCGCCAGTGACGCCACCAGCGCCGGCGTCGGCATCGCGCTCTGGGCTGTCACGCAATTGTCATACTCGTCGGACCGGTCTTAACGCGTTGTTTGTTGGCCATTCGACCATATTTGTAATTCTTGCCCAAGGCTATGTTCGAACAATAATTTTTCGTTGTTTGTTAATCATATTAATGATAAATCTAACGTAGCATAGATAAACTCAGCAATATTTAACCCTTTAGCGCACTTTTTGCTCCAAGGGCTACACTGACTTATACGAAGTCGGACATATTTTTTAAAGTACTTTCCTGTTATCGGGGGTCAAATGTTGTGACCAAGGCTTACTCGCTATCGCTCGTTCGCACCTAACCTTTAGATTGATAACTGGAAAGTACATTTTCTTATACCAAAACGAAACAAAACTTTGGGTTTTTGTTTTTCATCCTCTTTCCCATAAATAATTAAATTATTTTTTAAAATCGTTTTATTTCGTGTAAATAATATAAATAAAAATAAGTACATAATGCTAATTATTTAATTTAAAAAAATACTAATAAAAATTGAAGTCTAATTTAATATCCGGTTTTTCTAGAATGAAAGGTGTTCGTGCTTTTCTTCTTTAAAATAATTTTGTCCCAAATTTTGGTATAATGTTTTTGTTCCCCCAGGCATGTAATGATTGAAAATCATGTAATAATCAATTATTGTGTAAATAAAACCATTATTACGAAAAACATATTTTGAACCACAAAGTTAGGAAAACGCCATACGTGATTTGGCTAAACTAAAAGTTAAAAAATTGATACAACACAAAAAAAATAATTAGCTGTTTTACCAAAACCACAAAAAAGTTAATACGATACTATTTGTAATTGTCGTTTTCGAGTCCAATTGATTTAGATATCATTATAGATTAAATCAAATATCAACTACTTATTATAAATATTTAAGAAATCGTTAAAATAACAGAAAAATGGGGTTCAAATGTACCCCACTTAGGGATGGGAAGGTTAAACGAGGTGGTTAGTAGTCAATACATAATACTTACATTAGAAGGATTGAATGAAAATTATAATAATAAAATAATTCAGTTCAAGACTGTATTAGAAGTCTTTTGTGAGTCTGATAAAGACCTGTAGAAAAATTGTAAAAATATGAACTTTTAAGTTTACGCAACCCTCGATACATGATTGAGGTTTGCGAAAATCAAGTTTCTAAATATGGAGGTGTTCTTTCGGACTTCTTTTTATCGACAAAAATTCGCTATATTGAACAGTATTTGTAGTTAGTAATATTGCGATCATTATTTTTTTTGTAGTTTAGTGCTTTGATAAGAAGTTCATTTTAATTTTAAACTTATGATATTTTTACTGTTCCATTATACTTTAATAGTTTATTTTAGTAATTTAAATAAAACGTGTTCAGCTAGTTTTTATTAATATTATATAATATATCTTTATAATATATATAATTTATTAGAAATCTTTCGAGATTCATTATATTTGTCGTAAATGTTTATAAAGTTTTAAACAACGATTCATGGTTGGTTCTCCTCTTCCATTATTTCTTCTTCTTCCATTTCGTTGTTATATGATACGCAAGGAATGCGTAGACCCAACTTCGCTAGACCTTTACGAGCTCTTTTTCTGAACACTACTAATATTAAAAAGTATAGCAATCCTGACAACATGCACAAAATGTCAACGACTATCCTTTAAATCAAATAATCATTATGTCAGGAGAAGAATGTTTACATGTTGAAATACAACCAAAACTCACCATGCTGTATTTTCTGCGTCGTATACAAAACTTATAAATTCGATCAGCCAAATAAATCCGTTGACTAACAACAGTTTAATGTATAAACAGAATCTAAATTATGAATAAAAATACATCATTAAATAGTATAACTTGTATATAAATACTTTTTCTTTAGATATTCACTTGTATTTTATGCTCTTCAGTTTGGTCACGTTGTTATAGTTGGTCGTATACCATAACGCTTTAAAAGTAACACCAAAGAGTATGACATTTGCAATCAAAAGCACAGTGACTGGTCCATAGAAGTAAGCCCAAGTTTCAATTTCTCCTGTAAAATATTTATTTTATTATAAAGTAATATATGCTGAAGATGATCGTTTTTTGTATCTGTGATATTAACGTTCAGCATGTTTCTATAAAATAACAACTTTCTGATTCAGCGTTTATAAAAATCTTGATATTCTTTTTGATATATTTTTTCAAAATTATTGTTTGGCCGGGCGTTATCGTGGTGCAATATGCGCGAGATTGCTCTTCGTTATTTATTCACACAGTATTTTATTTAGATCTCTTTATTTTGATTTTGTGTATCGTATATCGAACGACTAAATACATACCATAAAACCAGCAGCTGTCTGTTCCAATATGAGGCTTTATATGAGAACCTTCTATAAAATTAGCAGAGAGTGTGATCACTAGAAATGCTAAAGGTATTCCCCAACCATACAGTGTATAGTATAGAAACATGCGCTTGTCCGGTATATTGCGGTTCTTAAATCTAAAGATGAGTTTTAAATGATTATTTTATAACATTCAATAAATAACACAGTCTGAGATTCGTTGGTTAACTTACGTTACATTCTTCACCATGTCGACTGAGATTACGTTCATCCAAAAGAATGCCGCGAGTAGCCAGTAATACATACTGAAACCTAAAATGTCAATGTTTTATAGAATCCCATTTTAATAGAACAACTTTATATTTTGTAGATACCCATTATGTAACACCAGGCAGGTACTCTTACGGTTATTAATTGTATTAATAATATGTGCAAATATCCAAGAGCCAAACTTCCGCATAAGCACATTGTGCACAATCCTTGAAGATCCCTATTAATCCTTATATTTATTTATTGAACACAGGGTTTAATATATAAAATAAATACCTCAAATCTGGAACGATTATGTAGACGACGAGAGTCAGTATCAATCCTCCGATACTCAAGATCAGCAGTAAAGGTGATGATATAATGCTTAAAGAATTGAATTCATCTGCTGGAATGCATGCTACAATATAGCGCATTTTTATTTCGTATGTATCAGATTTGTTATATACAATTGTCTTTGAATCTCCTATGCAGTATCTAGTAATGTATCGAATCGTCTTAATTGTGTTTGATAGATTTTCTCTGATCTTGTTTATGATTACTCACTTTCCAGATACCAAGAAGTAAATGTCGTCTTCTTTGAGAGAATCATCAAGTTCGATATGAAACATTCCGATATCGCACTGCAGTACACTCTTGTTTGTATTTTCATTTTGGCATTTGTAATCCACAATGATGGAATTGTTGGAACAGCATTCAGGATTTTCTTTTTTTGAATCAACGAAAGCATAATGCCACAGCGTAAATAATGCGAAGTGATGCAATTTCATATCTGAAAAATAGAATCACAAAATAATTATTGGGTAGCCTTCATTCCGTCATACGCGATCGACCATTTGACCGCGAAGCTATTTGCAGTCGCCCGCAATTTATTATGATATATATTTTCTAAATAAAATAATTGTTAAAATTTAAAAAAAAGCATAAGTAAAAGCTGATTCATGCCTAATTTGCATATTTATATATGTCTGGGAATGACTATAAAATCGAGAATTTTCACATGCTTACTGGCGGCGACCGTTCGCAAATAAAAAACGTTTCTACGAAACTGAAATTTTATTCCAACTTTTTTTGAACCACTTTAAAACGAATAATTTATGGATAAAATATTTAAAAAATGGCTTAACCTACTTTGTGTTAAAGAAAAATTACAGTTGAATAGCATAAACCAAAAAAATTGCGCTGCGCGGCTACATACTCGCCGTCGTTTTATTTAATATAATATTTATTCAAAATATGTATTTTTTTAATACGTATGTATGTATAAAGTAAAGTTTATAAAATTTATATTTAAAACCTCTTTGTTATGTATCTCTATTACTCTGCGAATATATTTTGAGTAGTCTTGTGCACAATGGTTGCAAGAAGACTGATTGTACTATTATCATATATTGAATAATATGCCGCGTGATAACACTATTAAAATATATACACACATACTCATGCAACTATCAGAAGAACGGTCAATATATCCGCGATATCAATATTTGCAACACTCATTTAATTATAACTGTTGAAATTTAATATGTAATCGACGTTTTACTATTAATTTTCAAGGTTCGAGGACTAAAATTATGAAATAAAAAATGACACCTTTTTGGGTTTGCTCTTGGAACTCTTTTTGTGTACTCTAAATGATGTGAGGTAGTAAAAAGGTAGTAAAAAATAAAATATAAATCAAGTTTGATTTAAAAAACACCTATCAACACATTTTCATTATTACTTATTTTAATTACATCGTCTAGTACAACTTATCTTTAGTTTGTTAAAGAAAAAATATGTTTTTCTATTTAAATATTAATGTTTAGTGAAGCATATTTCGTAGAGTATTTGGGTAAAAATATGTCTGAATGGTGTAAAACTGTACAAATAGTAAAAAGAATTTCGTGTATGCAACACCTACTTTTGTTTTCACTTCGCCAGCCAACCTTATCATTAAAAAGGGCGTGGTCGTTTCTCTGTTACATAGCATATTTACTGGGAACTGTTAGATTTTTCTGAGATAAAGCAAATGTATTCCTGTTATGTTGACCTGTTGCGCATATACAAACAAACAAAAATATTGAACATGTTAAATTGAATTTTAATTTGATTGGTGGGATATTTCGCATAGGATGGGCCGATATTTCGGCTCTCTTGGACCAAAAGGAATAATATTATTCTACTTTGCTCTCCTACCCTGATAAAACTACTTAACTTAATCACCTACAATGAGCATTTTATGCTACGCTTTTGCTTTCAAGCAATATGAGCACCAAAGATGGATTTCAAAAAAATAAAAATATTTTCGATATTTCGGTAATACCGGTAGTACTAAAGGTAAAATTTAATATCGGTAACGGTACTGGGGCAAAATTTAGGTATTAGGTATTGTAATTCCTATTCTGAAGTACAGACCAAAAAACACCTGCTGGCTGCAATTAGTCTCTCACCAATATCCCAGATAAACTTTGTTGTAGGGCCTGGAACACCTCCACAACTGCCATATTGGAGCGGTTTATGATGTACATATCATCTGCATATGCATGTAATTGCACCGACTTTGTGTAATTGGTTCGCTTTGTCTTTCGGGCAATTTTATTATTATGCGACACGTTTTGGAAAAATCGTGACAGATGTCAGAACTAAAATATAGATGCACGTGTCCCAATCCATGCCCATTGTATATAACAAGCTATATAGTATATATACAATACTATGTAATTTTTTATATAAAATAAAAAAAAAAATAAGATACACTGCATATATAAAAAAAAACATTCACCAAATTATATGTTGTATTTACTGTTTTTTTTTTTACTGAATTAAGTTAATACGTTATTATTGCAATTCGTCTCACCTACATTTTCTTTATTTGATTATATAATTGCCGTATTGTGATATTATTGTGTATTATGATCGTATATACAAAATAGTTCAAGGATGAAATACGCCCCCTTGAATTTACAGATCATGTTAACGATTTATTATTTGCATATTGCAGCTGGATATTTTATTCAATTATAAGTTTTATAGGACGAAACTCGAGTATTGTAATGTATTTATAGATATTTGAACGCTTTAAACAATTTATGGGCGAATCGCGCTCTGTACGATACGCTAGTTCGTAGCATCCTTGAATATGGCCCAATTGTCTGGAATTCCAGTGAAGCGGAGTACTCTTTTTTGTTGGAGAGAATTCGAACATAATATCTCAAGAGTGAGTACTGGTTGTATTTGTATTCTAATACCTTTTTACTAGAAGCGTTGAAGTTCATTGTATTATAGACGTAGCGTCTATTTAATGAAATATTTTTTAAAGTGACTTGCAACTGCTAGATTTAGTCAGTGGCGTAGCTAGAAATTTTGCGCCCTCGTGGATAAATTACGCAAGGCGTGACTTTTTTAATATACGATAAAATGATTTTTACTACATGTTAGTACATATTCACATAATAGAGTAAATTAGAAATAAGATCACCGATTTTAAAATCTTCTCTTTCTCGCTTTCAGATTTGCTTGATAACCAATAAGTTTTTTACTACATTTTCGATGCTTGTTTGTTTTCAATGGCCAGAAATTCAAGTTGTTATTAAGTTCATATTAGCGCCTATCAGTTAATTTATATTTTCACTAAAAGAAATATATATCTACTAGTGAAAATGTATTTGAACTTAACCAGTGAAAATATAACTTTACTAAACAACATACATTCACTGTAACATTTATACATCGCATATAAATAAATAATGATAAATATGTAAATGTGTATATTCCTACATATGGAAAAGTTGAAATCATATAATTTTACGAACACCCGCCAGATAAATTTTATTTTCACGTAAAAATATATATCTACCGATGAAAATGTTTTTTTGAATAGATTCGAGACGGCTTTTTTTTAGATTTTTAAGAGGGATATTCCGATAAGTTATTTCAGATTTTTCCGGAGGGGGGGGGGAATGGTAGAAGTTCACCAGTCAGTGGTCGTTTGTTTTTATTATATATATTTTGATTTTATTTCGATTAATAATATTCATTAAATGACATTCATTTTTCTGGCCAAATTCAAGGGGGGGGGGAAAGGCAAATGCTTCCACCTACCACTATCCAATGTCGTCCCTGTGCACAATCTTCGATACGTGATCAAGGTTTGCGAAAAACAAGTTACTATATATGGAGGTATTCTCACAGAGTACTTTTAAGCGATTATAATCGACATATTCGACACATAAATCACGTATTTATGGTTAGTAATACTACAATGACGGATTGATATGTTTGTTTTCTTTGTGGTTAATCCGCTGATAGTTTAGTGGTCTGATAGGATGTTACTAATAAGGCATTTACGCATTTTAGACTTACGATGTTTTTCCTGTCCTCCTTTAGTTTCAATATTTTATTGTAAATTTTAGTAGCAGGTCATTAAACTCAAAAATGTTTCAAATTTATTTATAATATATTTTATAATGTACAATTCTTATCTTTATGATTATTTATATACCTCTTAAGAATTTAGAGATTTATAGTATTTGTAAAATACGATGTATATATTTATAAAAAAAATTAGTTCGACTTATGGTTGGTTCTCATTTTCCAGAATTTCTTCTTCTTCTAATTCTTCGTTATTTGAAACGCACGGAATGCGTAGACCCAACTTCGCTAGGCCTCTACGAGCTCTTTTTCTGAATACTACTAATATTAAAAAGTATATCACTCCTGATAAGCTGTTCAATATGCCGATGATAATCCTTTAAATCAAATAATCATTATACAATAACATAACGAATGTTAACATGTTGAAATGCGATCAAAACTCACCTTGCTACATATAGGCCGTCAAAAAGGGAACTTGATAATTCGAAAATCCAAAAAAATCCATTGATTATTAAGAGTTTGGCGTATAAGCATAATCTAAATTATAAATATAATTACATAATTGTTGTTAGCGGATTAGAAAAAATATTAATTTGAATATTCGCCTGTATTTCATGTTCTTGAGTTTGGTCACGTTGTTATAGCTAGTCTTATACCACAACGCTTTAAAAGCCATACCAAATAGTACGAAGTTTCCAATCAGAATTATAGTAATTGGTCCATAAAAGTATGCCCAACTTTCAAAAGCTCCTGTAAAATAGTTTTTTATTATGTAATTGAGTTTATAAGATGTACGGAGGTTGTTCGATGAGTAATGCTGTTTTTAATATTCCCATTATATAATAAAAAATAGCTCATTCATGCAAACACCACACTTTCTATGATTAATTTCCAATGTTCGACATCTTTCTGATTATGATTTTCTAAAAGTTTTTTTGGGCGTTTAGCCGGGCGTTATCGTGGTGGCATACCATAACACATACTATGTTTACAAGCTTCTTTCATAAGAGAGATTGTTGTAATTGTTCATTCACATTACCCTTTTTTTTGGCGCCAGTCGACCACACGCTGGAGCTCGCAGTAAACAGTGTGGAAGAGTGATGGACCTCTTTTGAACTTGAATTCCCAAGCTCTTGAGAGGAAGTAAACTCTGTGAGTACCCAACCGAGGTAGCGTCCTGTGGACTACCAACGACGAGCAAAGCATTGATACTTTTAGCGATTTGCTATTTGTTTTTCGTTTTAATATTATCGTTTAATTCATGTGCTCTTTATTTTTAACAAAGCGTAGAGGTCGAATTATTGAACTGATTTAAATAAATTATTTGCGTCTTGAAACAACAAATACAAATAACTCATAACTTCTCAAATATTTGCGATGCACACCTGTTTTTGAGATAAGCATTAAACGATAATTAAAGAATTTTCCATGAACGAATTCTATGAATTTCTGTCATAGTAGACATAGCCGATTAAAATTCTATTCACAAATGTTTTACGAAGGCATAAAAGCATTTCTTGTTGTTGGGAATAAGCGTCTCATTGTCTCACATTTCGAAACAAAATAAAGGCGCATTGGTTTCAGAGTTCGGGTATATTGAAAGAAAAACGACTATCTGTGTTGCTCAAGTATACAATTGTTTCAAATTTCATTTGAGATGGTATAAACGAATATTTGACGAATATTCGTCTAGTTTAAAATCGGGCAAATAATTATAATAATCGAATATTTAATTGAGATACTTTTCTCGAGCGCGTGTTGTGAAGGTGATGCTCTAACAAAAGGCAGAGCGTAATTCTTTATTATTATTATTGTAAGTATGGAGTTTGATTATTATTGTAAATATGGAGCGAAGTAGTAGTCCTAGCGTCGAAACATAGAGTAATCTAGTATTTTGTGCCGCGTTATTTACATCGTCGTGCGAGTAAGCTGTACCCCCATCCTGTACGTTCGGAGGGATCGTAAGAATACGGACGTACTTCTCGACGGTTGCTAGGTCAGCGAACACTGATCGCGCGACTACAGACGCGCGTTTGCCGTGTCTCTTTATATGTATGAGTCGCTACAATACGTTTATCAAGGATTTAAATTGATTAACCTGTTGACATTATTTTCATCAACTAGTTCATAAATAAACTTGCTTTCAACTTAATTTAAAATTCACACAGTATCCAGTAACGAATATGATGAGAGATTACTATTACAATATTGATCCAATCGAACGATCTACATGCATAGTTACGTAACTTACCATAAAACAAACAGCCGCTCTCTCCCATTTCAGACTTGATATGATTTTTTCCTATGAAGTTAGCGAAGATAGTGATCAATAGTAATAGTAAAGGCATTGCCCAACCATACAAACTGTAATATAAAAACTTGCGCTTGTCTGTTTTGTTGCTGTTTTTTAATCTAGGAAAGAGTTTTAAATTTATATTACGTTATATAACATACGTATATACTGAGATTTGTTGGTTCGTTGCTTACGTTGCAGTCCTCATCATATCGATCGAGATTACGTTTATCCAAAAGAATGCCGCGAGTAACCAGTAATATGTACCGAAACCTAAAATATAAATATTATATTAAAACCCATTATAAGATAGCTGTTTTGCTTTTGAAACATACCTATTATGTAACACGCTACACCTTCTGTTCTAAACCTTGTTATAACTTGGGCCAATAGGTGCAAATATCCGAGAGCGAAACTTCCGCATAAGCATACTGTACTCAATCCTTGAACATCTCTGATGATCGTCAGATATATTAGTTAAATACGCGGAAAAGCATTTATTTTATCAATTGATTTATTAACCTTAAATCCGGAACGATTATATAGATAATGAGAGTCAGCACCAATGCAGTGATAGACATGATCAAAAATATAGATATAACTATGGATCTAATTTTGTTGCTGTTGTGATTCGAAAAACAGACTATAACGACGCGACGAATTGTGTTGTGTGTTTCGTTATCCTTTTGAACTTTGTTTCCGAAACAGAAACTGTAAATACATAGAATCTTATTAATGTTGTATAGACGCCATTTAATATTGTTTATGATTACACAAACCTTCCTGAACCCATATGGTAAAAGTCCTCTTCTTCTAACAAAGATTCTAATTTAAATTCTAACATTTCCGTCGAGCACTGCAGCACACTTTCGTTTTGGGTCGGTACTTTTTCATCTTCACATACGAAACCGACCATGGTGTTATTGTTGGGACAGCATTCATGCATTTCTATTTGCGAATTCACCAAAGCAAAACGCCACAGTGCGAATAATGCGAAGTGACGTAATTTCATACCTGAAAAAAACATAAAAATTAGGCAGGATCTAAATAAAAAACACTACAAAAACGGGATGGTAAAGCATTCTAGCTTTACCCTCGCTTCTTTTAAAAATCATTATGTATGTTCTACTTTGATAGAAGGGTCACTTACTTAGAAAATACTAGAATATTTTAGCGGAAAATCGAAGTAAGTGATTTTGGCAGGACTTCAAATTAATTTACACCAATAAAAATGTGTGCATAGCTCTACAGCTCTACACAAATGATAGAGTAAAATTGCAGGTTCCGGACTATATGGATGTACTGAAACTTTAAACGTATCCGTAGAAACGTGTGATCTGGCATTGATATTATGGAATACGATGCTCTTTCTATTGGTTAATTCTAGTTTTTTACTTTCGATTGCTTCAGTTTAATCAATTGTGAGCAGTACTCAGTGGAATCGATGGTTCGGTGGCAGCAGCACATTGTACACTATAAACTTTACGATGACCTGTGATTCACCTCGCTCTGACCATGATTTTTATCGACTAACGTTTTTGTTTTTTTCGCTTAAGTAATGCTGCACTTAATTATCGAGTTTATTGTGACCATTAGAGTGGTTAAAACCATCTTCGACAATTTTTTGAAATTCTAATATTTTTGATCTCCATTTAAAGCATGTATATTTTCTAACATCTGGCACGGACCCATCCTTTCTTATGCAGCAGTTATATAACATTAAAAAATATATCTAAAAATTTAATTTTTAACAAAAAAGGCTTCTCGAAAAATCAATAAATTTCTCGAGAAAAGTAAATTCTCAATTTGCCATTTTTTCAATAATTAAAAAAAATATTCTCGTTAAGAAACACTAAACATATGTATAGTACATCCAAGATGTCAATTGGTCTTATTTTGATAATACTAAAATGGACATTAATCGAGATTATGAGCAGTGCGTAAAGTAACATATTTTTAAAATATTTATTTGATTTAAAATAACTAGTTTTAACACTTTACAAATATGATTAGAAAATGCATATGTCTGGTATACGACTCTTAATATATTAAAAATAATTAGCATACTAATCACGTATTATTATTATAACTATATTTAAAACTCACTGAATACTTATGCTTCTTTATTATTTCGTAAATATAATAGGAGTAGTGTTGTGCACAATGTTAGTAAGTCGACTGATTGTATTTTTTTTAGTATATCGCATATTATATATAATATGTTACAATACATGTTATTATTAATTGGCACGCACATTCATGTAAACTTGCGGGTAATATTAACAAGATAAGATGTGGTACAGTCTATAGAATAGACAGTATAGATATAGACTATTTGCGCAATGATAGTAATTTGCGACTCTAATTTAACTCAAAATTTTGTCAACGATCAAAGATCTGTTACTGTTAGCGCGATTTGTGTGAAAGTATGGAAAAGATAAGTAATTGAGTTGGCGACGCAGGTCTGGGATCGGGACCTCGACCTTTGTGGAATCTGTTCCATTACGTACGATTAATTAAATAAAAACATGTTTTAAGTAGCGTTCATGTATTTTTTTTGGGAAATTTGACGGACGGAGAATATAGTGGGTTTTTCGGTCGAGTTCGGTTGTGCCTGCTCTAAAATCTCTCGGAAGTTGTCCGAGGTTACTGAGAACGGGAGTTAAAGTGCGGGTAATTCAGTCGACTTGGCCAGCTTCGAGCGCTTCCGAACATTGTCGGCATATTTTCCGAGTCAAAGGGACCGAAGTCGGAGCTGCTTTTTCGAGCGCGAGCGGTGAGATATTTCCCCTTTCGCTCTCTCGCGTGTTAAGTGACGAGAGTGATAGAGATAATGATATGGTGCTACGCAAACTGAGATAGAACGAGTAACTCGTTTCAATTTCAGTATGCGCGTAGTCGTTCTATGGTTAAAACTCATGACGAGCGATGCATCGTGGTCACATGGTCAAGTTATAATACCGCATGCTACAGTGGGACGCATGTTAACATGCTTTATGAAACTCGATCTTAAACAGCCTCTTACTGACACCTTTGAATATTTTAGGGCACCAAAGGGGATTAATTATATTTTTGATAGTATATTAATCTTACAGATGTCGATATTATATTTTTTTCATATAAAATTAAATAATTAAAATATAATTAGTGGTACTTGATTTTGCCAAAAAAATCGTTTTTAATATCCTTATGGGTTTTTCTAGATCTGTTTATATAAATGACACACCATAACGAATTCGTGTTTAGAATCGATGGTGACCAATTCTAGGATAGTCACAGATGTGGTGTATTCTGAAGTATCATTTTTATGCCATATGGCATTTCGCAAAAGCCGACAAAGATTTTGCGTAAATTGAATATTTACGACCGAAAAGTTTTCATTTATTTTGCATTGGTGAGTGCCCACATAAACTTTTATAATTATCAGAGGCGTAATTATAATAATATTACGATTTAAAAATTGCGATTATTTGGCACTTTTTTCGATCGCCTGCAAATGTGCCGGCTGTACGTGACAGGAGCCTCCGTCCGAACGACATGCACGCCGCGAAGCGCGCGGGCATATGAAATCTGCGACAGTGTAGGCGCTTACTCGAAGTCGTAGATGTCGGCCGACTTCAGTTGTAGCTTCGGTTCGGATAACTTCCAGAGAGTGTAGTGGAAGCGTAATATACACAAAAATCTATCTGATTCTTGCAGCTTTTGTTAGACATAAAAATAATAATTAAATCAATTTTGATGTAAAAAACACATTTTATTTAATCGTATAGCTAGTACAATATATTTTTAGTTGGTAACAGAAAAAAACAAAATTTTTAAATAAAGATTTTATTTAGATTTATAGTATTACATTAAATGACGTGCATTTTTTGGCCAAATTCAAGATGGGAGAGGGGCACATGCTCCCACATACCTTTATATAATAACATCTCTGTGCCCAACCTTCGATACGTGATCAAGTTACTAAAAAAAATTAATTAAAATACGATGTAATATGCTTATAAAAAAAAATTAGTCCGACTCATGTTTGGTTATTATCTTCCAGAATGTCTTCTTCTTCTAATTCTTCGTTATTTGAAACACACGGAATGCGTAGACCTAACTTTACTAGGCCTCTGCGAGCTCTTTTTCTGAACACTACTAATAATAAAAAGTAGATCACTCCTGATAAACTGTTAAATATGCCGCTGATAATCCTTTAAATCAAATAATCATTATACAATAATACAACGAATGTTTACATGTTGAAATGCGGTCAAAACTCACTTTGCTACATATAGTTCGTCAAAAAAATAACTTAATAGTTCGAAAATCCAAAAAATTCCATAGATTATCAATAGTTTGGCGTATAAGTAGAATCTAAATTATGAATTATTAAATTACATAATTTTTGTTAGCGGATTATAAAATATTTTTATTTAAATATTCACCTGTATTTCATGCTCTTGAGTTTGGTCACGTTGTTATAGCTGGGCTTATACCACAACCCTTTAGAAGCCACACCAAATAGTATGAGGTTCGCAATCAAAATTATAGCAACTGGTCCATAGAAGTAATACCAAATTTCAATATATTCTGTAAAATATTTTTTATTATGTAGTTGAGTTTAGAAAATGCACTGAGGTTGTTCGATGAGTAATGCTGTTTATAATATTTCCATTATATGATATAATAAAAAATCATTCATACAAACACCACACTTGTTCTATAATAACTATTCTAATTCTTCCTGGTTTTGATTTTCAAAAAGTTGGATGCACAATGTTTACTGTATTTTTTTCACCGTTGTTTTTGTGGTGTGAAACCGCGCGTTATCGTGGTTGGTGTACCTTAACACATTATGTTTACAAGCTTCTTTCATAAGAGAGATTGTTGTAATTGTACATTCATATTCTTCCTTTTTCCATTAAAATAAATACTTTTAGCGATTCGGTATCTGTTTTGTTTTTCATTTTAATAATACCGTTTAATTTATGTGCTCTTTATTTTTAATGAAGTGTACAGGTTGTAATGATGAACCCTTTTTATCGTAGGTTTTACCAAAGGTGTACTTTCGCTAATGACTAATCCTACGAAATCATATTAAATGTCGGCAAAACGACCGTTTCAATTCTCCATGTTTTCATTTCACGATATGAAAAAATATCGAATCTTTGCGTCTTGTAACAATAAATTTAAAACTCATAACTTCACAAAAATTTGCGACGCACACCTATTTTTGAGATAAGCGTTAAACGATAATAAAAGGCGGGCTTCTGTAACATTTTATTTTTTTCAACGAACGAATTCTCTGAATATCGGTCATAGTAGATACCGCCGATTAACATTCTATTCACAAATGTTTTTCGAACGCGTAAAAGCATATTTTTGTTGGGAATAAGTGTCTCATTTCGAAACAAAATAAAGGCGCATGGATTTTAGAGCGGTATTTGTGACTCGGGTATTGAGAGAAAATCTGTATACAAACTGTGTTGCTCAAGTATACAGATTGTTTCATTCTAAGATACTTTTCTCGAATTCGTGTCGTGAAGGTGATGCTCAAACAGGAGGCAAAACGTAAGTTTTGATTATTATCATTGTAAGTATGGAGTTTGATTATTATTGTAAATATAAAGCGAAGTAGTAGTCCTAGCGTCGAAACAATAAGGCATTTAGTATATCTAGTCCGGATCGTCGTTTGAGTAAGCTGTAATACGTTTATCAAGGATTTAATTTCACTAACCCGTTGACTTTATTTTCATTAACCACTTCATAAATGAACTGCTGCTTTCAGCTTAATTTAAAATGCATACAGTATCCAGTAAGGACTATGTTCAGGAATTACGTTTACAATATTAATCCAATCGAACGATATACATGCATATTTACGTAACTTACCATAAAACCAACAGCTATTGTCTCCAATTTTAGGCTTAATATGATATCCATCTATGAAGGTAGCGGAGATAGTGATCAATAGTAATATCAATGGTATTCCCCAACCGTACACACTGTAATATAAAAACGTGCGCTTATCTGTTTTATTGCCAATTTTAAATCTAGAAAAGAGTTTTAAATTTATATTATGTTTATGACATATACATCTGAGATTTGTTGGTACGTTGCTTACGTTACAGTCCTCATTATATCGATCGAGATTACGTTCATCCAAAAGAATGCCGCAATTATCCAGTAGTACATACCGAAACCTAAAACAATAATAATTTACTAAAACACATTTTAAGATTTCTGTTTAGCTTTTGAAACATACCTAATATGTAACACATTACACCTTCTGTTTTATAGCTTGTTACATTTTGTGCCAATAGGTGCAAATATCCGAGAGCGAAACTTCCGCATAAGCATGCTGTACTCAATCCTTGAATATCTCTGATGATCATCAAATTTATTAATTAAATACGCGAAAAAGCGTGTAGTGTTTTATTGATTGATTAAACCTTAAATCCGGAACGATAATATGGACGATGAGAGTCAGAATCAATCCAATGATAGACATGAGCAAAAATGAAGGTAATACTATGGATCCAAATTTGCTCATCGAACTGCTGTTGTACTCCGGAATACAAACTATAACGACGCGCTTTGTTTTTGTGTTTTGTGTTTCAGTTTCATTATGCTTTTGAACATTGTTTCCGAAGCAAAAACTGGAAATACATAAAATCTTATTAATATTGTATAGACGCCATATAATCTTGTTTATAATTACACACACCTTTCAAAATCCTGATTGTCGAAGTTCACTTCTTCTAACAAAGATTCTAAATCGAATTCAAACATTTCTGTCGAGCACTGCAGCACACTTTCGTTTTGGGTCGGTACTTTTTCATCTTCACATACGAAACCGACCATGGTGTTATTGTTGGGACAGCATTCATGCATTTCAAATTGTGAATCCACCAAAGCATAATGCCACAGTGCGAATAATGCGAAGTGACGTAATTTCATTTCTGAAAAATTCATGAGAATTAGGCAGTAACCAAATCAAAAACGTTACAAAAACGGGATGGTAAAGCATTTTAGTCAAACATATGTACGTGTATTTTATAATTGAAAATATAAAGTAGAACAATGTTTTTTTTAATGGTTGTACTCTAAAGAACTTTTATAAAAAACACTATTGGCGTTCAAATGTAAATGTATTTCAGTAATGACAACTGGGCCAGTTAGAAGGGCTTAGTCCTCTTTAACCGTTTTTTCAAGTTGTCCATATTGAGGAGCTTGCTGCTTCGATATTGACGTGCTGTTAGAGCTTCGTTTTATGTTTAGCAGCAGAACGTTTTATAGCACTGGCGACGTCTTCGACACATGTCTCGCGAACATACCACGGACTTTCAATGTTTCCTAACACACCAGAGCTGTATGCCGTGGACGCGTTGACCCTAACTGTTTAAGGACTTGATTGTATATCTTGATTTTGTTATATAATGGTAGTTTAAGTTTCTTCCCATAAGCCAAATATAGCTTTCCGTATTTTATTTCATGTTATTATTTTTCATTTTTTATATTTTCCTTTCACCGCAGTGTTCATGATCATACGAGGTATTTAGCTGTATTTCAAAATGGAATAGTGTTGCCGCTTATGAAAATTTACAATTGATTAGTTACATATTTATTAGTGAAGTTGCTATGTACCGATTTTAGTTAATTCAACTTTATTTTCCATTTTTGCTACAATTGGTGATCCTATCAGTGACTTTTTGAAGTTTATATAGTGCTGTTTAGTTTTTTAATTAAGCCTTTATGTCATACTTTATCAAAAGCTTGAGCAACATCTTCAACAGAAAATAGCCGAACAAAAATATTTTTCTTTCAGCGCTTTTTCTATTAAATCAGTGATGCAATGCACCTGACCGATTGTAGAATGTGTATTTCAAAACCCAAACTGATGGTCAGAAATTGATTTTTTCTCGTCTATTATGGGTTTTCTTTTCAACGGGAGTTTTTCAATACTTTATGTATTATTGGTAGCAATGATATAGTTATGTATTGTACGATTTTACTTCGTATAATGGTTTTCCTGGTTTCGGAATTCTTATTACTTTTGGTATTTTCCAGGCACTGGCACATGTCTTAATCTAAACATAGTGTTAATTAAATATAACACAAGGAACAATATACATATATTGCTGAAACTATCATTAATTTCCAATGGTGCCACAGTTTTGACAATAAAATATTTCGTTAATTAGTAATGATTTATCTGTTTTTATTGGCGTCTAGTTAATTTTGACTGAAATAATATTTTAACGTGATCCTGATGGGATTAATTAGATATTTGAATCAGGATTGTTGCTGTTCTTTAATTCTTTATATAGCACATAACTTTTCTAAATATATAATAATTTAGCAATGAAAAATGTAATGGTTATTATTATTAGAGATTATGCGTTCATTTTTATTTCATTTATATTAATATGTGAAAATAAAACTGATCGAATCACTGGACTTATTTTGATAATACTAAAATGGACATTTATCGAGATTATGAGCAGTGCGTCACTAAAACATCCAAATTATGAAGTCATGGCTTCTTAGGTGAACAATATTAGTATAACTTTTGCGTTTGAAGTAACACATATCTTTCAAATATTTTTTTGATTTAAAATAACTAGTTTTATCACTTTACATATATGCATAGAAAATGCATATGTCTGGTATACGACTCTCAATATAATAAAACTAATTAACATACTAATCACGTTTTATTATTATAACTATATTTAAAACTTACTGAATATTACTTATGTTTTTTTATTATTTCGTAAATATAATAGGAGTAGTGTTGTGTACAATGTTTGCAAGTCGACTGATTGTGTTTTTTTTATGATATCGTATGTTATACAATTATTGTTATTATTAATTGACACGAATATTAACGCGAACTCGCGGGTAATTTAATTTTTAAGATGAGATGTGGTACAGTATATAGCAGTGATCTCTAACCTTTTTATCGCTGCGTACCAGTCAACGTTTGATTTTATTTTACCGCGGTCCGCTGAGGTGGGACGTTGATTTTTTATATTTTAGTTTGTTTTAATTTAATAATCTTATATTATATATAATTGTTCTAAGCCAGTTCCCGACGCGCATATTTTAAAATAAAACATTCTCCATATTATTTTCTACTCTGTGAATTGTATCTTTGTATGAAAGGTGTATATAATAATACACATAAACAAAGGAAATATATTTAATTATAATTTATTAAAATAAAAATAGAGTTGGCACGGTTCGAGCCTTCGCTAATGTATTATTTTGTTGTCGACCAATGAAAAATAAGCATTCAAATATAAAACAAGATGGCCGACATCAACGTGACAACAGTTTTAAATAATTATTATTTATTAATAAAATTTTGCTACGCGACAATGATTTTCATTTGTTCGATTTGACTGAATAGAAATAAACGGATTGCAAATTAACTAGGTATGTTATAACTATGAAAATTAAATATAATCATAATTTGTGTAAGGCTTAAAAAATTACATAAATTAACCCTTTGCACTCGTATTTTTTTTTTGGTTGGGGTACTGCCAGCTCGTATTTAATTTCAAGTTTTTTTTTTAAGTTCAATTTTTGAAAGTAAAAATGAAATAAAACATGTTTTGATTAATCTTTTTACAAATTAAAATTAGCACAGCGAAAGATTGATAGTTAGTCAGTATTTTAGTTAAAAAACAATAAATTAAATATTAAAAATATATTATAATTTAAATACTTTAATCGGAAAATAACTTTTTTTATTGCAATTTTTTAAATAATTTGTAAAACGTTAACCATTAAACTTAGAAAAAAATAATTTATTGAAATGTGTTCACGAAGAATTGTACTTACTATTCACAAAAAAAAAATGACATAGTATTAGGTATACATAGTATAGGAAGGTAAATGTAATGATGTTTTTAGATGATTTTTCGTCCATCGCAATCAAATGCGCGGTAAAACAAATAAATGAATTATTTAAAAAAAACAGCTGAGTGATGTAGCGGCAGGGGTTTATAACCATTAGGAAATTTGTAAATAGCTAGATGTCATATGAATTCTGAATAATTAAAATATTGGACTGTTTGTATTTTTTTGCACCTATCGTTTATTATCTTGCGCAATGCGCTTATTATCTTGCGCATCGCGCTCGTTCTATAGCGCTCATAACATCGATCAACAATTTGCGTTCATACAAAAAAATAATGGTTACAATATAATTTAATCAAGATTAAAATTACAAAGAGCACAAGTTTTCTACTTGTTGTTTTTTTTTTAGTAAAACCTTACTTTTTAGTTTTTTTAATTGTTGTTTTTTCTTGGTAAATAGTTAATATATTCCCATTAACATGTTTTAGACTTTATAGCAAATCAGATTACAATAAACGTATTATAAAAAATCAAAAAATATACTGTTAGTTAAATAAAACATATAATAACATATAATACATTTTTTAAAACATAGATAATACGAAAAATTGTTATGCACCTTACAATAAATAAAACACAAACAATATGCACATCAGTACATATGTTTTAAGCAAAAGGATACATTTTGACGATTTAATCAATGATTTTTAAAAGAAAATTTAACACTTTTGACGCTAAGTTGCCGATAATGAGATTTCGAATAAAGTGAAGCGAAGGTCCATATATAAAGGAGAATGTAGATTAGTAAATATGGTTCTAGGACACTAACCGCCTGGAAATATATTTCTTGGACAATAACCCCCCGTCAAAACCCCCCTGGACATTGACCCCTCGTGCAAATAACCCCCTGACAATTAACCCCCGCCACGTATAAAGATAAGTATTTTATATAAGTTGTTAGTATTTATACTAAATGGTCATTATTTTATTAATATAATGTTTAATACAAATAATCAGTATCAATACTAATTATTTGCACAGGGGATTATTTGTACAGGGGGGGGGTTAATGTCCAGGGGAGTTTTGATGGGGGATATATGTCCAGGGGGTATTTGTCCTGCGTTTACGTGCACTTAGGATAGGAATATTTAAAATACGAAAAAGAATGCCAATTTAAATTAGATATTTTTTTAATATATTCACTGTCTATGGCAGAGGTCAGATTACGGCCAAATCCAGCCCTCTGCTTATTTTAATCCGGCCTGCAAGTAATTGTTAGATTTGACATTTAAAAAAATCAAAGTATGTGCTATAATAGAGCGGCCAACCGTCGAGTTAAGGAGCTAGCTAGGTATCACCTTATAAGGTGCTCCTATGCTTTGGATTTCACTGTGACGTTATGCAGTTTAAATTTGACAGCATCTTCAGTGCCCACGTAACGCCTTTTGCAATAGATTTGTTCGTCTATTGCAAAAGGTTTTTCGGCGAGAACAGTTGCTAAAAGATAAGCACATTGTGTGTAACATCAATAGACAACTAAATAGCAGTTTTTTTAACTCAATTCGGTGAATTTAAATTATTTTCGACTCTTAACACCATTGCTAAATTCAGGCTTTCGCATGGCTCTTTAAGTCAAAATATTACATGTAGCCTTTGCCAAATAGTTAATATTTTTTATAAGTAAAGGGCTATGTATAAATAGTAGCAGTATTTATCCATTTTTAAAGGCTTCTGCAAACAGTAAGTTACTAAGTAAGTTACTGGTTTGCACTAAATTATTTATTCAAGCAGTCAATGCTATGTTTAAGTGACTGAAAAATTAGTTTTGACGAATAGTTTGCATGGAACTACTACAAATGAAAATATTATTTATAAAGTTTAAAAACGTTAACAAAGTACATTTTAAAGTGAATTTCGAATAAAATCCGTAACATCTGATGGTGGTAAATTTAAAAACAGAACAAGAATAAGCTTTTTTAGAAAAAAATATGATTTTTGTAAAAATGCACTATTCACCAACAGGTACTATAGAAAACATTTAAATTTATTGTGTATTATTAAAGCAATTATATTAACCGTAAACTTTATTAACTATCGTGAACTTAACCATCATCAGTTCTGTGACTATTTTTTTATCATAATATAAGCCGTATATTTCGACTTTCTCTACCATACAGTAGTCCAATGGCCCAGTCATGGTATAGGTTGACTAAGATTTTTTAAATCATAGGAGCGATTAAAATTTTTTTTCAACGAAAAACCCTACCCTCGGCTATTATTATCTAATATTAAATATATTTGAGAATTAGCCTTTGCTGCAGATATCATGAGATTTCTTAACAGATTGAACTTAGAGCTAAAAACAAAAACAGTGCTTATATTTAAAATTTACACTACATTTGAATATTTGAAAGAAATGATAAAGCTCATTTTAATTTTGCTTCCTGGCCCGCTAAGCTTAAAATATTTACAATCTGGTCCTTCACAAAAAAGGTTTGCCGACCCCTGGTCTATGGTGTTACACGAGCAAAATAACCTTGTCTATATTCTTCAGTTATATGTTTTACAGAGAGACATTGAAAGCGCGTCATGGCGATTTTACAACTTTATATTTAGATTGTCTTGTATAACCGGAATGTCGTAGTCCTTAAGGCGTTGAACTGACATCCTAGAGACTATCGGTTCATGTCCCCGCAGAAAACTAAACATTTTAATATTAAGAATGCGCTATTATTAAAATTAAGTCCTAACTGCTAAGCGACATCTATTGATTGTAAGCTGTAATTATAGTTAACAATATATAATAGATATCACTAATTTACAAACTGTGTTTTAAATCTTATCCAATTAAACGTGTAAGTGTTGATTATGTTGTGCATAAACGACTTTTACCAATAGTTTTTCAATGACGCATATTTGAGTCATTGACCTTTAGAGTGTTAAATATGGATAAATTTATATAAGTACAATACAATCCTAAAACTCACTGAAAAAAATATGTTTTACAAGACTTTTAACCCTTTCACCGCGGATGACTTCTATAGGTGTCATAAAGAAAATCGCCAGTACTCATTGGACATTTAAAGGTGCCGTAAGCATTTGAGCCTAATAAAATGGCTTTTTAGTATAATTTAAGGCTGTAAATTAATTATTTGAACCATAATATTTTTAAAAATATGGCATTAATAGGTGCCCCCACATATTAACAAATTTCGAAATGGCGCTCAAAAATATCAGCTGTGGTGATAATATAAATGCAATCGGGGCCAGGCCCCACTCAATTTTTTTGTACATAAAAAAAAATAGGTGGGGCCGGTAAAGTTTTATTATATTTTGTGAAAATGATCAAATTTTATATATAGACAAATATTCTATAAGTTTTTCGTATGTATTTGCCCATTTGAGGCAGAAATGATAAATATTACATTGTTTTTTGTGGGGATCTGTTTTGGATTGGCAGGCGTTCTTACACCTAGAGCAAACCAGCGTAGTTTGGCCTCGTGGCTTTATTTTTAAATTTTTAAGTTTTGAATTTATTAAAACAGTTTTTAAAAATATAAATAAATTGATCATAAAAAATGATTACATTAAAAGATTATCCTATAACTTGAAACGTTAAATACTTGTAACAGATTTAAAATTGGTAAAAATAGTCTTAGCATAAACGCATACTATTACTTGTCACAGTAATAATATCACGGTTAATATCGAATTCATCGTCACGTCCTTAAAATTCAATATTATATCGTCATTCGTAATTATATGGATAATTTTTAAAATAAAATCAATATATGTATTTATAAATAATTAAAACACAGATTACTAATTCTGTTTTATATAATTTAGTAATTTACTAGCTCGAAAATAAATTAAATGTGTCGAGACCAATATTATCATTTAAGTTGAGTACCCAGGTCGATAGTTGTCAATCGCTCGTTTTATTAGTGCGAGCGAGTAAGCGAGCTCTGCTTGCATAACGGCATCTCGCTCTTTTTTCCGTCTTACAAATTTTATTTTTATTTCATAGCAGACACACAATATAAAGTAATAATTATGCACAATTAGAGCATATGATCCCGTTTCATCCCATATCATAAAAATATAGATGCCCTTTGAAGGAAAAAATCAGCTTTTGAACAAATAATTGACAACCTAAATCTGTCAGTCTAGCGCGATGCCGTCCTAACACCGCGCGCTTTGACCATGTTCCGATGAAAAATCTTACAATAAACTTACACTTGTAAATTTAAAATTATTGAGCTATTTGCATAAGTTAAAAATTCAATATTACTGAAATGTGTTTAGCAGAAGTCTTTTTAATATTAATAAATTTAAATTTTCAAAATTTGCTTGAACACAAAGCCAATAAATGCATTCAAAGTTTTGTCGACATATTGTCGACGTTCGAGTACAACGCTTGAAATACGATGTCGACACATAGTCGACTTACGAGCGCAAAGGGTTAAACTAGATAAACAATCATAAAACAACCTTCGTAATGAAATCTTCAAATTTTGAATTCCTGTCGACGGGCTCCGAGGCCAAAAAGTGAGTTTTTCCTTTTTACAATTTATAAAAATTGTCATTGCTTCTGATTTAATGCACATATACGTTAGATTTGACGAATTACAAATAACCAGGTACGTTTTATACGAACGTGTCACACCATAACGAATTCTTGTTTAGAATCGATGGTGACAAATTCTAGGATTGTCAGATGTGGTGTTCGTGTTCTGAAGTATCATTTTTATGCCTTATGGCATTTTGCAAAAGCCGACAAAGATTTTGCGTAAATTGAATATTTACGACCGAAAAGTTTTCATTTATATTCTATTGGTGAGTGCCCACACAAACTTTTATAATTATCGCTAGCGTAATTTTAATAATATGACAATTTAACAATTGCGATTATTTGGCACTTTTTTCGATCACGCGCAAATATGCTGGCTGTACGTGACAGGAGCCGCCGTCCGAACGTCATGAAGGCCGCGAAGCGCGCGGGCATATGGTATCTGCGACAGTGTGGGCGCTTACTCCAAGTCGTAGATCTCGGCCGACTTCAGTTGTAGCGTCGGTTCAGACAACTTCCAGAGAGTGAAGTGGAAGCATAATAAACACAGAAATCTACCTGATTATTGCAGCTTTTGTCAGAAAAATAAATAAAAATTAAATCAATTTCGATGTTAAAAACACATTTTAATTAATCGTATAGTTAGTACAATATATTTTTAGTTGGTAACAGAAAAAAATAAAATAATTAAATAAAGATTTTATTTAGATTCATAGTATTACATTAAATGACGTGCATTTTTTTGGCCAAATTCAAGATGGGGGAGGGGGCACATGCTCCCACCTACCTCCATATAATGACATACCTGTGCCAAACCTTCGATATGTGATTCAAGTTACTAAAAAAAATTTTAAAATACGATGTAATATGCTTATAAAAAAAATTAGTCCGACTCATGGTTGGTTATCATCTTCCAGAATTTCTTCTTCTTCTAATTCTTCGTTATTTGAAACACACGGAATGCGTAGACCTAACTTTACTAGGCCTCTGCGAGCTCTTTTTCTGAACACTACTAATAATAAAAAGTAGATCACTCCTGATAAGCTGTTCAATATGCCGCTGATAATCCTTTAAATCAAATAATTATTATACAATAATACAACGAATGTTTACATGTTGAAATGCGGTCAAAACTCACCTTGCTACATATAGCCCGTCAAAAAGGGAAATTAATAATTCGAAAATCCAAAAAATTCCATAGATTATCAAGAGTTTGGCGTATAAGTAGAATCTAAATTATGAATTATTAAATTACATAAATTTTGTTAGCGGATTAGAAAATATATTTATTTAAATATTCACTTGTATTTCATGTTCTTGAGTTTGGTCACGTTGTTATAGCTGGGCTTATACCACAACCCTTTAGAAGCCACACCAAATAGTACGAGGTTCGTAATCAAAATTATAGCAATTGGTGCATAGAAGTATGACCAAATTTCAATATATTCTGTAAAATATTTTTTTATTATGTAGTTGAGTTTAGAAAGTGCACTGAGGTTGTTCGATGAGTAATGCTGTTTATAATATTCCCATTATATGATATAATAAAAAATCAATCATGCAAACACCACACTTGTTCTATAATAACTATTCTAATTCTTTCTGGTTTTGATTTTCAAAAAGTTGGATGCACAATGTTTACTGTATATTTTTCATTGTTGTTTTTGTGGTGTGAGACCGGGTGTTATCGTGGTGGTGTACCATAACACATTATGTGTATAAGCTTCTTTCATAAGAGAGATTGTTGTAATTGTTCATTCATATTCTTCATTTTTCCATTAAAATATATACTGTTAGCGAATTGGTATTTGTTTTGTTTTTTGTTTTATTAATGCTGTTTAATTCATGTGCTCTTTATTTTTAATGAAGCGTACAGGTTGTAATGATGAACCCCTTTATCGTAGGTTGTACCGAAAATGCACTTTCGCTAATGACATATTAAATGTCGGCAAAACGACCGTTTTAATTCTCCATATCTTCATTTCACGATGTGAAAAAATATCTTTGCTTCTTGTTACAATGAATTAAATAACTCATAACTTCACAACAAGTTGAGACGCACACCTATTTTTGAGATAAGCGTTTAACGATAATAAAAGGCGGGCTTCTGTAACATTTTATTTTTTTCAACGAACGAATTCTCTGAATATCGGTCATAGTAGATACCGCCGATTAACATTCTATTCACAAATGTTTTTCGAACGCGTAAAAGCATTTTTTTGTTGGGAATAAGTGTCTCATTTCGGAACAAAATAAAGGCGCATGGATTTTAGAGCGGTATTTGTGACTCGGGTATTGAGAGAAAATCTGTATACAAACTGTGTTGCTCAAGTATACAGATTGTTTCATTCTAAGATAATTCTCTCGAATTCGTGTCGTGAAGGCGATGCTAAAACAGGAGGCAAAACGTAAGTTTTGATTATTATCATTGTAAATATGGAGTTTGATTATTATTGTAAATATAGAGCGAAGTAGTAGTCCTAGCGTCGAAACAATAAGGCATTTAGTATATCTAGTCCGGATCGTCGTGTGAGTAAGCTGTAATACGTTTATCAAGGATTTAATTTCACTAACCCGTTGACTTTATTTTCATTAACCACTTCATAAATGAACTGCTGCTTTCAGCTTAATTTAAAATGCATACAGTATCCAGTAAGGACTATGTTCAGGAATTACGTTTACAATATTAATCCAATCGAACGATATACATGCATATTTACGTAACTTACCATAAAACCAACAGCTATTGTCTCCAATTTTAGACTTAATGTGATATCCATCTATGAAGGTAGCGCAGACAGTGATCAATAGTAATATCAATGGTATTCCCCAACCGTACATACTGTAATATAAAAACTGGCGCTTATCTGTTTTATTGCCATTTTTAAGTCTAGAAAAGAGTTTTAAATTTATGTTATGTTTATGATATATACATCTGAGATTTGTTGGTACGTTGCTTACGTTACAGTCCTCATTATATCGATCGAGATTACGTTCATCCAAAAGAATGCCGCAATTATCCAGTAATACATACCGAAACCTAAAACAATAATAATTGATTAAAACACATTTTAAGATTTCTGTTTAGCTTTTGAAACATACCTAATATGTAACACATTACACCTTCTGTTTTATAGCTTGTTACACTTTGTGCCAATAGGTGCAAATATCCGAGAGCGAAACTTCCGCATAAACATGCTGTACTCAATCCTTGAATATCTCTGATGATCATCAGATTTATTAATTAAATACGCGAAAAAGCATGAAGTGTTTTATTAATTAATTAAACCTTAAATCCGGAACGATAATATGGACGATGAGAGTCAGAATCAATCCAATGATAGACATGAGCAAAAATGAAGGTATTACTATGGATCCAAATTTGCTCATCGAACTGCTGTTGTACTCCGGAATACAAACTATAACGACGCGCTTTGTTTTTGTGTTTTGGGTTTCAGTTTCGTTATGCTTTTGAACTTTGTTTCCGAAGCAAAAACTGGAAATACATAAAATCTTATTAATGTTTTATAGACGCCATATAATCTTGTTTATAATTACACACACCTTTCAAAATCCTGCTCATCGAAGTCCACTTCTTCTTTCACAGATTCTAAATCGAATTCAAACATTTCTGTCGAGCACTGCAGCACACTTTTGTTTTGGTTCGATACTTTTTCATCTTCACATACGAAACCGACCATGGTGTTATTGTTGGGACAGCATTCATGCATTTTTATTTGTGAATCCACCAAAGCATAATGCCACAGTGCGAATAATGCGAAGTGACGTAATTTCATTTCTGAAAAATTCATAAGAATTAGGCAGTAACCAAATCAAAAACGTTACAAAAACGGGATGGTAAAGCATTTTAGCTAAATATATGTACGTGTATTTTATAATTTAAAATATAAAGTAGAACTATGTTTTTTTTAATGGTTGTACTCTAAAGAACTTCTATATAAAACACTCCATTGGTGTATTTCAGTAATGACAACTGGACGAGTTCGAAGGGCTAGGTCCTCTTTAACCGTTTTTTCAAGTTGTCTACATTGAGGAGTTTGTTGCTTCGATATTGACGTGCTGTTAGAGCTTCGTTTTATATTTAGCAGCTAACGTTTTAGAGTTTTAGGACTTTATTGTATATCTTGATTATGTTGAATATTGGTAGGTTGACGTTTCTTCCCATAAGCCAATATAGCTTTCCGTATTTTATTTCAAGTTATTATTTTTAATTTTGTATATGTTCCTTTCACCGCAGTGTTAGGGTCATACCGAGGTATTTAGCTGTATTTCAAAATGGAATAGTGTTGCCGTTTACAACAATTTGGAATTGATTGCAATATTAGTTCATTCAAGTTTATTTTCCATTTTTGCTACAATTGGCGAGTTTTTCGGTAGTATTCGCAATCAGTTTTTCGGTAGTATTCGCTATTTTTTTCCCCACTGCCAAGATTACTGTATATTCGGGGAATGTTGCGTTGTGGCAAATAATATGTGTACAACAAATAGAGTAACGGCCCTAGGACACTTGCTTGTGGGACTCCAGTTCTTATTTCTTTTAATTCAGTATGTTCGTTATTTTGATTATTTCTGAATATTCTGTTAGAAATGTACGATTTAAGTAATTCTATATATTGCTTCGGTTGTATGCTATTTTGTTTTTTAATTATTCCTTTGTGCCATACTTTATCAAAAGCTTGAGCAACATCTACAAAAGAAAATAGCCGAACAAAAATATTTTTCTTTCAGCGCTTTTTCTATTAAATCAGTAATGCGATGCACATGACTGATTGTAGAATGTGAATTTCAAAACCCAAACGATGGCCAGGAATTGCTTTTTCTTCTCTATTGTGGTTTTCAATCTTTTCAACAGGAGTTTTTCGAATACTTTAGGTATTACTGGTAGCAAATATATAGTTGTGTACGATTTTTCTTAGTATAATGGTTTTCCTGGCTTCGGAATCATTATTAATTTTGCTACTTTCCAGGCACTGAGCATATGTTTTAATCTAAACATAGTGTTAATTAAATATTACACATATAATACAAAAATTGCTGAAACTATCATCAATTCTCAATGCGGAATGTGGCGCCAATTTTTACAAAAAAATATTTTGTAAAAATTTGATAATGATTAATCTGTGTTGATTGGCGTCTAGTTAATTTTGACTAAAATAATATTTTAACTTGATCTTTATGGTATTAATTGAAGACATTTGAATCGGGATTGTTGCTGATCTTTAATATATGTATATAGAACATAACTTTTCTAAATATAAAATAGTTTACCATTGGAAAATATATTGGTTATTATTAATAGAGATAGTAAATATTCACAACAAACGCAGATAAGGGGAAGAAATAAATGAAATATTCAATCTATATTTTTATAACAAAAAATAAATGCACAGATATTTGTATTATGCATTTTTCTCATGCATTAATTTGGTAAATAAATGGCATATATCTGGTATACGACTCTCAATATAATAAAATTAATTAACATACTAATTACGTATTATTATTATAACTATATTTAAAACTTACTGAATATTACTTATGTTTCTTTAATATTTCGTAAATATAATAAGAGTAGTGTTGTGTACAACGTTTGCAAGTCGACTGATTGTGTTTTATTTTTGTATATCGTATGTTATATATAATGTTAAAATTATTGTTATTATTAATTGACACGCACATTTACGCAAACTCGCGGGTAATTTTAATGAGATGAGATGTGGTATAATCTATAGTAGTGGTCCCCAACCTTTTTATCGCCGCGGACCGGTCAACGTTAGATAATTTTACCGCGGCCCGCTGAGGTGGGACGTTGATTTTTTATATTTTAGTTTGTTTTAATTTAATAATCTTATATATAATTGTTCTAAGCTGCTTCCGGACGCGCAATTAAAATAAAACATTCTCCATTTAATTTTCTACTCTGTAAATCGTATCTTGTTGTATGAAGGGTGTATATAATAATACACATAAACAAAGGAAATATATTTAATTATAATTAATAAAAATAAAAATAAAGTTGGCACGGTTCGAGCCTCCGCTAATGTATTATTTTGTTGTCGACCAATGAAAAATAAGCATTCAAATATAAAACAAGATGGCCGACATCAACGTGACAACAGTTTTAAATAATTATTATTTATTAATAAAATTTTGCTACGCGACAATGATTTTCATTTGATCGATTTGACTAAATAGAAATAAACGGATTGCAAATTAACTAGTTATGTTATAACTATGAAAATGAAATATATACATAATGTGTGTAAGGATTAAAAGAATACATTGATTAAACTAGATAAACAATCATAAAACAACCTTCGTAATGAAATCTTTAAATTTTGAATTCCTGTCGACGGGCTCCGAGGCCAAAATGTGAGTTTTTCCTTTTTACAATTTATAAAAATTGTCATTGCTTTTGATTTAATGCACATATACGTTAGATTTGACGAATTGCAAATAACCAGGTACGTTTTAAACGAACGTGTAATATAACCTTAGTATGTATGAGGAGGCAAAATATGTATCTACGTCATAGTTTCTTATGAATTTTTTTCTGTGCAATAATTTCTCTTTTGGATCAGCCAAATTCAGTATATTCAGCTACATCGAACTTATGTAGTATGTTGTTTATAAAAAAATAATACTTGCTAACAGTGACCTCAACTTTTTGTTTAAATATACCAATTCTACGTTGTCAAATAGATCATATAATTGTTCGTTAAAATCATTGCTTCTGAAAAATAATTAAAAACAATAAGACCTTATCAAGAGTTAAACATTGAACACATTATAACTACTAATTGAATTCAAAAATAAATTTAAACAACATCCGAAATACAAAATTAACGGAAGTTACTGTAGAGGATTAAATACATAGATTGATATTTCTTCATATTCTTTGTCGCAATACGTCATATTTTAATTGTTTGTCATACGTAAATGTTATTAGATCTTTCATTGCTTCTGAAAATTAACTGTAAACGATACTATGGTGGGTAAAATATAACTTTTTGTTTACACTAATATGAGATTTTTCATTATTACTACCATTGTAATATATTTTTAATTGCCAAATCACTGTTGTTTGTCTTTTAATATTTGATCATAAAAAGTCAATAGTTTTTTTGTTAGAATAACCGTGATATTTTATTCGTATAACCAAACACTTACTGACACACTCATAATTTAAAGTTTTGCTTATATTATCTATAGTTCCAATGCTACATCATTTTGAATCTTCTTCAATTAACACTTTATATTAGAAAAATTATATGATTATAACACATTTCCCTGTTTATTTAATTGCACTAAACTTCGCGGCGTGCGCTTGACAGAAAGAGTTGCCATATGTAAGCAAATTTGACATTTAAGGGAAATCCCGGTTTTGCTGCGCTTGAAAATTAATTACGCAATTAATTGTATCAATTCAAATTGTAAATCATCAAGCTTTTAAAAAAATATATTTATAATTTAATATAAATTATGTAAATTTGTATAAGCTTCTCCATGAAGATAAAAGGTGTAATTAAATTTTGGAGAACGTTGGCAATTTAAAGTTATATATTTTAGAGAATTTTTAACTATTAATATGAGGTTGCAAAAATTACATTTATAGACGCGTTCAAGAGGAAACTACACAAAATTGTAAAACATTAATTTAAATATTTTTAAAGTTTCATGATTTATTAAAATATTTTTTTTTATACTTAATTTTTATTTTATTTTGAATTTAAAATATTTTTAATTTCTTATAGATTTTAGATATGCTTAGTTTATTATAAATTTTAAATACAGTGAATTTTTTTTGCACGTAATAATTATTAAAATATATAATGCTGCGCAGAAAAACATATACTTAAAAAAATATATAAATCATATTATTTTTTAATAAAAGTAGACAAAGGTCCCAAAATTATTAATATTTTTAAAGCACATATTGTGCTTACTGTTTACTTTTGGTCTAAATCAACAGATTAGGTGGTCGATATTTTAAATTTATTGTTTCTTTCTAATTAGTAAATTGTGATAAAAAACTGGATTTTATATTTACACATAAAACATATAATTTTTTTTAAATTATAAAGTAACTTATGGGTAACTAAAAAACGTACTTATTACTGAAATTTAAATTAATGATAAAATTGTGTGATATGTAAGTTATGTTATTTATATCACATGGTAGTATAGAGAGCTATTTTTTATTATATTGCTGTAGTTATTTAGACAAAAAAACATTATTTAAACAGATAAGCCAGTTTTGCGACCCATACCTTGTCACCGAAATATGCTGCCAGCGGTGACTTCTTTTCTGAGAGAAATCTTTGCAATGCTCTCGTAATTCAAATACTCTGGTTAGCGATTTCCTTTTGGATAACCATATTATTTCTATGTATACATATATTGCGAGTTACTATGATGGGCGAGTATCGTTTTCTCTGAGTAGTAGTTGAGAAGCTGACGAAGGGATGATGTCCATGGAAGATCCTCAGGTGTCTTGTATTATAGGTGGCAATGACAGTGTTTGGAGGTCGGTTCCTTTTGCTGCGATGATCGTTTTCGGGAGTCGTTGGGGGAACGTCTGCCAGGCGGGCGAATCTGCGAGTGTCTGCTTCTCCTCATTGGAGACCAGCCTTGAATATTCAGGGCTGCATAGCTTGCTGACAAATCACAATCAAAAAGCGATCATTCAGCTAATCGTTGCACTCGCTTCTTAGAACAACGAAATAAGTATACGGCGGCCCTCGACTTTCGCGAATAATTGGTTCCTGAAAATGTGTGCGAATGTTGAATGTTCGAAAGTAGAGGAAAGTAAAAAAAATTGAAATTGTGCGTATTTTAAAATATTTATTTATCAAGTAAATATAAGATGTTTAAGAGGCGTTTAAGAGACATGTTTAAGTGGGGTTTGCGGGTGTTTCCTTTGAAAAGTTATCAAGAGTTAACTGTTTTCCACTATTCTTTTTCTTTTTTCATATAGTATTTTATAACATGCTATGTCGTTATTGATCGCCCTACGCATTTGAGATATGCGTTCTCCATTGGGATCACAATCTTCCATAATATTTAAAAAAATTGTCAAGATGCGTGAAGGCTTCAATAATATTTTTCATTGGAAAAGAGTTTTCTAAAATAAACCTGTCTCATCTACATTAAATATTTGGCTAAAAGAATATTCTCCATTTTCAATAATTTTTAATAATTAGGAAATAAATTCTTTTGCAGCATCTTTATCCGCATCAGCCGATTCTCCAGTAAATTTAATATTATGAAAAGAATACCTCATTTTAAACTTGTAAAACCAACCGTTACTTGCTTGAAAAACCGCGTGATGAAAAAATGTTTTTTATCTATCCTTCCAATCTTTATGCAAACTAAGAGCTTTTGCTTGAATAATTAAAATACTCAAAGGGACATCTTTTTGATGTTGGTCATCGATCCATAATGATAAAGATTTTTCCATTTCATTCATGCTTTTTTTGCCGTGTTTTTTTGGAAACATCTTTAAAGAATGTGGAAATATATCTTTAATTTTCATAATTTTGAACGTATTCTTTAATTATATTTTTATTTTGCAAAATTGAACATATCGTAGACCTGTTTGTAATAATTTTTTGTTTAAGTTTATGAGTCCTTAATTTCTTTTTGTTTGTATCAACAATAAAGTTTTTTCGTTTTTCACTCATGTTTATAATTTTTTATAAAAAAAAATTAAATTTAAAAAAAAACAGTTTTTTTTTTAAATGTGCGAAAGTCGAACATTCGAAAGTCGAGGGCCGCCTGTAGTCACATTTGCTTGATGGACATCTCCTAGGTAGAATTGTGCAACGGGAATTCTGTAGCCTTACAGTGCTATATTATGTATATAAAGAAATATTCATTCAACGCACCGCAGAATCCTTGCGTGTTATTTATGGGTAACTCATTTTTTCTAGTTGTAACGGGGGCTTTTTCAATTTTGATCAAGATCCCCCCCACAAATGAGTCCCACTTTTGTCTAGTTTATCCTTATTGATGAATAATTATTTTTGGTCACAGATTTTAATGCGAGGTTCAAGAATAGGATTTCCCACAAAACAATAAATCTAGGACAACATCGCCTTTGATGGACCGCTTCTGGATGCCTCCTTAATTTTTATACCAATAGCCAAAACACCACTAGCCTATTTATTCTAATCAAATATATTACTCACTATTTTTTATCAGTTACGATTGATGATTGTGATATTTTTGTAATTGAGATCTGATTTATTTATAATACTTTTTTATTTATTACACAATTTTAAAATATTGCAGTAATATTTTTTTTCGAAAGATTTATCTTTCGTATACTTATTTATTTCTACTACATAATGTTAAAAGTAACATTAATGAAATTTGAACTGTTTATGTAAATATTATAGAATAAAACATATGTAACTACGGCATAACTCTTTTAGTCCCAGACAATTTGACCTAACATATATGAGAATTTTTTTTTTAAAATATCATTGATTTAAATTATATTAAATTAATTATTTTATACATATATCTTTTATATTTTAAAACTCTTTTTTTTTGTACTCTAAATGATTAGATGTAATATGGAGCAATAATATTTAGTGGTTAAAACAATTAAAAAAATCCTTATTTATTTAAAAAAATAAAATATAAATGAAGTTTGTTTTGAAAAAAGCACCCGACAACTTATTTGAATAACATCGTCTATACTATATTTGCGTTAACACAGTCAGTTCGAGAGCTATCAATTTTATTATTATTCATAATTGAGAAAGAGATGGCAAGTTGGGCTTAGGCCCCTACTATTAGCTCTAAAGCACACAGTACGGATAAACGTTAGATATATTTATCGTTACTCCTGTTTATATTTTGAACACATTTATAGAAATTAAAATCATTACTATATTTTTTATATTTATCAATTAACCGGAGTCAATTTTTTCAATAGTGAACTGGGATAAAATAAATTACACTGAGAAAATTCTGTGTATTTTTTCTGAATATATGCTTTTGATACATAATTAGTAATACTACGATGACGGATTGTTATGATTGTTTTGTTTGTGGTCGATCCGTCGATAGTTTAGTAGTCTGATAGGATGTTACTTATAAGGCATTTACGCATTTTAGACTTACGATGTTCTTCCTGTCCCATTTAACTTTCAACCAAGTTCCAATGTTTTATTTGTAATGTTTTATTATTTATAATGTACATTTCTTATCTTTATAATTATTTATATAACTCTTAATTTAAGAATTTAGAGATTCATAGTATTTTTAAAAACGATATATATGTTTATAAAAAAAATTAGTCCGACTTATGGTTGGTTCTCATCTTCTAGAATTTCTTCTTCTTCTTCTTCTAATTCTTCGTTATTTGAAACACACGGAATGCGTAGACCTAACTTCACTAGGCCTCTGCGAGCTCTTTTTCTGAACACTACTAATAATAAAAAGTAGATCACTCCAGATAAGCTGTTCAACACGACGGCGATAATCCTTTAAATCAAATAATCATTATACAATAATACAATGAATGTTTACATGTTAATATGCGGTCAAGACTCACTTTGCTACTTGTTGCCCGTCAAAAAAAGAACTTAATAATTCGAAAATCCAAAAAATTCCATAGATTATCAAGAGTTTGGCGTATAAGTAGAATCTAAATTATAAATTAAATTACATAATTGTTGTTAGCGGATTAGAAAATATATTTATTTAAATATTCACCTATATTTCATACTCTTGAGTTTGATCACGTTGTCATTGCTGATCTTATACCACAATCCTTTAGAAGCCATACCAAATAGTACGAGGTTCGCAATCAAAATTATAAAAATTGGTGCATAGAAGTAAGACCAAATTTCAATATCCCCTGTAAAATAATTTTTTTATTATGTAGTTGAGCTTAGAAGATGCACCAAGTTTGTTCGATGAGTACTGCTGTTTTTAATATTCCCATTATATAATAAGAAATAGCTCATTCATGCACACACCACACTTGTTCTATAATTACTGTTCGACAATTTTCTGGCTTTGATATTTTAAAAGTCGGATGCACAATAATATAGGCGTACTTGCCGACAGTTGCTAGGTCCGCGAGCACTGCTCGCGCGATTACAGACGCGCGTGACTCTTTTGTGTTGATATGTATGACTTTATGTTCATTAACCACTTCATAAATAAACTGTTGCTTTCAGCTTGATTTAAAATTCATACAGTATGCAGTAACGACTATGTTCAGGGATTACTATTACAATAATAATCCAATCGAACGATCTACATGCATATTTACGTAACTTACCATAAAACCAACAGACATTGTTTCCAATTTTAGGCTTAATATGATATCCTTCTATGAAGTTAGCGGAGACAGTGATCAATAGTAATATCAAAGGCATTCCCCAACCGTACACACTGTAATATAAAAACAGGTGCTTATCTGCTATATTGCCATTTTTAAATCTAGGAAAAAGTTTTAAATTTATATTATGTTTATAATATATACATCTGAGATTTGTTGGTTCGTTGCTTACGTTACAGTCCTCATTATATCGATCGAGATTACGTTCATCCAAAAGAATGCCGCCATTGTCCAGTAATACATACTGAAACCTAAAACAACAATAATTTATTAAAACACTTTTTAAGATTTCAGTTTTGATTTTTAAACATACCCATTATGTAACACATTACACTTTTTGCGCTAATCCTTGTTAAATTTATTGCCAATAGGTGCGAAAATCCGAGAGCGAAACATCCGCATAAGCACATTGTACTCAATCCTTGAATATCTCTGATGATCGTCAGATTAATTAATTAAATACGCGAAAAACCATAAAGGATTTTATTAATTGACTTAACCTTAAATCCGGAACGATAATATGGACGATGAGAGTCAGAACCAATGCAATGATAGACATTATCAAAAATATAGGTGTGACTGTGAATCTAAATTTGCTGCTGGTATGATCCGGAGAACAGCCTATAAAAACGCGCTCTTTTCTGTTGTTTGTTACTTTGTTTCCGAAGCAAAAACTGGAAATACATAGAATCTTATTAATATTGTTTAGACGCCATATAATCTTGTTTATGATTACACATACTTTCTAGTTACAAAATGGCGAAAGTGCTCTTCATCAAGCAAAAATTCTACTAATTCGAGTTCAAATATTTTCGTCGAACACTGCAGCACTTTTTTGTTTTGGGTCGGTACTTTTTCATCTTGGCATACGAAATCTATTATGGTGTTATTGTTGGGACAGCATTCATGATTTTCTGTTTTCGAATCCACCAAAGCATAATGCCACAGTGCGAATAATGCGAAATGACGTAATTTCATTCCTGAAAAAATCATAAGAATTAGGCAGTAACCAAATTAAAAACGCTACACAGACAGAACAGTGAAGCATTCTAGCAAAACGTATGTACGTATATTTTATAATTGAAGATATAAAGTAGAACTATGTTTTTTTTAATGGTTGTATTTTAAAGAACTTCTATAAAAATCACTTCACTGGTGTCCAAATGTAAATGTATTTCAGTAATCACAACTAGACCAGTTCGAAGGGCTTAGTCCTATTTAACCGTTTATTCAAGTTGTTCACATTGGAGAGTTTGCTGCTTCGATATTGACGTGCTGTTAAAGCTTCGTTTTATGTTTAGCAGCACTGGCGCGGTACAATTGGGCGACGGTCATATGAGCGACAGAAATTAAAAAAATTTGCACGCTTTGCTTTATTGTAAATATTAATAAAATATACATTAAAACGAAAAAGTATATTAAATGAAAAAGAATTTTATTTACAAATTATTAACTCATATTATAATTATATGCAATACCACGTAAATATTCTATAATATTTTTTCTATTGTACCTCAAAACTTTTATAAATATTCTTTGGTCTATTTTTTTTATAAAGATATCCATTCCAAACATATTTTTCCTTGTCCATTTATGAAGAATATAAACTGTGGTAACTCAAATTACTCGTTCTCAACAATGATCTATAAAAAACAATTATCTATAAATAACACATAAAATATAACCCACATGTGAATAAAAAGACACATACTAATTTTCTTGCTGTACTGAATTTTTTTACCAAAAACACAATGAAACTGTGATAAAGTGTTTTAAAACCACGACAAAAATAATTTTCAAAGACGCGACGAAACTTTTTGCGAACGTTTTCAATCAAAATTCAAAAGTATACTGAGCGCTAGTTATGGGTTATTATATTTATATAATATAACTATCCTATCTAGTTTTAAATAGATAACCGTAAAATATGCGATTTTTGTGTATTCCCAAAGTTTATTCTCACACTAATTTCCAAGGCGCAAAACATAAAAAAATTCGCGTTAAGGGCAAAATCCACGATAAACATTTATCAGCGCTAGTTCTGGGTTATTATATTTATATATAACTACCCTATCCAGTTTAAAATAGATAACGGTAAAATATGCGATTTTTGGAAATTCCAAAAGATTGTTCTCACAGTAATTTATAGGTCTCAAAACATAAAAAAATCGCGTAAAGGGCAAAATCCACGATAAACACTTATCAGCGCTAGTTCTGTATTATTATATTTATATATAACTATCCTATCTAATTTAAAATAGATAACTGTAAACTATGCGATTCTTGGAAATTTCAAAAGCTTGTTCTCACAGTAGTTTCCAAGGCTCAAAACATAAAAAAAATTCGCGTAAGGGCCCACTATAAACATTTATCAGGTAGGTATTTATAATAAAATTACCGACTTAACCTGTGCGTTTTAAGTGTTTTATGATATCGGGTAACTCTCTTAAATTCTTGAATAAAAAAATCAAACTGTTAAAGTGATATTTTATTATTAAATAAGCACAAATGATAAGTAAATATATACATATATCTTATATTTTGTTTAGACCGAATAATGTTTTCATCTTTTAATTCTATTCTAAAAAATATTATGTACTTATATTTTCATATGTACGTATATGTATATATATATATATATATTTTATTGTGTATTAAATTATGTTAATTATTTAATTAATTATAAGATCATGATTTGCATTACATTTATTTGTAATGCATTATTATTGTATCGCCCAAAAGACCATCGCCCATTTTTCCGTCGCCCATTTTGAATCGCCCATTTGACCGTCGCCCAATCGCCGTAGCCCAATTGACCGTGCTTTCCGTATTTTATTTCAAGTTATTATTTTTAATTTTTTATATGTTTCTTTTACCGCAGTGTTCAGGGTCATACCGAGGTATTTAGCTGTATTTTAAAATGGAATAGTGTTGCCGTTTATGAAAATTTGCAATTGATTGCAATTTTAGTTCATTCAATTTTCCGTTTTTGTTACAATTGGTGATTCTATCAGCGGCTTGTTGAAGTTTTTCGGTAGTATTCGCTATTTATTTCCCCACTGCCAGGATTGCTGTATATTCTGGGAATGTTGCGTTGTGGCAAATAATATGTGTACAACAAATAGAGTAATGGCCCTAAGACACTTCCTTGTGGGACTCCAGTACTTATTTCTTTTAATTCAGAAAAATCGTTATTTTGATTATTTCTGAATAATCTGTTAGAAATGTACGATTAAGTAATTCTATATATTGCTTCTATTGTATGCTATTTAGTTTTTTTAATTAATCATTTGTGTCATACTTTATCAAAAGCTTGAGCAACATCTACAAAATAAAATAGTCGAAAAAAAATATTTTTCTTTCAGCGCTTTTTCTATTAAATCAGTAATGCACCGATTGTAGAATGTGTATTTCAAAACCCAAACTGATGGTCAGGAATTGCTTTTTTCTCCTCTATTATGGGTTTCAATCTCTTCAACAGGAGTTTTTCGAATACTGGTAGCAAATATATAGGAATTATTATTACTTTTGCTATTTTACAGGCACTGAGCATATGTTTTAATCTAAACATAGTGTTAATTAAATATTACACATGAAGTGGCGCCAATTTTTACAAAAAAATATTTTGTAAAAATTTGTTAATGATTAATCTGTGTTGATTGGCGTCCAGTTAATTTTGACTAAAATAATATTTTAACTTGATCTTGATGGGATTAATTGAAGACATTCGAATCGGGATTGTTGCTAACCTTTAATATAGAACATAACTTTTCTAAACATAAAATAGTTTACCATTGGAAAATATATTAGTTATTATTATTAGAGATAGTAAATATTCACAACAAACGCAGATAAGGGGCAGAAATAAATAAAATATTCAATCAATATTTTTATAAAAATAAATAAATGCACATTAATTAATTTGGTAAATAATATGTCTGAAAATAAAACTTATATAATTACTGGAATTATTTTGATAATACTAAAATGGACATTAATCGAGATTAAGAGCAGTTCGTCACTAAAACATCCAAATTATAAAGTCATGGCTTCTCAAATGGACAATATTAGTATAACTTTTGCGTTTTTTATTATTTAAAATAACTAGTTTTATCACTTTACATATTTGCATAGAAAATGCACATGTCTGTTATACGACTCTCAATATAATAAAAATAATTAGCATGCTAATCACGTATTATTATTATAACTATATTTAAAACTTACTGAATATTACTTATGCTTCTCTATTATTTCGTGAATATAATAGGAGTAGTGTTGTGCATAATGTTTGCAAGTCGACTGATCGTGTTTTCATAATTTATTCTATATTATACTACGTTAAAATAAATATTATTATTAATTGATACGCACACTTATGTGTTTACATAAATAAGATTAGATGTAGTGCAGTCTATAGAATTGACAGTATAGATATGGACTATTTGCGCAATATTAGTAATTTGCGACTCTAATTTAACCAAAAATTTTGTTAGTGATCAAAGACCAGTTACTGGCAGCGCGATTGGTGTGAAAGTTTGGAGGAGATAAGTAATTGAGTTGGCGACGCAGGTCAGGGATCGGGACCTCGACCTTAGTTGGAGTCTGTTCCATTAGGCATGATTAATTAAATAAAAAAATGTTTTAGGCAGGGTTTATGTATTTTTTTTTTTTGAGAAATCTGTATTTGGAACCTCAGCTTCGTTTAAAGAAATCATAATAAAAAAAATGTTCTATATTTTACATTAATGTAAATTACACACTATTATAATATACATAAAAATCTACCTGATTCTTTCAGCTTTTGTAGTAAAGATTTTTTGTGCTTACGATGATGTTCCTTTCTCATTTAAATTTAAATCTACTTAAGACATTAAATGCAAAACATGTGTTTTAATTTTTTTAATATACAGTTACTCCTCATTTAACGACCGAGCTTCGTTCTTACAATTATTTTATTATTATTTTACCAAGTTCGGAAGCTTGTTTTATTATTATTTTACCAAGTTCGGAAGCTATTTTTATATAACGTTATATTATCATTTAGTTGATGTGCAAATCTTTTATCAAATGGCTCGAAAATAATCCGTAGTTTGTCCACATATATAACTTCATTAATCTATAGTAAAAAAAACTGATAAAGTCTTTGGTTAGTGCGGAAATAAATACAGTAATATAGGAACGGACAAAGTCCACCGCATGTCTATTGTAAAAAACTTAACAGTAGCAAAGAAAATATAATTTTAAATTTGGTCCAAAGTAATTTTATGAGCAATCATTATATTTCTATATTTTAAAAGTAGCCCAACCACAATGGCAATAAAAATATGTAGTGTAGTCCAGGGGCGTATATTCAGGGTGTGCTAGGTGTGCGGCGCACACCCGCAAAACCATCTAAAATATAAATTTAGAAATTTAGAAAATTTAGGGCGTAAAGCGACATCATTTTGCATACAGTAGTATGTAAAATTATAAAATTTTAATATGCAGTGTATAGTATGCATTGGTATTTGTCATTCGCTCTGAACGTTTTCGCGCGAGCGATCGTTTTGGAACAACACATATAACGCGCCGACCTTGCGCGCGGCCGCCGACTAAAGTAAATTGTTCCGAGATTTAACGGCTGAAGTCGATCTGTCGGCTGGCAGCGCTCAGTGGTAAAATTGGTCTCGAATTTGGTGCGCGTACTTCAAAAACTCTTGCGTCCGTCGCTGCTTTTTTATTACATTATATCACAATAACAGGTCACTCATTTTTTATATTTTGGCGTAAAATAGTTTATTATCTTATTTACATATGATCAATATTTAATTTTCTATTCTAGATTATATTTTTTTATTTACCCCAATAATGATGAAGAATACCGTTGAAGATATTTTGAATAATCTATTTTCAAAAAGAAGTTATGAAATTAAATTGAAGATCATCAAAATTGGCAAACCACGTCCACCTCTTCCCAATTTATTTATGAAGCATAAAGACAATAAATGTGAATATACAAGACATTTTTCATTTTCATCATATGAACGAACTGAGTGGTTAACAGGCTGCGAACTTCGATCTAGATTGTTCTGTTGGCCATGTTTATTGTTTTCCAAAGAAAGCAGCGTGTGGAATAAAAGTGGATTTGCTGACCTTAGTCATCTGATAACGGCACTGAAAAAACACAAAAGAGCGCAGTCACACGTTCAATCATTTTTTTCTCTCAAAATGTTTGGAAAACAACGAATTGAAGTCATGATTGACGCTCAACGTAAAGCTAATATAAGTCAACATAATGAACAAGTTCATAAAAATAGAGAAATATTAAAAGGAATGATTGACGCAGTAGTATATCTAGGAAAACAAGAACAACCTTTTCGAGGCCACGATGAATCCTGTAATTCACTAAACAAAGGAAATTACCTTGAATTTTTAAATGCACTTCGAGAATACGATTCTGTTTTGGATACTCATTTAAATACTGCAACGGTGTTTCGTGGTACTTCCCCATCCATACAGAATGACATAATTGAAGCGAATGGTGATGTTATTAAAGATCATATTAAGGAAGAAGTAAATTCAGCAAATTTTGTCGCTATTATTCTTGACGAAACTTCAGATATAATGACGAACTCACAGCTCTCGACAGTTTTGCGTTTTGTTTATGAAGGTAAAGTTTACGAGCGGTTTTTTGGCTTTACAGACGTTAGCTCTGATAAAACAGCCGATGGCTTATTTTGCCACGTTGTAAATATAATTGAAGAATTTCAAATTCAAGAAAAATTAGTTGGACAGACTTATGATGGGGCGAGTGTAATGAGTGGGCATATTAATGGTTTGCAAGCCAAAGTACTCGAAGTTTATCCATTGGCCATTTTTACACACTGCTATACTCATATGTTGAATTTAACATTACAACAAGGTCTTTCCAATATAAAAGTGTGAAAATCATTCTTTCAAACTTTAAATGGATTGTCTGCATTCTTTTCTAAATCTTCCAAACGAATAAATGCTTTACAAGAGTTTGTAGGTAGAAGACTTCCTTCTGTTACACCTACAAGATGGAATTACACATCACGATTAAGTAACACAGTGCAAAAATACAGAAATGAATTTATGGACTTTTTTCGAGACGTCGTGAAAAATTGTGAACTATGGGACCCCGACACTGTAATAAAAGCACGAGGTTTTCTTAGCTTTTTGGAAGATTTTGAAACCAGAAAACTTCTCCACATATTTTCAAACCTTTTTGGACAAACTGATGTGTTATACAACATTTTACAATCCAAATCTTTTGACATATTATATTGCTGTAAGAAAGTTACCGAAATTTTGCAACAACTCAGACATGAACAGGAAAATAATTATGAAACATTATGGGATTCTTATGTAACGGAAGAAAATTATCCAAGACTGAGTAATGATTTGCTTGTTGAAGAAAAGCACGCGTTTAGCCAACTATTTAATACAATAGTTGATAATATATGTAAGCAAATTGAATACCGTTTTTCTTCAATGTCCAAATTGGAATATTTTCACCTTCTGGAGAAAGAAAAATATGAGCAATATAAAGGAAAATTTCCAAAGGAATTACTTACCAAACTGCAACAATTCTATGGAACATTATTTGATTATATAAGTTTAAAAAATGAGCTTGCTGTTCATTATCATTTACCTGAATTTGCAGAGAAATCTGTTCATGAGCTTGTACAATTTATGAACACAAATAATCTTGAGTCAGGTTTTCAGGAAATAGATAAATTAGGCAAACTAATATTAACTCTTCCAAGCAGTACTGCTTCAACAGAACGTTCATTTTCTGCTCTGAAACGAATTAATAATTGTTATCGAAGTACCCAAGGCCAAGAAAGGCTATGTGGCCTTAGCTTGATTTCAATAGAAAAAGGAATCCTTATGGATATTAAAAAGAAGAGCACTTTTTATGACAGCGTGATAGAAAAATTCATGATTAAAGAAAGAAGATTAGATTTTATATATAAATAATTATAATTTTATGTTTATTGGAAATTTGATATAATAATATTTTAGATTAGGTTTGATGTTTATTTATTTATTTATATATGGAAAAAAGCTGTAAGGCAGTTTAGGCATGCCAAAACCTCGGCTAATAAAAATGAAAAAATGTACGTTTTTTTTATTTTTTTATAGCACACCCAATATTAACACCCACCGTACGCCACTGGTGTAGTCTACATTTTTATCCAATTTTTTCTCTACAATATGACGCACAGCTACACAATGGTTTGAATTTTTAATTTTAACAAATAAATAGTAGAACTGAAAGCTTCAACAAATAAATACTAAAATCAAAAAAATCAGAACGAATCAAAAATAATATTTATAGCACAAAAAGTTGAGGGTTCAGTATTCGTACACTCGCTAGCTGCGGTACCTCACCACAGTGAGGGACCGACAGCTATTCATGAGAATGCAATAAATAAATTATTTATATTTCTTTATTATAACTATTTCGAGATTCATAACATTTGTAAAACACGAGGTAGATGTTTATAAAAATTAGCTGTCTTCTGTTTGGTCCTCTTCAATGATTTCTTCTTCTTCTTCTTCTATTTCGTCGATTTTTGAAACGCACGGAATCCGTAGTCCCATTTTCGCTAGACCTCTAAGAGCTCTTTTTCTGAACACCACTAATATCAAAAAGTATATCACTCCTAATAAGGTGTTCAACATGTCAGCGATAATCCTTTAAATAAAATAATCATTATACTACAATACTAAGCATGTTTACATGTTGGTAAATAAGTCAAAACTCACCACGTTACATATAGTGAGTCAAAAGAGAAACTGAATAATTCGAACAGCCAAATAAATCCGGTGATAAACGACAGTTTAATGTATAAGCAGAATCTAAATTATGAATAAAATTACATAATGAAATATTATATTTTGGCGGATTTGGATGTATTTTGATTAAGATATTTACTTGTATTTCATGCTCTTGAATTTGGTCGCATTGTTATTGTTGGTCTTATACCACAACGCTCTAGAAGCCACACAAAATAATACAAAGTTTGCAACCATAATTATAGCAATCGGTCCATAGAAGTATGCCCAAGATTCAATATCACCTGTAAAATATTATTTTTATTATGTAGTTGAGTTTATAAGATGTATTGGAGGTTGTTTGATGAATAATGCTGTTTTTAATAGTTGTTATGTAGTTAATTGTGAAAAAATTGTGAATATAATGTTTCTCGGTTGTATATAATATGACTGAAATTTGCAGAATTCGTTTGTTAAACAAAACAAAATATTGAAAAAGTACACCCTTTATTATTGTTAAACGCTTATCTCAAAAACAGGTGTGCGTCGCAAATTTTGTGTTACGTTTTTATTTGTTGTTTCCAGACGTCAGTTAAATAATTTGATCGCTGTTGATTTATTAATAATTATTTAATTTAAATGCAAATACACATAAAACAAACGATTTTTATGTGTAATAAATGATGTATTTTCATACATTAATTCAATAACAGTTGATCTTAATTCTGGTGATTTTAAAAAGCTGAAATGACGCTCCTGATTAAAAAGTATGCTAAATAATAAATTAAGCATTTTGACGCTTCACTGATCAGTAATTCGCGCTATGCATATTTTGTAAAATTCGAATAGTGACAACTATAAATAATTAAGAATCCTAGTCATAAAGTAGGCGCCATGGAACAGAAAGGATTTTCTCTTAGGACTCTGATGTAATTGGTCGTCCCACCGAAAAAGTGGCAGACAACAAACTCGTGGAAAGGACCATGGATATAAATACTCGAACGTGAGCAACCAGGAATAACTTCTCCTCAAACACTTCGTCTAAGAAATTCCACTCATCATTTCACATTAGACAGTTTATCTGAGAACCATCTCTCAAAGATTTTCTTTGACACTACTGGCATCCACCCTTGAACAATAAGTACCATACTTGCGAATATTGCAGAAACCGCTGCTTCTCTCTTCGTATATACTGATTAAGCTACACATCCAGAATCAAAGGCAAACCTACTTCAGGGACCCATGCAGTCTATGAACACACATTTCAGTTGCTGATAATATTAAATATATTAAAAAAAAATAACTCCCTGAGTAGATCAGAAAAGTGGTGACCTCGACGTGATTTGAACACACAAAAATTGAGTCAGATTAATAAACTTTTTCGATTTATGACGCCACCACTGGTTCGCCATGAAGATCCACGCTTCTGGCTCACGATGCTGGAGAGTCTTTTCCAGCAGGCGAATATAACCGTGAACACGATGAAATTTTGAAAGACGTGCCGTCTCAGATAGCAATGGAAGTCCGCGACATCATTAGCACCGAGTTTACTTGTCGAGTTAAAAATAAAATTATAAAAAAAATCTAGCAATTAGTTGTGCATGAAATTAATACTTGAATTTTCTGTAGCCTGTAAGATTTGAATATTGTTATATTTGTTGAAGATCTGAAACATTACGTTACACACTTAATCTTTAAAATCAGATTTAAATAGATTAAAAATATGTCAAGGGATCACATTTACAATATCATATAAAAAACAGCATTATTGAATCGAATGATCTACATGCGTAACTTACCATAAAACCAACAGTCTAATTCTCCAATTCTAGGCTTAATATGATATCCTTCTATGAAATTAGCAGTGAGAGTGATCACTAGCAATAGTAAAGGCATTCCCCAACCATACAGATTGTAATATAAAAACGTGCGCTTGTCTGCTTTATTGTAGTTTTTAAACCTAGGAAAGAAATTTATATTATGTTATATCACATATACTGTGATTTGTTGGTTCGTTGCTTACGTTACAGTCCTCATTATATCGATCGAGATTATGTTCATCCAAAAGAATGCCGCGAGTAACCAGTAATACATACCGAAACCTAAAATATCAATATTATATTAAAACCCATTATACGATAGCTGTTTTGCTTTTGAAACATACCTATTATGTAACACGCTACACCTTCTGTGTCAGTTCTTAAAATTCGTAATAATATTGTGTTCAAATATCCGAGAATGAAACTTCCGCATAAGCACACTATGCACAATCCTTGAAGATCTCTGTTGACGTCAGATTTATTTATTAAATACACAGAAACGCATGATGTGTTTAAATAATTTATTTAACCTCAAATCCGGAACGATTATGTAGACGATGAGAGTTAAAACCAATGCAATGATAGACATGAACAAAGTTAAAAGGGAGACTATGAACGAAAATGTGTTCGTAAAAACGTCGAAATCAACAACCGGAAAACACAGCACAATAACGCGCACGTTTGAATTGTGTGTTCCTGTTCCGTTATCCTTTTTCACTTTGTTACCAAAGCAGAATCTTGAAATACATAGAATCTTATTAATGTTGTTTAAATGCTCTCTGATCTAGTTTATAATTACACTCACCTTCCAGGACTCAGCTGGTGGAAGTCCTCTTCTTCTAACAAAGATTCGAATTCGAATTCAAACATTTCCGTCGAGCACTGCAGCACGCTTTTGTTTTGGGTCGGTACTTTTTCATCTTGGCATACGAAATCTATCATGGTGTTATTGTTGGGACAGCACTCAAAATTTTCTATTCGTGAATCCACCAAAGCATATTGCCACAACGCAAATAATGCGAAATGATGAAGTTTCATATCTGAAAAAATATTTAATAATTAGGCATAACCAGATTTTGCTGTGCAACGCGTATTTTTGATTTTAAAAAATATTTATAAAAATCTATAAGAATATTTATTTAGCCGCGTAGCGAATATTTTTCTATACTAATTTTACTCAATAAAATATCTGTGTAAATACCTAATCATCGTAACCACGACCATAATAAGGATGAACGTGACAAAAGAGTGACCATACAAAAGTCCGTTATATCCAGAGAAAAAAGGGGGACACAGAAATTACATGTTGTAATTACTCCCCGATGGATAGAAATGGGCGCGGAAACAATATATTATCGGACGACAAAAAGCACCGTAAAACCACATTATCCCGTTGCACAATTCGACCTGCGAAAGATGTCCATCAAATAATGTTACTTTCTAGAGGCGTGGACATATTTTGTGGGTCTAATAAAGGAGTGCATGGTTATGATACTTAAGACCTGTCTCCAAGGGACGAAGGGTCAGAGACATCGGTGCACAGCAAGAGGAACATCGCCAGATTACGAGCCATCAATTCCGGGTCTTACTGGATGCGGCAACACTCCTTAGGGTTAGAGACCTTAAATACCCAATTAACCGTTTTATATTTCATGTTAAAATAAAATCATATATTATAGTATTCGATCAAAATATTTATTTTCGTATTAATCGTTATTCACTGTTAATGTATCATATTTATTATCAAATAATAAAATATAATTATTTATTTTACGTATGTCGTTGGTTACGATGTTTATAAAACGTTGATGCAATCAATTGATTTTATAATATAATATAATATGAAGTCAAAGAACCTACAAGACACGTGTTTATCTGAAATGATTACCTTGAAACCAGTAGCTAGAAAAGCTCGATTTTTTTTAATATTTAATAACTTATATGCATGATACAACATTTAATTATAATGAATGTATTTAATTTTTAAAATGTGCTTTCTAATACCACTTTATTTTTGTCATAATTTTAGGTTTGACTTGACAAAGCTAAAACATAAAAAAATCTTTATAGCTAAAGATTTATGCTATACATTTATATATTTTTTATTGTATTAGTTTCTAATAATTTTACGCTAATTTTATTATTTTTTAATTTTTTCCCTATTTTACATTTTTTTTTGTATTTTTTATGTATATATTTAGTAATGTTAAGCTATTTGTATACATAAGTTTTATCGAAAAAAACATTAAATTATTATACCCGAAAAACGACCGATTTTCTTTTATTCAAACCGGCCGGCGGTTTTATCTTTGCTTTGGTGATCTAGTAATATGTTACTGATTTATGGCTCTTTTTCTTTTCTGATAATTTGAAAAGGTTTTTTTTTTATATCTTTTTTGTTAAGTGGCAACAGCTGTTATTGACAATTACACTATTATTATTCACAGCCGAAGGGGCTTAAAATTTTTGTTAAAACAATTGGAAAATATCAATTCTGTGCTAAGCTAGAAATTTTAAAGGAAAATTAAAGAGAAATTAAATAATCGAAAATGTCATTAATTAAATATTTGCAAAATCCAGAATCTTTCCCCAGTCAAAAAAATAATAACTAGTTATTCTTGTAAAGCAGAAATATGTAAAATAAGGAAAGAAATTATTCGTAGATTATTTAATGGCTCGACGAATACTAAGGACCCTCGCGATTCCATTAATTCATTAAAATCCATTGAAGAAATTAAAAATTTATCATTGGCGCAACAATTAGAGAAAGAAATTTCTTTCAGCCTTACAGAGAGTAGTGTAAGAAAACTCACATCTAACGGATTAATTGAGATAAATTCAAAATATTTGAATCGACGAACAAGAGAACAAATAATTTACAGCTGTTGTTATGAAAACCATTAAATCAAATGTTGAATCCTGCGGACCAAAACCATGAATTTTTCATAAAAATAACATTCCAGGTATGAAATGGTACTTGTTTTTTCCGCGAGGGCGACTTAGTGCTCGCCCACTTATTGCTGCCACGCCCAGTTACGGCGATCTGGCAATGTAATTGGGTTAGCCTGTTTTTTGTCATGTCATGTCGTCATTTTTATCAGAGATTAATCATCTATGAGCTTCATTAATTCGTTCATTGATTGAATTAAGCTTATTTTCAATATGCTTTCATTCAGATGAGAAGGAGCATCATCTATTAACAACACTGCTTTCTGTGGCAACCATTTACTTTTTAAAAAATCTCACTTCAGTAACTCATATGGTTTTGAACCAATCTTCGAATCTATCCATTCATGCTCTTTTTTGATTTTAATAATCAAAAGGATTTTTTTCATTTCAGTCCCCTTAAATATGGTGAACAGATGTCCTACTTTAACTACAAAAATGTTGCCCTCCTTTGTTCTCCTCGAAAAAAAGTTTACAAAATGCCGTTTTTAGCTCCCATAGCAATTTCTTTTCCTCAATTTTTTTTAGATATGACCTTTAAACAAAAAGTTTCTAAATGATCTTATTTTAATTCCCGCAAAAATTTCCAATATAGACTTTTTATTTTTAGTGTCGTTCTTTTACCATCTTATCTTAAATCATCTAGCTGTTTTGCTTTTCCAATCAGTCAAAATTAAATTTTATAAATTTACCCGTATTTTCATTAAAAAATTGAAAATATAGAATTAAAAAAATGGATTTATTTCAAGCACGGATAATCCGCATCCGGATAATCGAGAGTACACTGTAATTAAAAATAATAAGTAGAACAATATATTTTGAAGGACTTCTATTATAAAATTGTAGCTTTTCTTTTTATTATATGTTATAAATAAGGAATAATACTATTGTATTAATACTATAGTACTTCTGACGGTAATTGCTATCGAATTACTATGCGAAAAAAGGCGCCATAGTTTCTACAATCTAATACGCCCACATGTGGATATCAGTGACTTTTTGTAACTTTGATAATGACTAATCTGTTGTGATTGGCGTCCATTTATTTTTAATTAAAATAGTATTTTTACGCGATCCTGATAGGATCCATTGAATACATTTTACTACACTTTAAATAGCACGTAACTTCTCTAAATATAAAATATGTACTGGGATCTATATTTACAACTGTTAGCAATAATACATTAATTATTGATTGTTATGATTATTAGAGATAGTACACATTCATAACAAATGCAGATATTATGAAGAAATAAATAAGATAATAAATCTATGTTTTTATAACGAAAAAGAAATGCGCACGATTCGCAATAATTGATTTGTTAATTCGTATATAATATATCTATAAATAAAACTGACATCACTGGACTTATTTTGATAAAACTAAAATTAAAAATAATTGAGATTACGACCACACGTCACTGAAACAACCAAATTATAAAGTTATGGCTTCTCAGGTGAACAATATTGCGTTTGCACATATTTCTTAAATATTTATTTTGCTTCTAAGAAACTAGTTTTATCACTTCACAATTTATGCATATAATTGTTATTGATTCTGGACGTCACAATTAATATATACGGATCTATATAATAAATATTGATTTACGTACTAATCATGTCATATAAAACTTACTGGTATTACTTATGATCCTCTATTATTTGGTGATTTTATTAAGAGTAGTATTGTGTGCAATGGCTGTAAAACGACTGATAGTATTTTATTACTTTATCATATATTAGGCTACGTTATAATAATTATTATTTATTGACACGCACATTTATGCAAATTTGTGGGTAGTAATAATAATGAGATGAGATGATGTGCAGTCTATAGACAATATACATAGATATTAGTAATAAGCTATTCTATAACTACACTAAATATTGAACCGCATAAAAATTCCCAGAAATTTTATCTGAATACAAAGGCATTAATCTAAAAGCGTCTTTGCGGAATTCGCTCGTTTCATGTGTATAATATAATATGTAGTTTGGCAATTGCACAAATGCGAACTCGTAGATTTTATTGTTTTTAGATCGTAGGCGTTTGTTTATTGTTTATTCATTGCTCAACAATAGATCCAGTAACTCGTGTCCGTGGCAATGATTTCTTGAAACGATTTTTGTCAATTTCTAAATGATGTCAAGGCTTTAATCACATTAAAGGTTTCATTGACACTTGGTCTTAGATTGAAAAACATTGACCGTTAATTTATTTATATTTTTATAGCCTTCTGTGGCTAACGTCCGATACTGTTGCATCAGTAAAGGTCACTATGTAAAGCTCTGAAGTGATACAGGATGAGTGAAATACTTAAATAGATAAAAACAAATTTACACTTCTTCCGTGATAAAAAATCATTTTTGTGGACAAGAGTGGACAAATATATAGTAGACCCCCCAATAACACGGTATATTGAGAACGTGCTATTTGGGGACTAGATTTAATTTTTTGAAATACGTACGTATGAATGAGATATCATCCCTTTGGCTCGCTCACACATAAAGTAACACATCCCCAGTTACCGTGTTATTAGGGGGTCTACTGTACTTCACAGTCGAACCATATACAAGTGATTCAAATTTTAATTTTAAAAGATAACTCTTAATATACACATTGAGAAATAAAATGTATGTTCTAATGTCTTCTTTTTGATCTATCAAAATTTTGATATAGGCATGAGAGATAAAGATGCTTATATATTGTGTTATATTAACACGCGTTTATTCAATTTACAAGACTTATTAATTAATTTTAGTCGCATAAATCTGCGCATTACATTTATTTTTCGTGTGGATCTGCATCGTCAAATCTCAATTTGCCCCGAAGTTAGAGTTAACTCCTGATGACTTAGGATAACGACATTGTTAGTCCAAATCTGAAGATTGAAGTAGAAAGTCTGTTTTTTTTCCAGACTTCAAAGTTTAGGATCGCTAGAATATTTCTCATGTTGAAAGTTATTTTATTGTGGTGGCGTTCTTAGCCACCATACCGCCAATATTTAATGTTTAAAATTAAGAAGTGCCTTAGAGATAAAAAACACACGCCAAAAAATCTCTATTCTTAATCTCCTAATACGAAATAACATAACTTTTACCAATTAACGTTAAAATCGTTTGAAGAACAATAATTCGTGTATTTTATAAATCTTTATATACGACTCAATATATGGGTTATTTGGGAGGAACTTGAACCTCGTTCTTATCTCATTATATTTTTTTAGCTCTTCCAAATGTTATACACTTGAATATTTGCGTAAAACCTGCAACGGTGTTTTTATATACATAGTTTTCGCTATTGCTCGTGGTTTTGACTTAATGCTATTTCTTGAATAGGTCAGTGATCTCAAAAATACGCATTTATTCCTTATTTTAAAAAGTGCATATATACCTATATTAAGAGTGTTAATTGCGCAGGAAATAAAATTTCAGCGTCATATCGCTATTTTTTTGTTTTAATAATTTATTCTTGGTGACACATTTATGGCTTACTATCGCATTACATTACATTTATTTACGTCCATTTATGATGATTCGCTACAATTTTTTTCTCGGAATCATAGAGTTTTGAAACGGATAGTATTATATAAAATACATTTATAATGGGGAGTTTGTTATAACAAAAATAAATAGGATGGTGTCAGTAGAATCACTACGTAAAGGGTTTATTAATTAATTATTTTAATTTATATACGAGCATAGTGTTTTTTACGGAATTCTACATATTATTAAATTTACAACAGCTTTTTAATCATGTGAATCATATCCTTGTCTCCATCTTATAGAATCCAGTCATTTCTTAAGATCGAGCTGAACTCTAGATTTCAGACTTTGTAGCTGGCGTGAAGTGTTAAATTGCTGCTTCCTCGGTCTTCTAAGTTTCGATATTTGGAGTAGCTCCGCTTGATGCGAATTTGGATAAAATGTAAGTGTATACAGTAGCATATTTCGAAAGGTCTGATATACGCGTTTATGTATGTATATATTGGTCAAGATAGGAGAAGTTCTTTTGTATTTTATTGTCTGTTTTATCAGTCTTAAATTTAAATAGCCGAATATTGGTAGCATTTTGCGTTTTATTTTTTTTTCGTAGCAAATCAAAACGTATATTAGTTTTTTTTATTTTTCTTGACCGTATTAAAGCGAAACCGTGTAAAACGGGTATCGTGTAAATTTTGATTTTTTACTCTTTTAAAACGACATAAGGCGTTGAGAATATTAAAGGCGAACTCAGCAAATAAGTAATCACGAGTTTGTGAAATCAATTATTTTTTGGTGTTTTATTAGCTTTTAGAGATATATTCTATTCTATGTTATTTTTTGAGATTTGAGGTTTTTTTTTAATATGAGTAAATAACTCTGTTGAGTTCGCTCATATATTCTGTTTATTATGCTGGTGTCTTTTTTTCATGTTTTAAATGGCAATAACAGTTCATTATAAGTACATTACACGAATTTCCGTGATAGGTCTTTATCTACTTTTTAATACTTTATTTTAATAATGATTATAAACCTGATCCGGAAACGTTCTTATCGCTTAATTGTCGTTTTGATATGATTTTTCGTATATTTCGGCTGTATTATTATAATGTCAATTTTAATTTGATAAGAAGTAGGTTATAAATTATAAATAATCTATATAATAAAAAATATTTATTTTAATAATATGTATGTACAAAATAAAATATATCACTTAATTTAAGTATTTCGAGGTTGCCTAATATAACATATATGAGATTCTTAATTATGTATGTATATACAGAAAAAACTTATGTTTAATAGGATACGAAAACTTATCATAAAATCATTTGTTACATTTATCATATTTTAACATGGAAAAAATGATCGAGGCTATCCTAAAAGCGTTGGTAACACATTAGATAACCTAAATTTTCGTTGTGTAACACAATATATAAATAACATTAACACTCATGTATAATATATACAAAATGTTGCACTAGATTGTTTTAAATTAGGGCATGACTGTCATGGCTGGTTGGTGTTCTTCTCCGATGATCTCGTCGCATTCTTCCTCTATATCGTTATTTCTTGATGCGTATGGAATAGGTAGACCTAATGCTGCCAGACCTCTCAGAGCCCTTCTTCTAAATACTATTAAGATCAGAAGGTATATCACTCCTTGTAATGCGTTGAAGAAATCAGTAATCAACCTTAAAAACGAACAATTATATTGTTAGTGTATTATTTATTATAAATGCGCACGAATATACGATTCTTAATAAACTTACCATGCTACATTTTTAATGTCTACTGCGAAACTGATCAATTCAAACACCCAAGAAATTCCAGTGATTAAGAATAGTTTTATGTATAGGCAAAATCTGAATAAAAGTAAATAAATAAATTATTAATTCTCATAAAATGGTATATATGGATGTTTTGTTTAGATGTTTACTTGTATTTCATGCTCTTTAGTTTTGTAACGTTTTCATAACTGGTTGTGTACCACAAAGCTCTAGAAGTAATGCCAAATAGTAAGATGTTCGCGGCTAGGAGGCCAGCGATCGGTCCGTAGAAAAAAGCCCAAGTTTCAACCTTTCCTGTGAACCAACAGGCCTTTCCAATATCAGGTCTGAGATGTTCCCCTTCTTTGAAATTCGCAAATAGGGTGATCACTAATAAGATTAAAGGCATTCCCCAGCCGTACAGATTGTAGTATAAGAATATGCGCTTGTCCGGTATGCTAGAGTTTCTAAATCTGAAGTTGGGTTTAAAATTATTATTACTTACATTACATTATAATATTTGGCTAAATTAAAATCACTTACACAACACTCTTCATCATGTTGATCGATATGATGTTCATCCAAAAAAATGCTGCCATTAGCCAGTAATACATGCCAAAAGCTGAAATTTCATATGTTTGATTTATCATGTTTTTAAAGGAATATGCTGTGTTTTTTAATATAATATATACCTATTACATAGCATCTTGCGCTTCCTCCTTGCGTTTCAAGAGTTTGAGCCAATGCCAGATGCAGAAACCCAAGAGTCAAACTTCCGCACAAACACATCGTGCATAATCCTTGAAGATCTCTGTTGATTGTGCGATTTTTGATTAAACATATGATTAAACATTAGCCATAGTAAATATAGTAATGATTGATTAACCTCAAATCTGGAACGACGATGTAGACTAGAAGAGTCAGCGCTAAGCAGCTGACAGAGATGATCAGCAATATAGGCAAAACAGTGAAAGATTCGTTTGTGCCGTTTTCAGATTGCTCTGGAAAGCAGACCAAAGCTATGCGCACCTTTGTTTGAACCATGTCAGTTTTGTTGTCTACTGTTAATTCCATTCTATTTGATACACAGAATCTAGAATTGTATAGGATTTTTGTTAATTATTTTTACACGATTTTTTCCCATATGTTTACTTCTTGACTATACTCACTTTTCAGGATCTACGTATGACGCTGTTGTGCCATTGCCTACTACCAGATACTGGAATTTGTTAATGAAGAATGTTTCTTCAGTATCTATTGAAGGATCAATGAGAAACATTCCATGCTCGCATTCTAGTAGCACCCTATTATTTTTTTCAGTACTGGTTGGATTTAAATTATGCGTTTTATGTTCATCCTGGCATCTGTTACCTATTATGAGGTTGTCGCCAGAGCAGCACGCCTTTTCTACCTCTAAACTCGGCGAGGCGAAATGCCATAGTAGAAATAATAAAAAATGATGTGCTTTCATTCTCTGCGAATGTTCTAAAACAATAAAATGAAATATTTGTTTATATTTATAATGGATTTTTTTTAGTTTCTATATGAATTAAAAAAAAAAAACACAGTTCAACAACACAGTTAGTCAACCCCCCCTCCCCAAATGATGTACTGCGTTTTATTTTATTTGTTTAAATTATTAATTACACAAGCAGTCACATAAAATAATTTATAAAAATATTTTTTAACTGCCGAAATTTCAGAAATTACTCATATTTTTTAATTATAGTAATATTTTTTAGCATACCGAGTGTAGTTGCTGCAACTCATTGCTAATAATAAATACCACATCAACAGCTATTAAATACATCTTTTCGGTAGCAGGAGTAATTACAATGAAATTTTAAATTTATTTAATATTTAAATATTTTATCTAATAGTTGAAAACAATGAATATTTGAAAAAACTAATTATAATAAAAACAATCTGAAACATATTGATAGCAGGCGCGTACGGTGAGATACATTCTCTTTCGCTCGCTCGCGTATTAAGTCGGTAAGAAAAAGTGGGCGTGTGGAACGCATGTACGCGCCTGATTGATAGTAAGATTTTTATTTAATTTCTGATTCCTTATTATAATTTTTGTAAATTAAATTGAAAAGAAATTCGTAAATTAGTTGTTTACGCATTTTCTGACAATAAATGCTCTTACTATAATTTAATTAAATATGTTATTTTTTGTGGTTTAGTAATTTTAAATATTACATTTTGAAAAATGAAAAATGAAGTAAAATCAATGTACAATATTTTTTTCAAATTTCAGTTCCCTAGGTTTTGAATTATTCAAAAATTTCAGAAGAAAAAATAAATTATTCTTCATTTAATAACTACTCCGATTCCAAATCATTCATAATTGCATCCACATAAAAAATAAATTTATAGCTGTAAAATAATTTGAAAAGTGCAATTAGCAAAAATTTTAAGGATGTATTCAGAATAATCCTATATTAAAAATCTGTTTTAGTTAAGAAATCGGTTGACTATTGTGGTGGTAAAGTAGTTTTCTGCTTTAAACAGTAAATATTTAACGAAATCTTAACATCATAGTACAAAAAAAGTTTCGTCCTTGTCTCTCGCTTTTAACCAATAAGCGACACAAAATGAAGATTATCCATGTACATAAAATTAAATAAGTTTTTTGTTGTAATGCTTAGTAAAAAACAATAAGCGATTTTGGTTATTAAAATATTCTCGCTGCGCGGTCTAGTTTATCTAGTTTTTATTAATTTGTGACGCACGCTTGTTTTTGAGATAAGCGTTAAACAATAATAAAAAATGGACTTTAAAACATTTTGTTTTGTTTAACGAGCGAATTCTGTGAATTTCAGTCATTGTGAACACCGCTGATAAACATTCTATTCACAAATGTTTTTCTAAAGCGTAAAAGCAATTTTTTTAAATATGCTTTTATCTATCGATAATTACTTGTTTTATGAATTTCATTTTATCGAAATACTATGATAGTCATATTTTAGGTTATGTCATATATGCTGTGTATACATTTTCAATTTAAAAATATTCAAATTCCATTGAAGAAAAGAATGAGTTAGTATTTTTCTAAATACAATTTAATTTTATATTAAATAGTATGAATCGTTTTTAACATTTTAATTGTCATCTACTTTTTTTATATGTATGTATCATGAATTAAAGAAATAGTTAAAATGTCTTGAAATAAATATTTATATCAGTTAACACGTTCTCGTATTCATTTAAAAAAGTGCTATTTCACTTTACTTAAATTCTAAAATTATTAAACAATTTACAATATTAATACTATTTAATATTTGGTCAAGCAATAATTTGCTGATAAACTAAATTTATTTTATTAATATTATAGTATTTTTTTAAATGAGGTATATTATAATTATAAAATAAAAGTTTTAAACCTTTTTGTACATTAGGTATGAGATAGTCTTTGTTTTAAAATAGTTTCTTTATCGCGAAATACTATACGTGTATTTCAGTATCGCTTTGTAAATCTGCGGTTTTCTTTAACATCACGTAATTAGCACATCTTGATTGGTCAGGCTATGTTTTACTTAATCTAACATGATTTTAAATGTATATTGCTTATCTATTGGAAAGCCGGATCACTTACACAAAGTTAACGGTGTTCAATCAACGGCGATAAAAGTTAAACTAAACACTAGTGTTGAAATGTGTTTTGAACCTTTAGAAAGTTTCGAGGGTGCTTAATTTCTATTTATTGCCAAATTTACAGCCAAATTTATAATTGCATACTCAATATTTGATTTTGAAAATATGTTCTGAATCACCATTGTCAATATTCTGGATGATTTCACGCGAATTTGGGTCAAGTTTAAATTCGCAAATTAAATGGAACAAATGACAGACAGGTCTGGTGGCAATTGGTATCAATTTCCGATGAGAGAATTGACGCCATGGTTTTTACAATCCAATACGCCCACAGTCAATATTTTGGAAATCAGAGAATTTACTAGATTATTGTTTGTAAACGTCATTCTGTATAATTATCGCAGTTGTCGAATTAACGTTGGCCAATAATTAAAAAATTGTATGATAATATTTAGTCGGCGTACAAATAAAATTATCAATGAACAAATACATATATATAAATATATAAAAAATATATTAATAATATATTTAACATTGCGTATAACATTATTTTATATGATATTGTAATTGATATTTTGGTTAAAGACTCACTGTTTGTTCGGATATTGGGAGCACTTTCCACCACAATGGTTCGAATACGACTGTTTGTGTTTGTTACAAAAGAGTACTATAATATGAATATAATACGTACACTCATACAATCGTGGGTGTGTTATTAATTCATATTCTTGCTATAAAATACTTATCGTATTTCTAAAAAAAAGCGCGTTATTGTTATTTTACCGAAAATCTTTTGATTAATAATAATGTTAACGTAACATATTTTTAGTTCATACAGAGATTATTGATCTTTATGTGAAAGTCCAGAACCATCATCAGACAAATCACATTTGACTACTTTTGAATAAATATATTAAAATAATAACATTAAATATAAGTTACCGAAAGTTAGAATAAAACTAAATTTTTTGGATTTTTTTTTGTTGATAAAAACAATCTAGATACTAACCAGTCTACGTCATCAAGATAAAGATTCGTCATCAAATCAATTAAATTCCATAAAGCTATAGAATAGATTCTAGATGTAAATGACAACTTTAAAATTGTATTTCTAAATACTAAATGTTAAATTTGACTGATTTTTCAAGGTTAGTCTCATTTGCGTATGTATAGCGAAGAAAGTCTAAAGATTAACATGACTGATATATTTAACTTACCAAAATAGCATCAGGCACAGGTCATGTATCAATACAGGTTCAAGAACGAGCGAATAATTTTAAGGATCGTTTGAAATAATTCTCGAAATTACTTTTAATTTAATTTTCGTTTAATTCCATTAAACAAAAGGAACAATAGAAAATATAATAAAAAAAAAACAAAGCAAAAATAATTAAACAGTCAATCATATTTTTATTATGAATTTCTAATAAAATAGGATGCAACTTGTTCTCTTGGTTAAAATTATGCCATTGTCAATTTTAAAACACAATTTTTTTTAATATCAGAATGTAGAGTGAAAATTTGCATAAGATGAAATATTCGAATATATTCGTTTTTATTTGGGTTTTTACCGATATTAATTTATTTAATTAGTTAGTGCAAAAAATAAATCAATTGTCTGTAAAATATTATTTAATTAAAAAATAATTAATTAGTGCGAATTACTGATAAGTGAGTTTTTGACATTTTTAGCATTTTATATACATCATTTACTGTATATACAATAGCTAATAATGTTTAGAACGATTTTGATATACATAAAGATTGGATCCGTATCGGCATTTGTTTTGTGCGGATTTGCATATAAATTAAACATAAAAATAAATAACCGCGATCGAATTATTGAACTGATGAAATAAAATCTTTGCGTCTTGAAACAAAAAATACAAAAATGTGAGTCGAACTTGACAAAAATATGCGACGCACACCTGTTTTTGAGATAAGCGTTTTGTTTTGTTCAACGAACTAGTTCTGCGAATTTCGGTCATAGTAGATACCGCCGATAAATATTCTATTCACAAAATAAAGGCGCATAAATGACCATGGATTTTGGAGGGCACTAGTCACTCGAGTATATTGCGAGAAAAAACGACTACATGTGTTGCTCAAGTATATTTAAAGATTTTTTAAAATAGTATAAATGAATATTTGATTGATGTGCACCAACACAGGTATCAACTAATTAAAAAAAAGCTTTCTCGAATTCGTATATTATATTTCAATGTTTTTGCTTAGCTCTTATCGCAGCACAATTGAAAAACGCACTTAAGTTGCATACTGTTCGAAATTGGAACGTGCACATTCTTATCATCAATCATAATTATAAATAAAAAAAGTATGCTGGATTTTCCTAAATACAACTCGACATTTACGCACATAACGCCTGCTATTTTGTGGTTTGTTAAATGTAAAAAAAAAATATATCACCCAAAGTGCGAATTGTTATTGTGGCTTAATTAAGTGTAACAACGAAGAGGTTAAAATACATTGATCCTTGCAAATATGCGGTTAAATGTTATTGATTAGGATATATATTTTTTGGTTGCGTTTTAATATTTTTTTTATTACAAATCTGATCAACACGATGGCCATTATACAATTAAACATTAAAAAAACAGGTATGATGTACACCCAAAATGGATAAGTACAATCCCATAAATATTCTAGTTCCTCATAACTATCGCATACACTTTAGACCCTAAAACATCCTTGTGTTTGGTAAGCTCGTTAATAAGTTAGATAGCTCATGCAAGGAAACCGTTTTCAAGCGCTGATGTTCTGGCCGCAACGGGTAAGAATAAGGGACGCGAAAAAGGGAAGCTAAAAATCGCTGAGCATTGCCAGTAGATGTTACGTCGAAAATGCAATGAATTGTATCGCAATCTCAATATCTATCTCATCAAAGAGGAACAAGGATACAAATACGGACACGACCCATTCTCCCTCTTGTAGAGATATCTCAGAATTTTTCAACATTTCCGACTACTTTTCCATCTGGAACAGTCGCTTTCCAATTCACGTCAATCTTAGTCCAGCTGATATATGTATGTATATTTCGGATATCAAAAAAACACATTTCCTTTAACCCCAACTTTCTAATAGCTTAATCACTGTACTATAAATTTGAAGGGATGTATATGAATAATGTGAGAATTTGCAGTTCCTTTTAATTAGCAATGTCTTTGTGCTGGTGTTTATTATAAGAATTAATATTAATCATTATTGCGGAAGAATGAGACACCAAATGCGTTATTTAACATACGCAAGTTCGATAGTTTTTAGTTCATTAAATGCGTCACTTCCTCGGCTATTTCCAAGCTTGCGGAAAATTGCGGAAATTTAAAATCACATCAAAGTAAAACTTTACACGAGGGCGCATATTACCACACGTTCTTGGAACAATATAAGCGTGAAGAGCGCGTATAAATCTTAAATTATGGCTCATGCTATATTTATATTACTCCTAATGCACTTTGTATGTATATTAATTAGTTATTACACTATAATAGAACACCGCAGTAAATTTATAAGTGACTGAATGACGCTATTCTGTTGTCTCATCCGATCAAGGACTATATTATTCATAATTTTCATTGGAAAAACACTTTAAATTATTTACATAATATAGATTTATATGATATATCACCCCACATCGATACTACTATTTCTTAGACTGTGCGATGACGTATAATACTAAGTGTTATCTGATAACAAGATATAATGTGACGTTCGGAACGTAGCGTACTATATTATAATATAATAATAATAATAATATATAGAACGTCAATTCAGTTACGCATCGTGGAAAAATAAATAAATATACTCGTTCTTAAAGTCGGAATATATGAATTTCAAAATTTGCTTTTTGTTCGTAATTATCATATGTGTATAAATACTATAAGCATCGATGTTTTTAGTGTTAACGATGCATTCACTCTTATAAACCAGTCCATGAAATGTTAGTAGCAATAAGTATTTACGGTTTGAGGTTTATATATAGATCGTTACAAGTTGAAAATATTTTTTTGGGATTTTTATATAAAACATTTGAAAATACATATTCTTCGTTTCATTTAACAGTCACTTTCATGATTTTTTTATAGCCAGAAGAAATATTTCATAAAATTGAAATTAAGTTTTCAGTATATAATTTTGTTAATTTTTATTCATAAATAAGGTGGTAATAAATAATATTGAACATTTGAATAGATTAAAAAAATATAGTTTGTAAAAACGATTGGAAGTATTTCTAAAGTTCTCAATTTGAAGAATTTTAATAATATCTCAGGATTTTAATTATTTAAAAATTTCTGATATAAATAAATTTAGTTAATCTGCATCTTGGATAGAATTATAAATAATTTGGCTGCTTTCAAAGCATATGTTTGTATTTGTAATCAACTTATAAAGTGCATATGTTTCTCGAATACCGACTTGACCATTTGTTTTTAATTCGATAATCGTTGTGACATTCATTAACGGTTGCATAAAAACCGTGAACAAGCCAAAAAGGTCGGTGCCAAATACAAGTGATAGGGTAGGTGCATATTTCTGCCAAACATGTGTACTTAAACAGTTATTAAGCATCCCCGGATTTGTATTTTATATAATAAGAACGTTGTTAAATTTTATTTTTTTACCGTTACGCAGTTACAATCCAATAAGATCTTTATCAAACAATAACAAATAAATTATCTGTGACACAGCTTTACATTTTAGGCATTTTGCATACAAGTATGTTTAAAACATATACTATTTCAACTAGTATAACTTTTATATTGTTCATATAATTTTCTTTATGGCCACTGCGGTTCTCCAGCTCCTGTACGAGCCGCCTCTGCGTTTGTTAAAATTGTATAGCTAATATTTTTATTGCGATTTAAAGTAAATTTACTCGTAAAAAAATAAGCTTCCTTCAAACTGCGTCATTAAAATTTGCATGTTGAACTTTAATAACGGGCAATGGTAATTGCGCCGTTTTCATAGCACGCCATATTTTTTATTGCTGAAAAAAGTTCCTGTTGTTGTTTTTATTTATTTCATTTTACGAATAAAATGTCGATATGGAAATTTATTTGCGCGGTCTGTGGTCAGAGCTTTGCTCAAAGACGCAATAGAATACAATCATTGATTTTTTTTATAACTTATATGATTAATGTATTTCATTTTTGTGGCACTCATATACAATACTTGTATTGTAATATATTTATATCAGCTTTGTTTTTTGGATTAGATATTCCTACAAGATAATTAAAGCATATGTCTGTTTAAATACAATGCTTATAAGAGGCAATGTGCGATAAACAATGCGTTTTATCCAGCTCAAAATTACTATTGTTCTTCATACCCCTTCGTTAACGATCACCGAAACTGGTCATCCGGCAGTTTCACTTTAAAGGTGTAAAAATACTTTGGGTGTCTAAAAAGCAATGAATTTAGCACACCAATTTGCCTGAGCTGGCTCGAATCAGCAATATAAAAAACGCGATACTTGGTCACAGAGAGGCAGAGAAGAGCAGATGTAGAAAGACGCTCTAGAGCAGTACAAGTTACATCAGCGGATAGTCCAGCATAATCACAAGATCATATCGCGATGTATTACAGCCGACAATAATTCAACTCGACACTCGGTATTTTATATATGCTTAATAAAATATACTGTTACCAACTTTTTCGGCGTCTATTTTGCGCCACATTTATTTGCATTATTTTGCAACTCGTTCAAAAAATTGAAAACATCATATTGATGTTTATAATTATGAAACGGTTACAGAAAAATTAAACCATCAAGCACTACATGAGTGCCGAAATATAGAACAGGTTCAAGATTTATATATAAATGGAATCGTTTGTAGTTAAAAAATAAATATATTTATATTTAAAAAATAAATAACTAGAAAACATTTTATTCAACATGTTACCCATCCATTTTATAATAATTACTATTTGTGATGTCCCAGACACATGGGATTTAAACCCAGGACTTTCAGTCATTGAATATACACTGGTCTATCGTGCTGGTCATAATAATAAAAAATAAAATAATCAAAACACTCATGGATGCGCTTTTGATGTATTGTTTGTTGTGCATATGTTAGAAAAAGCACGCCTAAGTGTAAATCAAACAATACAACGTGCCTAACCGGATGGAGTATATATTGAAGAGCTTAAAGTATGCTAGACGCACATACGTGTAACATATATATAGTACAAGTTATTTAAAATTTGCCTTACGTAAATACTATATTTATGTAATTTTTTTTTAGATTTCCAAAATCTCTGATTTCTATATCGCCACAAAATTTCGATAGCACGATGTGATACGATTTGCATTATTGATGAGTATATAATAAATGCAACTATTAATATATTGTATGACATGTACGAAAAACGACGACGGCATACCATAGTATTAGAATCGTTTGAATTAAATAAATGATTTTATTTATTTTTGCTCAAAACAAAACATTTTTTAATTTATATAATTCGTTAATATAATTAGTTAAAATGTAGATACTTATAAAAAACTAAAACACATGTACAAATTTAATTATATTGTATTTTTGTACAAACATGTGTATTTTTTAAACATAAACTTATTTATAAGTTTAATTATCTTAATGGTTCTAAAAAGCTTTGTAATATAAATGCGATATCTTTGTGCATAGATCATATGATTTATAGATACTTTTTTGTGTAATTGCTCAATTATTAATGATTTATCATTTATCTGCATTGTCTTTTATCATGATAAGAATTAATAATTGTTGGATGGTTTATTGTCAATATTAAGATTAGAAATTATATGTACATATTTTGTAATTATACTATGAATTGATTTAGAGATTATTATTATCTAAATATCGCAAGTGATAAATACATTTGACTAAGTAAAGCATATTTTATTTACAATTAAAATGTTTTATTATTATATTATATATCTTATTTTTTGTAAAAATATTGCTGTCTCTTTGTTACCATAACAAAAATGTATCGATAAGTTGTTCCTTACTGTTGCTACTATTTACATGTACATTGCTTTTTTATGGAAATATAATGTTAATAATAACATAGTGATTCATATAATATGATATGTTTATATATAAAATTAATTATTTTGATAAAATTACTTTAATTGAATATAGTAAATTAGCCTAGAATCTTAGTAATTCAAAGTCGACCATTAACGACATTCTAAACAATTATAACATGTCTCCAATTAACCGAATGCGGACACATACCTACACATAGTGTAGGATCAAGGATTCTTCAGACTATACCCGTCCATGGGAATATCGAAGTATCAGCCGGAGTTCGTTGAACTTATCCGTTTTACGAGAAAGCTCAAAAGTATCTTTTTTTAACTTCTCGTGAGAGATTAATTTTTATTTTTAACTACTTACGATGTTCTCATAAAAAATATTCTAAGAATTACTATGGCATAAGACCGAAGACAAAATTTAGCAATTTCGTGCTAACAAAACGATATGCAAATTAGATTAGCTGAGTGTGCAAAAACTAAAATCACAACGAGATTTATAGTCGCTGCGATCATCGACCAATATAAGATATGTACCTACTCACTTTATTAGAAATAATAATGATTTTCTATGATATTTCATATATAAATAAAGTCGTTATTTAACTGTGATTTTTCATCGAAATGTTGATGTTTTTTGGAATATATCAGATACTAATTAAAGCAATCAAATTACCAATGATTCATAATTATCAATTGCATTGAACGCTCATTCATAAAAAAATACACTCACCTGTCGTTGATAAGGAATCCGAATTGTTTACTAAATTTTATCAATATTTCAAGTGTTTCATTTACACTGCGTACATTTGATAGTATATTTATGTTTATTGTGTAATAAATCTATGTTTATTTATTTGATAGTATTTTTACAGTGCCGCTCGAGAGGTGTTTACTGGTAAAGAGTACGATCACTACTGGTAGTATATTCGCTCACGAATTATGTCCAATAAGAAAAGGTCAAGTCAGAGTATATAAGAGTGTATAAAAAAATAAGATTTTATTGTGTATATGTAGTATACGTATAATGTAATCAATTATTGCTTATATTCATAATAAACATGAATGAAAATAATATACTGATAAAATTATTTTTATATTTGTTTGTGCACTTTAAAAATAATTTAAAGATCATTGCACGTTAACCTCTGTTTTTCATCATTTTAAATTTAATAAATTATAATAAATCAGTATTTTACAGAAATAATATGTATTTTTTAAACTTTAATACATATCTTTTTTAAATATGAATGGGGAAGCGAATTAATTGACAAACTGCTGATATGTAAACATGACCTAGACAGATTAGATAACATTTTGATAATATAAATCTTAGTAAAATATTTGAAGAACACAAGGGATATTATTTTGTCATGTTGACTAAATTTAATCTTAAATCTTTAATAATACTAAATCTAAATTTATATGTTCCATCCGTGATTTAAAATAAATTAGATCTTAAAAAATAATTGCTTCTGATAGGAAGCTCTTAATCAGATTTGATTATTTTAAGCGCGAATAATAGCGAACTCAACTTGTTAAAGAAAATTTTAAGTCGCTAGATTTTTTACGACTACGACTCCACAGCCCTGCACGGAACTCAAGTCCATGGGCTTGCTGCAATTGCGACTCTAAACCCGATTATTTACAGATGTAATAACTTGGAATAAATAATACAATATATTCGCCCATTTTTATAACTATTTGTTATTTAAATATTTATTCATTAATAGCAAAAAAAGACACTGTAATTGCTGAAATTCTAGAAATTATTTATATTTCTGAGTTAATATTATGCAGCTGTGGACTTTCTCAATGGCTAGTATTATTTTTTAATCTCATATTTTTAAGTCTGTCGAAAATAGTTTATTCTAAAAAATTTTTTTTTTAGTATATTAAGTTGTAGTATTTTTGGAAGCAGGTATAATTAAAATTAAAACATTGCCATAACCTACAATATCTCCAGAATCGGTGAACACGACAAGACTAAACTTAAATTTTAGTTTAAACACATCTTAAGATTTAGAGGCATAAATTATATTTTTAGTAACTCCAAGTCCTTAGTTCAAGTAATAGTCTTAGCCACAATAATTTGTATTTTTATTTTTCTTTGTGACACGGTTTTTTTTATTAATATTATTTTATCTTTTCAATATCCTCATTTAACCTAGAAAATTAATTTAATTTTAAATTATGTATTGTATTCCGAATTTTGTAATAAACGTTTATATAAAAAAGTCAGTATTATTATAATAATAACAATTGATTGAGAAACACTTATCTGTAAATACTCTTGACTCAGCTTATATATATATCTGTATAAGTCACCAAAAATATAATATCGGTGATAAAGAAATTCTTTCATGGGAATAGGGCGGTTTAAAAAATTGTCTTCACGAGTAAAATTAAATGATAAAATAAACCAAGCCAAGATTTTTCACCACAAAAGAATAAGTTACAAAAATTTAGGATGTAAAATCTTACACCTGAAAGGGAGCCAAAATCTTATAAAAAACACGAGAATTTAGTTTGTATAGCACTATCCAATATATTCAAGACAACTGGTCGGTAAGCGAGTGGCTAACCTTCTCGTCGACCGACCTCGAGTCAGTTTATATTCCATTTCGTTGCCAATTCCCGCTTACCTTTGAACTACACCACCATCGTCTTTGTGCATATCTCCGCTAAACGGGCAATGATGTTCGGATAACACATTTCATAGAATGGCTACGTTGCTATTTTTATTACCGATTGCAAATCTACTGTAACAAATTTAGGCATCGAGTCTAATAATAAATATATTATACAATAACAAAGAGTCTGGTTCCTCCCCGAACGCGGAGATTGGGCAGAAGACCGAGTACTAGAAAATATGATAGACTTCCCTCAAATTTGAAGGGTATACAGGCCAAAATTATGCCATACAGAATACTACTAAAAACAAGGGTTCAGTAGAACTCACACCAAGCAGAGTTACGCAATAATAAGTATATATATTTATTGAATAAATTTTATACATACATATATACCTAATATTGTACAAATTTTACGACCATGTTTATTCCAGTGTGTCACGATTATCATACAATGTAGTGTGGTAGATAGGGATAGGCAGTAGGTTTATATATGTCACTATCCGCTACTTTATTGCAATCAATCTAAAATATATATACCCTACATATACATTATTTTTTGCTTATTTTCTCTAATATCTTTATACATTTACAATTCCAGGACGGATAGATTAGCTTCATTGCTTGATAATTAAGAGGTTGTTAGTTCAACTTCCACGTTTCTGTCTTATCTAGAAGATTGAAATTGATCTTATACATAATCATGATTCAGATTGAAGTATTTTCAAATGAATATAGAGGCGATTAATCAAAATTAGCAATAAAAAAATACAGGAAGTGAATAATAAAACCAGATTTTTACTCATAAACTTCGCTGGTATATCAGACAAGATTTTGTATTTATTTGTTATGATGATGTAATAAATATAAACATGATTTGCATCACTTAATTACGCAGCTTCTCAGTATTATCATGATTACTTCACTAAATTGTTGACTAATCACATTCTTACTATTTGGAACATTTGATTGAATAGCAAATTTTATTAAATACACCTTACTGATAAACAAATATATCACTATTAATTAAATAGAGTTGTTCGAAAATATTTTCAGAAGACGTGCAGATATTATATGATTACTGATGCATAAGTTATAAGTATGTTTGCTCTGTATATTTATCAAAAGGCATATAGCCGGCTTGTCATTCATTTTAGTCACAGATTTACATAATCGAATATTATTTTTAATAAATATTTTATTACATGATTATATTTTTAATATTTTAAATACTCTTCATCTTAATCTTTATAACATATGATGAACATTTTTTGTTGTTTCTCTACAGCTGCTGCAGATGTTGAAGTTTTACGCACGATTTGAAATAAGCGACGAGAGCGGCGATCCTTTGACTGATCACGATATGACTCTGGAGCATTATTCTAGAATTACATCATTACAAGTCAGTAATAATTATATAATTGTAGTTAATGCAGTGTGTTAATATTTATTTTATTTTATTTTATAGAAAGCCGCTTTTGCAAAATTTCCCGATCTAAGAGTCTTTTCTCTCACTAACGTTGCAAGCGTCGATACCAGAGAGAGTCTTCAAAAGCATTTTGGCAATCTAAGGTTACATTATTTTACATAGATAATTAATTTTGTGTTCAACGCTTATTTAAAATATATTTTTTTAATTTTCAGTGTAGACAAATTGCGAGCGATAGCGACTCATTTGAATCTGGTGCCTCCTCCGGGTTCCGAGGATCAAGCGAAATGGCACCGCTTGGATTTCGAGTTTCTCAGCGAGTTATTGGTATGTTGAGCATTGTACATTATAATTATCGATTCATACACTCCATGGGAAATAAAATTAAAGCAAGTAAATTATTTTTAACGAGTAAATGTTTAGTATCCATTCGAATATGTTCAACTTGAATAAGAATGTGTAACTGCATGTTTATTTAATATATATATATATATTTAATTTATTATTTTAAATGATTCTTCAGATATCCCGACACTCAAGACGTGCATCTCAATTAGAAGAATTGAATGGAATGCCATTGTATCCAACAGAAGACGTCGTTTGGAATGAAAGTGCTGTTCCGTCGGAGTACTACAACGGAGAAGGCTGTTTAGCTTTGCCTAAGCTCAATTTACAGTTTCTTACGTTGCACGATTACTTATTAAGAAACTTTAATTTATTCCGACTGGAAAGTACATGTCAGTATTATCATTAAAATAATGTTTTATTGTATTTGAACGATATTAATTTCTGTGTATATTTTACAGATGAAATAAGGCAAGATATTGAAGACGCCATAAGCAGACTTTCACCATGGTATTTATTTAAAAAAATATTAATAATGAGCCTATTGCTTTGATTAATTTTATGTTTTGAAAATTGCTGCTGTTCCACTTTTGATGGAAAACAAAGTATTATAAGTTCTGTTATCTTTCATCTTCCATTCGGCTTAGTTGTATAAATATAAAAGCAGCGTCTGCTAGAACTTAGTTTAAGCTCTCTGGAAAATGTAGATAAAAGATCATCTTTATAAAATTAATTATTTCACAGTTTACTCTTGGTAATTTTTTTTAAAAGTATAACAAAAACACGGTATAATTAGGTTGCAGATTAATTTTTAATCGGCACTGATATAAATCAGTTAAAATTTATCTTTGTCTAACCCACACTTTTCAAGCAGTTCGGTTATCTTTTAATTCATATTGGAAACATCAATGTGTCTGATATAATTTAATTCTTAAAAATTAATTATATGATATTATTTAATTAAATTTAAATTACAGGAAAGCTGAAGATACTAGCGTTTATTATGGAGGTTGGGCTCGCATGGCTCAGCCGATCACTGGTTTCGCCGTTGTCGAAGTTGCAAAGCCCAACATCGGCGAAAAGAAACCTTCTAGAGTCCGAGCCGACGTTACGGTCGTGCTTTCGTATAGAGAAGAGATTAAAGCCGAATGGGAAAACCTACGTAAACACGACGTTTGCTTTTTGATAACCGTTAAACCGACACAACCCATAGGTAACTCCTTAAATTATATTTAATTGATTTTATTTTTATTAAATTAATATTTTATTCAGGTACTAAATATGACCATAGAGCTCCATTTTTATCACAGACCGGTTTGGTCTATGTCCGAGGGTGTGAAATTGAAGGAATGTTGGACGCCAGCGGGCGGGTCATAGAAGAGGGTATTGCTGAAAAGCCTGAGTTACCGGGCGATTCAAGGACTTTTAGGGTGAGTCTGGATCCTAATCAGTACGCTCAAGATCTCGACGAGGCCAGTAAAGGAAAAGAGGATGTGTACGAGTCATTTAATATATTGATGAGACGTAAACCAAGAGAGAACAATTTTAAAGCAGTGTTAGAAACTATTAGAGAATTGATGAATACGGAGTGTGTTGTACCTGATTGGTTGCATGATATAATCTTGGGATATGGCGATCCTGGTCAAGCTCATTATTCGAGGTAAGTTTTGTTGATCGGATTAGATATATTTGTATCATTATTATTTAAAATATATACGTTATGTGTTTAGGATGCCTGATGAGATATCGACTGTAGATTTTAATGATACATTTTTGGATATGGATCATTTGAGAAACAGTTTTCCAGAATATCAGATAAAGGTGAACGTTGATGATCCGAAGAAGCTTGTTCCACCATTTAGGTAATTATTAAATGAGCATATACTCAGTGGTGTAGTGCTGAATAAAAAATAACCCAGGTGGTGTTTTATTTTTAACCCCCTTCCACTTTTTTATTTATTTAAAAAATATATGTCCTAATATTGGTAATTCAAAAATCGGTCAGGAAGATGGGGTTTGAAAAATTTGTTTAGAAGATTCATTTTCAGAATTTTTTAGTAGTAAAATTGATGCAGATTTTTTATGAATTACATTTGAGTCATTAATTTTATTCGATTCACTTATTTTTTTAATCATTTGAGTTCTTAATTCACTTATTTTATTTGATTTGCGTACTTTATTCACTTCACTTATATTATTTGATTCATCGGTGTACACTATTATCGATGATGTTTTATTTCTTTCAATGAAAAAATGTTGTATTGTATTCTGTTGACGTTTTTCACTCATCCTTATTTGAAAAAAATGATATTTAAATAATAAGAGTGGGCATTCTTGACAATATTAGACTGAAATTTGAAACAAAATTATTTTAACACTTAATCGATGGGTCATTTTTTGCCGCGTGATTTTCGCGCAACACAGAGTTACATCAATAAAATTAATCAGTGGCTTGCTTCTTGCATAAAAAAATAATTTAAACAATAAATTTTGGTCATCTGCGGTTTAAAATCAGTAGAGGCGAGAATAATACCAGCTTAAGATATGTTTTATTGCTTTGATTTTGAATAAAATTTCTGGTGACATTTTACGATCTTTATATATAAATTATACAAAGAAATAATTATATTTTCGTACCAGTAAAAATATATCGAGTGAGTAACTATCATACTCCAAATGTCAGAACGAGAGTTTGTCAGCTTTTTTATGCTGTATGCATATTTTTTGCATTCTCGTAATATCCGTCTGCTCACGATATTTGGTAAACAAAATTTTATACGAAATATTTAATATCAAATTTTTTTTGTGTACTTAAAAAGTAAATTCCAGAGTGACGCACTGACACCACTATACTGTATGTACTTAAATACAGACAAGTACAAATAAATAAATAAATACAATTAATCATGAGTCAGCTTTTAGTCACATTGTAGTGCTTGTTTCAATGAGACCACTTGTTGTTATCTCGATTATTTTATATTTAGCCAATAATGTATAATATATACTCTAAACTATGCATCTAAAAAACTAATCTATCGAAAAATGTATTTATTCTTTTATTACAGATTGACTTTTGATGAGGTTCTATATAAAAATGAACAAAAAAACACAGCTATTGAAATTCCACAAGATAAAAAAAAAATCATGGTAGAACCTCACGTACCACCGAGTCGAGGTCCTTATCCTTACAATGAACCAAAAAAGTATGAAACAATATTTAAATTTATATATTATATTTAATATACAGAACCATGAAAATAATATATTGTTTCAGGAACTTAATTTTATTCACGCCAACTCAGATTGAAGCGATTAGAGCTGGAATGCAACCAGGTCTCACTCTAGTAGTCGGACCTCCAGGAACAGGTATATTTAACGACCATAAATGATAAATTCTGTAATTGATGTTTATTTTCTTACGCATAGGTAAAACTGACGTGGCCGTGCAAATCATATCGAATCTTTACCACAACTTCCCGTGGCAAAGAACTCTGATCGTCACGCATTCAAATCAAGCGCTCAATCAGTTGTTTGAGAAGATCATGGCTCTGGACGTTGACGAGAGGCATCTGCTTCGTTTGGGTCATGGCGAAGAAGCTTTGGACACTGATAAAGATTTTTCAAGGTTTGTATTACTTTATTAAATCATTATTTTAAATAAGTATTCTATATATAATGTTGTCTTTTTTAGATATGGTCGCGTAAACTACGTTTTAGCGAAACGTATCGAATTACTAGAATCGGTGCAAAGACTCCAAGAGAGTCTCGGAGGTCATGGAGATGTTGGAGCTACTTGTGAGACTGCGGCACATTTCTTTTTGTATCATGTCGTGGCTCGTTGGGAGAAGTTTCTTTCAGTTTGTAAACCTAAATCAAAACAGAAGGTATATATTCTAATAATTTTATTTCTAAATGTAGTTCTTATATTATATGTTATATAATCTTAATTATATTGTCAGGAAATACCTGTGGCTCTTATATCTATGGAATTTCCTTTCCATGGATTCTTCGATAATGCGCCGAAACCACTCTTCAAAGGAAACACTTATCAAGAAGATATGGATATTGCTGAAGGCTGTTACAGGTATACAATCGATTTACTATTGATTATGATGATTATGGTTTGATCGTATATTTTTATCTATAGATACATTAAACGTATATTTGAAGAATTGGACGAATTCAGAGCTTTTGAGTTATTACGATCGGGCTTAGATAGGTCAAAGTATTTATTGGTGAAAGAAGCTAAGATCATAGCTATGACTTGTACTCATGCTGCTCTTAAACGCAGAGAGCTAGTTGATATGGGTATGTATTTTATTTTAGTATACATTACACAAGATCAATATTATAATTTATAATACAAATTTTAGGATTCAAATATGATAATATTTTGATGGAAGAATCAGCCCAAATCCTAGAGATAGAAACGTTCATACCATTGCTTCTGCAGAATCCTCAAGATGGATTTTCTAGATTGAAGCGATGGATCATGATTGGCGATCATCATCAGTTGCCTCCTGTTATCAAGAATATGGCTTTCCAAAAATATTCTAATATGGAACAGAGTCTTTTTACTAGGATGGTACGATTAGGAGTACCGACAGTAGATTTGGACGCCCAAGGAAGAGCTAGAGCAAGGTTTGTTCATTTTATGCTACGGTTTTGATATAATTTATTTCATAAACACAACTTTGTCCTGTTTTTGTCCATCTTTCCTCTAAATTAAATATATAATATAATAAAGCACATATTCATGACAGATGTTTATAAATATTTAGGGATTTGCTTGTAGTTTTTTAATGTATTCAGAAACAAACTTTTTAAGACCCTCTTCGAAGAATATTTGTGTGGTACTGATTATCCACTTATTGATAATCAAAATTGAAACCTAATTAATTTACACCCAAAGCGTGTTTTATTTTTATTTACAAAGAAATTTATTACTATGTTAAACTTTATTTGTCGGCGGGTTATAACAGATAATGTTGTCAAAATTAATTTATTATATAAATTATAACTTTGATACTCCAAAACGGTAGATTCTACCTGTTCTGTGAATTACCATTAGCGAATATGATGATGTGTAGGTACCACCTGACCCGTCGGTTAAGTGAGATTGGAAATGTTTGTTCTGCAGTGTTATATTCTCTAATTAGGTGGAAATCACTAGTCGCTAAATTAAGTAAATACGGGGGATGTGGAAGTATCTTAATTCTCATAGCAGATCTGCCAAAACTTCACCTGTAAGACGAGCAGTATGCAATTTTTTCCTTGGTCGGTTCTAAATCAAAATTTGTGTTAGGGATCTAATAAGTTGATCGGAATACTATTCGGCGTTTATTGTAGCTCCTTTTGGAAAGTAATTTACAAAAATTATCCCTTCATAACGTTGTGATAATTACCTTTCCAATGGACAGCATTGCATGAGCTTTAACAGTGGCCTTCTGGTCACTGAAAATGACCGGAAAAACTGAATGATCAATATCCCTAATCAATAGTGAGAATGTCAAGATGTTCTTCCATCTGTGTATGCCGATTAAATAATAGAACAAAATTTCTAGATCTTTGTAAACATTACATATTATTAGTTACTTTATTCTACAATTCTATTTTTTTAATATACATGTATTATTGATAAATTCCACAGTATTTGCAATTTATACAATTGGAGATATAAGAAATTGGGCAACTTGAAGCATGTGCTTAATTTGCCCGAGTACAAATCCGCTAATGCAGGATTCAGTGACGATTTTCAATTAATCAACGTTGAAGACTTTAACGGCGTCGGAGAAAGTGAACCTAGCCCATATTTCTATCAGGTAATTACATATTTTATATTATGATAGTACATATCTGAAATTTTACAGATTTTAAACTTATCTACTTATCTGTCTTAGAACCTGGCTGAGGCTGAATACGTTGTCGCCGTTTTCATGTACATGCGTCTGATTGGATATCCCGCAGAAAAGATCTCCATACTCACAACATACAATGGTCAAAAGCATTTGATCAGAGATGTCATTAACATCAGATGCGGCGAAAACCCTTTGATTGGAAAGCCGTATAAAGTTACCACCGTAGACAAATATCAAGGACAACAGAACGATTATGTTCTGGTTTCTTTAGTGAGGAGTCGTGCAGTCGGTCATTTACGCGATGTGAGAAGATTGGTCGTAGCCATGTCTCGTGCTCGTTTAGGTCTATATGTATTTGCACGAGTCTCGCTCTTTAAAAATTGTTTCGAGCTCCAACCGACGTTTTATCAGGTATTTATCATTTTAATAATATGTATATGATTATACTGTTGCTATATATATATTTTGTAGCTAATGTCCAGACCGCTTCAGTTGGAAATATGTCCTAAGGAAACTTATCCCGTTGAGCGTTCGATTGTCGATAAACCTTCCGAGACTCTCGTAATCAGAGACATGCAACACATGGCTCAATATGTATACGACTTTTATTTAGACAAAGTCAATCTTTTGAAAGATCAGTATAAAGAGAAGAAATTGTGGGCTGCACCGGGAGAAGCGGTCGTTCAAGAAGGAGCTGAGGGGATTGTGTCGCAACATCCAGCCGTTGATTACGATTCTGATAACAACATCGAAAACGACGAAGAGATTGAATTGCTCAAAGCTAAAAAGAAGAAAAAGGACGAGCCTTTCGTTGTCACTGATATTCAGAACGAAATAGAAGAAATGGAGACCCAGTAATGCGAATCGTATAAAACCTAATTATTTTTCATTCCGTGTATCTGTAAATAAGTGTTTGTACTTGTATTTTTTTAAATAAATAAAAAGTTAAAAATATATCAATTGTTTAAAAGTCATAGGTTATCTTGTTTGACCTCGTATATGAGATGTTTGTGGTGTGAATATTATACATAATAAATGAATACACGTCATGACAAACCTATCAACAAAATTTTTAAGAGATTCTATTTTAGCTATAGATTTTTTAGCATGTTTACGTCGTCGTAATATTCAAATTTGATTTTTTTAAATACAATACTTTGGAACTGACTACAAAATTAAAAAAATCTTAATTCATTATACATTATAAATTATAGCTGGTTTGAGCGAATAACGTTGAAACTAAAAGTTGTGACTAATTTTTCTTCTATCTGATGTAATATTTTGACCTCTTGTAAACTGTATTCAGTAAATACAAACTTACACAAATTATTCTCAGTGACATATTAGGAATTTTAAATATATAGCAGCATTTTCTAAGGAACAGACTAATTGAGCATAAGTTCATACGAAAACTTGTCTCAATGTGATTCGGATTTTAATTTAAAATATGAACTTGAGTTTACTTAAGAATCTATAATATGAAACAGAAAATAAAGGATGATCCAAATACAGTTTTCGAATTTTTTTAAAGAAAAAACAAATTTTGGATATCTTCCAATTTTTTTTATCAATGGAATATTTGATGTATTTCATGACAGAAGTTTATTACGTATAATGTATTGTAGAAGAGTCAACGTGAATTTAAAAGAAGAGAGTTTTAGGATATTTTTACATAATCTTTAGGTTCTGACTCTTTGCATCCGTGATATAAGGGATCAAAGGTTTATTATGTAGAATTTATTGGAGTTGACTATTTTATTTCTCAATGGTAGCATTTTTTAATGTGTGAGAATTGGGCAAATGAAAATCTTAGAAGAGGACTTTGTCTATGTCCGATCCCTACCTGAGCAGTCGCGAGTGATAGCCGTGGACGGATAAGCCGGTGCGAATCTATTGGTGGTATTAATCATTACTCATTAATTTAAGAAGATGGATAACGATTATCAAATGTAGGCGACGGGGGAAGAAGGTGAGTTGCACCCTGCGTATCTAAAAATCACTCTGTTGGAAAGAACGAGAAAACGCACATGAAAACAAAATAATCGATCATCGCATCAACTCTATTTGTGATAAATATAAACGCTACAAAAGAAGTGTCATCTTATTCTCTACAGTGAGAATTAGGCACGCAACAGTAGCTTAAAATGATCGTAATTTTAGTTTAGAAACCCAATGGGTTTCATTCCTGCACAGAAAATAAAATTCAGTATGTTGATACATGCCTGACATTCTAGCGAGTATATAAGTGGTCCAGATAGTTTAAAAATGGCATGAGTTTTGTATAAGTTTTTGACCAAGTACGTCAGAGTCCATTGCAGCAGTTCAACCGCTGGTCTAAAAAAAGTCACACCAGTGACTTCGGAATGTTAGAAGAATGGCGTATTACTTCTGTCAAATGACAAACACTTCTGTAGCGCTTTGAAGTACAAGGCTTTTTAGAAATAATTATCTGAATTCTGCAGAAAAAACCGGAGTTCATTACTACGAGTTGGATATTACTAGAGGGAGCAAGATTTGGCCTGTCAGTGGTAATTTTTTTAATATTTCGATTTCATTTAGATATTTCATTAAATGGCATGCATTTTTATAGTTAAATTAAAGGAGGCAAATGCCTCCACCTCCATCCTTCCGAATAACGTCCTTGGAAACAAGGACCAGAACAACTTGAATGTGTTGTTTCTATGAATCATTCCTTAACGTTTGTCTTAGTCACTATAAATCAAGAACATACACAAACAACTATGACCCATTAAGACCCACATGTTCGATGCTATATTTTCTTCTGACAGTCCATGTTTCGGAAATAATAGTCATTCCAAATTTTAACATACCTCGATTGTTAGCTGAGATTTGAAAATATTTTTGTCGAGCTCCTTTTTAATGTTAGCAATATTTTTACCGGGGAGTAAATTTATTAAGATTCAATAATGTAAAGATTTTTTAGTCGCTGTATAATATAGGGTTTTAAAATGTATTACTTTGATTCTGGAAACGATTTTTTTCTGTTTGTGCAGTCTAGTTACTTTGCATGATGTACATATATGCAATTAATTTACTTGTGATTTTAAAGAATCAGAATGTCGAACTGGTTATATTAAAATTATTTGTAATTACAATACTATATTAGTGTATTTTATATATTTTTGAATACATTTTGTATTCGTTAGATAATATTTTTTAGGGGAGGAGAGGGGCTCGTGCGTTGTATGTAATAAAATATTAAATAAAACTTTTTTGTAAAAAGCCCATTATGACGCATTGGGAAAATTTCATAATGACCAGACTTCTAATAAAAATAAATAAAAAAAATCATTGCTGCAATAACACAACTAATTATCTTTATATATCAAAATTGAATGAACAAATAATCACAAATCACAAATAATATGAGATTTACACCATCGAAAATAGTCGCATCTTATCTTCTTCAAAATACAATCGTCAATGTTTTTGTTCAGTCGTATTGATGGTTTTATTGCGCAATATATTTTGTTAGCGCAACCAAACCCAGTGCGCATGTTTTAGTTTGCGTTGAACCGCGTGTTGTGATACCGGTTCATCTGCCAGGCGCTTGTGATTGTGTGGTGTATTCGGTAAAATAGAAGTTCTATTATAAACCTTTATACGATACATTCGATTTGACTTTCAGTATCATTCATCGCAAATTACAAACCAGTGCCAAATCCACCATTTAAATTGTTAAATTTTAGCAACACGTGGGATTTTTTTGGCCATAAAAGATAAAATTTGAATCAGTTTTTTTATATAAAAAAATGAATCATAATAATTAAATACATACTTATGTGTAATTAAAATCCTTAAGCACTTACATATTTCAAAACCCCAACCATATCAGTTTTTTCCAGTGGGAGAGGGAGCAAAAGCTATCCAGTCTGGGCCTTTTTTTTAATATTTAGATTTAATTATAATTCATAGTATTTCATTAAATGACATGCATTTTTCTGTCCATATTCTTGGGAGGGCCTATTATTCCCCACTTCCCTCCCCCTTAAATGACATCCTTGACCGAACATAAATTATACCTTAAAAATAAGATATGTTTTGGGAAAGGGAACGTATGGTGGTCCTCATATATGCATTTTTATTTATTGATTGTAAATCTTACATTGTAATACGAAAGGCGTTAGGCCAATGTGTTACAACAATGTATACACAATCAACAACTACTAATACTTAAAATTGCAATCAAACTCTGTAAATCAGCGACATCTATTTTATTAATTAATAACTAATATTACAATTTACAGCCAATGTATCAATATACACGATATATCTAGATTTTATTTTAATTATTCATCCGTGGGATTAGGAAAATCTAAGAAAATATAATCAGCGATAGGCGTTTGGAATTATCTTCAAACACTAAAAAATAAAAATAAAACGGCGCTTGTAAGTTAGCACGGTGTCATGCTTAAAAATCATCAGTTGCTACTCTTTACAACGTTTCCCGTGCTGTTAAAACCCAAAACTAACCTGAACAAATTAACCATTATATTCGCTTAGGTTAGGTTTGGGCTTGAACAGCAAATAGACGTTTCGCAACTGTCAAATTTTATGATTATAAAATATTTTCATGTACAATTCCATTCCATTTAAAAATTCATAAATGTAAGACCACACTAGAGTCACGGAAAACGCAGTGTGGAATACCAATTGGTGGTTTTTGAGTGTGGCGCCGTGGTAACTAACAAGTACCAAAAAAACACTAAGGTACAAATAGGATTATTATTCAGCTAATAGTCACCGACTAATACAATTGGTCTATTGTAATGGCCAATACATATGTACATAAAGTCGAATGTGATGTAAATAAGATATTTTTTTTGTCCAGAACAAAAAAATATTATCCCTTTTATGAATAAAACTAGTATTTTATAAGTAAATCCTTATTCCTTCATACCTAAATTTAGAATTAAAAATATTGCCATTACAAATTATTTTCAGTTATGTATTAAATGTTATCATGAAATATGTTTATCGCTTTTACGTACTTGTTAAAACGATAAATAATTTAACCATGAAACTGCGCATTCATATTTTTTTAAATATATAATATTTAAATGATGACTTAAATATATCATGTTTAGATGACAACTTTAACTTCCACGTAACAGTAGCAGTTACACATTAAGCATACTAGGGAATAAATTACAAGTTGTATTTGCCAGTTGCCTTCTACAAAAATGTATATTTAAAATTAATATACTATGTATATATAAAATTAATTATCTTTTTTGCGTAGATTACATTTTAGATGACAGAGAAGAACATTATTGATTCATTTTTGTCAAAATTTTTACATGGAGCATATTTAAGATGCAGCAATAATATGATTTTTTTATATTTAACATTTCACATATTATTCTTTTATTGTTGCATTGAATTAATGGCATAGTAAACTTAATTAGCTTAAATCCACAAAACCGATCTCTCAGACACAATAGTATTTAAATGAATAACAGGTAATTTTTTTAACAGAATTAAAATGGCTTGCCCCTTTACAAACGTTACTGATGTAAAAGAGAGGGATATCGAATTCATCAGTCCTGATAAACCATCTCGCTGTACTTGGAAAGTAGGAAAAAATGATCTTCAAACGCCGCATTCAATCAAACCAACGTAAGGTTAATTTAATATATCAAATAAATAAATTATACTATTATTCAAAATTATACTTTTTCTGCAGACAACCACGTCCAAAAGTTATGCCTAATATATTGCACGCTATTGGTAATTCACCTATAGTGAAGCTAAATAAAATACCACAGTCGATGGGTATTAAGTGTGATATGTGTAAGTTTTAAAAATCGAACATAATATAATATTTAATACAATATTAAATTAAAATTATTATTTACAGATGCGAAATGTGAATTTCTTAACCCCGGAGGATCGGTTAAAGATAGAATCGGATATAGAATGATCGAAGATGCTGAAGCAAAAGGTCTTCTAAAACCAGGATACGTGATCATTGAACCATCGTCTGGTAATACCGGCATCGGTTTAGCTATGGCTAGTGCCATAAAAGGTAATTATATATAAAATATTTTAACACCTTCTTGGTCATATCTGAGTTAATTTAAAAATTTGTATTTTTTGAATTCTCATCTCAAAAATCAGTAAATTTCTCAAGAAAATTATCATAGCCTTTTTTTGGTAAAAATTAAATTTTTACGAATATTTTTATATCGCTGCATAGGAAAGGGTGGGCCTGTGCAAGAAGTTTTTGAGTCATTTTTAAAAAAATTACTGTGACTGTGATGTGGTTATATGAATTTTATGTAAATAATGTATTATAATATTTCAGAATCAATATTAAATATGACTTTCTAAAATCTTATTGTTTAGTTTTATTAGATTAAATATGAAAACACTTCATTTTTTAGGCTATAAATGCATTATTGTGATGCCTGAAAAAATGTCTAATGAAAAAGTGGATACTTTGAAAGCACTCGGAGCTGAAATTGTAAGAACTCCCACTGAAGCTTCGTTCGATTCTCCAGAAGGCCTCATATTGGTAGCTCACAAGCTGAATAAACAAATACCGAATTCGGTCATCTTAGATCAGGTATTTTTCACTTATAACACAATATCTTTATTCTAATTAAATAGTATCATTCATTGACAAATCAACATTAAAGTAGTATTCATAGCACATAATTCATTTTTAAAGGTAATAATCTAATTCTAAATATTTATGAACTGCACATAAATTATTCTATTCTATAAAAACATACTATTTTTATATATACCGAGGATTTGGAAAAAACAATGCACAATTAATACATTTTCAAGAAAAGCATTTTAAAATATTTTGACAGATATTCATTATGGATTAGCAAGCATTTTATTTATATATATGGGAACTTGAAGTTTTGTACTGCATATGAGTTATACCATAAATCAATTTGTTAACCGGGTCAAAGTAAAATATAAACTCTTTGTTGCTGCTATGAACATATTTGTATATTCATTTTTATTTTAAATAATCAGAACACTTTAGATATATGTTGATTTGACACCAACATACCTTTGACTCAGTAGTTTTACCTTATCTTCAGACCGAACATTGTTCATGATTAAGAACACCTTTTCGATAGCAAAGTTCCTGATATACTAAAAAATATACCTCGTAACTTCACTTAAATTTTGTATTGTAATGTTTTATGTATCTTAGAAATTCTTGAATAGTAGTATCAATTTTTTTTCGCAATTAACATTCATAAATTTTATTCAGACTAGAATTACTTTGCATACAAGACTTCTGCAAAAAATACTTTGACAATTACAACAGCATTATCAAATGCTTCATTATTTTGCTGTTTTAATTTCCTATCATGTAATATAACGATCCCTTATACACTTCACTATTTTCTTTAATTATGAAATCTAAATATTTGAAAATAAATAATATGGCAAAGACAGAAAAAAAGTTTTCGACAATCTTGTTTATGCACTGTTTGACGATGACTCCCTTAACAATAACAAAAATGCATGACATGATTTTATCACCAGAGTTATAATCCTCTCCATTAAAAAGGATATTCATCCATAAACTTACTATAACATTAACATACCGAAACAAAATCACACAATTTTGTCGACAGATCACCGTATTAATAAATTAATATAATCATGTTTAAATTTTAGTATCGCAATGCTGGTAATCCATTGGCTCATTATGATGGCACAGGAAACGAAATTCTGGATGCTTTTGACGGAAAAGTTGATATGGTTGTTATGGGCGCTGGTACAGGTGGTACGATTGCTGGTGTCGGTCGCAAAATCAAAGAGCGTTGCCCTACATGCACTGTTGTCGGTGCTGATCCTGAAGGATCTATTTTGTCAGTGCCTGAAGAACTGAATAAAAGTGATATCGAATTTTATGAGGTATATTTATAATTATTTAATATAACAATATTGAGAACGATTGTATGACAATAGAAAATACAGTTTTTTTTAATGATTGAATAGTTACGAATGAACATAAGAATATAAAAAAATATGGTATGATTATTTTTGAATGATTGAAGTGCTTTTATTTTATGCATCACCAAAGGTATTAGTTATTTATAAATGGTGATGAGCGCAATTCCCTTTATCTTTGCGAGAGATTCATTGTTTTAGCGATGTAAGAAATTCAATGCTTACGACACAGTGTATTACAAAGTTTATTTTCAATAGGTGGAAGGAATCGGTTATGACTTTGTACCGACTGTGATAGATAGATCAGTTGTAGATAAATGGATCAAATCTAACGATAAAGCAGCACTGCCAATGGCTAGGAGATTGATAAAAGAAGAAGGATTGCTATGCGGTAAGATCATACAAAAGATTGTCTATCATAGGATAGCTATTATATATTTATTTATATTAATTAGGTGGCAGTAGTGGCACTGCAATGGCCGTTGCACTTGAAGCCGCTAAAGACCTCGAGGAAGGTAAAAAATGTGTCGTAGTTCTCCCAGATGGAATTCGCAACTACATGACAAAATTTGTATCAGACAATTGGTTGGAAGCAAGAGATCTTAAAGAAGTTCCGATGCAAAACCATTGGTATACTCGTTTAAATTGATAATGAATGACAATATATAAAATAAATTTTAATCATTATTATATTGCTTAGGTGGTGGAATATGAAAACATCTGATTTACCAAAATATTCTGGAAAGACTTTGTCCCTTGGTGAAACTTGTAAAAATGCCGTGAATATCATGTTTATGAATAAAATGATACAATTGCCGATTGTTGATCGGGATGGGTAATTACCTGATTTGTAATTGTGTCGTTAATATTATGTTTTTAATTTATATTTTTATTTATTTTTCAGTGTTTTTCACGGAATGGTAACACATAATTTCTTAATGACTAAAAGTGTAAACAATAGAATTACTTTCAATGATAGTGTCGATAAGGCACTGTTTAAGCAATTCCGTAAATTGAGTGTTGATACATCTCTTGGTAAAATATCACGCATTTTGGAAAAAGATGCATTTGTTGTTATTACAGGTAAAGAAACACTATTTATTGTATTATACTTTTAAATAATTAAATTTTCGATTAAATACTTATTTTATAGATGGAGAGAAGTTTGTGAACATTATAACAAATATGGATTTGTTGAATTTTATAAGTGAAAAAAAGTAAAAGATGTATTAGGTTTTCAGTGATTTTAATGTAAACAAAATATTTTTTTAAATAAAATATGTATTTTTAATATAATAAAGTTTACAATACAACTGTACATATTTAATTAAATTTCAATTTACTTGTATTTTAAAGTAATTGTTTATTTATTTATGTTAAGTGTTGCACCTTGCTCCAAGAGCATCTAAAGTATTTCAGAGTTTAAATACTTGGAGTCGTTCCTACGTAGAATAACTGGGGAAGTATAGATATATCGCCAAAATCCAGAGTACCATCAGATATTATTTTGTCATAGGAAAGCTGCTGGGTAGTAAATTACTGTAAAGAAATACTAAAAATGAAATATCTTAAGCGTTTGATGGTATTTTTACATTTGTGTAACGTAGGCGATGACTATGCAAGATATGTGGTGTTTCGACAAGTTTGATAGAAATACAATTGAATAAAACTACAGGCATCTCTCAAAGTAGTCATCTCCTAGTTTTTACAATAATCATTAAAGGAGTAATAAAATAATGATTTGCTATTTCATTTACGAATTGGAACGCTTAACCACCGCTCAACTCGTTAAGATTGTTCAATTCGTAGCGTGATGAAAAAATTAAAGAGACTGGAAGCGTTGGAGATAGGGTAAGACCTGTGCATCATCGTGGCCCCCGTTCAGCTGAGAATATTGCTGCTGTAAGTGAAAGTGTGGCCGAAGACCTAGAATTGTCAATTCGCCAGCGTTCGCAGATTTTGGGTTTTTCTTAAGGGTCCCTTTGGCGCATTTTGAATCTGGACTTGCACCTACATTCGTGTAAAATTCAGATAACACAAGAACTGAAAACCAGAGACCATGGACAGTGAAGAATTTACTCTGATTGGGTGTTGGTGCTATTTTTTCAAATAAAATCTTCTCTGATGAGACAAATTTTCACCTTTCTGGGTACGTTATTAAACAAAATTGCCACACATAGGTCAAAGAAAATCCTCATGCGATTCACAAGAGATCACTACATCTTCAAAAAGTGACTGTTTGGTGAGCATTGTGGTCAGGCGGCGTCACTGGACTTTATTTTTTGAAAACGATGGAGGTTGGACTATAACAGTCAACGATGAGCGTTATAATTTTTGGTATGAAATTGAAGATATTGCTGTGGAAGACACGAGGTTCTAACAAGACGGTGCAACTTATAACATATCGAGTGCAACGTTGAATGTTTTACGTGAAAAGTTCTTAGGTTAATTATTTCACGTTTTGGGGACGTCAACTGCCCGCCAAGATGCAATTTAACGCCGTTGGACATTTTTGTGTAGTTTCGTTAATAGTAAGCCTGAAACGTCGGAGCACCTAAAAACCAACATCCGCCAGGTAATATCTAGGATAACGCCCGAAATGTACGAAAAAGTTATTAAAAATTAAAAAAACAAAAGCAGGACAAATCTTCATAATTATTGCTTTCTGAACGTGCCGCAGATATAATTTATGAGTACCATAGTTTTTGTTTAAATTATAGTACAAAAAATAAATTTTATTATGTAAATAAAAATAATATGACATGGACAAAAATTGTCGCGCTTGGACCGAAACGCAGCTGTCAGACTGTTTTGAAGCGTCGAGGTTAAGTTTTTATCAAAGATGCCGTTGCCTGCGGCTTTGGCAGCTCGTTTAGCGAAACGGGGAATTTTAGCTGCTTCGCATAAACGTAATGACCCTGACCAAGAACCAGAACCTCAGCACAACGAAGAGATCATCGCCGAAGATTATGATTCTCGCGACGACGGCGGTGATAGAGGCGAGTTTTGGGAAGGAATCGACGGCGTGAGCGTCGATCCAATCAAAGGTCACTCCGGATGTCCTAATAAATACAATATTTACCACGAATGCTCACTTTATTGCGTAAAACGCTGGAAGAAAGGAAAAGTCATCCCGACTGATGTCTATACTCAATTGAAAAACAAACTCATCGAAAAATATCCTCTACCGAACGGATGGCAAGAAGTGTACGACGAAGGTTGCGGTCAGCATTACTACTGGAACGTTTACAACAGTTTGGTGTCTTGGCTGCCTCCGACTCATCCCAAAGCGACTTTTTCTGAAAGCGCCTCGCATTTTAGAGAAGAGCGATTGTTGAAAGAAGGCGACGAAAGCGAAAGTAGCGAGGATCTGTCCGACCAGGAAGTGCCGCAGAAAAAGAAGGAGGAAATAAAGATCAATCACGACAGGTATAAGCGTGTCCGAGAAAAGGATAGGGTTGATAGAAGGCACGATAAGCGTACTAAGTTGAAAGACAACGACTTGGATCCCATGGATCCGGCTTCCTATTCTGATATACCTAGAGGTGAGTGGTCCGCCGGTTTGGAAACCCGCGGCGATGCTAAGACTGGCGTTGATACTACTGCCTCAGGACCACTCTTTCAAATGAGACCGTATCCCAGTCCAGGTGCCATATTGATGGCAAATTCGAAGTCCAAGCCTCCTCCGCCCCCGAAGAAAGCGGTGCAATTTCCAGAAGCGCCAAAATAATATATTAATGTTTACTTGGCTTTTGTGTGAATGAATTGTATAAATATTTTAATGTAATATTAATGCTGTATTAAAATACAAAGATTTTAAATACAAATATTTTATTTATTGTAGAGCATATAATTTTCATTCAGATCTTATTTATAAAGGCTCAGTTATTGATCTGTAGACTGAGATGTAGAAGAAAAAATGGTCACTCAGGAAACTGAATGGATAGTAGAGAAGAATAAAAATAAATAAAGGATAAAATTATCGGAAACATCTGAAAAAATAATAAACGATGAAAAGACTAAATAGCATTCGAAATCCATTAACACGTTACATACTAGTGGTATACAAACGTTAACAGACCAAAAGACCAACCAATGGTGAATAAACTTGAAGACATGATGACAAAGTTATAAATGTCTACTCAATTTTTGAGAATAGCATATTGGAACGCCAATGGCCTGGCACAACATAGCCAGGAAGTAAAAACTTTTAAAAATAAAATAAAATAGACATTATGCTTATAACTAAAACTTATTTTACAAACAAAACTTTCCTTAACCCTTCCGTGCCTGTGGGGTCTATTGACTCCCCCAACTTTTTGGTTTTTCTCAAATAACTTATTTAATATAAATCCTATTTGTCGCAAACTTTTTGTATTTGTCAAAAATAGTTTAAAGAATTAATATTAAAAATAATCATTGTACTTTATTATCTCCAATCGCGAGAAAAAAATAAAATCAACTCTAATCGCTACTGTCGCCGCGTGATTTGTATACCTGAGTCAGTTTTTAGAGAAATTCGCCTTCTAAGAATTTCGCGCGGCGCCCCCTCCACGCGGTTCTTTCAACGCTTTATCGCAAACTACACCGTTCCCCAAAAAAACATACAGTACGAATTGAACCGCCAAATTCGATCGTTATTGTTATTTTATTTCTCACGTTACTTTTGAAATTGTAAAATGGCTGATCGGCTTGTAACTGACGAAGAGTTGCTAAGAATTTTGCAAGATTCTGATGAGAGTAGTAGCAAATACGATAGCGATATCGATATTGATAATACATTTCAAAAAAGACATTTCTCCCGTAAATCGTATCGAAGTTGAAGCGTTTATAGGCATCCTATTATCTTCTGGAGGATTGAATGGGGGTAAAATACAGTTCAAAGAATTATGGACAACAAGCGAACTGTTCAAACAATATTTTTATTCAGCGGCCATGACTAGAGATAGATTTTCGATGCTCAGATTTGATGATCGTTTGACCAGAGAAGATATTTTTTAATAAATGCATTTTATTGTACTCACGTGTACATAATCACAATTTATAGTTTATTTTTCCAAACAGCTGCAGGTTATTTCTTATATGTATTCATATAATATTTATTACAATTTGCCAAAGTAACTGTGGCTACATACTCGTGTACATATACATGCATAACGTCCACCAAATTTAATCGATTTGAATGATTCTCTAGCCAATTCCTTCAATTTTTATAGCCGCAATCAGAGAAATATTTCGCCCTCTCACTGTTGGCAAGGACACGAATGCCAATGTAAAAGAGTTTATTTAGAAATGAAGTCAAATTACAGAAAATAAAAAATACGATGTACATATATAAAAAGTACAAAACACTAAAAATTTATCTTACCATTAACCATTAGATAATATTGGATTACTGAGAATTTAAAGATTGTCAGATTAGTAAGATTATATTGTATTTTTTTCTATCCTGTTATAAGGAAATCATAACATATTTTTTTGAGTAAATATTATCTCCCGTCAGATATTACTGGCTCACTGGAAGTACCGAATCTCAGAAATGACACATTTTTTAGAAAATGAGAATTTTTTCGAGTTATTATTTTTAAATTATTAGCACGATACACATAAAAACTTATGGATAAGAATTCAGTTTGCCTGGAAGATTTCCCATTACGGTGGAGAAAATTACAATGGTGAGTGAATATTTGATTGCAATTGAATTATATATCAATAAACTCGTATTAGCAAAAATGTCATTTCTCACTTTTATAGATAATCATTTGCACAAAATATCACAATCCGAAAGAAAGGTGTGCTTGAAAAAAGTTTTTACAAATTTGAAATTAATATAAAATGTTAATATATATATGTATAAGATAAACATATTTTTTAGTGTTACACTAGAATTTTTTTGTGTTTATAAAATAAATGTGTTTTATTTTTTCAAATTTATATTTTAATTTTAAAATAGTATTTATATATTGACTTTTTTGTATAATAACAACATAAATGTTGCAACAATTTTTTATTTCAAAAATTGAAATAATAAATAAATGAAATACTTGTTTATTTTTTTGGGTTACTCCGTAGTTTTATGTACCGAGCGCGCGGCGGTCATTCGTATACCTGCAAAGCTAGTCTGCAGCGAAATCTCGGCGTTTACGTCGTCGCTTTTTGCGTCGTAATGATTAATTAAAAAATCCTAAATATTGACCAGATGATGAAGCTTATCATGAATAACAAATTTTATACTTAGAATTATCCATTTTTAAATATATTTGATGAAGAATTCATCAATATTTTGACTTGAAATGTTTGGGGGAGTTGAGCGACCCCATCGGATGTCATTTTTCATTTCGAGGCACCGTGACGTATGGGTTAAAATGCCTGACTATGCTATATGTGACTCAAAACCAGACGACAATGCTCATGGAAGAACCATTAACAAAAAGTTTACAACCATTAATAAAGTACAATTAAAAAAAAATTTGAACCTCATAAAGCTTCTCATTGAAAGACATATTGTGTCAAACACACAGACTGGGAAGCAAGATTAACTACTATAAAAGGCAAAGAACTTATAGTCTATTTATTTTCAAGAGTCAGTGCGCAAGAACATTGTTTAACGCATAATCATAACATGCTTTTAAATTTCTGCCCTGTGATTGGTCGTTCGCCGTAAGATCAATCGTTTCATTGAGAACGACCAAGCACAAGGCAGAAATTTAAGAGCACATTTTGATTACGCGTTAAACAATGTTCTTGCGCACTGACTCTTGAAAATAAATAGACTATAGAAATGCAACAAGGGAATTAAAATGTGACTTTCATAAAACTGGTAAACCAACCTATTGTCCCACTGATGCTAAAAAATGCCAGACTCCTTGACTTCTTCATTTCCAGAAAGGTGGCAAACAACTACCTAGATATAGAAGAGAGCCTTGAGTTCTGATCATTCAGTAATATTTTGACCTATAGTGAAAGAATAATTAAGAGAAAAATTAGACCAACAAAACGACAGATTGAGAAGGTTTCTGAGTAGAACTGAAAAGCAACATTAAGTCAAATCTATAATTAAAAACAAAACAACAATTCGATGAAGCTGAATACTAGTTTAAAGACATACAAAAAGCAGTTTGGAACAATACTAAGGAACTCACCCATTAAGCATTAAGCAATAAGTACACAATAGCGATAAGAAATCTGGTAAATAAAAAAAATGGCAAGAAGAATATGGCATGAAACGAGAGACTCTAAGGATATAAATATTTTAAATAATAAAGCGCAACAATTAAAACGAAAAATTCAGAAACTAAAGGAAGATACAATAAATAATTTAACAGAAGATAGAGATACAGAATATTCTTTATGGAAAACAACGAAAAGGTAAAAAGACCTATATATAACCCATATGCCGCCAATCAAAACGATAAATAGAGATTGGGCGAAAGATAACAAGCAAATAACGCCTGTTGCTAGTTACAATTGTAAATACCTTTGATTTATGGTCCTAGATAAATAGACCAATGTATATTATCAATTATCTCCAATTTAATAATTTCTGTATTTTTCTTTTTCTATTTAACTGTAAAAGGTTTTTTAATTTTCACCCTTTAATTATAACCACAAACGTTTTACTTTATATATATTTTTTATCAAATTGTAAACATAAAAATGGTTTTAAACCAGTAACATGTATGTGTATTATATATAATTATTATGTTTGCAAAATTATTTATATAATTGAAAAAAAGTATTAAAAAATCGCTCTAATTCAAGTGCAGCTATGATACTACCGAAACTATGATGTATGTTTTTTTAAGTGTTGATTGTTTGATTTTATGATTACTACTTATCCATAAATTTATTTTTCTTACTTCACATAGCCTTGAAACAAAAACCCACTTTATTAAAAATAAATTACGTCCGAGATACTGTTACATACATATTATATGTTGTACGTTTGCCATATTTCATCATGTAAGCCTATAAGAAGTATAAATTGTGCTATGTTGCTTTCTTAATGTTTAATTATGTCAAAGTGTATCTCCAAATAAATTTTATTTAAATTACCAAAATATTATGTTTAACTTATTATGATAAAATATGTCCTTGGCTTTCATATTGTTCGTTCTATTTAATAGTAAACCAATAGTGAAACTCATGTAAAAGTTTATAGTGTTACTATCATATCTTGTTAATCTTATTATAGTTAAATAATATAAAAAAATATTTATAGTTTTAATTCAATCAAGAATTAGTTTATTAATTTTAACTAAAGTCCAAACAATCTAAGAAGATCATTGAGAATTGTGGAAGTAAATCTTTACAAACACTTTAAAGAAACTTGGAGGAATGAGGAAAAGTATTATAAACCAAGTGCTTAATTTTGCTTCATTAAAAATAAATATTTTCTTAGCTCTGACTATTTTGAGTGTAATATATTGAATTGATAACAATCATCGACCTTTTAGACCCTTAAAGTGACTAAGACACATTTTCCAGAATATTTATTTAAATGCAAGTCACGCTAAAAGTTTTTCATTTAAAATAATAATTTTCATAAGCAAAAAAAGCAAACATGAAAATTGTTTCTATTTTAAGATATAATCTAAACATTTTTTTGAAGAGGACATTTAACATCAACAATAAGACATGACATTGAGGAGATTGTTTATACGACAGATTATGTTCGTTCAAACAGTGTGACAGTGCTAATCGCAAATTGTGCTATTATGCACAGAATATGTAATATATAAACGATGATTTCGGTCGTAGGGGTTCTAATTCGATAGGTACCTCCTTTAGGCGAGCTGCGATTGAATACAACAAAATGAAAATTTCGTGTCGTGTACACGGAGAATGGCTTCAAGTCCCCAGTGCAGATGGTGTGTAATTTGCGCTTAGCAAACAATTATATTATTAGTAAAAATATATACTTTATAATATAAATATTGTTTCTTTTTTAATGCCTTTAAAAAAAGATAAAGCATTGGGTATTGCCGTTGTTGATTTGGCACTACAACCTACTCCAATATGTGACGTCATCCGTTCCTATCTTCCACTAGTTTTATTTTATTTTATTTCATTGTTCTTATCTGCTTAATGAATTGCCTCAACCTTTTAAAATGTATTCTTTGTAATGTTCTGAGTTCAGGCTGCCATTTTAATACAGTTTTAGGACTATTCCTTTGCATCATATATTATAAAAATATTTTCAATCAATTATATTGTTCAATGTGGAGTATTAGTCATTACCATCACATAAAACATATCACTGATAGTGATCAATAATAATCAAATTTAAAAATAAAATATTCTCAATCTACTGGTTTATTAATGCCGATCTACATTTGGGGTGTAGCTCTAGCAAATTCAAACACTCATTTTTTAACATACATGATCAGTTATTATAGTATATACATATAGATTAAAGTAAATATTAGTAATTAGATGGTGAGTATTATAAGTTATCTACAACATGTAAGCAAAATGATATTTTTTTATTCATTAATTTCTACATTTACCTAAAAATAATAAAATGATAAAACTTCAAACTGATAGTAGATCTATTATATAACAGTCTAGTTGTTTAAAATACAACAGTATTATTCTTGAAGAATTTTTAAATCTCTTTTTTATAAAATAAAAAAAATATACGAGCAGTTAATGTATATTATTTTGGATTAGATATGTATTATGGAAAAATTATATCTGCCGTGGATAATAGACATAGAAAACTTTTGTTTAATTTACATTATTTTTATGAATGATATTAACATAAATAATATCAGTTTTATAGAATTTGTGAATTATTAAAAAATATGGTTCTTTATATTATACTATTTTTTAAAACCAGTAGTTAAAAAATCTTATTTTGACATTCTTATAGCATTATGATTAGTTACATATGGATTAAATTTAACAGCCCAAATCAACGTTTAATTCGAAGATAGGATGATTTAGGATACACTGAGTTTTAAAGTATATGAAATAAAACTTTTAGACAATCAAATTAACAATAGATCTAGAAAAATGTTTGTGGTTTATGACATTCAAATACCCATTTCCTAGTAAATGATTTTGAACGACTTCATTATTTTAAATAAGCACCATTAGAATCGACACATTTTTTTGGCAAATTCCGGAGTTCTTGAGTTCATAAAAAAATTTAAATTCACATTTGGCAGTTGCATGGTTATAAAGTATCTTATCCTGTATTAAGAAGTTGTATTAATGCTTGCTAATTAGCAATTGATAATCTGGAATGCAAGAGAGAAGCGGTGGCGGTCTAAAGTTGGATCAGCTTCCCTCTTGGTTGAAGTTTGTAGTATCTTAGTAAGGCAAAGCTAGAGAGATCTTGAAGTTCTAATGCTTGCAAAACTGTAAATGTCAGTAAGTCTCTGGGAAAGTGACCGTTGATTGCCCGCCTTCCCTCTCTATAGGAAATTTTGTTTTCTGCCCCTTTCGGTGGGACGGTCTATTACAAAAGGGTGGTCGTACAAAAGGGTGGTCGTTAGGAATTTTTTGACAGATTGCCATTGGTTGTTAATGAAGATTACGAACAGCCGTTTGGATGTCAATTCCAAATGGATAATTATGGGTTTTCAATGAATACTTTATAATTCATGACAACTTTAAACCAAAGAGGTATTTTAATAAAAAAAACTTTTTTGTCATAGACGTTTAAACTTTGTTTAAAATTAAAAAAAATATTATAACATTTATAAATATAAATGGGCAATAAATTATTTATTTTAGAAATATCTTATAAAATATTTCAAGAAATTATTTATTTTAGAAATATCTTATAAAATATTTCGCTCGCATCTAAACTGATGGACTGGTTAGGTGCGAGCGAGCGTTAGTCGGAACATTGGACACACCATGAATAACTCTAACGAATTTATTTAATTGTATGTAATCCGTCAAACGAAATGGGAATAACGACAGAGCGGCTGCGGAGAGCTTGCTTGCCTTCTTGTATTGCTGGCCCAAACAAACAAATTGGCTCTAAAACACCTTGATAAGGACCATGTATTATTATGCTGACCACCTGTTAACATAAAACTTACATTTAGATTAAAATACAGATCATATAATAAAAATATTCTTTATAAATACTGAATAAAAAAATTATTCTGACCACCTGTTAAAATAATTCTTACCTTTTAATATAAATTCCGCCCAATTAATTCAAATTCTGACCATCTAATATTTATTCTGGCCACTTATATTCTGAACTTTTAATATAAATTTTGACCACAACCATATTAAAATTCTGATCCGAAAAATACGTGCCATAATTCAATAGCCTAATTCGAAGGAAAGGTATTAATAAGAGATATAAACTGAAAAATGCATTTTAAAATGATATTAACATAACATGATAAAATAACATTTTCGTAAAATAATCTTATACATATAAGTAATTATTGAAGAACTGTGATACTACTTGCTAAAAATCAATAGAAAACTAACCTAATATATAAAATACAATGTATGGTAAAGGAATATGTTCTAATAACTAATCTATCTTCATTGAAAATATAGTTTTAAAAGTAATATGTGATATCACATCAATAGAAATTGCTGCTCGCTGGTTTAGGGATGACTCAGTATGAAGAGAAAATACTCGCACTACATGAATACTATATTATTATAATTTATATTTTTTTTTAAAAATAGATAAAAATACAATTCGTTGGCTTGGAAATGAGGCTGTTAAAAGGTATCAAAAACTGAACAAATTTAATTCTCAAACCAATGGAAGTGGAGGTGCGAAAGAAAATGGACAGCAAGTGAACTTGAGAGTAGAAGAAGTTCGTAAAACTAGAGGTGGTGTAATACTAGATCCAGACGATTTTATCAAAACCGTTTTAGACGATAATGAATTTGTTAACGTTGGTGAGTATTTAATGATTATGTAATTACATTATTTCTCAACATCATTAAAAACATAAATTTTAGTTTTAACGTCGGACAAAGAGAAGCAAAAGATGATACCAGATGAACTGAAACACCTCTTGGAACCTGTGTATCCTTTTGAAATGAGATATATTATTAAAATAAACGTTTTTTATATACTAGACTTAATATCAGACACAATTTTACATTTCCTTGGTGAAAACATATTTTAAAATTGTAATCCAAAGAAAAATTATAACAAAGCCATATAAATAATTTCATACATGGGTTAACATCAAATGAAGATATGTATGTCTAAGAAGTCTGATATTGATTTTAGATATTATTTTAATCATCTTTGCCTTTATACATATAAATTAATACATATATTCCTTAATAATATACTTTTATAAATAGTCCTGAGGAATTTCAACGGGGTGATGATGTATGCTTTTTGTATCAATACTACATATGTATTTATGATATAAACTTATTTTAAAATTACATTTATATTAATCAGGTTCTTTACATTGACGGTTTAACATTAACGAGTGATGATCTGCGTCAATTGGGCCGTGGTCGTTATAAGATAAGATTGACAAAAGAGTCGGAGCAGAACATTGTAAAATCAAGGAATTTGGTGGAAAAAATATTGAAGGAAAAGAAAGGTATTATTAAAATGGAATTTTTATAATGTTAGTTAATGTGATATTATAGACTTGTTTGTTTTAAGTTGTTTATGGTATAACCACCGGCTTTGGAAACTTTGCCAATACCGTGATCGAGAGCGATAAGTTGGAAGATTTGCAATATAACTTGATCAGATCACATGCTGCTGGCGTTGGTAATCCATTGTCACCAGAGAGAACCAGAATGCTCTTAGCTTTGAGGATAAACGTATTGGCTAAAGGATACAGTGGGATCTCTTTGCAAACGTTGATGTGCCTCGTCAATGCATTTAATAGTAAGCTATGATACAACCACATTTTAAGTTGCAATTGATAATATATTGAATCGCTTCTTAGGTAACTGTCTCTCGTGGGTGCCGGAGCAAGGAACAGTTGGTGCTAGTGGAGATTTAGCACCATTATCACATCTCGCTTTAGGTATAATGGGTGAGGGTAAAATGTGGAGTCCTTCGACAGGATGGGGCGATTCTAAAAAGGTTCTGGAAGCCAATAACTTAAAAGCGATGCGTTTGGGTCCCAAAGAAGGTATAGCACTTATAAATGGCACACAATTGATCACAAGCTTAGGCGCTGAAGCAGTTGAAAGGGCTACTGCTTTAGCAAAACAGGTTAGTGTAAATGCAATAACATTAATCGTCACATGTATTTTGTGTATTTTTACAAATGGATCTAGTTATCTCATATTTTTTACAAACATATGTATTTTATAGTGTTAAGAGCATGTAGTATATGTTTTTGAAATTGTATCTATTTAGTGAATGAACTATATAAGTTATAATGCTTATTAATACAGTCAGATGTTAAAGCTAAGAGACATTTTACAATTAGGTGACTATAGATAACATCATATTTTTAGGCTGACGTAGTTGCTGCGATGACTCTGGAAGTATTGAAAGGTACTTCTAGGGCATTTGATGCAGACGTCCAGAAAATACGACCTCATAAAGGTCAGATATTGGTTGCAAAACGATTGAGAGCATTGTTGCATTCGGATACATATCCATCACAGATTGCAAGTGAGTTGTTTTTTATATGTATATACATATATACATATATGTATGTATATATATACTTATAATATGTATTAATTTGTTTTTATAATGTTTTAGAATCTCATAGGTTTTGTAATCGAGTTCAAGACGCTTATACTTTAAGATGTTGTCCTCAAGTGCATGGAATAGTTCATGATACAATTCAGTTTGTCGCTCAAGTTATTACAACTGAGATCAACAGCGGAACTGATAATCCTGTACGTTTCTTTTTTGTATTCTTATAATTCTGTGTAATAAAACTAATGAATTATTTATTATTTCAGATAGTTTTTGCTGACAGAGGCGAGATTATATCAGCAGGAAACTTTCACGGAGAATATCCAGCTAAAGTTTTAGATTATCTTGCAATCGGTATACATGAATTGGCATCGATGAGCGAGAGACGTATTGAACGACTTGTAAATCCAGGTAATGCAAAACGTATGAAACTGGTATTACATGAAAGGCCTGTGTTATTAGGGGTTTCAATCGAATATTTTAATTATTTTCTCTCTCAATATACGTGCTGCTCCATAATCCATGGTCCTTTATGCGCCTATATTTTGTTTCAAAATGCGAAATAAAGAGAGCTTCATCTCAACAAAAAAATGGTGTTACACCTCCGAACAACATTTGTGAATTGAATGTTTATCAGCCGTATCTACTATGACTGAAATTCGTAGAACTCGTTCGTTGAACAAAAAAAAAATGTGGGAAAGATACAGAATACTTCATTCATTCATCCATTTTTTACTCAATACTCGAATAGTTTAAAACTACGAATAATAGAGAACCCTAGATATAATCTCATATGAACCCTAATGTTTCTAACTTTCTATAGTATTTGAGAGACCGGAATTAGTGATTATTATATAATTATTATAAATTAGGTTTTCTTAGATTTTCCCAATCTTGAGGAAGAATATCGTGATGATTAATTAAAGTCGTGCATAGTGATACATGAGCTTATAATTATTACAATAGATGTCACTGATTAATATACTTTGATTTTAGCTTAGTAGTTGTTGACTTAGTGATACTATTAATACCGGTATTACAAAATGAAATACCAACAGTATCGAAAATGTTTTTTTTAATCCATACATATTATTTGTTGGGACCTACTATATTTCCATGGCTTAGAATTAGGAAAATGTCGATGCCCATATTGCTTGAAAGCAAAAGCATAGAATAAAATGATGCTCATTATAGGAGATTAGCTTAAGTAGACAGTAGAATAATATTATCCCTTTTAGTCCAAGAGGGCTGAAATATCGACACACGTTACTTATGGGAAAAATCCCAATGGCCGATATTAACATGTTGAATATATTTGTATATTGCGTGACGTGTCAACATATACGAAATACATTTTCTTTATCTCAGGCAAATATAACGGTATCGAACAGTTCCTAGTAATTCTGTTATATAACAGAAAAATAACCGCGCCTTTTTTATGATAAGGATGGCTGGCGAAGTGAAAACAAAATCAGGTATTGCATACTCGAAATTCTTTTGTACATTTGAATCTAAATTCAGACATATTTTTACCCAAATAGTCCACGGTTTATGTCTCAATAATTATATTATTTGATAAAATTGCGCGAAATGTATGTTTTTTTAAAAAAAACTTTTTCTTTGAAAAATAATGTAATGTTTTTTTTCGTTATCAACTAAGGATAGGTTGTACTAGACGATATAATTAAAATACGTAATAATTAAAATATGAAATGAATCTGAAAATCAATGATAGTTCACCAGATATTCAAGACACTTGAAGTACAGTTCTTAGACCGTTAAATTGGGCTGAGAAGTTTTCACAGATGGCAACTTCTTTTGATTCGATTGCAGATTAAATTAAATTTTACATTACACCCCTCTCTGATCTTGGAAGGTGGTGCTGATATTGGGATGAGAGCACTAAAGAGTCGGCCTTAGCGCTCGGGAGAAATACTAATGCAACTTCAATAAAATATTTAGCACTGCGGGGGATGGGGAAACCGCTCACCTGGCCGTCAAAAGCTGGGTGCCCGCCCATAAGGGTTGGACTCGTAGGGTAGTACTGGTAGCGACAGTGGCGCACGCAATGGATGACACGTAGCTAACGTGCTCCAAAATTATCCATATTTCATCCTATATGAGAGTAATATTTTTTTCCGCTGGTGTTTGGTGATGTGTAGACACGCGTGTTTTTAACATAATTTTTTTTAATTTTCAGTTTTCGTGTCAATTTTTATTAGGCATCAATTTCAACTCTATCATAAATACGTTAACCAGTTTACTAATTTCATGTGCCTAGCACTAAAATGTTACATATCTTTACCTATTGTAACAGGAAGTCATAGAAGGAGTTGAATCGGAAACAAACCCGACTATGTTATTATATGAGATATCATAATCTTTTGCGATAAGTGTCAACATGTAGTAGTATTTACAGAGTCCAACAAATTACAATGGTTTATTTATAAAAAAATACAGATGGTAAAACCGTTTTGAATAACACTTCAAAGTCAGAGTCCTATTTTATCGGTGGTTTCATCAAGCAATATCACACTTGGCTTGTTTTTTTATCATTTTTTAATTCAGCTCCACAAGTAAACGATCAATACATAGTAAATCACCGAAATGTAAATCTCAATGTCTACATATCATAAAATTTGAATAATTTATATATATTCTGTGGGCTTTAGTGATGAGATATCGCGTCATTCCTTGCTATTTCTCATAGTTTCCAAAAAGTAGGAGCTGTATCTCCAGTAACAATTATTCTTGGCATGTTATCAGACATACATAAGATATTAGAGTGTCTTAGTCATGGTCTGTCGATCCATAACTCATCTCCAGCAGTGAGAAGCTAGTTATTTCATTCACTGTTACTCGGCGATTTTCCTTCACGATGTCTTCAAATGCTGAGCATAGCAAAGAGTCTGTTACATAGCTCAACGCGTTGTCTAATATACTCATACATGCTGAATTTTCATTCGAAAAATTTATATTGCTTTCAAAACATATTATAAATGCGGCGGCCATTTTAAGCTACTACTGTGTATTCATTTCCACTATTCAATGTATATGTAATACTGTTATTATTTATTTATAGCTTTAAGCGAACTGCCAGCTTTTCTCGTACAAGAGGGTGGAATTAACTCTGGTTTCATGTTAGCTCATTGCACAGCAGCTGCTTTAGGTTAGTATGAACAAAAATTATTATTTAATGCATTTTCTTACAAAATTCTCTAACACATAAGTACATATAATGGCTTGAGCCTATTTTTGCGCGCCATTTCAAAATTTGTTAATATTTGGGAGGGGGGGGGGGCACCTAATAATACTTGTACAATAGTAGTTATTGTTACAATACGCATTGGATGGATGAAAAATATAAAAAAATGAACTAATTATATTTCTTAACTTATTTATTGCTTACAAAATACATATAAAATTTATCTAAAAATAATCAACTTATAACGCATTTTTTTAGTTTCTGAAAATAAGGTATTGTGCCATCCAAGTAGTGTGGATTCATTGAGTACAAGTGCCGCACAAGAAGATCATGTGTCTATGGGAGGCTTTTCAGCAAGAAAGTCTTTGATGGTAAATATTATGTGACGTTTAGAAGCAGTAATTTAATTAAGTGATAATTTAATAAGTTATGACAGAATGAAACTAACAATATTTGCTTTAGATTTTTGTATAGATGTCTTATATTGATTCTAGAAGTCACAGTATATTAATTTAATTTATATAATAGGTTATTGAAAACGTTGAGAGAGTAATTGGAATAGAATTGCTAGCGGCATGTCAAGCTATCGAGTTCCTCAGACCTTTAAAAACGACGGTGCCTCTGGAAGAGGTGCATAAAGTGGTGAGAGGTGTAGTGAGGTAAATTTTGGATAATATAAAGCTAATATAGAATAAAGAGATATTGATCAAGTATATTTGATACGATAGACCGTGGGATAAAGACAGATATATGGCACCTGATATAGAAGCCGTTACTAAGCTTCTCGTCGAAGAAAAGGTTTGGAACGCTGTCAAACATCATATAGATTATTACGATACATCCGCTGTGAGTATTATGTATTACATTTAAAACTAATTAATATATTATTTATTAAATTCTATTTAATACTTTTCAGGACTTTGACAATCCTGTGTTCAGCCCGACTGCCATAATGGTCGGAGAAGTGCAAAGACCGAAGGCAGCCACCAAGAAGAGAAAAATTGCATCCTAAATGACCAGAGTTACATTCAACGTGTATAGTTGTTATCAAAAATATATCATGTAATAATGAATTTTATTATTAATAAAATTCATAGTTAACGTTGTTATAAATAATCAATATTCATAATATATAATTAGCAACGATTTAACAACAATGTATGATATATACTTAATATTAAAGCTTTTAATGTTAAATCGATCAATACTTATTTTGCGGTAATGCTGTACCAAACTTATACAAACATGTTTGAGGTATTCCCTTTATCAGTCTACAACCAATTTTCTCCGTTGTATTGTCTATACAAATCGTCCCAAAATGCTAGTCTCTCTCGTTCTGGACCTCTTTGTGACGTGAACTCTTCGGTGATGTCTAAGAAGTTCATCATCGATAAGTTATCTGATGAAACCGGCTCCCAATTTATATCACGAGTCTCCTTAATATCGGCTGGAGTTGGATTTCTGTAATGAAACGAATCTAATTAGCATATGAGTGCATATGAGACAATTAAAGGAACGCCCACGTATTTTTTTACACAACTAAGTGACTCAGAAAAGTTGTTTGCTCTGTTAACTTGCATCATATTTAAGAATTTTGGAGGCGATACTTATGAACAGGACGTGGGAGTATTCTACTCAAATATGTCTTTGCATATTGCTTTTATGAATAATAATTTTTCACTGCTCTGCCACAAAAATAATATAATGTCTGACTTAAAATGCCTTTTTAATTTGTATTAAAAATACACAAAAATATTTTTAAATTAAAAATGATGATAAATGTTGATACATTGAATTGATTAAAGTTATTTGGCAATAAATCTAAATAAAATTAAAATAAAATATAATGCTAGAAAGATAGATGTAATACAAATTAAATTATAGTTGTGCATATTATACATATAACGATGCGTCACACGTATCCGTAAAAAATAATGGTTTCATAAAAATATACTACATATACATACATATCTCAATCACTACAACAGAAAACATATGATTTAATTACTAGAATAACATCTTCAGAACATTTTATTTTTATATGTTAAAAAAAATGTTTTAGCGTCATTTTAAACATCGATTTACAAACTAACCCTAGAGAGAAATCGTGATATTTAAGATACGCAAGAGTGACGAAAATGAGTGAGATAAAGATTAATCACCGTAAGTAAAATTTCAACACAAACATTTTTTGTCTTGTGATCATCAAAACACGCGTTAAAATAATATGCATTTTCTCGCTCAAAGAATAATTATTGTTAGTCGTTATTATTTCTTGTCACAATGAAGCGACTACAATGGTTTCCCTTATAAAGGGTTACCCGGAAGTCATACTCATGCATCGTTAGGAGGGGCGAATTTTGATTTAAATTTCCCATTTGTTCAAGCTTCTGTGGAAAAAACATAAAAGACTCTTAACCGTTAGCAAAGAATTAAAAAAGACACATACTTTGCTTTGAAATAACCCAACTAGAATTATTCTATTAATACTCTGCCATTGCAAGAACTCGATCGCCTTATTCGACATTTTTTTATTAGCAATATAGACCATTTTTATCTTCCGTATTCGACAACGCCACCCGATACTGATACCCGATTAAACGAATAAGTCCCATCACTCGACATCAATGCCACGAAAGTCTATATTATAAATGTTTGATATGTAATACTAATATTTTTATAATTTATTTGTATGTTGTAAGAGAAACATTAACTTAAAAAAATGGGTAAAGGCATGAGATAATTTTAAACTTAGTTTCTTCGAATTATCACTGCATTGTATTGATTTTTATGTATGTACTTTCTGATCAATTTGACTTTTAAAATTAATATCAGACATGTTACACATATTTAGTAAAATTCATGAAAAACTATAGACTAGTAAATATTATAAAATGATTTTGTCTTTCATTAACTATATATATATATCTAAGAAAAAAATAGTTTCACTGGTTTTGTCTTATATTTATAATACCAAAATATGAAACAATCATGTGGCTTTATAAAAACAACAAAAAACAAAAATTGCTGTTCTGTGTTTAAATATATACTTTTTTTAGGAAGTACTATGTAAATAAAAAAATAAAAAATATAATAAATACCCATATTTAGCAAAGTTTGTCCACATCTTGACCATCTTCTTTTTCACGTACACCTCTGGTGAATTTTCGTCCAGTCTTATATTCAACGCACTGAATTTGAACAAGTATCCCATTTCGTCTCCATGACAAGCGCCTGGCTTGTTAATTCCCAAAAATCTCTTGAAGAGTCCTAATGCGCCGTCGAAGGCAAATCGGTACATATAAATGGGCATTTCTGGAGCTGCTCTCTTTTGAAGTCGTACAGAAGTCACCAGAGCTCTCACGAACATCAAGTCGGTCAGGAGCTATATTAAAAAAAATAAAAACACAATGACTTTATTCCTCCATATTTTTCCCATATATAGAAGGGAAAGCAATTACGCATGAATCGATCTTTTTCTGAAGTTAAAAACTGGATGCTATTTAAATCTTTAAAGTGTTATTTTGTTATTAAATAATTTATATTATTTTATGCTTCAAATATTTTCAGGTATACGTTTAAAAAAAGTTGTGTTATGAATACAGTAGACCCCCCAATCATTTTATTAGAATTTTTTTGCAATACGAATTAAGCGCGTGTGGTGAGATATACTTCTTTTGGCACATTCACACATAAGGGGCATCCAAATAACACGTCCCCAATTTACCGTGTTATTAGGGGGTCTACTATACAATACAAATTCAAGAAAATATCGAGTTATAATTACATGCCCCTCAAGAAAAAATTTAATAGTTGGCAAATAAATTACATTTTTTTATTATATATATTTTAGTTTATTTTTTATAAGAGAGCGCATTTTATTTAAAATAAATTTAATAATAATTTTTTTATAGATTTTAATAATTCAATTTACCTATGAAAGAAATTGAATCTATTATATTTGCTCTACTTAATTTAACATATAGCTTAATGTGTTCTTCATTGGTGTTAAAACGTTAATCAAACAGCAACTCATAAAATTTACTTTGACCCCAAAAATATGCTTGTCTTTAAATGTTGGTCATGTTATTCTATTGCTTCAACATTTGTCGAAACATGCACATTTCCATATTTGTAAATATCATTTCATGCTTTTTATAAGTCTTCTATAGCATCGTTAGATCAATATCCTCTGTTTTATAATAAATTTAGTATGATTTGTGCTAACGTTTTAATTACATTAATCAATAATGGGTTGGATCTAACTTTATTAGTGATGAAACTAATATAAATTTTTAGTTGATCAAACTGTATAGTTTTAAATGAATAACGATTGAGAAACATTATTAAACAATTATTTATATAATTGCAAAAGTATAATATAACAACATCTGCATATAATCGAAAAAGTTAAAAATAGATTAATTGATTACTTATGAATTGAGACAATAACTGCATATTTTGGATATCTGAATTCTCAACTTACTATCGCAAAATTAAATGAATTTAGATTAAATATATATTTTATTATAATAAAATATTTATTTATTAAAGTTCATTGGTTGTATTTTAAAAGAAATATTCATTGTTATGTTAAAATTTTATTTGACTTAAATTTATTTAGAATAGATACTGGATTTTGAAAGACTTTCTCATGATGTACTATGGTGTGTTATGTATACAGTATTCCGACATATATAATTGTTTATTATCTTACCAGAACCATTTGGTTCGCTGTCTCCAAAGAAACCGGTCTTCCGTTTAAATAAAATTGTCTGATTCTATCGGCAACTATGAGACCCTCTTCACTCTGTTTCCCTCCAGGAATGTTCAGATCGTTCGGCACCATGCGCAGAAAGTCGTTTTCGATGTCTTTGATCAAATTTGGGTTTTTCCTTAGTCCTGAAAAAATCAAGGCGGATATTGAGTAACTTTACCTTATTCTTTGTATGACACAATAGCGGTTGTATTTTAACGGATGTTGACAGTGTGACGTTATATTGCGTGACCATGTTTTCAATATGAAAAAGAGTTTCACAAAACGAAGATATTCTACGCTCTCATTGAGTGGATAGTAACAATATGTGTTTTTTAAATTAACATTGAACTACACGATAACCTCTATTTAACATTGTCAAACAAATCCGCACGAACATCGCTTATTGGTTATTATTGGAATGTATTAGAAAATTGAACAACAGGTGACTAAAATTAGAATGGATTATATAACATATTATAATAGATTTTTTCTATAATTTCTCATTTTTATATGTCGTCGATATATTACTGATAAAATTCATCATATACAAGATCTCATCTTTGACTATTATTTATAAATGTGTTTTATTTACATATGTATGTATGATTGATTATAATATACTGTTTTATAATCATGATTTATGAGTTCTTAATTATTGACATTCACAGTAGAAAATTAAAAAAATGGTTAGATATTTCCAAAAAATATATAAATTACTTTGCAGTGTTTATTCTTAATATTTTTTGCTATAAATATGTAAATAGATATCTGATTAATGTCAATATGTTTGAAATCAGAGCATATATTTACATATAAACCATGTTATTTAACCTTAATAGTAAACATTTGTAATTTCAGTAAAATATTGCGTATAAATTACGTGTCACAAATTATATAATGGCTATAAAAAATTGCATATACATATAAAATGTATGATTTTATAGCAAAATATTTATTTATCTGAAATATTTTTCTACTTTAAAAAATCGTATCTTAGCATCAGATGATTTTTAAATGCACTACTCATCATTGATTAGTATAAAAAATTGACATGGCAATTCTTTTTTAGTATTTTTTTCACAGCAAAAATTAAGAAAAACGATGAGTTTTGAAAAATAAAATTGATTGTATTAAATAATTTTAGATTACTTAGTAAATTTACTTAAAATTTATCTTACAAATACATGTACAATGTTAGGAATAGAATACATATCTATGTAAATGTTTATTTTGTGTTATTTATTTACTATATATAGTTAGACATAATAAAATATAATTTTAGATTGGTCTATTGAAATCAGATAATTTTGCATTAAATTAAAAATTATTTTTAGTTATTTTAAAATAACCAAAAACATACAAAACGGAACGGGGTACAAAATGACCCCAATCAGATTGTCGTATTTAAATTCTATATTACGTCAAATACAGGTGTGTTCAAACAGAATTATATTATACTAAAATAAATAAAAGTAACAGATGCCAGTGATTGTCCGAAATAACAACCAATGGTTGTTATTTCGATTATTTTATGTGCATTACAGAGAAGATATGTACATTTAAATAAATATGTACTTATGTTTATGCATTACAATAAAAAAAATAGCATTAAATAAATATATCTATGTTCAATAAAATATATTAGATTGAGCTTAATATATTTTATTGAACATAGATATATTTTTTTAATGCTCATTTTTTATTGTTGTAATGCACAAACGATTCGTTTTATAACAATTATTTTATATATTCCTCAGTCCTCAGACAAATTTCTGAGGATAAGTGATTTTGATTTTCCTTGTCTGAGTTCTATGGGAGATTTTTTGTCTATTTTCAATGGAACGACCAAAAAAGTGGTGAGTTATTGAAACTAATTTTTGAGGTTCAAAGCGATGGATATCTTAAATCATTTTTTTAATTAATGTCGCGTACTTTGGAACTTGAGTTAATAAAAAGTTCTTCACGGTGGTGTGCCATTTTGGCGCTGGATTGATAACCCAGAGGCCACGTGTTTGATATCTATTGATTATAAATTTTAATAGATAATAGTTTATAATTAATTACATAGATTTCACGATTCCCAGACTGGTGTTTTAATATACTTGTATATAGAGGATTGATTTACATAGTTGTAACGCATTGGGTTCGAAAAAATAGGTTAAACCCTATTTTTTTTAAATATATCTATATCAAGTAATATTGTCGATTTTTCTTATGAAATTCATACAGTATACAAATTCGTAAAAACACCTTACTCGGAACGAAATCTTCCATTGAAACTTCCATTGTTGTTATTTCAAAAATCTAAATTTCTTAATTAACACTACCGAAAGAACGTCACAACTAAGTTACAACTGACCCTCAAAGTTATTCAGTATAAAAACGTCCTTTCTTTTGGGTACCTCTTTATTTATTAAACGGTCTCGCAATTAAAATGTTTCATTAAAAAGCGGATGGGAATTAACACATGAACTATTCAACTCGGACATGAAACCAAGTGGAGCGATGCCAACCATTTAATAGAAGAAAAATTAATAAAACAACCGCTTCCCTCTTCACATCAACCCTGGTCCAGCTACGACGTCCGAAATCTTCAGTTTAAGTTGAGAGAGGAGACAACTGGATCTTTCAGACGCAGACAAGGCTTCAATTTAGTATAATTAAAAAATATTGATTTTATTCTTTACAAATTTACAACAAATAAAACAGTAGTATTAAATATAGTTTTTGAAAAAAATATATCAGCCCTTTATCCCATGTTTTTTTTATTTTAAAAAATATTAAAGGTTTAGTATATAATAAAATAAAAATATTTAAAATATATATATATTAAAAATCAAACAGAATGTTGTAAATATTAAATATTATGATTTAATATTTACAACATATAATATTTTTTATAAATCAAGGTATATTATCAATATTTTTTATGAATAAAAACTCATAAATCCAGCTTTTTAAGCCTTGGCCTAGGAAGGATATTATTTGATTGGGAAAGTGCGGTTTCTAACACGCTTTTATGTACCGATCTTGAACCACTAAACCTAACCTGTTTTAAAATTGCATTACATAAGAGTAATAATTTATAATATCAATTGAAAAATGCTTTTTAGTTTTTTTTGCATATACAAGGTCGAGTATTTTTTTATGTGTAATATTTGAGTTTTTTCAACATTTCGAAATATCAACAATTTACATTCCTGATTCATTATTGGCATGCAGTTAATCATTTATTTTTGAAGTATCCCGACGCCTTGTACAAAAATCTAACGCAATCGACGCCTTAACTCTTGCAGTCATTATATGGTATTTTTTATATGCATAAATTTGAAATTTCCACTAAGGTTCTTTAGGCCAGTAATGCAGTTGCTTGCTAGCCTTGATTCGTATGTATCGCTTTCCCAACACATACTGCAACTCTTTGACAAATGACATTTCACGGTTGACACACTCGTCACTATTTTATATAAAAAGATTATTTTCATGATAGGCAAGTGTATTTTCACTGATCTAAGCGCTTATTAATTTAAGCGTAAAAGGGCGTGCTATTGAAACTGGTTGTATCGTAAAAAATCCAGAATGTTTCTAAATCAGACCTAAACCTTGATTTTCGATGCGATTTATTCGATGTAAATGGTGAATGTAACGTAAAGTGCAATTAGATAATTGGGTTGAGAAATTCTAAGAGCAATACAGTGAGCAAATAATTCACTAATGTATGTATACCTATTGATCGATAAGTTCTCTCAGTTTCTGATTTAATTGTATAAGAAAATGTGAATTGTGAAAAAGAGGAAAAACGAGTAAATAAATAGAAAGCATATTCTTTTTTACTTAATGCTACTTTGGATAAGTATATTATATATAAATATATGACATATAAATATATTAATTTAAAATTTATTTCAGATATGTCTATGAAAATAAATATACAATAGAACAAAGGTCAGTCTTCAGATTTTTTTTTATAATTTGATTTTTAGTTGGATGAAACTTTAAATGCAGACGTGTAAAATATGTTATTTACCCCTAAAGTATGTAAATACCATACAGTCCTTAAAAAATGTAGCAATGAAGACGTCGGATCTGATTTTTTTTGTCAAAGTAACAAAAATATAGATATATTGAATTTTGGCAACCAAATAAAGTAATACTGAAACACATTAAATATAAAATATTGAACGTTCTGGTTTGTTCAATTTTGGAGATTTACTGAAGATAATGTAGTAATAATAATCGTGAGGATTTAATTTAATATATTAAAATTAAGTTCTATACCACGAAGGCTGACAAGACATATAATACATATGTACTTATTTATTTATTTACATATGTTGCTCCATATACGCGGTATACTACATACGTATAAGTTCAATTACCGCATCTGAATTTAAATCTGTTGTTACGAAATTTACTTTGCTGTTACAAGGTTAAAATTTTGCTTTTATGAAATTCGTATTTTATATAAATAAATTAAATTCTTACTTCTGATGAACAGCAGTCCTTCGTGGGAGTTGAATCCTGTCATGTATGGCACTCTTGTAAAATTTCCCCTTGTTATTATATTCTCAGGAGTGTCTGATATAAATATATCTTCAGAGTACGCATAGGGCAATTCCACAGATGGCACAAATGGGATTCCGATGTTGTTTCGAATGTCCTCTTGAGTCAAGGTTTTCAGCGCGGCCACAACGAGAGTTTCGCTAGGCATGGCCCTTAAGAATCCTGAAATTTGGATGATGAATTATACTGATGTAATTATTATAGGCATTGCTGTTTTTATGATAGTACCTAATAGTTGATCGGAACTGTTAGTCTTCATTCCAAGTACGCTTCCTAACGCGAAAGCTCTTTCTACTGGATTTTCAGACAGAGCCCATGGGCACATGCTCCATCCTGATTGAGATATAGCTCTGTGAAACAAACCCTAAAACATATAAGATGTGCATAAGGAATTGAAATGGGTAAATTAGTGTTATAAAGAAGAGACAGAAATCTTAAATTATTTAGTTAAAAAATTGTAAATAATGGTAGCAAAATATTAACAATGTTTAAAATTATAATATCTCGTTAGCTTTTAAGGTTATAGAAAAAATAAGAATTACTCTCTATATACAATATCTTTTTTTGGGCAATATTTGCTCAAATTTTTTGGATGAAAAATATTTAAAAATACTAATAAGACAAAAACTTTGTGACTTATTAATCTCATCTTTAGAAATGATATCAAAAATCGACAAAATTGCGATTTTCTGAAAAAAAAATATAGAGATAAGAACTCCTTTGTCTTATGCTCAAACTACAGAATATTGCTTATTTTTAAGTTGACAAAAGGTCGTGTCGAACACCCGTCATTGCTCGGCGATTTATAGTCGCGATCGCGCCCCTTATTCTTGACCGTTGCGGCCAGGACGTCAGCGCTTCTTTTGCTAGAGTCATCCAGCTTCTCAACGAGCTTTCCAAACACAAGCGATAGCTATGAGGAGCTGGAAAAAAATATGCGGGATGGTGCTCAAATATTTTGGATGTGCACCGTAACTGGATTTTTAAATATTTAATTGTATAATTATTGTTTGTATTGTGGGGGTTCTTTTTCTTGAAAGTCGCGCCCTTAATTACCGTAACCACGACACAATAAGGATGAACTTTACTATAAAGTGTAAATAAAGGAAGGAACCACACAAAAACCTCGTTACGTCCAGAAAAAATGGTTTCACATAAATAACACGTATTTACTCTCTGATGCATCGTAAGAATATTTATTTGTTGCGAAACGGGCACGGAAACAATATAAAACCAAAATATTTCCATTGCACTACGTCTATCAAGCAAACGTCACTTTCTAGAGGCGTTGACATATTTCGTTGGTCAAAGAAATTAGTGCAATAATTGGAATTTGTTATAATTTAGAGGTCACTCTAACGACCATTTGAACAGTGAATATCAAAAGTCTTAAAAGTCAGACTAAATACGGTATATATTTGCACAATAATGGGAGAGAGATCTTGTGACTAAACAATTGCGTTACTTCACACTTGGCACATCCGTCTCGAGACGTTAATGAAAAAACTACTTTTCGCTTACTACTACGATTTTTATTTTAAGTTGTGAACATACTTCGTCAGTGTTTCCAAAAAGCGATGCAATTGGCTAACAAACATCCTCATCTGTGATTCCTCAATATAATAACATTAAAAAGACGCTTAGTCACAGAAAAGAGACGCGTGGAGAAAGCAGAAGACAGGCGAGGAGATGAGGAGATACGCTACGGAGACGAGCCAATGGACAGAAATATCAGCAGCGTAAATAATATAACTCGACTCTCCAATTTTCAACTCCACCGCCTGGTAACGGCATTTACATTTCTTTATATACATAATGCTATATTTACCATTGCGGAATATGACAATTAGTATAAGCTGTATATTTTTTTACCATGGGTAGAAATAAATTAATATTGTTGACTACTTATATTTTTATATGTCCTTCTCACGTTTCAACTTGACTTTATTTCGTCTGAAACTGAATGCTTAATCAGTCTATTTTTTATTTAATTTAAAGCTTTTTATAAAATTTTTCAAAAATAACATTTTTTTTATAGAAATTGCTTTTTTCGTTATCATTAAGTAGTAGAATTAAAAATAAAGCTCATATCGCTAAATATTTTATCGACATTGCCGACGTTGATTTTTTGCGCAATCAGTCACAATATTTCACGTGCAAAGCGATCGACGTCCAAAATGAGTAATAAGCGAATACTTGACTATAAAAAATACAAAATATCAACACGTTTCGAAACAAAGTGCGTTTCAATCATTTTTTGCATTGCGATAATGAAACCAGTATAGAATAAATAAATAAAATTTCGCCGGCGTGCAATTTTGCGGCTTTTTATTGTCTTTTTGTCGTGTATGTCTCTTACCGGCGGCAAGGTGAGTTTGATTGTAAATAATGCGTTTTCAGTAACGAAAACGTAATATGCTTTATAGCTTTTACCTTCGCCATCGGAGACAGCATCAGGTATTGGACCGAGGCGCCTCCAGCGGACTCCCCAAAAATGGTAACTTGGTCGGGATCCCCGCCGAAGAATTCAATGTTCTGCTGCACCCACTTCAGGGCCAGAAGCTGGTCCTATAATTAACAGAAAAAAATACAAGCAATTAAAAACAGTATTGAAATATTATTACAGTCGTTAATAGGTCAATTTGTATTGTCGCATAAAAGGAAAGTGATAAGCAGATACGAATTCAATATTTCATAAAATTATGATTACATTAAAAATCTAAATGGATTTAATATATATAATTTATCAGAATCAATGATGAAAATGCAGTTAGCAGGGATTTATAAGTATTTTGTTAGAGCTATAAAACAGCAAGACCTCACTGGAGAATGAGACATAAGACGCGATGTTACGCAGATTACATTAATACTCTTCCTGACCTTTTAAGAAAATATCTTTATAACTTATAATCTGATCACTTTCCAATTATTGTATTTTGATTGTTTTTTTCAGAGATAAAAAACAATTAAAAGGAAACATTACTTGCCAATAAACACACTGGCAAAATTCAATAAAATAAAAAACGTACAAAATATGTCTTAAATAAGCATATACATCGGATGACTAAAGCAAATAAAGTTTACAAACTCTTTGATTTTTATATGTTTTATATGCTAATGTTATATTTATAAATTAATGCTTTTCAATCCTTGCATTTTATTTATTGTTGTTAACATTTTGTCGGGGAGCGTTATGTCGCGTTAACATTATGTCGATTAACGTTTTGTCTGTTAGAGTTTTGTCGTGTAACATTTTCAACTTTTTGGTCTTTTAATAATAGTTTTAACTGAATAGTAATATTTTTTGAGTTTATTCTAAAAACCTGTCGAAAGATTAGATTTGTTTGTTATGCATTACGAACTATTTTACTCATAAGCTAGCATTTCACATTTTTTCACAAGATACATATTTGCTTACACAACATGACATTTCTACATATTTTACCGATAAGCCGCTGTTTTACTTAAGCATGTAAGGGAATAATTAGGCCGAAGATTGAACTTATACATATTGCATTTGTACGAATTGCGATAATTTTGGATATTTTCGTCAAACTATTTCACCGGACAAGTTCTGATATATAAAATAATATGTAAGCTATATTTTATCTAAGCTATGTTTTAAATTTTAAAACATTTGCAAAAAAAAAATATATCAGACATTGAAAAATAGATTCTAACAGTAAATTAAAAACACTTTTTTAACTTTACAATACGTCCATCAGTTACGATGAGTGCTAGTTAATGTTACACAATCAGTGTGTTTAATTAATGGATATATTTGTATTTATATTAACTACTTCTCACGCTTGTTACATTACTAGTAATCATAATGAATTATGATTGCCTAATAAAATATAATAAACATACATATACGAGAAAAATTACATTTTTTATTAAACTGACAGCACTGCTGTTTTCTAGGATCATTGGACCGAAGTAAATTTCACCAGGGTTTATTCGCAGCAACGATATACTTACACTGTGTAGAGAAAAAGCTGATTCACATATTAATGACATTGGTATTAGGAATAGAAAAGATCTTTCGAGAGCTTAAAGTAAAAATAAGTTACATTAACGACGAAGACATGAATGAAATGCCATCAATCGTCACTAATACACTCATAAAAAAGTACTTTCAATAGGTAATAAACGATTAAAGAACTTGAAGTGTTCTTTATGAAACGCTTACTAGCTATCAAGTATTTTCTATTTTTCGAATATTCCTTGTACATATTAAACATACTTATAAAATATTGATAAAACATCCAAAGCAATAAAATCGTGGTGTTGCCGTCGCAGAGCATTCCCACTGCAACGGCGCCGACACAATTTTATTGCTTTTGACGTGAATTTTTGACTTCTGAGAAGTGATAAATCTAGTTTAAAATCGAACATTTCAACTTTTTTTATATTTCGATTTCATTAAGATTCATAGTACTTATCTAAATGACATGCATTATTTTGACTAAATTCAAGGGGGGGGGGAGATATTCATTATCCGGCTGCCCTGATAAACTAATGGTCCATTTAAGTGGAAATGACTTATTTTCTTATGTACAGGTATATAAAAAGCCTTTATGCACCTTTTCTATTAAAAGTGGGTTGGTTGCATTATTTGCCAGTCGGACTAGTAGGTGCTGGGTATTAGGTAATTATACAAGCTACACAGTGCCCTCGAGCTCTTCAATCAATAAAGACAAATATCAATATCTTTGAAGTTTTATTAAAAATGTTTTCTATTTGCTGATGGAATCAGTCTCTTGATATATAACACAAATCGGTTATCACTTTTGTGCGATGAAGAGTTTTGTTGTCCATTTTATAATCAAATTTAAGTGCTCTACATTCTGTTATGGAACGAAGTTTTTCAACGCTAATATATTAGCGGATGATTACGCACATAGATTTTCAACAGTAAATTCAAGTTTTTACAATCCTCAGTGGAATCTAAATATGTTAATAAATACTTGAAGTTTATCAAAAATAATACAACAATTTGGGCCGAGATTAGAAACTCTAAAAATGTATCCAGATGACTTGTGTTACCCATATTGAACATATTGACGACGATATTAAAAGTTTTCATGAAGAAAGTAATCGTTTTGTGGGAATTATTTTTGATATCAATATATATTGATTGCCTATAATTGATCTCGATACACAAATTAAATAAATACAATAAAATGGATACGATTTAACTGGCATTTAAAGCTAGTTTATTTAGGAAAAATATAATATAAATCCATTGTACTGATCCGCCATTTTTTGCCACGATCAATTTTTGTGCAATAAGTGAAAGCAATTTTTTTGCTTAGTACAAACTATCATTGTTAGGCTTTGAAGCATTCACATTTGAGGTGATGAATGCCATTATTTCCGTACAGCTATCATCAGATGGTCAAAAGATCAGAATGTACTCAGACCGGTCTCAAATATTGGGCAATGCAATGGCTCGACCAAAGAAGCGTCAATCAATTAATGCTATAATACTTATCAATTATGTCGGTTATTAATATTATTAATTGGTTTACCTTGAGGCCTGCATTGCCGGGCACCTCATTGTTTTGCAAGCTCAAAAAGCCAAGCGTTCCCAGCCGATAGTTTATGGTCACGATCACGACGTTTTCGGCCACCAGATAATCGGGGCCGTAGAAGAACGAGTTGCCAGAGCCCATCATGAAGCCGCCGCCGTGGAGCCACACCATCACCGGATATTTTGGATTCGAACTGCAATGTTAACGGCGATATTAATTACTTTGATTCGATGCCAAAGAGTGACGCCTTCTCTTGATATTTTTGATTAAATGATTTTTTTAGGGGTCGTCGTTTCAATTAAAATAATACATTCTTCACTTCGATTAATTAATTTCATATTTTTAATTAAATACATAATATATCATTTGTTTAGTAAAATAATAAAGGTTAATTATTTTTGAACTCAAAGTATATAGTATATAATCAATACCAGAAATAAATATGTTTATGACCAGCAAGATAGACCAGTGGTACAAATCGGTGACTAATACCTGAAAGACCTAGGCTCATATAATAGTGTTTTCCAAGATTTTATTAATTTTATGGATGAATATGTAAAATAATGGTTAATTAATAATAAAATAGAAGTCATTGATATACAGACTTTCATTTCAGTCTGGTGTCTCACTATTTATTTCATAGTTGTTGATTGTGTTTACCTTGTCGTGTTGCATTAGTGCTAACGCCTGTCGTGTTGCAACTTTACTCAGTTTAAATCCACTATTAAAACACTATTACAAATTAAAAAATAAGTGATCACTTACAACTGACAACAGACTGTTGTCAATAAAATATATTCACATACTTGGGTAATTTATTTAAAAATATAAAAACAAAAATATACAAATGCCTAAAAAAAATCGCGTTTAATGAGAATAGTTGAACTGTTTTCTTCCGCTGATAATGGTTAGGTGTAAATTTACTTTTTTTTTTATCAAAAGTGATTAAAGATGCAGTTCGTTAAAACTGAATCTATTTATTATATTTAATTTTCGAAAAAGTTTTTAGTACAAGTGGTGCCAAATCAGGCGCGTACGGTGAGATACAATCGCTTTCGCTCGCTCGCGTGTTAAGCGACGAGAGTGAGTGAAAAGAAGTGGGCGTGCGAAACGCATGTAACGCACACCCTTAGAATCTCACTGTAAGCGCCTGTGCCAAATGTAGAAATAATCCCTCGAGCAAAATGGTGCATTTTTGATTGGTATAAAAATCAACAGTGACAATTTTTGAAAGTTATTTTTTAATTTATTATACCATTACACTGTAAATGAATTATTTTTAAGTTTGGCAGAACAGTTTTATTTCGCAGCTAAAATGATTTTTAAAAATACACAAAATCAGAACATCTAGAATCGAAATTATTTTTAAGCTTATCCAAGCTTTTAATGCAAATTTAATGGGAGAAAATGATTGTGTCTGCTGACTAAATTCTTTGGTGCTCGAATTTTTCCGGACATGAATTTTGCGGACAGGAACTTTTCGGACACTAATTATTTCAGGAAAAATTCATTTTATATAAAAAAAAAATTTTTTTAATTTATTTTAAAATGAATCGCAAATTTTGTTGCTCAGATTTTTCCGTACTTTTACGGACACTGATTATTCAGGACAAGATTTTTATGGATTCTCATTATTTGGGATATAGATTATTCCAGACATTAAAATATTTTTAATATTATATAATATTATAAAAAAATTGAGGTAAACATTTGGATTGTTAATTTTTTAACTACGGAGTTAATGTAGCAATTAACTTGAATTAAATCCAACGAATCAATATTTTTACTTCGTGAAAAAACGTTTCATCAGTTTTTAAAAATATTCTTTGTTGCTATTTTGACAATTTTTATAACATTATTAACTAGTTGACGTTTGTAAAAACGTTTATGAAAATTAATGGCAAATTTCGGATATGATCAATAAATAAAAACTATTGTATACACAGCAGGCGCGTACCGTGAGATACTTTTACCTTTCGCTCGCTCGCGTGTTAAGTGACGAAAGTGAGTGAGATATAAGGGCGTGCGTTACATACGTTTACTCTTTGATTTGTGCGTTGTTTTTCACCGACAAGCGCACAAAGTTTATTTTTAATTACCTTTTTCCATTATTGAAAGCGGCATTTTTGTCTAAATCCATTCGAAAGGATTGTTATAAAACATAATAGTAGTGACATATAATAAAATTATTCGCTCGCGTAACTTCAAACAATTTTTTCTATTGTCTTGCCTAAATGGCCTAATTACATTACTACATAGTTTTACGTTACTTTTATGATATTTACATTGTATAGATACATGTTTTTTTAATACATGCACTGTACAAAATTTTGCACGTTTTCTACAAATATATGATAATTTATGCAATACGTAAAAAAATAGTAAATATATTAATTTTTTGTTCGACTTTTAAAATTGTTTTTCATAAAAACGAGACATTATTAAAATTATAATTATATGATATAACTAAAAGCAGTGTGTATTTTACATATGAATTTTATTTTCCTGATAAAATATTGTATAGTAAAATAAATAAGTAGAAGAACCTTCGTGTTCTTGAACATCACAAATTAAAGGACACCGAATATCGATACTTAACATAAACATGTAAAACAAAAATTGAGATAAAAAAGATAAAAAATCATCTGACAGCAACTGCTGGGTTTCAAGTTTAAAACAAGGATCCACTTTTACATTAACACAGTGGCGGAACGGACTGATTATTTTTATAATTAATTATCGTTAATATTACATAAAATATAAGGGTATTTTAAAAAACATTGATTAGAAATATAGATTGAATTATATTATCAAAAGATTTATTATTTTATTTTCGACTATCATGATAAACCAGTGGTATCAATCGGTAAATAATATCTAAAAGACCTGATCTCGAATCCCATATGGACCCTAGTGCTTTTCAATTTCTCTAATGATATATTTTAAATTATAATTCAGATCTCTCATCACAGATTATGTTCTCTAATTTTACGATGAATATCATAATGTATTATTAAAAAATCTAGTTAGTTCGTAATATAATTTATAAATAAAAATCTATATTACTGATTAATCTATAATTATAATTCAGTTTGGGTTTTCCTAGATGTTCCTAATCTCGCGGTGAATATTGTAATAAATAATGAAAATAAAATATAGGCTATACCTCATACATAGTAACATATATTGCTTGTAAGTTGACATGAGGTCATTGATTTACTAACTAAACACAATCATCACGTAAAAGTAAGTAATGAAACACTATGACTATACCCTATTTGCGTTAACACAGTCAGTTCGAGAGCTATCCATTTAATTATTATTCATAATTCAGAAAGAGATGGCAGGTTTGTGTGTATTATTAGCTCTAAAGTACACAATACGGATATATGTTCAATATATGATACTTATCATTACATATACTTATCAAATTTATAGAAATTAAAATCATTATTTTTTTATATGTATCAATCAATATCTATAATATTGAAAAATATTTAAAATAAATAAATAAAATATAAAATGTAATATAATGTTGACTGAAAAAAAAGTTTTTAAATGCTATTCGAGCCTTAAAAAGCATGCCACTATTGTAATAGTCACGGGAGCCGTTTGAAAATAAATTGTGATGTACTTATATACATTGTCTAGAGTATTTTTATTTCTTTATAAATAGAACTTATAAAGTATATTCTTTTTTTAAAAAAGAAAAGATCTGACCGACGTAGCGCGGAATTTTTAAAGTGATTTATCAATGGCTTTTATTTAAGCTTTTACAGTAACATACACATTACAATAAATCTTTAAAATATTAACGGTAAGCCTAGTAATATAAACTCTTACCCAGTTTCCTTATCAGGTAATTTCGGCGAGTACACGTTCAAGAACAAGCAGTCTTCTTCGCCTTTGTAATTGTCGAACAGGATGAATTTGTGTGGGCAAACGCTGCCTTCTTCGAGGGCGTCTCTAGTCCCCTGCCAGGGCTCCAGTGGTCTGGGGGCCCGGAACCGGAACATTCCGGTCGGCGGCTGTGCATATCTATATTCAAGAAAAAAATACGGAAAACTAATTAAATAAATCGCGTAACTGGAGATGAATAGAGACGGTTACGAAACAACTAGTTTCAGTCTCGCTCGACTTATGGAAAAAAATCATCGCTTCGCCGGTGTGTAAAATCGTAAACTGTTTTTTTTTTGTATTTGCAGAGGAAATTGCAGGTAAATAAAATGCTAAAAATATCATCTGTCGACACTTGGAACGTTCTTAGCGCTGGCCTAGAGCAATTTCGGCCATAGTCGATAGTTCCTAGAGTGGTGCAATGTTTCTAGGCGTGTGCGGATTGCGGAAAAAAAAACATATTGCAACACGCGAATATGTATATAAAATAAAATATATTGTGATGTTAATTGATCTTTTTTTTACAATGCACGCCTCTCGTTGTGCTAACGGGGCCATCAAACTTTTGGGCTTGCAAAATATCGATACGCTTGCTAAGAGAGCTATTAAAGTTGTACTAGTTTTTTATCACATTGATCAACACGGTTATATAAATAAATAAAAAAAGCAAACGCATGATACGCAGGAATGAATACTAATCAGAATCAATACCTTTTAATCTACCACTATATAATTAACGTTATGCTGTCTAAATATTTTTCTTACTGTAAATTGATCACTGCGATGTAATAAATTTTTTAAGTGCAATTGCAATTTTTTTAGAATAAATCTTAATATTTATTTTTAAATATCTTATATGTCAACTATTTCTATGTTGATTATTTGTTTTAATAAGTCTTAAATACTATTCCTTTCATAGTATTATATTATATTTATTGGCAAGAACAGCACTTTAGAGTTTCTCACAAAGATGATCTTTAAAAACAATTAAGATATATAAAATACTGTAGCTTTTTAAGATACATTTAATGATAAATATTAAATGACATATAAATTTTTGATAACAAATAGCTCTATTTACCACTACAATTTAATACATATACATAAATTAGATCAACTTTAATTTTGGTGAAACTCATTGTTTTTATCACCTTGTGACAACATATATTATATTTCACTTTTATAAATGACTGTAAAACTCTCTAATCTGACAATTTAAGTGCCAAATGTAAGGTGTCATGTAGTGGGTGCTACTTCTGAAGATATTTTTAATTGAAAATCATCGAATTTTAAGATTTTGAAAATATCAAATAGGACACTAAAAAAGGACACCTCGGAAATTTTTAAATTAATTTCGTCCCTGATTTTAAAACATAAATTATAAAAAATAATAAAAATTAGAACATTTCCCGGGAAGGATCCAATAATGGCCTGCTATAAAAAAATCCTTGCTTCAAAAACTGTTTTTTTTTTATTTTTTATTTATTTTTTCAGTTAATTTTAGTGTTTTATATATGTAATTTTTACAGTTTTAGACGTGAAAATTATGAAATTTACTATTGCAGCTTATTTTAGTAAATAAAATAATTGCAGCGATTTTGTATTGTAGCAAACTTAAAAATCATTAATTTTAATATGCAGTTTTATAATTATAAAAAAATATAAAAGCAAAAATAATATGCACTTTAAAATAAATCCAATATATTTGTACTTTAAATTATAAAAATTTAATTAAATAAATTAAAAACGACGATTTGACTTATTAAATTATTGCATAAAAATGAAAATTTTGAGAAATAGTTATCTTTGTGGCAAAATAGAAATACAACATAAGTCCCCATTAAAGCGAAACTATCAGGCAATGTAAGTCATTGAATATATATATATATATATATATATATATATATATATATATATATATATATATATATATATATATATATATATATATATATATATATATATATATATTTCTACCCAAAAAATAAAAAGATAAAATCGAAACTTTATAGGAAAATTATTTACAATAAAGTTATCATTGTGGTATAATCTAAATACATATTAGTTTTATTGAAGCGAAACTTAAGGAATATTTATATACATATTTTCCCCCAAAATTTTAAAAATCATGATTTTTAAAAACGAAAATTTCGCAGAAAAAATAGTGCTAGATTTGAAATGATTATTACATATAAATCTAGTTATCTTTGTGCAGTAGCGTAGCTATAGGGGGGCGGAGGGGGGTGGGGCTACCCCAGGCGGCACTTGCTTGGGGGCGGCATATTCGCGATGGAATCGTCTAGTGTGGTTCTTAACCCTGAATGCACTAAAACATATATAAATCCACGAATAAATAGAGATTAATAATAACCATTTTTTTATTTTAAGAAATGCTGATTTTATGACCCTGTAAAAAATGTATGAGGGGGGCGGCAATTTTAAGGATCGCCCTGGGCAGCACATACCCTAGCTACGCCACTGTTTTTGTGGAAAAATAAAAATACACTAAGTCTCCATTGAAGCGAAACTTAAATATTTAGTATCAGGCAATGTTAATATATATTTTTGTAATAAAAAAATATCAAAATAAAATCGACGATTTCTTGACAATTAAACTTTATAGGAAAAAAATTATATTTATTACATATAAATCGACTTATCTTTGTGACAAAAAGTATTTTTTGAAAAAAATAATATATGCACTATTTATCCAAAAAATAAAATTAAAACTGGCATTTTATTAAAAAGCCACTTAAAAAAAATTTGGCCAGATTCGAATAATTAATACATATAAATCTAGTTACAATTGTGGCAAAATAAAAATAAATCTAAGTCACAATTGAAAAAAAAATTAAGATTAATTTAGTATAAGGCAATGTAAGTCATTGAATATTTTATATACATTATTTACATAAAGAATAAAAATAAAACCGACAATTTAATAAGAACGAAACTTTTAAAAACAAAAAAAATTGGACAGTTTTGAATAATTATCAAATATAAATCTAGTTATATTTGTGGTAAAATAAAGATAAATCCAAATCGCAATTTAAGCAAAAATTTAAGATTTAGTGTAAGGTAATGTAAATCATCGAATTTTCACATTATTAAGGCAAAAAATAAAAAATAAAATCGACAATTTCTTAAAACCGAAACTTTTGAAGAAAAAAATAATGGCGCATTTAAAACGATCATTACATATAAATCTAGTTATCTTTGTGGCAAAATATAAGTACACATTAATCTCAATTGAAGCGAATCTAGAGTATTTTTTATAAGGCAATTTAAATCATTAAATTTATACTTTATTTAAAACTTTTTAAAGAAAAAATAATACCCTATTTTAAATAATCATTACATATAAATATAGTTATCTTTGTGGCAAAATATAAGTACAATTGAGGCTTCATTGAAACGAATCTTGAAGATTTTTATAAGACAATTTAAAACATTATATATTTATATATATGTAGATACTTTATTTTTCTTATTATATTAACGAAACGTTATAAGGAAAAAATAATACCAGATTTTAAATTATCGTCACGTATAAATCGACTTTTCTTTGTGGCAAAACAGGTATTTTAAAAAATATATAAGGTAATGTAAATCATTGAACATATACATTATTTACCCAAAACATAAAAATAAAATCGACAATTTCTTAAAAGCGCAATGCAAATCATTGAATATTGACATTATTTAGCAAAAAAAACTACAATTTCTGAAAAGCGAAAGTTTTGAAGAAAAAATATGCTAAATACAAAATGATCTATATATATAAATCTAGTTATTTTTGTGGCAAAATATAGGTACATATTAGTCTTTATTGGAGCGAAGCTTGAGAATTTATATAAGGTATTGTAAATCATTATTTTTATTAATATATTATCGAAACTTCTTAAGGAAAAAGTAATACCAGATTTTAAATAATCATTACGTATTTTGTGGTGCAATCAAAGCTTTACTGACCGTTTATTACAATGTATTTGACCATATAATAATAATATTGTTACTGACTATCTAATTTATTGTCATTTATTATACAACGATGGGCTCAAAAATCACGTAAAATAAATGTAAGCGATACATTTAAGGCATTATTGATTTTAATATTAAACGCAGTACTATTAAAAATAACCTTGACTTCTATATGTCATTTAAATTAGAACCATGTGTGTTTTAACGCACTGATTGTACGTAATTATATAAACGTTTTAGTGTGCTTTATAAAGTGAAAATTCTTGTTTTGCTACAGTGCTAACTTTATTCGCGTACAATTAATAATATTGCATAAACGAGTTTAGTAAATTATATCAGCATTTTCATGCCTTATTTAAGATCAAGTAGTATAATTCAACTTTAGTGGTGATTAATGATTTTAATAAAAAAAAATGTAAAATACTTAATACCAATAGTTTATTTATAATTGTCGTTCATGCTATATGGATCGTTGGAATTAAATCCATTAAATATGATAACATAACATACCACAAACTAATCCCGTTTATAGATTCTGAAACTGGCCATTCAACAACAACTGTTTATCGATGCTGGATAGAACTGCGAGTGAAAGTGCTTGTAAAAAAGGTAAATTACATGCTGTTCTGTGTCTTCATACAGTGGATGCAACACCATTATTTTCGCATACGTTCACGTAACTGACACCTAAGGCGATTCGACAAGAGTGTGAAGCAATAATGATGAATTTTAACCTGATGCCCTTGAAGCTGTAGTACTGCTTCCTAGGGGTGGTCTTTGTGGTGAGCAGTCTTCCTCGCAATGTTCCAAGGGCTGTTTTGACCGACGGCGCATCTCCAGCTCTCAGTCTCTCCACTAGTGCGTGGGCGACTCTAGCAGCTTGAGCTGGAACTATTCTAAGTCTTCTGAGAGCGTTCTTCAGAGCTGTGTGGTTGTTCACGTGTGTGGCCAGACGCTTCCATGTCTCGGAAACCTGAATAGATAATACGAACGGATTATTTCCTCATACGTTACACGCTACGATTCATCGGTGGATATAATAATCAATGGAAATATGTAGATCTAGACAACATTTCACTCTTACTAAATGCAAAAATTTAGTTGATACACATCATTAGAGTTGATGAAATTTGGATTATAGAAAATTACGTATTCACACGAAACTATTTCGAGGGCACATATAAACTCACAGGAGCTTACAAATTTTGACATTTTAAATACGTTTACAAAATAAATAACGCTCTGATTATTTCAGGAGAGATTGTCAGAATATAGCTACAGTACATTACTATGACGATATATTTAAATATTATTTCTACTTATTTTTCGTATAAATTTGCTATTGGTTTTATTAAAGTTGATTAAATTTTAATATTTCTTTTTATAGTATTGTAAATATAACATGAAAATATCCAAAGTATTTTTCTACGGAAATTTATGTTATAGTCTCTTTCTACTGATCATAACAATCATTTTTTTATTATAATATATATAGATTTCAAATAATTATCAATAAGTATCACTACCAGGCGCGTACGGTGAGATACTTATTTTTTCGCTCGCTCGCGTGTTAAGCGACGAGAGTGAGTGAGAGATAAGGACGTGCGGAACGCATTTAACGCACGCCCTTATCTCTCAATCCTTCTCGTCACCTGACACGTGCAGGAGTTTGCAGGTATATTTTTAAATATACCTGCGGCGGCTAGCCGACAGTGCGTATGGGCCCTTAGAGTACGCTCGGGATAAGGATTCCGGTTTGTTATTGTGTGGCTCAAAACAATTTCGCTCAGAATATTTTTTTTTTTAATTTTAAAAGAAAATATATGTTTATTTAACATACATACATCTAAACTAAGTTGGAAATTTCAACGGATAATTAAACATATATTATATAATCGAAGAAACCAGACATTGATGTCATTAATTAAATATTTGCAAAATTTAAAATCTTTTACCAGTCAAAAAAAGAATGAAGTCTTTAGCTATTCTTCAAAATCAAAAAGATATAAAATGGGGAAAGAAATTATTCGCAGATTGTTTAATGGCTTGATGACTCTATTAAATCATTAGAATCCATTGAATAAATTAAAAAATTATCATAGGCGCTCCGATAAGAATAATAACTTTTTAAGCCTTACAGAGAATAGTGTAAAAAAACCAACAACGTACGGATTAATGGAAAAATAATTAAAATATTTTAATCCACGGGTAATAGAACGAATTTCTTAGTGTATATTTGAAGCCTTGATATCAATTAATCCAGATATGCCCAAGAAATTTTGTTCTCCTAAAATTTAATTTATAAATAAAAAACAGTGGCGCGAGTTTAGTGACCTACCCATGGGACAGTGGGCATATCTAGGTTAAACCAATATCAACATAAAATTATTTAAAATAAATCACTAGAGAAGATCAAACTTCTGTGCCACACTGCACTTTAATGACGAATACCAGCGTTGACGAATCAGCGACTGTCCTTAAAAGAGAAAGTGGGACAACGAAGTACACGTTACATCGCTTCTCCCTCTCATATACATGTATACGCACACAATAACAAACCGGCATCCTTATCCCGAGCGTACTCTACATTTATTATATCACCGCATAAGAAAGAGTATGTCCGTGCCAGATGCTTAGATTGGAAGTATTTAAATTGCAAAAAAAATTCGATTTTCTGAGCTACTTGAATCAGTCTTATCATTGCTTTGGTAATCTGAGAATTACATTAAAACTTAGATAAAAAACCGCTCCGTGTGAGAATCGACAGATTGCAAAAATGAATATGGACTTTCCACAGAGTATAAAAATACACTGAATGATACTATTTTATTTAAAGATTTACGTTTCATTAAAATCATATGTGACTATAGGAAAGTTACATAAAACCCAAACAAATACATTAAAATTAGATACAAGAGTTAAGATTGTTTCTATTTTGACTTAATTGCATTCTTAATACTTAATTAAAATTGTACAGTGTAACATGTAAAATATTAGAAATAGCCGCCACAATACCTGTATGAACCAATAACTTTTCTGTTGAGTTTCCAAATTAATTTATTTTAATTCATCTTTGGAGTACCTAATATGTACAATTAAAATATAAATAACCATTAAATTTTAAAATATAATATTTAGTATAAAAAACATACACTTACTAATTATCTAAAAAAACTACTGACCGTTTAATTAAATTATTTACTAAAAATAGTGACAAAATAGATATAGGCCTTTATATTTTTGTATGATATTCCACGTCTCTTCTTAAATTCTTGTTATTTGTAAGTACATTGATACTTATTTTTAAAAACAAGATTAAGAGTTATGTTCCCTCATTAACGTTTTCAAGAACAAAAGTCATTGAGCTACATTTTTATCACCTTCGTGTCCGAGTGACCTTGAACTTTCTACCGTTTCGATGGATTCCAGTACCCGTTCGACTTTTTTTCTTCACTTAAATGTTTGCATACCTCTTTATTTTTACAAAAACTTTCTTTTTTGGTACTGTGGTCATTGCCCACTACATTTATGCATATGTGCCAAGGTAATTGGACAATCTCTGAGGATAGCATATCTGCTCACGATGATCATTGAGAAACCCATTTCCGCATGACTTATCGTCTTCTTATTACTATATTATTAAATTTAATAATATGCATTATTACATTTTTACTTATTATAATTTTGACATTTTATTAAGAACGGTATTGCCATATTAGGAAATGCATTTTGCGGTTACAATGGAAAATATGGCAGTATACATCATAAGTTGAAAGGTCGCTCTTTTGTATGCTAAGGTCAAAATGAAATCGATTAAATACTGATTAAATTATTGGTTCATACAATTATTGTGGCGTCTATTTTTAATATTTTACATGTTACAATATACAATTTTAGATGGGTACTTACATGTTTAAGAATGCAATTAAGTCAAAATAAAAAACAATCTTAACTCTTGTATCTAATTTTAATGTTTTTTTTTGGTTTTATATAACTTTCCTATAGTCACATATGGTTTTAATGAAACGTAAATCTTTAAATAAAATAGTTGTATCATTCTGTATATTTTTATATAATATATAAAACTATTGCCATTAAAAATAATTACAAATAAATAAATGATCCGTCGCTTTCATATTGTGATATATTGGATCATTCGATTATTTAATGACAGACAGACTGACTGAATAAGGAAATTGTTTTTATGTATATATATATATTAATTAATATATATATAGTACATATATCATAAAACAAGCAAATGGCTAAGTTATAGTGATATTTTGAAATAACTTTGATAAACATTCATTATAATTATTTTTCAATTGATAATCAAGTATTGTTTATAAGTATTTAGAAAAGAAAATAGATCATAATTACTATTGTTATATAAATCAAATTTTCAACAAGAAATAAAAAACCGAAAATTATAGTTAAATGCAAAACATCTTCATATTCCAAATATGCGTTATGTTCAATCTATTATCCAACTTATGAAGAATCAGTTTTAATGAAAAATGTAAGTAAAAGTAGCAAGTTTATAAAAATAGAGCATTAGATGCTTTAAACTTTTAATCAGTATGAGTTTTCATTTATTTATTCCTACTATCGAAAAAATTACAATTTTTATTGATTTAAATAATATAAAAAAATCAATACCCGTCATTGAAACAGTCCACAGCTACATAATATTAATTTAAAAAATGTAAATTCTGAAATTTCGGCATTAAAAAGTGTATTTTTCTAAATTATTTTATTTGATGGCTATTAGTTGCTAAGTCAATGGCTGTTTTGAATAATACAATGCCTGAACTACACTTTCTGGAAGTTGTCCGAACCGAAGGTACAACTGAAGCCGGCTGAGATCTACGACTTCGAGTAAGCGACCACACTGTCGCAAATTTCATGTGCCCGCGCGCTTCGCGGCATGAATGACGTTCGGACGGCGGCTTCTGTCACGTACAGCCAGCACGTTTGCGCGCGATCGAAAAAAGTGCTAAATAATCGCAATTTTTAAATTGTCATATTATTAAAATTACGCTACTGATAATTATAAAAGTTTGTGTGGGCACTCATCAATACAATATCAGTGAAAGCTTTTCGGTCGTAAAAATTCAATTTACACAAAATCTTTGTCGGCTTTTGCAAAATGCCATAAGGCATAAAAATGATACTTCAGATTACGAACATCACATGTGTGATTATCCTAGAATTTGTCGCCATCGATTCTGAATGAGAATTCGTTATGGCGTGACATTTATATAAACCGATCTAGGAAAATACATAAGGATATTCGAAACGATTTTTTTTAACAAAATTAAGTACCACCAATTATTTTTTAATTATTTAATTTTATATGAAAAAAAATATAATAACGATATCTGTTAGAAGAATATACTATCAAAAATATAATTAATTCCTTTTGGTGCCCTAAAATATTCAAATATGTCAGTAAGAGTCTGTTGAAGTCCCCGATAAGCATGTGGTATTAGAACTTGACAACGTGACCACGATGCAGCATGCGTGTTAACCATAGGATGCCTAAATTGAACCGAGCTACTTGTTCTATCTCAGTTTGCGAAACACCATACCATTATCTCTCTCACTGTCGTCACTTAACACGCGAGAGAGCAAAAGAGAAAGTATCTCACCGCTCGCGCTCGAAAGAGCAGCTCCGACTTCGGTCCCTTTGACTCGGAAATAATACCGACAATGTTTGGAAGCGCTCGAAGCTGGCCAAGTCGACTGAATTACCCCCACTTTACCTCCCGTTCTCGGTAACTTCGGAAAACTTCCGAGAGATTTTAGAGCGGACAGAACCGAACTCGACCGAAGTAACCCACTATATTCTCCGTCCTTGGTCAACCTTGGACATCTTCCAGAGAGTGTAGTGCAGGCATAAAGATACGAATATAAATTTCGTAAATACAAAAAAATAACACAACTGTCTTTTTAGAATTAGTAGGTTTTTGCTTTTATTATAAATTATTTTTTTAAAGTAATACTTTTATTAAACATTTTTTCAAGTATTTGGGATCTTTAGTGTAGTACACATGCGTCGAAGAGTCGGAGAATATATAGCTGATTGCGTAGTACGTAAAGTCAAATATTGTGGCGGAAGCGTTATAATATGGGGTTGCATGGCAACAGCAGGGATAGAAAGCCTATACACTTGCAAGGGTAGTATGAATAGTAACATTTATATTTCAATGTTGGAATTCACTTTAATGAATTTCTACAAAAAATATTTCCAAGCACAGACTAAGCTATTATCCGATTCCAGCAAGACAATGCTCCGTGCCATACTTGGAGAAAAAGTAATATGTGCAAAAGTCAATACTGAAGTCAATATAAATATTTTATTTATTCAAGATATGATGTCAGTAACAGCATGTTTTTTTTTATTAAATTCACAAAACAGTGACAAAGATGAAGCTTTCAATTATTTTATATGAATAATAAATTCCCTGAATCTATTCATAAAAAAATTGAATCGCAAAGTTCTAAGTTTGTCGATGTAATTTTTTTATAGAACCTTCTGATTCAAATATCTATTAAAAAAATATTTTATAAATGGGTAAATACTTATTGTGATGTTAAAAAATCCCTGAATCTATGTAGATGATAAAGCACAAATGTTTTTTTAAATATTTGTATCATTTTTTCGACTTAATTTTTTCTAAAAAAAAAATATATATATATATAATATATATCCATGAGATCGAATTTAGATATTATATTAAAATTATTATAATTTAGATAGATTATCACAGATTATGTTTTCTTGGATTTTCCTAATCTCACATAAAAATAAATTAAAAAATGAGCACGGTGCTCATTTAGTTTAAGCTGTAATAATTTAAGCTTGTAATTAATAATATGATTTTAATCTAGTGTCTCATTACTAATTTGTGGGTGTTGATTGTGTTTATCATGTTGAAACGCATTGGATTAAATGCCTAAAAAATGTGCTAGCTTCCTGAAAGCATAATATAATTAGTCTAATAATTTCATTCAAAGCTTGGGTTAGAATGTTAGATGATAAGTTAAGTCAAAAACTCTTATGCAATAATCTCATTATAATTTACAATTTTTTTATATGTTACTCATTAGTAAGCTTTGAATAGCACATAATATATGTGTAACATATCAATAACATACAACCTCATTTATTGTTTGACTACAATTTGTACATTAACGCCAGTGTGTGATCATTTATTTTTTGCACTAGGTGTGTTGTGTATGTTAATTTTTTAAATTACATTGCTTTTCTCACACAACCTGTGTTTTGAAATCTGTCATTGTTGTAGAGCCGTGGACTTGTTTTTTATGACTATTTATTATTACGTGCGTTACTCGAAACAATGTCAGCATTTTTGTGTGTAAATTGCAAAATTAATTTTAAAATCCATGTACAGCGAACATATGGGAACGTTAATAGAAGGTAATATGTGTTAATTGCATAAAAATACACATATCATTAATGAAAATTCTAATGTCGTAAATGTTTTGACATATTCAATGGACGAGCTTTGAGGTTACATAATTAAAAGGGTTTTCGTGCGTTATGTAAGAAAGAAGAACTCGAAAATTTTACTGGATTTCATGAATATTTAGTTGAAAATGAGCAACTTCCCCTTTCGATTTTAACGATGATAATAAAAATTTTGCAATAATGAAACAAAGTTGCACAATCGAAATATGCACACACTAAAAAAATTCAATTGGTGTTTTGAACTGTTTCTATGCTACCATAACATGTACGGGAGATTATGTCGAAATGTTTAGAATGCGAATAGAATGAGTGGAAAATTAATTCTAATACAGCCTTGAATATAATCTTTAACGTGAAATGTACGTACGTATATGGGAGTATTATTTAGATGCTTTTAAATTTAGTCGACTTTTTAATTAATTATTTATGTAGTATTGAAAGAACTTTTAAAATATAAATATAAAAATGGCTTTAAAGAAACTTTCTTTTAACGATTTGCTTTTTTTGTGGCAGTAAAATATTTTTATACAATTTATCGTTCACTTTTTTAGGTCAAATTTAAGAAAAACTTTCTCTTTACTTAAGCATATATTAAAAAATATGTACACAATTTAATGCAGATTTTAAAATAACTACTTTAAAAAAAACTCTAGCATAAAAATAATTAGTGTAATAGTTTTTTGTTGAAAATTCTGTAAAGAATATAATCTAAATTTTTAACATAGCTTTAAATAAATGTATGAATAATATGAGTCATATTTATCATCAATATTATATAAAAAATTATAATATTTTGAGAAAATCTATTTTTCCTAATTTTTTGCCATTGATAATTGATAATAAATTTTGTTAATTTATATATTAATTTATTTACCAAATATAAAAATTATTTTTATGAGTATGATGATTTTAATCATTGACTGAGATTTAACCTTAATTTTATTTTTATAGAAAATCATTTTCTAATGAACAATTGTAATAAACTTCCTAGAAAAGTCATTACTAAATCATACTTTGAGTCATTACTTTTACAATTATTGGAAAACTGTTATACTACATATGTTTATATAATAAATTACTTTAATGCTACAGTAAAAATATCATTCGATACAACACTTCTCAATATTTATTAATTTAAATAAATTATAGTATAAAATATTATACATTTAATTGTGTAGGTTTATAAGAACCTATTCAAGGGCAAAAACACAACAAAAGTCGCTCGAAGGTACTAATAAAAATACATGGGTTCAACGAATCTGCTGACCTTCCTGTCAAGGGAGAGCATCGTCCAAACGAAGGTGAAGGTGTACAATTTTTTTTTCATCACAAAAAGTATAATGGAAACTCACCGTGACTTGATTAAATCCTGATGCAGCATTGAATATTGTATCTCCTATAGCTGCCGGTGGCACTGAAGACACTATGGTGAAGCACAAGAGAGTCGTTATGAGCGCGACTAGTCTGAACCACATTTTGAAGCACACTGATGAAAATCGACAACACGAGCCTTTTCCTAACCCATCGATACTACTGCTTGCTCGGTGGCTGAATCAAGTTTTTCGTTTATGTGCCGTTATCACAATCATCACACGCTATTATTATGTTTTTTATTAATATGAAAATCAATCATGCAATGAATTTAGGGCAATCATATGTGAGGTTTAAAATTTTCACATCACTCTGATTTTGTATTAATAATGTCTTATATATTTGAAAATATTTTTAACGTTCAATTGTTATTATTCTGAGTAAATATTTGAATCATATTTTAAAAATTACTCTGTGAAAATCAAATATAAATTAAATAAAAAAATATTATATTATGTAACTATTTGTATATTATTATTATTGCATATTTAGTATATATATAATACATATCTTATACAAAATAAATTAGTTAATAGTCGTAATCGAAACTTTACTGGCCATTTAATAAAAAGCTAGTCATTCTGTAAAAAAACTGACCATATAATTTTAATAACAGTTTTAATAAAAAGTATATAGAAAGTTTAATATTATTGCATTAATTTTAAATATAAAAAATTGTTATTCAAAAACACTGAGTAAAACACAAACTTCTTTAGAATTATAACTTCTCAGTTATACTATTTAATGAACTGAGAAATTTAATGTAATTTATTTATAATAATTTTTTTATATAGTGTCCGTTACAAATAATATTATATACTTTTTAATTAACCAAGTTTTGTGAATACCTAAATAAAAATTTGCAACGATTTTTTCACTGAAAGATGTACTTGTTTGTGTAAAAAATAATTTAAATTCTTGTAGCGTGGCATACAGAATGCATGTCAACTGTCTCTTAAATTGAAATAATTAAATAATATTTGATTTATTGTAAGTTATCAGTTGCAACATAAAAAGCGTTAGCCCAATGCGTTACAGAGGCGTAAACATAATTCAACAACTACCAAGTACATAGCGAGACACCATACTGAAGTCAAAGTCTGTTAATTAGTAACATCTATATTATTCATCATTAATTATTATGAAAGCTTACAATCAATAGATGCCACTATATGAATGACCCAGTTTGATTTTCGTCCGATTGAGAAAACTCAGGCTCGATCTGTGAAATATTTTAATATTATTTATATTTATATGTTTAGCCAAGAGCGAGTGAGAGATAAGAGCGTGCAATTGCACGCTCTTATCTCTTACTCGCTCTCGTCACTTAGCACGCGAGCGAGCGAAAGGGAAAAGATCTCACCGACCGGCTCTGAGAAAATCAATTTGGATGATCTAATGAGATGATAAAATCTATGAAAACTTATGATGATTTATAATGCTTGAAATTAAAATAAAATAATATTATTATATTATAACCTTCCAGACACGTCTAGCTCGATTTTATTTTAGATTAGAAAAATCTTGGAAAACCTAATCTTTGACGATCGATCGGAATCACAATGATATAATAATTACTAATTCTGATTTTATTATACTAGGTTTTATATCGGATTCAAACTCATGTCTCTTAGGTATTAATCACTGACTTATACAACTGGTCCAACATATAAAATCAATGAAATATAGCTATATTAACTAACTTAAAACTAAGAGTATCCCATATTACGCGCAGCGTGTGCGCGAGCTGCTAAAAACATATGTACATAATCGTCTAGACTTTTAAATATATACATGAATATAAAATATAAGCATGTTTAACCTATGTGGCAGCATTATATATAATATACATATATTTAATACATATAATATTATTTTTTATTGTTTGTTTGATTGAAAACAGTTATTTTTAATCTAATTATAGGTTAAATAGCAGTGTGTTTTTAAAGAATTATAAGAATTATAGTTTATTTAAAAAAAAAAATGTTGTATGCATCAAATATTAATTAAAGTAGGTCAGCTTAATAATTATTATTATTATTTTATTATTTTTCAGGATATGGTCGCATTTCAATGCAATTGTTGGCCAATGTTTTCGAATTAAAAAATCATTAACACACGTTTTCGCAAAGTTCGCGAGGAAGCTTATTAATTAATTATTGTTTATCATCATCTTTCACAACGAATGGAAGGAAGTTTTTGTTTTAGAAATTGCAAATAAGTAAACGTTTGCAAAGCGAAAAAATCGATCATGTTTATATTATTTATTACCTATGTATATTCGACCGCCATTTAAAACGCGTGCACAGTTTTGCACAATTTTTAAGTGTGGCAATTATTAAGTAGAGAAAATACAATTGCGACATTTTTGACAGTTCAATTCAAGCGCTTGAGTTTGCGTGTAAATAAGTATTTTTGATCAGTAGCGTGATTTATGAAAATTGGACGTATTATATAATTTTATTCAATCGGATCAAATACGACCGAGACCGGTTCTAAATAATAAATCGAATAATGACATTTGGATCCAGGGTAGCCAACTTAAAATAAATACGCTACTCCTCTTTTATTATTTTTATTTTATTTACATTCAATGCTTGAAAATGGTTATGGAAGTTACGTTTATCAAATTAACCCAGAAAAAACATATAAATAACTATAAGGATAGATAGTTGTGGTTAGTTCTATTTAATCAAACCGATCGATGCCTTTTAAGATTGTAGCTAACCTAGTAATGATTTTACTTATAAAAAAAGTAACAGTGACACGATTTAAGCAAATATTTGACCCCAAATAAAAGCCGTCAAGGTTTCTTGTACTTTCATCTAAATTAATTTAATTTATTTTAATATAAAAATTGAGATAAATTTTAAAAGTAATTTATATTTTAAAAATATAGAACGTTAGCGTATATGCATATTATGTAATAAAACTTTCTCTAGCGTTTGGGTTGATGTATTGCTTCGTTGCAACACGAGGAAGATCATCAATGATGACTGAATCAGAGACGAGGTGTACCGAGGGGCAAAAATGTTAAAATATTTATTTTTAATTTTATATAGTTAGTTTTAAAAGAATGTTTAATTATTAATCAACTAAATTCAAAAATATAATTTGTAAACTGTATTATGCATTAATTATAAATTAGTATCATTATTATTATTATTATTATTAATAATAATATATTATAGTATAAAATATTACATAAATATTTTTAGTTAATTTAGGTATTTTAAGTAAATATTAATAGAAAATTAATGAGGTAACACAAACTACTGTCTCTGCTAATATGTAACAAACGACTCGAGTTTCGCGCTTACCCACGATGAATGATAAAAGAAAGTCGATTTTGCCGTTTCCTTTTCATCGAACTTATGTGTGATAGTGCGAAAGTAATATGTATGATATACAAACACAACGATAGATACAGGCTTTACGATAAAATTATATATGAAATCGATAATAATAAATATTTATAATATTATATCATAAAGAACTAAAATTACGATTCTTAAATACATCTGTAAGGGCTAAGAAAATTGCAGTTACACTTTATCATGATTGACTAAAATATACATGGATAATAAATGCAAACACGTATCGCGTGATCTCCCATCCTCCCACTACTTAATAATCCAACCTTGACAGACGTTGACTAGACTCATGCATTTTATTAAGCCAAAGCTTTTATATTGAATCTAGGGGTTAACCTTTAGTTTAGACGGTTATAATATCAGTGGTGATATCTTCATTCATAAAATAACCGGTTTCCAACGAAACTGTTATAAAAATGCATAATTTGCTTGTTACTCTGCTTCTATAATATTATTTTGATAAAATTTTAAGTATCATTGTCATCGGTGACCCTTGAGGTGTAGATAAAAACATAGTAAGGATATACATTTGGATTTATAGTATTTTATTATCAGAAATGACCAGATTTAAATTTAAATTCAAGTTTCTGGCCAATTGTAGAACTTAATAAGGTAATCGACATAAAATATTATAAAAGTCATATGTAAAAAAACATATGGATAATTTGACAGAAATATTAGTATTGACTAAAATTTTATACATTACTGTTACATTTCTTTGCAATTTAAATAATTATAAAAAATAATCAGATCTGAAATGAAAAGGTAAAAATTTTGCTTTTTTGACCATTACAGAGTAAAGCCGCACAAATCGAGGGATATTTTATGTGACCTTTGCTTGTCTATAAACGTTTCCCAAAACATATATATCTATATATATTATATTTAGCTGGCCTATAAAGCTTCTAATACAGTCATATAAAGACAGTTTTTGGTTACGGTTATACGGAAACAGTTTTGTATATTCCGTTAAAGCTTTCTTTATAGCTAAAAATCTTTGTTTATTTGATAGTCAACAATAAAAGCTATTTGCATTTCAAAATCAACAGTAAAAAATATTTACATCCAACACACAGTGAAGCTCAGCTTGTTAGATTTAATTGGTATATTTGATTATTCGCTAAACTTTGATTGTATTCCTGGAGGTCAAAAACAGTGATTTTTGCTATATATCGCAATTTTGCGTATTGCCGATAACACAGACACTGCTTGTCAGCCCACGGTGATATAATACAGGAAAAACTCATTTATTTTTAATGATTTCTGGATGTTTTGTGCATATAATAGTGGTACGAGTCTATGATCAAAACCTGCAAGACCTGGGTTCGAATCGTGAGCTCGGGAAAATAACAATTAGTGATTATTATATAATTATAATTTCGATCGATCATCTAATTTTATTTCTAAATTTTTCTTACGGATAATTATCGTGATGATTAAATTTAATCAAACCGAGTCTAAAATTACAGGCTAAATATACACATTTCCGCCAATTTTAATATGGAAAAAGTACAAGATTAATTATGATAGACATAGAAAAAGCATTTGACACCGTTTAACACGACGGCTTAACCTAATAATTATCTAAATATAAAGCTCCTACTTATCTTATACGCATAATACTTGTGGCGTAGCTAAGGTTTGTGCCACCAGGGGTGATCCTTAAATTTGCATCCCTCAAATTTGCAAGAACAATCTGGCACTTATTTTCCCAATAATGTGCTAAATATTCATTTACATTTTTCATAATAGATACAATAATTGACTAATTTAAACATTTAATACAGTTGATGTAAAATATACAAATATTAAAAATAATTTAAATTTATATTGCTTATATTTTAATGCTTATATTGGTTATATTTCACAGACAGTTCTGATGCGCCAACGCTGAATCAACAGCTGTTGTCAACACCAACTATTAGACCTTCGCTAAGACCACCACTACGGTGAATGATAATCAAAGTGTAACATTCTAAAATAAAACAAAATTCATTTTATAACGTGGTTTTTATTTATTAATAATTACAAATTTATATAGGAAAAGGAAGGCATGGCGACTCGCTCCCGCTCGCACCGACTTTTACTGTAGAACCAAAAAACCTAACCTTTTTTTTTAATGATATTGTATTGATTTGTTCTCATTTCGGTATATATTGTAATTGTTCAGCATCATCCAATCTATAACTATCTATTCAAAAAGCGAAGGCGCATATGTGAGTACCACAATTGGAATAAGATAATAAAATGGGTTAACTTCAAGTTTTCTGCGTAAAATATGAGACTATGGCAGCAAGATACTTTATTATGACCATGTGTTATTTTTATTCTGACCGTTTATTATTTTTATTCTGACCATGTAATATTCTGACCATTTTGCTAATAAAATACTGACCGAAAATTTTTTTTAATTTTTTTTTGATTTTTATTTTGACCAAAATTTGATTTAAATTCTGACCATTTAATTACAAGTCTTATTAAAGTTATATACAACTTCTTTAACATTATACAATAAACTAGTGCAATAAGCTCAGTACCGAGCGTTCCCACTGAAACGGCGCTGACGCGATTTTATTACTTTTTACGTGAATGGAAAAATACATAAAATGAACCCATCTTAGCTGTATATCAACAAATTAAGAAATGTGCATAAACTAATATAATGTGGACCTATTATGTATAGATTTAAAAAAAATGTTGAATATGAGAAGAATTTTAGTTATTTTGAGTAAAATAGAAATTGAAAATATCCTCTACCGTATAATTAATACTAGCGATTTATGAGTTATTTTTAATGATCATTGCGCGTATTGTATGTCTGAAATTGTTGTTTTTATTATATGCATATGGTCTAAAATCAGCGGGTTAAAACCAAAAGTGATAAAAAAACGGTTCAACTTCGTGGCGCTGGCAGTGGTCGCCGGGTCGCGGGGGGGAGAGTGACGTCGCCGTTTGCCGGCTGCCGGTCGCCGCTCCGACGCAGAAGCCTAGGTGAGAAGAATCAGCCACGAGGGACGCCGTTGCCGCGTAAGAATATATATCGGCGAGGGTAGCGGGTGCCGGGCGGCGCGGTCCGACGGGAAGCGCCCGTAATGACGTGGCGGCGACGTGGCGCCGCCGGCCGCCCCCTTTGCGCCCCCTTATACTCCTTCTCGTTAGATTCCGATCGTATTCTACTTGACGTAATCGACGTCTCTATAATTTTCCATACATTACCATGCCTCGGCATCCAACGCCGATAATTAATACAATATAATAAATTTCATTTCAAAATAATATTAATATCTTTTCGATTCAAATTATTTCACCCATTTCAGAAAAAAATATAATATTTATTTTAAATTTAATTATAATTCAACTTTTTATGTATTTTTAATGCGAATGCCATTTAAAAGTATTGCTACGTTTATTTGCTCTCGTTATCTTGAAAGCATTTTTTATTCACCAAATTTTAACCGAAAATGTGTCTTTTACAGCTTTCAATATGGTAATATTATCTTTTATACTGAATGGAAAAACTCATTGTTATGCTTTATTTCATATATTCAATTATTATATACATTATATTCATTTTATAGTAGGTAGGCAGCCAACTCAATTTAATAATAATAATATATTAATTAATTTATTGTAAATTTTCCGTTACAACCGGGCTAACACAATCACCAACTACTACTAAGTAGTTAGACAGCAAAATCAAATCTATTTTTATTAATTGTAATCACATTTTCATTCATTGAATAAAAACCTAGGAAAACATACTATCTTTAAAATATATTATTATTGTAAAATTATATTATATTAGATAAAATATTTTCGGGATAGATTTGGAACTGTTTTTTTTTTTTAGATTTTCTTAAAGGGATAATCTAAAAATTTCTGGTTTAGAATCAGGAATGTAATTTCAGTTTTTCCATGGGGGGAGGGGGAGGGGCAGAAGATGGCCAGTCAGAGGTTGCTTTTTTTAATATTTCGAATTCATTAAGATTCATAGTATTTCATTAAATGACATGCATTTTTCTGGCCAAATTCAAGGAGGGGACAAATCTCTCCCAAATGACATCCCTGGATAGATCTTACTATGTTTCGCAGGTTTACAGTCAGTGTCTGTATATTAGTTGCAATACGCAAATTTCAATTGTCGTATATTACAAATATCACTGTTTTTGACCTCCAGGAATACTTCTGCGTTTGTATCATTTAATTTAATAAATTGGTAAAATTTTCCATACATTCTTTGTTGCTGATTCCAATTGATTCACAAGTAATCATCGAAACAATTTTTCTCAATTTATCTTCTTTATTATTCATTACTCATTATTATATAAGCATTGCTCATCACACTATCATTTTCAGTTATAATGTTCCAATTTAGCGAAGGTATTATTCGTCGTCAAATCTAATTTCGACTTTACTTTCTTCACTATCGTCACTAAAATAAGCAAATTCAAGTACAAAATCATTTCTAATAAATATCGATAAAAAAAATGTCATCAAAATCATTGCACAACGAAATAAAATCAAAAATATCTATAACACTGTCACAAATTAAAACAAAATAGTTTCAGCTATCGATACACAAAATATTATATAAACACTCGAGATAATGTCAGTCACAATGCTGTTAACACAAATGTCACCAATTAGAATATTGACCGACTACAACTCCTTTTTTGTTGTTCATAAATTAAAAGTTTAAAATCACTTGCATTTATTGAACTATTGATTTACATAATTCATGGCACCTATAGTTGCGATGGATCGAAATGTTGTGCATAAATTCCATCTGCGGTGAAATGATTAAAGGCGTAGATAGTTACAGTTGATGTTGAACTGGCAGGGAAATAACCGCTGAGCAGTCAGACATGTACGGTGGTCGATCTTTCACTGTTTTGAAGTGCCCCGGATAGTTGCATATTTACATATACAGTAGACCCTATAATAACACGGTAAATTGGGTATATGCTATTTGGGTGCCCATTACTTTATGTGTGAGCGAGCGAAAGGGAAGATATCTCACCACATGTGCTTGATTTGTATGTACCTATTGCAAAAAAAATGTTTTGAGTATTTTCTAGTCCCTCAACTACACGTCCCCAATTTACCGTGTTATTGGGGGGGGGGGGTTCTACTGTATAACTAGAAATAATAAATAAAAAACATAGTTATATAATACTTTTTTTAATTTGATTTAATGTAATTGATTTCTATAAAAAATATTGTGAGCTTCTGAATTGATATAAAAAAATCCACTTAAGCCGAATAATATATTGTATAAAAAATATGTAAAATAAATTAACGCAATTTAATAAAGAAAGTGTTAAAATACATTAATAAAATTTGTATAATTTACTATAAAGGCAATATAAAATAATAATAAACAAATAACAACATAAATAGTTATGAATAAATAAGTAAAATGTACTTACTCCCAAGTGTATACTAACAAATGTGTATTAATTAACTCATTACTCAAAGGGTTAATGCACTGTAGTTTTATGTTTCATATTAGTGAATGCTAAAATGTCAACAGCAGTGCCCATAAAAATTCTGTGCAAAATTTTCTAATTAGATTCCAATCATACTCTACTTAACAGAATGATAATTGATATCAAGTTTTACAACCCTTGTAAGAAAACACTACTCAACTAACATTCAAGTAATGTAAGTCTCAACCTGCACGTTTAATTCGTTCTGAATGTTTCCCCGTAAGTAGAGGTATGTTCACATTTTCCTATCAAGGGAATTTCGGAAATGCATACATTAACTAATTAATGTATGCACATTTAAATCGCTTCAGTTACAGTACACACAAAAGAATTTATAAACAATGTATCTAGTTATTGTATGCTCTCACTGTTAGGTGTTTGTCAAATTATTCAAAATTAAATAATTTATATATTTAATAAGTATCTTAAACCATTTATGTAAGGTAAATCTTATTGATAATTTGTATAATCCTCCTTTTAAATAGCTTCGTTGCAGAGAGTTATACATGGGGTGTTCACTATTCTGATCAATGATAATTATTAGCTCTATAATTAGTTGCTTGCGATTAGGTTGGTTGTCAAATTTTGTTTGTTGCCGATGTAACTTTCTCACTTCGGAGAGTTCACACAATCCCTAATTAAATCATACAATATTTAGTGAAAGTATACACGAAATGTAATATTGTAAGCTTTAACTAAAACTCAAAGTTGACGCATATTTTGTCTAGTCATTGTATACATTAACCGAAATTTAACACTAACTAAATTATATAGTAAATAATAATTTAGTGATAGTAAGTGTCTTTGATGTAAATGTTCTTAAAAGCCCTCGGATTTTCGCTATGGTAAATTAACAATGGTTTTAGTTTGCAATCCCAAGTAAACTAGCTGAATATATTTTTTAATTCTTAACTGTCTGGGTACTGACAAGATACCGTTAAGTTCAGGTGTACAAAGCACTAAATATGCTCAATATGTAAAATTAAAATATAAATGGTAACTAATTTCATGATTTAACATTTTAAAATATTTGTCCATTGTGTGATACTTATCGAAGATCTTTCATAAGTAATTTTAACAGATTCTGCTATTATTTGACAATTGATTTATTGCAAATGTCGTTTTGTCGCAAGATTGTTTTTAAATGCATCATGCAAAATTGTAGAAAGTGTCGCTTTAGAAATATTCTTTTGAAAACATACAATATCTTGACAATAAATGAGTCACCGAGCCACGTTAGCAAATTTGTTATTAGCGTAGTCTTTGTTTCCTTGTGAATGCTCTCTATGCAAAATCAGAATATTTAGTAAAAAACGATATAAATAAATCAATTGACTTAATATTCATTACCAATTCTATGATATTTTTTTTTAATATTAATATTTAAAAAAAATCTCAATGGCTGGTACAATATGAACAAATTTTAATCACTCTCGAGCATTATGGTAGTTAAAGAGTCTTCCGTTCTAATTTCCAGAGTCGTCAGAACGGAAACTTATTATTTTTTATCTAAATAGTTTCTATTACTTTTTTCACTTCAATCGAGTAAATGTTTTACATTTCAATATTATTTGTCACTATTAACTATTTCATAACTGCTATATTCCTTCTCATGGCTGGTCATGTTTCATTAAGTATTATTTAATTTACAGAATAAATTTTATTTGCTCGAATTTGTAGATTAAGAAACACAACTTAGCAAATTTCATTTAGCGAAAAAAGTCCAGACAAACAAAATGACAATATAATTAAAAATTGTTACACATCTGTGTCCACTTGCTCTAAGTAAAATTTCAAAACGCTGACTTTTTTTTTATCCTGTTTCGGTCTAAAAGGCCGATAACTGATAAACATGTTATTGCAATATATTGCTAAAGTTTGTCATGCGTTAATATTAAATAAAATAAAGTTTTTTTTTGATAAGTGTTACAAAATTGCTTTTAAAATTAAAGTTTATGTTTGTGATATACTTATTGGTCAATTCTTGTCATTTATATCACTGAAGCTTAATAATGATTGTAATGAACTATTTCAAATCATTACGACTCTTCAGCATAAAGGTTTGCATCATATGATTTTATATAAAATTCGAAATATCACTTTTTGAGAAATAATTTAAAAAAACTATCTAGTAAGTGGAATTTTCATTTTTTTGTGTTAGCTGTATTCGGAATCAGTGCATTTTAGTACAACTCCAATTTCGCTCACTGAAAATTGCTTCTAATTTGACAGCCCAATTTTGTTGCCATCTAAATCTGAAAAAATCTTATGTAAATCCTCTTGTTATCTACTGTCAGATTATATACTCTTTTTTTAATATACTATTCATTTTAGTCTTATTTTTAAATTATGAATGCCATTTCGAAATATTGCTATGTTTATTAGCTTTAAAATGATTGATTTTTTTAGCGTTATCTTGAAAGCAAGCTATGAACGGTACATTTCATGATTAAAACTTGAGCTATTTAATCGGAAATGCAGATTTTACAGCTTAACATATCAAGTAAACATAACGTCTTGGTATTACTGGACATTTTTTCAAAAATTATTGAAATTAACTAGGGTTTGTGTTTACCGTTGATGGTTTTTGTTGAGATCTGAAGAAATCTTTCACTGCCAGACAAAAAGTGACTGTGGGCCGACCCCTGCCCCGAAGCAGTGATCGCATAATAATACAAATTTATGTTTTTCGTATAGAAAATGGAGTACGAAATTGTAGCCGTCATCGTAGTTGCGATATGCACTCTGTTGCTGTTCGCAATTAGCGCCCTCAGCATCAAGGGGCAGTCGTACGAGGAAGCCGTAGCGGCCAACCGCAAGCTGATCGTCGCCCAAAGAGGCCTTCTTGAAGATCCTGTCAAGCAAAAACGTTTACAGCAGCAACAGACGAAGAAAAACAAGAAGGCTGGAAAAAAGGTATGTCATTACATAACGCTCAAAGATGACCTTGTGAACTCTCGTTATCTTCGAATGTATATGTATATTATAGGTGAAAGAAAAACAGGCTAAGGAACAAGCCGCCGCAACCAGCTCCAGCGAAATCGAAAGCGTTCATGCAGAGAGCGGCCTAGAAGATGACTCTTCGTCTTCTCGAGGACACGTAGAATTCGCCGAGACCACTATTGTCGTTACCCCAGAAGAGATCAAACCGCCCAAGGTATAAAAGCATTTAAAATTGTGACAATAATGTGTGTTTCTTAATTTATTAATCTATTTTCTAATCTATTAACAATTAATCTTTACTTCTATATCTTAATTTCTGCTTCACACTAATCAACGGTTACTAACAGTATTAATTACAAAAATGATTACGACGAGAACAATATTTTTAGATGACTTATTTTAATCTACATGTTGCATTATCTGTTTAAAATGTGATAACATTGCTGTAAATAAGCCTCGAGAAAATGCTATATCAATAATACGTACAATTCCTGCAAATAATTCCTTATCGTAACGTGTGTATAAATAGCCAGTAGTTAATTGGCGAAAGTATGCGTTTGTTTCTTATTAATCGACACAAAGAGGCGTTATGAAGTTTGAATGGACCTCTTTGCAGAATAAAAAGAAATCCAAGGATACCAAGGTGAAACCTATTTTGATAAATAAGGATGACCCTAGCTGCATCAGTGACGTATCGACTCCTCCTTCTCCTACCGAAACCGAACCTGCCAATCATTTCGAACAGATTCATCCTAAAGATGAGTTTGAACTCTTACACGAAAAAGTAAGTGACACTGCGTCAAATCATGTTCGGACTTTAACCGAAGCACTTTTGCAAACGAACTAGCACTATATTTTCACTTTTATACTAACAATTTTGGTGTGTATGGATGTATTCGATTTGAGCGATTCAAAATACTTAATTACTATTAGTTAAATTATATTTTCGCTGGTAGAAATATATATATATATATATATATATATATATATATATATATATATATATATATATATATATACCGGTGAAAATGTATTCATATATAATTTCTCTGAATCGCCAATGAAAATGTAACATGTATATATCAACAATTTTCTCTGTAATTTAAATAAAAAATAGGATAAATTACTTTATATATAAAATTAATTGCTGATCATTAGTTTTTTTAATTAATAATTATATTTCAACATTAAAAAAAGTCTAATTAATTTTCTTGTTCCTTCAGCATTTAAAATATTTTTTGTTGAATTATTTTTATTTGCCGGTACACATGGCTGTTTTGGATGCTCCGCTTATGACTTTGTGACAAAAGTGAACCATGAGAAAAGCATTCATCTCTCAAGTAAATTTTGTCACATTGAGTGTTGTGCTAATGTCTTATTTACTGTCATGGCGAGAGCAAGAAGAGAAAAGGCGAATCGCTAAGAATAGCATCAACTGGCTGTGTTCCATAGTAGCTTCAGGGAATATGATCTTGTCAATTGAGTAAAAATTATTTCATGAATCAAGATATTTATTTTATAGTTTTGAAGACATGTATTTATTAATATTAAAATTTTATTTCTACTAAATTTATACTACATTAGTACATACATACATAATATTATTTAAAAAAAGCAACATTGCACTAGATATTATTGAAAAAAATAACAATCCTGCCAAAATCGACGTGTAATTCTAGTTATCTTTTCTTTGTAGCATTAATCTTCTTGTATTGTGTTATTAATAGACATTGGAACAATTGCAAATAAAACTATATTCTGAGAAGAAAGGTCAAATAAGATAATAATATGCCTCTGACATCATCTGCAAATGGTCGTTAGCTGATTTGTAATGCAGTTTTATAGTAGTGTCTACATATTTATGAGATCTTTCAGCATGTGTCATTCTCATGATAATATTCTGGCTACATTTAAATAAATTGAACATTATCGATTCAAGAGTATCATTATACATAAATTGAATTGTACCACAGTTTTAATTTTGAAATATGTAGAATACTAAATAAATATAATTTTAAATTCTCAGTCTATGACGTCAACTTTTGTACCACATGTCCTTATTCTAAAGTTTGTTTTATGTGTTTGTTATGTTAGTAATTCAGAATATCACTTGTGCAAACAGGTCTTCAACGTGTTATAGTCGAAACGTTGCTTAAAATTATGTAATTTTTTGCAGGAAAAGATTGAAGCTAAGAAAGAGAAAGAGGCGAAGAAGTCAAAATCTGACAAAAATGTCACTAAAGTAGCCGTCAAACAGGAAAAGGAAAAAGTCGCCAAGACGGAAACTCCTATTAATCTCGAACCGCCGAAAGAACAACGCAAGGGTTTGTTTTATTGGCTTTTCAGATTGTTACATAAGCTTTTTTGTGTTTTATTTTTTATTGTCATTATTTTAGGTAAGAATAAAACTAGCACCGTAGCAACTGAAGATAAAAGCCACGAAGAAGCTTTGCCTACTATCGCAGTCAGTCAACCTAATGATCTCACAACTGATAAGATCCTGAAGCATACGTATCCGCTAGAAGTGCAGAATGTAGCTGTAAATAACGTGTCGGAAAACATTCAAACCAAGCAAGTTGTCAGTCAAACTAGTGCAGTTGTGCAAAAGCAGCCCAAAAAGAAGAAGAATGAGCTGGCCCAGTACCAGCAGTTACGTTAGTACACTTTTAATTATTTATCATGTTCATATGGACAAAAATGACAGTTCTATTGAATTTTTAGTGAGCTGTCCAGAGGGTGTGAATGTGAATATATTGGTCCAGTTGCTCGGAGATGCGCCTTTATCGCGTAGTGAGATTCAAATTCTCACCGATTGTCTATTGAACAAGCAAAACGGTCCTCTACCTGAGCATTCCGAGTGGTCTGAGGTATTGTATTATTTTAGTAAAGCTTAAAATTATTTAAGAGCTGTTTTAATCATATTTTTACTTTTATAGGGTCCGAAAGATCCTCTTCAAAAGATGAAGAAGCAACTGGCCGAAAAAGAGAAGGCTTTGACTGACGAACAGGAGGCAACCCAAGCCGCGCAAGCTAAGCTCAAAGAACTCAAGTATGAATCGTTCGCTTAATTTAATTGCTTATAAATTCTTATTTTATTAAACATGTTTACTTGCAAATCAAGGAATACGTTAAACGCTGAGAGGGCTCGCTGCAGTCAAATTAGCCACGGAGCTGAAGAAGCGAAAAATGCGCTGAAGGCTGAAAGTGCCGCACTTCAAACGAGAATTCAGCGAGGCATTGACGAAAACAAAGCGATGCGTCAACAAATACTTCAGGTTCGTATAATAAATCATTATGTTTCTGTAAACAGATACGCTATAAATAATGATTCTATTATAGTTACAAGCCAAGGTTTCCGCCGAAGCTGAATGGAACTCTCAACGTACTCAGTTGGAAAAGCATATTCAGTCACTATCCGAGGTATTTGTCTTGTATTATGGTGTTATTTCTGAGTTTTCATGCTTGCTAATGAAAATTATATTTTTAGAAAAACGTGTCGCTCAATTCAATCTTAACACCTCTGCAAGAAGAGATTGTCTTGATTCGCAAAGCCCACAATGATAAGTCAAATGAGTTGCTCGCTGCCAGAGACCTCATCAATAGTCTCGAGGTTCGATTATCACATTTTACTTATGACTAGATTTGGTTATAAAATAAACATTTAATTAAATTCGATAGGAATACCGTCAACGGTATGAACAATCCGAAATCCAGAGGGAAGGTCTTAAACAGAAGGAACAGATGCTGCTTCAAGAATTGAGATTGGCAGAAGAGAGCGCTAAATGTAATTATTCTTTGTTTGTGAATTTATGTATTTTAATAAGTGTAATTTTATGAACCGTTTGTATGTTATGTGTAGTGTTGGTCGATGCTAAGTCTGAAATAAACAAACTTATGTCAACGCACTCGCAATCTCAGAAAGATATCATCAATCATGAGAAGCGCGTAGAGGAGATGGATAAGCAAAGTCAACTGATGGAGGCAGAGTTGACCAAGTTAAAGTCGGAGAAAGATGAACTGAACAAGATGGTGACCGATCTGAACGAGAAATTGGCAACTCAGCCGACGTCGAACGGAACCACCAGTCCCGATAAGGTAAGAAATATTAAATTAAACTCTCAATCTCTTGGGTCCTCTATGTTATTTATTAATGATGTAAATACGGCAGTTACAAATTCAAGCTTTCTTCTGTACGTAGAAGATTTAAAATTGTATAAATGCATTCGATCTGTTGCGGACTTCTCTCTACAGAGTGATTTTTGGTGTCGGAAAGTGCCATACTGTGTCATTTTCTCGATCCCGTTCGCCATCAGTTTATTCCTACAATCTCAGTGGGAACATATTGACTAGAGAAACTTCCACTAAAGATCTCAGAATCACTTTTGAGAGCAAATGGAGGTTCTCTCTACACATACCCGACATCTGTGATAAATCTTCCAAGATGTTCGGCTTTGTTATAAGGAATGCCTTTCATTTTGGCGATCCGTCAGTTATACACATACTCTGACACCTTAGTTGGTAGCGTTCTTGAATCGGGATCTATAATTTGAAATCCTCGAATAACCAAACATTTCCTTTTAGTGGAAAAGATTAAAATAAGGTACCTTTACAAAAAGACATTTGGTTATTATCCGTTCTTATATCCCAGCGCCTTTCTTTTAGAAGCGTTGGAATATGATTCGCTGAGTTCTCATAGAAAGTTGTATGTCGCTAAGCATTTCTTCAAATTACTGAAGGGTGCTGTCGACAATCCAGCTATTCTCGAGAAATTCCAGTTTAGAGTTCCAGAACATCTTCGAGAATCACGATCGCGTCCTCTTTTGATGGCCGTTGGGGCTAGGACGTCCGCACTTGCCGGCTTACCTATGTCTGCTATCATCCGGCTCCTTAAAACGCTGGCATTACGCCAGCCTATTTAATGTTAGCTACAAGGAGCTGGTCCAGTTCGTATTATTTAATTTTGATATTTTATGATTTTTTCGTTGACTTCTTTGTATGTATTATTTTAATTATATATTTTTTTTGTATTGAAATAATACAATTATTGTTTTCGACCATCGTGATGCATTGGGGTAAACTGTAAAGTTTAATTTAAATAAATAATAATAAATAAATAAATGAGACCTTTCTACTAAATAAACGAATTGTTTAGATAGATATAATGGTACTTGAATCTGTATATTGAAAGTCTCTTGTGTTGTAGGAAGATACGGTCAGCACTGAGAAGGCCGTTGCTGCTGCTTGTAGAGAGTTAGAGGAGCATCACTCGCAACAAATAAAAAATTTACAAAATCAACTCGACCAATACAGAGACAAGAATAACGTAAGTATAAATTCTTTCTGTGTTCTCGCTTTATATGTTTCAATATATTCACTCGGAAGAAAATGCAACAGCAAAGAACGCATTGTTGATTTTTTTTATTATTTTGTTCATTTTCGTTAGCGCATAGTTTTTAATTCTCACATATGTAACATAAAGACGTATTGGATTTGTCAAAAAAACGACACCATTAATCTTTTTTGTTTTTGTCGTATGTTTTTACAATTACTTTAACACACATCCTATAACACAGGAACTTAGAACTAAGAACTGGAAAGTGATGGAGGCATTGCAAGCCGCCGAAATGAAATTACAATACGATGCACAGAAAGCACCCGATGACAGTAGTATTAGAGTAAGTTGAATTCAGTTGCGAGAGACGAGTTGCATTCATTCATTTTCGCTTACTTTTTGCACTGTATATAAATATATTTGTTGTAATGTTGTCATTTACTATTTCTTTAACCGTTATACTTTCCAGTTTCGTATTACGTTTTTATTATCTGTTAATATTTAGTCTCTTACATTTTTCGATAAAGTAAATTATCGATAAGCTGACAATTATTATACGCACAAGAACAATAATACACATGTCTCTTTTTAATTGTGTCATGTAATGCATATTTTAAATTCTGAATATATATCATATAAATACTTGGTATATTTAGAAAAATGTATTTTTATTCTTTTTTTTTTTCACATAGGAGGCTGTTGTAAAAGCTTGTTTGGATGAACAAAATAAAAACAAAGAGATCCTCAAGCGTCTATTCCCCGAAATAACGGTCGATCAGAGCGATTATCAGGAGTGGACGAACAGCTTCGTCCAATTGGCGAACAAAAAGTTGAATGACAATATCGCCAATGCTGAGGCTCTGACCGAAGAAAGCAAGAAAACTAAGGATATGCAAGCGCACAACGAAAAGCTCCAACTCATGGTAGACAACTATCAGAAGATAATCGACGACATGGACAAGACCCTCATGAAAATCCAAGCCGGAGCCACCGAGCAAGATAATAAATGGAAAAAGGAATTTTCCGAAAAGCAGAAGGAGCTAGATGACCTTAAACAAATTACTATTAATAATGTAAGATTAAATAATATATGATGACTTCTACGCCGATGATATTTAATAATGTTTTTATAATTTCAGATGAAAAAAGAAATAGAATCGCTGCAGAGCACTCTAGATAAAGAAAAAAAGTGTGAAAACGAGTTTAAACTCGAAGAATTCAATCCAATCCAGACTTCCAAGACATTCGCATCGGCGGGGATGGCCGATGTCGAAAGACTTTTAGAAGTATATATTTCACACATTTTAATTACAGTGTACATTTAGATCATACATATAATGCTTGTCATATTTGTAGGAAAACACTCGATTGCGCGAGACTGTTGAAAGACTGCAAATTTCGAGTCAATCACTTAACGGCCCCTCACAGGTAAGACGCTAAATTAAAAATATTTCCTTGATATAATCTAATGTTTTTCCCCACCACTATAGAAGTGAACGACGTTAAAAAAAATGCTAATGATTTGCATCCGTAACAAAGCTTGTCTCTCTTCTTGTGTTTGAATACAATCATAATACGACTAGAATAATTTAACTTTTTAATAATACCGACTTATCTCTCTAATCATTAACAATGATCACTATTATTTGACAGTTCCTCCCTATTACTGAGATTAAATCGAGCAAAAAGCGTCGTTCGATTTCAGGTAATAACGCCTTGGTTCCGTTCATGGTCTTGGTAAACTTTCTGATATCTCACTTCTGGTCTACGGGACTAAATAAAACTGCTTTCACGTCCATCATGTCATTATTTAACTTTTAACACTATTAATATTTTGTGTTTGTTCATTCATATCGATCGATAACAACATTTGTATATATAAATAACAATTTTTTTGTGTATATTTTAGTTTTAACTAGCTTCACAGGGCGGCCCTAAAAATTCCTTTTGCTAATTTATTCTCCACTGACAGCTTTATTAATAAAGAAATGAAGAGTATTATATTTAGTTTACACATTGAACACTGTGAGGATTTTGCTTTAATAAGGACAAAAAAGACCGTTAAGATAAGTTAAGGCTTAATGAATGTGCATAAGAAGGCCGACAGATGGTGATGGGATGTAAATAATAAAAGTGACTTGGAATGTGTTAATTATGCAGAAACACAAAGGAGATAAATAGGAGGATATTGATTGTTATGCACTATTTTAATTAATATGATATTAGTGACATTTAAAGGTCTAAATAAATACAGTAAACATGAAATTGAAATGACGAAATGCACAAATTTGTGCACACGGTATTCAATGTGTTAACAAATAATATTTTTTTCTAAAAGCCAATGGCAGTCATTTTATAACAGTAAGTCTAAAATAATAATAATTTAACTGCCGTTAGAACTTGACATATCTCAACAAATTCTAAAGTAAATTGCCTCTATTTTAAAATACGCACTTAATTTTTGCTACTATCACCCTTGTTAAAGATCTTAAAGTTAATACCTCAAAATCCCCAAATTTCTTTTTTTTAATACAATTCATATAATAAACTTTTATCAAAAAATATAAAAAATACACTCTAGTTTGCATGAACTCTAAAAAATATAAAAATTACGTTTTTATCAATTGTCGCAAATGAGATTGCCTCTGTCTTCTGAACAGGGTGCACAATGTTACTACTCTGCATTTTTAACACACGGTCCAATCTTCGAATGTAGGAAGCTGTATTCACCTCATATACTTGGCATGCATATAACACTTTTATATTTTGGACAGTGTTAAATGTCTTAATCAGTAAAACTGTTCTTTATCAGCTTTGGCTTGTAAATTATTTCAGATATTAGCCCTTTCTTCTTTTGTTAGGGTTTCTTTATTTTTTCGAATCTGGCTTTGCCACTGCTTTTGAGATACATCAGGTTCAGTGTCTAAATATTTCTGATAAATAATACAGACGGCTTCGTACTAACCTGGACGTTCAAAATATAATAGTTTGTTATCAAGCACATAAAGAGCAATTCTTCAGAAGGTGAAAAATGAGTAATTATTATAAATACATATACAATAGACCCCCCAATAACACGGTAAATTAAGAATTTTGGGTGCCTGTTACTTTATGTGCGAGCGAGCCAAAGGGAGGATATCTCACCACACACGCCTGATTCGTACGTACGTATTTCAAAAAAGTATGAGTATTTTCTAGTCCTCCAATTTACCGTGTTATTGGGGGGTCTACTGTATTTTAGAAATTCCTTTCCAATAATCCTATTAATACACCCGGTGTAGAAAACAACGAATAACTACTACACCTTATTTGTTGCTCTAGAAGTAGAAGGAAAAGAATGAAAATGTATTTTTTTTTATATATTCCCTAAAAATCGGTTGTGCTTCTGTGGTGATTTATCAATCATTACTGTGATTGTGTTAACGCATAGCCATTAACATTTTAATTGAATTATTGTATGTATTAGTCACTGTTCATCGCTTTTGATATGTTGATTTTAATTTAAGCACAATTATGAGTTACGTTTGAATTTTGGTGATTCAGCAATAATAACGTACGATTGCGGTCGATGCGAATTCAATTATATATGAAATTAATTACCATGAACGGCTAAATTTTAAATAGTAATCGTTTAATTGTTACAGGATGGCTCAGAAGAAAAATAACATTTAGAAGAAAAAAATCAAAGGATGTACGAGGTGTGGATAAGAGAAAGGATCCGATTGCAGCGAGAAGCCAAAGAAGCGTCATTTCAGAAATCGATAATAGCTCCGACAAGCTGTCGCAAACCAACGGCGTCAACCCCAAAACGTGACATTTGTAACAATCGTTCGTTGCGGCGCAGATAGCCAACGTTTTCGTGATACACAATGGATGCAGTGTTTTTTATATAAAAAAGTCATATCGAGTGATCCTTAATCCATCCACCTTCGTATTGCTACTTTGTCGAGGTGCAATTTTTTTTTATTAATTTCCACTAGAATATGTTCTATTCATTTACGTTACGCATCAAAAAAGACCTAATCGCCGATTCGGACCAATTTTAATTACTTTATATTCTGTTACAGATCTATGTTATAATAATATATATATTAACGTTTATGATAATCCATAAAATTCCAGAGTATTTATTCAAATTACATATATTTCGTTTATTTTTTTATTAGATTTTTATCTTAAAAGCATACCATATTATATATCGAATTAGTTCCTCAAAATTATATATATATATTTATTAATTTTTATGATATTGACATTTATCTAAAGAAATAAACATGAAAAGGTTTGTGTTATTGTATTTGCCAAACGTTCGAAGTGTACGGTATGTTGAGATGATATCAAAGTGAAAGTAAATTTTATTTTGATTATTGATATGAAAAAGACTGACCGAACGATTTTCATTGACGAATTTTTAATTAATTTCATTCATTGCAATATGTGTGTGATTCTTCATGGAACGTTAGGGAGGCATGTTCTATTATATTATATACGTACTAGTTGTCATAGTGATATTTCAAGGTAATATAATAATAACGTCACAATCAAAGTGACTGTTTGTGCTTCTTTGAACGCGAAACGTAACAGTTATAAGTTGTTTTGCTTTCGTATATTTTTTTAATTTGAACGAACGTTTATATACAACGTTCGTTTTATGCGTAATATATGTAATTTGTGCTTGTTAGTCGGTTAGTTTTTAATTGCGGATCAACTCATAAATGATTGTATATTTTGCCGAGAGATTTATGTGAAATTTGTGTATCAAGACGTCTTTATGGCACAATGTTATGTTTAATATTATTGTATACACGTAAACGTGTATAGCGCATTAATTCATACAGATTTATAAAAATAATAGTTTTTGGTGCTTTTACGGCTACAATTTATTAGTGTTGTTACTTTAAGATACAGATACTTTTTTTTATTTACTCAATTAAAACTATTTTATTATGAATTTGAAGAGGATAATTAGCAATACTTTATATGCATACAATTACTTTTTTTAGTTTCGTATCTTTATTATTATTAGTTATGTTTAAGTTTAGTTCGTAATAACGAGAGGAAAATCTAATGACTATAATGAAAGCAAGCTGTTGGTCGGAGAATTATGTATATCAACAATGTCGACTTATTGAATATAAAATGTATGTAAAGTGCTAACTCATAATATATTTCTAAATAAATATTATAAAAAAAATACGTATATTTTTGTATAATTTATTTGATTTGTATAATCTTTCATTCATCGATTAAACACGGTTCCATAAATGTAATGCTCTTCAAATCGGGAAACTTGTCTCTTAAAATTATCGTATTATTGTTTTCAGCTGTGTTTTCTAATGTCTCTATATAGCCGAACCAGTATATGATTAATCCGGGGCCGAATCTGTTCCAATAGCATAACAATTGGTCTTTTAAATAGCCGGCATGGCTCTGTTCATCTCCGAACAGAGCTTTGCTTTCGATCCAATTGATGACGAAACCGTCTATTGCTATCGGAACCACCAGCTTCACATCTGGTGTCTTATCGTAGCCTTTACTCCTCAACACGTCCTCGTCTATATACGCCACGTTCAATTTCTTCAATTCAAACTCTAACCGCTGTTCGTATTCTTTTCCAATCGTCCTGAAAATACATTTCAGATACTACAATCGATAGATACATTTTAAATAAACATATATTGTGATTATACTTACATTTTTATTATATTTCCTAAATGACCATAATCGTTGTCGTATAAATTACACTAAAAGTATATAACATTGTTATATTAAATTATAATAAATATTACATACAAAGAATACGTACCAAATATACTTCATACGCTATATATCTATCTGTTATTAGTGTTGTATCCTTTAACTGTTTTTTTATTGAACGTTTATTAGGATTCACGTGTTTCAGAATCGAACTAGCCAGTAACGATGGACTCATGTTTAATTGAACAGACATTCTAAAAAATAAACAATGCGCATTATAAGTACAAATTAAAATTTTGTTTATAGCCCATGTAAATTCAATACCTTATCATAATACCGGGCGGTTCTCCGTTGTCTATCGCTTTTTTATACATGTTATAGTACTTTTTCTTAGAGTTACTCCAGTGTCTATATGATGACTTCATGCGTGCTTGCCACTGTGCTGACAGTATGCTCCCGATCGTAAAATTGGGTGTTCTTGAAGTAGTAAAATAATAGAATATTTGAAAAAGTTTCCTATTGAATTCAGCAATATTTAAAACTCACTCTGGGTATTTGTTTTCTAAATACTCTTTACAGTTCCTAGAAAGTCCATGGAAATTTTTGATATCGTCCACGATCGCATCATAGACGCTTTCCTTTAGAACCACCATCTTGACCAACTATCAAATGTGACGTCGCGTCAAATTTCATGAAATGTTGCCATAGTAAAAAATAAACCAACAGACGCTCTCTATATTTTATTGAATTGTAATCGACGGGTACTTGATTTATATGTTATTGCTTCTGATTATTTAAATAATTTATTTAGATTAAGTAGGCGAAAGTTACAAAGCAGTTTTAATCATTTTTATTTATAGATTTTATCTGATGTAATTTATAATTTTAGATGAATCACATTTTTACTTAAACCACTTTGTTAACAAACATAGCTGCAAGATTTAAGTGCACGTATGGAGGTAGGAGCTACCTTCAGTCAGCGCCGTGAGTATAAAGCAAGAGTCGGAGTTGTTAATGAAACAAAATTCCTGAGCTTTATGCAATTACGTAATAATCTCATTGGCGTCACTAAGATTGGTGTCACCTGGTGCGGTAATTCAGGATGTTAACTCCCACCAACCCGAATTCATAAATTTATAAAGGAAAATAGACGAAAATAATATGTCATATGGAGGTGACGGGTGGCAATTAGACACAGATTGAGCCACTGCAGTAGTGTTTTTATTCAATATTATTACAGTTACATGTTAAAAATTAAGTGTGTGAGCGGACGGTGCACGAGGCCCGCGCCGGCCGTGCGAGTCCGCCGAAGTTGCAAAGAGTAGAGTCCAGTTTAAAATTATTTTAAATACTGCATTAATTAATTGATATTAATTATTAAAAATATTAATATGCACTTTATATGTTGCCATTAAATATCTGGTTTTAATCAGTTACATCTGACGAAAAGATTGATTTTTCTCGCGTATCATAATTGTTCGTGTGTGATTTTATCGATAATTATGGATTAATTATAAAGGCTTAGTCCGATAGTATTTTATTAAAAAAAAACAAGGCAAACATAAGTGATTTTTTTAATAAAACATATAAATAATACATTATTAGTTGTAAAAAATATTTTAAAATATAAAATAATATCACATTTGGTTCATAGCACGCTCGATACGCACAATACATGAAGGTTCCTAAATTCTAAACATTGTAATATATCACTGATGGCACATGTACACACAAACAAACCTAGTATTATAATATTGCGATTATTTTATGCCGTTGGCTATTTGCTTGAGTTTTTCAAAGTTGCTATTGGTATAACCTGGCAGCGTGTGTATGGTGACACCGAAGCAAATAACTTTCGCGGACTTTTCATTGTATATTTCCCAATTCAAAGTGCCTCTAGTGTTCTGCAAACAGATTAAACGTCGATCAAATGGCTATATGTTATAGTGAAACTAAATGTTAAGAAACGAACCACAGCCAAACCATTCGGTAACAACAAATTTGTCGAATAATGCGTGTTCGAGTTAATTTTCACGGGACAATTAGTCGCTTGACATGCTTCTATAATATATGATAAAAATATTATTTATATACTAATAATCATACTGTATATCAAGAATTTGCCTTAAAGATAACTTAACTCGATTTATATTTTTAATTGTACACTTACATCTCTCTATAATGTCCTATTTTTAGATACCTGTTTTTTTGATAGCGATTATCGTTTCTAATTTTATTTCTGCTATTTTTGTAAATTGTATTATCATTATATTTCGAGGGTAATTTGTTTTGCTATGAATGTGCAATTAACTTATTTATATAGTGATTTATAATCTGTTATTAATTTTATCTGAAGAACTTTAGAAAATTTATCGGAATTACCCATAATCGTCGCGTGAAATTAGTTGTACAAGACTCGATAAAAGGGCCATAAAAACTAATAGATCTGTGTCCTTCGCATTTACAACTAAAGGGAGCTGACCTTAGCTTTTAATTCTCAACAATAAAACACCAGCTATACATCTTCTTGTCAAAGAAAATTAGCGCTGAAACTGGATCTATCTAGCCAAAACACAATAACGAAACAGTGTACACTCTTAAAATATAATATTAGAACCAGAGCTGTGGAGTCGTTGGAAATTTTTCTTGTCTCCGACTTCGACTCACACCCCAAATATAAATATTTCGATAAAATAATCCTAAAATATTAAATTTATTTTTAATTATTTTATTTATTTATTTTGATGTAAATAAATATTGGAAATGTTGTCGAGTTCTGAATTTTTATGACAGGATGTGAGTCAGATGATGTGTTAGTGAATTAGGTGTAAAAGTAATAAGTAAATACATACTATTTATAATATATCATATGTAAATATGACCAGTGTAGAAACATGAACCTGGATGTCATTCGCTTGGATTAGTGCCGCGCCATTGTATGAACTTCGTGTGACCACGCCGGCCGGTGGCCGGTCGGCTGTTGTTTGGTATTTGATTAAGTGCATAATAACTTTTATTGACTTCATATTACCGACTTAAAACGCAATAATTAAAATAATATAGGTCGGGTGGAAAGGGTTAAAGAGGGTTAAAAAGAAGACCCCAACTTTGCTTAAAATGTTCCCACTCTACCGACGCCGACTCCACATAAAAAAATGGCCAGCCATTTTTTTATGTGGAGTCGGATTTAAACCATATAAAAAAATGGCCAGCCAAAATATTGTCTCTAAGCGAACAGGTTCAGTTGTACTGTGCCAAACTGATATAAACTTAAACCAAAGGCAAATATTCTATTAATTAAAGCAGTGTTCCACGCTTCCACACAGGAGCGGCACCATTACATTTTTGTAGAATTTTACTTCAATTTGTAATTTTAAGTGTTGCTATTTATAAAATGTACGTGTTATAATTCGCCTTGGGAAAACTCTGCTTCAGAAAGGGCGCCGAGAATAAAAGAATAGAACCAATAGATTAAAGAGTCTACTAAAGCAGAGTCAGAAAAAAGCAAAGATATCTTTTCACTAGTATAATTATAATTTCACTGGTCAATATCAGTGAAACTGAGCGGATGATGCGGTACACGTTCGGAACTATTTTTAGAAACGAAATTTGCCAGTGGCGTACAGGATTTAACAAGTGGTGTTAGTAATAATTATTACAGTAGAATTACCCTTTTTCGCTATGATAATATTCGACTGATCTAGAACTTAAAACTTAGTTTGAATTGAGTTTTTACTATTGATTATAAAACTATATATTAATAAACTTAAAATGGGCTTGTACTAATTATATTTTTTAAACAACTGCAGATTTAAACCAAATAGCAATTATTCATATAAATCATTGTATACTATCTTTGTGGCAAAAATATTGTATTTATAGCTACTTTTACTTACTTGGAGATACTTCAGTGTTCTTCTGAACTCCGTTTAACGTTACCGTGACTAATTCTGATAATGAATCAGACTTGAAACCTAATTTGAAATTTGCGTCGAATGATTAGTTTATTACATAGAAGGTAAATTGCAGTAAATAATATTGATTTAAAAAATATACTGACCTGCTATGTAATAGATTGTGACATTCGTTGGTTCTCCAATTGACATGTGGCAAGGAACCTTACGCCCACAACCGCTTATGTCAACTGCCCATAGATCGTATTCAGATCCTAAAAATATATATACATTTATTTATCAAAAGAGGAAAAATACAGACGTGTGTCTAAAATGCAAATAAAGTTCGCTTTGTATACAAAGTCTTCAATGACATTTCAAAAAAAGAAGTTCGACGAGTGTTCTTGACCAATTTTTGCGAATTCGACATTTATTCGCATTGATTTTTTAATAATGAAATGTAAATGTGTATGTATTGGTAATGATGACGTTATTCAACGGTGTATTAATAAACTGTTATCAATATATGTTTTAAAATAAATATTTTTTTCTAAATTAAGAATATATTTTTATATTTTTGATTGTAAATTTGAAATAGATATTTATCTCATCACTTGTCATTTTGTGATTAAGAGGACTAAAATAGAACAATTGCGTATTTTTGTGCCGTTGATAGGATCTAGTCAGCGTTATCCAAAACACGGCTCGCGGGCCAAATGCGGCCCGGTTAATTATTGCCGGTGAACTTTTAAAAATTAGCAATTCACGTTCTTCTTGTATGATTTTTTAATAATTTAATGATTTGCTCGATATTTAACAAAAGTTCAGTGTCACTTGTAAGAATAATATCTAAATATCTGTATTGTATTTGTGACAACCCTGTTCCATATAACTAAATATAAGTGGAGCAGTTTTAAATTATTATTTATTAAATAAATTTGATAGCAACATTTGTTTTCGTAAAGACGTTAGGTTCGACCCGATAACTGATTGACTCTTATCGTGTAAGTTGATTATTTATTGTGATGACGTAATATTTAGGCGAGGTCATGCGTAGAACGAAATATTTTATTACGCTAATAAAAATTTGCAATATATTATGATTGACCAGTTTCTTGAATTAATATAAATTAATAAAAAAAAATCGCATGTGGCGTGTTAATGTCACTCTCAACACTCTGTTTTTATGGCCGTGGCAAGTTGTGCGCTAAATTATACGTTATATGTTGTCAGTTGCCATGGTGCTACATTGTGGTAGTCTTTTTCTTTGCTGATGGGTCAGTGTGGAAACAGTTTAATTTCTTTTGACTCTAGTTTGGAATGAATTGTATTCCAAGTCGGAATAGAAGTGAAGTGCAAATGATACTTGTGATGAAAGCAATTTTTTACACAGCGTTTTGTGCAACTATACGATCGGGGAATACGAAAGGAATACGGGGAATACAAATAATTCGGCGTGGAATTATAAGTTTTATTTTTGCGCAGTATCTTTTATTATTTTATTTTCTCTGAGCGATCTCAGATTAAGCTCTTTATAAAATTTACGATGGCATAATTTTTATCAAGTGTATAATTTTTACAAAATTGCATGTTATTTAAATTTATTAAAAAAAAATTGCGAATACGGACACTAAAAACATTTTTAATGTGATTTATTAGATATCTGTTAATATCAAAAATAGTTTAATAAATCGAACGGAAAATTATGATATCAGGAATAGTTCTGGATGTTTGAGACTAGCAAAGATAGACGATGATGTCCTGGCTGCAAAAATTATAGCATATCAGCTGCTCGAGAAATTAAACCAGTCTGATTCAACAATGCATGGAAGATTGGGAAGGCTTGGAGACAATGTATATGAGCTCCGTGTGAATTGAGCGATAAAAATAAATCGGCGCAAGAGCTTCTGGATTTTAAGGCTGATCCTTTTTTGATCATTTGATAATCGAAGATGAGAAATAGGTGTTGTACGACACATATTAAAAGCATAGCAAAAGCTATTCCAAAGCCCAAGCTCACTGTAACAATATATTTTGTGTGTATAGTGGGATTGCAAAGAGATTGTGCATTACGAAACTCTTAATTCTGGTCAAACAATAACAGCAAGCTCATGTTGTGATCAACTGTATCATTGTGCACGAGGAAGTAAAAGAAACGCCTTGCACACGTTAACAGAAGTCGAATAGTTCTACAACAAGAACCATGTATCAAAATTCACTCTCGATAAAATCAAGGAACCTGGCTGAAAGATTTTATTTCTTCCACCTTATTCTCCAGACCTTGCTCCTTCCAACTATCATTTATTTCAATCGATGCAACACTTCCTAGACTAAAATGGAATTAAAAAATGAATTGAGATGTGGGAAAAGATTATATTCTTAAAAATAAATTATATTTTGAATCATTTAAATATAAATACGAACTTTAAATTATTTTTTTATATAATAAAAAACGATATTTATTATGGGATTATCTAATATTTAATAATAATTGCTATTGCTAATACTAAATACTATTATAATAATTTAGTAATTATTAATTGTCTACATATTATACATATATACAAATAGAACAAATCTTTTGACACTTCTTTTAGAATAAATATATTTTTGATAGGTGTATTACTTATACTACACATAATTATGTAAAAATAAGAAGAAATTATTACGTAAAAGATTTCATTTAAACGACAGATTTTTTTATGATTCTAATATCATACGAAATTATAAATATGATTAAAATATTTAATAGCAGTTTATATTTACTTATAAAATTATTATTTGTCTTTTAGAGAAATATATATTTATAACGCAATGTAAACAAAGTGCACATTTTATCGCGCTTTGTGCTCAATTTTTTGCACATCGCTCACGACGGATGAGTCATATTATTTAAAAAATTTAGTATGTGTATAGTTTTAATTATCTTCTTGATGGCGTCGACGTTTATCTTATTGGGTAATTTGCTTGATACATAATGTTATCATATACAAGATTATTATTATTATCTTAATATATTTTTACGATCAAATCAACACAAACAATTAGAGCTAAACCAATTCAAAGAGTAAACTCTAAAATATATATATTTATTTATTTATATTACACTATAAAAATACAGAAGCTATGATAATATAATATTGCACTTACCACAGTCTTCGTAGACAACTTTATCACCCAGCACCAACGCATCGACGAAGAACGTTAATAGGATCAGTAACCTTTTCATTATTTTCTTGAGGTTTAGTATCAGCCGCTTGAGGTTTCACTTACATATATGCGCAGAAAGTTGTTATGATTTCAAACACGATCGGATATTTGTAAGGCGAGAATGTGATTGATGCTAAAATCTGTACTCTTGTTGCGTAGCTGATGAGAATTTATCTGAAGGAGATAATAATTATCGCAAGCACTTGAATCAATACATCTGTATAGCAATCTCTGATATAATATTTAATTAAAGTAGTTAATATGAGAATTTATTGCTATTTAATCTCAAATTGCGATCGAAGGGCTCAATGCCATGCAACTGGATTAGTGCACCTGGATTTATAAATATTATGTAATTAATTCGACGAGTTTCCTTATATGTATTATATACCTCAATGGTAAAAATATAATACAACATATTTAATTGTTTTAATTCAATAATAATCTGAATAAATATATTGTATTTTATGTCATTATAAACGGTTTAATAATTAATTAATGATTTAATAAATATTTATCGAAGGATATCCGTTAATTACTATGCAATGTACGCATTTCTCATATTAGAAACGCTATTAAAACTTAAGTAATAAGTATATTATATTATTACATATGTTTTAATAAAAACCGTAATAATTGCAATAATAACCTATGATTACTGATATGATAACCATTTGGATCGAAAAAATGTAAATGGTAATTGTAGTGTTTGACTATCAATTAACACGTTTAATTTAATTGTTTATATTTTACTTTGCATAAAATGCCATTCATTATGAACTAATTAATATATTAATATGTGTCAGTTGTCAGAGGAAGTAACGTAATTTTAATATCAAGTTAATTGCTTTAATAATTAGTTCAGGGCTTGAAATGAATTAATGTTAAGCGGAACACAGCTCCGGTGTCAAGTATTAATTTTTATTTTTAACAACAGTTTTCAATGTAAAAAAAAAACATAAAAGGACCAGATTTTTCAGTTTTTTCCACTTATACCACTGAACAAAAATAGTTTAATTTTATATGTAATAATGTTGATAGTTAGCAGTTATCAGAATCTATTTAATTGTTATTATTTATCAACGAAAAAGCTTTAGCTTAAAATTATGCGTAAAATGTAAAAATTTATTAAATTTAATGTAATATATAAATGTCGGGATCACCCATAATCGCCGCGACGAAATTAGCCGTCAGGATTAGAAAGTCACTAATATTTTTTAATAGCAAAGTTTTATACATTTAAAATAATATCAGTCTAAGACGTTACAGACTACATTATTCCATCTCTATTATAAATACTATTCTCATTTATAAAATAGTATTTCCATTTATCTATGATTGAATAGTCATTGCCAGTGTCATACAAACTACAATAATTTATATAATTTCCACATTTTTTTAAAAGCAGGACACAACAATAAAATTACATTTGTAAATAATGTTAAAAAAAATAATTGGTATTCTCAAACATACGTCTTTTTATAAAAAAAATCGGTACATGGAGTATATTGGTAAAGCAATTAAATAATTTTGTTAATTGCTGCCTACTGACTATGATTTCTGAACAGAGTTTAATTTTAATTTATTTTAAGAAATATTAAAGCTTAAAAAAATTTCTCGTAACGTAGTTTATTTTGTGAAAAAATATATTAAAAATATTATATATTTAAAAAAATGAATAAATCAGTCAAAAAAATACTTATTCATTTTATATATTATTTACTGTGTAAATCATGCTTATGTTTTGAAACTGCAAATTTATAATATCGCAAAAAAGTACAATGTATCGTCAATAAAATTCCCAGTTCTTGAGTTTTTTTATATATTATTATTTATGTATTTTGTATATTACGACGTATATTTTGTGTATAGTAAATTTGATATTAGAAGCAAAATCAGCAATGTCCTGTATTTTTTTACAGTAGAGTTGAAAAACCTATTAATCCGCATAAAATAATACGCAGATAAAGATTTCTTATAAATGTTTTATTAATCTTGAACATTGATTCTAGGCCATTTTGATTTGATTGTTGCAATTATATGAATAATCAGTAAGATTTTTTAATAACAAAAATCGTTTGTATTTAACGACAATCTATACCTAATGCGTCTTAAGATTATAACATAATTGATGGTTACAAAAAAATCTGTTTTGACGCATTACGTATTGATTTTGTGCCTGATTTATTATTATCTTACTATAAAAAAGTAATTACTTGTATTGTGTTTCACTATAATTAAAAAACGTGTTTAATTAAATACAATATTTAATTATTATAAAGTCTTTTTAAATTTATCACAATTTACAATTAACACTAACATAACTCTTACTCAACAGACGTGTGCTTATCACATAACAGTATTATATTCTATTTCATCTTTTGTCGAAGTACAGTTTTCGCGGTAGCACTGTGTACTGAAATAATAATATAAAATACAAGTAATTTCTAACCCAAATTATACCATGTTTGTTTACAGTTTTTTACCCGAATTTGGGTTATGTTTCTAAACACTGTCCTAAACGATTCTTGCGTTCACTTCGAAACATAACAAATCTCTGTTGTTCTCGACTATGGCCCAGTGAACCACGACTGTTATCCTGGGGTACAGCTCCAATACTGGGAAAGTGTTCTTGTAGACGTATTCCTGTTTGGGAGCTAATGGACAAGGAGCTGGTGTCGTTCCATCTTCAAGGAAAATTTTCCCGCACGCGTCCACTCCATCGACTCCAATAAAAGGCAACGGGAGACCAAGAACTTCGGCGTATACGTGAGTCTTCAGCGATTTTATTTCTTTTTCTGTAAATATAATACATATTTTTAATTTGCATTTAATGTACCACGCTAATCGATAAGGACCTAATTTAAAGTTAAATGATAATTTGTAGTCAATAAAATAAGTGGAAAAACTGGTTAGAATCTTGCAATATAATAATACATAAATATCGAGGCGTCATCATTTTTCTGTAATTACATGTCATTTTTTATAATATCAATTAAATAAACCCTTTAGTTGTTTGATCTTGTCCGTGTTATTTGTAAATTATTCATGAAGGTATTAATGCTAATTCTAGCTAAAGCTCGATGATATATAATACAACACAATGTCATTAGATCAAGGTATCATCAATTAAATTATACTCTCGATTGCCTTCTGTAAAATCATATGTAAAAGTTTAATTAGTCGTAAATATAGCGAGAAAAATTATCGATGAACTCATTTTTTTATGTATGATATGTATGATAAAATAATGTCTCGCGACGTTAAAAAAAGAAGTTTACACTTGAAACGCTTACCATAAATGGCGAAAACGTGTAAGGTCAATATTGTCATTTATTAAGTATGCTCAGTGACCTTAAGAAGATTAAGAGGAAAAATACAAATCAATTAATTAATCTCGTTAAAATAAGAGAGAACTTTTGACAGGTTTTTTAATGCTCAATTAGTATCTAAGTGTATTTTATTTCTTCTTGAAACTAGTGGCCATTAGAATATCCGGTTTTAAATTACAATATGTTACATATTATTATTAAGTACAAATTCATATTAGTTGACCTAATGGATGTATATCATCTTTAAAAAAATATTTAATTCTAAAATATATTCATCATGTATATACGCCATTTAAAAGCGAATAAAATATTACATAAAAACAACTTTTTATGGAAAACTAGCAAATAGTCACTCAACGGACTCTCAACAAGTCAACACTGTCTCAAAAATATTTTTTAGATATATAATTATGTAATAATTTGTTTTATTAATTTAATTTAATACTATATAATCTTAAAATATTATAGATGATTTATACTTTATTATATTATATACTTTTATTTATAAAACATCACCATGAATTGAACTTTGATAGTCTATTACTAAAAAGTGAAGGCTATGACTTATTATTTGCATTCATCAAATCGCAGTATGTATTTTATACATATAATATTCGCCATAAAGATACATATTTTCTGAAAATCATTAAGTCAATACCTGGTCTGAATTTCATCTCAACAGAGACTGTAGTCTTCCTTTTTAGCTTACATGGTGCTTTTCGGCAGTTTTGGATCGTGATGCGTCGATCTAGATTAGAATTGCGACCTGTAAATAAAATTAACAGACAGTCATTGTATGATCAAAAAGAATACGACTCACTTTCCCTTTACAAATGCATGCTCATGCTCTTTTTGCATACGAGAAAGTAGAACAATTTTATTTAAATCACTGCATAATCACTATAGATATATTGCTAATAATAACAACGCTAATAATACAACACAAAAAGTGGTTTTCAATTATCTAATTTAAATAACCAATCAAGTCTCTTCAGCTAGCTATAAGGCCTTGGATCGTATGGTTGTCAAAAAAACATATTTACAATACATATATTTAATTCCACGTGGAAGATTTTTCTCAGTTCCGAATGCAATAAATATCATTTAAACAGGTTCGTTTCTTGAAAATATTCAAGTTACCCTTGAATCGGTTTACTTCCACGTGATTAAAAAGTCAAGATTTCACACAAATTACTACTCGTCATTTCGGAGAAATGCTTTTAGTATGTAATATTAAAATAGCAAGAAAAACAACTCACGAGTCAATTAAAAAATATTTCATTATAACTTTAATATACCTGTATGAATAAAAAAAACTTTCAAAATGAAACTCATGCTATTATATAATTGCAAAATGTACGTAATGCAATTTTAATGTTAATTAAATAATAATTACATTTACTTTAATGAATATAAACGTAATTAGTTCTATCTTATATTGTACACATATTTAGCCTAGGGTTATAAAAATAAAGTTATGTAATATAAGCACATTTATATTTATAAATATTGTTACTGAACTTCCTGATGTATTTACATAATATATAAAAATATAAATCGTTCGTGACATTTACTTACATATTTATATTCTGTTTGCTTTACAGATTTTATATCATTTATAACAAACTAGAATATTTCTAAGAATATGGAACATTTGTAAATTGCTTGCTTTAAAGTTATATTATTTGTTCAATTTTTATATGTAATTATAATATTAATATATTCCCTAAGTGACGACGACGCACAAGTTCAGTGGAATGCTAAAATCCATGGCTATGGTTATTAAGTTGCTCATGATTTTATTTTCATGACGTCACAGTATTTCGTCAGAAAATAGATTGATTTAAATTAAAGTGTGTCAATTAATTTTTTTTCGATATATTGTAGTGTGGTGCTATACAGCGAAGGTTGATACGAGATGAGAATAAATCAATGCGAGAAATATAATAAAAAAGCGAGGCGGCCTTTAGAATTAAGCTCAAAAAGTTTTATTGTTACGCTTAATTACATACAGATATTAGGCTTTTATTGAAATAATATTCATACAATTTTAGTAATAGATTTTTAATAAGAACACATTTTTAAAAATATGTATCTGATTTTCTTTGATCTTTCATCGTTTTTCAATACTTGTTTGATAAAATTTCTAGATGCAATTGGTCGTTCCTTTTGATCTCATAACACATTTTAATAAACGTTATAAAAATTGCGTTTTGCAACATTAAAATGTTATTTATTATGTGCGATTCCGCACGTGACAAGTGCAGGTGTATCGAACCTTCAAAATGTGTATTGTTTTTTGTCAAAAACATGTTCCTGAATTTTTTGGGGTTATGTTATGTTTATGAAAAAAATCCACCACTAATGAGCCAGAACTTGAAAAAAAATATAGTGCAATTCCAAATCAACTAGATTGTTGAAAGAGTCGAGGATTAAATGATAAAATTGACTCCTTCCCTTTCTAGCAAAGCAATACTATACTTATTCACTTCCATTCAGAATTTAAATTGCAAAATTTTCACTTCGCTTCTGACTTGGAATATACAAGAGCTTAGCCTGAGCTTGCAAATTGGCCCAAAAGTAGTTCAATCTGATCCAGCCTAGCAGTCCCTTTGAATCTCCAAGAGTTGAACCAGATACTCAACATACGACTTTAAAATATTTCATAAAAACGATATAATTAAAACACTAGCTGCCACAAAAAAAATTATATTTTATTTTATATTAAATATTTCTTTGAAACATGACAGGCACAAGCCCAATGCGTTACAATGGGCAAATCTGCACCAACTAAGTAAGTCAATCAAACATAATGAATACCTACATGACTGAAAGTCTGGGAATCGGTGACATCTATATTATTAATTATAAATTATTATGTACTATACAATTTATAATCAATATATATCACTGCAGTTGAGACCGGTTTTTTAATAATAGCGCATATTTATAAATAAAAATTCGAGTGCCGCTGCCGGGGCTCGAACCCGCAACTTCAAATTAACTAGTCTGACACGTTACGGACTACGCTATTCCGTCCTTAATTATAATATAATATAAATTATAATTAAATATGTTTCGATTACTTGTTACACAAATCCGACAAAATATTTAAAAAGGGGACACTGTTCCGTTTTAAATCACTAATTTCTATGTATTCATGAAATGCTACAAACATTGAGTATGAAACGAACCATTTCTGTCTGAATTAATAACCTCAAAGTATTTGTGCAAAATAAAAAAATGCTTATTTTAAAATATATGTGCCACGTTTTTGTATTATTCTGTTTTGAAGCACGAAGTGGTGCAGGCATGAAGACATTCAATCAAAATCGATGGCCTATTCTTCAGCAGCATAATTCGGAAGAGCATAGGTTTTCATTAGTTTTATTTCAGGGAATTCAATTACAAAACTTAATTTTTTCACTCGTGTGAAATCAGTTAGTGGTCAGTGTAAAATGTACGTGCTACAATGTTTAATTGATTCAATATTTAAAAACGCAATTTAAAAAATATGGCGAAGTCCTTTATTCATATTAATAGAGACTTGAAAGCTGATTTAATTATTTTTGATTTTTTTTAAGATGAAGATTATTTATAATACATATCTATTGAGTGATTAAAAAAAGTGGATACAAGGATCGGTTGCAAATTAATTTTTATTAAAGTTTAATTAAGACCATCTAATAATTATTAATTAACAGGTTATCCTAATGCGTCACGATGGACATAAAATTATTACATTGTTATTACAATACACAAAAAAATATAAAAATAATACGTAGTAAGAAAAAAAATCGTATTAACGAGCAGCTGTTAAATATCAGCGTATTAAGGATCCGGATGGCGAGAGCCATGAGCGAGTTGGATCATGCAGTCATCCTGGCTCTAAGGGTCGTAAAAAGAAGACGATCGCGGTTCTCAAAAATCGTTTCAGAAACCAAAACTGGAGTTCTTCGAGAATAGATAATGAGCAAATATCAATGCACCGACATTTACTTGAACCGAATTTGCAAATTCAATTAGGCAAGAGCAAATAGTAATTGGGCAGATAATATAAATTTACTTCTCTCCTAATTATCAATAAAATATAATCTCGAACATGATCGTATGATCATGATCATTAAAAATATATTTAAAATCAGAATTAGACACATTACAACCATTTCGCTTCTGACTTGGAATCAATGAGTGTTCAGCTGAACTCACAACAAGCGAAGACAACCCTTAAAAAATCGAGAAAGTCACCAAAATTCAAAGAATCTGATCTTCGAATATGACTAGAGTAAATAGCTTGATAACTACATCTTGAACTATCTATATCAAAGTAATTTGTATACTTATCAAAGATTTACCAAAAACATATTTTTTTAAATTCACTTGAAACGTCATAAAGCATAGATTTTATTATTAATTTTATAAAAAATATTTTATACAAAGATTATTCTCAAGGATTTCCCATTAGTGAGGAATAGTTCCATCAGAAACGCAAGAGATTTTAACGAGCGCGCAGACGTCAAACCGCACAATAAAAAATACACGTGTGACGTTTAAGAATGTTTATTTTTTTGCAGAATATTTACTATAGCAAATCCGGATTATCCATTGTATAACATTCAATGCATAAACCTGTTTTCTATGAACAGCAACGTATAATAATTGTCAAGAATCGCTCGCGGTCTACGTCGACACACTTTTCACGTTGTTGCGAATCTTTACACTTTGATCGATATCGCAATTTAATTTTATGTTCACAATCACGCGAAAAAGGTTAATACGCAGTGAAAAAACAAGCACTGAGACTACTTATAAATTTATATTTACCAATAAGTAAAAGCTAACATAGCGCTACGTTCCTGAATTGTATTAAATTAAGTGAAACAGGTAAATACGTTTTTCTTATCCAAGGTCAAGTAACTACTAACTGTCAAGTGCTTAACCCTTGAAATCCTTGAAATATACTAGTCTTTTAAAAATAAATTTATAATTTTAGAATACTCTGATTATACCTTTAGAACATATATTCATCAACGGTACAACATAATAAAAAAATGGCAGAAATTAGAATGATCGAAAGATGCAGTTCTAAATATGGAACATATTTTGTATTAAATATGATCTAAAAATATACAGTTTAATAACTTTTAATTTTTTATCTTTTTCTAAGAACAACTATATTATGCGTCAAAAATAGTTTATTATTAAAATATGGGTTATTTATTATTTTTGATACCATTGTATAGTTTTCGAAACTATATTTCAGTGTTCTGAACAATTCTTGAATTGTTTTTTTAAATCATTGACAATGAAAGGCCTTCTCTATTTTAAGTATCATAAACGTAACATATTTCTGCATTAGATTCACAATATTTTACTTGCTCGAAAATATATAATAAATAAATACAACATTGCCTCGTTACTCGAGTTTTTAATTATTTATACGTAATTTTTTCTGGTTTTATATAACCAATTAGTGCAAAAAAAACCAAATAATTGCTTATAAAATATTTTTAATTAATCATTCATTATTTTCATATTTTATAAAATATGCATAGCACATTGTTGTGTGAATTACTAATTAGGGAAGGCGTCAAAGGAATAATGTTTAATTTATTATTACATACTTTTTGATCAGGGACGCCATTTTAGCTTTTTTAAACCATGAAAATTTAGATCAGTTGCGATTGAACTAATTTAGAAAAAAAATATGTGTGTGGATTTGCATGTAAATGAAACAATTAGAAATAAATTAAATGCGATCGAATTACTATTGAACTGGTTGAAATAAAAGCATTAAAAATTTGCGATGCACACCTGTTTTTGAGATAAGCGTTATACAATAATAAAAAGTTGACCTTTCTAACATTTTGTTTCATTCAACGAATTCTGTGAATTTCGGTCATAGTAGACACATCAATACAAATTGTATTCAAAAATGTTTTTTTAAGACGTATTAGCATTTTTTTGTTGCAATTTAAAACAAAATAAAGGACCATGAATTATGGAGCAGCATTATTCACTTGGGTATATTGAGAAAAAAAACGAATACACGTATTGCTCAAATATACAAATTGTTTCATTCTAATATTTTTTAAATTTTCATTCGATATAGTAAAAACAAATATGAAAAAAAAATTATAAAGAACCAATCTTAACTTTCCGAATATAAACTTATTAATTATGTATGAATCTGTATCCTTAAATCATTATAAAATTTTAAAAGCTTATCCTTAAGCTTACAGTAACATGAAAATATCATTATGGAGTTAAATTTAATCCATAAATGTATACTTATATATACCCGATTTATTGCTTTGACATCGTTGACACTGACAATAAAAAAGGACCGAGATTATTCCACGTAGTCGTAAGACAAATAAATTTATTATTATAATCACGTCTGATCATCTACATACCTACGTAATTGAAAAAAAAGCAAATATAAAAAGTGGCATAATACTTTATTAAAATATATTTCCTCGTCTGAAAGATTAGTGTTTAAAATAATACGCTTATTTAAGTTACATTAATTATGTGTTTAACATAAGCGGATTAAACAACGTTTAAAAATATCAGAAAACAGCCTTGAAAATCAAATGTTTATTTATTACAACCCGGTTGCAACTAGTGTATTTAATTATAATATACGAATCACGAACGTGGTTTGATTTAGAGTTTCTTTTAAATATAGGCGTGAAAGTGATAAGGTTTCACTAATGGATATAGTGTACTAAAAGCAAATATAGATCTTAGGATATTATATATACTTTAGAAATCAGCATGAATAATACGATTCGTAATGAACGATGGACTTACGCAAATTTTCTCCTTATTTACATATTTTTTAAGTGAGTAATAGTGAGTTAAGTAATATTTTGCAATGAATAATTTCGTGTGTCAGTCAAAACAGTGACATGCTATTAAAATTATGCTCTGAATATAACTATGAAAATAATATAAATATTTTTATTTAAATGAATTCCTTAAAATACTAGCACCAGTGTTATAATCGGTGAATAATATCTGAAAGACCTGGTTTCAAATCATGTCGAGAGATTGGAATTAATGGTGAATATTTATTTATTTAAAATAAATTAAGACAATCGTCATTAACAGGTTATCCTCAATGCGTAATGATGGTAAAAAAAACAATACATGCTATTATTGCAATACAAGTAAGATAAAAAAATATTACAAAAAACAGTAAGGAGGAAAAATCTTTTAATAATAAAATTTAATGATACAAACTGGATTAGCTCCTCGTAGCTGACATTAAATAGATTTATGCAATGCTAGCGTATTAAGGAGCCGGATGGCAACAACCATAGACGTCCTGGCTTTAACGGCCATCAAAGGAGGACAAGATCATGATTCAGAACAGTTTGGAGAAGTGCTACCAAAGCTTTTAAAAGAAAGGGACTGGGATACAAGGTCGGATAATAACCAAATATCCACATCTAAATGTATCTCAAATTTTTAGATTAAGTATTTGGTTATTCAGGGATTCCAAAAAAGAGATCCCGATTCAAGAATGTGGCGAATTATAAGTGTCTTAGAGGACATGATTAACTTTAAAGGAAAACTAGTTCCTCTTTTGGTAACGCGTATTTTGAAAGATTTTTCACAAACGTCGTTTACGTGTAAAGAACCTCCACTTTATTTAGTGGAAGTTTATCTAGCTAAAACGTTTCCATCGAGATCGTTGGAATAATTTTATGGCGAATGACACAATATGGAACTTTCCTTTACTAAAGGGCAGATATTTAACGAAAGCTCGTCTCCATTGAGAATCTAAATCATTATGTAAGGAGTCTGCGATAGATCGAATGCATTTAAACAATTTTAAATACATACTTACAGAAGAAAACTGAAATTTTTAACTGTCATTAATAAATAAAAAATTGTGTTATGTTTCAATAGAAATTTTACAATAAATAAACAAGTCTTTGTGTGTAGCTATTCTACTAAAAACTTGCGGATGAAACATTATTAAAATTATTTTGTACAAGATGTTATACTTTGAATTGTTAGTTCAATGTTTGTTAAGTAATAATATATATATGTATAAAATAATACAGTGATTTAAATAATTATTTATGACGAGATAATGAATCAGTTATGTTATACAATTATTTAAATCCATCTGGATCACTATATCACCAACTAACCCTCAAGGTTGATCTTGTCTTATTATGCTGCTGAAAAATTCGGATTAACCTAATATGTGTAATAGAACGCGGTCAGTTGTGAAGGCTTTTAATACATTGGTTATTGAGGCAACATTTAATATTCCTATAATCCCATAGAATTGATTTAACATCACGAGTAGAGAATACAAAAAAAAATTGAATCAAACTATTTTTATTGTATCTCTTATTGTGCAAATTATTGTTTATTAAAACTAAGTCTGTAAAAAATGGAGTCTAAAGATGAATAATGAATAGTAACCAAAAAAATAAACACAGTGTTTTTATTCACTTGTCACACAAATAAAGAAAAACAACTTTTTATTGAGAAAAAGATTTTTTTGTTGAGTTGTTTTGCTTTATCATCGCTGTGTAATCGTTAAAAGACTAAAAATAATTTTAATGTATATGCACTTTTAATTAATGTAATACACACCTTGGCATTGCGAAACTTGCGTGCTGGCCATTACACAAACCGCGCAAGAGAGCACAAAAACAATCGCGACCGCACAACGCATCGTGGATAAAGTGAAAATGATAATCTAATCTTGAATGAAAAAAAATGTGTCACTGCCGGTGAGGTGTTGTAAGTGTTATTGTCGATGGCGATGGCAGCGGATCCGACTTCGCAACAGCACTGGCCAGCTGTCGTCACTTTTCCCATATAAATGGACTCGTTCCCACCACAACACCGCATCGTGTTCTTCAAACGCTCACCAGAAGAGCAAAACCGTATTACCATACAATCGTGAAACCATACAAGAGAGGTAGTGTTTTGGATTTGAATTGCGGCATAGCTCCAATCGGAAGATCCTTTGTGGAATCCATTGGACCTTGACTTCATATCCTCATTAACCCTTAATAAAAAAAATTTCAAACACACGAAGTTTCATAATAAATTAAATAACTTTATTATACAGTGGAACCTCGAATTGCGAGTATCTTAATTTACGAGTGCTTTGAAATACGAGCATTATTTAATAAATTTTGATTCGATGAATACTCGCATTGCGAAGCAATCGTAAACAAAGAAATTTATTAATGTATTAACAAAATAAGCTGGAGTAATGATAAGTATATCGTGTGCTTTAGAGCAAATCCAATATGAATAATAATGCAATGGATAGCTTTCGAACTGACTGTGTTAACGTAAATAGAGTATAGGAATATTATTATATAAATTCACACTTCGGTATATTATTCCCCGGGCCGTACTCATTTTTTATCTTTATTTCTAGTATTTAATCTAAGTACATCTTTATTCCTTATTAAATACTCATTGCGGAGCGTTCCCATTGCAACGGCGCCGACAGCATTTTATTGATTTTGACGTGAATTTTTGGCTTCTGAGAAGTGATCTTATTGACCAAAATTCGATTTTAATGTACTTTATCCAATCCTCTAAATCTAAAAAAAACATGTGTCGTATTGGGAACTTGACCAATGTCTATATATTGTACCTATGTATAGAATTAGACTCACACACATATAAAATAACTCATATATTATATTTATAAAAAACGAAAAATTTCATTTCATATATCTTTTTGCAAAAGTAAATTTCATTGTTAGTATAAAAACTCCACTCTTGTAATAAACTTGTTATATAATCGTCTTTATATCTTTATGAAATTAATTAGTTAGAATTACATTTAATTTAGATAGTTGCGCAAAGGAAAGCTAACAATTTCTCTTTGTAATTGCTAATAATTTAGATGATCAAAGTGTGATTCTTTAAGTTATAGTTTTAAATCATAAATTTTTACATTTTGTAAGAAAAATTTCGCTACGTGGATTTTATTAAGTTATGTTTGGATTTGCTTAGCAAATGCTTCGCAACTGTTACAGTGAAGATATATTTTTGCTTACTAGGCCAGTTAAAATGTATCATACAATTGACTTATAATTCTACTGGGCAATATCAGTAAAACTGTATTTATTCACTGCGTGGATAGTAAAAATAACACATTATTTTCAATTTAAAATGACCAATAAATTTATATAAATTATATATATTACCTGGCGATCATTTGTGGACTATTATTTTTTTATGGAATTAATTGACGCGGCGGTAAACTGCTAACGATTAATTGCTGGCGGTGATAAATTTTCCAAATCCCGTGATAGATACTGTTTGCCGCATTTGAATGTATACAAAAATTCGCAATAAAAGTAGATAAAGAAACATTTGTATCTAGAGATGCTTATTTAATTACATATGTTCAAAATGTTACAGAAAATAATATACAAGAAGATAGAAGACGTATTGTAACTCAATCCCTGGAAAAGGTATGTCCAATATATTTTTTAATATAATGGCCATTACTTTATGAGAACGACATAAAGTGGAATAACTGCATTGTATTCATAGCCAATGTCATTATATGCTTCACGCAGCAGCTAATGTATAAAAAATGTGAGCGAAGAACTTAACATTTAGTTATAAATTTTCAGTTTTCTTATTTAAAATTGTTTAAATGCATTCGATCGATCGCAGACTCCTCTCTACATAATGATTGAGATTCTCAATGGATACGGACTTTCGTCAAATGTCTGCCCTTTAGTGTAGGAAAGTTATAATACTTTTTAATTAGATCAATTGGAAAGAACTGCTTAAATTTATTTATAAGGCTATTGAACTAAGAGGAAAAATTGCGCTTTTTCTTGATGAAAACCACAAGAAAGAGGGAAATTTATTTACCACAAATGCATCCACTGATTCAAAACGAAACTGTGAAAGCAATCATAAAAATACAGCTACGGAAATATTAAATTTCTGATTTCTGCTTTATAATTATTTCATTGAACCAAAAGTTGATACTAAGACTGTTGAATTAAAATAAGTACTGTTTGAGAGACTTTGTCAAGCAAAGCTGTACTGCTGTTGCCAAGAGCCAATAAATCAAAATAACGACCCAGTTTTGTATTGAAAAAATAGGCCCTAGTAGTACTTTCATCGATAACACAATAATTTAATAAACTTTTGCTAAAAGACAGTTCATTCATCGCATTAAACAAATATATCAATAAATATACATATAAGTAAAACTTATTAAAAACTAATTTTTACTATTTAAAAATGTGTCTGAATTATTTTATGAAATCATATAATATTTAGGGCGTAGTAAATTTAATTTACAGCTATTATTTTATATTTAAATATTGTACTGACTAGATAGTAAATAAATAAACTAGCACATTGTTGCGCTCCTTTCTAAATAATAGAAACGCACCGTTATAATAGAAACTTCTTTATGCAACAATTAAAATAAGCATATTATTCGATTTTTTTATTCGACTTCATGAAATGGTTTCAGGGGATCTGTAATCAGTGATTTAAAAAGATTTTTCAAATACAATTGAATGTATCTGAAATGTTAAAAAAAAATGTACAAACAAAATTTTGATTTTGTCTTTCGATACTTAGTTATAAATCTTATTTTTTCTGTAAAAAATAAAACTCCTTAAGTTATCGCCACTAATTGCATTTTACACAAATATGCGCTGGATGCAAATCCAATAACTTTTGTCAACAATCATGAAATGTATCATAGTATTTTTAAAAAAATTATGACAAAATAGACCATTAGGGCCGGAACCCAATGTGACAAATGGTCACATATTTTATACTTTTACAACCGAATCACATATGCGAATGTTGGTGGGCCAATTGCATCGCTTGATTATTCAACCAACAGCATATTCTAAAGTGAACTTTAGAAATCGCTAATGCAATGGTTAGATTACAATAGTGGTTTTTATTCTGGTAGACGCATTGTCTATCGGATTATTTACGCACACTTTTTTTACAATATTTGAAATGGTCGTTTGAATGATCTTAGCGTTAACTGTACAGCTGGTTGGACGTCTCATAATTATTTTTAAATTTTATAATCAAAAAGTAGATGACATATTAAATTATAGAAGAAAATTTAAAAATTAAAACACTTTATATAATATATTTTAAGTTGACTTACATATGATTGAGATAAAATTTCCATTCAAGGTAGTAAAAATATCATTATAAATGCAACGAAAACATTACAAGGTTTTTTAAATCTAATTAATAGTCTGTAAGTAGAAAGTAGATGTTAACATTCTTGAAAGCTTCCAAAGAAGTGCTTGATCGCAATGGAGCAATACAGTATTTTTTTAATTTTTAATAATACAGTATTGATTTCTTAAAAAGATAACTACAAAACTTTTTCTATCTTGATTAGATAAAATCTAAACCATGGATTTCCAATCCAATTATTTTCGATGTTAATTGTATCAAAGATGCTGATCTTACTGATGATACGTTCATTGATCTTAGAACAATAATAAATAATGGTATTCCTTGATAGTGAATCATCCTCATCTTATATAACGAGCTATGGAAGTCTTAATTACGTTTACAACAATGTTTTTTTATTTATAATATTTATTCATATTATTGTCTCATTTCCTAGATATTTTAGCAATAAATTAATCTGTAAATACAATTTGCTAATTATTATATTTTGGATCATTTTATATACGCATAAAATATTCAAAAGTTTCACTTTAGACACACTATAGTATCTAAAATTTAATAAGTTCTCAAAAAAGTGGTTCTGTACTGCAAGAATATTGATAATTACATATTGAATCTATTAAATAATGATTATTATGTAAATAATTAATATTTTTGTGGCAATAACATAAAAATTAGATACACCTTAAAATTTTCCAGTATGTCTCATGAGTAAAAAAAATGACTAAATGAATAACGCATAAAGGACTAACAAATACAATGTTATGTATATGTATAAGCTGTAATCATTAAATAATATATGGATTGTTTTATAACTATTTTAATGCTATATAATTATTTTAATGCAAATGTATAAAATTGTTGTAAACTCGTGCAACTAATCTTAAAATATCTTTAAAATAAGTAAATTGCACGAAATGCTATTTGTCTAAATTTACTTCAAAGAAATATAAACTTGTACTAATATTTTACGTATAATATGCAGTAACTTATACAGAAAATAATTACGTTAATTCTAGATAATATAGTATACATATTAAAAATAAACATTAAATTGTCAAAAATATACTAATCAATTTTTAAATATGCAATATTTCAGCATTCAAAACACATGCACATCCGTTGACGTATGAGCCAAAATTTTGATTAATCTTGTAAGATGTCTGATAAGTATTGTATAGCTAGATAACTAAACTTTTTTTCAATAAGTCACGAAATATTTCTGATTAAGATTTTTTGGACTTCAATGTACAAAATGTAATAAATTGTATTGACTTGCTTTTATGATCTTAAAGCAATTGCAATTAAATTACAAAAAATCTCAAAATTAAACATATGTTATTATATTTAAAACTTGTAGGCAATCATTACATTTACTCCTTTAAATTGCTTGTCTTGCCACCATTGCGACACTCAGATCAATATTAAACGGGAGAAATACGTTATTAAGTAAGAGCAAAAAATAAATATGTAGACAGCTAATCAGAGTGAATTTACTACATTTGTTTCATGTAAAGTTATATAATTAATACATTCAATATAAAATTATAAAAATAATATATAACACGCATATTAATACAAATTTTATAACTTTCATAGTAGCTAATATGAAAGACAAATTTTCTACTATGAAAGTAAGTAAATAACTAAAAATATGACAAATTTTACGTATTGATTTAGCTTCTAGTTTATCCTTTCAGGTCCCTGGTCTTAAACTAATTACTTATATACAATACTTTTATTGAAAAATATCTTTGTACGTTTCTTTATATTATTTTATTATAAAATGGTAATGAATAACAAATTATGACTACATGAGCATGAATTTATTAAGATTATCTAATATTAGAATTATAAAATCATAATATACAATAACCATAATTTTGGCTTTGACCACTGTAAAGTATGGTGCTAGTAAAAAAACGAGCAAACATTTCAAAAGCCCCGAGAAAGACGTACATTTATTGTTGCTAAAGAATAATCATAAGATATAACCTACTTAAATATTTGTGCTAAAAAAGTTCACAACATCTGCATCCCATCGGGAAAGTGTACTACAAATTGTACCGTACGAATTGATCGAAGCAAAAACTTCACCGTCAGGATGTCTTCATTCGCAGATTACTGTCGCAAGATTATAATAATTGTTATTGCAAAACAAAACTTTAATCATATAATAAAAAGCCTAGTGATAATATATTTAATATTAGAAAGCTATAATTTAATAATTAACCATTTTTAGTAAAACGAACAATTACAGAAGGAAGCATTTTTTTGAAACGAATTGCCCTTGGACGCTAAGACAGGTCAGAAACGGTCGTTTTGAGGATGAACCCGAATACACTGGTTATTTATTTTCAAGGCAGATATTAATAAATCCTTTCTGATTTATCCGTTAAGAAGTTACACACTATGCACTATTTTAACGAACATATAATTTTTTTCTATTATGGTTAAAACGATTTATCACAAGTTGAACTGGATTTTTTATGATTTAACAGCATAGCAATTCAATTTATGAATCTGTCTATTACATACATAAAATAATCAGTAATTCTGATCTCCCAGACATGATAGAAATTAAAAAACTCTAGGGTCCATATGGGATTCAAACCCAGGACTTTCAGGTATTAATCACTGACTTATACCACTGTTATATAATAATAAGGCTATATAACCTTTTTATAAGTCAAAGCAAAAATGGAATAATCAAATTTTTTTTATTAGATTTTAAAAAACAACATTTATAAACATATTAGGAATACAGCAAAATATATATTTTAAAATTAAGTACAAGTTCCTGTGTTTACAACCATTTTTTATTTTACAAAATGAAATTAAAAATATTAATATTTAATATTTGCTTAATATTGTACTGTAATTAAATAAAAAAATAAACTATATACGAGTATTTAAATTAAAAAACATAAATCTGTATTACTTCTTAAAACTCTTTCGTGCTGCATGTTAATAATTTTAATTATCAATTACTTAATCACTCATCTGTATCATGAACAAGAGGAAACAATGGTCCATTAAATAAATTAATAACCATAGTTTCTTACGCAAATTAGTACAATATATTTTTATTTATATATACAAGTCTAGATTTTTCGTGTTTTTAAATTTAAAATATTTTTATATCATTATTTTTTAATTCAATTTTGCGAATTATTCAAGTTTTCAATATAATTAATATTGTAATTCCAAGTAATATAGGGTTATATTGTTAATTAATTAGTTAATTAGCATCTTTATCAAATCTAAGTAAATAGGTAGAATTTATTTATCATATCAATTTTAACCATTAACATTGACTTATTGATTGATAATTGAGTGCCATATAAGTTATATTTACATAATACGTTGTAGGTCTAGGTTAGATACTAGTTTTATAACATATTCTGTGAATTTTTCTTTAATGGCGATCTAATCAATAACGAATCATGTTTATAGTATTATTTATTACAACTGACTCGCCTAATAAAAAGTACAATATTGTTAACAATATACATATTTCACAATCAAAAACATTGCAATATTTATCATGCAAGTAAATGACTAATAAAATATGAAGTTTGGAATTGATTGAATTAAATTACCATATCTCTTTGTATGCAATTTATATCTATCGAATTATTAATATAATGTTTTTTTTTACATTAACGTTTTGTAATATTATATTATTAAAATAATTTAATGCATTTATTTTATTATGTAAGAGGAAAATATATTTTTACAAAAAAACTAAACCTATTTTTGATGATATCATTAAAGTGTTTTTTTAGAATAACGGTTGTTAAAAGCTTACGTAACAATCAATTAACTAATGTATGTTGTAATGTTCTAACATCTATCTTGATTTGAATAATAACCAGTTTTGAATGCAAGTTTGGATGCACAACTATCCCGAAACTATGGAGTTTTAACCGTCAGATGTTGAGTTTTGTAATAAATTCCAAGGTTGACAATGACCTTATGAAGAAAAAAAATATTTAAACACTACAAATTAATAACAAATACAGTGTATTTAAGAGCAATAAAAAACCATAAATATTTATGATATTTAATTAGGAGTAACCTTTGATAAATTATAGATTATATTCAACCTTGAAAAACCTTGTTGTACTTCCAGATTCTTCGGATGTATTTAACATACAAAACTTATTTCGAACCGAAAGTAAACTTTCTAACATGGGTATTTGAAAGCTTGATTCTCATATTACAAATATGAAATAATACTAAAGGTCTTTTATGTATCATTTTATTAACTAAAAATAGGTTCATGGTCTTTCTTGACTTTTAACATAAAAGGAGTTGTGCGTAAAAAAATAGTTCGAACTTAGAACTGTTTGTTTTTTATTTTTTATTTATATAGTGAATCACGCGGTCGATGGAATCGTTTTTGCTGAAGATGAATCGCAGAATTATTAATACATTATTATTATTTTTATGTACTATAAAAGTCTTGTGAGGATAAAGTTCAACGTTGATGATGCTGATTGAACGTAGTTTGAGTTATAGAGCATATAATAATTTTCATTGTTTTTATGAAAAAATTACATAGAAAAATGCAAATGAGATGTTTCAATAATAGTATTAGATAAAAAAAAAGCTTGCCAATTAAATCGTAATTTATTTCAATATTATCATATTAATTATATAAATATACAAATGTTTATTAGGAAGTTAACATTTGGCAGATAATTTATTAGCGTCTTGCTAATAGTTTGAATTGTTATCAGATTAATTATTTATAGATCCAATTAAACATGTCAGTATTAAAAACTTCTACAAAACAAATAACTAGGTCTATTGAATTTAACAAATGTTATTGAAAGATGAAAACTTTCAGTAGTACAATGTATTTAAATGGGACATTTATTTAAATATGTTTGTAAAGAACTTAAAATATAAATTGCGGATGCTGATTAAGATTCCAGTCATGTTTTTCACGATAGACCATACAATGAACGCACTGTAAGTTAGTGACGTATAGTTTACGGAAAATACGTTTAATACGGATGTTAAAAAAAGCGTGCGATGAATCAGTGAAATGTAAAACACTATTTTAGAAAATATTATTTAGAAAAATATTTTTTACAAAGCGCTACATATACTAAGTAATCAAAAATAAACGTTTAATACATTAAATTAATAAATAATTGATAGAACACTAATGTCAGCTTTAAAAGCAAAGACATATTCTACTTATTATATATTAGGTAATCCTGAAATGAATGTCGTTTTTTAATGGAGCAAAAAATCACTTTAAAATGTTTATATTTATTTTAATGATCCAAATATAATTTTATTCTAAAAATATAACCTTCTCCTACCTCTCGATCATTTTTTTAATTCCATTAGCATAAACTATTGGAGACTGATGCAAAATATTCCGATTCTTTTCCCATCGTTTGGATTGTGATTTTTTCCGTCCAGGAAGCGTTGCATTGATTGAAACAAACGGTAGTCAGAAGGAGTAAGGTCTGGAGAATAAAGTGGATGAGATTCATGCACTTTTAAAGATTTCTTTATTTACGTATACACTTAATCATAATATTTAGAAAGTGATATCACAAAAAATGTAATGAAATACGATCAAATTATGGTACACAACTCGCGTAAACAACTATTTAAGTTTTCACCTCACATATTGCTAATGTCGCTTGCATCTTAATGTGAATTATGACAAACAAAATTCTTTAAATGATCTATATTTTTACACACGATGAATATTCAAGGCATGTTAAATAATATTTACAATTCACGGTCAATCTTCTATATCCTCTTCCTATGTCGTATATTTAATGTATTCTCATCAGGCTCGAATATATCATAACATAAATCAGAAATTAATTTATAATTTTCTCAAAGTTTACCATTTAGTTTGTGTGATATTTTTACGTTAATTAATTACTTTTTTATTCTTGTTGTTCGGGCGTTGAGTTGTTCGTTTTAATTAATGTGACATTGAAGCTGCACGTTCAACTTTAATGTATGTGCTTTAATAATTTTCACTTTTTGTACTGGTGTTAATATATTTTTACGAGCAAGAGGTTTGCTATGCAAATTTATATAAAAATTATAATTTTCCTATAAATTATGGTAGCATTTATTTTATTTTTAATCAGGAAATGCTATGGTCGTATTTTAGGAAGTCTTTTATGATTTATTTATAATTTTATTCTGTATTCAATACTATAAATAAATATCCTGTTCAAGAAATCCGACGTAGAGAGAAACGGAAAATCGCTACACAAAAGATTAACATGTTCAAATCGGAAGATTTAAGCTTGGATGCTGACTTATATTCCCAATATTTCAGTCGTTGTGAAAGAAAAGATCCTCTTTCACTCAACCAAGCTTGAATATACTTTGTAAATGAAGTTTTATATAAAAATTCATTTATAAAGACATGTTTACACACATTTAACAGATTGCGTAAAACATAGCAATCGTTATCTCGGTAATAGTTACAATGCATTTGTCCCAAATTGCACGAAATTTAAGCGAATGGGTGGTTGCCAAAATAGAGAAACATATGTATATATAAATATACCAAATACCTTAATAGACAAGTCTTTTTTTCTTTTTCCTTTTGTGATTTTTCAATACAAGCACATTATACCATCAATCAGTCAATCAATCAATAACTATGTAATGTTAAAGCACAATAAATATCTGCAGCGGTCCATTAGTGTCTTTTTTGCCATCGTCATCTTCACCTCTTTGTATTTTACCTATATATTATAAAAAATACAGAGCAATTTGTAAATTAATAAATATCTTGAGACGTCCAAGTCAATCATAAAAAATGTGACCTTTAATTTTATATATTTTTTTCAATATAATAAAAATTTTGTTATTATCCTGTTTTTTATTAATTGAATACTATTTCTAAACTTTATTTTTTTATTGCTAGTTATTTTTTATTATTAATATTTATGTTCGATATTACCCCGCAACTCTAAAAATATCAAATGTTTTAAATAATTGTTTATTTATAAGTAAAAATAGTTATTTATCGAAGCATAGTGAAATATTATTAATTTTATTATACTTTTCCAAATTAATTTTACGTAAAAGAATAATCTTTACTGGCAACACTTACACTTAACCACAACTTTTGACAGTGCTATGCGGTCTGTCAAGTCAGGGAATTGTTTATTAATATAAATACGCATTGTGTAAGATATATATATTTACTATATTTTTAAGGAAAATAACCTAAAATTTATACTGCAACGTATAATAATTTTAGATTAATCAAATGGAGAGTACTTCGAAAGAAACGGTAGAAAATGATATTTCAGCCAAGATTTTACAGCTGGCACAAAATAATCCGGCTGGAATATCTGACAAGGATATATCTACGAACATACCTGAATTACAAGCGAATCAAAAAGTTGGGATTATCAACAAACTACTGCAACAGGGTTACTTCGATTTGTTCAGTCAGCATGGCTCATTAATTTATAGGTGAGATAAATATTAAACTGAAAAAAAATGAATAAAATATATATATTCAAATTTTATTTCAATTAGATTGAAAGATCCTAATAAAAAAACATCAGTCGAAGGTGCAGATAATGAAGAAAAAGTCGTGTATTCGATCATCGAGGAGGCGGCTAATAAAGGAATATGGATTCGCGACATTCGCGTCAAATCAAACCTAATTATGATACAACTAAATAAGATTTTGAAGAACTTAGAAAATAAAAAATTGATTAAAGCTGTGAAGTCTGTCAATGTAAGTTGTGTTAAATTTAATTTAATTGGTTTGAAATAATCACTATTGAAACATATGTTGATTTCAGGCGTCCAAGAAAAAAGTTTATATGTTGTATAACTTGGAACCGGATAGATCGATAACCGGAGGAGCTTGGTACCAAGATCAAGATTTCGAGTCGGAGTTTGTCGACGTTTTAAATCAACAGTGTCACCGATTTCTACAGCAGAAGGCGGAACATTCTAAGAATAATCCAGCCGGACCGTTGATTGCGAGGAATTCTGCTTATGCTACTACAAAAGATGTTCATAAATTTATTACAGATTTAGGAATAAGTAAAGTGGGTATCATTTTATTATCGAGATGAAAGGAAAAGATATTTATTTGTGATAAATATATATAATATATATCGGAATTTAACAGTTCGGCAATGTTTCTATATACATATATATTAAAATGAGAAACTTTTAGACTTTCTAATATTGTATAAAATAAAGTTTTGATTTTTGTTCTATTTCTAAATTTTATAACAGATATTGTCTTCACTTCTCGATTTAATAATGTATGGTAATGCTGTTAATTATTTATTATTTTTTTGTAATATTTTAAAGGTTTCATTAGAAGTGGAAGATCTCGAAACAATCTTAAATACTTTAGTTTACGATGGTAAAGCCGAAAGGAAGAAGGCCTTGGACGGAAGTAGCTTATATAGGTCGATCGAATCTTTGTTGCCGCCTCCAGGATTTGTTAGAACACCATGTGGCGTATGTCCCTTAATTCACAAGTGCTCAAAAAACGGTCTGATCACTCCACAACTTTGCAAATATATGACTGAATGGTTAGATTAAATAAAATATTGGTATTGTATTTGTAAACAGTGTTGTTGGTTATATGTAAGTTTATATTTATATTAAATGAATTTTAAAATACATTTAGTCTTGTTAATTTTATTATATATGTGTGTATTGTGAGGATCGGGAGAAACTTTTTTGGAGTCACAAAATTCAAAGAAATTTATTTGATAAAAATTATAAGGCTTTTATTTAACAAGAATCGACGATACACTGCGCGTTTCATTTAAGTCTGACTGAAATTTTGACTATGGATTAGAAACGAATATGCTGATTTAAAAAAGGCAATCAATATGTTGATTTAGTTTGCATCAACCTACTTATGTAAAACTAGCTTTTCTAAAAAATATCAATCACAAATGAATCGAGACTTCTGGCGACAAAATTTTAGACAAAGCGGGAGGGTCCTAAATAAAAATAAATTATGCACCACTGCTCTAGCTAACGGTGAGTTGATGCGAGATTAGCTGATCATATCAGCCCCTACAGATCGAAGTAATAAATGTTTGTAGTAACCTATAATTCAATTTGCTTACCAAAATGTCCCATCTATCCTTTGATTTGTTTTGATAGACTTTTAATTTTGACACGTTACATACTAATGGTATTTGCTGATTAAATTACTTGATTTGATTACTTGACTTGATGGATAATTACTTGATTTGCTCTTGAGGCCCATCGTGTATCTATATGAACTTTCTAAGTTGTTTATAAAACCACCTATTTTCAGCCTCTTTTCAAACATTTCCATTAAAAATATGCATCACGATAATATGCAGAATTCTCATGATTGGAAATTTTTAAACTTGGTTTTGGTTATCTGATTTTCTTCCTTCAACATAAATAATGCACGGAAAATAGAATATTGTTATGGATTTTTTTAAAAAAAATAAATCAATTGAGACAATTTCGTTCTCAAAAATATCTTTCATCCACTGATGCAATTTTTTTGAAATCTGCGTCTTCTCCTTGCTCCGGTCAAAGATTCAAACATAATGTCAATTAACAATAAATAAATTACATAAAATTTAACTAAACATGCAAAAGAACTGACGTAAAAAACAAATTCATACACTGAAATTGTTAAAGGAAAAACACATAAATTAAGTTTTAATGCTAAAATGTTCTGAGAAATATCTACTGAATTATATAAATACAAAACTGTTTTTCTTTTGAAATAGCATACTAATATATTCTAAGAACGTGTATTAATGAGTGAAGATGGTGGTCTATGTCCACATTCCTCAACTCAGTCAATAATAAGTTTACAGTTATTTTAAGACATAAAACAAATATTTTTATTCTCAATACATTTTAAAATGTCTCAAATATAATTATAATTATTATTATATTTAAATAATAAATACAGGAATGCAATAAGATTAGATACTAAATTTAATTTAGATTTCTACAAAGCGATAAAACATTTATTTTATACATAGTAATATTTAAATTACTCAGGAAGATTTGGAATTGAATAATAATAATAGCTTTAAAATTCAAAATAAGACGCTTAAAGGGTTAAACAGGTTACTGGACAATGTGAAATTACTTCATTGTAATGTTTTTCCTGTGCGATTTCATGAAATTTTATTTCAATACGTTAATTAATTTTACAAACATATCATTATATACAATACATGTTACTGGTCTATGACCATTTTCATGTTTCAATTTTTGTAAACATGAAAGTGGTTACAATAAAAAATAAGAATATAAAACGTTGTTGGTTACAACTTAAATAAAATAAAAAAAGCCGCCAAGTTTTGGCCATAATAAAATAAATAGATATATAAATAGGCCCCCACAAAATAAATAGGTAAAATACGGCTAAAACATAAATTCTTCTTTCGCTTATTTTCCACTAAGAAATGAGTTGTCTTAGTTTGTATTTTAGACTTGACCTAATGAAAGTTCTAAAACTATAATTAGTTTTAGATTTTTAATTAGGTTAGGTTTGGGTTTGAACAGCAAATGGACGTTTCACAAATGACTAATTAAGTTTCATGGACATTTTAGAGTAGCATATAATTCCACTAGCATCTATCAGTTCAATTATATTTTCGCTAGTAGAAGTATATATTCGCTGATGAAAATGTATTTGAATTTTACTAGTGAAAATATTATAACTTCACTGAAAAACACACATTCACTGTAATATTTATACATCGCATGTAAATAAATAAGGATAAGTAAATTTTTATATATTACTACGTATGGAAAAGTTATAATCGTATAATTTTACTAGCACCCGCCAGATATATTATATTTTCATGTTAAAAATATATATCTACTGGTGAAAATGTATTTTGATATGATTTCACTGAAATGACATGTCTCAAAAAATATTTTCGAAATAGATTCGAGACTGTTTTCTTTGAGGGATAGCCCGAGAATTGTTGGTTTAGAATCAGGGACGTCATTTAAGCATTTCCAGGGGGTAGAAGCAATAGTTGCCCAATCAGCGGTCGTTTTTTTAATATTTCGATTTCATTAAGTTAAACAAATACTGTAAATGTAATATTACATGTCTTAAATTAATGATCCGAATAATTGTGTGTACAGAAAGATTTTACTTTTTGTGGTAAGCGCGGACTTTTTATTAAATATTGGTCTAAGGAAGAGGTTGGCAAAGTGCGGCTCCGGAGCCGCATGCGGCTCTTTGGCCCCTTAAGTGTGGCACCAGATTTAAAAAACAAGGAAATATGGAGCTCTAAATTCGAATGTCTTTGTGTTGATTTGGAAAATTATAATAAAGGTTTGCTAAATTAATAAATAGATTTGGCTCTCAATTTTTTTTTAATCGTTGTAATGTACATATTTGGCTCTTTGGCTAATAAGTTTGCCGACCACTGGTCTAAGGGATGGTAACAGTTTTTGAAAATAATAAAGGACACTAAAAATAAAATCCATCTTGGAAATTTTTATTTAAAGTTTGTAAAAAAGTATTTTATTTTTATCTATTAAACATTTTTGACTTATTTCATTGTATCTATAGAATTTAGTTGTACGAAGTTGAGATTTTTTAATAGACGCCATTTTGAAACAAGATGGCTGATAAGATTTACCTGAAATGAGACTAGGATATATAATTAGTGAGTTTTACGCGACATTCTGCGCAATCTTTTTCGAAAAGATGAGTTCTAAAGAATAAAACAAATTATAAAATTTTTATGATTGCAAGAAAATTTTTCTTTAATAATTATGATATAGTTTATATTATACTGACCAGCGTTGTCCAACTGGCGGCTCGCGAACTTATTTTTGTGGACCGTGAAGCAATTAATGTTTTTAAAATAACATTTAAAAACATTAGCTAAAAAAGGTCATCTCAGATATTTCTTTTAACTCTTACCATCATCAGTAAACGAACAAAAATATCCGAGGTGACTTTTTCTTAGCTCCTAACAGCAAAAATGATTTTGCCCCCCCCCCCCCCCCCCCACCCCACCGAAATGTTTGCATAAGAAAAAATAGCCCAAAGATTAAGAGAACTTGGACAGTGCTGTTGTAGACTATAGAGTACAACTTTAAATTTATTATCAAAATTATAATTGTATTAAAACAAAATTATAAAGCAGAATTCAAATAAATTGCTTTGTAGTTATGCAATTTTTTTTATTTAAACCAATTATTATTCAATACAGTTTTTGTCAACAAAAACATAACACTATTTTACATATTTTAATATATGACAAAATTTGTGAAATAATTATTTTAGTAAAATTTGCAGCATAGATATGTATATAAAACTACATATTTAAACTATCGTTATGATTAATTTTTATTGAAATTCATTAAACTGAAAGTCAAGCAAACACATTTTTATTTATAAAATATTTTATGCGTGTAAGTTTTCCAATCTATTTTCCATTTTCATAAGCATAAGAACATTAACAATTACAAAAATATAGAAATCATATTTCGACAATATAAATATGTTAACTTTTAGCAAGAAACTCATATAATATCAGAAAAATTGACTACACAACAACTATCACACGTTATAGAATGCCTTTAACATCGTGTTCTAAATAACCTAATGCACCAATTATTAAATTAGGTTTCTTATAATTTAACGCATAACGAACTTCTGGCTCTTTGAATTCCGGCTGTGGAGTGTTCAATACTGATAGTTCCAGGTAATTCAACGATTTCATGAGGATTCCGTTATCAGGGTAAGGCATTGAGCATTTTTGAATTCTGACTTTCGGAGGCATAGTTTGATCATCTGGCTGTCGCAAAACGGGGCTGGCTATCGGAGCCGCTGGCGGTGCAGACGGCGGGGGCTCGTCAGAATCGTGAGTTTCAGTTTTAGCCACCCAGGGTTTAACGATGACTCGATTCTCCAGATCGTAAACTTCTCTTTGCAACTCTCGAATCTGAGTTTCTTGCTTTTGTACCGAGAAATACAAATCTCTCATTGTGTCGGTGAGTCGTTCTTGTTCAGCTTTGCGCTCGGATTCTTTTAACGCTTCTTTATTCGAGCTCCTGAGTAACGATTATATGTATAATAAATATAAAAGTAAAGTTAAATCAATATCAACGAACCTGTAGTATTCAATAATAACAACCCCAGCTCCTAATATAAATATTATTCCCTCGCCGAGCAGATTGGCGCCCAGCTCGATGGCCATTTGTTCGTTCAAGTGAGGTATGTTGACTGGTTTTCCTAAATTCATGATCCACATTTTGGATTGGACCTCGCACCAATTATAGACTGTAAAGTAGATACATTTGTGATATTAATTATACGTATAAAAAACAAATATTTTTTAATATCAATGTAAACATAATATTTAGAAAGCTAAACGGGACTGACAGTGGGCTGGCGGCATGCATACGTATGTGCGAAAAAATCTGTTGTTTTTAGCTCTCTCTTTGGCAAAATTGGCGATGGGCTTGCTGATCTGCTTGAATAGCAGAACAGCAAGCTTTATTGCGGGAAACGCGCCGACCACCATACCGCCAGACTGACATAACAATGACAGCTGACGTCAGAATTGCCATGTAAAAAATTAACATTGATGCACACAACTAAGGTAACCACATTTTCAAAATATCAAAGGAAGACACTAAAAATAAAAAGGTCATCTCGAAAAAAATTCTTTGAGGACAAATTGTCTTTGAGGACCTAAAAAATAAAGGTCACCTTGGACATTTTTGTTCAAGGAGGACAAAAAATGACAAAAGAAGGGCAACATTTTTGAAAAGGACAATCCAAAGAAAAACGTCTAGTCACCTTACTACAACAGTCTTTCGAATGTATTGTAATGCTGTAAAACAGTCAATTTTGTGATAACAACATGACTAGGAAAGTGTAAAAATATTATCTCGAAACATATATCTAAACATTTACTTAAAAAATGTGTTCTTTGTTATATGGTTATAGTGTTTATTTATATCAATTTACAAGAATTACCGACTACACCCTTTTTATGTTTGATTCCTACTCATCTTCATGTAAGCGGGACCGAATGAAAGTCTTGTGAGACCTCGAAAATAAAATACTTTTCTTTCCTGTGAAGTACATTAAGTTGTTAATTTGAGATATATATATAAATTATTTAAGTATTGTGTATTTTTCTTTCGATTAAGCATGATTTTCGCCCCGCACGATTCACGGTTGCCAACTTTAATACGGGAGTTAAAGTGAGTACAATATTTATATGTTTTGAAAATACAATTGCTACTGCTTTTGACGGACGGATGGTGACGGGTGATATTTAACGCAGATTGAGCCGCTGCAGTAGTATTTTATTGAGAATATATAGTTTACAGGATATTATTGCTAATTTAGGTAGTATATATGTACATTTCAATTGCCATTAATACAACTTAATTTTCCCCATTGAAATGAATTTATGTAATTGCAATTCTTTCAATAGAGAAAATTAATTTGACAACAAGTAATTTGAGTTACGAGTTTCGTCATGGAACGAACAAGGCTTCACTGTATATATTTATTGATATAAAAAAAATAATTATGCTAGTACAGTGTAAATATTCTACACTGGCAACATTATATTCGCACTGCACGAAACGTCAAAATTCAATCGACTTGGAAACTCGAATTGTATTTTAAAATATAATGGACGAAAGCGACAATGAAGACATTGGAAGAGATCTTTCTAAAATATTGAGAAACGCAGAAACTGTATATCAATATACATACATAATATACTTTATACTGTTTAACACATGTTTTTACTTCACAGAACGGTTATAGAGAAGGCATAATGGACGAAACGGAAGCTTTACTTCAAAAGCGATTTGATTCCGGATACAAATTGGGTGTTGAGTTAGGATTAGCATCGGGATTTTATAACGGCTTACTAAAGTAACTGAATTTATATTATGATAAATTATTTTTTATTAGATTGAATTTAATTAATATGTATTTTAGATCAATTGTTCAAGATAAAGAAGCATTATTGTCTGAAGATTTAATTGAATCAGCAAAATCAATCATTCCGTCCACGCAACTGAAAGAAGTACTAGAAACAAATTGTCAAATGTGTATAAATAACGAATTTTACACTAAACCATTTGATGAAATATATAAAATGCAACAATCAACAATTGATACGTACATAACAGATATAAAAGAACGCAACTCAAATATAGTAAACGAACTGAAGATCAGTTTGAATCCAGTAAATAAATAATCAAAAAACGCTTCTTAGTGATTGTAATTTTTAATGAATTTATTTATGTAATAATAACACATTAAAAAATAAGACATTTTGTATTATTTATGATCTATTTAGTAATCCAATTTTCATACATATATATCGAATATATTTTATTAAAAAAAATGCAGCTAATATAGTAAAGCAGTTAGAGATATAGTCCTTCGGGCGTTCCTTCTTTCTTTCTGTAAAGAACGCTCTCTTTAGACTTTTTAAAGTCTTCGTTTGTGACTTTCATTCTGCGCTCACGGAGCGCCATTAATCCGGCTTCGGTACATATTGCCTATAAAAGAGATAATCATTATGATCGATGTTCGATTACAATTATTTTAGATTTGTATATTACTTTGATATCTGCGCCTGAGAGATCATCCTTCGCCATTATGAGCTCTGATAAGTTAACGTCGTCCGCCAAAGTCATCCTTGAGGTGTGAATTGTGAATATGCGACGCTTGGTCTTTTCGTCGGGTAGAGGAAACTCGATTTTACGATCGATTCTTCCGGGTCGAATCAAAGCAGGATCTAAGGTTTCGATTCTGTTTGTTGCCATTATGACCTGAAAATATTTAAATTATTATTAATATATTCTTAAGTTGTTTATGAGCGTTGTTATTTACTTTTACGTCTCCTCTTGAATCGAAACCGTCTAATTGATTAAGCAACTCTAACATGGTACGTTGGATTTCACGTTCGCCACCAGAATTTGAATCGTATCTGTTGATATTATATGGATTAATAAATAAATTAATATTGCAATATAATTATTTATATTACCGTTTAGTTCCTACAGCGTCGATTTCATCAATGAATACGATAGAAGGGGCATGTTCTTCGGCCACCCTGAATAACTCTCGTACTAGTTTGGGACCATCACCCTGAACAAAACAAAATATTTGATTATTCCTATTATATAAACAAAATATTTTAAAAACTCCATTGTAAAAATATGTTTTTATATTTATGGTTTAGAAGGAGAAAGTCATAACTCTGAATTAGTAGTTTCATTGCATTTTATAACTTTATAAAATTTATCTATACTAACACAACACTTGTTAATCAGTGTTTCGAGGACTGATCATGATCAGCTGCACGCTTGTTTGTAAGTATTTATTTAAATACATTTGTCAACATAATTTGAGAAAATTGTATTACATTAAAATAATACGTTGTCAAGTCATAAAACTCATTTTATTTCCCAAGCTTGTTAGAACTCGAGGCATATATTTTTTAGAGTAGATAATAAATTGCATTTTTGACCTTGAAATGAAAATTTTAGTCATTCTTTTTAAGTAAACAAGACAATGGTGCAATTTTTTAATTTTATTGGTTACCAGCAAGATATATAGATTTGCATAATCAAATCACTTCTAATTAAACATAGCGCCTTGAAGAATATTTCCAAAACCTTGCTACCTATTATATAGAAAAATGGACAGTCTTATAGAAAACATATTTTTACAATAAGATTATAAAGATATATATTATTACCAAATATTTTTGGATAAGTTCCGATCCTACTACGCGCAAAAACGTAGCAGAAGTTTGATTAGCAACTGCTTTGGCTAACAACGTTTTACCAGTACCGGGCGGTCCGTATAAGATGACGCCCTTGGGCGGTTTGATACCCATTTCTTCATAATATTCGGGATGGGTGAGCGGGAGTTCGACGGATTCCTTAATTTCTTGAATTTGAGTATCGAGTCCTCCTATATCTGCGTATGTTTCTTGGGGAGCTTTTTCGAGCTTCATAACGGACACCATTGGATCGGTGTCGTCTCCGAGAACGCCTACAACAGCGTGTACTTTATGATTCAAGAGAACGGAGCAACCCGGCTCCAATTGATCTTTGTCGACGAACGAAAGAATGCTGACGTAATGCTCGGAACCGACTGACGTCGATACGATGGCGTGATTGTCGTCAATAATTTCTTCTAGATTTCCTACGGACATAGGAGTGCCTCTGAGATCGTCGACCTGAAACGCAATTTCAATATGATACACGTTACATTCATAAATAATTGGTTTACAATATCACCTTTGATCGCTCTTCTTCGATCTTCTCCTCCTGGGGCTTGAGCCTCTCTTGGTTGCGGATGAACTCCTCCTCCATCAATAGATAATCCTTGATGCGTTCGAGTTTCAACAGCTTCAATCTGCATCTAGTGTGAGGCGTGACTTGAGGCAATTTTAACGCCGCGTCAGGTCCCTTGCTCTTCCGCTTCTTCTTACCGACCCTAGTCGGTATTGGCGGTTCATATTTCTTCTTCTTGTCTTTGTCGTCCTTCTTATCGCCACCTGAACCACCTCCTGATTGATTTTGACCCTAAAATTCATATTGAGTAAGCACTTACAATAAATTAAATAAGCAATACACTAAGCCGTTGTATTTCAACGTTTCTATGACACTTCACGAAATGACAAGCGCAAGTCAAGATGACGCTCGTTAAATGATTCTTTTTTAATTAATAATTGAATATTATGAGAGCGTTCGTTAGTTTATTTGTCGTATTAGATTAGATTAAAATGCAATATTATTGCTAATAAATGAGAAAAAATGTCCGATATTTACCATAGCCGGGCTACAACGAAACCACACCGTCACCTATGCAGGCTGACAACTTCACAGACGACAAGCGGTGTTGCCAGTCGAAGCGTGAATGCCAAGCGTAAAATCATCCTAAAATACCATTTTTTGTGTCTATTGAAATATTCAAATAATACAATTTATTTAAAGCTAAAATCATTGCAAACATAATTTAATATTTGCATTGCGCTATCTTAGTGGCAATAGAGAACAATATTCTAACTTGTCTATGTTAACAAATAATGTATCAAAAACCAGTAGTGAAGCATATCAGTTGCGTTTAATAATTGCTCGTGTTCAGTCGTGATATCACATCGCTAATTCGTTATAATAATAAATTATAAAATTTTATTTTACAATTTAATAGTCATTGAACGACCAAAGACTAGTAAATTGTGACAATAAAACAAACTAATAAATAAGTTTAATCAATAAAAATATTTAAAAATGGCAACAACCGAAAATGATCATGAAGGAAAAGAACTGTTCAAAAATATTTGACTGTTCTCTTTCAAATAACTTATATCTTGATGACGGTCATCCACAACAGTATAAAACATCAAAAAGTATATAGAACATTAAAAAATAATAGAAATTAACTTCAATAAAAGTAAAACGCGTCAGCTCTCAAACGGAAAATATATAGAAAGTAAAAATTACGATAAAATACTATTATTGGTTAAGGGCGCCATCGTGCTACCTAACGCTTTACTCGATAAAATTGTAAAAAAGAGGTATTTAATAAAACAAATAAATAGAGAGAAAATTAATGTACAACTTAATAATATTCCTGTTCTGGAAGTATTAAAGGACAAAAAAATTTAATCAAAAGAAAGGACATGAAGTAAATTTTTGAAAATATAGCAAAATATGGATGTAAAGTTACTCGAGTAGCAAACATTAAAGACTAAAACAAAAATAAATCTTCCCATGTTTTTTTATTGATATTGAACAAAACGATAACGACAAAGAAATAAATAAAATTGCTTAAATATTAAATACAATAAATTGTAAAAATTGAACAACTACAAACAAAAATGTAGATGAGGTGTTGATGAGGTGTATGACGTGTCAGAACTTCGGACACACAAAAAGCTGTTATTGTTATTAAATGCGCAGAAGATCATTTAACGGCAATAAAAGGAGTATGGGAGCCGAATTTAGATGTGTTATGGCCAAAACTGGTCAGCACGGGAGTGGCATTGCGTGGCGGTTTCGTCTCTCGACCGGCAAGCTTGTAAGGGTTCGGACGCGTGCCGTCGCGCGTCCGCCCCATTTTTGTAATGTAATCACTGTAACATTAAATAAATATTACTGCAGCGGCTCAATCTGTGTCTCATTGCCACCCGTCACCAACACACCGCTAAACTGTTGACGCCGACATGATACTCGGGACACATGGAGTCAGATTCAAAATGGCAGACACAGACGCCGCTGCAGTACAAAAGCCGAGCCGCTGCTGAGCTATTTGCTGCCACCCCACCGGTGCTTCCCTGGATCTGGATTCGAGCTGGCGGACCACCAAGACTATGGGCCTGCGCCTCCGACCATGAGCCGCCATCGTCAGCCACCGTCGCCGCTGACAGCCGCCGCCGCCGACCACGTGATCCAGGAAGCACCCGGCGCCACCACGCGCCTCCAGCGAGAAGCCACCGAAGTGCTGCCGTAGACCAGGCTCGAGTGGACCACGCGTGACTCGTCACGCACCCGTAGGGCTACGGCCCCGCGACTCCGAGCTCGAACCGCATGTTCGGAGCCCGTCACGCGCGCGCCCTGTGTAGCTGCACCGACGCACCACAGGGCCCCGAAAGGTGCTCCCGGACATGCCCGTTCTTCTCGCGCCTCCTGGAGCCCTACGCACCGCCCGGGTCTACACGTGTTCCACTCGGCTTGGAGCGAAGCACGCCGCGCGTCGCTGGAGGCCGCGCCGCCGCACCATACGTCACGACTTTGCCACTTTTGTGCCACCAGCATTTTAATCCTCAGCAGTGCCAAGGCTCCCATTCTCTCGCTCTAGTTGAATATCGCGATTGTAAATCGCTAGGGCGGGAGCTATATGGGAGCCGAATTTAGATGTGTTATGGCCAAAACTGGTTGGCACGGGAGTGGCATTGCGTGGCGGTTTCGTCTCTCGACCGGCAAGCTTGTAAGGGTTCGGACGCGTGCCGTCGCGCGTCCGCCCCATTTTTGTAATGTAATCACTGTAACCTTAAATAAATATTACTGCAGCGGCTCAATCTGTGTCTCATTGCCACCCGTCACCAACACACCACTAAAGGAGCAAATAAAAATGTAACCAATAAAAACAGATGAGAAAAAATTTGACTTAAGTGATTTTGGTGTAGGAAAAGGAATCCCAGATTTTTTCTTTACGGCTCAATCGAATCTTGACTTATCGTCTGATTTTTCTCCAATTCTGATCATACAGAATTATAATATATTTAAATAAAACTAACGCACCAATTTTTTATAATAAAAAAACAAACTGGGAAATGTTCAGGCGGATAATCGATTATTAAAATGGCAATAAGTATTTATTTAGATCACCAATTGATAACACTAAACTAAATAAATCAATGAAAGAACTGAAACAGAGTATTTTAAATTAAATAATTTAATAATCAATAAAACTAAACCACATATATTTATGTATATATTCGCACGCGTGCAGTGACATACAGGGAAAATATGTTTTAGTGTGGCAACATTAGCTGTCAGTGCTCGACGGTGCCACAATTACATAAGGTCGTATTGTACAACGATTTCAAACATGTCGCTGTTAATTCGCAGTGCAAATCGTTTCACAGGTAATTATAATTACAAATCAATTAATTTTGATAATATATTTGTTAAATTGTAAAAGTTACAAGTGTTTAAATATACATAATAATCTGCCATCCATTATGAGTATTTTTAGTTTCATGCAAATTATTAATTTTCGAAAATCATTATTTCATTTACAATTTTATTCCGTTGCATAAAATGTATAAACACTATTATTTTAGGATGCTCTAATTTAATCATCAGTCAACAAGTGAAACGTATTGGATTGTCAACCTTTAATAATGGATCGACACTTAGAACGTTGAAACCCTTCCAACCGATCAAAAATACTTTCGAAATCGCACGAAACTCTGCCTTGAACAATGTTGTAAGAAAAAATAATTATAAATAATTAATCTTGTATCATTATTATCATTATTATTTTGTATCTTCAGGTAAGAACTGCTGCTACTGCTCCAGCTGCCAGCAAAAGTACATCGTTATGGATGATGGAAAGAGGAGTGTCTGTTGCACTCGTCGCAATTGTGCCTATTGCTATTGCCTTTCCGTGTAAACCGCTGGACATCATACTGTCTGTTGCTTGCGTTGCCCACACATATTGGTAAGGATTTCATGAAAAATAAAATAAGTATATGATTAATAGCTTATTAGCCTGTAATTACTTGCTAGGTAAAAAGTTACATTATTACTAGATCATAAAATATCGTCACAATACCATATGTATTCTCATATGAAATTTATTCCTAGATGAAAATATTCCAAATCATCTAGAATATTTTCTAGAACAAGATGTTATATATTTTGAATAACTTACATATTGTAAATACGCTAACACAATGCGTTACAACAGCATGAACACAATCAACAACTACTAAGTTAGTAGCGAAACACCAAACTGAAATCAAAGTCTGTAACAGTAACATTTATTTTATTAATTATAAAGTATTATTACGCCATACTTAGCTTGATGTTATCTAAATTATTTATCACAATATTCATCTGCGAGATTAGGAAAATATGGAAAACCTAATCCATCGAAATTATAATTATAGAAAAATTATTAAACACGATAAAAATTGTAAAACACTAGGATCCATATGGAATTCGAATCCAAGTCTTTCAGGCATTGGTTACTTACTTATACCACTGGTTTATCATTCTCTTTTATTGTAAATTTTTACGCTTTCTTTCAATTAAAAAAAAATGTATCATTAATTTTTATGGGACAATAAATAAATCGAATTGATTTGATAAGTTAATATTTCTCAATATAAATTCTGTAAATATTTCTTCGAATCTCAGCGATAGAGTCTTTTCAATAAATTCCTTAAATTTAATATAAGCCCTTTTTCACAATCACAAATTTATTTATTAAGTCATAAATATAGTGGAATTCACACTGTGAGGAATTAAATATTCACTCACCATTGTGATTCACTTCACACTAATCCGAAAACTTCCAGGCGCATATACAAATATTATATTGTAAATAGTTTTTTTTTTATTTTCCGTGAAACACAAACTTTGCACCTTCTTACGTGTGTATTGTTATGTGATATTTTAACCAATTGGTGTTGTTTTAGACGTCGAAGATGTTGTCATAAATGCTGCGTCCATTTCTGAATCTCCCACTGTTTTTGTTGTTTCCTTGTCCTCTATCCAAAATTTTGCAATGTACATAAAATTTCATTTTAGTGTTTAAATTTACACTTTGGTAGGCAGTAAATGCATTAAAAAGGGCACAGTTGCATAAATATAAGTCAACCTTTTTCATCCACGATATATAGGAGAGGTACTGATCGGTGCGATCTACTCCTTTCGTATATTTATTATAATATACTATACAAATCGGCTTTTTCTAAAAAAAAGTGTTCTTCCATCCTTTTTTCCGGTATTTATTATTTCTGAATTATGTATAGTTGAAATCATTCTGATATACCTCGACTTTTTACCGTTTTTCACAGTTGCAATAATATTTCCCCATATCGTTTATATTTGGTTTAAAATATTCATAATTTTGCCTTTTTCAGATTTTATGGTAAACCCCGATTTTTCCTTATGGTATTACATATTCTATTTAAAATACCATTTATAAAAAAATTTATTCTCGAGCTTTTAATTTAGGGCTCTTTTTGTCAGCGTTTTTGCAATCAAATTCGCTGAGGAATACACACTCGTCAAGCGATGCAATTATTGATCAAAGCAGTTTTTTAAATATTATATACTGATTTATTTATTTTCTGCAGGGGTTTTGAAGCCGTCATCAGCGAGTATGTGAGACCAATATTATTTGGAACTGTACTTCCTAAAGTACTGCACGTCGCTCTCGTTGGTCTTATGGTAACTACACTCGGAGGCCTTTTTTACTTAATATTCAACGATATCGGACTTGGCGCCACCATCAAAAGATTCTGGGCGATTAAATCGTCGTAAACTTGAACTTCTTTTATGATATAGTATTAAATTTATTATTTATTGTTCATCGATCAGTTCAAATTTACATTCAATAAACATCAAATGTAAATATAATCGATTTGTAAGCACTATAGGGATGTTTATAATAAAATAAAATCAAAGAGTAAACCATTCATTTTATTAAATAACATATTTATTTATACGTCAACAATATAAATAGATTAACAAACTTTTCTTATAACAATATTAAAGCATTTCCGATTCGAGAATATGAATAATATAATAAAATTGATTTAAAATAATATACTATTATTGTTTTTCATTAACTATTTGATACATTATTTTGATAAAAAATGGAAAGAGCGTCCCATTGTTTTCGATGAAGCAAAATATGTGGTCTTCTATCGCGCATGTATTCCACAGTTTCTTCAGGAGTCCATTTATTTCTCTAAAAATATATATAAAATATGAATAAATTGATAAAAATATATATTGGGTGATTCAATAGAATAGTACCATCATTAAATAGCATCCGACCAACGTGGCACTTCGCGTTCTGCCAGCCTTACAGTGTACGTAGACAGTTCCATTTCCTATGTGATCACTATTGTCCAATATTTTAGAATTTTGCGGTAGAAATCTATTGATGAATTTGACGCCTTGCAACAGTTTTTCTTGACATGGTGTTTCAAATATGTCAGTGGTTGCAAGTTGTAGGAATTCGATGTTGTGTTCTTTCCATTTCTGAAACATCACGACATTTAATTGTGATGGATGGATTAACGATGAAATTTTACAACTATCAGAAATAGAGAAAATTATCATAGCCTTTTTTTGTTAAAAATTAAATTTGTACGATTTTTTAAAATGTTTTACAATGGCTGCATATTTTTATACCACTGCATAAGAAAGGGTGGATCAGTGTACAAGTTTTTGGTCATTTTTAAAAAAGTACTATGACCGGAATAAAATTAAATACACTTTAGTATATCTATTTTCAAGAGTTAATGCACAATAATTCAACGTGTGATTATATAGTCACAAAATTTGAGTGGGTCATCAAATTTATCGAAGAATAAAAGTTTAGTACAGTGATTCACATATGTTATTCTAGCAAGTGTACAAGTGGATTTGAAAGCTCCGAAACAGCGCGAGTTTTGTAGTACTCTTTTGGACGAGGTCAGACACATAAGAGAAAATTGTACAAAATAGCCTTACTTTTATTGAGCCTAAGTTCACTATTAATAGCTAAAAAATGAGAGTGGAATTAAAAGTACAGATCTTTTATCAAAATAAGATGTGAGAAAAGTCTATGATTATCGGTGCAAGAATGCAAATGTAGACTTCTATTCCTGAACTGTATTTCTTAAGATTATCAAGTGGGTCCTGCATTAGCTGTAAAAAATGAAAACATGATAAATTATTATATGGTATTTCATAACTTATTACCTCATGGTCGTTTGAGAATATTTTCAATTCGTAAGTCTCGTTCATAGAAACGACGCCTTTGACGTTTTCCTCATCTACCAACTGTGAACAAATATTTAATTAATGAGATTTATTCGGCTTCAAGGTTAAAAACGGCGCTAATACGTGACCAGCATGATAATTTAGCGGATAAAAGTAAACAAAAGTAGGACAAGCATACCTTTCGAGTCATTCCCCTGAAGGGCAGAGCTCCTAGTATCACCGTCTCGTCCATTCTGTCGAACCAGCGGCGGGCGGAGATCTTTTCCATGAACACATTGTAGCACAGCGTCGGATAGAAAGTGATCCGCGCGAACATTGACGACACCTGGAAAGGGACGAGAAACGCGACCAGTCAGACGGGCGGCCAATCGCCAACTGTCGGAAGTGAAAGCGGTCAGAGCCGAAAGAACTTTCTTCGCGGCCTTGGCCGAGAAAATGCAAAGATAAACGTCATCTTCCGGATTGTTTACATTTCGGTGATGATTGTTGCACTTACCATTATTTTAGGATGATATTATCATTCAGAAACTACACTGCGCCGCTTTGACAGTTTAAAGGTTATCGAGACTCAGTGTTGCCATATTCGATATTTGTTTCAGCATTTTCTTTTCAATAATAAAAATTAAATCAAATTTTCAATAATAAATAAACAAAAAGCGTCAATCAGAGTTCTAATTTAAGATTATTATTCTTTATCTAAGTAAACCTTTTTAAATTATGTTGTTCTAACAAAAACCAAACGTGTTTATGCAGAAATTGAGCATAAATATCGATTACAGTTGAAACTAACTTGCATTCGTTTCAAACCGCTCACGCAAGCCCTAGTGCAAGCTCCGACACAGGCAATCGGGCATCAGACTAACACTAGTACTTCAGCTTAGGATCCAGCGCCATGCCTGTGCTCGAAAAAACAAAAACACTCGCGCAAGCCCATTGGTATTAAGGCCCTACAAGTCCATCCCATCGGGTGAGCTATTGGATTTTTTACGTCCAGAAGAGCGGTCCGTACCTCCTGTAGTACTATTTATTTTTAAAAGTTGACTAAGCATGTTCTCCGAGTGTCTATGATCGGGTTCTTAATAGTTTGCGTTATCATCATCGTTATATCTCCATCCCCCAGGAACGCCCGCACGTCTCCAATGACTTAGATAACTTCGCGAGGAATGTCAATACTTCCTCTGAGAGTCCCTCCTCTTCCTAAGGAGTCCATATTACTCTCCCACTCTGGTGTGACGGGCCTTCAGCGTATGGCGAATTTACTTTGCTAGGGGCCCAAGGTGTTATTATTTCTGAAGGCCCTTATATAATGCCCTCTATGAGGGGGCTCCTATGAAAATATCTCCAATAATTAATGATAATTTATTTTATACATTTATATAGATAAAAATAATTTATTTACGGTAAAAAAAGTAATCAGATAATAAAAAAATAGATCTTAACAAATATAGAACTAGGTATAAAAATAACTATAAATAAAATATAAATTACTAGGCTTATGAGTATTTTTGTAATAAATTTTGAAATTATGAATACTTCTGCCATAAATTGCCACTTTATATTTAAATTTATTTTTTATATTGTACTATTAAAAATCATTTCAGATTTTCTTAAATTATGAATGTATTAGAAAAATGTTCATAATATTATTAAAATGTAGTAGTCTCTATCTAACAACATTATTTAAGTAATTTATAAATCACTTCGGTAATAATATATTTAGTAACCAAAACCATAACGACTATTATATATGGAACATCTCTAGCAGTTTAGTTTGAATGGTCACGTTTGATTTTGACAGTTATCTTGTGCTGTGACCTTTCTTGTTCTCACGGGGTAATTTTTGATTTTCCATTTTAAATTCAAGTTCATTTCCGTCTTATGAGTTTATTTCAATTTTTAAGTTGTTCAATAATTGTTTCAACATGGATAGAAACATCGATTACAATTCAGTGGATGAACTGATTCAAGCTCAAAGCACTCAAGTGAAGGAATTAAAACAAGTGATATCACTCATAAGCGATCGTAAATATTTGGGCAACGATATGAAAAGAGTTTCAATTATGATCAGAGATATCAAACAGAACATGGAAGTACTTCGAAAAGAAAGGAAGAGGTGCAGTAGTATATTGGCACAAATAGAGAACTGTCATGAAACAACAAGTAATATTCAAAGAAAAATTTCTCACATAGAAAATAACTTTCCTAACAAATTCAATAAAATATATTATCCCAACGAAATGATGGAGAGTGTAAGTTGATTTTATTTTATAAATATATGTTATATATGTATGATATATTGATTAAATATCATTTTATCTTTTAGACGTTGAACGAAAATGTAACTGATACTCCGCAGCCTTCGATTAGAAGACATCTTGATTTTATGGATAGTTTTACTCATAGTGCTCAAAAACAGCAAATACAACCACAGCTTATAGAAATGCCATATTTAACGCAATCAGAGTTTCAAAGTATACCAGGGTATGCTAAAAATCATTTAGATCAAGTATTATGATTTATTAATATTGCTTCAATTTGTTCAGGTACATGCGCGGTAGAGTCACATATGAAAATTTAAATTTGTTCATCGATAAAATCAACAATTGCCTCGAGGAAAAGTATAAAATAATAAACATTGGAAAGAATAACTTAAAAAAGCGAACGGATATTGATAGATACATATCGTACAAACGACAAGAATGTCCTGATACAAAAGGTATAATTTAAAAGGTTTTTTACGATCGAATAATATCATTTTTTAATTACGTTTTATTTTTAGGTAAAACGTTCTTTACACAAGATGATCTTAAATACACTCTCGGCGGTAAAATTGATAAACATACGTTTAATTTACTGACAATGTTAAGACACACTCGGCACATTCGCGAAGTACGCCATGAAGGCTTATTGAGATATATTAAACAATAAGTAATCCAATTAAGATTATGTTTTTATTGATATTCATAGTATTAATTTGAATATGATATATTTAAATATCGAACTTGATTATATTTTTATTGATCTATAAATTTTATAGTCAATGCTATTTAGTTATACTTAATACAATATTATTATAAATTATATTCATTTCTAAATATAAAAATAAATGAATTATAAAAACTAGCTACTTTTTATTTGTAATAATGAAATTCTTTATTAATTTCCGGTTTTTTATAATATATTAATAGAGAGGTGAATCAGCCTCTTATATATTTGTCGTATATATTGTCTTATTTAAAACACGAGTTCACTGTAAATATTCTCCATCGTTAAGAGAATCCCTTTGTGGCGAAACAGTCACGGATATCATAAATTACCACATCCGTGACATTTCCGAAAATGCAATACGAACTTGGACTAGCGAACGTCGCTTTCTAAAGGCGTAGACTTATTTCGCCGTTCTACGAAGCGACTGGCTGGAAGATCGCTGCACATATGCGATTGGCCAGCAAGCCTTATAGCCCTAAAGTATACAAGTCCGGACTCTGAGTCAGAGAGTAAAACAGTCACCCAGTCAGAGTCACCAGCAGCCACCCGAAAAGACCAACAGACGCGCCTCTACCGACAGACGTGAAGAGACAATCTGGAACTCTCGAACGACCATCGCTGCAAGAAGAACTACCTCCTGACACTCGCTGAAGGCAGCCACAAGAACCATGAGGATCCTCCACGGGCATCATCACCTGCGTCAGCTTCACCACCAACGTTAATCATCCGTCGCACTCATGTAAATATTGTAATAAAATTAGATTCACATTGAGTCTCATTGGCCACGAGGCCAATCAACCCTAAGGCCAAAATCAATTAATAAGGAATTATTTAGAGTATTTTAAAAAATAAGCTCCTTAATTAGCAGTATAATCTACCCAGTGATGTCCCTAGAGTATGTGCCACTCATTGGCAGAGTTAAAAATAGCGCTTTTACTATTTTTCGAAGTAATATTTTTAAATTACATTACATATTATAGATATGTGTAAATTGCTGACAAAGATCCTCACTAGCCACATTCTGTACAAATATGATCGAAAAAGCCCACATTATTGTCAAATAATTATGTAAAAGATATCTATTACCATCATTACAACAGAAAAAATAATATCAATTTAAAATTCACTTACAGGATACCATAAATTGACGGATGGCAATAAGATACAGATTGCGCCGCTGCAATAGTATTTTTATTGAATATTATTACAGCTACATGTTGTTTACAAGTGAACGGGGGGGCGCGGGCCCGCCAGTTTCCATGAGAAGAGTGTCCGTTACGCCAGTATTACTGGAGTGCCGGTAAGTTTTGGCCATATTGAAATCTAAATAAATATATTAATATAAATAGGCCCCCTACGATACTATGAAAATTGACAAGATAATGAAAGTGCAAGTTTTGTCAATTGAGTTAAACGAAAGTGCTGCAACTGACACCATTTTTTAAATTGAGAAATTCATTTAGTCGATTTTTTATGTTGATTTGCTCAAGTACTGCTCGTTATGTGTGTTTGGACGACATATGTATTTTAATATCTACTATATTATTTAAATTTAAATAATTATCTAAATACCTACATATCCATATATGTACATACATATGTAAGTAGAACGTCTTGTAAAATATATTTTTAATTTGTATTTCATTCGCGAGATTTTAGTAAGACAGATAATCAGAAAAATAACCGTGAGAATTGAAATAGATATTACATATAATTATTAAAAATAGAAAAAGGCACGTATTTTTTATGAAAGTGTATTTAATTTATCTAATATTTGAACCGTATTTGAACTGAGCAAATATCTTCATCAAGTTTCCTACAGATGTCTCTGCATTATTATTATATAATATATTATAAAATTTATAATATTTTTTATTGCTTACTTTAATTTATTATTATATAACTATTTTTATTTGTGAGGAACTACTTTTTTATTTCCTAAAAAGTGTTTAAGTTACATATATACATTCATTTATTATGGCTCAAATTCATTGACCAGAATAAGCAGTTTTTGAGTTGTCATAAAACTTCTTTTAGCATTTCTATCATACAAAATCGTATTTTTAACATAATTTATTTAATTAGTAAAAACATTTCATTTCACTTAATATATATTGCTTCAATATCTTTCTATTATTATCATTGATTTCTTGGATTTGTACATCTATGTTAACAATATCAACATAAATATAATACAAGAGCAGTGACTTTGTAAAAGAGTTTCTAAATTTTTTTAAAAAACAAACTTTTAGTAAAACTCGAGTTGATGTACGAATGTTGAATCTATGGCTTTTTCAATATTAGTGTATATTCCTCTTTTAAACGTATTATTATTTGTTTCCTTCTTAAAAAAATAATACTTCAGCTTACTATATGTTTCATGAAATCTGACTCAGAAGCATCGTATCATCTCAACAAATATTAATTTAATTTAAAACTTGAGTGATTCTCTTTAAAAGCTGGATTCGATTTGTGACATCTAGATTCAAAATCAGATCAAATATATAATTTAAAATTGTACAATTTAATGACAAACGTGTCGAAATAAAAATTAAATAATTTAGTTCACAAGCGATAAATAAAAAAGTTTGTTGACTTAATAACGCCATTCATTGTTATCTCGGTTATCATATATTTTAGTATTGCTAAAAGATTTTTTATTACTTTCCTCACATATAAATAATGATACAATATTCATTAGCATTTTGCTTTAAAATTTAATATTACAAAATTGTTTCATGCATAGTAATGTATGATGTATAAGTAGCTAGGTCAAAATATATTCCGAAACGCTATATGGAGTTGCATTCGAGTATTGTATAGGTAGATAGGCATAGGTGGAATACGGCAAAACGTCTGCTACGTATTCAAATCAAGGGGGTTGATTTAAATACGCGTCCGTGTTTGCTTTGCGGCGAGGCGGCTATTGTTTTTGGATAGACATTGGTGGACAGCGTATCGCATAAATAAGATATGAGAGCAGATAAACTCGAAAAAGAGTTCACTCGACACTGGACGCTGACGAAGAACCTGCCCGTCGCATTTATAAAAAGGATAAACAAGTCAGGATCGAGCGAGCGCATGAGAGAATATTACGAGAGCGCTCGCATATTGTGTACAAATGGCACATTATTTTTTTGAGAACAGATTCGCACGATAAAGTAACTGAACATATCCACTGTTGAGATTGATCGTTTATATGAGGGCTGTAAAAATAAATCTCCAAAATTTTGGAAAATTGAACAACACAGTGGCTACACCAACTTTATTTGTTACACTAATTAAATTATACAATTTAACCCTTTAAACGCCAACGACATTTTAGTGAGTCGCCTGTTATTACTATTCACGCGTACCTGTTTCTAAAAATAAATATAAAATACATGATTTACTGATAAATTAAGCTAGTACAATAATCTTCAATAATTAGAAAAATATGATTTGTAAATAATGAAAAAATCGATTATAGCATTAAATCTAATTATTTTAGAGAATAAAATATATACATCACTACATTAATTAATATGTTATTTTTTTGTTTAAAATATTAAAAAATTCGTGTAGTGATTTTAATAAGGGAAATGTCACTTTTTATATTTTCGAAATATATAATTAAAACCAAATAGTGCAAAACTTAAATTTAAATGTATACCTACTATGTATTAAAATATAAAAAAATGTTAAATACATTTTTAAAGCATAATTATTGAAAATGGATGATTTCTATTCTATCGAAATCTCTTTAAAATAAAATTTACGTCTGGAATTCTTATTAAATAAGTAATGGGTTGTTTTATCATTGTTGCAAAAAGTGGTGGCAGATATTTTAGTACCAAAAATATAAAATCGATTATAACAAAAAACTACATATACTATAAAAAATTGATCTTATCACTATTAAAAGAAAAGTGATCACTCAATTAAAAGACTAATTTACAAAATTTTGCAGTATTTTTTTTTACTGAAAATTTTACTTTTTAAATTTTATAAATTTATAAATATGATCTAAAACTCAAAAACTTAGCATAAACTTTATTAAATATGTAATATGTCTCTAAAAATATAATATGAGTTTAGAATAAGTTTTCGTAATAATATAATACTTCACTAATAAAACAAAAACGATCAATTTATAGAAAGATTAATTTACAATTTTTTAGTGATTTTTTTCTGAAAATTTTATAAATCTTTAATTATAATTTAGAGCCTAAAAACTTACTATAAACTTAATCAAATAAGTTCTATGTGTCTAAATATATTAAGAAATATAATTTCTTCTTCACTATTAAAATAAATACAATAATTTTATAGAAAGACTAATAAATATTTTTTTATATGGTTGTTTTTTTACTGAAATTTTGACTTTTAATAATTAATTAACCCATATTTATAATCTAGAGTGCAAAAAATTAACATTTAATGACTTCAATATGTACTATATTTAATATTATATGATAATCAATGGTTATTAAAAATGATTTTTTATCAAAAAGCAACAATTTTAAAATCGATACAAATTTTTTTTTTAATATTTTTGTCGTATGTTGATTTGCAAGAGATATATATTTTCTATATTAGATGTAATTTATTCTATTTGCTTCAAAGAGTATGTTTAACACCTCAAATTGAACCTGTGTCTAGTAATAACTATTTACATGATAGTTTGTTTTGAAGTATGTTATACGTGGAAAAAAAGCTGACAACAATACCGATTGAAAAAAGTATAAACTATTGAAAAAATACATATTATTTTATTGTAGTGGAGTATCTTCTTGTTGTGATTTTTTGTACAACTCGATGGTATCAAATGACTTTGATACTTAATATTTCATGAATACTGCTAATAAAGTTTCCGACTAATATAATATTCTGTACTGATTGATAAATGCCATTAAAAATAAAATGATCTGTTTTTCTTTTTAAATCATTGAATGAGCTACGTAAAATATCAGATTTTAAGGATCTGAAAAATGTCATAAAACACGTAAATATATAGTAAATAAAAATATATTTTAATCATGTTTATAATTCACGTAGAATATTGAAGTACTCCATCAGCACAATGGCCAACGAGCTGTCAGGATAAGTTCGCCTCTTCGTTGAAAAGTCGCAACCAAATCAGGACACATAGTCCTTTTTTTCGAATAAAAAGCCATTGTTCTCGCCGCCAAGAGTCCATAATTAAATATAGTATTTTTTGCACCCGTAATAAATATTGTTATACAATAAAATGATAATCGTTTAACCTTAATGACAGGCGAGGAGGTCCCCTTTGATTGCCACTAAAAATGGTATCATAAAGTAGGCGTTCACTGGTAACAGGTAAGGAACGCCCATTCGTGTGAAGGAGGGCTCGCCGCCAGGGCCGCATTCGTGACAAAGGGCCATTCGGGGCAGCGTCCACGAATTCGTTTCATGTTGTACAAATGGTCAACGTTCACGCCACAGACCGCCGATTTGGGCTTGGGTTATAATTGGATACAACTATCTGGGCTATGTAATACAATTGTTCGTTGGACACTCTCAGCTGACTTCCTTGATGAATTTTCTGTACTAAGTTTTGCCATAAATGAGCTATTTATAAATTACACCAAAAAATAAAATATATTTTGCATCCTGGAAAAATCATTACAGCCAAGAGTAATTATTAAGAGATTGATAAAATGCAGTAAAAACTACAACGTCCATTCCCTACAACGTCTACTGAGAGATGGGACAAATTGTTGGGGTCCATTCTCCTTGAAAAAATCATAGCAAGAATATATGTACAATAAAAGTAAAAACTGACCTCAAATAATGAATCTGAACTAAACTACAGTTGTTTGAAATGTATCAGATATAAGTTGCTTCAGCACTAATTATACATACAAGAAAGAAAAGGAGCGGAACATTGCCTTCAAAAGCACCTACTTTCTAGTTAGTATTTTTACAATAAACATTATTATTCAAAGGGACAGATTGTAGATTTTTGACGCGGCTCCGTTTGTGTTAAAATTTGTTTGCAAATTATTGTTGTCTTAATTGCTTTTTAAACGTCTAAATAATATTAGACATGAGAGGAACTATTAAACGAATATAAATTAGTAGCAGTGAATTAAAAGCTATCCGATCTGAATTTTCAGATCAAATACCTAAGTGATATAAACATTAAATTTATATAATGAGAGCATAAGCGAGACTTGAATTCTATGACGTCAGAATTATAAACTTGTTCTTGATGATACCAATTACAATGCCGTCTATGTAGTGGCGTAGATGGGGAGTGGACCGCCCCGGGCGGCGCTTGCTTAGGGGCGGCATTTTCACGATGAAAGGAATGTTAATGTAGTGCGGTTCTCAAACAGAATACGCTGAAAATATATATCCCCGAATAGCTAAAAGCTTATTTTATGACCCAACTGGTTATAAAATGTGTTAGATATTCTTATCTAACTGATTGATTCATCATCAATTTTTGATTATTAAGAATTTAAGTATGATTTTAAACGACTCGTATTCAATTAAAAATGATTTTAAAGATTATATTAAAACCCAAGTTGTACCAATCCGTTGAGTTCTGTATGCGAGAAAAAATTTAAATAATAATCGAAATGAGATACACCGACCACACATTTTATATTCGTTTAAAATAGTTATTAAAAAAATTCCGATGTCCAGATACCATTACGCATTCCACCTTTAATTTCGTTTTATTTCTTCATATTTCAATAACACTTTTAATGCTCCCGCCGTTAAGTGTAAACAATGCATTAATTAACACCACATTCGTACGCACAGTTTTATGATCGCACATTAGAATATTATTATACACACTACATACGAAACGATCGAGATCTACGATACACGATAACGACAGCAACGACATCTGCCGTAATCAATTAGCTGATTAGATCGTTCGCGAGCGAAAGGAGGAAGAAACAGCAATTAATCAAAGAACATAAGTCTATTAGCTGCGGCCGTTTTTGAGCCCATCGATCAACGGCTCCCGGTCCCACCCTCGACGCTTTTTATTAGCGACACTATAAATTCGGACATATAAAACTCACTATATTATAGCGTCGTAAAAACCATCATGCTAATCCAGCTATCCTCCGCTAACTTCCTGTTACAATGGTGTGGATAAAAAATATATTTATATAGACGGTAAAAAAAAAAACGAAAAGGTGTTGTAATGTTCCTTATCGCGTTTTATACACCTTTCGCATATATGTATGTTGATTTGTATAGTATATATAGTTCTCACTTCTTACATATGTAAGCAAAAAGTTTTGCACGTATAAAATATATTTGCTTTTCTGATATCATATTTTTTTGCTTAATAAAATTATTTATTATTTATTATAATATATTATGAGACATGATAAGTTTTGCTATTTTAATCTTCTTGTTTCCACATACAACCATCTAAGTTTTGGTCTTCCTTTACGCTGTTTTAGAGACGTTTAGCCCTCAGATGTTGCTGGAGTGCAAAGAAACATCTATTAGTATATATCCGCTGGCATTATGAATTGACGTGTTTAATGTCAGCTACGAGGAGCTGGTCCGGACCGTATCATTTAATTTTGATATTTTTTTTTGTTTGCTTCTTTATATGTATTATTGTTTTTGACCATAGTGACGCATTGGGGTAACCTATTTGCTCACGATGCTCTTAATTTAATTTAAATAAATAAATAATCCTCTGAATGATCTCGTCGTTTATGTTATTTGAAGTTGTTATTAATAAAAATTGCAATACCGGTATATTAAAAAATTAAATACCGGTAGTATCGAAAAATTTAATTTTATTTAAATTTATATTTTTGTACTATATGCAACATAAAAGGAATACATCTGCTTCATCTCAAGCAAGTCTAATGTTATTTTACCTAGTAGTTTGCAATAATTATGTTATGTAACAGAGAAATGACCGCGCCGCTGCAGCCTACCGGCCCCTTTTTATGATAGGGAAGCAAAAACGTAGAATATAATAATGCTAGTAGTTCAAGAGAACCGAAATATTGGCCCACCCTATCTAGGCGAAAAATTTCAGCAATCGATATTTCAGCGCAAATATTAAAAATTAAATTTAATATGTTCGATATTTTTGTTTTTTGTATATGAGCGACGTGTCAACATAAAAGTAATACGTTTGCTTTATTTCAGACAAATCAATAAATCGATAAATGACCACGCACTTTTATATGATAGGGTTGGCTGGCGAAGTAAAAACAATTGCAGATATTGTATACATGAAATTCTTTCTATTGATCTCACGGCACGCGCTTGATTGTAACGTGCGACGAAAGTAAACAGTGGTGGTATTTGATAAGAGTAACATATACAGTAAGCTTATTTACGTATTGTATATAACGGTCTAAATGTAAACTTTTCTAAAATAAATATAAAAAAAACAAGGCAATCGATCGTCATGAAAAGCTCACTTTTATCTAAGTCAAGATCGAGCGCGTGTTCAAACGGCTAATTTTATTTGGCCGCATATATATTTTTCCCTCTTTCGGCCCTCATTAGCATTCATTTGTACATACACACGTTGATACTGTTAGGTGCCAACAACGGTCTACTTATCCTGTTTTATAATACATCTATCCCTACTCCGAGTTTCATTAACGAGCCCTTTCGTCGGATAGCGCGATTCGGCTTCCGTTTTTTGCTTTTCTGATTTTCGCACATAAATTACAATTTTTTTGTAGCCAAGCCAGATACGAATCGGGCATGTCGCCAACGTGAAAATATTCGCGGTGACTATGACTAATTGCTGTGCGCCAACGATCGCGATCGAGACCTTATCGGGAAGGTTTTATGACTAATTAATACGCCTCCGAAGGGAATATGCGCGGACGGGCGTCATTATTACATTTGTGAAGAATTTCACTCGGAGTGAGGCAGGTGTGTGCTTCGAATATTGTCGGCTAATTAAATTATTGGGGTATTTTTCGAGAAGAATGGTTTATTTTTATGCTAAATTTAATACTATCGGAATGCTATTCATCAAATCAATATTATTTATGGAATTTATTTTGATAGAAAAATATTCTTGAAACATATAATTAAAAATCATAGATGATAACTACTGCAAAGTGCTAGGTAGATTGGAAAATAATGGACGTTAATTAATCTTCATTGAAAATAATACATTTTTATATTGTTAGCAAGAGCTTATAACAGATTAACCTTTCTCTTTTTACGCAGTTACTAATGATATATCAGGTATGTATTGTATATAAAAAAAATAAGATTCCATATTTTTTTAGCTTTTTCTTATATAATATAATATATACAATTAATGTAAATAGACAGCACGAGCTAAAAAAGTAGACATCGTTTATACCAGAGACTCCATTCAGAATACCAACTATATTCGCCCATTTTTTAACTATTCGTTAGTCAAATATGTATGAAGTATTCCTACATATTTGTAGTGGAACATTTTTAATTTATTTTATTATTAACAACGAGGGTAGTAATTTTTAATCTGAAACTACAGCCCATTGTGCATTTTTTGCGCTTCTTATATTTGTATTATATATAACAGTCATGACCAAAAAAACTGACAAAAAATAGTTATATATAGTTTCTGATGCGGATTTTATTATGCAGGGTCAGCTCAGATATTAGGATTTTGGGACTTTTTCCGAGACTCTCGCATACGTTAAATCTATTTTTGTTTTGGTGTCCTTAAAACATTAAGCTGGCCCTGCTAGTATGGTCCAAAAAATACTTAAATAGACCTTAATCTTGTATGGATTTAAAAGAGATAGAACATTTTAAAAATCCACAGCTGCACAATAGTAACTGAGAAATTTATGGAATTTTTGCAATTAGTGTTTTTCTGGTCATGACTGTTATATATTATACAAGCAGATGTTTTGACTTGTGGTCAATCTTTTTACAAAAAATATGCGGTTTTAAATATTACACGCAATGATCCAATTGGCATATTTTTTTTGCAAATGACATAACATTACTTAGAAATATAGCAACTTATGATGTGCAACAATGAGGCAAAATTATTGATTTTTTATTCTATTCGACGGTCTACAAACTGTGAGAATTATAGTTTCAGAATAGTTATGTGACAGCCAGTAGATAAAGAATTTGCTCGTCAGCTTTTAATTTGACAATTTCGATTTATGTAAACTACTCAAATAATTCAAGAACGCGAGAACAAGATTCGTAATGAAATTTTAAGCCCAAAATCTTATGTTTTATAAATTGGAAAATGTGTAGGTATTTGAGGAATGTGTATATGTATTGATTCAGTAGCAGTAATACATATTTTTAATTATTTTTATCTCTTGCTTAATATGTTGTTCTACGATTTTTTCGGATAAATAATATTCCCATATTATTTATCCGAAAAAAAAAACATTCATATATAGATCATTTTTTTTCTCCAGTCGAAATAAATTCTTCGCTTTTATCCGACAAAACGCCAAGAAAGGATTCGATTCCAATCTTCAGAGGTGTGTGTCAAATGTGATTAGTTCCAATATGTCTCGGCTGACGGTGTCGCCGTTTGTGTCTCTGCGGGCGTCTCTAATCTCGCGCCGAGGTCTGATTGGAAGGCCTCGCGTCCTCTACGAGGGGTCCGCGGAGGGCCTCTGTGAGCCTCCGCCGGGGTCCGACGGGCCCCCGCGGTCGCACCTGCGCCCCCCGCTGCGACCTGTCCAGGTATAACCGCCATTGTGAGATCAGGGAACGACCGCTGCGAAGATCGATGGCGCAGACGTCGTGCAACATGATTTTTTTTCATTTCGATGCTACAAAATAAAAATAAAATAATAAGAATAAAATAAATTTTCAAGTCCTCGCTTCGTAGTGATTCATTTTGAGGCGTAAATGTGTGGAGTGGATGCGAAATGAAAGCAATTTGTGGTAAGTGAATGGCACAAATATATTAGAAAGACATTATCAAAACTCGATGACAAGTGTGGCGTTAAGAAATTTTTAAAACAGATTTCGTTACACCTGTAAAAAAATTGTTTTATGAAAATAATATTTGCCCTAAAGTGGTCTAATTTTTAAATAGGTATATGGGAAAGGTTGTGGCAATATGGAGGATGAGCAATTTTGCAACAAATGAGGCGTCACATTATCATGGACCAATATTGTTCTAATCCTGTTTACCAAAATCTGATGTTTTATCGTTAGTTTTTAATGCAAGATTTTAATTTATTTACAATACGATTCTGCAGTAATAGTCTCGCCTGGTTTCAGAAAAAATCTTTGAATAATTTCCACAGAATACCATCATACTGTCACTATATTATTTTTGGTGCAAACTTGGTTTTAAAATATGTTTTGGTGTTTATTTTCTATTAAACCATTATCCTGATCGTTGAGTATCTATTTTTATCGCAGGTAATGATTTTATTCCAAAAATGCTTCTCTATTGTTACTGAAGACTAATGAAGAACAGACTTAGAAACATTGCTGTTTTAGGCGGTACACATATTTTTAAACTTTCAAGATTGAAGTCCGTATTAATATCATATTTTTAAAACATAGTGTAATATCCAAGTGCAGACAAACTATGGAGCAATATGCGAGATGCAACGTCTGTCTGTTGCATCTCGCATATTGTCTGTCTGTACTTCTTCTTTCGCTTATTTCTCTCTGAGAGATGAATTGCCTTAATTTATATTTTGGACTTGATCTAATGAAAGTTTTAAAATTATATTTAGTTTTAGAACTTTCATTGTGTTAGGTTAGGGTTTGAACAGCGACGTTTCGCAACTGTTAAATTACATTTAAGAGCAGCGAATAATTTCAATAATCAATTTAATTATATTTTCGTTAGTAAAAATTTAAATAAATTAGTAATAATAATATATAAGTAATAAACATTCACAAATAAATAATGACAAGTATGGAAATATATATATAAAGTTAAAATCATATAATTTTACTAGCAACTGCCAGATAAATTATATTTTCACTGTTAAAAATATATATCTACTGGTAATGTATTCCAATATACTTTTAGATTTTCTTTAAGAGATATCCTAAGAATTTGTAATTTTGAATCAGGGACGTCATTTCAGATTATTTTAATATTTTTATTTCATTAAGCTACATGAATTTTTCTGGCCAACGTCTGTCCCATTTTAAATGACGCTTCTGCCTAGAAAGGTAAGCTAGAATGACATATGCAAATATCACGACGCTACTGTTCACCATTTAGTAAGAGTTTTTATGACAGACACATGTATTTTATGTTTTATAGTTTAGATATACAGATGTATATAATAGATAAGATTATATTGCAATATGCTTAAAAAACCATATCAATTACGTAATATTTTTAATGAATATTTTTTTGTGAAGTGAGAACCTGCTCCCGAAATTTATTCCATGTTTTTTTTTATAACAAATTGTTCAAAAATAAGATAGGCGTTTAACGATCGTTGAACTTTATTGGCAATATCAAAAATTGTTCATTAATATTATTTATGAAATGGTTATATTTTTTTATTTTATTTTTATTACAAATTTGACACAAAAACAGGTTTTTACAATGCGTCATGATGTCAAGATTTTAAAAATATATTTAAAAAAAGAGTTATTATGCATACCTAATATAAAAAAGCACGATCCCATATATTTTTTCCAGCTCCTCATAGCTATCGCTGAAAACATCCTTGTGTTTGGCAAGCTCTTTGAGAATGGGTAGAAATAACGGACGTGATCGCGACTCTCTAGAACATATCGATCAAGCATCTTCACATCGACTCTATATTTTTCTAGAGAGGTAATCCGAGTTTATGCGAATCTCTTAAATATTTTTAGACCATCAGCATGTTGTTAATAAAAAGAAAAAGAGCAGATGTACTCAACAGAGCGACGATTGCCATAGCAAAATATTTTTTTTTAACTTTGCGCATGTTTTGAAAAATGGAGCTGAAATTAATAAAATCGTTCCTGAACTTCATGCTAAAAAAAAAAATTAAGGGGGTGTTTTAAAAATATATTTTTAATTAATCGCAAATTAAAATGCTTTGAATATTTTTTTCTGAAGTGTGTACATATCTTTACTTTACAAATATGATTCGTATTATTATAATTCAATATTTTATTGCTTTAAATTTAATAATGCAATATAAAATAAAAAAAATATTTATGAAGCTTTTTATAATATGATATTAATATGTATAATACATATCATTGTTTCAGTTCACGATATCATTAAAAGTCATATTATGCTGCCGCACAACATTCGTTATTCACCGAGGGTACGTTTTATTCAAATCGGCCCCGATCAATCTTTTCGTCCGCATTTTAATTGCGCATTAAAAAAAAGGTGCACCACCCCTGCACGCTATCATTTTCATAGGCGATTACCGCGTGAAGTTTAGTTACGTATGCAAGCTTTGTTGTGCGGCTCGGTCGTTAATCGGCCATTTTCTCATTTTAGAGCGAATTTAAATCGTAATTAAACTCGGTTAATGTTGCCGCAGAGAACGCCTTTATTGCCTCAACTCGACTGCGATAATTCTTAGTGGAAAAAATAAAGAATAGAACCGAATCGAAGAATCGGACATCGGATAAAGGTCTCATGCGATAACGTCATATTTTTACCATACAAATCAGACTCGATGTCGAAAAGACTTCAACGCTCGGCGAAGCGGCGAACCTGCGTGCGATTAATTAATTACGAGCAGCTACTTTATATTTTTCAAGCCTTATAATGTATGATATGTACATAATATAATAGTCAGAATACTTACCGTGTTGAAGCTTGATATAGATATGACGAATAAAATTTATTTACGTATTAAAAAATATATTTTTGTAACATATGTTTTTCTAACTCTTTTTATTTATTTTTAGAATATACTAAAATTACGATTATTTCAGTTCATTGCCCTTTTATTTGTATTATCAACTATTTCTTGAGTACTTTAATGATACAATAAAATACAAATAAACGTATTTTACATTTCTTCACGTTCCATATGTCCCAACTTGGATATTTGCGGTTCATCGTGAGTTGTTCCTCCCTATACGTAGAATAACCATTAATTAAAAAAATAATACTAATAAAATCCAAACTATTTTACAAAATTTAATTATAGTAGGAGAATAATTATTATCGCAAATCTTCATTCAATAACCACTAATCACTTAACAATATCACATTTCCAATCTCAAGTTGCTGCTTAACGATTTTCGCTTTAGCCAAGACCAATATCTCCGAGACGAACGCCTTTTCCTAAAGCAATTTATTCGCGCGTTTTGTCATTACTTGAATTAAAACGGCCATAATTTGTGGTGGCGCGACGTTCCAGAGGAGGTTTTTCGCACGTACGGTTGCCCCTATGTCGAACCAAAAAGTAACGAAATGGTAAAAAGGAATTAAATGGATACAAGCTCCTTGTTGGTTGAAATACAAGCCCGCCCTTTTGTCTCTCGCCTCGTGTTCCCTTCTCGACTGTGGAACGGTGTTCGGCCAACAAGCCGAGACACGAATTTGTCTCATATTGCACGACCGGTGTAAAAATTTGCATACATCGACAACGCCAACATGGTGCCGTTTTTAACACAGGAACAAATAAATGGAACCGAGCTTGTAATTAATTCGATAAATGGTGTGTGCCGTGTTGAGGTATAACACGCGTGGCAAGAATTTTTCTGGATTGCAGAATAAATATACTTTTTTTTTATAAATGTATAATATGCTACATAAAATTATCTTGCTTTAATTAAAATAACAATAACAGCATTAACATTTTTGTATAATAAAATTAAATCGAGTGCTTATGCTAAAATACCACTAAAAAAAATCATCGCCTTATTCTAAGCATAATCTAACTATGGTATCATATCTCGTTTTATAAACCAGAAAATGTTATCTGAGTCATTCCATATAAGTAAAAACTTATATTTTTCTTATACATTGATGAACTACATTTAACTCGTTATTAGAGCATATTACACATAGAGTAGAATTTATTTCCAAAGAAGGAAAAAATTAAATTTTCAATGAAATTAATTTGTTAGGTCTCTATGGCTTTAATTTAATTTAAATAAATATTCATTGAATTACCCCATGGGCTTGTGATGTCATTAATGAAATAATATGTGTAGTAATAGTGTTACTAAATTCGGGTTCGCTAAAGTAGTTTTAATTCAAGCCATTTTAAATAGAACTGAATACTTTATTTAATCACAAAATAACATTAAAATATGTAGGTAAATAAAATAAAAACGCAAGGAAGATGTGGCGCAGACTCTTAGTTAAATTTATAAGAGGGCTTTATTCTGTGGATGTAACGTAAAATATGCTGTTGGCGGTCCTCTCTTGAAGATGCCATTAATAGTGCTTAGACCCAGATGGGCTTCGCTTTGTGGATATTGCTCTGGAGGCCGCAGTCTCTGGCTCTCTTTGGTGGATAATTTTATTAAGGTCGTCTTCAATAGGGATGCCCGACCAAAGACGATAGCTTACAAAGAAGCCTTCAATAGAGAAGCGCGATAAGAATACCCAGCATCGAACCATGAAAAAAAAAGTGCGCTGTATTCTCTGAGCTAGTTGACGATCCATGATCTATTTCCGGTGTGGCTCAAAACTGTTCATATCCCTAGATCACAGGTTTTTCTAAAGCATTCAGAAAGTGTAATAAACCAAAGGTTTATACGGTAGAACCTTAGTTTTAGAGCATAATTCGTTCCAGAAACGTGCTCTGATATTAAAATAAAGTTAAGAGTGTTAAAAACTTAAGTTAATTCATTCTGTCAGAACCAACAAAATAACTACCGCTGATGGTCAGGCTTAACAACCTTAAGAAAAATATTATTTATTACTAATTTAATGAAATACTATGAATTTTAAAGAAATGAAAATATTTAAAAAAACGACTACTAAATAGCCAACTATTGCCCCCCCCCTCCCCAATATTTTTGATTAAAAAACAAAAATTCTCGGATTATTAAAATTAAAAAAAAAACAGTCTCGAATCTATCCCAAAAATATTTTTAAAATATGTAATTTCAGTAAAATCGTATCGAAATACATTTTCACCAGTAGATATGTATTTTTACCAGTGCAAATATAATTTAACGAGTGTTTCCACTGTGACGGCATGATTCTATTGCTTTTGACGTGGATTTTAAACAATGAATTTGGCAAAAAAATGTTTGTCATTTAGTAAAATATTATGAATCTTAAGAAAATATGAAAAAAAACGACTATTGACTGGCCAACTTTTGCCCTCCTCCCTTTAAAAAGCCAGAATGACGTTCCTAAATATAAACCATACATTTTTGGGTTATTTCTCAATCAAAATTGATGGAAAACAGGCTTTAATCTATCCCAAAAATATTTTTAAAATATGTAAAATCATATCGAAATACATTTTCACCGGTAGATATGTATTTTTACAAGTGCAAATATAATTTAATGAGCGTTTCCACTGCGACGGCATGATTCTATTGCTTTTGACAAAGATTTTGAACAATGAATTTGGCAAAAAAAAAATGCATGTCATTTAATGAAATATTATGAATCTTAAGAAAATATTAAAAAAACGACTATTGACTGACCAACTTTTGCCCTCCTCCTATTAAAAAAGCTGGAATGACGTTCCTAAATATAAACCAGAAATTCTCGGGTTATTTCAAAATTAAAATTGAAAGAAAACAGTTTTTAATCTATCCCAAAAATAATTTTTAAAATATGTAAAATCACATCGAAATACATTTTGACCGGTAGATATGTATTTTTACAAGTGCAAATATAATTTAACGAGCGTTTCCACTGCGACGGCTTGATTATATTGCTTTTGACGTGGATTTTAAACAATGAATTTGGCAAGAAAAATACATGTCATTTAATGAAATATTATGAATCTTAAAAAATGGAAATATTATAAAAACGACTATTGACCGACCAACTTTTGCCCCCCTCCCATTAAAAAAGCTGGAATGACGTTCCTAAATATAAAACAGAAATTCTCGGGTTATTTCTCAATTAAAATTGAAGGAGAACAATATTTAATCTATCCCAAAAATATTTTTTTAAATATGTAATTTCAGTATTATCATAGCGGAATACATTTTCACCAATGAAAATATAATTTAACGAGCGTTTCCACTGCGACTGCATCGGCACGATTTTATTGCTTTAGACGTAGATTCTAAATAATGATTTTGGCCAGAAAAATGTGTGTCATTTAATGAAATACTATGAATCTTAATAAAATGTAAATATTTTAAAAACGACTATTAACCAACCAACTTTTGCCCCCCTCCCATTAAAAAAGCTAGAATGACGTTCCTAAATATAAACCAGAAATTCTCGGGTTATTTCTCAATTAAAATTGAAAGAAAACAGTCTTTAATCTATCCCAAAAATAATTTTTAAAACATATAATTTCTGTATTATCATAGCGGAATACATTTTCACCAGTGAAAATATAATTTACCGAGCGTTTCCACTGCGACTGCGTAGGCACGATTTTACTGCTTTAGACGTAGATTCTAAACAATAATTTTGGCCAGAAAAATGTATGTCATTTAATGCAATACTAAGAATCTTAATGAAATGTAAATATTTTAAAAATTACTACTAAATAGCCAAATTTTGTCTCCTCCCCCCCACCTTGAAAAATTTGAAATCATGATCCTGATTATAAACCAAAAATTTTTGGGTTATTCCTCAAATAAAATTTTAAGAAAACAGTATTGAATATAACCCAAACATATTTTTTAAATATGTTATATCAGTAAAATCATAACGGAATACATTTTCACTAGTGAAAATATAATTTATATGCCACTTTTGACAACTTTTGTCTCCCCTGAAAAAAGCTGAAGTGACGTCCCTGTCTCTGTTAATAAATGCTTATTTTTTATTATATTATAATAATCTACAGAAAGATTTTTACTTTTCCAAGCAAATAATATATTTAAAGTACGGATTATTCCCACCAGGTAATCGAGAGATATTAATTGTATAAATACTATTTTACCTTTTATTTCTTACACATGTATATATCAATTCAATGACATTTAACATTTAGTAGATTTGACTTATAATTAAATCTTGGTGGTCAACACAGAATCGGTCATATGAACTTATCCATCAAACTTATATACCTGCCATGCTTGTTTTTGCAAATCCCTTTTATTTAATTGCGACTGTAAATCGAAATGTTTCCCCAGAAAAGCATCGGCACTCATAAAATGGATGTCTATAAAACTCACATAAAAGTGAGTATTTCGCCCCTTTACGATGCCCTACTCGAGACCACCTAATAGCGCAGAGGTGGATATAAAAAAATCATTAAAAATATTACGCAACATATTAAGTTTCTCTCGGAATCCGGATGAATGAAGAGAATTTAAAAGTGCGGAAGGAAGCGGTGTTGTGTTGACTTCCGTAGTATACCTTTTACTTTAAACTTGATGATCAACATCTTTGATATACATTACGTTCTCTTTCACTGTCGCCTTTATGCAACATTTTTACGCTCACCGAAATATAATGGATGCTATAATATATTATACATATATTTATACTGTTAGAACCGGTATTTGTGATATAGATTATTGACGGCACTTTAATCTATTATATAACAATAAAAGTGATACATAACCACAAGTGATATTGGTCAGTTCAAATCGATATATTATAATGAAAGTTTAATTTGATTTCTCGAAATCTTAAGCGACAGTGAAAGTTGAATGTTTTTATTCCTTTTAATCTTATTTTGTGGATTCGATGTAAAGTAAGCAAAAAGTATTGCGCAAGAGACGTGTCTTGGTGTTATTGAATTTAATTGCTTGCGAGCATATAGTCCGAATGCTTGAACTTGACTTTAGTGAGAGTCAACGTTCGTGCAGATTGTTCGCGAGCGTGACCGAGATCGGTCAACTGGATACTCGTTTTTGTTACAGAGATGTAATTTTGCTTTCACTTTAACTGACTCATTTCTCTCTCGATCATTATACGTTTGTGTGCGATACATACTTATGTATTTTTTCAATATAAACAACACATTTTTTTATAATTTTATTTATTTAATAAAGTAAAAACATAGCAACAAAAACAACAATATATCACATGAAACACGAGCGCTTAAAATAATTAAGCGTTCGTTAAATTAACAACATCTTTAATATCATCGTCTCAATATAGCGTGTATATGCAAAGATGAGATAAAGTGGCGAAGCTTATATAGAATGGAAAATGAAGCATGAAGATCACAGATAAATATTAAGTATTGAGTTCATATACACAGCTATATGTCGTCAAATTTTAGTGCTTCCATCCGTGCGAGTGTTTTCCAGTGTGGTGGAAGATGTGCTTGTATACTGGAACATGGACTGGGTACGGTTTTGGTACTGGTATTTCGATCTTCTTCTCAATTTCGACTGGATATGGCTTTTCAACATCATAAGGTACTGGCTTCTCTACTGTGTAAGGCACTGGTTTCTCGATGATTTGAGGAACGACCTATAAAAAAAATCGGTGATTAGCCACGGAACCGGTCGATTAAACTTGATTTTCTAGCTTGCAGTTTCAAGAAAGTGTGCCAATGACACTTATCGATACCGAAAGTCATGCTTTATGTATAAATATAATCAAAGAACATCGATTAATTAAGATGAAAGTTGATTAAACACAATACCTTATAAACTGGAACGTGGATGGGTTGCTCTACGGTGACGTGGACTGGGTAGGGTTGAGGAATTGGTACTTTGACGTAATGTGGTACTGCTACTGGTACTGGATGAGGCACTGGTACACCAATCTTCTTTATGATAGGCACGTGATATGGCTTAGTACTCTCAGAGTGAGTAGTTTCAACGTGTCCTCCATATCCACCCTGTCCTCCGTATCCACTATGTCCATATCCTCCAAAGTCATGTCCTTCTCCACCATGATACTGCTCCAAGCTAGGTTTCCCTAAAACGCAGCACGCAAACAGCAGCACCAAAGCACAATTCTGAAATTCCAATTGTAATGATTAAATTTATAGGGATGCGTTTTTTTTTGTTATTTAAGGACTTACTGTGATGGTCATTTTCAAGGATTTCTTTATAAGGAAGGAAGTAATCAACTGACTCAAGACACTGTCAGCTCGATGGTTAGAGTGTTTTGATGAATTCTGAACGTCGCCGCTGCCTTATAAAGCATGCCTTCTCTCTTCGCGGGGAGAATGTCAACATTCCACATTGTGTACGTTCTATAGTATTTGGTTGGTGTTAACGAATGTATGTAACGCACTCATTTTGGGTATATTACTATATAATATTATATTGATTGCGTGATCTATCAATTGATGACATAATAACTTTGGATCATAAGATTGCTTAAAGGTCTGAAACACATATATATCTATCAAATCTTAATATGAACCTACTGACTATTTGATATGCATATATGTGATCTTTAATATATTGTGTCCAATTTATGCCCTAGAACTTCATATTAGAAAATGGACTCATGTAAATGGTATACTATAAATACGGATGTAGCAAATAGCAGGTCGGTCAATGAGTCCACAACGTTAGGGACTCAATATTTAATTTGTTTTAATTTATTTGATACGATACAATTTTTGAGAAACTTTATATGTTTCAATATAAATATAATTTTCAATTATAATATACTACGATAAAGTAGTATAAATTAAATTAAACTGTTCTATGAATAAATAAATTTAGCCAAGTTAAAAACCATTGATATTTTATGATGTGTTCCGCATGGATCTGCGTGTTTATTGAAAAAAAATCTGTTTTTAATTGTCTGAATCTGTTATTTTGTTATGAATATATGTCTGGAATGCTTTTAACTGTATCAAAATGTAAAGTATATTACATTTGATATCGAAGTGAATTAAACTACCATAAAGAATTATAAATTAACTCGAAGTGTTCAATAAATATATAAATAAAAATAATAATAAATATGCTCTACATGAATTTAAGTATTTGTTAAAATTTTCCAAATTTAAATTCTGTACGTTTTTATCTGAGAAATCTGCTCTTTTATGTTAAATATTTATCTAGAATATTTTTCACTTCATCATAATGTAAATAACTAATAAATTAATACTTATTTTCTTGAAATAATAAATTGATCATAGTTAATCTCTTGCTATTCGTAGATTTACATAAATTGTAGTTTATTCAGGGTTTAGAACCACACTAGACGATTCCATCGCGAATATGCCGCCCCCAAGCGAGTGCCGCTCGGGGCGGCCCGCCTCCCCATAGCTACGCAACTGTTTATTGCATAAAAAATGTAGTCATATGATGCAAAACAAACATTAAACATTACATTCCAGCTCAGTTGTATTTTTATTTTATATAATATCCAAGTTGATTAAACTATCGTTACGTAATTTAATTTTTTTTAATGTGTTAAAAACATAAATAATTAAAAAAATTGATAAAAAAATTTAGCTAAGTTTAAAACCATTGATGTATTTATTAAAATATTGTAAATTAAAATTCTGTTAGTTTTTATCTGGATGAATCTGCTCTTTTATGCTGAATATTTCTCTAGGATGATGTTAACTATGTCATATTGTAAATTAGCTAATAAAAAAGACTTATTGCAAAATAAATGTAGTCATATGATGCAAGATTACATCACATCTGACATTGAATTTTTATTTTATGTAATATCCAAGTATATTAAACTACCCTAAAACATTAAAATTAACTAATTGTATTTAATAAATATATAAATAAAAAATGGTAAATAAATTAAGCCAAGTTTAAAATCACTGATATAATACAATATGTTCTACATGGATCTGTGTGTTTATTAAAATATTGTTAGTTTTTAATCGGATTAATCTGCTCTTTTACGCTCAATATTGATCTAGAATATTTTTACTATATCGTAATGTAAATTAGTAAATTAGTACATATTGCATAACAAATGTAGTGATATGATGCAAAACAAACATTAAACATTACATTCCAGGTGCGATTGTATTTTTATTTTGTATAACATCAAATATATTTAATGCCAAGTATAATAAACTAGCATAAAGAATTATAAATTAACTGAATATGTGCAATAAATAGATAAATAAAAAATAATTAATAAATTTAGCAAAGTCTAAAACCATTGATATATAATAATAAGTTCTACGCGGATCTGCGTGTTTATTAAATAAATTCTTTAAATTTTTTAAGTTTTTAATTAGATAAATTTACTCTTTTAAGCTCAATATTTATTTAGAATATTTTATCATAATGTAAAGTAGCTAATATATTAGTACAAAACAAATAGTAAACATTATGTTTCAGTTGCTATTGTATTTTTATTTTGTATGATATCTAAGTATATTGAACCACCATAAAGTAGTTAAAATTGACTGAATGTGTCAATAAATATATAAATAATAAATATTAAATATATTTAGCCAAGTTTAAAACCATTGCTATATTGCTTTGCTATAATAAAATAGTACTTATTGCATAATAAACGTAGTCATATGATGCAAAACAAACATTAAAAATTTTATTCCATACATCCGAGTATATTAAACTACGATATAAATTACCTGAATGTGTTCAATAAATAAATAAATCAATAATTAATAAATTTAGCTAAGTTTAAAACCATTGATATATACGATATGCTCTGCACGGATCTGTGTTTTTCTTAAAATTTAGCAAATTTTATATTCTATTTGTTTTTAATTGGATAAATCTGCTCTTTTATGCTGAATATTTATCTAGAATAAATTTAACTATATCATTATGTAAATTAGCTAATAAAATAGTACTTATTTCATGACAAATATAGACATGATGCATAACAAACATTAAACATTACATCCCAGCTGAATTTAGAATGATTTTAACTATATCAGAGATTAAATTAGCTAATTTAATAAAACTGAAAAACACATTCCAGCTACCATTTTATTTTTATTTTATGTAATATCTAAGTATCTTAAACAACCATAAAGTAGTTTAAATTAACTGAATGTGTTTAATAAATATATATAATTAAAAAATAGTAAATAAATTGATTGATAAAATATTATTCTGTTTTACACGGATCTGCGTGTTTATGAAAATATTACAAATTTTAATCTGCTGTTTTGTGCTAAAAATTTCCTCTGCATATTTTTAACTATATATGGATATAGAGTAATTACTAAAATAATTTATATATCACAACAAATTTAGTGTACAAATTTTAAATATTTTTTTATTTATTAATTTTCACATTACGCAAATTGAGAAAAATGCAATATAAAAATATTATGGTTGTTTCAATGTATATTTACAATGTATGTATTGTTTATTTTTCTATTTTATGGCTACTATTGAAATTAATTTATTAAAAACATATATTTTCAGAAGCCCTAGCATGTATTTTATATGATCTGTTTTTTACCAGCACGATTGACTTATAGATTAATGATTAATACATAAAATATCCGAGTTCGAATCCCGTATGAAATCTACTATTTTTTAATATGTATCATATTTGGAAGATCGGAATGATTGATTATTATATAATTAAAATTTTATCGATGATCACAGATTCGTTTTTTCTAGATTTCCTAGAACGTGATGAGTAATACAAATTAAGAAAAAATAATTGTGAAAAAAATTGTACATATTAGTTTATGAAAAAATCTCTAATAATAAGCTACTTTAGTTTAAGTAAATAGAATCATCAAATTTTAAGTATTGAAAGTCGTTCACATGCTACTACTCCCTTTTAATGCACAATTGATTGATTAAATCGACTTTATTTAAACTATTTTGATTAATAAATAATTGATTTTTCAAGAGAGAGAGAGCGCGGAATAAAGTGGCTATTAAAAAGGGGTTATTGAGGCAAAAAAGTTTGAGAAACTAAATATGTAAATGAATTGCAATTATAGACATTCATACATTATTTATTTATTGTTAATCTTCTGTAAATATTTAGCATAAATGAGCTGATTCAACCAATTAATTTTAATTCGAGCAGACAGATATGTTAAATGAAAATATATTAAAATAGAGTAGTTTTAAATAAAAGTAGGTGTACTAATTGTAGAAGTATGGTTAAATATTCAAGAAATATAAAATATGCATATTTTAGTATTTATATGTAAGTTAGAGTAATTTAATAAGTATTTAATAAGAAATAAAAATGTACATAGATTTAATACCAGAAATAGAGAAAATTAAGGGATAGTTATTTATCCGAATATAAATTAAGAAGTGTAGGAGAAAGAACACATCTCTATATTAGAGTATTTTTCGTTTGATTTTCCTCAATGCTTATTACTGCTGATTGATTCCAAAACATTTTTTTGAGAAGTCTTTTCATCTTGCCCGATAGAATTTAGGCCCTCTATAAAATAAACAGGTTTTACGCGATTGAATGCTTTCTCAAAATCTATGCAGCAAATTAGATATATAATTTAGACTAAAGGCTTTTATAATTATTATATAGGATTATGTAAAAATATTCAATAAAAAATCGAAATAAAGATAAATATGAATAGAACTTGCAATTTTTTTTATCAAGTATTGTGTTATAAATATATATTTAAATATCATTAAGCTAAATGCAATATAAAATGTTATGTAATAGAGATTCATGTGAAAATTAAATATAGAGATTTAGTATGCACTGATATTAGAAACTTTTTTTAAAAATTCAATGCAATCTCTATTGTGGTAATTACTGTTAATGGAACACTTTACAAAAGCAGGGTTGTCAATTTTTGAATAATTAAAATTGTGTTTTTGTGTGAATTTTAATACAAACGCAATTTTTGTATTGATCTTTTCAATTCAACATATCTATGTGATTATTAAAAAAATATTTTTTTGCACTCATATTTTTTATCATTTATGATGCCAACCCTGACCATGATGGACTATACGAATGAAAGACAATCTATTCTGAAATCGCCTTTCTAAAGATAGTACCGTGGTCAAAGAGAGCAATTGCATCCAAATTATATATAGATTAAAAAGAAGAAATCACATTGGAATCGAGCGAGAATCGCACCGCATTTTCCTTGTAACATATTCGCGTTACTATCACATCAGATTTTTTAATAATATATTAGTTATGTCATACAACAGGTTAACGTCCGTTGTTGAAGGCGCGTCTTGGTGCGTCGTTCCTTTTTTCGCCACTCGTTACTGGATCTTTTATTGAAGTGAAAGGAGTGAGAATTTCGCGAGATATTCGAGCAGAGCCGTAATATGTTATATTGGTTCAGTGGCACTCTTTCACTATCACCTGTAGTATATCGGGTGTACAATTACATGGCATTCTCGTGTGCATCACACAACAAGGTCAGTAGTGTGATCTGACCGAGCGTATCAAACGCCTATCATGCGACTTTTTTATTAATATATTTACAATAATAACAGGATAATAGGTACGTATATGAAAAAACATATGTTAATAAAAATTAGTTTAGAAAGTCTTATTTTAATACCAAAATTACAAGTTTATAACTGGTATTATATTTTTTTATTATCACTAATATTGAGATCATAAAAAAATATTTTATAGCATTCATGATATATAATAGATGAATTGGGTTAAAAAAACTAGTTATGAAAGTTTAAGATAGGTGTTCTTCATTTAGGTATTGTCTCATAAAATATGTAGCTAAAAAATAAGTAAGATTAAAAGATCATATTTACTACCTTTGTTTTTTTTACAATCGTGAGTCATCTTCCTGCATATTTTTATGACAAATTGCATAAAATAGCTGACTACAGTTACGTAGCTCTTCCCAGTTTTAGTATTAGGTTGTTTTATATGATTGACCGCACTGTATTTCACACAATAGAGAGATTTCCTGGTTAAACAATGGCGTTAATAATTGGAATATTGCATGGGACACCCACTATTGTTCAAAAATACTCTTTAAGTGCAAAAATTGCGTTCTAAACAATACGTTTCACCTAGCGCATAATACCATTGTTCTTCTACCCTATGGTTACCGATCACCATAGTAGCCATAAAGATAGTTTCTAGTTTAAAACTCAAACATCCTCATCTGCAATTTTTTAGAGCTGTCTTGAATCAGTAATATAAAACATATGACACTTGATCACAGAAGGAAAACGCGGTGGGAGACGCGGTGAGAGACGCCACTGAGTAATAGCAGCAGAGACAAGCAGAGACACAAGAACACATCACGACAGAAGAAACCACAACCGACAATAATACGACTCGCCACTCCAGCGAAGATTCTACAACTTCCAAGACCTGCTATTTTAACAACAAAAATTGATAGCGGGACCTACATTTCTTTATAAATATGTGGTAATTTATATATGTTTTACAAAATATACTATTATCAGCTTTTCTGCCGTCTATGTTTTTTAACTAAAGTTTTTGTTGTTAAAATATGCTTAAATCAATCCATTCTGTATAAAAATCTTAATGTTTAAAATTTGCTTAAAAATATGAATAACGGTATTTTATTATTAATTAAAAAATACCATTATAAAAAAGTTCTTAAAATTTTAATTTTTATTACAACATTTTTATTCTTGCCATAAATGTTAAATCGATTTAATTTTTAATTTAATATCAACATTTAATCGATTTCTAATTTGGCAATTTTTTCTAGCAGTTTGTTTTGCTAGAAAAAAATGACATGATTTATGTATTATATAATAAAATAGTCAGTGCTATAAAACGTTTTACTGCTAAGCATGAAGCGAGGCTCCAACAGCACGTCAACATCAACGCAGCAAACTCCTCAATGTAGACAATTTGAAAAGACGGCTGAATATGACTAAGCTCTTCGAACTGGTCTAGTTATCATTTAATAAAACTTATTCAATATTATGGATTGTGTAGTGTAGAACGCCAATGGGTGAACATAGTGTAATAACAACATATTAAACATAGGGTAAAATTAATTTTTGGTCATAAACAAGACCAATTTTAATATATAAAAAATAAAAAAATATATAATGCTCTAATTTGACAACAACAATAGTTTTTTTTTGTAAATTAAATTTATATATATTATTTCATTAGAATATTAAATTATATATATATATCAGAATTTTATTACTTATTTTGTATATCTATACATATACACTTTGAAAAAATTATTCTTTTTAAAATCAAGTTAATATTTTTACTTATTTTTTTATTAAAAATATTTACATAACTGAATAATAAAATAATTATCAGGTTTAGAACAGAAACAACTTATTTGGCACTCTTGATTCATGATTAAATAATCACTAAACTTGTAGAACGTGTGTAAAAGAGTGAAAGGCTAATCAATTCCAATGTATGAGATAATTGGTATATACATAACTTAAAAGCCATGCGAGAAATATTATTTCTTGACAAAATTATTACTTAAGAATATATTAAGCTTATTAACTGTAACGTTTACGTAACATATTTACACAAAAATTCTTAAAAAAGTGTTTTTTTTTTAACAAATATTGAACATATTATTTTTGAGCAACGCATAAACTCAATTAGAATTTTTTGATATAGAAACAATTTTTTTAATTTTAAAATATATTTTACTTAATTTATTATACGTACAAGTATTCGTAGAAATTTTCTAGATTAGCAAATAAAATACAGTGTATAATCCGTTAGGAAAAAAAAATATATTTTAATAAGAAAGTGTGACATCTAGAATTTATTAAATAAAACTTTTGCTAATAATAAAAGTAGAAAGCATATGAACTAATTATTTTTATATAAACGATTATTACAAAATGACATTAATAATACAAAAACCTTTTACAAAGTTTTTTGTATTTTTCTTGAATTTTCACTTTCCGACACTAAAGATCTGACGGTAGAGAATCTAAATCACTCTGTATAGGGAAAGAGTCTGCAGCAGATTAAATATATTTAAGCAATTTTAAATCATTTCCATGCGAAAGAAAACTAAAATTTGTAACTGCCGTATTTATGCTATTAACAAATAACGCATAGAAGCGAAAGCACAGTTTGAACCCTTGAATCGATGGGAAGCAAGGAGATTTAACTTAACTGCTTTTCAATATAAAATCTTTGATTTGAGCTTCTCAAAACCGTACTTTAATTTTGTTTATGGCTAAAACAGATGATTAGTTAGAACAGATTGTCTACATCGCAATAGGAAGCTGAATATGATTTATAAATTAAATTAAATAAAAATACTCTGGGAAAGCATCAGCGATATCTTTATAAAGGTTTCAATTTATATTGTTGCTATCTGAAAAATAAAAATAATACAATAACTGCATTAGTCAGTAGGGCACTGAACAATAATAAAATTAGCATATAGCTGAAGAAAATTCGTATTGATATTCAAAAACCCTCAGAAGGTTTTCAGCAACAATTAAAATAGTTTGTATTAGAAATAAGTATATACGTTTTTGATTAAACACCAATGTATCAGGAGTTTATATTTTTTCAAAAACGATCAATAAAAATTAAAAAAATAAATCAAAAACATACATATGAGTAATGAAGAGATCCCGCTGAATTCGCCACTCGCCATTTCTCTTCGGCGAAAGATAAGAGAGGGTCTTTTGACCCCTTTTGACCCACGTATTGTCTTGTCGTATTTGACCTTACGTGGTTATATTAAGTCATACAAGGTGGTCGACCGCGTGTGTGTGTAATAAAAAATAAAATAAAATAAAAGCACAACATTGATACAAGGAATAAATATTATACGGCGGCGAACAATACAAATTTGAATATCAAACAAAGAGCTCGTAAATCTCCGTTTGCCTAGCGATGAAAATTATTAAATTAATTTACTTATATAATAATGTGATTATTTACAATGCGAGCATTTGATGCATTGAAAAAATAAACAGGTATAACCAGGGCGAATGGCGTTTTATTCCTCTTAATGAGAGCCATCTAACAAGTTTTCGGCAAAAAGATTTATGCCTACCCCGTGATTTATGGCGTCCCAAATAAACACATAAATTATAGGGAATCAGAGTAGCCGTAGGGCCAAGCCACGGACAGACAGGGCTTTTCAAACTTTTTTTAAACGGAGTTATGAACACAATTTGATACGTCGAAGCACGGCGCGAAATATTTGTGTGCTAATGACATCTGTCGACGCGTTGCGGAATGTTATGCAGATTTATTAAAAATCACACCTAAAATATAATATAAAAAATAATCAGAACAATATTTATATACGAGAATATAATTATTATATTATTTGATTTTTTAATACATAATTAACTTATGAGAAATTATCAAAAAATGCAAATAAAAACTATAATTTCAGCTAATGTAAAAAGGAAAAAGAGGCGTTTATTTATTTTTTAAATAATATTAAATCGAAATATATGTACCATAATAAAATAAATGTTTCATAAACATAATTTCGTAGCTAGAATTATAATGACATTAATTAACCCTTGTATTGCCGAGCCTTTTAGGATGGATGAATTATATAATAAAAAAAATATATGTTCAGATATATATTATTTCCTCTTAAAGCTCATTAAAAATGTACCAGATTTTTTTTCAATGATGATTCGGAATTTTTCGCTTAAGTAGCAAAAACCGATTTATCGAATTTCGGTAACCAAATGGTTAAAAATATGATTTTTTTATATTTTTATATTTTTTAAAGATTAAATTGCATTTAATGAACGCGTACTATCAATCTGCAACGGAATCCTTCTTATAAAAAATATATTTACTTCCGGTTGTTGAGGAAGGCGGGAATTTTGTCGTTGGAAAAATACTAACATTGCTACATTACAGGCGCCAATTAATTCACAATTAGCATCTATGAATAGGCATTGTAATACTATAAATATTATAGTATTACAATGAAGCCCAGGATTATTAAACATAATAGCAAAATTTCAATCGAATTGGTCTCTGAAAAAATTATAAATTTTAGATACACCTGCACTTGTCATGTGCGGGATCAACGTTTTTTCAAAGCGATATTATAATAACATCAACAATGTTGGTAATTTATTATTATTAAAAAGATTAAATATAATAACGAAAACTCATTCATGATGACTAATAACGTTTTAATTAACTAAGGGCATATTATTAAAAATAAAAAAAGATTTGTCAATCTTATAACATTATGTTTTGTATTGTATTTTCAGTGATATTTAAATGTATGTACTAAAATAAACGTCTTACATACAATAAATATTATTTAATACGTATTTAGGATACATATTATATAAGTTAATGTATAAAAAAAAATCTACACTAATCTTGCGATGCAATCTTGGCTCAAGATGGAGACAATGACAAAATGAAGCTGATTATGGGAATCGGTTTAATCTATTTTCATAACTATAACTGTTATTGCTGCTTAATAATTGCCGTTTTTTTTTTAATGAAAACGAATTATTTATAAATGAAAATTTTATTCAATGGTTCTGGATTATTAGCACATTTGATTTTTATATTCTTCAGTGGTTCATTTAAAAGATTTTAAATACTACGTTTTCTTCTGTATTCTTGAACTTAAATTTGCTGAGGAATGCGCACTTGCTAATATGATTTTAACGTAATCAAGTAACCGTAGAAAAACTTTTATCACCCATTGGTTTCTTTAAATGCACCATGTAATTATCAGTTTTTTCAAATTTTTTTATCTTGTCAATGAGCTATTAGGACCTCAAAAATCTAAGCATTTTTATGAAAAAAATTTAATTGTAGAAATATTGATTTTGGTGCGGCTATCTAATTATTTTATTTATATTTTAGTTTTTATTATAAATAGCAGATTTTCCACGCTTTGGTTTTTTTCGGTATTCTTGCACTTGAATTCGCTGAGGAATGCGCACTTGTTAGGCCGATCTTAATGCAATCGAACAACCGTAAAAACGGTAGCTTTAAAGTGGTTTCGTTAACTGCGCTATATATTTTTAACAAATTATTTGGACCACGTAATTTAATCACTTTTATAAAATTTGATTTTAATTGTAAGAATATAAATAAAAATATAAAAAAAATCGATTCTGCTACGGCAATCAAAGCAATGACTCTGGATTAGTTCAGTGCCTTACAGACTACATTATTTTGGCCTTTATAATATAAGAAAGTCGTTCATTGCAAAGCTATTTGATGTTACTGATTTTGTCGGCGTTTATGCACTTAAAATCGCTGAGGAATGCGCACTTGTTAAGCCGATTTTGATACAATCGAACAACCGTAAAAAACGTTGTCTCTTATGTATAAACAGTTTTTTTTGTATAAATGCTTATCTTGTCGAGAAGCAATAATATTTGAGCCACAAGATTTACGCATTCTTTGTTTTTAATGGTAAATAAATATAAATTTAAAAAAATTTGACGTGAAAAAACGTAAATTCGTTGAGGAATGCGCACTTGTTAGGCCTATTTTAATGCAATCTAACAAACGTGAAAAACGTTATTAGTGCGCTATATAATTAACAGAGTTTTACATAGAATTGTTTAGAAACTATTTGGAGCACAATTTTTATTTTTAATTATAGGAATACATACAAATAGATTCTGCTGCGGCAATCTAACCAATGGTTCTTGAATATCAGTCCAGCATCTTACAGACCGCGTTATTCTAGTCTTTATTATTTTAGCAGGTAGTTAATTTGAAAGCTTTACAACGTTATGTTTTTTCTATCTATATTCTTGCGATTAAACTCGCTGAGGAATGCACACTTGTTAGGCCATGCTGGATTATCTGCGCACTTTTGTATATTTACTTATTTCGTTGACGAACTATTTAAAGCTCACAATTTTTTACAATAGCGAAACAGAAAGGTAGTGTACTTTTCTTCTTAACTATATTTTTTCTATGGACTTTTACACCCCAAAAATATATCTTTCAAATAAAGCAAATAATAATATTTATAATTTAATGGTAGACTACATTCTATTTTTTCTACAGAGTGCACAAAAACAAATACACGTGATTGCTGCGAATAGGATTGAAATAGGACATAAAATATTTTTTTTAATAATTTTAGAATAAATTTTAGATATGAATAAAATTAAAAAACACGTAGAGCAAGATAAGGGTTATAATTAATATAACATATATAATTATAAAAATTGTGAAAGGGGCGATAATATAATAAACTCGATAACCGAACCTCGAAAAAAAACCCTGTGTGGTTACACGTACCGGTACATTCCTCAGGGCGATCGACCAATTAATAGGCCTTCGTATAAATTAAGTCGATAACTATGTATAATAAATTAATGATGTAATTTTTGATATCTTACGATGATAATTGAATATGTAATTTTTTGTTTAATTTAACATTTTTTTGTGTGTATTTTAAATTTTACAGATTATAAAGTTGCTATATAAACAACATACAGTAAATATTAAATTACTGTAGTATTTTGCTTTATGACATTAGTAAAAGTCAATCGACATAATGCCTTTCTTTATCGTAAACCATAAATTATTAAAAATATAATTTGCGATAAGATAAAAATAAGATATTTATTACACAAAGCGAATAGAAACTACAAGATACAATTTTACACGGATTTCAAAGAATTTTATTTCGCCATTTATCTTTTTGTGAATTTTATTGTAAAGGAATGAAAAAAATACTACACATTCCACTACCTCTGTTAAAATAAACACAGTAATGTGTACACAACTAATCCAAGTTGAAAAAATGTAAACACGCGTTTTATTCGGAACTTTTCCCACATAAAATCGTAACATTTTTTTCTGCCAAATCATTCCGGTCAGATACTAGAAGTCATGGCTTATCTTTTTCAACACGACATCGTGAAAAGCTCGGCTAATTTTAACAGGTTTTTAAGAATAAAAAAAAGCAAATAAAAGAGATCGTCGATGATAACGTCGATTTTTTCACTCCTGCCCATTGCGCTCGCCCACCGGGCGCACATAAACTCTTTTGCCGCTACAGGGTGTGCGCGTCGGCGATAAAAGGCCTGACTTTCGAAATTTATAGCGTCGAACAGATAAATAAATTTTTATAAGTGAGAATTAACAATTAAAATAAAATATAGTGACGCTGAAAGTTAGAGCGTGCGTTTAAACGTGCGCGTTTATTTTTATTTCAGACTTGATTGTGTCCACTTTGAGATAAGGTATATGCTGATTTTTTTTGTATTTACTGTGTTTTCATTGCCTTTGTGATTTTACATATGTAATATTAATATTCTGATGAGCTCGCTTGTCTCATTATTGAGTCAATAATGGCATAAGTTAGTTAGCACATCGACATTTAAGCAAGAGATAAAGAAAGTTAGATTGAAGATCATTATACATAGATAGGACATCTTTTGTCGTACACCTACAGTTTCTTATACTTGGGGGTAACCAGTTAGTACATTACTAACTGGACCCCCAATATTTATATATTATTTAACCCAGAATTCCAGAAATAATGGGCTTTGCAATCTCATGTCATCAAATCTCACCGTTCGAGAGTTTTTGCTGTTTTAGTCAAGCATTCATTAAAAGAAAGTCCGAAGGGTAAAAAGTCATAGAAACTAGATATATTTAAATCACCAAGGTGATGGTTTATCATTGTCCAATTTCGAATGCAAATCGAAGGGAGTTCTGTGAGCGTATCTCTCTGTATAATTATACAGTTTAACATTTCGGCGTCGTGGAGTAGTAATATCTCTATTGGCATCTACCGTGTCGCTTATCATAAAGCCAGCTATACGAAACCGGACGCGATTTTTCAAATTCAAATAGCCATTCGCCCCAGTCACATCACTATCGTGCGGATAATAAAAGTGAAGGAGTTGCCATTGCGTGAAGAAATGTTTATCTCCCGCAGGGAACTTTTTTGTGGCCTCAATACGCTCAATTGGTTACGCGATTACGATGCTTAATTACACACATTTGCATTTTTTACTCATAATTATTAGGTATATAGAGCCTTCTTGATTATTATTATTTTTAACACGCATTAAAGTATATGTTAAAAATAATTTTAAAAGATTTAAAAAAAATATATATTTTTAAATAATCCAGAAAATTATTTTTATTTCAGTTTATTTATTATTGTGAAAATTTCAGTGGAAATCTCTGTGAATATGAACTCAAACTTAATCAAAAATTTATATCCAGATAATTTCTGGGAAATTGAAATTTATTTTAATTGAAATATTTAAGTTTTTTAACAGTTTTCCAGTATACGTGAATAGAGTTTAATTCAAATTTTTCATATTATTATATTAAATAGTTAAGAATATAACATTATTATAATCTATTAATCAAGTCAGTACAAGCCTTCCTCAATTTTTTTGTATTTTTCAGATCGATTCTAACAATTGAGCTCAGAAAAAGCAGTAGTCATTAATACGCAATCGTCGAAAGTAGACTTTAACGGTATTTACTATAATGCTATTAATAATTTATAATCACGTTAGTAATTTAATGTGATTTTAAATTAATATTATAAAATAAAAAAAATCAATGCGATAAGCAATAACGTCTAGGTCAAAAATTCGATAGATATGTTTTTTTTTCTTTAAAAGTTCAATAGCTACAGCTAAATAATTGTATGATGTGCTATATTTTAATGTAGATAAATGCATTTTAATTCATTGGAAATGGCTATTTTTTAAGAATGCATTTAATTACATAAAATATTTTTATCATATATGTAATTATATAAAAATTATCTTATATATAAACTTCAAATATTTTTTCTGTACCTAAATGATTATACAGTTACATGAAATAAAGTGCTTGTGTGAAGAACTATACACAACAAATAAAATATGGTAAATAAATATATTATTTGATATTTTATAATAATATTAAATATTAAAATTATATATATATTTATATGAAGCAATAATTTTAATACATATAATTATAATAAAATATCTAATAATATATTTATTTGCCATATTTTCTTTGGTACATATATATAGTTTCTAGCACAAGCACTTTATTTAGATAGCTTATTTTATGTAACATTATAATAATTTAGGTACAGAAAAAAATTCTCGAGAAATATTCAAAGTTTATAAATAGAATTTTTTTTATTAATAACGACCGGTATTATATTTATTAATATAATAAAATGTTTATTAATATTAACATTTCATTTTAATCAATTGTCTAATTTTAACAATTATTAAATAAATATTTTAAATTCAATTATTTAATAATCATTAAAAATATGTATATACATACATAAAGTAATTCAGGGTTCTTTGTATTTTTTTTTAAAATATCGCAATATTTATTTATCTATGGAAAAAGTTGAGTGGCATTTAAATTGATAATGATAATCTGATAATTAAATAATGTAGTTTATAAACAGATAACTTTAATTATAAGCAGATTTTTTTCTGCTACGAAAATGGGAACTTAAATCATTTGAAAAAATATTAGATTTATTATTATACAATACTCATAATGAAGTATATTTTTTAATTGCATCTGATCTATTTAATAATCGAGTTTATATTGCATTAATATAAAATTTAGTTTTATGCTTTTTTAAGTATGATTATTTTAAATATTTATAAAGAGTGACTTTTTGGTATTATAATTCAGTGTCTATTATTTATCTTAAGAAATTAATGTTTTTGTTGACACATGTTAAACTAAACAAAACTAAAAAAAGTATCACAATTAAAATAATAAAAAAAATGTTTTTTAAATTTATATAAATATAAAAAACATTTTTTTTAAATATTTTAATTGTGATACTTTCTTAGTTTAATACGTTTTCGTTACGTTTTTATTACAATATTGCAAGAAAAAAATAGAAAGTCACAATAAGAACAGTAAATTATAACGATAAACGGATAAACGATAAATACACATATTAAATAAATCTATTTTTTATTAGAAAAAAATTTGCTAAATAAATTATTTACTTATATTTCTAAAGCTAAGATATACCATATTTTATTTAATTTAGTGTGGTTTAAAATAAACTAATTATTTGATATCATGAAATATTACAAATCTTAGTAAATATCAATATGAATATTAATTAATAATACGTATCATAGGTAATTATATTATTTACAATATTTTTTTATAATATTTGTCTACTTTTAAATTCATTAATTCGACCTTTCGTAAGTTTTATTAAAAAAAATCTAATGGTCTGTAGCTTTTAAATGAAACTTCTAGAACGCTGATTTAAGGCCTTTATTTATTCATTGGGTCAATCAATAGCCTTGATAATTGGTTAGTAATTTAAAAAAAGGGTGCTGAACATTTTTTTTATTTAATGATATGTTTTTAAATTAAATGGGTAGGTATGTTTTGACTGAATGTTAATAATTTAACATTCTAATATTTTTATAAAAAAATCATACTTTATGGACTTATATTATTGTGATTATTAACTCTCATTAAAATTAAAATTAAAATTATTTATTCTGAATTTTTTATATTAAAATCATATTTTTATCTGAATTTCTACTTCGAAATAATATGTTGATGTACACAACCACTTATGCTTTATTTTGATTTTAAAGTACATTTTTAAACTAGTTTTATAGTTTATTTTGCTTAAAATTGAGCTATAGAATTAAAGGAAAGAAAAAAGCACATTAGAACAATTTTATGTATGAGTTAAAAAAAATGCTTAACAATGGTTGAACCCAGATTAAGGTACTGGAACATTTTGCGAAACCAAAACTATAGTGATTTTTGATGATATGTGTTCAGTATAATCCAATACATTTTTTTAATCCTGGTGAAAGCAATGGAGATAAGGGTTATTTTCAAAGATTAAATTCTTTCGTAAGACAATGTGCGACCAATCAAAAATTAAACTAGTTGAGCTAAGAAATATTTCGTTATCCACCATTTCTTACATGGAGATTTTATCAATGTCAAACGTATTTGAATTAGTAGTTTATTCACCATAATTATTTTCTTGGTAACCTACTTTATTAATGATACAATTAAATACAGATTGAACAATATTTACTTGTTAATATAAGCAACGACAATTTTATGTTTATTTGCACAAGCAAAAATCATAAAACATTGAACAACACCCTCTGAAATATATTCGTCCAATCAGCAGCAGGAAAAGCTTTAGTAGGCGTTTCCCATTTTCCGCTGGCCAATTGGATCAAACGCCATATTGTCGAGTGGGCCGAGCTCGATTCACACCACTAATGTATTCCCATTCCTCTCTCTCGCGTTGATAAAACGCATACAATCATATCACCATCTCTCTCATCGCCCCAAAACTTATCCACATCCTTAGCGGGAAATTTAAATTACGTCATATTAGTGCTCATGTTGATATTTATCATCGAAAGGGATCTAAACGCTAATTTTTCCTTTTGAGGGCGATTATTCATTTTTTGCTATTAGTCCAAATTTGTTATATTATAACTAAACCTATGTTGTATTGTTGGGAAATATTTCAACCACACTTCCGTTCTACTCACTTTATCGTTATCATTTTGACGTCCGTGATATTTACCTGCGCCATTCTCTTGACAATATCTTATCTCGGCACGTTAACGTTGCATGACATTATGGGAATTTAAGTGAAAAACATTACATGTATAGATTCAATTTGAGATTTTTTTATTAAATTATTATTACAATAAAAATGTGTACCGCAAGTCGTTACTGTCGGGTACACCAGGTTTATAATTAACCACAAACAAACTGCGCGCGGCTTCTAATGGGCCAATAAAGTTGGCAAAATTATTGTCGTACTGTCATAAGTCACGAGTTAAACGGTATTATTGTTAAGTCAAAGCTTATCGCTTTGAATGACTTACAACCCTACAGGGTCATAATTCATTCCGTCGCTGCCAGATAAACACATCGAAATATGTTCAATTGTAACCTTAGTTAAGCACTTCGAGATGACTAAACGCGTGTATAAAAAAAATGATCATAAATTATACCGATTGCTATGAATGACAGGTGTATAAATTTGCAAAGGTTGTTCCAAATATTATTATTCTAAATAATTTAATATGTTAATAATAAAATATTAGATAATATATATGTTGCGTTTGGAGCTACTTATATGATTGTGTTTCAAACGTTTGCACTTTATATTATTATTATTGTTCTAATGGATGTTAAACAAAAATACAGTTGCTATAAATAGTGAGTTCATCTTATCATAGTCCACTCAAAAACATATGTCATTTTTATAACATTTGCTGAACAAACAACACGAGCGTTTTGACTCGTTATTAATATTCACCAAAAAAATAAAGTAGTACAGATAGTTCTAAAACGCTATGTTTTATTCATTTAAATAATATTTATAATCATAATACATACAAATATATAACAATAGTCTCAATAAAATCGGTTTTCTCAGAGAAGATTGAAACGTTGAATTTTGGTCAATCGTAAAAATGAAGCGTTTCGAAACATCGGACCGTTACATGATCTTTGGTTAACATTACATATATTTTTAAACAAATAATATTTAAATTGTATATTATTTTATTAAATTATTTTTTATTGTCAAACTAATTTTATTAATACATATATAAATAAATTAATTACGAAACACTAATCTATATTTATATGTAATTAATAAATCATTATTAAAACTAATTAGTTATTTTTTATTCACCTTATAGATCAATCAAAATTGGGGTTGGGAAAGTATGCCATATTTATATGCCAAAATAAAACACGTACTTATCTTTTGCATCATGCTACTGTAAAAGTAATAACCTTTATCGTAAAAATTCTTCAATTTCCAAAGCGTGCGTGATAAAAATAGTTAGTATGCGTTAAAGCAGCAAGTTTTGCAAAACTCGGTTCAATTTGAACTTGTTCATTAATCTTGATGAACGAGATGAAATGACACTTCGTGTAAGTGCAGCTTCCAGTGGCCTTTTTTTACTCTTTAGCTTCCATTCTTGAACGCCGACATTGGGCAGAGTCATTGCCATTGAAAAGCGTTAATAAATTTATACTGTTTTTTAATATTCACTCATAAAATGGCTATTAATGAATAATTTATACGCAGTATCTAAAATCGCAATTAGCAATACGATATGATTTTATTGCAGAATTAATCTGAATTTATTGTACGGTTATTACGGCACGGGAGAGACGTTGATTGGCGTTATTTACATTTCATAGAAACTATCATAATTATCTTGATATATGTACGTGTATGAGAGTTGTTTAATAAATATCTAATAAACTAATCGTAATAAAAATTAATTAAAAAAATTAGCACATAAAAATTTAATTTTTTTTTATTGTAAACAATGCAATTAACAACTACTAAGTAAATAGTGAAACACCAGACTGAAATCAATGATATATTTTATTATTTATAAACTATTTTGAGCTCGATTTTATTTTAATTATTCACCACGGTATTAACCCGTGAAATTAATAAAATTTAGTATAACCTAATATGTGATGATCTGATCTGATCTCTCAGACATTAAAAATTGAAAATCGCTGGTTTATCGTGCTGGTTATTATATGAGCAACTAGAATTTGTGAATATGCACGACATAGTTCGATTTTATTTAAGTTATTCATCATAATGTTCATTCTAATAAAATTTAATTTGTGATGATCGATTGGAATTATAAATAAATAATAAACACTAATTAAAATCTCTTATAGATTAGAAAACAGATCTTTCATTTATAAAGCATAACAGGCGTGATGGTTGAAATAAGAAAATCATCCATTATATAATTATTTATAAGATTATAAAATTTATTCTTGGGGTAAAAAGCGTGATAAAAAATAACGACAATTAAAATTTTTATTTATTATTTTATACTGATTGCTTAAAAGTCGACTATCGAAGGACGGCTGTCCTATTGGGGCATCGAAGGACCAGCGAAACGCGAATTTATATTTAAATAGTCTATTTCCTCTTTCAACAATACGGCTTACCCCCGCGTATGTACATAAATTAGGTCAATAGGTTACCGCAAAAATAATTATCACTTCTCAGAAGACAAAAATTCACGTCAAAAGCATTATAATCGTGTCGCAGTGAGAATGCTCGGTAGCGTCATATTAATTAGCAAACGGACTATTTTATATTAGTTAGCATTCAATAGCAGATTAAGAAGAAAAGATATATTGCCTATATATTGAGATATTTTCCTAAATAATAATATTATAGAATAGTCAAAAGGTGTAGGATTTTATAAAGAGACAGACACGTTAAATTTCCAATAAATATAATACACAATAATGTAATTTATTGTATATTTCGATATATCAAACTATGACGTTTTATTATTAGCATTTTACTCAATGTCACATATGTTACAGAGTACCTAAATCGAATTCTAGAGATCATATTTTATCTGCGTGTGATTTTATTGATCTGTCAAATCACAAACAAGCATATATTTTACATCGCATGATGAAATCTAATACCTTCGAATGACTCAATGTTGGAATTCCAGAATTCGATCAAATAACTGAACACACCGTTGCTTGCTATTTACGTAATTTACGTCTCTTTCAAGTTCAACGGTTATACAAACAAACGATCTTAACAGTCTCCTTTTCAGGAAGCCTAGGTCCTATGTAGGAGCGTGTCTCCTGTACAGTTGAGAATTGAACAATATAAACGATTTGAGCATTCAAAGGCTAAGACTACCTGTGGCCACCGGCTTGTCAGAGCGGGGCACATAAATAATAACCAACTATCCTTTCTTATGCCAAGGTGGCTAATTACTTGTTGCAAAATATGTCCGTCCCTGTGTCATGTTTATCGCCCCGTCGTTAATGGACGCCTCAAGCGGGGACGCCTTCTTCTGCCCACCATGTTCGCACCGAATGATTGACATATTCTTAATCGGCGAATCGATGTTGTTCGCAAAAATAAATAAATAAAAGATCATTGCAATCAAGTGATCATTGTGAGGAATGAGCGGTCAATCTCTAAGTTTGGCGATACCTACAATGTGATTTATACTGTATTAAAAATACATATTCTGCAGTGACATCATGGCTCTTTTTAAATAATACTATCTAGACACTGGCATTGTTTATTTTATATTATCAGTGATTAAAAACACTTTCTTTTCATGTCTAAAAAACCCTAAATGTAAAACAAATCGTATTTGGTTCAAATCGTTTTTTAATTGCAACATAGATTGCTATCAATGGCGCAATATTTACTATAATAACTCAGTAGCCTGATATCGTACCGTCATAAAATACATAGCTTAAGACCTTTCTGGAGAAATATCGGTTCCGCCGATCTCAAGTTTTGAGATACAATATAGACAGACAGAATTTAAATTTGCTTTTAATGAGAAGGGGGCAAAAAATAGTTACAATAAGTAGAGTACAATATCATTTATTTTTATTTATGTGGGTATGTTTTCGATTTGCAATTTAAGCATTTAAGATTAAATATTATTGCCACAAATGTAAGATTACTCGATATAAATATATAACATGCAACTGCTTCATTAGTTTTTTCCCTATAAAATATTTATGATTTTTTAATTACAACCCAGGAGTTTCGGAATTTTGTGTCGTCTCGTGTTCGGGGAAAATTAAAAAAATGAATCCAATACTTTTGACTTTCTACTGAAAAAATTGTCTAAAAATAACACAATTTTATAGTTAAAAATGTTTTAATTAAAAAAAAAATAGTTAAATCTCTAATACATTTCTTACTAAAAGTAATGCAAATTATTTTCGAAGTTGCTTCTAAAAAATATATTTGAGTAATGAGAAAGATTTGTTTAAACTATTTTTTTTATAATTTATTTGGTTCAGAATTAGATACTAAAATTATTAATGAAGGGTATAATGAACACTAATGACGATTACAATAATATGACGTTAACAATCTGAAAATAAATAAATAAATAAGTGATAAGCCACCAGAATATTTCTCCGGTAAAAATAATAAAATGTGGTCGACAAAATAGCTTAAAGATTTTGCAACCAACTTGAGTACAGATTGAAAATAAAAATCTATATTAAACCGTTGCTTACAATAGAAACAACATCAACGGAAAGCGAGTAAGTATTATCAACAGCAGACATATGCATTACAAAAAATAAAAATAATTCCTTAGTCTTTCTAAAAACTTATTTTGCCCAGCAAAAGTAAAATATGTATTTTTATTTTTATAATATAATTTTACAATTGTATTGTATATTTATAATATAATGTTTTTGTAGTTCTTATAAATATTAAATAAATACATAAATATGCCTTTTTATTAAACTAATATGTGTGTTTTTTTACACACGTATGTAAATATGTACATATATTTATTTTTAATATTTTTTAGTATGATTTTACCTATAAGCAAACAAAAGTTTCGATCCACGGGAATTCTCTGGATTTTTGTCCCATTAAACGGAACTTAGCAATTTAACTGAATTTATTGAACTTAAAATATTTTTTTTTGTTTAGTGTAATATTTTTAACTATTTTGATAGTTTTTAGTATCTCATTACTATCATAATAAATATTATATTGACGCGTAGATGAGAAAAAAATATTATTCACAATTTTTAGCAAAAAAATATTAAACAGCATGATTTATATAATACTATGCGCTTTGATTTTAAGTTCACCAATGCAAACACAATTATTTACAAATAATTACTTTCTATATATACATATGCAAAAAAAGACAGTTTCAGAGTACATTATCCGGGGGCGCAGTCTCCTGTCTGACCCTTTATGGAGGGCCTCACTCCGTGAATGCAGCGTAAAGTGCAATCTCTCTTAAAATACTGATATTTGAAGATTATTAATGATTCTCAAAAGCAAGATCTACCCCAGCATTAGCCAGAATAATCAAGAGTATACTTTATTTGTCTATAAACTATCTTTTTATAATCCCGCAAGCTTTATTAGTTTCTACTGCTTTCTAGCTATCGCATTAAATAAAATATGATATTTAATACGCACCATATTTATAATGAATACAATAATTAATTACGACTTTATAATAATTAAATAAAGTTTCACGGTGTGGCGTTCCAACGATGCGTGTAATAAATCACATTTTTTATGTCGTGTGCAGTTTCCTATTGAGGGAATAAAATGAAATAGGAGAAATCTCGCTCGGACGCCGGAGGCTGTTGGATTCAAACGTTTTGTTGTTCAAATATCAAAATGTACTATATAATAGCCGGTACTCGGCTTGGCTCTCAGCGGGGGTGCTCCAGTGGCGTCTCTTTGAGGGTAAAAAAATAAAATAATTTTATATAATTAAGTATATTCGTACATAAATAATACTTTATTGGGAAAGCAGTAGCTTAATCTGGTAAAACGTAAATTAGCAACGCATTGTCTCGTTATTTACTAACTTATTGTGTGATAAATTAAAAATGTCGTTATCGTATTTTGCCGTGGTTTATTTTATAATTAATAATGGTTTATGTCGCGTCACGCCACTGAAAGTCGAACGAGCTTCACACAGTCTCCTCAGACGGGTGGACAGGAAAATGTATATAAAAAAAGAATAACATCCCTCTCTCTTTGATTCTAGTTTAACTTTAACACATTATCTCATCAGGGACAAAGGCGTCCATTGTATCCGAAGAAACTGAAATTTCTTGTTGCCTTTTGAGTCAAATATTTGCTGCTCCGAGAATTCCACGCCGAAGATCCAGAAAAACCGAAACGAGCGTGTAATTTTTACAACAGATTTTTATCTCTGGTCTTCTACGAAACAGGTGCTCCCAACATTTTTTAGTAATTGTACCAATATCTAAATTAGATAAACGTAAACCTTTCTTATGAGATTCAACTACGAATATGATTTATTGAATTTTTATTTAAAAATATTAATTTTAATTTATTTTTATTTCAAAATATTAATTTTTATTAAAAAATATTAATTTTTATTTATTTTTATTTAAAAATATTCATTTTTATTTATTTTTATTTAAAAACATTAACATTAACTAAAGTAGCAATATTAAGGATTTCATATTTTTTGTATTAAATAATACAATTATTGTTTTCGACGATCGTGACGCATTGGGGTAAACGTTAGGTGACGATGGTCTTAATCTTAGGTTATATGCATTATAAACAGGCGTTTGCTATCTCTATGTTGTTATGTTTATTTTGTATTATATTGTATATATATATAAATATATTAAGTCATTTATAATGATTTTACTTATAAACTTATAAATAGAATCATTATAAATTTAAAATTGATATAAAAATATATCTACAATAAAATAAACACAACAACCGCCTGATTATAATATTTTATGAAACCTTTTAATATTGCTACTTTAGTTTATTTCAATATATTTTATTAAATAATTTAGGTTAAATATGTATTTGAACCAAATTTTAAGATAAAATAAAGTTTTATTATGTAAGAATTACCATACATGTAGATTTTGGGTCTTCTTTTTAATTAAATAGTTAGTGTAAATTAAGCGTGATTTAGGATTTTAAAAAAAGCGTAACATTAAATTTATGGTACTGTGGTATTTATTTAAGATAGTAATGAATAGAGAATTCATTACTGGGATTTCAGAAAACTGCAATTTTCCGATTCTGGAATCTTGAGAATGGGGAAAATTTATATTTTTATATATATAATAAAAGGATTATTCATTAACTGCGAGCATTCATCAATCCCGCATGCGACAAGCGCAGGTGTATCAAAAATTAAAAATTTGCACAGATACCAACTGGAATATTCTAAATAAAAAATCGTTACTGAAATTTTGGGTATAATGTTTACTAATCCCGAGATTCATATAATATTGCTTCATATAGTGATGAGTGATATTTTACTAATTTACTCTCACATTCTTTAAAATACACTTAATAAGTCGATTTTTAATATTAAAATTATTTCGATATTCTGTAAAAAACTTTTTTAGCAGATTTTATTTAGATCTTAAAAGTGATTAATATATGTTTTTATATAGTACCTTAATTTCTAAAATATATTTTAATTTACACAATATATAGATAGTATTGTATATTACTATATTAATTTTTTTTACTGTCACACTTTTTATGCATTGTTATGATTTATTTTAATAAATATATATACACAGTATGTATTGAATTATTTTATATCTAAGTTTTAATTATGTTTCTTTGAATAAAAAAATATAAATTTCGTTATGAGTATTGCTATAAAACAATGCTCAAAATTTTTATTTATTATATTAAAATTACTGCTATTTTTGTGATGCAAATATTTGCCTCAATGGACAACTTTATCTACTGCTGATTATAGTTCTGTAATAGTGCATGTACATTTTTGTGTTAGTTGGTTATCAATTTTCATGACAATTATTAGCCTTTGCACTATTCAACATTTTACGTATTTTAAGTCTGTTCATTAACAGGGTGAATAATACAATAAAAAAGAAGTACATGTATTACAAATATATAATAAAATAATTTATGATCATCATAGATTTTTTTGCCATAACAAAATCTGATGCATCCTGTGTTGTATCACTCCACAGAGGTGTCTGTTTTAAGGAGAATCATTAATGGTGATCTATTAAAAACCATATTTATATCTTTGTAAAACTCTTCATTTGTGAAATGTTTTAAAGTTTGCTTTTAAAAAATAAATTCAAGGCGTTAGAAACATTTTAGCGAAACACTAGCTCTGCATATTAAGTATTAAAATATATATTTCACTGTCAAAGATAAGACGCCATATTACATAGCGTAAAAAATAATTTAATAGTATTCAAATCCTAGACAGAGCGGGCAGTAAAGTACGAAAAAAAAATACTAGTCAATTAGTAAATGTCTAAATATGTCGAAACTATGTTTATGTCAATTAATATATTATTGCTTTTGTATCTGCATATATATGTTATAATAAGTCACAAAGCTAATTTAGTAAATTAGTACAATACATTATCCTGACGTTGGTTTAATAATCACAGATATACAGACATCAGAGTGACTTCCTTTTTATATATTTTTAGTTACCCAAATATAATATGAAGCAAATTTGTCATTCACGGTATGTTGTTAATGAACAATATTTTATAAACTACGAATGTCAATTCCTTGTCAATCTTGATAAATATTTATGATGAAAAAAATACATCAAAACATAAATGCACGCGGACGCGTGTAATATATTATAATAACACTTGTAGAATAATATAATATATAGGACGCCGCCTCACAATGGATCTGCCATCTAAAGTGACGGATCAATTATATGACCATCAATTACTGCTCGGTAGGGCATCAAACGGCTCAGCAACCATTCACCAAATCCCCGTCACAACTTGTCATTCCCTTCTTTGAATAATGATCATTTGGATCCACCATAGATCGGCAGCTCTCGACAATCGACTTCGGCGATGATTCCTTTATTTTTTATACTATGCTCTCGTATATATGGTGATTCAGTAATTTGTGAACGAGCCTCGTAACGAGACTGATGATTTATATGAACTTCACCGTTATCCGTGACTGGTCGATTGTCGGCAGATATGTATTAATCAACAACCGGCGACTAAAAAACAATAATTATAATATTCAATCGTTATAAATAAAATTCGATCTGTTTTTTTTAGTTCCAGGACGTCTAGATTTGTCTCGAGAATTCGGCACGTCAAGAATTTCGGAGATTCTCATCTATACGTCTGAACGAAGGACCGAAGGATTTTTGTTTTGAAGGGGAAGATTAACGTCCTGTTTGGTAGGCACGTTTTGCTTTCAATCCACATGCTTAGGTAGATCAGAGGTAGACAATTTAAAAATATAATTAATATATCTAGAGTTTCTTGACGGTCAATTGAATGCTGATTTTTAGAAACATGTGCAATTAGAAAGTTTATTTAAAGCTCTCTTGATTAATAAACTTTTATCGTATTTTTTTTAATAAGATGTAATTATTGTACAAACTAGTGTAATAAATTATTTAGATCAAACTTAATGAGTTTTACTATAATTAAATTCCTGAATAATATTTATTTATTAATGCAAAACTTAATTAAAATCCCTGTCGTCTTCTCGTTCTAGTTTATTCTGATTTTGATTAATGTGACAGGAAACAGATGGGAGCTGCAAAGCAAAACTACATAACATCAGGGTTTGCATATGAGAATAGATGCAAATGGTAGAAGAGAGTAAAAAAAATAATCATGGTGACGACAGTTTGTGGAATTTATTTATATATTAACACCCAAAGCTCTTTAGGAATGTGTGTGTTTAACACCCTTCAACAACCACTCGATATTATACCTTATATAACATAACAAGAGTGACAATATCTGATAAAATGCAAATTGACAATTTTAAATATAATCAGATATATTAAATGTGATCTTTTAAAAAATATTAATAATCAATATTGATTATTAATATTATATACTTACTGTAAAATTCATATTAAATTAATATAATTCATGAAAAAATTGTACAATATGAATAGTATATCATTACTAATAAATTAAAATGTTTATATAAATAATTCATGAAATATAAATAGCAAAATATTATGCCGATTTAATGCATGCATATTAAAATTAATAAAAAAATAATTATACGAATATATTATATTAACTTAAATATACAAACATATGTATCGTACATACAATTTTTAAAGTAAAACTAATTTATTCTATAAATATAAATGATTAGACAATTATCTAAAATATCTATAACAACAATAACACCGAACTATTATACATATATTAAAAAAGTAAAGCTTTAATATAAATATTATTTTACCTTTATTCAACTAATTATGCGATTACATAAATAATTGTTCAATTATGAAGAGTTGAGTTGAAGTTGTTTTTAATTGAGTAAAATCAAATATTATTTATGTGTTAATATAATTATTAGTTACAATGTAAAATCAATACAGCAGAAAATCCGTTTATTATTATTAGTTTTTCAACTTATCTATTTTATTATAATTGTAAATCAAATTAAGCTTAGTGATTTATTATAAATTTAACCAAAAACATATATACTGTTTATATTACAAAAAATGTATTTTAATAAATTAAAAAATAAAAACAAAAATTTAAAATATTTATTATTTGTCATTTTTTAATTCATCTTTAACAATAATATATTTTATGATAAATAAAATAAACGCTTATTTGATTTATTAATGTTTTTATTATTTATATACTTAAATTAGAATAAAGGATTTCTTTAACTAATATAAAATGATATAAGTATTCATGAATAAAAATATTTTACAAACTGATTAATTACAATTTGATAGATTTCTTAAATTAAATAATAAATTAAAAAAAAATATTTTTGAAGCTAAATAAATAAATTCTGCTTATTACAATTTTTTAATACATTTTAAACCTTTAAAAATATTTGATGAACTATAAACATATTTTCAGTCAGATTTTTTTATATAATAATATTTATAATAAATCACCTGTATTTATAGGTCGTTAATCTTGACTGTTTTAGTTTGTAATTTAATTTAATGGTAAGTAGTCTAAATAAATGGTCAGTAATATTAATAAATATTCTATTAATGTTTTTTTATATTAGGTATTCTGTTATAAAATCGACTAATACATTTTTGTAACTAATATATCACATATTATCATATATTTTAATTAATTAGAATATAAATTTAGTAAAAAAAATATATTGTCGCTATGAACGCTTAATAGCGGCAATCGTAAATTTTTAAAAAGTTACTTGCCATTTATATTTAATTATTGTCAAAAATTACAAAAAATCTAAAATAAATGAGCACCATCCCACATATTTTTTCTAGCTCCTCATAGCTATCGCCGAAAACATCATCGTGTTTGGCAAGTTCGTTGAGAAGCTGGATGGCTGGTGCAAGGGAAGCGTTCTTAAGCGCTGATATTTTGGCCGCATTGGACAGTAATAAGGGATGCGATCGCGACTTGAGTACTTTAAAGCTCGTTGCTGAAAGTCACCGAGCATTGACGGGTTGTCGACACCACCCGTTACCAACTTTAGAATTGAATATTATATCCCAATGCGCCTAGAAAAATATACTAGGATACGCACTCTCTCTTTTAGAGATGTCTCAGAAATTCTCTTTGAATTCTTTCCAATAACAATTCAGACATAAACTTAATTTGTTTATGATATATTGGTAAAATTTTGCTAAAAATATCTTAATTAAAGACATATAACCAAAACAGCTGATTATTATAGTACTTTTCGTATTGCAAATATTAGTTTAATATATATCTTAATTAAATTAAAATTCATTATTAAAAAAAAATTAAAATTATATATGGTCACGTAAACTGAAGAAACTATTCGATTGATAAATACTAAATAAAAAATATCAAATTCATTTAAAAACATAAATTATTATATATCACAGCTAAAAATCGGAAAAAAATGTTGCAATCACCAATCATGAAAAGGTAGAAATGCTAGCTAGTGCTTTTTCAATGTCTTATTTGCTGAGTAACATAGTAAATTCGCTAGAAAAAAAATAAATAATAAAAAATCTCCTGAGCTAGATAATACATTAAAAAAAATAATGGCCTTCACTACTTATCTAAAATATTTAATGCTTAGGTGTCATTTGGGTATTTTCCCATTATCTGGAAAACATATAAAATTTATTCAATTAAAAACACCATGGTAAAATATTTAAAAAAAAATATTTTATACTCCTCGGTAATAAAATTATTAAATAGCAAACAATTTACCTTTTGTGAAATACTTTTAATAACTCACCAACTTAACAAGCTAATTGTGCACATTTTTGTAAATTTTAATATGTTAATAGTAGATATAGAATAGGTATTCGACTGATTGCGGCACAATTGCTCAACATATACATATACATAAATCTAAATATAAAGCATTCGACTACGATCTTCATTATACATACTAAAAATATTATTATTATTTTTAAAATACTGACTTATCATTGTATCCTGACGACTACAAGCGATTGTAGTATTGAACAAATTGCAATTAAATTACAAAAATCTGAATAATTATTTTATTATAAAAGAGAAAACTGAAGCAATAATTTTTACAACTCACAGACAAATTCCAAAAGAACTTTCGAACAACTACTGTGCCATTTACTTTAGAACATATAAAGGGTTTAAAATGTTTTAACATTTTCTACAGAAATTCATTTCTACGTAAAGCTTAAATATTATGTTTGATTTTTTGTACCACCTGTATGTATTGTATTGTATATATTAGACAAAAAAATCTAAATGACATTTACATTAATTATTACATGATATACGATTTTTCAAAAATACAGGTATCCATTTTGATCAAATTCTATACGCTCAACCATACATAAATTAATAAATTAAAAAAAAAACACCCGCAGGGGTGTCAATGTGGTATAATTTGACGCGGCATCTTAATTTTACATATCGGATCTCACAAGCAGATCTACATAGATAGACACAGCGTTAGGAGAGAGAGAAACGAGATCTCGCCTAAACATCATCCATCATCTTTAACCCTGACAACGAGAAAATCAAACTTTCGTAAGAGTTCATCTTTGGGGTCAAGTCCCAACAACAACAACAACAATAATCCCGATTCGCGAAACGCATCGTAAATATTGACTTGCGTATAAATTGGATCATTACGTTTTATAATCCTCCCGCGCGTCCTTTTTGTCCTCTTTTTTGATGCTTATACAAAAGTCACACAGCCGGCCAGGACTGGTTTTAACATCGGACTGAAGAAATAGCGGGTGGCTTTTAATACCGAATTCAAATTTGATGGTATTTTTAGGGGCATGATTAAAATATAGCCGGACTCGGATCCCCGCTGTTAGGGTGATGCTGTATTGCTGGACCACCGGCCTCTATCCGAGCTGGGAGGGATACCTTACCGTGTCAGGGATCTCAAAAGCAATAATAATAATATTGATGATTTTTTTGTGGGATTTTTTTCAATATAAGGTTCGTACTGTATAGAATTTCATCGATTTAGTTCGATGATGATTCAATAATTCATGTTTCAAATACGAATTTAACCTAATGATCTATTCACGATCTCGTGTAACAGGTCTGCGCTTATAAATCGTATGAATATGATTATTCAAGGTCGCATTATTATAATTTTAGATTTTACATACATAATTTTGAATCAAATTTATAAAATGTATACGTAATATATAGCAATAGAGACAAATTTTATAATAAGAAGGCGTATTTTTAAAATAACATTAAGATTATATATTTATTATATTATATCATAAAAAAATTGTTAGTAACTTACAATTTTCTGTAACACAATTTTATTTTGAAAATATTGAATTAGGAATTATATTTAACTGACAGAAGTTAAAAAAACATTGACATTTTATATAATTTACCGACCATTTAATAACATCAATGACTAATCAAAATAAAGCAAAATGCGTGAAAGCCTGTGCCATTTATTTAAAAAAAAGGTAATCCCGAAATAAATGTCGTATTTTTAATGCATAAAAAATAACTTATGTTTATTTTTATTTTAATGATTAAAATCTATTTATTTTTTTGAAAATATAATTTTCTTCCACCTTTCGGTCCAATCTTTTTTTAGCATAATAGAAACTTTGATTCAAAATATTTCGATAGCCCCTTTTTCACATCGTCTGCATTTTTATTTATTTTCTGTTTAAAAAGTGCTCAAGAATCAATCAAAATAAACGGTAGTTAGTAGGAGCAAGGTCTGTAGAATAAGGTGGATGAGAATTAACATAAATTAAAGAAATATATTTTTTTCACTCGGACTGTAAAAATTATGATTTTAAACGGAATTATCTGTGGAGTAGGAATTTATATGTAAAATATTCATAATTTAAATAGATTTATTTAAAAGACGCCTTTAGTAGCATGGGTCTAATCTTTATTTTATATATATAAAAAGGGTTTATTTAAATTAACTTTATTACCATTTCTAATAACGGTTTATATTTACCATCGCTTAAAATCATGTAAATCTAAAGCAGTTAATTTAGAGTATCTAAAATTTAAATTTAAAATTAAATTGTTATAAATTTATTTGGCTATCTCGATGGCAATAACGTCTTCTTATATTACGATTTTAAAATATTTCTTCCAATAAACGTCAGATTCGCCATAATAAAATCTAATTTATAAAATGTGATCGAATGTTTAGTTTAAATAATCCATCGATTCGATTAAACAATTTTGCATAATTTATTAAAAAATCACAGTTGAACATTCCTGGCTCATAATTCCTTCATGTGAGTTCAGCAGGTCAACATTTTGCCGAGGATTACACCTTTCGAATGTCACTCGTAAAAAATACGAGTGAAAATTTTTCACAAGAATCGAATTATGTCACTGTTGATCAAACGATTGTGTTACAAGAAAAAAAACAACAACATTGGTCTCGTCTGTTTGGAATTTCCTCGAATTGGTCCTAGTCAAATTGGATTATGACACCAATAAACGAACCACCGATAATTTACAACCTGTTGCTTTGATAATCACACCTTTCCCAGTACTTCGGTGCCTAATAACGAAGCCATCATAAATCATTCGGTCCCTTGCGCTAACTAACCACGACTCGACAGGAACACGCGCAACTTGTAAATTAATATATTTAAACAGGGACGATTTTACTGTACAACAGTATTACGATTGTACAGTATAATAATAAAATCGAGCTTTTACAACACTTTCGCTAATTTTATTGTATCGATCATGCACCAATGCATCTTTGCGCTTGTTGTAATTTTGTTCATATTCGTATCGGTTTTTATTACTTTACGACATGTCATAAAACACACACGCACATATGCCAATAATTTAACATTTTATAATATGATATTGTGCGATATGCGATGAATTACGACCGTCATGTTATATGTGCATAAATAAATATAAATTGAAATAAACATCCATTAAAAATGAACCAGTGCCAATAAATTACCGTGCATGTTTCAATTCGGTTCGTTTATTTTTCTATCGGTCGCATTGTTCCTTGAAACAATTAATTAAATCCAACAGAAGTTCTTTTGCGGCTCTTCTGCCGATCGGATTGATAAATTGGCAAGCAAAAAGTAACCGATTTTATTTTTGTAAAATAAATAAATTATGTTAAAAGGAACTTACTTTGAACCACTTAAAAGTAGAAAGCTTTCATTGTTGAATATTAATTGTGACGTCTACACAGAATTAGTTTCAGACATGTATTTTTATTGTTTCCTTATTATACATACATAAATACAAATGTCGTTTTTAATCAAGCACACTTTATATTGAATTATAAGAAGAGCTATATCAATTTAGTCTACGAAAACAGCATTTATTCAATGTCGTTATTATTTTCTAAATAGGTTATTAAATATTTTAATTTTATTTAAATGAGACCAGGCATTAAATTAATAAATATCTAAGACTACAAGTAAAATAACTATTTCATGTTTTTTTATTAAACTTTAAAGTGATAAATATATTAAAAAAATGCATTCACCCTAAAATAAGTTAAAATGGATTCTAGAAGCACACTTAATTATAGCTCAACACCAAATTATATTTATAAATTACACTGAAGGACTTTAAGCTACAAAAACCTGTTGTATATGTATAAGAAAATACACTCTAATTTTATATTATTCACATTACAAAATAACTCTTAATATAAACTATCCTACACAAATGGCATCAAGAAGCAATATCTAAGACACCTTTATAAAATGCAAAAAATCATTTCACAATATTTGATAATTGAATATTTATATTTTTTTGACAGGTTAAATTTAATGAATATAATATATATTTTTTTGATAATAAATAAAATAAAATTTGAGTTATCTTATTAATCGCAGATATTGAAGTATTAGAATAAAAAGCTTGTTTAAAGATGTTTTGCTTTCTACAGAATTGTCATTATAAATTATGCAAGGAGAAAAATAAAAAGTAATTGCTAGGGGCAAAGTCACGAGGGTGATATGTTATAGACGTTGGATTGCTTCAAACTTTATGCAATTTCTCTTAATATCAGTCAAGGATCTACTTTGAAATGTTCGTTGTCAATTTTCATATGACCACTAGCAGGCCTCATCTTCCAAAGAATAATCCCCCAAAAGACACGTTCAAGTTTTTGCCACACATTTATTTAAATTAACGTACTGTTGCTACGCTATATCCTTTTTTGTATTCATATAATATGATGGTCAATATTCTTTTAATAGCTGTTGTTACACGACCGAAAACGAAAAAAAATGCACTTTTTATTTTTATAGGGGTTCCAAAACTTGATACGACTATATGAACTTTTGCTAGCAAAACATAAATATTTTACGCATCAACCCAATAGATATGCTTAGTTATTGTTCATTTCTATATATTAAAAAAAATATATACTATGAATCTAGATAATATTAAATATGTAACTATTGACATTTTGAATCTGTTTATAAATGTAAATATATGAAGCCATGATACAATAATGAAAAATAACTTAGCAGTCAGTGTTGATTTACCATATATTATGTTATATATTTTTGGAAAAAGTATAACTTTGCCACGGTAATTTAGCATCGCAAATCAATTAGCACATTTTTTAACAAAGAGTAAAATTGTCTTAAAAAGATATATATTTAATATATTATTTTCAATTAGAAACGTTTCTCTATCTTCATTTCATTTAATGTTACCACATATAAATCCGTTCGTATGTCTATCGGAGTAAAATGGCTGAAAGCCCAACCGGTCAACGCACATACACACATTCAGGAGATCTCTTCTAGATTGTCACAGTCGCGAGCTGTGTGTTGTCGGTCCGGATAAGCCAATTTAAAATTCAGTATATCTTCGAACGGTGACCGCTGCTACTATACATATACCTACAATAGTATGCGCTAAGTGTCAGGGCGGGCAGAGGTCCCCGGCATTTAAACGAGGCCCGGGATCCGCGCATACAATTTCACCTGGTGCCCTGACGAGGTCCACATAAATCTCAGCTCTTTCGCCGAAACGTCCCGCGGTCCAATGGGAGGAGGAGGGCCCTTTGTGTTGTTCGATCGGGGACCCTGCCCTGGAGGGACGCTTGAGGACCCGCATCGGTCGGGATTCGAACCGCCGAACTCGAGAGATTTACTGACGGGTGGTACTCAATGTAGATATATTTACCTAATCTGAGGCGGGTGCAGGGGTGGATTTGCGATTTCGTGCCTATTTAAATTATTAATGTTAATGACATTCCTTGTGTTTAAAGGCAGCACTGACTATTTTCGTATTATGTCAAAACATGAAAATGAAAAGCTGTCATGAAAGTGGTTATATGTTCCTACTAATGATATATTTTTTAAATATTCCAAGCTTGAATAAGTGAAATTTGCGAGAAAAACATTTCAAATATTGTTAATGTAAATAAGTATATCACAATGGTGGTTTTTATGGCAGTAGACGCATTGTTTATTGCAACTATTATGCACAAAAGGGTAGTTTTTATTGTCATTACAAGCGTTTAATTATGTCCAAATGAATTGTTATATTTATATTAAAGTGTCTTTAAATAAACTTGGTGTTAACTGTTAACAACAATATCATTAGAAATTTGCAATAAACTATGATTTTATGAATTTAAGTAAATGATTTTACTTAACATTAAACAAGAAACATTACAGATTAATTTTAATTTGCAATATCTCTGAAATTACAGCAGTTACATATTAAAATACACTGCACACTTGTGTTTTGATATAGAAAGTAACATCGACCGCTACAATTTCGCAAAATTTATAATTTTTATTTTCAATTTTTTTTTAAAAAAAGCATTTTGAATATTTAATTTATTATAGAAATATCTCTACATAATTTAATAAAAGGATAAATTAATTAAACAATTCTTATAAATAATAAACTTGTATAATCTAATAAAATTAATATTAGTACATGTCTTAAATTAATATCAATTAAATTCCATTAAATTATAAAAATTAAATTTCAATAAAAAAATAGTAATATAGTAATATATAAATAAATATAAATAATTTAAAAAATATGTTTAATATTTTAAAATTATTAAAAACTTACTTCGTAGCCAGTGAGACGTAAGGTGGAATCTAGTTAAAGTTTTATTAGATTATATTACAATTGTGACAGACGATAAATGCCGAAATGATTTCTCCGAGCGGTGGTGGAGAAGCTGGCGCAGGGATAACGTCCGTGAGAGGTCCTCAAAGGTCTTTTAGGTGGCGTGGCAGTGACACTATAGCAGAGGATAATCCCTCTCTGTTACGGTGGTGCTCGTATGAAGAAGAAGGTATATTGTCCGCGGGCGGCGGGCATCTTTTGATTTCTTCGAGTGTCTGCTTGTGACTACCCTCTTCCCATCAGAGTTTAGACTTAAGTATCCTAGGCTGCAAAGCTTGCTGACGAATCACAATCATACAGCGATCATCCAGTCAATAGGTACTCGTTTCTTTGAAGAGCTAAATAGGTATACGCCTTTAGAAAGCGGCATTTGCTTGATGGGCATTGCCTAAGTTCGTATAGTACAACGGGAATCTTTTAGACCCAGTGATTTATTATATCCGTGACTGTTTCGCAACAAATAAATGACGGAAAATATTTACAGAAAGAATAAAAAATATATAATATACACCTAGAAATATATAATATAAAAGATATGGATTTTTTATATTTTTATTGTGTTTAATAAATTATGTTATTAAATATATTTACTTAAAATGGCTTGAACTTGAATGGATACAGTACAGCAACGAGAGTCAAAAAATATTACAGCTATTATAGGTAAAAACATTGGACTGCGCCCAAAAATCGTGAGCTATGAACTGCCCTATGGAAAAATATTGATTTCACTAAGAATTGCTTACAATTGGTTAAACTAAAAGAGGCCATATCTGGCCAGTAAGTAGAGCACTCTGTTCCACCTCGAGTTTCTATGGAGATTCGATAAAAAATATTGCAGCTTTTAGGATTTGCTGGGATGTTTTACTGCATCCACCACATAGTCAGGACCATGCACCTTTAGACTATTATTTATTCATGCTTTACAGAACTCTTTCGATTACGAAATTTAAATACATTTTATTAAAAAATATAATTAATATTCATAAATATTGATACAATGAAAATGACAGCTTTTGAAACAAAAATTAAAAACCATTAATATTAATCATGCAACCGAGTCCGTCACACGTTGTCTGAACACGCGTCTCTCAACAAACTTTTGCGAGACCAATGCGTCCCACGGACCGGACCCTGCCCCCAGTATCTTTTCGCAGTCAATTTAATGTAAATGGATAGATATTTATTAGAACATTTGGACACGAAACAATGCGGCCGGGGAGGAAAGCTCGCCACATTAAATTGAGACCGTGACGGCTTTTCCCACGTAAAGCTGCCCGATGCGAGCTTTTCGACGCTCGCCACCGGTGACATTAATGTATGACCGTCCGCCTGCCATGACCTGACTGACTGGGTGACTGACTGATTTCCCGGCGACTCTGAAAAAACTTGTCCACGTCACCAGCGCCACGGGGACGTCTTAATAAACGCCTAGGAGACGCGAAAAACCCATAACGAGCCGTTCGCCTATGGCTCTATATGGCGAAACGCTGGCGAATTTGCGAACGCGCATCGTTACGGCCGTCATTCAAATGAGCGGTGGCCGTATATGGGCCGTGTGGCCAGAGGAGAAAAAATGCAGTCGAAGGGATTTACCTATGTTTGGATTTATGGCCAGTTTGAATCCGATCCGTGGTTTGCCCATAAGGCGATTATCATATTGATCGTTTTGTGGTGTAGCGTCATTTTGGTGATGTATCACTTCTTAGTAAAATACTCTTGAATCCGGATATTATTCAAAAGTATCAATACAACATCTATGGATCATTAAATGGTACATCAATTTTTTATCAAGACGTTAAGATCAACATATAAGAGCTCTAATGCCTTATACCTTATGATTGCATCTATGCGAGTTTTAGGTTAAAACTTATTTGTAACATTTTTTTAAATATTAAAATAATTAATATTTCTATTAGAAGATACATTTTGCAACAAATTGTTAATTTTTAATTTAAATATAACAATCGATATGTTTTTATATGATATATTTTTATTATAAATAATGGTTTAATATATTTAATAATTAAAAATCTATCAATCACCTCGCATCTCGCATGCCAACAGTGAAATCTCAGTATAGCGAAGCCTACGGGACCGAAGAAAAAATTCGTTATATTGAATGTAAGGAAGATGATATATTTTTATTTTATTTTTAATTACCATATTACTACAGCAGCAAAATAACCTCTAACAAAATTGATCACTTTTTGTCTATTTTTAAGAATACTACAATGAACACAATAAAATTTGTTAAAGAAATGTTTTATAAATAAAAATTTGAGGGACGTCGAAACACTTTGAGTGTCGCTTGTGAACACATCTGAACGAGCTGAATTCAGAGAAATATTGCGTCAAGTTCAAATTCGGATCAAAATATTTCGTTATACTGAGATCAGTATTCGTTACAATGAAAACAAACTGTTTTGTATGAAAGTTTTTCGGGGACAAATTGCAGATTTGTAGTATGATATAATGGAAATCAAGTGTTAAACACCAGGGTGTACAACTGAACCCCAAGAATAAATTTATTAAACATATTTAAATATAATAAATCAACTCATTAGACCAGTGGTTTAGTTGATGACTAAAATATAAAAGACCTGAGTTCGAATCATAGATGAAATTAGGGTATTTTGCGCCCTTGGACGAACTATTAAACTGACGTTATTAAACATTTTTTTAAATATTAAGTGTAAATAAAATATTAATAAAAAAATAAAATAAAATACAGAACTACAGTTTAATATAGTTAAGATCTGTAACTTTCTAAAGATTATGAACATCATAGTATAAAAAGCAAATAAAAATAATAAAATTATGGGACACGTGACGGCTAAAAATTAAAAATGTACCTATCGGGAAATTTTTCTCAGCACTAGTAGCTGATAAGAATAGCGTGTTTTTTAATTTAAATCTTATATTAGTATTGATCATTACAGATTAAAGTTTTCTATATTTTCCCATTCTCACGGATGAATAATTAAAACTCGAGTTAGGTTGTATATATTAATCGTAAGCTGTAATAATAAATTACTGTAGATTTTAAATTAAGATAGCTATGATTTGCATAGCAAATAAAGTTATTATTACGTTATTGTGAATAAGTAAGTAATGACATCTATCATGTTTTTTATCATTATATTCTTAGATATAAATAATATTTTTATTTCAGCAGTGATTGATAAATTACTGTTTACGCTTAAACATACATATGTGTGAAATAGATACAAATGCGTGACGAAAGAAACCAATTAACATTCACAGATTAAAAAGTTAAGTGAAAAAATACAAATGATGCCATATGGCGCTCGTAGTTCACTCATTTCAGTCGCAGAACGCAATTGGTTTTAAAACGTTGACCGTTTTCAAAGCGATGACATTGTCGAGTTAGTTATGTTATATTGTTAAGGAAACGTTGCCAATTGTCGCAATATTATAATTACTAAACAATAAATCAGTTTATAAATTAACCGATTATACTGTGACAACGGAAAATGACTCGAGAAACGTGTCGACGATAAATTAAGCGACGATTCTCATCTCGTCGTTGAAATTTACGTTCAATTCATTTTCAATTTTATTTTTGTTAGCCACATTGAATGATGATATATTGTCATCGAATAAAGTGTATTTTCAGCTAATGTATTATACTAAAATATATAATTAAAAAATGTGAAAGTATTTATGATTGATTATACGGTTATTTATAATCATTATAGTATTATGTATTTTTAGAGTTTCACCGTTAAAAATAAGAGCTTTTTTATATTTAATTTCAAGATTCAGAATGGAAGACCGACTTGATCTTTTGTCTGGTTTTTCCGGTTTTCATCGGCCGGAACCGCAGCAAATCCTATAATTATCCAATTTTGACCAATATTGCCTCTCACTTTAATTGGCGAATGTCGTACATAAAAATAAAAATAAAATCAAAAAAATTGTATATACTTATGAATAAAAAAAAATTAAAATAGCTTAACTATCTCAAAAATATAAATGCCAATGCAAATTTATACATTTTAAATTTAACACATATTGTCTGTATATTTTTAACAGTGTTTCAATATGATAATATATAATTTATAATGATTTTATGTTAATACTTAAATGTATTTAATATGTAAATGCTTTGTGATAATTACACTGTACAACAAGATTTCTGCCACAAAGGTAAGATTACCCGATTTATATCGCACATTTATTTGTAACTTTCATTGATTTTTTTAAAATTGTTCATTGTTTTTCAACAGTTTCGCTATTTTATGATATGTTACAATAAACATATTGAATTAATTTTAATATAAAAGATAGGTTGTTAAACATTTTATTTCATAAATATACTATATTAAATTTTTAATATATTATTATTATATATTATTTTACAAAATTTTTCCTACAAAAATAAGATAATTGGATATTTAAAATTATACAATTATTCAGATAGATGAGTTTAAGGTTTTAGAACATAATTATATTTTTTAATTAAATATTTATGGAGCATAATTTATCGAAAAAGTAATATCAAAATAATATTGGTATAATATTGGTTTGTTTGATTTGAGAATTTTTTTCTTTGACTAAAAAATTATTTTTTTTGGTTGAATATAGAACAAATTTAATTTATTTAAATCGGTGTTTAATGTTTCAGAATATATTGCAATTTTTTAAATTAAATATTTATAAAAAATATAGTTTATAGGTATTGTCTTGAAAATATCGGTTGCTTGATATAAATTAAAATCAATATTTTAAATTATTATTTTAGTTATTAGCATAAAACACAAAAAGAATGTGATTAGATATTTAAAATTATACATTCATTTAAAATGTATCATTAGTTTTTCTACATAAATTCTTTAATATCGCTGATTTTATTTCTGAAAAAATCAGTAATATTTTTTTCTTACTGAAATTTTATTTTGATTTGAATAGTACAAATTGAATTAATTTTAATTTAAGTTAAAAGTTTAAGAACATAATTATATTTTTTATAATTAAATACTTATAAGGTTTATTTAGATTATTAGATTCGTTACATAATAATCATGAAATATCAGTATAAATAATAGGCTTGATTAATAAATAAAGATCAGTATTTTTTAATAATAATATTTTACATAAAGATTCTTTTTACCCAAATAAGATAATTGGATATTTAAATTATTGGCTCATTTTAAATATGTCATATATTTAATATGCAATAAAGCAACGTATTTAGATATTCTTAAAACAAACTGCAATTTTGGTTCTACTAAAAATATTTTTAAATTACCTTTTATAATTGATTTTATTAGTATATATAGAATTTATTTTAATAAAAGTTTAAGATGATAGAACATAATTTTAGTTAAATATTTAGAAGGTGTATATTGATTATTATATTCCCCAAAAAATTGTCATAATAAAAATCAGTGTAAAAAAACATTTAGCTTAATATATAATAAATAAAAATCAGTATTTTTAAATAATATTAATATTTATATAATTTTTTTTTTACCCAAATAAAATAATAAATGTATTCATATTTTTAATATGCAATAAAGCTACGTATTTAGATATCCTTAAAATAATCGGCAATTTTTGCTTTTACTAAAAATATATTTATTTTACCTTTTACAATTGATTTTATTAGTATATATTGAGTTTAGTTTAATTTAAGTTTAAGGTTGTAGAACATAATATTTATTTAGAAGATAAATATTTAGAAGGTATATATAGATTATTAGATTCATTGAAAAATTGTCATAATAAAAATATCTATGTAAAATATATAAAAAAAAACATTTGGCTTGATATAAATAAGGATAAACTTTTATCAAAATATTATTTAACATAATGATCTTTTTATACCTAATTAAGATAATTTAAAAATTTATATTATCGGCTCATTTCCAATGTGTCACAATTTTCTTCAATAAAGTCAGGTATTTAGATATTTTCGGATATATTTCTAAAATTAATCAGTAATTTTTGCTAACTGAAAAATATTTTTATTTACGTCTACATAATTTAATTAATTGTACATATGAATTTTATTTGAACTAATTTTTTTAATAAATATGTAGATTTTTAAATTTGTTAAAAAATTGTCATATTAAAAATACTGATATAAAACATTTGGTTTGATCCTTACTTTTTTATAATACTATTTATTTTCGTAATGATTTTTTCCACAAAAAAAGATATTCAGATATTTTAAATTATTTGCTTTCTTTTATTGTCATTATTTATTAAAATAAAGTTACGTTTTTAGACATTTTACAATTTATTTTTGAAAATAATCACCATTTTTTGCTTAAACTGAAAAATATTTTCAATTTTTTTATTAAAACATTTTGAATTCATTTTAATTAAACGGTTTAAAACATATTCATTAATTTTTTATAAATACATATTTTATGGATAAATCTAGATTATTGAATTTGTTGAAAAATAACGGTAAAAAAATTTACTTTGATATAAATAAAGATAAAGATTTTTTCCAAAAAATAAAAATAAATATATATTTAAAATGAAATGTTTTTTAAAATAGTTTCATTTTTTAATACATATTTAAGTTGGTAAGAAAACGCTTTTTATCGGCTCTAATATTATGAAGAAGAATTTGTATTACTGTTTTTAAACAGTTTATAATTTTTTAAGGTACAGTTAAATTGTATTGGCATACATATTTGCTATTTTTATTATACCTTTTTTAATTTAAATTTGTAGTAAATAATTTAAATCTTAAACGATAATTAACTACACAAATAAACTCTGACCATAGTTGCTAATACTTAATTGCATAATTTTCTTCAGGTACATTAAATTTTATAGACTTTACAGAATATAAAGATCTTCTACATCGCTTCACTCACTTTAGATTACCAAATATGGTGATTTTTTATATATTATTTTAATATATATCATAAAAGTCCAAGTGCCACATTTCTATATTGAAAATCAAATATATTTGATATTATAATTTCCAGGCGCTTCGAAACGTCACGTTTATAAATTTATATCGTTTGCCGCGAGACACATCCCGTCTGAAAAAGTGTTAAACGGTGACGAACCAAACGTCGCTTTTTAGATATCTGGTAGCTGAAGCGCATTGTAGGGGTCTCCGAGAGGCTGTTCTCAGGATTTATGGTCTCATTCAATGGTCGCAACAAGCCCGGCGGTGTAACCATCCCGGGACCCATGTACCAGGCAACTCCTCCTTTTTGTACCACCAGGATCTTTACCCTTCGATCTTTCTCTCTCTCTCTCCTTAATTTGAATACAAATTAGCGCCGTGAAATAGTATTGACATCGCCTCGTGGTCATCGCCACTTAAACGATCGCCGCATAAATTAATGATTTTACTGCTCGATTCAGACGCGAGTGCTGAATGGGTTGGATGAAAAAATAAAATTAAAAACATGCGGATGAGAGAAAAAAAATCAAAATAAGGGATATAATGCCATCCGAAACGGCTTTGAATGCTTCTTCTGCGAAGAGCGTTGGCTCATGTCCTCTATCGTTCGTGGTAGTGAGTGTGCGACGGCGGCCGAGATTTTTCATCAAGATATCTTACCATGCGCGGCGATCGATACTTTGAGATTTTATAATGAAAAAGAAGTAATAAAAACGTGTGTGTACGAGAAAAAATAACAATTCTACGGCCATGCAAAAGATTTGCAGATAGATTTGGCAAAAAATTTAGAGAGAAAAACGTTAATTAAATTAATTATCTTATTGTTATTTTATTTTAATTTTTTATATAAATTACATTTACTTCGACTAAAGTTATTGTTCTTTAAGTGAATGCACTCAAGACAATATATTCTATATGTTTCAGAAAAAAATGTATATTATTTCCTTCCAGTTCCAAAGAAAATTCATTTACCTGGTTATCGATCTGCTTCTTCAATACCCTTTTGTTAGTAGTTCGTAGAAGGTAATTCATTATAATTATTATAAATTAACAGAAATCATTAAGTCTTATTGTAGTGAATATTGAGTAAGTTATTACATATGGTTAATATATTTTATTAATTTTAATTTATCTATTGCCTTTGTGGAGAATTTCTTTTTAATTTTAAACAATTAAAACATGTAAGTAAGATCCAGATTATTATACAATATGAAATGTGTCTCAGTCTACGAACGGAATAGCAATGTTCGAATAACTGTTAGAATATTGATAATAATGATTATTTATTTTCTTAAAAATTTTTAATTATACTATTTTTAATAGCTGTGCAACTTGCTATATATCACATTAATTTTAATAAATTGCTTTAAATAAATATTACTTTTCTTGTAACTATAAAATAAACTCCCAAATTCATACTTACACTATTAAAATGGCATAAAATCTATTTTTCAATTAATCAATACAGAAGTCAAGTTAATATATTTTTCTAAAATATTAAGCCAATGATCAACTAAATAGATATAAATATCGTAAACCATTTTTCATTCTTAACTTTTTTTATTAAATATTATAATTAATACTTCCTCTTAGTAATTAATTTATTCTTGTTAAGTCATTATATATAAACCAGTAACTTAATTTAAAATTTAATTTATTCATGTTAAGTCTTTATATATATATATATATATATATAAACCAGTAAGCATTTAAATATTGAGTAAAATTCTAAATAAACGTTAATATTAGTTATTCATATATTTCAGAAAATACATAATTTTGATTGTTAGTTAATATTTCTTTCAACGTTTTCCAACAAGCAATAGTTATAAGCAAAACATGTAAATACAATAAATCTGGTTGCTAAAAGTCGTCCAATATTTAGTTTTGATCAATTATTGGATAGCTTTTAAAATAAATGATTTGATAGTTAAGTATATTTGTTGAACATCCGTCGGTTTCTAAAAAATACCTATAAAAATTCATTTAAATATTTTTTTCTGGTAATTAAATTTATTAATAGTTGTAACATTGAAAATAAAAATCAGTTTTTGTACGGTATTTAAATACACTATCATTGGTTTCAATAAATGTTCAGCAACTGTAATAAATGGTTAGTGAATATATTTATATGGGTTTAAAAAAGACCATAACATTTGATAAATTAATATTAATAATTTATTTTTCTTATTTTTTTTTAAATGACAACAAATTAAATATCGGTTGTTTTAAGTATAAATAGTCAGTATTTTCTGTCAAATGATCAATAAAACAGAATTTTTAATAATATTGAATTATTTATTAAATATACTGACCATATATTTAAATGACTGTAATTTGCTTGAATATTGCTATTTTAACTTAAACTCGAAAATTAAATATTTGTATACAAATATTAAATATAATCCTATGAATAATATTATGATTTTAATATGAAAATGTTATGAAAAGTTTTGTCAAAAAAATACTGATAAATAATGATAAAGAAATTGGTCGTATATTAAAAATATTTCTGATCGTATCACTTAAAAGTAATTATTTATTTATTTTTAAAGGAACTGACCATTTAATTTGTGACCCTAATTTTACCACCAATTATATTATCAATCCTTAGATTTCTTTAACAGGTGTATAATATTTTATTAATAATACAAATTTATGCGAAATTGAATGGAAGCATTTTAATAATAAATATGGTTATTGTAATTATTAATAAGTAAATCATAATCATTATTTATTTATCCTTCAAATCAGAAAATAAATGGTTATATACTGAAATTACACAGAAAAATTACACCTAATAAATTTCACATTCTTCAGTAACATAGATAACTTTTTTGGTGTGCATATAACATATTTAAAGTGTAGATAAAATTGTATATTTTTTCCATAAATATATTTTACTGTGACTATGATTTTAAGTAAATAAAATATTATTTTATTCCCTTTATTTAACCGTTATAAAAATAAGATCTTGTATTATTATTTTTTGTAAATACTTTCTTCTGAACCTATTTTTATGTTTTTTTTTTTGTAATTGTAAGGAATTGCTAATATAATTGAAAAATATTTTTAAAACAATTTTTTAATCTGAAATTATTTTTATCAGAATATATTGATGAAAAAATATACATTTTTGGTTCCGCTTTTTATATAATATTTCATATGCACACCGAAAGGGTTAACATGCTACTGGAGAATATAAAATTACTGCAGTGTGTAATTTTTTCCTTATGTAATTCTTTCCATTTATAATTATTTCTATCTGCAATTTTTATAACATGTATTTCATACTTGTAATTTTATACTGACATGTTTTGATATTGTTGCTATATCGCAAATGAAGCTTTGTGAACCATTTAAAAAAAGTTTAGACAGTTTAAGACATGGTTACTGACAATTCATATATAAATAATATTAACACGAATTTTTCATTTCAATTTTACTGACTATTTATCATTAAAAAAACTTAAATTGTATAATTATAAATATTAAATAAATACTGATTTTCTAGTATTTATACTGACTATTTAATATTTATACTTATCACTATGCTATTTATACTTACAAAATCCATATACTACTGATCATTATTTCCATTAATAAAAATACGGATATTATTCAAATTAAAAATAAATACTGACCGTATAATATACAATATATATTTATACTGACCATTCATTGTTTAATTAATTTTCGTAAATAATAACTACTTCAAATTACGGATTTTAATCAAGGTCAAAATTGTTTTGTATATTTATACTAACTAAAAATTATATTTTAATGACCTACATCAAAATAGCTACTGATTATTTTTTTAATTATACTGACGTAATGCATAATACTGATAGTCAAAAAAGAATAGGCAATAAAAATAATTTATCTCAGCTTCGAACCTTTATTCGAGTTCAACTATCCGCTACCGGATGGCGCCACAACCTCAACAAACTCAATCGACGAACTGTTGATTCGGTCGGCAAAATTTTATCGCCTCGTTTGCAAAACTCTCACCTTATGATTTACAGTCAAAATATAATTTACCTGTCCCGAACAATGCAAAAAAATGCTCATTTAGTAACGCACCTTACGCTCAATCGGTAATTGATATTCGCAAAATAACGTATTACGTTATGAGCGTCGACTTGATTTACGATTGCGCATTTTTCGCATGCAATTTGTCACAGCGTCGTCGTTTTCAATTGAGACGTCTTAAGTCATCAATTAAGCACATTTTTTACAATTGTATCGATTTGTTATATTTTTTATTTACATCGGCGTATTAATCACAAATTTGTTAATCGATGTTGCGATACACTCAAAGATGCATTACTATTATCTTGCCCTGTGACTGAAAAGTGACAGGAACGTCACGTCTTTGATTGATTTGTAAATATACCCTGTCATTCTATCGTTTATGGAAAAAAAACTAACAATGCCCCCTTAACTGTGTCATAATCACGATAACGGTCAGATACACGCAGATTGTATAAATACACAGTATTAAATTTCGGTCTTTCGTCATAGCTATTTTGTTCTGTGCCATTATTACACAAACGATACATACTATTTTTCATTTATGACGCGCTTTAATCGTGTAAATATTTATGAGTGCAGCATTTAAATCTTTTCAATTTTAAATATGTATATGAATTCGGTTTATCAAGATGCAATATATTGCAGAATAAACATCTTTGCGAAATAACTTTTTTTACACTACAATCCGTTGCGAAAATTTTATTATTAAAAGTTTGCATTTTAACATTAAAAAGCCAAACAAAACGCCTCGCATACAAATGAGACATATCTTCACAATAAATTATAATAATCTGTATTTTTTAATTTTATAGGCATCTTATAAATTATCATGATTAATAAAATTGAATTGTTAAATCACCTGAGTCTAGTAATTTAATCAAATTGGTAGAGAGAAAGTTAAAAGGCGAGCGTTGATATATATTAACAATAAATTACTCACTTTTTTTTAATGTATCGATTTTGCATTATTGATTATTATACATGCAAATATAAATAGTTTACATACTGTGAATTATCATGTAAATAAAAGTGTTATTTTGATATATTCAGCTTTTGAACAGGTTGAGCTAATATTAAATATAATACATAATATCTACAGCCAAAGAAATGTTTTTTGTGTTTACTTAATATTAGATTTATGTACAAATATTTTAATTATGTATTTATTTCTCTATTCCTGTATATTTAAAAAATATTTAAATAAATAATATAAAAAAAGCAACATTTATTAAAAGCCGCCGGAAATTAGATCAAATAATTTTACTGAGATACAATACAAAGAAACGTGATATATTTATTTTTAGATTAATACCTAATAACAATATATTTTATTTGCGTCATATATTTGATACATAATAAGTTTTATGTACTACGTCGATGTATTTGCATGTTTATTATTTTCTATTCAATATAAAATAGCATAATACCTCACATAGTCAAACTATGTAAAGGTTTTTGTCTACTTTTATCTTCGAATATATAAATACATAATAATGGCAAATAAAGAAACTGTAGATTTGCGATGGTTTTTTAAAAATATTATTTACCATTGGTTATAAACATATTGTTATTAGTAATAGGAACAGAATTTAAAAACTTCTTTGTCTATCAACATATTTATCTGTATATTAAATACAATATCAATACTTTAGTTTTTTATCAGATCATCATTTTATTAAAATATTACCATATGTATGTCATCTTGTTTTAAAATGGTATCTATTAAAAAATATTAAATGTTCAAAACTCAGTTAAAACCAGTTAAGAAAAAAAGTATTTTACAGAAGTTGAAAATGTACTATAATAGATTATTTTTTTATTTTTGTTGAGGTAAAACTATTTTTGAAGACCACAAATTTTAATCAAACTATTTCTAAAAATTTCCTTGTAAATATATCGAATAAGTTGATCCGCCGTATTGTTTTAAAATGGCGACTTTTCAAACATGTATAGTAAAGAAAAACGTGTTTGATAGCAAAATTATTATTAAAATATCTGTTTCAGGGCATTTTTCTATTAGTTTTGAAGCATATTGTTTTTTGAAGAATTGAAGAACTTTTTTGAAAAATTGTCTTAGCAAATATTTTTTTATTATTTGATATTGTTTTAAAATTGCGGCTTTTTAGACTTTGTTAGTATTAGTCAGAAAGAAAAAACATATAACAGTGATTTAAAAACGTTATTTATGAATATAGCAAATATCTTGAATAAACTTCTTTATAATAATTTAATTATTATTAAATGTATATTTAAATGAAATGTATCTACTTTTATTTTAATTAGTTTCAAAATTGCAGTTATTCAAAAAAATGTAACAAAATAAAATAATATTTTTAATGTATAATTAAGCGTTAAAAATCCTTTTTTAATGACACTATCCTTGTAACCAAAATGTTTATTTGTATATTATTTTTATTCAATATTAAAATTACGGCTATTCAAAAAAAAAAATTTGCTGTTAAAATAAAACCGGGAGAGAAAAAAGTTAAGATATAAAACGAAATAATATTTTCAGTGTAGAATTGTAATCTCAGCTAGAATTATTTATTTTAAATAATTCTACTCGTGACCAAAATTATTATCTAAATATTTATTAGGTTTTATTTTAATTCTATTTTTAAAAAACGGCTATTGAAAAGAAATGTGCTGCTGTTAGAATAAATCTGAGAAAAAAAAGTAAAGATTAAAAACGAAAAATTATTTTTAGTGTAAAATTATAATTTTAAATAATTCTACTCTTGTTAATTTTACAATAGCGGATATTCACGAATAAAAAGAAAAGATAAAAATCGAAATATTATTTTTAATGTAGAATTATAATCTCAGCTACAATTATTTATTTTAAATAATTCTACTCTTTTAACCAACTTGTTTATCTATATATTTATTCTTATTTTATTCAATTTTAAAATAACGGCTAATAATAAAAAACGTGGCTCTATTAAAATAAATCCAAGAGAAAAAAAGTAAAAATTAAAAACTGAATATTATTCTCAGCTAGAATTACTTATTTTAAATAGTCCTACCCTTGTAACCAAAATGTTTATCTTCATATTTATTTAATTTTAATATAACTGCTTTATTTGTAATTAAATTAAAAATAACAGCTATTTAAAAAAATCTAATTCCATTTAAATAAATCCTAGAGATGAAAAATGATTTTAAAGACGAGAGCCGCCGTAGTTTTAATCAGATTAACATCAAACTTTTCTGATTTTTTTTTAGCAAGATCTGTTGTTGTGATTTCAGATAAATAAAAATACAAAAATGTTTCATTTCATATGTTTATACTAATAATATTTCAAAAATATGTATTATAGAAATAAAAAGACACGATAACTGCTGTAGTTTTAATCAGATTTGTATCAAGCTTTTTCTGATTTTTTTTAGCAAGATTGATCTGTTGTTGCGATTTTAGATAAATAAATAATAATATAAAAATGTTCCATTGAATGTCAATATTAAAAAAAATTAATTTATATTTTAAAAATAAAAAGACACGATAAATGCCGTAGTTTTAATCAGATTATATGTAGGTATATATATATAGAACTTCTTCAGTCAGAATGATCCGTCATATTTAGAAAATAGTGACTCTTCAAATATTTTTAAAATCTGTAAACTCCATTAATATTAAGAGTACAAAAAGGTTGTACAGAATGTTAAATAAAAAAATATTTTAGCGGTATCTTTATAACGGGGAATAACAATCAACATATTGTGACGTAAATTTTATCAAAAACACAATAAGTTATCCTTAACATATGAAATAGTATTAAAATTTCATTACTAGCGACGAATCGTATATAGAGATAATAATTGTAATATCATCTAAACAAAATTTATATATAAGATACGCAAAATAGATTTGCTTTAGATAACAAACGTCGTCATTACAGCATAAAACATAGCACGATATAATCTTTTCTTATGAGCAATTTAATATAGCACTTTTAAGATCTTCAACAAGCAAATATAATACACTATGTGGAAAACTTATAAACTATAAAGCTATCGAGGAATCTTCTAGTCTTCTTTATATTGTATAATTTGTATATTTAAAGGTTCTAAAATAAATTTTGTTTTGATATAAATTATTTTTAAAACATTACTATTTTATGTAGTAATTTGTATTGAGATGCTAATATAATGAAATTCAGTATCGACGACTTTACACTTTAAATATATTACCGTCGATATGATCTTGTTTATAAATAAATACACGTTTTGTATGCGCGCGTTATTTTGACGTTTTTGGTGCGCAGTTCAAGTTCACGCTCGGGGGTGCGCACCACCCCCTCCGACGACCCTCAGCAGCGTCGCGTGGCGCATTCGTCGCACTGTGAAAACATATAATGATTGCATTTTTCGACGACGAGACAACACACAAACGGGCGCTTGTCTATCATAATGTGAAAATGATTTCGTCGCACGGATAGCGTCGTTATAAGAGACAAGTGCCCGGCGTGCACGGCGCACTGACGGCTGCGACTGCCGCGGCTCGACTGGCGCTCGCTCTCGTTCCGTATAGTGGGGGGAAATAAAGGGCGGTGCCAGTTCGGCAATTGGTCGGAAGGGCGCAGAAGCCCGCCTTCGGGCGGGGCGTGGCCAGGAAGGCGGCCCCGGAGCCGCTGCCCGTCCGCAGTCCGCACACGACCGCCGAGCTTCGCGGGCCGCGACACTCCGGCTCAGCCGGCGCTTCTTCGCCGTCGCGACGACATGCGGCCCGAGTGACGAAGTGACGAGCAGCGCCGTCCCGCGACGGTGACGCGATCGCTCGCCCATTCCCGCGATACCGCGTACATCAACAATATATCAAATTGTGGCGGATATGCACCCGCTACGGCCCGAGCCGTCGGCCGCGGGCAGCTAGCCGCGACCGCGACTTGATACTTTTTTTTTATTATAATATAATCGTCGTTCTTATTATTATATTATTATTAAAACACCTATTGACGCGCGCGCATCCCGTCCGCTCTCTTATATCCGAATCGAGTGCAGTGCCTGTGAGTGAGTGTTTTTAGTGCAGGGGTGCTTAGCGGGACCGCGATTGCGGCCCGCGGACCGATCGCGGCACACATGGCCCAACCCAGGGTACGTACGCCGGATGCGCGGTGAAATGTGACGACCGAAAATATCTGTGCTATAATAGTGAAAACTCCGCGATCTGACATATGTGACATTTGACATCAAAATAATACAAACAATAAACTGTATCTTCATCGACAACCAATTACAAAATAAAGCTCCAATCATTGCTAATTTTATACAAAAACTCATAAATATACATATCAGTAATTTCATACTGACATAAAAAAAAATATAAAATTAATTTAAAACATAAACATACTAGCATCCTTCCTATAAATAAATAAAATTGTAACAATATTGATGCTATAGTTAGGGGAAAATATAGCACCGCTACAATTTTGTAGGTAAATAAATTTTACATAGCAATGGATCACATCCGTCCTATAAATTAATAAAGTTTATATAAAAAAATATTTTTATGTACATATATATCAATAATAATTCTACATAAGTTTTTTGTAACAGTATTTTTTAATAATTTATTTAGAGCATTTATATGCAATGATGCGATATGACAAAATAGGATTCAGTTTATTTACCGTGAGTTCTTAATTTTTGTATAAATATATACACAAATCAATAAATAACAATAATTGCAATTCAATATAAAACACACTATCACATCCGTCTTATACGTAAATTAGTTTTTTATAATAATCCTTCAAAATAAATTTTACACATGTTTGTTGTAATGCAACACTTTTTCAATAATTCATTTAAGCATTTATATGCAATAATGTGCTTAAAAATATAAATTTAGAATGTATAATTAAAGTGCTAAAGATAAACAAACCAATAATTAATATTTATAATTTAATATGGAATCTATCCTATAGTTAATAAAATGAATAACTAGTAATATTTCATTATATTATTCTATAAAATCAGTTTAATTAATATAAGCCATAAAATAACAATTTATAACCAAATGCTAAAGATACACAAATCAATATAAAATATACTAGCACATCGTCATATAAATATATAAAGCTGATCAAAGTATAACTAGTAATTATTTTTATAAAATATTTCATTATATTAAAATCTACATTAGTTTTTTGTGATTTATTTTAACATACATTGTATGAAAAACTATAATTATCAGTATATTTATTCTGAGCTATAAAATAACAATTTAAAATATGAAACTAAAATACTTACGAGATACAATTCAATATCACATCCATTCTATAAGTTTAGCAAGTTTATCTAGTAATTATTTTAATGAAATATTTCATTACATTAAATTCTACATAAGTTTGTTGTGATACAGAACTTTAAATAATTTATTTTTAGCATCTCATATGAAAAAATATATAACTAAAATACTAAAGCTATGCAATTCAATAAATATAACAAGTATGTATCAATATGGAACATACTATCACATCCATCCTATAAGTCATATTAATAAAAAAATTATATGTATATTACATATCATTGACTACTAATAATTATTTTTATGAAATATTTCATTACATTAAATTCTACGTAAGTTTATTGTGATACAGACTTTTAATATTTTTTTTAACACCAAGATACTAAAGATATACAATTCAATAAAAATAATAATTTTCATTTAATATGAAACATACTATTCCATCCATTCTATAAGTTAATAAAGTTCATCATAATATATAATTTTTCATACAGAACTTTAAATAATTTATTTTTAACATCATGTTATGAAAAAATGTTGTGCAATACAATAAAAATATTAATTATATATCAATATGGAACATACTATCACATCCGTCACATAAAGTTTAGCACAACATATTTTTTATATATATGTACATATATTACATATCATTGACTTTGCCTTGTAATAATTACTTTAATGAAATATTTCATTATGTTAAATTCTACATAAGTTTGTTGTAATACAGAACTTTAAATAATTTATTTTTAATATCTATGATATGAAAAAAATATGATGCTGTTAAATACCAATATATATAAAATTCTAAAGTTGTGCAATATAATAAAAATATTAATTATATATCAATATAGAACATATCACATTAATAAAGTTTATCATATATTTTTATTTATATGTATACTACATATTGACTTTGACTAGTAATATTTCATTATATTGAATTCTACTTACGTTTTATGTTATACAGAACATTAAATAATTTATTTTTAACATCTATGATATAAAGCAATATAACTAATATTCTAAAGATGTGCAATACAATATGAATATTTTATATATATCAATATAAAACATACTATCACTATCCTATAAGTTAATAAAGCTTAGCATAACATATTTTTATATATATGAAAATTACATATAATTGACTTGAATTATTAATTTTTCTATTAAAATATTTCATTGTATTAAAGTTATTGTGATACAGAACTTTAAATATCTTATTTTTAACTTCTATAACATGAGCTATAAAATAACAATATAACAAAAATTTGTGCAAGTCAATAAAAATAAAATATCAATATGGAACATACTATAAATTTATAAAGTTTATTATATATCATTGAATTTAACTATTAATTATTTTTATGAAATATTTCATTACATTAAATTTCACATAACTTTAATATGTAATGTAATACAGTGCTTTAATTTATTTATTATATGAAATAATATAATTATCAGTTTATTTAATATGATCTTTGATATAGCAATTTATAACTAATTAATAATAAATACTGGAACATACTATCCGTTTTAAAAGTAAATTAATATATTGCATATCATTGCATTAATTATTTTTAACAGGAAATAATTCCTTAGAATAAATTATATATTGGTTATAGAAAAATATTTCAGTTTATTAACTATAAGCTATAAAATAATTGTAATTAAATATAATTCATACTGTATTATCCGTCGCATAAGTAAATAAAGTTAAGCATTTATATACAATGTTAACCTAATAATAATACTTATAATTCAATATGATCAGTTTTAAATTACATATTATTGTTGTTATTAAATAAATTATTAAAGACTTGTGGTTTAATTTTATCAATATTACTTAGTGCATAGAATTTAAAGTTATAGTTTTATCTCTATTCTCTATTGATAAAATTTCAGATAAGCTACTTACATTTCATTTAACTCAAATAGCAGGAGAGTTAAAAAATATATTGTCACAATCTCATTATCCCGAATGTTGATACTTAATTTGATTTACATCAGTTTTATTGCGTCATTTGAGATAGTAAAAAATAAAATTAAGACCCTTTTAATTGATGGTCCTTCATAAATTTTACGATCCTAAACTAATCTCAAAATTGCTCATAACTGAACGCTTCACAGAATAAGGATTCTCTTGAGATAATAAAATACAAATCACGGACCTCCTGTGCGACGCGTTCTTTATTTATAAGCTTAAAACGTGATGTCCGTTTTGAATATATAAATAAATATGCATCGTTTCGAATGTAAAAAGTTTAATCGGCGTAAATAACTTTCTAAACGCACTGTCGATCGTTACGCGCCCAATTGCCGCATCCGAATTGCGCCCGCATCCCGCAACTGCTCTCCAATTGTTCTCATCTGTAGGGTTGACGAAGAGTTGTATAAAATTAAATTGTGGAATTACAACTCTAGTAGATCTAGTAGAATTCACCGAGTGTGACTCTATCAAAAAAATGTTGATCAGATTGTATAAAATCTGAGATTATTAAGATGTCGCGTCCGTCGGCCGCAACGCTACTAAAGCTTATTATAGAACTAATTTATAGCAGTTGTGGTGTGTGATTGCAATTATTTTTCGTACAATGAAAAAAATGCGTAAGATTTTCCCAACCGTCGGATTTGAGACGTTCTGTAAACACTTTCCGCAAAGCGGATAAATTATAAATTCAGAGATCCAGAGATATTTCTGCCATTATTGTATACGTCTACATGTTGAATTCTTTCCTCAATGATTGCAACTACCAATTAATACTAGTCTCAGTCGGCCGATAGTAATTTCGGACCGTTTATGAATACTTCTCTAGATTTAGACCGGTAGATATAGGGGGAATTCGGCTAAGGAATCTAACCGACACAGTCCAAAAATGTTGATTATCGCCGATTAATATTCATATTTTAGCATTTCTTAAAAAAAAAAAACAGCGTCAATTACAACGTCAATTATCTATTCATTTTATAATAATATAATAAAAATATATACAATGCGTTTTATGTGTGCTTGCCGCCGGATATAGAGTTTATGTTATTCATCAATGCTATTATTATTTAAACGACGTGTTATAATGCTATAATATAAATACATAGCTATAAAAGCGAATTGGCATTAAAAATCGTAAACTTGTAGAAACGCTAAATAAAATATTCACACATATCTCACAATAACTGTTCAATAAAAATATATAAGTAACAGTGTAAAATATAAAAACGGTTGACGTTAAATTAAAAATAATTACGGCTAATTTGTGCTTTTAAAAAAAATTGTGGCACTGTTGCTCAATTTATCAAATAAATAAATAGGCGATAAATAAAAATAACGATGGTGTAGTGATTGTTGAATTTTATTTCTAGTGGAAGTAAATAGAATAATTAAAATAAAATAAAGCAGGTAGAAATAAAAATATCAGAGGCGACGGTAAAAATATATGCAATTCTTTTAAAATTAAGTGGTCTAATAATTTATATAAATGAACACTTACATTATATAATGCAATAGAGAGAGAGTCAATAAAAATATACATTGATCCGCCTATTTGATTTATACAATCGATGAGTTTTAATTGAAAAAATTGATCAACTGTTATTATTATTTATATTATTAATTGCACATAAGCATATTGAAATTTAGTACCTTGTACGATAATTTTTATATTTTGGTCAGTCCTACCTCCGCACAAACGCCCATCGTTTAGCAAAAAATGAACGATAAGGCGTGACTGTATGCTATTTTTTATGTTATTTATTAAACTTTTATATTGTAATATTGCAAATACGCCCGTGTGTGTACATATCGAGCCATCAGCGAGATTTTCACCATAATTTACGTCGTGGGACGAACTTTTTGGTGGAGAGAGAGAGATTGTTCTGTCAGATGCCGGACGTCCTCTTTCGGATGAAACAAAATGTGCCTAGTAGTAAATATATATATACATAATACCCGACGTGCTTGTAAAAATATCTATTTTTAATAAAAAGCACATCCATAAGAGATTCAGTTATTATGAATTTTCACGTAATTTTTTTCGGAATGAATGGCGAATTCGCTACGGTTGCCATTCATCATTCACGCTTGCCAATTCGAGATGCACACCAATGTATGTGCTTAAAGCGTTTGTTGTGTATTATTGAAACGTGTGATGGATCCTCTCGAGTGTGCATACTTTAATTATTAACAATAGTAATAAAATTGAGCCGTCGGAAGTCTGTCAAATTATTACGCGCGACGCCATTTTGTTTCGTTCCGACGGATTAGATCCAGTGAATAATTTTTATTTCTAGCGAGCTTTTAAAATATTTTTATTAGCAAACTATTTTATATAAAATATTGAACCGGTGTAGCCGTCAATCGCACCACTCCCAGTCATGTTCCACGTATAATAAAAGGCCACCGATAATAGAGGGATATTATTTAAAGATATTAATCGTCAGATGTTTACTTTGTAGAGGAGCCCCCTGGCCATGGCGAGCCACAAACGCAGATCGATTAATTGTACCATAGTTATTTCGCCGCCCAAAAATCGCCACGTCATCGAAATTGATGGCCTGACGGTTTTGTTATAACTTTTTTAAAAGCCGTCATCCTTTTAAGAAGAAGACGAGTGCCCGATCGAGCCGCGAGATACCGAAGCTTTTGTTATATATCAATTCTAATCCCGGAAGATTCTTCTTAATACATACTCAATTTTTAGAAAGCTACACATCGAACAAGTTCGAGTTGTATCGCAGCTACCGAGCAATTTAACTAATTAATACCCTAAAATTAGAAGGCGACCCGCATTGGATCGCGCTTTATAACTGGTTTACCGCATACATGCCTCTTATACGGTAGCTATCCATAATATGTAATATAATAAATTGTAGGATATTCAATACGATCAAAATATATCCGCTGTAACATCAAATTTAACTTTAATATCATAGATCCGCTGGATAATGTAATATAAATAATATTGTCTTTTTTGATCAAATTATATTTTAATTTTTTTGAGATGTATAAATTCAGAAGCATAGATATTTCTTATAAATATTTACCATTAAAAACATTGTTTTGGTATTATTTAATTTTAAATAAAAAAAATATATATAAATAATAATTTACTTGTGTAATATATTTTAATTTACATATACATTTAAAATATATCTACAAATATATATATGAGATATAATAATTTTTAATGACATGATAACTACTGTAGTTTGACTTTTCTGGATAAAAAGCAGATTAATATCTCAGCTATGTTCAATAAAAAAAATGTAACTAGAAGCATAAAATGTTTTATAACTTATTTATAATATTAATAATATTTCACTATTATAAAAGAAACGATGTTTGATGTAGTTTTAATCAGATTGACATCAAACTTATATAATTTGTTTTGTATTGTGGCAAAATTATAAATTTATATTGTTAAAATGATCAGAATTAAATTAAATAATAATAAAATTGTCCTTGCAAATATATTAGCTACATTGGCGAATTTTTAAGCTTTTTAAAAATCTGTTACTTCATTAATATTAGTCCTAGAGAGAAAGGAAAAGAGTATAACAATTATTACACCATACTTATTAACTAAAAATATATTTTAGCGGCCTTTTCCGGGAGATGTGTTTTGTATTGTGGTAAAATTATAAATTTATATTGTTAAAATAATAAGAATCAAATTGAACAATAATAAAAGAGTCCTTGCAAAAATATTGGCTACATTGGCGACTTTTTAAAAATTTTAAAAATCTGTTACTTCATTAATATTAGTCCTAGAGAAAAAGGAAGAGAGTATAAAAATTATTACATCATAAATATATTTTAGCGGCCTTTTCCGGGAAATATGTTTTATATTGTGGTCAAATTACAGTATATGAGATTTTAAAACAAATTTATATTAATGAGTTTTAATTTTTAAAACAATAATAAGATTAAAATTGAACAATTGTAAATATATTGGCTCCATTAGCAAACTTCGTTGAAATTAATCCTACAGAGAAAAGAATTATACTTATTAATTACAAATATATTTTAGCGGCCTTTTCCGGGAGATTTGTTTTTTATTGCGATCTAATTTGTATTAAGCTTTAAATAAAAAAATGTTTTTGTAAATGTTCTTGTTTCAAAATGGCGATTTTTCAATAATTTAAAAATCTGTAACTCCATAAATATTGTTCATATAAAATGCATACTTAATAACTAAAAATCTATTTTAGCAGACTTTTCCTAGAGATTTGTTTTGTATTGTACACAAATTATATGTCTGAATTGCTAAGTGATATTTACGTAGTTTTAATCAGACTTTGATATATGTACACAAAAATTTTCGTCAGTTTTATAATAAACACTAGTCAAAATCGTCCTTCATATATTTCATCATGTTTAAAATGGTGGTTTTTCAAATGTCTTAAAAAATATTATTCTATTAAATAAAAAGTAATAAAATAATGAATAAAGCATGTTTTATAAGAATAACTTATTTATAAACCTGTATTTTTTGTATAATGGTGCAGATGATATAGAAGTTTTGTGATTAAAAAATCGATAATAGGGGTAGTTTTAATCATATGATCGAGCTTTTACATGCAAAAATTTCATGGAAATAAATATTTGAGAAAAACCGTTTTTTCTTGATATATAATATTGTTAACTGCCGCTTTTAATTCGAATTTATATTATTTGTATCCTGGCTAAGCTAGTTTAAAAATAACGGCTTTTCAAACATTTAAAATTAATATTGATCCTATAGAAAAAATATTTATATTACAAAATTATGTTATATACATATGTATATATTATATTGTAGAATTATGGTACAGTAATCTTTTGATTATATGAGATTAAACAAAGTTTAGAAAAAAAGTTAAGTGTAACATATTTATTAAATATACAAAAAAAATTATAGTCTTTTCTGGAGATTTTTTTTTATTTCGGTCAAATTACATATCTTAATATTATTTATATAAACATTTATTACAAATTTAAGAATACAGAAATATACATAGTTAAAATAAAAATATGCAATTTAATGATTTTTAAAGTCACGATAACAGATTTTAATCAAAAATTCTTAGAGGAAAAAGCGTTTTGTAACAAATTTATTAACTAAATCTATCTTAGCATATTTTTATATATTACTCTGTAAAATAATAAAAAGCACAAAACGCGAATTTTTCGGGATAAGCAATCAAATAAATTTTCTACGTAATTTTTTTAATTTATAAAATTAGTATGATTGGAATTTTATTTTTGTAACGATAAAAATGATTTTAAATGGCTAAAAAAGCAATTGCTTCAACGATTTAAATGCATTTTCATGACACAGTGGTTGAATTAAAATATTTTTTACACTGTATTTACGAACATATCGTACATCAAAGGCGTATTCATCAAACGAAAGTTGATTATATGAAGCTTTTATAATTTTAATAGTCCATATCGATCACGTTGAACTGATTGAAGTTGATTGACATTTATTTACGGAGCGAACGTGTGAAATAATATTTATGAACAATAAATTCGGTTTTAATATTACTTTAAATTGATTTACGGGTCGATTAAAATAATTTTAAAAATAAAGTAATGCACAGAGAAGCAGCAGTGTAGTCGTCGTCGTCGTCGTCGCATTTCATCGGAGCTTTTAGCGTTCGACGTGAGCTTTTTGATTAATCGCCTTTCGTTTCGACTTCAGTACGACGAGGGCCTGCACGGCGGGTACCTGGAGGGCGGGGGCATGTACGAGCCCCATCGGGGGGCGCTGCCTCTGGGGGCACACCACGTGCCTCACGTGCCGCACCCCGCGGCTGCGGCCGCCGCCGCCGCCATGCACTATGCGCCCACCAACCATGTCTCGCCGGTGCCCAACCACGTCATGGCCGCCGAGCCACATGTCCACAAAAGGGACAAAGACGCCATATACGGGTGAGTACATCTTGATTTTTAGAAAATAAACTCAAAAACAAGCGCTTGTCTACTAAAACGGAGCGTTCCTTTGCCTCATAAAGTAGCACTGTAACGAGGGATATAGAAAAGTAGAGATAGTAAGTCCAAAAAACATTTTATTTTAAAATTAACCCATACCTTTAGAACACTCCTTTATTTATTCTTCAACATGAACTGAAAACATAAGAATGACTTTCTTGAATCAAACATTAAAGAAGTCCTGCTACACGTGCAGTTTCAGACAGCCTTTTGACAAATGTTTTGGACACCTCTTAATTTGATTCACAAGGTTCGTCGATCCTATTAATTAGTTATGTGAAAAATAAAGCTATTGCCATTCAAAATTGAATGTAAACTTCAGCAGAAGTTTCTCCTTTACTTTACTTTCCTCATATCCCTCGCAAGGTATTATTTGTTTATATCACTAACGTTAAACTAAAGTTTTAGTTTATTAAACAATTTAATAATATTTATGTCAAATATAATTTCATGACTATTATCTTAAATATTTTTTTCAAAAGACGATCCAAAAATGATTTGCTGATTTTTTTATTATCTTTTTCCATAATTTAATTTATTTGATATTTATTTTCAGAGACATTTCCATAGTTCTAAATTAATCTGTATATCTTGGACCGCCAATCGTTCTTTCCTTATTATATAATTTGTATTTTTTATTTTATTTATGACTATGATTTACATTAAAATGTATTTTTTATGTTAATATGATTATTATATTTATATGGTTTTAAAATGTAAATAGTTCAATCTCTGTTGTTGCATATAAAATGTATTTTTCTTGAAAATTGGTATTTTATAATAGTTTAATTAAAAATTAATGTGTACACAAAGTAAAAATTTTTTTTTTTATATATTTATATTTTATGTATTAAAGTATTTTTTAAAAAAAGTGTTGCAAATGAAACATTGTCTAAATATTTTTTTTTATTGTCTGCTATTTGTTTTTCTAACAAGTGATTTTTAAGTTACGAAGCATAACACTTGATGAAAAAGTTGCCAAAACTAATTGATACTATTATCAATCTAAAGATATTTTATTACATTATAGCTAGTTATATAGCTAAATTTAAAAATACTTAAATTAATTATTTACCTGATATTTCATATACAATGTAGTCAAATTATATGTTCTTTAGTTCAATTATTTGTAATCACTAATGAAAATATTTCTTTAACTATTCAATTTAACGACTGTATTTTTAGATAATTTATTTAAATAATGCCAGATTTAAATCTACATTTTTAAGTAAATAATCTAAAAGTACGGATATGAGAAACGAAAATAATTATTTGTATAATTTTATTTTACAATTATTATGCAATACTATTAAACTATTTGTAATCAATAAAAATATTTTTTTTCACTTAAACTTTTAAAATGTAGATTTAATTTATTAATTTTAAAATAAAGTCATTAATAATGCAAATGCTTATTTATCTGATATTTCAAATATAACAATTAAATTTAATATTAATTCAATTGTTTGTGTATTTAAATTATGTATATATTAATTCTATTGTTTGTATTTTATTTGTATATATATATAATAATTCAATTCTTTGTGCTCTATATTTTTAGATAATTTACTTAAATTTACATTTTCAATTTTAATGTCAAACATTAAATTTTTAAAGTTAACGTGAATTTGTAATTGATTACAAATAATTTAATAATATTGCATAATAATAATTGTTAAATATCAAATATAAATAATTATTTTAAAAATATTGTGCTTCCATTATTTGATTACAAATATTTTGATATACAATTTAACTCTACATTGTTAAATTAAAATGTTGCATATGAAATATTAGGTAAATAATTAATTTCATTATATCTTTATTTTAAAATTAATAGATTATTGTAATAACACATTTTAAGTAAACACATATACTGAATAATTATTCCATAAAACGGATTGTTTGCGCATTTATCAGATTATCTGTGAACACTGCAATCGAAGATTTACCTTACATAAATGTACAAATAATCCGTTTTATGGAACAAAGTATGCACATATCTCTTAAAATACACGCCCATTTTTAATACCTATTAAATATAGCAATTAAGATGATTCAGTATTATTTCAAAGGCAATTTAAAATATCTTTAGATTGATATTAGTATCAATCTAAATTCTGCACATTATGCGACTTAGGCAATACATTTATAAATACATTTTAATTGCAACATATGTCATTGCTAAATGAGTAAAATATATATAATGTGCAACAATATTTCAATGTTTTATTTTTAAGTTCAATATATTTTTAAATTGAGGGAAATCTTATTCTAATTTTAGACAATATATAAAATAATTGTCACATAAAACGAATTGATTAGGTGCGAGAGAGCGGAAGCGAGTGCGCGTTGCTCAGAACAGTGAAAAATAATTCGTTTATTGGAACAATAATTTATTTAAATGTACTTATATTATAATATATTGTTCTTAATTTTTATATTTTCATTGCAGACATCCCCTGTTCCCTCTTCTCGCGCTTATCTTTGAAAAGTGCGAGTTGGCCACGTGCACGCCACGCGATCCCGGAGTGGCCGGTGGCGATGTTTGCTCCTCAGAGTCCTTCAACGAGGACATAGCAGTCTTCAGTAAACAGGTAAAAGTCCATACGCATTACTTATAAGATTATAAGCCATAGCGCGGCAGCGCCTATCGCATAATACATAAATACATTTTTTCATCGCATTGTACTATCAAAGCATCATCGGATAACAATTTCAAAGCTCATTCATTCGAATGGGACCAATGATCCGCACAGCTTCCCAGTCGGAGAGCAATGGAGCTCATGCTGCGATATCCGAGCCAAGTTTTCAATGTTAACCCTTTTGTTATTGTGCCGACGTTAACCGTTTAACGCCGCAATTACACAGACGCTGCTCGTCTGACTGCCCGCGGAACAATTCTAATTTTATTTTTCGATTGATAAATATTACATTATCGATAAATACAAGATATCTGTCAAATATAACGCTTTATCTGGACGAACCATCGGTCCAAAGGGGTCTTAACACTATCGCTATTGATTACGAAAAATATGTTTTAATCAATGCTAAATGTCAGGTATACAACATGATTAGATATTGTTTAAATATTGACATTTTATATATTTATTTATAAAATTAAAAATGTCATGCAGTATAAGCTCTATCATTCAGATATTATAATGGAAAAAATATGTCTTCAATTGAAAGCATCTCTGGGGACGATCAGGGTCCGAAACGGGGGCGCGTTTCTACCAAAACCACTCGAGGTTCAGAGTCAAAAAGTGTTCAAGCAGCCGCAAAATTCAAAACAAACGGTACAACCATTTCGCCAGTGTTTATTTATAGGGTCCACAGATTTGAAAGCACATAACGTCACAAATCACGCGTCCATATATCGTACGATTTTCAAACTTAACCCCTTGTGCTAAAGTTCGATTTTCGCTCACAGCGAAGGGTTAGAATCTATTTTAAATTTGAACCCCCCACAGTTCGTATGTATGTGTGTGTGCTCGCGCTTACACGAAAAGGACGTAAACATTTAAAAGGTTTAAATAATGAATAAGTAAGCAAATTTACATCCCCTACCCTTCGCGCGTTTAAATGAGGGTTGCCAAACTCCCCTATCTGTCTTTACGGGATTGTTTTTTGGTGCGTGCACGTCTGGTATGTTTGTGACGCTATTTGACAGGGCTGACGATCGTTTCGTTAATTTTATATTATGCTTATAACTAATTAAGATCTTTCTGAATAATACTGATTTAAATATTGTAAAAAAATCGCTTTATAAATAAAGTTTAAAAAAACAAATCGATATACATCTATCTATCTATACATTTCGTGATTGACTAGATACGATATTTTTAGCTTTAATTCGCAAACAAATACATCGTAAACACTTGTCTTATTTGACAACACCTTGTCAATAGTATTAAGATTAGATCATTTTTATTTATATATTCATTATTAGTAATACAATTTTCGCAACCCTGTATCGCAATAAATGTAAAGCTATTCGCCGCGCCATACAACAAACGATCTTCCCTTATCTAACACCACGAACGATGCACTTTTAAGGGATGCTGTGAATGTGTTCAGTAACCTTTTCTGTACGAATGCAAAGGTGTTTTATTGGCGGTTGCATCTGTCTATATTGTCAAACACACACATTGAAAAATAAATACTCAAACAGGCAAACATATTGCATGTATTCCGTATGCTTAGTCTGTACTTGAAAGCATACGAATCTAATGATTAAGTGCTGATGTTTTTGCCATAATATATATTCGTGCCATAACCATTGTAATTTCCATTTATTTCTCAAGTCGAACCATCAAGAATTCCCAAATCATTGCTTCTGGCAAAAAACTCAATTTTCGATACTTTGTCGCATATTTCCTCCTCCCAAACCGGCGTTTCGTATATACAGCCATACGATGTCGATTTGTTGCAATGTTCGACTCCATCGTGGTCTCGTCACACGCGGCCAATTTGCCGACCTCGTGAGTGAATACCTGTTTTTGAACGTGGCCATGCCATTTTCGATGTCACCTCAGAAGATCGTCTCTCTCGCGCGCAAGTCCAGCTTTTTTCCGCGGCCTTATTCGCCACGTCAAAGAGATACTCCTCTGTAAATTGTTAAAATTCCCCTTTATACACCATATACTATGCGTGTGTATGTAATATATAAAAGGGACCGGTCCGCCGGTTTATAACTGTTCATCGCTACACGAGCAATACTACCTAGTTCGATCGGCGGTGCGTTTCGATGCGTAGCGCGAAATGGCTTAATGCTGTGTCGATGGAAGTGCAAAAAATATATATAAACCTAATGTGCCGCAAAAAAATCGCGAGTGAAAAATTACCGACGATTGAGCGCTGAAAGCGACAACAAACCGTTACTAGAAAAAATAGTTGCAAACCGCTGATTTATGGCATTTAAATCTTGATTGCCACGACGTGATCGAATTCGAAAACGTGAGGTAAAGACTGCGCTGTCAAAAATAGATCAACAGTTCTCAATTGCGGCAAATCATTTTGTATTAATTATTTAATCGAAAGCGTGTTATCAAACATGTCAAATATATATACGTTTTCTATTGCGATAAGCATGGAGTTATCGCAGTTAACAAAATTTATTATATAATCAAACGTTATTCTAAAACGTATCAAAGCACGTTCTACTGATAATAATCGACACTATAAAGTCAATAATAACATGATCGATTTATGGATTCTTATAATCTAAATCGTTCAAGTGAGGCAAAAAATTATGAAATTATATAAGGCGATCGAAGAACAAAACTCATGAAACCCGTATATATGATTTATTGTTTTTTAATTGTATTTTTATTTTAATAACGTATATAAATATATAAATACAAGTTACTGGTTCGCCGAGTTATAACTGCTGCATGTATATACATATATAATACATATGTGCATTTGATGTGTTGGTTATTGCATGTGAGAAATATGCTTTCACTTGCCTTTTACGATGATCGACAAGATCTTGGATTCAGAAATCTGAATAGAATAAATTCTGTAGCATATCACTGAAATATAATTATCTTCAAGCATATGTTCCTATTTCTCATATTCATCTAAAAAAAACAAGAAAACGCATAAAAAAAGACTTGACACACGTATAAAAATAATTTTCTAAAACAGCATAAAATTCATTAGAAATTTATAAAAAAAAGTTAACAATCATTTTTTCTTTAGAATTATCGTTATGATATGTTTGGCATGAATTACAAACTGGTTCGAAATCACTACAAGAGATAGTGTATCAGAGTTATGTTCTGAAGATAATGGTTCTTCACAAATAAAATTAGCTTCAACTTCGCGTGTTGATTTTTCCATTTTAACTATATAATCAGTGATTAAACTTTGCGATGGCTTTGCTAATTTTTGTACAATTCGTGTTATCCAAATAATTTTGTATTTATTATATTTTTATTTAATAATTATATTTTAAAAATTTTTACAATTCGTGTTATAAAAATTTAAGGCTCGTTCAGAATCATCATATTTTATATCAAAAAACAATTATCAAAAATCCACGTCATAAGCAATAAAATCGTGTCGTCGCCGACACGATTTTATTGCTTTTGACGTGAATTTTTGCCTTCTGAGAAGTGATAATTGTTTTTGCGCTCTTCTATTGATCAAAATTCGGTTTGACTATACTTCAGCCAATACTCTCATATCAGAAGTTCATAGTAATATCGATAAGGATAGCACATATATATTGGTATAACTAGGGATTCCAATCCCGGGATCCCGGGATCCCGAACGATTTTCAATACCCGATGAGTCCCGGGATTATAAAACATAATCCCGAATTTTTTGGATTGGTTGATTTATCAAGCACAATCGAATTATTGTTGACAACATCGTTATATTTCGTGTACAAACTTGCGCGAGTTGCACGTGTCATCTGTGAATCTTTGAGGCTGTGAGTCTGAACGTGCTTTTTCAGCAGCAGGCTGCTTAGGAACCAAAATCAGATCAAAACTAAATGATAAAACACTTGATGCTTTGATGTTACTTCGTGAGTTTTATTCAAAATAATGTTTTCAATTAATTGTGTCTATGAATATACATACCTATGTGCATACATTGCCAAAAGTTCATTTTTTTCTTCTCAAATAAATATATAAGACCTTCTCTTTTTTTATTTTTATTATATTATTTTCTATTTTAAGTCCAAGACCAAAATTATACGTACTTTATACATTGTATGTTATAAAAAACAGATGTAAAACTATATTGTATTATTCATTTTAAATTATTTTTATCGATAAAATAACATGAAAATTATCCCGGGACTGGTCCCGGGATCCCGGGATCGACTAATTGCAATACCGAAATCCCGAGATCAAAATTTTGGCCCGGGATTGGAATCCCTAGGTATAACATATGCAGAAAAACTATGAAGCAAAATGTCTGTTCTTCTTCTTCCTGTGAGATAAGTTGGCTTAGTTCGTATTTTGGATTTGACCTAATGAAAGTTCTTAAAATTATAATTAGTTTTAGAACTTTGTTAGGTTTGGGTTGGAACAGCAAAGGGACGTTCGCAACTGTCAAATTGAGTTTCATAGACATTTTAGAACAGCTTATAATTTCACTAGCGCCTACCAGTTTTCGCTAGTAATATATCTACTCTTGAAAATAAATTTGAGCTTCACTAGTGAAAATGTAACTTCACTAAAAAATACACATTCACTATAACATTAGTATATCGCATGTAAATAAATAATGATAAGAATATAAATGTATATTACTACATATGAAATCATATCATTTTAATAGCACCTGCCAGATATATTATATTTTCACTAGTAAAAATGTATTCCATTGTGATTTATTTAAGGAATAGCCTGAGAATTTCTGGTTTAAAATTAAGGACTTCATTTTAGCTTTTTTAAATATTTTTATTTCAATAAATTTATTTCTGGCAAAATTTAATGAGGAATGAGGTTCCAGGGAAAATATTAAAAAAAATTCACCTTTGACTCAGTCCATCGTCAAAATCATTAGATCTACTATGATCATGTTTGCTTATTCATTGCTTGCGGATAACTCGGCTTTTGATATTAAAAGCCTCATATGCTTGTGCTCTAGAGGCGGCCGAACAAAAGGATATCTATGCCCTCTTTTTACTCTACTTTTATCGTTTTTTTTTCTCTCGCCGTCTGCGCGCAGGCACGCGCAATGGAATCTTGCACGATGACTGACTCCGACAATGGAACAGAGTCGAGTGTAAAAAGTCACATCACTCATCTGACCGACCCTCTGGAGGTACAGCGAACTAAATATTTGCATACTTCTGATGATGATGGCTCGGAGAGCCTCTGAGTTTTTCCCGGACGGTTATTGCCTTGGTTATGGTCGACAATTCACATGTGTGTATGTATGCATAAAAAAAACACACCATATAAACGCAGCACAATGCGACGAATGAGATTGACATAATTTAAAATTATTTATTGAAAAAAATGGAGTAGAAAAGGTTAAATGATTAAATATGGAATGCGTTTCAAAAGCACGTAATTTATTTATGGTTCATTATATGATTTTTATGATTATTATTAAATTAATATATTGGACGTGAGTCAATGGAGAACCTTTTAATTTATATTATATTTAATAAAACATCAATATATCATATATAAGTATTTGTTATAATCAAAATTAGTCATTAGTCCAATTGTTTTTTTTACGAAGCACAATAAACATTTAATTAATCTCTTTTAGATGGTACTACACTGACTGTGATTTCTGAATCTTTGTCTTTGAATGCTCATAAAAACAGTAAAAAAAATATTGATAAAAGTCAAACATGTATATAAGATGTGACGTGAAATAGATTTAGACCATTTTAAATTTAGATGCCAATGTTTCAGATTAGCTTGTTCATTAGTTATTGCAAAAATAAGTACTTTCGTATGGAGCAGCTCTCTCATTCGATGTCACGTATATTGTTTTTAGGTTATCTAGTACTAAACAAGTGATTATCCACTGTACAATTGATCCTTAAATTTGCAGTTGTCTTCAACCTTTTTGATTCGAATTAAAATGCTAAAGAGTCTGGAATGTCAGATTGGTGAGGTCGTGTCCCGAACTCGAAGCCCAATCGTGCTCGTCCATCAGCCGGTCATATTTCTCTGGTGACATGCTTCAATCGTCAACGCGGCTTTCGATCTGCGGCCGAATACTCCATTGTCGTAGGTGCCAAGACGACCGCGCGCCGATTGAATCATTGCGCGTTTCGTCACCTAGGTGCGCGCGTCAGGTGTTGCAAACCATCGTCATTAACGCGCGCTTCTTCTCGCTAATTAATTGTCTCCCGATGCTCACCACGCCTCCCGTTTTAACACCGCCGTTCGCATTCCGACCGAGACCACTGCTTCTTCCACTTCTTCCTTTTGCACTTGCGCCTTTTTTTATACCTTCCGCCTGACTCGAGAGCTTCACATTATATCTATCTACACATACATACATATAGTATGAGACCAAACATTCTATGCTGCCGCTTCTGCTCGCTGCACAGACTGGCCGACCGACGTCTTCATCCTTTTTTAAGGACATAAATAATACATACGCGTATAATTGCGGCGGGCAAAAATCAAAAACTGGGCGAATATCCGGACGTTGCTTAGTGGATCGATTGTTATATAGAAATTGAAACATAAGCAATCAAACTAGATGATAATTATTTTAAAACCAGAAGAATTTTGACCAATAGGAGAGCGCTAAAAACAATTATCACTTCTCAGAAGTCAAAAATTCACGTCAAAAGCAATAAAATCGTATCGGCGCCGTCGCAGTGGGAACGCTCGGTAACGAGCGTTCCCACTGCGACGGCGCCGACACGATTTTATTGCTTTTGACGTGGATTTTTGACTTCTGAGAAGTGATAATTGTTTTTGCGCTCTCCTATTGACCGAAATTCGGTTTGAAAATATTTTTGATCAGCTCTCTTATATTAGAAGTCCATAGTAATATCGGCAAGGATAGCTATCATATTTTTAAAACATAGTGTAATATCGAAATGCAGATAAACTGTGGAGCAATATGCGAGATGCGATGTCTGTCTGTACTTATTCTTCCGCTTATTTTCCCCTAAGAGATGTGTTGGTTTAGTTTTTTTTTGAACTTGACCTAATGAAAGTTCTGATACTATAACTTGGTTAGGTTTGGGGTTGAACAGCAAATAGACGTTTCGCAACTGTCAAATTAAGTTTCATAGACATTTTAGTGCCGCATATTAGCGCCTATCATTTAAATTATATTTTCGCTAGTAGAAATATATATCTACTGGTGAAATGTATTAGTGAAAATATAATTTAACCAAAAAATACATATTCACTATAACATTTATACATCGGATGTAAATATATATTACTACATACAAAAAAGTTGAAATCATATAATTTTACTAGCACCTGCCAGATAGTTTATATTTTCATTGGTAAAAATATATATCTACTGGTAAAAATGTATTCCAATATGGTATTACTAAAATGACATTTTAAAAAATATTTTCGGGGTAGATTCGAGATTGATTTTTCTAGATTTATATAAAGTGCAGACTAACTATGGAGCAATATGCGAGATGCGACGTCTGTCTGTATTTATTTTTCAGCTTATTTTCCCCTGAGTTGGCTTAGTTTGTATTTTGGACTTGATCTAATAAAAATTATACAGTTATAGTTATTTTCAGAACTGTTTAGGTTAGGTTTGAACAGAAAATGTCAAATAGAGTTTCATAGACATTTTAATTTCACCAGCGCCTATCAGTTAAATTATGTGAAAATGTGTTTGGACTTCACTAGTGAAAATATATATTTACTGAAAAATACAGAAGCGTCCATTTAATTAATATTATTATTCACAATTAATGAAATACATCAAATATATCTTTGTATATGTTATTTTTTTTAAATGTTAGGAAACTGAAGTTGGATCATTCTTCTTATTATATATAATATCCTTCAGCATAAATTATGTGTCGCAAAAATCTATCGTACAACTAAATGACTATTTTTGATTAAAATAATACATTCAACCTAATTTAGTTTAGGCACAATACAATAGGGCACAAAATAAAAAAATATGACAATTGATTCGTCAATATCAAATTTATGATTCGGAATTTTATGCTCTTAAAATATATTGCGTTTAATTATAAAAAGTAATTTAATTTATTTAAAGAAAATATATTACGTTACAAAACTTTTTACAAGTCTAAATCCATCGATGGATTTTATCATCAACGTATTTTAAATGGCTTCAGAAAATATCTGTCTAGACTGCAATGATAAAACCATTTTGAGAATGACATATGTAGTATGTACATGTCTTTGGACTTCTAAAGGTTAATATTATATATACATTTTTTTTTTGAAATTTAAATTTTGTGGCAAGGTTGTAAAAAATCCTATTCTATTTCTTATCATTATGTTTATTATTATGCATATATTTAAAATATTATTTTTACCATATGAAATTTGTAGAATTTTGATTCAGTTTTTATTTTTCAACACTACGTTTTTACTCTAAATATAGTATGTAATACTTCTTATTTATTTTGTTTGCAAATAGACTCACGGAATGTTCATATTATTAGTTTATTATTACTGCTGTATTATATTATTGATCTTGCGTTTTTTATTATAAATGTCCGTCGTCTTGTTAAGAGAGCAATAAATAAACGAACGCTGAATTGAAAATGCAATTAAGGGCCGACCGCTATCGACGGTCAGCTAACTGGCTGCTACAAATAAGTGTTAATGATATCATTAATGACCACTGCCAAGTATCTACGTAGGTTGTATATCGTGAGTATTTATATTTACGCTCTCAGATACGAGTATAAATATTTTATGCGCGTTCAAAAACGACTCGTCGTTTATTTTTTGCTGTTGCAATCATAATTATCGAATTATCCAAACGACGGAGGCATTTATGTTTATTTTAGTTGCACAATTGTGCATTTATCCTGCGGACAATAGGTTCATCAATTTCATAAAATATATATTGATTGTAACTGGGTCAATTCCAACCCTTTTATGATCCGTCATTATTTGATCGATGGCTTCATGCGGGCGATGCAATTTCGCTAATTGACGTACGATCGCGTGCCTAGATTAAAACATAAATTATACACCTCTTTGGTAATGTTGGCATTCTTCCTCTTCAATTTGTTCTTTGAGTGCCAACAATAAGGCACCGAGATGTCGCATCCATTCCGGTTACCTGCGACAGGTATTATACTGACGAGGTGTTGCAAAAAATCTACCATCACGAAAAAGTCGTCGCTATATTCCACTTTATTATACTAATTCGATGTAATGGTATGCGCTATAACAGGACAAACCAGTATCGGCCTTTCGCAACAGCGACAATGCTAAATGATGCAACAGGCGCCTCTCGGATCGATTTTAATTTATGGTTTTATAAATTTAAAAAATGGTTGAGAACCGCATCTGTCAATAGATTTTTATTTTAACCCGAATATATAGCTTGTGTATATATAAGATTAGTACGGTCGAGTTTTTATTCAGGTGTCCCTGATCAATAGTAGTTCCATCTACCTTTCATCTTTGTCTGGTATCCTTTCATCGCGTCCACAATAAAGGACTAATGAAAAATAGCGTTCGTCAAAAGGTTCTCATACCGCGGAAACCCTCACACAAACTTTTGTGTAAACGCGTGTGGGACTTCTACGACATTTGTCCTGTTCCAGTTGCATAATATGATTTAAACATTTAATTTTTTAAGACCACTTGTTTATGGTTTAAAAGTTAGTATTTTAGAGCAGGTAAAAATTACAGTAAGTGGCGGCTATTATTTAGAAATTTAGCAGAAATTCCATGTGGCAAAAGCTCGCCGGCCAGGGGGTCGAGGGGGAAAGGATGAAGCAATTTAGAATACAAAGGACGTTTTGTTGGAAAAGAGCATCATCTTTCCCCGGGACGGTAATGGAAGACCGCATGCTGTTGGGACGAGGTCACATGGCGCTGGTTATTTCTGTGCAAAGCGGTCGCGGGTTCGAATCCCGCTGAGATTTGCAACGACAAATTCAGAGGAAAGTCAAAACAATTACGAAGGGTGGATTTTGTGGGCCGAAAATAAACTTGTACATTATAAAAAAAATGAATAGGAATAGATATACAAATAAAAACAAACAAGGTGCGTTAGAAGGCCATAAATTACAATTATTGTCTCTCAGGTTTATGACCCACGTTGCTTTTTTTTCATTGTTCAAAATCGCCAAGATAAGTTTCTACTTCCAAGTAGTTAAGCTTTCCGTTATGCGGATGATTTATTATGGCGTACCAAGAATGTTTTTAGGAACTGAGAACTGAGTGGAAGAAAAAAACTGGGGGTATATATTTAAAACGAAAGACCATGAAACATAAAACCCTATCCTTTCAATACCCATGCACTAAATCCCAGCCGGAGAAAAAATAAATAAAAGAGATTTCTCTCGTTTTATACTGTGCAGTATATATAGATTCATACAAGCTAAATATATTATGTTTTGGTTATTATTAAACAATATTTATCATGTAAATCAATGAAAAAGTATTGATCTAATCTCATATGTATTGTTTACATTATAAAAGTTATATTACATATGTAAAAATATGTATTAAAATTGTTTAAAACCATTACTAAAATTATTAAATACCTCTTTAGTTAAAATTCAGAAATGCATAGATTGATTATAAAAATACAGAAAACTGTTGTTATCATTCTATAATTTCTCAAATCAAAAATACTGTATTTAATAAGAATGCTAAAAATGACAATCTCAAATATTCTTATTACAATTTTTCGCTAAAATAATGTCTTAACTTATTTTTGCCTATCTGAAATCATTTTTTTTGTAATAAATAAACATATATTTTGTAATTAATTTATCAAAAAACACAAAATTAAAATATACATATTTTAGTTTTGCTAACTCGTTATTATAATTCAATGTGTTCAATGATAAATATCGATATTAAAACAATCTCCTTTATTAAAAATGCCATAATTTAATATAATAGAAGTAGCAAATAGTGATCTTAAATATTCTACCACATATTTTCGTTAAAATCTTATTTTATTTTTCCAGTTTTTTTGCCTTCCTAAAATATTTTTTGATAATTGATAAGTTTAAAGACATTTAGATATATAAAATAAAATTATACATTTTTTAGATTTTCCAACAATAAAACTAGTATTTTTTAATGTTTTAAATCGTAAACACAGATATTTAAACAATTTCTATAATAAAAAATACCATATTTTATTAAAAATAATATCATAAATATCATAAAATAATATATTATTTTATTTTTTCAGATCTTTTTGCCTTCCTAGTTTATATATTTACAAATTTTATAAAATAAAAATATACATTTTTTAGAATTGCTAACAATAAATCTATAGTTATTATTCTTTAATGTGTTTAATGATAAACACAGATTTTTCCAGATATTTAATCTAGATAAGTTTACAGATTTTTAGACATTTTCAAATTAAAAAAAAATGTTACAAAAATACACATTTTTTAACAATAAAACTTAGAGGATATTATTTTGTAATATGTTCAATGATAATAGTTAAACAAATTGAAAATACCATATTTCATTAGAAGTAGCTAACAATGACAATCTATGAATATTCTGATCATTTTTTGGCTAAAATATTGTCTTATTTTATTTCTCAATATTTGTTACATATTGCTTCAATCATTTTGTATGAAAAAAACGATTTAGATATTTTTAGATATTAAAACAATTTCTAAAATAAAAAATACCATATTTCATTACCACATATTTTTGCTAATTTATTATTGGACAATTTTTGTGTTTCTGAAAGTATTTTTATTGTAAAATAATAGCACACAAACCCACAAAAACATTTGTATTTTAAAAATGTGTTTAATGCTTAGTTTTCGAACCTATTTTCAAGTAATTGCTTCTCTTTCTAGGGTCATATATTATTTAGTAATTATATAAAACATGGTTACATATTATACATAAAAAATCAATTTAATAAACACATTTTATGAATCAATGAATCAATTATTGGATTTGTACTAAAAGCTTTTCAGATTCACAATATCTGTATCTAAGACACATTTTTAGATATTTGATATCACATTTTTTGACGAATTCAATACACCTATGGATGCACAAATGTATATGTGACTTGAAATTGATACTCGATTCTGATAGTATCAACAAGTTGATGATTCCAATGTTTTTCTATACATAGTATGCCAGAGTAAATATGATTTATGTTGTTTGTGTACTTGCGGTTTCGCGTGAACGTTCGAGGTTTCCCAAGATTAGAATATCTTGGTTTTTGAAATACGACCCGAAGAAAAAATGCACACAAAAACAATCGTTATCCCTCGAAAGTTAATCGGTTGAGTATTTTCTACCTGTTCAGGAATGTTATTGTTTCTTTACCGTTATCTTTGCGACTGTACCTGGGTAAAATCAAAGTTTCATCTCAATCGCAGATAGTGCCCGAAAAGGGTTGCTTTTCGAGAAATGTACATAATTTATATTGTTTGTGTGCAAGGCAGCTGCGCGGTCCCGCGTTCTCCGGTTGGACGCCTCTGGCGACGGCGTTGAACCTGAAACGTCACAAAGCGCACGGTTTTGATTTACGATTATGGTACGTGTTGCATCGTGCGCAAAGGTCATACGCTACGGCTACACTGCGCATGATCCTCGTACAGACGTGAAGGACATCGCCCAATGAAATCTAACCCCTTTACGGATATGTCTACTCTCGATTGTGTCGTCCTTTTTATCATCATTCTACTTTCTCTGTCGAAAAATCCATGATACGACGAAAATAATACATACATATATTTTAACTACTGAACGTTACAGGAAACGTAAAAACTGTAGCCCTTTCTTTTTATATTATTTCAATATGCACAACAGCCGATTATTTTTTTTTAAGATTTTTTATTGCACAATTTTTGAAACGGCTGTCATGCCTATTTCAATGACGCTATGATATTGATATTGCATAATAATAAAAAGGGCAATGCACTTTATTGTATTTCATTGTTTAATATTTAAAAATATTTTTAACTATATTTATATATAATTAAAACTAAGACAACACAGAAAAAATCTGATCCACAATCATAAGTTATGTGCTCCTCGATTTTATGACAGCAATTATAAAGCACTGCTGCTTGTTATAAATATAATTTAATCGGCATTATATGTTTATTTTAATTAATATTGTCGCAAACAATCGATCAAGTATATAATTATTAAATTAATACAACACTAAAAGTGTTAATAAATCACCATATTTTTTGCTTTTACGACGGAAGCTAATTATCGAGTAAAATGCATCGCCATGTTCAAATGTCATATACCATTTAATAAAAACGGTCGTAAAAAGAGTTGCAGAATTAAAAATTTAACACACACGTGTTAATTAACGTTTACTGCCGGTAAAATTAATATTCATCTCTCGCACAAAGAGAGTTTTAATTATTTATAACCACCTTATTTAATATCTACAACTCGTCGCTTGTTTGTATTCATTGTTGGATAGCTTTTTTTAACTGCTGATTGTTTCAAGACATGATGTTAAATCCACATGTTGCGACGATATTAATTTTGTACCATCTGATGAATGCGATTCTTCGGCCTTGATGGCTCAAGATGATGAACTTCTGGAAGGTCGGGCGCGTAAATCTGTCTCGACGTTATTATATAAGTGTTCGGACGTTAATGGGTTACGTCGTTTATTTATCCAACAGTAACGTTTTCCACATATAAACAAACACACTCGAAACTCAGACTAAACACACGGGGACCGGTCCGAATTTGACTGTATTTTTCTTTTACGATCACGACCAATTATGCGTGTAGTATTTTTATTATTCGATATATTATATTATAAATAAAATGTATTTTTATTGTTTTACACTTCCGTTAAGTGCTGATGCATAAAAAATCTGCCTCCCTCGTGCAACGATACGCACACTTTACAAGCTTTTTATTACGTTTGAAAAAGTTTTATCGCGTCATCGTTTTATAGGAAGTGTATTTTTTTCTACACATTATCACCTGCTTGGTTGTACACATGGGCGATTTCATCATGAGTTTGACGTAGGAGAAGGTAGTGAAACTCACTTTTGTTAATAAATAAAAATCAAGCCGAGAAGGCAGAATTTTTTTAAATTTCTGTTTTTTCTACATTCTCAATTTAATATAATATAATATTTTTAATAAATTAATCACTACGCTAAAAAATAAAAAAAACGATTACTCATGACACAATCAAAATGTAATACATTTTTGCCACAAAGATAGGATAGCTCGATTTAATTGTTAATTTACAAGCTGATTTTCGATAATAATTAAAAATACTGTCATAGGATGTATTTAATATTTTTTTGGAAAAAATATTTTGTTGCTAAAAAATAATATTAAATATTGCTGCTTTTACAAAATACTTAAATATTAGTTTAACTTTTAATTTATGAGTACTTTGAATCAATTAAAATGTGATTTTTTTCTGTATTTAAAATAATTATTGAAAATTATATGTCAATTGTATACATTTTTCACACATTTATTCGTGAAAAAGTCATAAAGATATTTTTTTTTTTTTTTACTTTTGTATAATTATTCTTACTACTAAAACAATAATAATAAATATAACTGCTTTGTCAAAATACATTAGTTTAATCATTTACTAATGATAACTAGCATTCATTAAATTAATTAAAAGATTTGATTAGATTTGAAATAGAAAAAACTAGACTTTCTGTATTTAGAAAATATTTCAATAATAGTAATAATATGGAAATTTTAGCAACTTTTACCACAAATATAATATATCTCGATTTAATTGTTGAATTACAAGTTGACTACTATAATTCATGAAGATTTATTTATATTTAGATTTAAAAAAACAGCAAGTAGCTGAACTTGAAAATTTTGATTAAATTTGATTTATGAAATTTGTCCTATAAAAGCTTAAATGGTTATGTACGTGAAAGAACGTAAACACATGTGAGATAATTTCATCACATAAATTATATTTTTAAGTAGCAAATTAAATTGCTTCAAAATCATGTTATGTTAGACTATTTATTTTTTTAATCAAAAACTAAAATAATAATATATAAATATTTCTAGCTCATTATTTTTTGTGTAGATAAAACAATGGCATTCGTTAGGTCGATGATCGATGCCCAGAGCTGGGTCTTCTGACTACCTCCATTCCAACATATTTTTAATTAACAGTCGCCCGCTCGAATGCCGAATGTATCATCGTTCGAGATTTATTCTCGTTTCCTAATTAACCGAGTACACGATCTGTCTGGTTGTAAAAAATTATATAGTGTTGTCACACATAGTGTGGGTTTTTGAGGCAAGGAGCACCTGATTGATGGTACACGACTTCCACACCGGGACACTGGTAAACCCGACATTAAATGCTACTTCTACATATTGTAAAATTTATGGAGGTCGTTTAGAGGTGCAATAAAAACATTAAATTTCGACACTTTTAAAGTGGCATCAGCCCGCCGGATCTATCTACACGAATGCCCATGGGGATTGTTTTTTCCTTCACTCGTTCCGTTTTTATGACGGACTCTAGTTTTTACCTTTGCCGTTTATGGCTGTTTAGATAAAAGCGGTTAGGGTGTATGATTGAAATAAAAAAATACTTCCTAGTTTTTTATTTTGATTTATTGCCAAAGCAGATTTATCGTATCGGAATGTGTGTCAGTGTATACAACAACTTGTTGCGATTTTGTCTCCGATCGTCTGATTTGACAGTGCGCTATGTTACTCGGAGCGGGAGGTGAGCGTTTTAGTTTAGTAAAAGATTTACAATGTGGCAATAACTATTCATCATGTTTTTTTTTCTCTCCCGCGTCTGGCCTTTCGAGTCGTATTTTTCAATGTCGCATTTGTCTTCTCTGTCTGTCATGGGTGGTTTCGCGGGAAGGCGATAATGGGAAAAAGCAGAGGGATGTCATAAAGCAATAAATAACTGTGAGATTAAAAAGCAGATTACTATGAGACGAACCTTAATCATCTTCTGCATACTCTCTTTTGTGAACTTTTAAAAGAGTCATTAGTGAGATTTTTTCATTCCATACAATACCATAAACATCCGGATTTATGATGTTATATTATTTTAACATATACATTTTACGAGGGTATTACTTGTATATTATTATATCTATAAAGAAAGTCACGTTCATTAAATCTTAGTATAAAAAAAGTTATAAATTTACCATTACATTTATTAACTTAAAAAATGTAAAGTAACACAATTGTGCTAAATCAATTTTAGTTTCGAGTATTGTTAATAAAATATATATTAACTTAAAATTAACTTCTTGTTACTTCTATAGTAAGTAACTTATCATACTTTCACAATTTAATAAAACATTAATTTATACATATTTTTGGCATATTTTACTCAAATACCGTGAATACTTATTTACGCCGAAGGGTATTATAACTTTTAAAGTATTTTTACAGAATATTAAAAGTGTCTTTCAAATTCTTTATAACCGGTTTTTGGAAACCATATGGCATCGATATATGTACATTCGTAAAATATGGACATCTTTAATGAAATTAGACTATATCTATAGACTATAAATAAGGAATCTATGCAGTTAATTTTAAGTCAATATATATATTTTATTAACAATTAACCATTTGATTGCAAAAATCTGCTACTACTTAGGCTAACATATATGTTTCGACGTAATCTTAATCATATATTTTTTATGATTTAATACGTCGATGTTAAGACATTACAAGGCTCTGCAATTAAATGGTTAATATATTTATTTTATAAAACGTTTTCAATATTAAGACTTTGAAAACGAAACAAAAATATAATTTTTCACGGGAGCAAATTCGCCATTCGCCAATGCTGATGTCTCATTCTCTTTTCCTAGCTAAATTTCGCAATTATAAATTGGTAACTCTGACGTGAAAGCGGCAAGGGCAACATTTTTTGAAAGACCACGACGGTAAAACGATTGGCGGTGGCGCCTCATCCGCCGATCTCTCGTATCATAATTTTCAATAGCTATGTAATTATATAACGTCAATAAAAAAATACTGCAGTGTCTCAATCCGTGTCTAATTTTCGTAAATTTAGTAAAAGAAGAAGCATGTTAAAGTACTAATTTAGATCTGTGTGCTTATGTCTCTGAAGCATGAATATGATTTTTTTTTTTTTATATATAATTACAATAAAATTCTAATGGTTTATACATATTTAACTACTTATAGTATTCTTTATTGATTTTTCAATTACTTTAAATAAATAAATACCGCCGTTTTGTTGGATAATACTACCATTTTATTTTATTCATATATATATTATATATGCTCATTATTAAATTAATTTTTGTACATAATATGTATGACCTCAACTTCTATTTATCATCACAATATTCATACGTGAAATTAGGAAAATCTAGGAAAACCTTATCTGTGATGATTGATTTAAATTATATGTATATAATTATCACTAATTCTGATTTTCCAGACTTGTTTGTATTTTGTATAATTAGATCAATCTGGTAGGATTATGATACGCTCAATACCACTGATTTTTACATATCCTCAATTACTTAAAAGTTGATATATGGTTAAAAGTACGTTGATCTCAAATCTGTTGATAAATTAGTTATGTGTTTTAGTTAAAAATAGTTAATTTTTGTGTTGAATCTAGTATTAGAAAAATATTTAAAGACTTTTTGAAATATAGTGTCATTATCGACGCGACGCGTTCGCGGCCTTTAACGCCCTGTCAAATCCACTGACCGGCCATAAAACTTTCACTGCATAAATTGGACACAGAACAGGTCGTCGATATAATAATAAAGCAATACACACGATCGGATCGAACAAGTTCAATGTTCCCGAGAGTTCCTCGCGTTGGTGTGTGTGTGTTTATATACATACTTGAGCTCGTGTGTTTATATACAGATATTTAGTGCGCTACACACATACACATGCGGATATTCCTGGGGGTGGTTTTCCTTGTTTACCCAGCCACCCTCAGGGGGTGTACCCTCCGTTGTTTTGTTCGCCTGTCAAAACCAGAACGCGGCGGTCGTTTTCCGGAGTTTTTTGAGTTATTATACCGGGCCTTGCATATATACACACGGGCGACCCGAAAAACCAACAACCCACTTTTTAAAACAAAATAAACATTTTTTTTGTTGTTCTGTGTATGAGAAAAAATAACACACATACGCATACTTACTGTTTACGTTCGTTGGTTGTAAAAATTTGTTTTGATACAACGGGTAATTATGTGCGATGATAAAATCGCACTTCACACCGCACTATCGTGATCTATTTCAATCATACTATGAAGCGCTAAACGTGCTTGTTTAGCAAAAGCTTCATTGGTGTAAAACGATGGTAAATATGCAATTATAATATGTACAGTATTGATGGATATAATCGTATAAGTTTGACCATAATTTCACTTTTAAAAATTATTGTGCCTGTAATTTACAATAATTATAATGCCAGTTATCTGTAAATTTATTTTTGTAACATTCTAAATTTTACTTGGACACACTTTTTATTTTATCAGATACACAAAAATGTGTGTTGAAAACATATACTTAATTGTTTGTGCTTTTTATCTGCTTGAATGTAACATAAGATACGATCGAGGTTGAGTTTCTTCGTATACAATCTCTCCGGTACAACAGCTTAATAAGATAATCAATTTCAGGCCAAAAAAAAAGAAACTTGACACAGCTCGGATAATGATGATGACTTTCGTTTTGTAAGCGCGTTTAATATTATATGTATATCTTTTTTTGTAAATTAAAAATTATCATTACATATGTATAATAATACGTGTGCTTTCGTACAAATGTACTGATATAACTTTATCCCTAGGCGATTCGGTTTTTAAGTTCCGCATTTACCCTCGAAATCAACGAGTATAAAACAAATTTATAAACTTGTTATATATGCTTGAATAATTAAAGTTTTCGTATTTCAACCACACGTGCCACAGGTGGCTGCGCTGTGCACACACTTTTGTATTTTTAAAATGATCATTTTTCTTTCGAGTGTCGACCGTGTCATTATACTGTCGTATTTTGTATATGTGTATATTTTATTCCAAGCTTAATGACGTATAAATGGCTGGCGTACCCTCCTAAAAAAAGCTCTCGGTGAGCTTTTGTGATTGGCGCTTCAAGCACGTGGAAAACTTTCACGTGGTGTTTCGTTGTAATTGGAAAATCGATTTTCACTGGCCATGAATCGCCTTTGGGTGTTAAATATTAGTATACACACACTCGTACTTATATACAGGCTGACTATTAAATGTGAAATTTTATTATAATTTCTAAAAGCTAATCAGATCCTTAATAACTACATTAAAAATATATCACTTTTTTATAGCAATAAATAATGCGATTTTATGTAGTGTAATACTTGACAAACTGATGACTCAAATATGCGTCATTGTAATGCGTCATTCAATATCTGTAAATATGGTAAAAAATACATCAAAACTTTAATGAATGCATAAAATCATTTTATTTATTTTAGTCAGTCTATATATAATAATAGCGAATTTTGTGTGAAATAAAAATATTTTAATGTTAAAAATCGTATTTTTTGGCATATTTTGCGTCCATCATAAAAATGTTATTACTACAAAACTTGTTAAAAATATACATAACTGTACCTCAAAAACAATAAACTAATATTTCACTGTGTATTTACATGTGCCGGTGCATCTCTCTCTGATTACAACTGATCACAAGGCAGAAATTTCAGAGCACGTGATTATAGCGCTTTAAACAATCTCATTACTGATTCTTAAAAATAAAAATAAATGACTCGTCGTCTTATCTTTGTGGTAAAAAGTGCAATATTATTGTACGTAAATATCAGTTTCTTATCCCAAAATCATTGTATGTATTAACCTTTTTGAATGTTGGGTCTTTGTAAATACAATAGATTCGAGTGAAGATTGAGTTGGCCAGAAGTTTATTTATCAAGATATTCTAACGCTGCACTGTTCTATATGGACTGTATTGCTCTACCAAATGGTAATAATCTTATAATGGCTATTTCTGAGTAATCTGATTCATATACATCGCCACCCTGTACATAAACTTATCGGGCCAATGTTCGCGGGAGGCTTACACCCAAAAACGCGCGATTAAATCGGGGTTGTTCGCTTTTAGTACCAAATCGATCTACCCTTCTCGCTTTTGTCCGGCCAAATATGCAATGTCATGCCGTGTTTTCGAATTATTAATTTTTTCCTCTCCACCGAAAATATTATTAATATGGTCACGGAAGATTCTGGCGCTCTCGAATGCTGGTCCCATAACGTCTATGCACCGGCGAGACAATGGGCGAATTAATTAAGACGCTTTTTAGTCGCTTCGTATAAATGTTGTATTTTTATTAATGGCAACTGAGAATAATTAATTTAAAACACGGCCATAACGACGGGAGAAGAACTATCCTCATCACCATCAGAGATGGACCGTGCTACGTATCAAATTGCAAATGGCGTTTTGCGCTTTGCATAATGTATTATCTTATGTATAATATATATATGTATATACAGAGCAATTAGGTATGTTAAAAAATATTTCTAATTATCGCTCATGCGTGTTGTCGTCATGTATACATAGTACATATTCTGTATATATATAACGATATTAAATAAAGTACTATCGCGATGATATTAAGTAAATTGCCCGCTACCTTTTAACGATCGTTTAGCGATAGAAACACGTTTTCTAATTACGAGAATTAATAATGGGACATTGTCTATGTGTAGTGCTATGTGTGTTTTTTTCTGAATAAATAACGAATCCCAGACACATCTTCCAGACTGGCAGGTGCAAGTTTTTGTTTCACACCTTGGTCCGTTACTCACGCGTTGATTGGGCCGCGGAAGAACCCTCGCTCAGATGCTCGGAACAAGATAATAATTGCTTATCATACGAAATGTATTTACGATGGACCAAAGGTGAAAATTTTTGTGTGGGAAAATCTTGCGCGCGCTCAACAATACGAATCTCACGCGGAGATACATGTGAGATTGCGTCGAAAATCTTGGGATAACATCTCTAGTTTTTGGCATTGAATGTGACGCCTCGACGAAAGTTATGTGGATCGTACAGATTTATTCGATTTGAATGTATGTTTTAGCAGTGAATGGGAATGTAACTCATTCTGCTAATGCATGATATATACTAAAAGTTAAATAAAACAGCCATAATATTATAGTCAATCATTTTAAATAAGATTTGTTTTATGTATCAAGAATAACGTTTATTTTTAATTTCCGGTAAATACGTCTGAAAAAACTGCTTTTAATTCGCTAGTTTTCATTTAACAAAGAATAAATATTGGTTCACAATTTCATGAACTTCGTTCTGGTCTGCATAATATTCCGTTACGGCTGATATGGTGAACGAAAATCTTTTCAGGTTCATAAATATATTGTTTCGAGTTACCTAAGTCACCACCGTCAGTGTGTGAGCTATGGTAATCGTCCCTCCGATGAGTATTTCGCTCATCTGGAGCACCACAGGGATCCAATCGGGGTCCTCGCGTATAATAATCAGCCATGGGAAAACAATGATTCCGGGCCTCATGACAAAAATGTCATTTTATATATTTTTTAACATTATAATATAATTTTTTAAATAAATAATAATAGGTACGAGTTAACATTTTCTGAAATCATATTTTATGCGGAATATTTTAATTAGGCATTAAAAAATATTAAAAATATCTACTCATAATATTTACCTAAAAATTAGCCGTGTTTTCTTTGCTGCTCAGTGTTGCCATATAGTGAATTTCCACTCCAAACCAAAAGCAATAAAATCGTGCCCTCAATTTAAATCAAATAAAGCACATATAAACTGAATTTTGACCAATAGGAGAGCGCAAAAATCAATTATCGCTTCTCAGAAGTCAAAAATCCACGTCAAAAGCAATAAAATCGTGCCGTCGCCATCGCAGTGGGAACGCTCGTTACCGAGCGTTCCCACTGCGACGGCGCCGACACAATTTTATTGCTTTTGACGTGAATTTTTGCCTTCTGAGAAGTGATAATTGATTTTGCGCACTCCTATTGATCAAAATTCCGTTTGAAAATACTTTGATCAGCCCTCTTATATTAGAAGTCCATAGTAATATTGGTTAAGATAGCTATCATATTTTTAAAACATAGTGTAATATCGAAATGGAGCAATATGTGAGATGCGATGTCTATCTGTACTCATTCTTCCGCTTATTTTTCCCTAAGAGATGTGTTGGTTTAGTTTTTTTTTGAACTTGATCTAATGAAAGTTCTGATACTATAATTTGGTTAGGTTTGGGTTTGAACAGCAAATAGACGTTTCGCAACTGTCAAATTGAGTTTAATAGACATTTTAGTGCAGCATATTAGCGCCTATCATTTAAATTATATTTCCGCTAGTAGAAATATAAATCTACTGGTGAAAATGTATTTGAAATTTATTAGTGAAAATATAATTTTAACCAAAAAATAACATTTATACATATATATAATGAAAGTATGTAAATATATATTACTACATATAAACAATTTTACTAGCACCTGCCAGATAATTTATATTTTCATTGATAAAAATATATATCTACTGGTGAAAATGTATTCCAATATGATATTACTGAAATGACATATTTAAAAAAATATTTTCGGGATAGATTCGAGACTGATTTTTCTAGATTTTCTTTTAGGAATAACCGCATGAAACTGAATGTATTATTTTTTTGCTGCATTAAATTACCGATAATATAATCTATAAAAACATTAAATTTGTATAATTCAGCTAGAGCTGTTGTTGATTTTTTGTTATTTCTTTGCTTCTCTTTAGGTATTCGTTCTGAAAATTCAGATCGAATATCTAAATTTACTGCTACTAATTTACATTCGTTGAATATTTACTCTCATATCTAATGTTTTTTAAACGTTCAAAAAGCAATCAAGTCAAAAATATTTTGCAAACAAATTTTAACACAAACGGAGCTGCGTCAAAAAAACTACAATCTGTTCCTTTGAATAATCATGATTATTGTGAAAGTACTACCTAGAAAGTGTGTGCTTTTGAAGGCAATGTTCCGCTCCTTTTATTTATTTTATAATACGTATAAAATTAGCTAAAATAACATATACCTGTAATACATCAGTACATCTCAAACAACCGTAGTTTAGTTCTATATATTCTTGAAATGATTTTTTCCAGAGTTGGCCTTCTCAAGGAGAACTGGCCCCGGGAATTTGTCCCCCCTCGCCAGGCCTGATAATAATACATAAATTATCATTCAAATAAATTCTGAATATTCCTTAGCTTTCTACGTTGTGACGACTTTCTACGATTTGTAGTGTCTACCACATTTGAATATGTATTTTTTGTTGTTTGATATTTGCGGTCGTGTTTATCAGTAGCGTGTGCAATCTTCGCGGTTAATCTAGACATTTTCCGTTCCGCATTAGACAATGGCAGGGAGGGATTAAGCCGTATCTTAATTGCGATCGTTTCCAAGTTATCTCCCCGAAATGGTCGTGCTTCCATCGATTCGGACCGCGATATGGGGGAAAAAAACGTAAACATTTGGCCCATTTCTAGGCTGGCGAGGAATTCATTTGCGGGCGAGGCAGTTCGCGGGACTACCGGCTAATGTATTTTTAAGACCCCAGACGTGAAGTTATTCGGACGCCTCATCCTGCTTACCGTTTGATGCCCCGTTTTTGTTCACCTGGAGAGAGAACGGACCTCTTTTTTTTTACGATGTTCGAAGATGACCGCTCGGGTTTAAAAGATCAGCCGAGTTTAATTTATATTCGTTTCGGCTATGGTTTTTACTTTTTTTTAGTTGCGACACACGCGATGGACGTAATCTAAAATATTGGACAAAACATGCTTGAAAGTTGCCAACCTTGCCATTTTTTGTAAATGTGACTCTTGCGATGGACATTTATAAAAATAACTCGTTTGTTTTTATAAATGTTGATACTGATACGTATTAGTTACAATTCTAATGAAAGCTTCCAGTAAAGTTCATAAAATCTCTTGTTTAAATCAGGATTCTATAATGCGAAGAATGAGTAGTTCTTAGATTTTGTCTTCAAAATAGACTAAAGCGGTCTAATGCAGTAATAATAATAATCACGATGGGCAATATCATCGCGGTCATTTGTCGACTCTCTGGCAAGATCCCCGAAAGAGCATTAGGACCCTGAACGGGGTATAATTTTCAAATTTCAAACCTTCTTCAGTAGCCGTGCGTGTTTGGGACCATAAAGGTAAGCGGCGGCCATCAGCCGACGGCCTAATGAAATGTTATAAAACCCATTAAGTAGGAGGGCAACCCGGCGTATAAAGCCGCCGAATTACAAACCCGACCAACACTTGGCCACATATGATTTTTTGTCACACGGTACCGCGACCCAAAACCGACCCAACGTCCGGCGACTCCACAGATCAGAATCGCCCAAAAAAGACACCGAATAAAATTGATTCTTGCATAGAGAGCCCACCACATCATCTCTCAAGGTGAGCTCTTTTTTATTCCTGACGAAAAAAAATATTTATACAAAATTATAACGCTGCGACGTCGTAAGCGACGCGCGAATCTCGCGCGATTCTGCCCCCCTTGTAATGATGCAATTAAGGGTCATAATTTCGTGCGGGGTCGTTTGTTTCGATTTTCGCCTCAGAAAAATAACGAGCCGGCTCGCCTTTTAATGGGACGTAATAAAGAGCCTTTTTTGTCGTAGTTTTCGGTAGAAGAAATTTTTTGATGAAATTTGAAGGTAGCGTTTGCGGCCGATTTACCACCGGCACACGACCCGACGGTAATCATATGAATTATGACTACCTCACTGTGAACGATCGGATCGCACAGGTGATGAGCGTTTTTTATAGTAAGGAATGCCTTTTATTATGTACATACACTGACACATGTGTATAATGATTACTTCGACGAAGTAACATTTTAAAATATCGCTTAAATAAATCAAACGTATGTGCATTACTATTTTATATAACAAAAAATATATAAATGTGATATATAAAAAAAACGATTACAGATATAAAATCTAAACATCGTTTTTCATATAAACAGTTATCAGTATATTCATAACAAGCAAATGGTAATATAGATAGTATAATACCAGCGAAATATTACTATGTATTCAAAATACGCGTCAAATAAATCACAAAAAAATATACTAAATCCTGATTTTTTTTATAGCCTTCATTTTGAATTAAAATAGTGTGTTACACTGGCTAAAGATTTTATGAAAATCACCAATATTTTCCAAATATATTTTTTCTACAACATTTTTGAAGTAGCGTCATTTTGAAATAAAATTGCGCATTAGCCTTCAATTATATTTAATAAGATATTTTCCAGATATTTTATTAACATTTTTAAACTAAATTTTTTTTTTGAAAACTGTCATTTTGAAATGAAATTTTATTTAAAACATACAGTTATTAAAAAAAAGAGTTTAAAAATATTAAAAAATAAATATATTTAAAAAATATCGGTTTTTGTAGACACAATAACCCCCGTATTTTTAGTTAGATTTGTATAAATCTTTTCTGAAAAATTTACCTGAATAGATGGCTAATAAACTACACCAGGCTCACAAATGTATACAATATATATACCTGGTTAATTTTTCAAAAAAGTTGTATATAAATCTGACTAAAAATACAGTAGTTAACGTATTACTAGAAACTAATGTTTTTTCAAATATATTGCAATTTTTTTTAATATCGTCCATTTTAAAATAAAATGGTGTATTATACTGACTTAGACAAAACATTTAAGAGAAATTTTTGACACTACAAAAACCGATGTTTTCAAAATATATTTATTTTATCAACATATTTTTTTTTGAATAGCTGTAATTTTAAAATAAAATGACGCATCAGACTGGCTAAAAAATTTAGGCAATTGGTTACATTTTCATAAAAGTTTATTATAAATACGTATAGGTTATTGTGTCAAAAAAACGTTATTCCTCTAATATATTTATATTTATAAAAAAAATTGTAGTCATTTTAAAATAAAATTAGGATGAATTATGAACATATATATAATACCAGGCTAATTTTTCAAGATTTTAGAGAAATCTGACAAAAAATGTTTTTATTTCTATAACATTTTTAAATAGCTGTCATTTCGAAATTAAGTTGCGAATCATACTGGCTAACTAATTTAGACGTGATATTAACCAGGCAATTTTAAGGGAAAGAAATCTGATTAAATATATGAAACCTATTGCTCTCCAAAAACCGTTAAATCCCAACATTTTAACTGAGGGTGATTTTTTTGCAAGGTATTACATGAGACTTTGCAATGTGTAGTATTTTTTTATAAATCTATGTTAGAAGAAAATAATAATAAACATATTAAAAATATATTATAAATCCTAAATAAAAATAAGAATATTTTTTCCTTCTTTTAGTTAAAAAACATAATACATATAGCCAAGAAAACAGCTTTATCACCAGATACAGCAAATACTAGTAACTATACATATTTTTTTAGCGATTTTCTTAAATAATAAAATTTATACTATGTATTAAAATCATATGTTAGCACAATACTAGATACAGCAATATGTCCATTTAATAAAAAACATATTCCACATAGTATATTATAAAAGAGTTTTATGATATTTTATCGAATTATTTCAAAAACATCTTTGATATCTAAAATTTAGTCATTGTTGCAAAAAAATATAAGAGCTGAAATCAAAATTATTGTGCAATGTATATAAATTTGATGTGTATTTGGTTTTAGTCTAATATTAAATGCGTCACATGAATATGTTTAAATACCAAAAAGTTTTTACAAAAGACGTATTGAAAATTTACAAAATAGATGTGAATAGGTGGTCAAAAATAATGACAATTATATTTTGTGATTTTGAGTATAAAACTATAAAATAACGGTTTTCTTCTTGATTGGCGTTAAAATATTACATAAGAACAGTCAAAAATACGATTGACAAGTTATCAAAAGATACATCTTGTGCCTCATTTTCAAATTTGCGATGATCTCTTGAAATCATCTAGTAATTTAATTTATCAAATATTGTCAAAATCATATCTTGAAAACCAGTAATATAATCTGTGTGTATTATATATACATATAAACTGCCTTTCAGTGATGGATAATACTTTACTTCGATCGATATATGGAATAAATCTGTTGTTGTGTAGCACGGTATTATTTTAACCACGTGCCGCATTATGAATTTTAAGAAAATTTCAAAGTTACAAAGTCAACGCATTCAACTAATTCCATTGGTGTCAAACGCTCTATGGACCAGGTTACATGCGGACACAAAACTTTATTTGTATTTTTTCACGCTAGCATGCGTTTCTATGCAAGAATTCGTCTATTCTTTCACCTGGGTCTGCCCTATTGAATATGAAGTACGGTCGACTCAAGTAGAAGTTGAGAGCAGGTAACTTACATTTCAAACATTCCAATTTTTCCAACGCCGAACAAAACTACACGCTACAAAAAATAAATAAAAAAATCACGCATTCCAGTACGGTTCATTACCATATGTATTATTTAAAAAATATATCATAAATCGATCGTAAATCATATTTCTGCGCTTTGGATCACAATTGAAAGTACTGTACGCGCCCCTCCTGCTCGCATACCACCCTTGGTTGGCACAATGCGAGCAATACATAAAAAAGAGGTACCATTTGATGGAAGAATTGAGAAAAAAATGCATTGAATGTCGTAGTTGCACGACGAATGGTCCTTGGATGTCCTTTTTCAGGTAAGAATTCGCCTTTGAACGTGTGAACGTTGTCAGTCAGACACATCGAAATTTAGATCGGAGTTTGCAAGTTATAAATTATAGTGAAATTTTTAAGCAAACGTACCTAATGCCTAGTATGTATTTTTTGTACTTATTATGCAAAGTCGTTAACGTTACATAAGATGAGCATTTTTTTATAATGTGTGTATGTGTGTAGATGGGTAAAATTAACGGTAATTGGGCATGTGATAAAACCGAGCACAGGTAATTTTGGTAGCCTATGGTAGGCTTGCTTGCCGTGAAGCAATCGCACAGAGGCGGACTTGGGGACAATTACCTCCTTCGCCCGAGCAGGGCACACCCCGGTCGAAAATTACTGTAATTTGGACACACGCGGAAAGAAAACACAAAATTGTTAAACGAATGAAACAAAAAAAAAGAAGAACAATGGGTACCTTAAATAATAGGCTTTTAAATGGGTCTATCTTATATATTTATAAACATAAAACTTTAGATTTGTTTTGTTTGCAAATGTGTGTGTGTGTATGTTTTTTTATTGTTTAAACGTTGACAGCGATTTGTTTCCATTCAAGACCATTTAGTCCGCGTGAATTATCGCGGTTTGTTTTGGTATAAAAAAATGGCTTTTTGTTTCGCGACGCCATTGTATTCCAGTGGCGGCGCTCGAGATTACTTCCCAAATTAGTAATCAATCATGATGTAAACTTTTTCGTTGTAAACATTTCACGTGATATCCTTAATGCATTAATTAACATGTTTTGTTTTATATTTGCAGATACGCCAAGAAAAACCTTATTATATAGCAGACCCCGAAGTTGACTCCCTTGTAAGTATATTTATTATATTTTATATAAAAATAAGTTTTATTAAATCGAATACAGATTTTTATTAAATAATATTTTTACTAAATATTTGATTCGCGACCAACTTCATGCGTTATGCACGGTTCATATTAGAAGAAGCTCTCTTCATATTGACACATACCATATATTTAAAAATGTATAGTATCACATATTTTCGAACGACACTCGAACTATTACACCCACTTGATGCATTTAGCTAACGTTAGTTTACCACTGTGCCACGCACACAATTCGCGTGTAACCCGAGCGAACCGAATAGGTCCCGGTCCACACAGTGGGGCCCTTTCGCGTGTATGATTTTTATAGTTGGCAGGTACATAAATAAAAAGGGAGACTGTTTCGGGCGGCGACCACCCGCGCCGCTCGCCCATTTCGATACGGATACTTAGGCGAATTCTGCCAATAAAACTAATGTCGTTTCGTTACGATTCCCGAAGCAGGGCCGTAAATATTCTTTTCGCCTTCCGACGGGCGATTAATTATTTTGAGAACATCATACGCGCCCTTTCGCCGTGGATGGAATTTTGAACGCGGGGACCCTGACCCCGTGATGCCAGTATTTAGAAAATTCGCCGAGTCATCTCAGCGTTTGTATACAACCTGCGAATGTCTTGCTAACGATGATGGGCGAAATTTTACGGCGGCGCCCTTTCTATGTACAGTTTTGGCCCTGGTGTAAGGGTGTGACGTCAAACGGACTCTCAACTAAATTTAAATCGATCCATATCAAATTTGAATCTTAATGAAAATACTAAATAATTAACTAAGGCACACCTTTATTTTTATGTATTTATTTCTAGAGCATTTACATTTAAATAACATTTTGGTAACATTGCTCTCACCATTATAAATATCAACTAAAACTTTGTAGTGCGTGATTATGTCACTGCCTAACCGTGGCTATTTATATCGTTTGGCGATACATATGGTCGCCACACACTGATGAAACTTTCCCTGTAAAATTGTAGATTTAACCACACAGTTATTGTCCCAGTAAAGTTGATAATTATAAATAAAATGATCAGTAATTTTTTAACAATAAAAAAACTAATTATTTTTTGATACAAGAAAAATATAATCGTGTAATTTTCAACTTAACTTAGATTTTGACCGTAAATTAAATGATTATAAATAATCAGTAACTTGTAAATGAATCAGTAATATTATTAAAATATACACAAAAACTTTTTGATAAATAGAGCTTTAATCTGTATATTTAACATTTTTTTTTAAATTAATTAAAGTGTAATTCTTTTTGAAACAATCTTCTGGAAAAAAGCAATATATTTTTTCACAAGTTTAGCAATAATATGTCGTTTCTTGTCTTTCTTCGCAGCTTCAGGATATGTTATTGAGTATATGTACATAGATTCCAAATGAAGTACACAAAATATTAAAAAAACTTGATGATGAATAAAATATTTTACCAAAAACTGCATTCTGGAATAAAAGCCCCATATTCAAAATATGAATAATTCCTATATTTATTATTACTCTAAGAAATTATTTGATTTTGACTTCTGTGACAATTATGCCAAATAGAATATTTATCTAAATATATTCCAGCTATAAATTTTGATGCATACAAATGGTTTCTTAATTTTTTTTGAACAGTGCTTCCTTCCGTAAATAAAATTTTGGCTTGTTAATAAAAATATACTAGTTTTTCAATATAAATAAAATTTAGTTTAATAAAATATAAATTAATTTTTCATACTAATTATTGCTTGTAAATATTTTTATGTCGATTTTTACGAAGCAATACATAATACATATTACTATTCTCTATTAAAATATCAACATTTGATCAAAATATAATTACAATTTAATTTAAAATCATAACATTTTATATAAAAAAACAGTAATTAATAATTCCTAATCGCTTAACACTTCACACTCCATAGGTATTTCAATAGTTTTATCAAAAGCAACTCTAAACCATTTTCAGTGAATTTGTTAATAATTACGTTTAAGTTAAAATAAATGTTTTAATGATCATTTATTTGACAAATTATTATTTTAAATTAGGTTCAAAGTGATACTTTTTGAAACAATTATCTGAAAAAATCCATGTATTTTTTCACAAGTTTCATAATATTTCGTCTCAGCTTTTGCTGTTCTCATCCTTAAATCCTGATCAGTATCGTGTTATTGAATATATATTCTAAATATAGTACACAACATATTAAAAAAACTTTGAAGAATAAAAATTTGACCAAAAAAATGCATATTTTACCAGTAAAGGTACGTAATCAAAAGGTATATTCCAAACATAAGTAATTCCCATATTTATGATTACACTAAGAAATTATTTTATTTCGACTTCTGTGACATCTGTCCCATTGTGGCAAATAGAATATTCATCTAAATATATTCCAATTTTGGTGCATACGAATGTTTTCTTCAATTTTTTTGAACAGTGCTTTCGTAAATAAAGCTAAAAACAATATACTAAGTTGCCACTTATCCTTATCTATTACTTTTATCCATGTTGGTAAAAGGGGATCAACTTAAGATTAAGCAGGATTATTAATCCGCATATATCGCACTTTTACCGCATATATTTGTCTCTTTTTAGACCGTTACATGATGTTTCAAATTAACACTTTTAGTGCCAAGCGAAATTAGGCGGTGTATGCTAAAAATGTCAGGCATGAATATATTTTTGATAATTTTCATTTTTTTGTGTACTACTACTATAGGAACAAAATAAAACACAGTTTATATAATTGAGTACACAAAGTATTTTTTTTTTTTTTGTAATTTTACAAAGAAAAAGGTACAAATCTAGGACCTGCGTCCTAGTGGCATTCAAACGGTTAAAAAAATATCAAGAAAGCTTGAAAAAAAGTGGAGTCAACTTAGACATTCTGTACATCTACCATCCACATGGAGTTTAAAGGGTTAAAAATTGAATATTCAACTACTAACCCATTAAATACTGCCTTTGATTACATATTCTAAGCTCAATATGTAACTACTGTGGCAATATTATTTTATAATTCGTCTTGAGTGGCAAAAAACGATTCATTCCAAAACATATGCCGCGACTCGAAGAGCATGCAATATTATTTAATTAAAAAATCTTAAGCATGCTCAAATAAGGTCGCCACATGTCCCAATTTTGACAGGATATTTTCGGTTCCATGTCTCGTTTCCTGCTTTGATGTAACATCATATCAAAAAACATCAAAAAGCCGCCATTTAGTCTAGCGAAAAAATAATACGGATCGAATTGCAAGCGACCTCATGTTTTCTTATTTACAACTGAATCAACTGAAGCATATATAGTTTCAAGTATTATATTTATAAAAATATTTTTGATTCAAAAATGTTAAATTTGACTGCCTCATCGCGATAAATCACGTCATCTCGAGATCTGGGACCCACGATCCGGTACTCGGTAGGAAGAGGAAGTGTCCCGAACAAATATCACGGCTTATCAGGAGTCAAGCAGTCGCGGAGTTGGCAAATATGAGTTTTTCCCTCGCCCAAATCTCGGGTCTTATATAGTAGGAGCGCCACTCTATCGAACCGGCTGGTGCCGTATCCTTAACAGTTGTGTACACAAACAGTCTCTGTATAATATTTTAACAGACACGGTAAACATTTGTAAGTACACACTACTTTTGTTTACAAACACGTCCTTGAGTATGTGTATATGCATATATATCTATACACACAATGGTATACTTCGATTCACTGCAAAATAGGTTTATTTATTTATCTAAAATATTTCGATTTAAAGAAAGAATTATTGCAAAATAATATTAAAACTTAGTTATTTAGTCGAAAAATAAATAAATCGTATTATATTTTAAAAATAATAAATTACTGTAATTACAAATATATATGATTTATCGCTTGAGTGAACTAATGACAGTATACAAATAGCATCTATCATTTCTATGATGGTGGTGTCAATGAAAGGTTAAGAATTAATCGATGTAGACATTAATTACATTTACAGGAGGAATATTATAAATAAATAAACATCTATTAATTTAAATAATGTCGTCGAGAAGAAGTTATGAAATGTTGATATTGTATTATGGGTTAAAACACAGAAACCAGGATTGTTAATAGATAATGTTTCTTCTCATGTGAATGATAGTCTTATGGTTGCAATTTTTTTATCATCTTTAATTTAACCCATGGTTGTAATATCATTAATGAAACGACGTTATCGTACTGGTCTTCTCAAAACTCGTGCTGAGGAAGATGTTATCTTGATCAATGACGACATTGAATGCTATACATGGAATAGCAAAATCTTGGTCAAAAGTAAAGCTAGTGATACTTGTGATCGTGGTTCAATATTCTTTTTAACGTAAAAAATATGTATTTGATTCTGAAGTGACTGAGAAAAGTAATATATCTTAAATATGCAGATTATTGGAAATTTGAAATGCTTAAAAATATCAATTGGGAAAATATTGAGAAGTGGTTTGACTGTGATTCAAATGATGTTTTCAAAGCTTGAATGATGCAGATGTCATTTCTATTGTCATCCATACAGAAGGAAGTGAATTAAGATACTAACAGTTACATTAGAATCTTTACTGGACTATATCTACTAAAGGGATTAAAATATACCGATATAATAGTTCCTTTAAAAAATCGTACTGATATTCAAAATTATTGAGAGATTCTCAAAAATATTTATTAAGAAAATCTGTTATTTTCGTTGGAATATTAAAAGTTACCATTCTTAATACAGTATACTTTCGATTATTCGGGCTATTGCTGGGGAGGAAGTGCACATATAATTTAAAAATACGGATAATCCGAAATATGAATTTAAATTTGGTTTCAAGATATGTATAATATATTTACGATAAAGTGTATATTAAAAAACAAATAAAAATTGATTTTTCTTCAATTTTATATGTGCACTTCCTCCCCAGCAATAGCCCAAATAATCGATAGTATTATGTATTAAGAATGTTTGTTTAACGCATATTTCATTGCTTCCGAGTTAGATTGCTTACCTTTTAATATTCCATGTATGACCTTGTTAAATAAAATATTTTCTGGCCAATATATGTAAGGTTTTGGAAAAGTATGTCATTTATATTGAAGAAAGTTTTATCTTTGGGATAGTTTTAAGTGCGCCACACTCGTTTATTTACACCATCATATCATTAGCACCATCTATATGTATTTACAATGCCTATTTGAGCACGGCTTTTAACCGATTTAAATGGCACGATAATTCAACAAACGAAAGCACGCATTCCACATCGCAAACAATGAGCTAAACTTTTTTCAATCGTTCGTATTTATTACACACAGTGAGAGCATTCATACACTTTTACACCTGTTCACATCGGATTTCTATTCAATACACGAAAAAAAGCCTAATCACATATTACGATCTCGCGAGATAACATACAGAGAAACGAATGGCGTCCGCCGTCGCGCCTCCAGGGCCTTTGTTCGTGTGCATACTCTAACTTTTCCTCGCTAGGAGGAGGCGCCGGCGTTTTTGCGGCTCAGATTCAGCACCAGGCACCGGCTTTGATTTATCATTCGTCATCTGGCCGGGCGTTGTTCGGTTTAATTAGCCGGGATGTGCGTTGCGTGTCTTAATGATTACGATCGCGCCGCAAGTGCTCGCGGTGGCGGGGCTAAACGGCCTGAGATGTGCGAATGATTTATGGGATGCTGCGAGTGATGATTTATATGCCCCGGAGACGACCGGGGATAAATGCAGCGCCGTCAAAAGTGAAAGAGATCACGGTCACAGATCGCGCGTTTCCTCGTTTCGCATCACGAGATTCGCGAGAAAACGCACTCTACATAGAGAAAAGTGCGATTAAATCGACGCTTGCGCGCTTAAAAATAGCCCGTGGTGTGTGATCGTAATCTACTTTTTTCAATATTGTGAACAACTATTAAAATTAAATCGAACTAGGTCGTGCATTGTGATGTATATTGATTGTAAGCTGTATTAATAGTTGATTATTTAATCAAATATATCACTGATTTATAGATTCTGTTCTTAGTCTGCTATCTCACTATTTATTTATTAGTTGTTGATTGTGTTGACATGGTTGTACCGCATTTAACTAACAGCTTCCATGTTGCAACTTAGGATTTACAATAAATAAATAAATGTGTATGTTTATAAAATAATGATTAATGTATAGATTATCATTTTATACAAATATTTTATTTTTACTAATATAATGTTTTTATTATTACAGATGGTACAAGCAATCCAAGTGTTGCGGTTTCACCTATTAGAATTAGAAAAGGTGAGTCTTTCAAACGTAATTTTAATTTTCACACATCAGAAACATACAAATCTACACGCAAGAAAACGTATGCAAATAAACAGTACAGTATCAAACGAGAACGAAAGTATAAAATTGAAAATAAATCAAGTTGTGTACATAGTACATATATGTATATCGACTGGTTTCATTTTTCATCAATGAGAAATTAATTGATTGCAAAATGTGTATCGTTCGCTAGTACGAATTATTCAGGTCGATAGATTTTATCTAAGCCGTAAATAACAGTCGATACGTTATTTATATATGCATAAAAAATAACATATAAACATACGCGAATAGAAGAAAGTGACCGAGAGACGGCGGTTGTTATTAAAACTGACATGACTAGTAATTAACTCATAACAATTTTACAGTAATTGATATATCTATATTTACACGAGTCAATATGCTATTTTATTTATTACTTGTCAATCAATTTTGTAATATTTTTACTATGAGAAATGGGTTCATTTCTTTCGGATATATAAATGAACTTACAATTTGAGCTTTTAAGCTTCTGAATGGATTTGCAAAGTTACTGCCATTGACATTTTTATAGCCTTCGATTCGCTTCGCGCGATTAAGATTTTAACATTATTGTATGTTACAATGTTTTTATACCCTTCGCTGTGGGTTTCGCGTGTTTACTGTGTGATTAAAAAATCTTTCGATCAGAGTTATCTGCCCGAGTTTACGACGTAATAAAAACGCGTTAATTAACAAATGGATGATTCGTTTTTTTTGTTGTATATAGCTAAACTATACGTGTGTTTCTATACCTACATTGATGTATGCACATATTTATATTTATATGGGTGTATGGGGTACATTAAGCCCAGTTCGTATTTCGCGCACAGTGATTTATTTGGTTACGCCGCGTTTTCAAATGAATAATAATACACGGTTCAAATTACAATTTAAAGTGCTCACAGGGGCGGAAAGCAAATTCAAATTGACAGCTTTTGTCCAAAATATAATAACAAAATTATTTATTGCTCGCGATTCCGTTAGTATGGGATAGAAAAATAATCCGGGCGGATCGTTATTTTGGGTCCGGCTCGGATTATCCTGGGGTTGAAAAAATGCTTTATACGTAAAAATATAAACTTATATAATAATAAAAAAAAATAGGAATATATGACGAATATATGTATCTATAATGTATAATATTAAATTATTACAAAAGGAATAGACACATTTTTTATGCTAAATTGCACTTATAGGTTCAATATTGTTTTTTTCTCTTAAAATGTAGTATATGTATTTATATACAAGTTAAGAAGAGAAAAGTGTTTTTTACTATATGTGTTGAAGTAAAACTTTTCTATAGTATGTATAGCTTTTTAACTGTTGTTGTTTAAAACTATGTACTTCCTGCAAAATATGGATACAGATATTATGAGTTTTGCTTCATATTTTTATGTTGAAATATACATAGCATTTCACATAGTTTTTAATTTAGAGATAGTGCCTCAATTTAAAATACTAAAAAATAATAAAAGCTACAAAAGCATTTACTTGTTGCAAAATAAAACTTTTTTATGCATTGCTTTTAATTTTTTGTTGCTTAAAACTATACTTCCTTCAAAATATGGATTAAGAGTTTTTCTTTATGTTTATATGTTGAAAAATAACCGTTTTTAAATGTGGCTTTTCTATTTTAAAATAGTGCTTTAACTTAAAATAGCAAAAATAAATAAATGCTACACAATCATTAGCTTCTTCGTTTTTTACTATACATTTTAAAGTAAAAAAATGTGCATTGCTTTTTTATTTTTTTCGTTTAAAACTATGCTCTTTATTTAACCCTTTGCACTCTAAAGACATTTTCAAAAGTTTTTATTAGATTTTAATATATATGTATATAAAAAAGGGGGTTTAAATTATGATAACTCTTCGATGTGCATATTAAACAATTATTTGACAAATTAATTTTTAAAATTAAGTGTGACACTTTTTAAAGCAATCCCTTGCTTTGCAATAATACGTCGTTTCTTATCTTCTTTTACGATTTTCGGATTCTGGTTATGATTTTTTTAATATATGTTCTAAATTAAATACTCACGTGAATAAATATTTTACCAAAAAATGCAATCTGGAACAAAAAGCTTCCATATTCGGAACATAAATAATTCCTATTTTTATGATTACCCTAAGAAATGTCATTTTTATGCTATATCTAATTGTTCTGAAGCTTCATCTAAAATATTCATGCAATAGTGATCATCTTCACTGCATTCAAATTCATTTTGGATAGTATAAAACATCCTTCTGGACTATAAATTAAAAAAAAAATGTAATTTACTAATAAATGATAAAACTATTGAAATGTCAGTACAGTTCACATAAGAATTAATTACTGCAGAAATGCTCACGGAAATTTGTCGCAACACAGACTGTTGTATCAAGCACCGGCTGCATCTACCGAGCGATCCTAGGCAGACCATTTTTAATTAATTCCAGATAATGAATGAATAGATATTTGGTCGTAGAATAAAAAAATTATCTCTTTTTAAACCATTACCTGATGTTTCTGAAATAAAAAAAAATAATTAAAAATATTTAAGAAATAGCTTGAAAAAAATGTCGAGCCCACCTCAACATAAAAATCTTCTAAATTTCTCTATCAATTTTTGTATTGAAAGATAGAGTTTTTCTCATTGCTTTTTTATTCTAAAGTAGAGTACGCTCGGGATAAGGATGCCGGTTTGTTATTGTGTGCGTGTACATGAGAGGGAGAAGCTATGTAGCGTGTACTTCGTTGTCTCGCTTTCTCTTTTAAGGACAGTCGCTGATTCGTCAATGCTGGTATTCGTCATTAAAGTGCAGTGTGGCACAGAAGTTCGATCTTCTCTAGTGATTTATTTTAAATAATTTTGTGTTGATATTGGCTTAACCCAGATATGTCCCATGGGTAGGTCACTAAACTCGTGCCACTGTTTTTTATTTATAAATGAAATTTTAAGAGAACAAAATTTCTTGGGCATATCTGGATTAATATCAAGGCTTCAAATATACACTGTTAGTTATTCGTTCTCTTACCCGTGGATTAAAATATTTTAATTATTTTTCCATTAATCTGTACGTTGTTGGTTTTTTTCACTATTCTCTGTAAGGCTTAAAAAAGTTATTATTCTTATCGTTGCGCCAATGATAATTTTTTAATTTATTCAATGGATTCTAATGAGTTAATAGAGTTGTCAAGCCATTAAACAATCTGCGAATAATTTCTTTCCCCATTTTATATCTTTTTGCTTTTGAAGAATAGCTAAAGACTTCATTATTTTTTTGACTAGTGAAAGATTTTGAATTTTTCAAATATTTAATTAATGACATCAATGTCTGGTTTCTTCGATTATATAATATATTTATAATTGTCCGTTGAAATTTCCAACTTAGCTCAGATGTATGTATGTTAATTAAACATATATTTTCTTTTAAAATAAAAAAATTAAATATTCTGAGCGAAATTGTTTTGAGCCACACAGTTCACGCACACAATAACAAACCGGAATCCTTATCCCGAGCGTACTCTAGTGCATTTTTGTGTTGAAATATAAAAGTTTTCACGTATTTTTTTTATTCTAAAATAGTGCCTCAATTTAATCATTTGAGTAGTGAGTTAATTAATACACATTTATTAATTTGTTAGCATACACCTAGGAATTTTACGTATTTTTACATAATTGTTGTTACTCATTTTTTTTATTATTTTATATTGCATTTATAGTAAATTGTACAAAAAAATGATGGTTCTCAATGTTTTATTTTGTTGGTTTATTTTAACTCTTTTCTTAATATTAAACAAAATAGTTTCTTTATTAGTTTTTATCACTATACGTGATAAAGTAGTACTTTTTTCCCCATATTAAGTTTTTCTATTTTAAGTACTTGAAATACAAAAAATAAATATTAGCTTCAGAATTTTTTTCACGCATCATCCACTTTGATTTAAATATTTTATGCAATTCATGATTGAAACACATTTTCAATGGCTAGGCAGGGTGACCATAATTACAGGAATTTAAAATAAAAAATATTATTTCATTGAAATAAAAATGTAATAGATATTTTTTTGATATTTTATAAAATATATTATAATTGTTTACAAAACATTTTGAAATTATTGTATAATATAATAGTAAAATTGATATTAATATATACATATAGCGTAGGAATTCAGGTATTTTTGTACGTCTAAATATGTCATTGTTATGGTAATTGAAGCTTTATGTAGAATTTTTGCTCGTGTAGACACCAGACAGAAAAATTCGAAGAATTTTTAATATTCTACACAAAAATAAAAATTATCTAGACGCGACACTGCTATCGTACGTTCCATCTGCTTAGAAATTTCTTGCGAATGTATTCCGAGGAATTGCGCTTAGAAAACATCGTCTTGTTCACGCCCCATTCGAAACAGGGGGAGAAGGCGTCAACGTATCTACACGTATACACATAGGTACACTTTAAAATAATAATAAAAAAACTTGTCTCAAAATACCGAAAACATCTGTCGGCAACGTGTGTCCGATCGCCGTGTCTTTTGTGTGAAAAAGTCACCAATTGAAATTCACGCCGAGACAATTCTCTCCTTGCAGATTCTTCTGCCGTGTAACCATAACTTTGAGGGCTTGTCCCAGAGGCCAAATCCTCTCTTTGGATTCCATCCACCTGCGGCTGTGTCACACCGTGGGGCTAAACCCCGAATAACTCCGCAATCGAGTGAAAGAAATCGCCCTCGTGATGGATTGACGGGTTTGTTGGCCTGCTCGATTGACGTTTCGCCAATATATGTCCCGCACCTGATTGCGGCCTTAACACGTTCACCGCCGACTAATGTAATCGCAAAAAAATCCGAAACGAAAAAGGAGTGAAGAAACGCCTCCCGAAGATCGGGTCGGTGTCGTCGCCTCGCGGCGTTTTTTTTAATCTAATATTAATTATCAACGCGAAATTGTTGCAAAATAATTAAATATGAATTACGATAAGATCTGGTTGTAAACAAATTAGCAATCAAAGGCTTGCGTCAGTACGTCGTCGGCACGCTTTGTCATGTAATAATGATCGTAATTGCGACGGCTAACAATTAATCATGTGTGAAATGTACGATAAGGCATTGACGGCTTTTCTATCGATAATAATTAGGTATTTATCGGAAAATTGTATGATTATTTTACATTTAATTTTTGTAGTAGTTAACACATCGCTAATTGTTTTCTTTGCACTACATGTGTTGTAATATAAACTTCGGATTGATTAAAATTAATTTTCAAGGTAAAAATCTTGCTCAGTTGTTCTTTTTTATAGTAAGCTACCCATAGTTTTCTTCTTCACGTGTATCTTCTATGTAGAGGTATATCCTGCTTCTAATAATTTATTAATAACTACTAGCTTTCTCTAATAAAAAATATATAAAATGCCATTTTAGTTATGAGGTCCGGAATCATTGTTTTCTCAAGGCCCGGGTTCGTGCCACGGAATTTTTTTCTGACTCCAACTTTGAATTAAAAAAATTCATTAAGATAATCTTAAAATATTAAACGTATTTTTATTTATAATATTTTCATGTAAAAACAACAATGAAGAAAGAACAAAAAATAATTATTCGGTTGGATTAGTGCCGCGCCATTTTTATGTGTCTACGTGTGGCCGGTCAGCTGTTGTTGGGTATTTGATTTAAGTGTGTACTTCTTATTACCGATTTTTTACCACTCGGACTCCACAGCTCTAAAATTAATCTATTATTTTAACTACGCATTAGTTAACAAGAAGCGGAAAATTTTAATAAATAAGTAAATCTAATATTAAACGATTAAACATCACGGTTTTCCTTATAGAGTATAAGTTTCCTTATTTACATATTTATTATATAAATTGCATTCATACGACTACTATTAAATATAAACATTAATTAAAAGCCTTACGAACATCACGAATATTTTTCTAAGGTCCTCAATTTCGCTTCCATAACTACCGTTTAAAAAACACATTATATCCATTCGATATAAGCAGCACCTGCGTTTAATCCACAGGTCCCTGAAACGCCCACAGGGATGCGTTTTTTTTCACCATCCACCCACGGCAACGGTCGATTTATCCACAACGCTAATTGCCAGAGGGCCGAGCTGGTGTCACGAACTTCAGTGCGATCTAAACAATTAATTAAATGACAGTTCGCGTGCGTGCCGAGATGACATCCCGGATAAAAAGGCTGACTGACACTTTGGCATAAACCCTGTATGTTTACGCGCATCGAGTAGCTCTCGGCCTCCTCTTGACCTCCTCGTCTCTTTGCCCGGAATCTGAACGTTTGAACTCTTCCTGCTCGTCTGTCGTCTTCCTTTCCGGTCGTGATTGACATCGCGCTGACAGCTCAGAGATTCCACCGTTCGTCGTACACCTGCTCGTTCGCTAGTTAGCGCTTCGTAACGAGGTTAGCGAATTAGGTGAGCTCGTGTGTACAGCTACTTTTATAAAATGCATCATATTTAATATACAATTAAATACATCTATATCATAACAATTTAGATATATGTACGCATCCATCCATAACGCGTGCATGGCCGATGACCATTACCCGTATTTTTTTTTATACGCGGTAATCCAATTTGCATATTTATGTTTTATATCGACGAGAATTATTTCAATGATCGCTGGTTATCAACCAATGGCTTGCGTATCGTTTTATGTACCATGTTTATAGAACAAGAAATACCATTGATTTTAGCTTTCAGTTCATTATTAATTCCATAAAAAAATATTACACATCATCATTTATCGGCCATCAATTTTAATTAATACAAAATAAGTGACATATAACAAACTCGAAATAATATGGAATCAATTCGTATTTTATGACTACCTACATATAATTTTAATGATCTGTAGAATTCAGATTTTAGGGTTTCGTTATTTTTACTTTCTCTGTAAAATTGGGATAAGTCAAATTTTGTTACATCAGCATTTATTCGGTGTTTTAAAAAAAAATTAAAAAAAAACTCATTCATCTAGTTCTTTTCACAAGTGAATTAATCTTTATTTTTATGATGCCAAAGTTGTTTTTAGACATATTGTAGTGACATGAAGTTGTCAAATTATTATTTGGTAGATAAGTAGAAAACATTTAGCGATTATTCAATTTACACTGACACAATGCCATCAATATATACGTTACATAATATAAATGTATTTAAATATATTTAAAGCATATCTGATTACTTTCCAGTACAATATATTTAAAATATCCTTTAATTACAAATAATCGCATTCATTGACCAATCACTATGAATCATGAATGAATTGATCAATAATTTTCTATCAATGAATTATATTATAGTACTCGACATTGTGATTTTCACAACAATGAAAGGAAATCCGCGTTTCACCAGCGTCGATTTTCATTCATGTCGCCCCGCAGTATTTCTCAATCTGAGCCGTTGCGAAATTGTCGTTCTTCATTCATAAAATTTCACCCATATGTGACCAAATAATATACAGAGCCGTGTTTATCGTTTTCTCATCATCGAGAGCCGTGCGGCAAAACACGAGAGGACAGGGCCGTTTTCTGGTTTTCTACTCCGGGACAACACGGTAGTTCTATAACCGGTTTCAGTGTCCCCATCCTCTCCTGTCGCTGTCAGAGTGTGAACACACAGACGTGTATGTCACGCGAAATGAATGTTTCTATTTGACAATTGATCAGTAGCAGAACGTTCACAATTAGACATATTCCGATTTTGTTTGAAGAAGGATGACGTAATTTAGCAACTGGATTTATGATGAAATTCTAGTATAATAATGTTAAGATTGCCAAATATGTGTAAGGCCACAAATACGCAGTGCTTCTAAACGAAGCTTAAAAGCTTGAATTGCGCAATATTAATAAAAAGCGTGATAAATATTATGATTATTTTTTTTACAATATATGAAGCAGGATTGATATAATTGCATATTTATTACTATTTTTTAAAACAAGGTACACAAGCAGCAATACCTGTTTTTAGCATCGCTTTACAAACTATCATTTATATATTTTTTATTATTATATTTACTTTATTTATAAAAGCAGTTAAATCCCAATTATATCATTGATTATAAACGATGGTTTTTAGCTGTCAGTGTTATCGCGGTTCAAATTGATCAATAATGAAGCATTCATATTTTAAATCTGTCAATTTGAGCGACTGTTCTTGTGACTTATATATTGTTATGTCAGAGACATTGTGAGTTGGTTTCTCAAATCTTCAACTAGCTTTCATAACCGTTTTCTGTGTTTTATACAAAATATCGTTCATTGTATCAATGAATTTATTATAGTATTTTCACAACAATGAAAGAGAATAGAAATTATAAACATTATAATATATTTGCGTTAACACAGTCAGTTCAAGAGCTATATATTTCATCATTATTAATAATTGAGAAAGAGATGGCATGTTTGGGGTTTCGCCCCTACTTATATTTAAAAGAAATTTATTATTATATTTTTTTTATATTTATCAGTCAATCGAAGTAATGCTAAGTATTTTGTACGTGTGTTTTAGAGCTAATAGTAGGAGCAAAAACCTAAACTTGCCATCTCTTTTTCAATTATGAATAATGATGAAATGGATAGCTCTCGAACTGACCGTGTTAACGCAAATATAGTATTGTTTTTAATTTTTATCATATATAGGAGATCGAACTTAGTGATTATTATATAATTATAATTCCGATTGATCATAAAAGATTAGGTTTTCCTCGATTTTTCTAATCTCACGATTGAATATCATGGCGAAAATATAGTGGCTTCTATTCATTGCGAGCTATAATAGTAGTTAATAATTAATAAAATATATATCACTGATTTCAGTCTAATGTCTCACTACTTATTTAGTGGTTATTGATTGTGTTTACCTGGTTTTAATGCAAAATAATAATTATCGTGTCTAGGAGATCGAAATTAGTGATTTTTATATAATTATATTTCCGATCGATCATGATTTATTAGATTTTCCTAGATTTTTCTAATCCCACGGATGAATGTCGTGTTGAAAATATAGTGTTTTTTTAATTTATTTATTGTAAGCTGTAATAGTAATTAATAATTAATTAAATATATACCACTGATCAGTTTCGTGTCACACTACTTATTCAGTGGTTATTGATTGTGTTTACGTGGTTGTAACGCATTGAACTAATACACGTCTTGTTACCAATAAAAAATTACAATAAATGCAGTATAAATCGTCTTTAAATATATGGTACTGGATCACTTAATTATTGTAATTACTGTTGATTTAATTTTTTGCAGTTCCTTATAATTTGTACTTGGTTCGTATTAATTGCGGTTGAACGCAAAAGGAACAGATAATTAAAAAATCACCATATCATTCAATAGTCCGTCATAATTTTGTAAAATAATAAATAATAATAATTCGTAATAAAATATATGTCACTGATTTCAGTCTGATGTCTCATTGCTTTCTTAGTGGTTGTTGATTGTGTTTACTTAGTTATAACATTTGTTAAGTTGCAATATATAATTGGGAGCTTTTTTGTTTTTTATCATACGTACGTACTGCAACTGTTTTTGCAATTTTTTTATCCCTTGAGTACTGTATGTATTTATATATTTTTTTTTTGTAATATTTGCAAATTAATATTTAAAATATACTAAACGTATTCGTCAGTGTATAAGTCTCAGGTGTACAGCTACAATATTATTTATCAAAAACATGCATGGCCGTCTCTTTATGCCCCGTGGACATAAAACGATTTCGTTCTCATATTCCCTGGCCTTCTCCCCACCCAAACAGTTTTTTCGACCCGCCAGTGTTCGAATTTAATTCGATCATAGCTGAAGAGTGTAATTTTAAATTCAAATGACGTGTTTCGTGATGCCCAAAAACGAGTCTCTTCCTTCTCTCGCCGGTGAAGAATTTCTGGCACGGACCAATAAGGATCCACCGAAAACATAATGACGCCGAGCTATTTTATCCTCGGGGTAAATGTGTGTTGTAAACAGGCTGTTAGTTAAGAATTTTCGATGGCGTGGCATCATCGGTGGTTTTTATACATATTTTTTTTACATACACATATTTTTTTGGTCAGACACACACTGCACGATAAGCTCTCACTCTATTGTGTGTATCACCATGATTGCTATTAATTATTATAATTGTTGTTATGTGGCCATATTTTAATTCGGGTTCAACAACTCATTTTCGGAACTTTATCGCGTGTATACGTGGGCTGTTCAAAAACTTATTTATTTTATATATTTTTTTAAGCTCACTTACAAACCAGAGTCTCGACTTAAATTCTCCATATAAATTGTTACAATCCATTATCACCAACGAGTCGAATATTATGCTTTGAAGCACTGTTTTTTTTTAAATTTAAAGAACTTTTCAAGCAAGCTATATATATTGAAATATTTGTATATTTAATATGTATTAAATGCATGTGTATGGGTCGGGTTTCGAAGCATCATCTGCCGTTAAACATGTTCCGACCCACACTGGTCTCTGGCAAGGCATTAACATAATACAGGCCTTATACACATACATCTCGTCCCATTGGACGAAATTTCGTTCGGGGGATCTTTTTATGAGAATTTTATGATAATACGCGTCTTTTTACACAATCCACACTTTTATAACGCATCCTTTACATATTGATTGAAAAATGTATGGGGGGGATTATTTTTTTATGAATTAATTTTTTGGTATAATAATTTTGCGCTATTACGCCTACGTGTTTCGCCAGCATCAATCGTGTATATATGTATATATATAACACAATCATTAATGCCGGCATCAATTAATCTGTTTTTTAACCGAAGTTATACTTGAAGGAATGCATTGACTATAAATGGCGTTAATTATAAAAATGGCCGCCGTATCCAATATGGATATAATAAGAAAATAATGTTTAAAATCCATTTTTAATTCGGGCCACTCAGCTCAGCGCGCTATTATTATAATATATAGAAAAATACAAATGTTCAGATGAATAATAAATGAAAAATGGCGCGGGATACATCGCGTAACGATTTTTATATGCAAATTTTTCTATATGGATTTCGTTGCGCCTACGTTTCGCGTTTTCTACTCCATTTGTAAAACGCTAATGTCTAAAATTTTCGAGCGTCTCTGAATAAAAAATGACGGATTCCCCCGTAGTTTTTTCTTGCTTGAATAAATTACATAATATAATATATATACATTTATGTATATACGCACGATAATCGATAATGCTTGAATTATGTAAATGTTTCATGCAAATTATATAGTTTTTTTAATTAATTCCGTCAAACGACGCATACGTAATATTTTTGTGCGTTTGATATAATCGTTCAGCCTTTGACAGTTTAAAGCAGGGGTGTCTCGTTAAATGTATATAAAACATTACACGGTTTAATTTTTACAATCATACCTCACGCTAAGTATTTATAATATATTTTAAATACACACGAATTTTGTGTCTAGGGTTTATTGAGATATGATATGAGTTTTATTTCATTGCAAATGCGTGTCAATTACATATTATTGAAATCAATAAAGTCAAAGTTTAAAATTTGTTTGAAGTTTGCTGATCCTATTCCGGCATTTTTACCTGCTGATTGTTATTATTGTATATAAACATCGCTCAAAAAAGTATTTTGAACATAGTGATCTCTTTTCTGCTTGACTCGCTCGCTATACTGCGATGCACAGCTCTGTCGCATCGCAAAAAGGATCAGAGCGCAGCATCAGTCGTCCAGAAAAGTGGTGCACGTTCACTTTACATAATGCGGGCACGCCGTATTCCGCAAACTAATGAATTCAGAACCACCGCCGATAGGTTAAGTGCCGTCAAGCGGTGTTGCCCATTCATGGAAAATGCAAATTGTGTATTATATAAATATACCTATGTACATATATACAATATAAGCATGTATGATAATAATATATACGATGATGCATACACAGTGCCTTATGCGTGTATAAGTACGTACACATAAAAATATCGCATTATAATACTATGGTCGGCGGGCATTTTGAAGTCGTGAGCGCCTCGTTTCATACACTTATAGCCTGGTTGTATCATGACTGTAAATGGCAATCTATATTATGATAAATTGTGCCCAGCGACTCGGCACTATTGCTTTACATGCTTTTGTGTTTGAGCATTGTCGACACAAAACTGCTACAAGCGCCTTTTGTGCGCTGATATTATTGAATCTGAATAGCGCCGTACATGCCTTCGCGTGTTAATTAACCGAATGCCTTATCCGAGAAAATAACGAAAAAAACCTGTGTCTATTTTTAACAGCGACCAAAAATAACGCCGTTATGATTGTCTGCGTTTTGGTGAATAAATACACGCAGCTGTCGATAAAACAGACACCTGTTTGATTGATTAAATATCAAAATTTCATCGGAAAATTAAGGAATAGTTAACTTCAAAGTAGGTGCAATTCTTCTAACAAGACTCCAGCGCACATATGAAATTATTCTTCGATCAATCATATTTTTTTATATTTTCAAGCGACTTAATCGTCCTGTTTTTAGAATGCTTTCTAAACACAGTAATGCGGTAAAATACACAATAGTTAATCGACCGGTTAAATGCTTTTTAAACGCCAAAATTGTTGAATACGACGGGATAGTATTTTTAGATATTTTTCTAAATATCGATAACAATGCTTCGGGCTACTTTAAAATGCCCCTCATTATAGAGCAGTCGTTTTATTCTAATTGAACGATCAGAGGGATTTATATAAATTTACTATACAAAATATTTTTTACTTTAAATAAACTACATTTATCAAGAAAGTCATTGCTTTATCTTATACATATGTATATTCTTAAAACATTTACATTCGTGAATATATATTTTATTTGTCTTAAAATCTGATTTTAGATATTCTTCTAAATTAAAAAAAATAATACTCCCGGGTTCTTTTAAATGTCAATTAAAATATCTGAGAGATTTAAAAAATAAATTTGTTTATACACAGGCTACTTTGTCATTAAATATTTTTTAATACTTGAGAAAATAAACTAAAATATTCTCAAGAAAGTCATTGCTAATTGTACATATTCTTAAAATAATTAAAAAAATATTTATGTTCATTTCTATATATATTTGCCTTAAAATTTGTTTTTGAAATGTTTTCTAAATTTTATTATAAATTTTCCGGGCTATTTTTAAATGCCCCTTATTGTCTATTAGTCGTTTATTTCAAATTGAAAGATCAGAGGGATTTTTTGAATAAATTTGTTTTTAATTTCAATGAAAGTCTCCATTGCCAATACATTTGATTACGATCTGATTATTCTACAACTTAATTTCTTAAGAAAATAAAGATTAAACTGTATTTCTTGAAAATTATCAAGAAATTTCTTGCTTATCTTACAATGTAGTTTTATTCTAATTGAAAGATGTGAGGATATTTAAAAAAATAAATTTGCTATACATCAAGCGCCATTAAAAACACCTGATTTTTAAAATAGGTTTTTTATAAAAATTTTATTTTAAAAAGTCAGTAAAAAGTTTGTATTTCTAAAGAAAATAAATCTTACACTGTATATTTCAAGAATCCTAAATATGGTTATTGCTTATATTACTTACAATATTATATTCTCAAAACTATAAAAATGGTTATTAAATTTTTTTATGTATATATTTTATTGGTCTTAATCAGATTTTAAACAATTTCATAAATTTTAATTACATTTTTTCCAAGTTATTTTTAAATGCCCCATATTATGGATCAGTCGATGTATTCCAATTACAAGATGTAAGGGACTTTTTATAATTAATTTGTTATATAATACACATTTTAAAGATCTTTTAAATGTTAATGATAGGCTCCTATTAAAAACATCTGATTATTAAAAAAAAATTCTTAATACAATAAATCTTACAATGCATTTCTTGACAATTCTCAAAAAAGTCATTGCTAATCTTAAATATTCTCAACACAATAAAAACATTATTTCCAAAAATATTTATTTTCATTTTTTCAATACAAAAAAAATGTTTTTGTACATTTATTTTATTTCCTATAAAATGTGTTTAAAATTTCCTATAAAATTATTAAGAGTGCTTTGGGTTACTTTTAAATGTTCTTCATTCTGAATCAATCGTTTTATTCCAATTTAAATTTATAAGGGAATAAATTTGTTATAATATACATATTTAAAATTTTTTTAAACATCAATGATACTTAGCTATTAACTCTTTTACTGCAGCTGATATTTTTGCACGCCATTTCGAAATTTGTTAATATATGAGGGGGCTCTTTTTCATAAATATTATGCTTCAATAAATTCAAGTTCTTTACAGCCTTAAATTATACTAAATAACTATATTATTAGGCTTAAAGGTTTATGGCATCTTTAGTTGCCCAATTTTCTTGATGACTTCTATAGAAGCCATCCGCAGTGAAAGGGTTAAAACATATGATTATTCTACAATTTTCATTTCTTAAGAAAATAAATCTGTATTTATCAAGAATTCTCATAAAAATCATTGTTAATATTATATATCTTTAAATGGTATCGCCAAAAATATTTATGTACAATAAATTTTTTTCGAATATTTATATTTTTATATAAACTCTAGTTTTAGATATTTTTTTAATTTTTAAAATGAGCTTCGGGCTACTTTTAAGTGCCCCTCATTGTGATTTAGAAATTTAAATTTTATAAATAATTAATTATGATCTGATTTATTTCTTAAAAATATTTATTTTTACTGTATTTCTCGAGAAAGTCATTACAATTAAAATTGTTATATATACATATATTTTTTTTTTTTTAAATCTGTATTTTTAGTTATTCTTCTAAATTTTAAAACAATACTTTAGGCAATTTTTGGATGCCCAGTCGTTTTAACCCAATTAAAAGATCAGAGGAACTTTTTTTGTCATTGTTGATTTTATATATTCTCAAAAAACAGTATAAATGCATATAAACACATCTTAGGCATACAAAAATAAAATAAAATACATTTACTGAAATGTTTTATTTACTTGGAAGAAATGGATTTTAGCAATAAATGTATTTAAAGTTAAGAAATTCTTCTCGTTATTAGACCATTCATTTCGAATACAAAAATAATCTCTTATAATTTGATTTTAACCCTTTCACCGCCGATGGCTTGAAAATTAGACAGTAGGTACTCATCTAATAATATGGTTACTTAGTATATTTTAAGGCTGTAAATCACTTGAATTTATTGAACCATTATATTAAAAAAAATATGGTATGAATATATGCCCCCCACATATTTAAAAAATACTATTTTAAATATTATTTTAAATTAAAATCTGCATTATAAATAAATTAATTGAAAAATAGATACTATTTTTTAGATTAAAATAAAAATTCTGTTTTTTTTTTTATTTCAGAAAGAGATTTTAGAAACTATTATTATAGTATACATACATGATTTTGTAACGACCTGTTATATACCAAGTCATTGCTTATCGATAGAAAACTTGTGGGTATTAATCCCACATGAAATTCGATTGTTTTTAAGTTCTATAGTGCCTTAGAGATCGGAATAATTAATAATAATATTTTTTTATTCAGATAAATCACTATAAGCTATCTTAGATTTACGAATATAAATTGATTATATTGTTGAGCTTTATTCTGTATTTATGAAGCTTTGATTAACTTCAAAAATTTATTTCTGTAATATTTGTGTCAACCGTTGGCTAATTTGCAAGAATAGCGTGTGCAATATACAACTGTTTACTTTTCCGATGTTGACACTTGTAGTCATTCGCTGAATAAAATTTATAAGCCCACCGATAAAGTGCATTGTGCAAAAGGATCGTTGAAACTCTGCCAGGATTCAACAACATTCTCTAGAAATAAACAACTTTTGAGTCATTGGATGTAAAGTAAAAATCGCACATACACGTACGCGCGATAAAAATAATGCGCCTGGTCGAATCGAGAGTTAATCATCTGGAAGCTGCGGCATCGTCTTGATATCGCCGTATGTAAAGGAGATACGATTAAATTCGCTATTAACTTTAATGTGACCGGTTCGACTTTTTGCTTCGTCGGAATATGTCGCCCCCGATGCAGCGCCGATGCAACGCACAAAATAAGTTATTTATGCAAATTATTTTGCGACGCGCATGCGCATAAACTTTTCCATGATATTATGTTTTTTGTCGTCTCGCTAATAGCTGAATCGCGTGTAACTTCGCAGTTTATTACGCGATTGCGGGACGTATCTAATTGAACTTAATTTTTTCACATAATCTTTTGTGTGATTTTACCACTTTAATTGGCGATGGATAACCCGGGGCGCGTTTTGTCGTGTGTCTTGATTTCGATCGAGTTGCGGGCGTTAACGTTTTGCACTACATTTTTTTCAACAACATATATTAAATGCGCCATCATTTAATTTAAACTAGATATTAGAGAAGCGGATTTCAATAAAAGCTCAAAATTTATTACATTCATAGTTTTATTTTGTAATAATAATTCAAGGGCTACTTCTAAATGCGCAACATTATTCAGCAATTTAATTAATAAAATAATATCACAATCAATTTTCATTAATGGTTGATGTTTCGTAATCAACTACTATTTTGAAATATATTTCATTGATATTACAGCTTTTATTGATTAGCAATTGACTTTTTAATATGTTATTAATAATTATAAATTTCATAAAATTATTATTAGTTACATTTAAAATGATAAACTTATAACAAAAAAATGAATGATTAATTCGTTTTAGCGAACACAATATTTTGAGTCATTCGAGACGAGAAATCTAAGTTACTCATCTGTCGTCGGTATTTGGTGACAGCCGGCGTACATTTCTTGTTATTTTGCGGTCAAAAATTTGGTCAGCGTTTTAAATTACTGGATATTGATCCAAAAAAAAAGCAAAAATAAGAAAAAGGGTCGTTTCGTGTGGAATCTTTGAGTACTTATATAGTAGTTGGGCCGCGAATCGGATTTGTGAACGTTCATCCGACTTGATTGACGGCCGGCATTCGAGCTACGTCTGAATTTCGCCGCGAAGAAACGCCGCAGGAATACCACTGACAGTGATCTGTGGCAGAATAGATTAGAAGGTTGGAATCGTAACGAAAGGTCGCATAGCTGCGATAATGTTGCGGGTCGGCCGACAGATCGAATCGCCGAGATATCGCCGGCGATAATATCTTTTCAGTTTGCTGGATTCCTGGAAAAGTAAAATCCCCAGGTCCTGCAATTAATTCTAAGCCGATTATCTGCGTAAATCGCTTAGCTGGGTCTTAACGTGGCTGGCCCCCGACGTCATAATAGCCGATTGTTACTTTTGGTTTTATCGGCTTAGCGCGACCGTCGCTTTGACGTTTGCATTATGTATTACCTTTTTTTCTTCAATGCTCAGTTCGGATTCAGATTCTGAAAACATTTATGTGCATACGTTTGTATACGATACTGTTTATTTGCATCGTACTGGTTTTTGATATAACATCAAGGACGCTGTCAAGGTAAGCCACACACATGTGCTTTTTCATACCACATACATACACACATACACCAATTAAAAAACAATTAGATATGTTATCATAATATTTTTTTAATCTTCATTATCAGGTAACCAAAAAAAGTTCATGCTGTTTGTTTACATATATAAAAAAAAAAAAACTTCCTTAAAATAATATCATATCTAGCGTCAAAAAAGGTGATAATTCAGATTTATTTGCCCTATATGCCCTATATCTGGGAGATCGAAATTAGTGATTATTATATAATTATAATTTCAATCGATTAATGTTTTTCTAGATTTTCCTAATCTCACGGATAAATATATAGTGGCATATATTGATAATAAGCTATAAAAATAGTCTATAATTAATAAAATATGTATCACTGATTCAAATACTTTGATTTCAGTCTGGTGGCTCACCACTTATTTAGTGGTTGTTGATTGTGTTAACCTGGTTGTACGCATTTAATTAATGCATGTTAAATAAATTAACAAATGCAGGATAATTCCTCAAATAAATCAAATATAAGACGTTTATTATTCTGCAATATTATATTAATTTATTCAAAATATACTTCTTTTAAGTCAATATAGCGCTGGAAATAATCATAGAAAATTTCAAAACATCTTTTGTGCCTTTTAGGTCACGATTGAGCCATTTTGGACGTCGTCAATGGTGTCAAAACGTTTTTCTTTCAACGCCAAAATAATTTTAGGGAATAGCTAGAATTTGAGTCCAAGAATTTGCGTAAAATCTTCGCCTTGTACACTGGTGCATTATTATGCAACAACTCAAAATATTTTTTGTGGTGAGTGTCTTGATAAAGAGCTACAAAATGCATACCAGAACTAAAAAATGGCGCAACTAAACCTGGAAATTTGACTCTTTAGGACAGACGGTATAGGTTTGCTTGTTAATAGCAAAAACACAGTGAAATCTTTTTGTAACGAATACCGAAATAACGAAATTCCCAGAAAAACTATCATACAAAATGTTTTCATTGTAACGAAGATTGATCTCAGTATAACGAAATATTTTGATCCGAATTTAAGAATGATGTTACAACTTAACACAATATTTCTTTGAATTCAGTTTGTCCTTGACTTGATGTGTGCCAATATTATTAGTCTCAAAGGTTTATTTCACCTTTAGGTGCTTAATGAACACTGGCGATTTTCTTGATGACTTCTATAGAAGCCATCCGCTGTGAAAGGGTTAAACATGAAATTTGTTCTTTTGATTACAAAGTTTAATCATATCTTGCGAAAAGCTTTTTTGCTTTAAACTCATGTAGAAAGAATTATTCTCGATTCAATTATCGCAATTTAAGAGACAATGATAACACGATTAAATGCATATATATGCAATATTATTTACTTAGGTTTGAATCCATTTTGGACCTTATTGTTTATCAATTTGTATCGTGTCTGAGATTGGATAATCATTATTTCGATCGATCGTCACAGATAAGGTTTTCCAAGATTTTTTATAACCAAGAATATATATGATTGCTTTAGTCTTGTGCCTCAATACTTATGTAGTAGTTATTGATTGTGTTTATACGGTTGTATAGTATTGATTTAATGTTGCAAAATAAATATTAATATAACAAACAAACAGCATATACTTTTTTCGTTACCTAATAAAATAAGTCTGGTGTTTCATTGTCGCGAGCCTCCGTAGCAGCCGGTTGATACGCATACCGGACGCTCAACTTTTTTACTGTAAATATAAGGCAATATATGGTAAACGTGGCAATTATTTAGCCATAACATATCCAAATATCACGAATTGTTATTATAAAAAAAATATGTGTGTAGATATCTAAATGTTTCTATTACACATACACATATGATACACACAATGAGATCGTTCGATCTCTCGATCGATAAGCTACGCTGCTCCTAGAGTCGACGAGGACCTGCTCGATTTTTCAGCCTATCAGAACCGGAAGCTAATAGGGTTGGGCTGGTATGGTAGGATGGAGACGACGCACGAATCGTCCGCCTTGGGTGAGGCCGGGTCAATCAGTCGAGGGGTCGAGCGTCAGCCCTCAGAGGGTCACAAGAGAAAGATGGAGTATTGACGCCGCGTTTATTGCCCGGCAGGTGCACGAGCTGTGCGACAACTTCTGCCACCGGTACATCAGCTGCCTGAAGGGCAAGATGCCCATCGACCTGGTGATAGACGAGCGGGACGGCGGCCGCCCCGGGGACGGCTCCACCAACGGCGAGGGCGGCGCCCGCAGCAACGCGGACTCCACCTCGCACACGGACGGCGCTAGCACCCCCGACGTAGTGAGTACCCCCTTCAGCGCGCCCCCTCCGCAACTCCTCAACACCTATAGTCACGTGGTCCACCCGTGTTCCTAATGTGTCCATACCCCAAACACCCAACCCGATCCTCACATCCTTCCACCGCTCACTGTCACTCCGCGGACCGACCGACACACGCGGGCGCCCCTGTTCCTCAAATACGAAGGCCAATATGCAAAAACGAAGTCTGAACGGGGGTGCTACTCGCGCACTTTCTAGATATGTTAAAATAATCTAATATAAGCTCACTAAGTGTACGGGTAAGTCGCATATCACACATTATATGTTAAGTGTACGACTCTGAGGAAGATTATATCAAATTTCACTTTCAAAGAGGAACAAGTCAAATATGTTATTTATATATATATACACTATTGATTGAATTTATATATATAAATATATATAAAAAAAATAAAGTTCTAATTTTTTAATCAATAATGACTTGTTACTCTTTTTAACTCGTAATTAAACTTTGATTTAAAAGAATAGTTTTATATAAAGGCGGATCGTAAAATTGATGTATTTATGATAAGCAATCCTACGCAGAGTCGCACACTACACCTACAAAATACATACTTATATTTAAGTACAATTATTTTATAATATTTATATAATATATACTATGTATCTATGTATATAAAATATGTATTTAAAAAATGGTTTTATTTGTATGATATATGCGACAAATCCGTATTTTTAGTGATGTTATTATTGTAATCGTCGTTGTGAAGAGTTTAACATATTTTTAACCATTGAAATAGGTATTTTTATTGCATTCCGAATGTATCATATTTGTTTCATAATCTATGTTCAATTCAATGTAGCTCTTCACGCGACGACTCAAATGTTTTTTTTGTAATTGAAAAAATCTTCGTTTTTGCAATTGGCCGACCCTTGAATAAACCACTGTAAAAAAATATACGCATTTCTGAGACTGACATTCGTGAACGCGTGCACGATCGAGTTATCTTCCTAATTTTGTGATATTCGAAAGAATTTAATCTAAAAAAATACAGTGGCGATCTGATCCTCAAACTCCAACATCCTTTTCATCATCGAACAATCCTCCCGTACCTTTCGATTATTGACCTTTTATTAATTTATTATTTTAATAACTTGTTGCTAGTTGATAATTAACATGTAGTGTGTAGATTTTGTAATTAATTTTTAAATATTTTTTTACTAATTTTTCGAACATTTTTTTGTTGTTGTTACCCACATTTATTGTTTTATTATTGATTGTTCTTGTAAAAAAATGTTAGGTTTTTTAGCGAATTGTTTTTTCAACATTTATGATAAGAACATAATACGAATGTTTTGATATAGCCCTTAAAAATATACCATCGGCGCGTTGAGTGTTGAAATTCTAGAATTTTGCGTTAAGCGCTGATTATTATTATTATATATTTTTTCTAATTTTTCGACTCGATGAAAATCGACGCGAAATGTTGTGAGAAAAGCCTAAATATATATAATATATAATAATAAAATAAATGCGTAGATTAAATGGTCAAAACTTAGGATAATTGTCAATTAAAATAATATACTACGAAGAACGTTTCTAAGATACCTGCTCCAGTTTTTGCCTGAACAGAGCTCAATAATATATTTTAAAATATGACGTGCTCTTAACGATTGATGATACAAAATAATGTATACGAAATATACTTTTAAAAAAAGATAAATATAATTATATTTACTATTTTACTTACATATTTCTCATAATGACTAACGATAATGTGCTTACCTTATTAAATTTACGTGTATTATATATTTACATAATATATACGAATGATAATTAAATGAAAAAAATGAAAAACACACGCGAAGATGGTGAATATATGAATGGTTAAATGTTAATTGTAAACTCAGTATACGTAAAATGAGACAATGATTGTATGGCATAAGTACTTACGCATAAGTTGTATATTGATATTTTACACTTTTTGATCTCACTTAATAAGATGTCTGCGCTTAGCACTAGTTGAATATGTATGTATATATAATTTACATATACATATATACATTCTTTTCGAAAATACGAAACGCCATTTTTTGTCAGTGTTGAAATTGTGATCATTTATATTATCTAGAATTGAATTAGTTGTGCATAGACTGTTTTATTAGGAAAATAAAATACTATGATAATTAAAAATAAAAATAAAACAGAATCTCTTCGAACGCACCTGTCCCCGAATAAAATTTGCCACCCACCTGTCTGTCGTATACGATTTGTCTTAAATTAGGATTGTTTTTTAATGCGTAATTAATACTCGAACCTGTCTTTAGTTTTATTAGTATAGTTTTTAATAACTTGTTTAATTCGCGCAAAACGAGGCTCGCGTAGAACGAGGGGATGGGGTGTGTAAGATTAACTCATTCGATACAATTAGTCTGTCTTCAACGTCCTTGTTTTATCGGTGTTAACGACTAACTCGTGTTATTATTAAATTAATGAAAAATATATACGTAAAAAGAGTATACGAAAAAATATTTTTATTATACGAAAGATGAAATATGTCAATAATTTTTCAGGACAGCATATTAAAAAAAATGTATTATATATTTACCCAAGAAATACCACTTTAATCTACGTTTAGAATGTTAGGGATAAAAGCAAAATAAAAATTATATACATATATAATTTTAATACATAAGTAATAAACAATAATTGGGCATTTTACTTATGATTTTCTGATGGTTTACATTGCAATGTTGATCTTTAAAAAATATTGTGTTTATGAACATTGTGTTATTAATTTCTATCGCATGTGTTGGATAGGTAGAAAATTAAACTCATTTTTTGTTTTTTGTGTTAAGGTATTATCATTTTAGTATTTTGAGTATTAAATTATTTATATTATATAAAAATGGACTTGTATTATATATACATATTGAAAAAAACGTGATATGTTTGCCCTCACAGGTAACTGATATTTTCTTTTATACACATATACAATATAGGTATAATATTATTTTTCATTTTTTTGGATGTTCGACGAAGTGGCTGAGATTAATAATGAATAAACGTTATGTTTCAATGTAAATGAAAAACTGTGTTTTTATTGATATTTTCAGATGTATACATTTTTTTTTGGTAATGATCGACGTTTCGTGGTTATTAAAAAATATGTATGACCGTAAAAAAGGGGGGCGTTCAGGGTAAACATGAACGAAAATTCCATTAATTCCTTTTCCTCACGAATATAGCCGGTTATTAGCATAGGATTTCTATTTCATTTGCAAACTGCATACCATTACGAAGAAATGGCCTCCTTCAGCGGCCTCTGCGTTCACCTTTTCAGCGTTCATAATTTGTTCTGAATTGGTGCTGGGTAAACGCAATAAAGAATATGATTTTCAGCGCTTTTACACACACACATAAACCCTTGAAAAAATATTTATTAAATAAACCTTTAGGGATTTTACGCGCTGCTTTTGCGGTCTTCGATAACGCCTTATCGGCGCCGCTGTAATAAAATTCGCAGTAATTTACTTTTAATTTTGTTTATATGCAACGTACGTGTAAAATAATCAAAATTGACCATAAACATAAGCGCCCTAATTGTTTTTTCAATATTGCTATGAAAACATTTGATAATTGCTTTACGAGGGAGCTTAACCCTTTATAAAAATAAATACAAGCCGACAATAACAACCCCAGCGATTTGGATAAAATAAAATATTGAATTTTTATGTCTCTATTTCAATCATAGCGCGGAGCAGTTATGAAAGTTGAAAGGTCTGTTTTTGGTATATCGGTGTCTGGATGGAATAAAAAAGCGTAGATTTAGGCGAAGTATTTCCTCGGAGGGGTTGAAACTTTCCCTTATCCCTGCAGGAGCAGCGGGAGGGCAACCTCGGCGTGCATAACTTTTCAACTTAACCGTTTTTAAAATTGATTTTTTATGGCACGTTTTGAGAATTCTTAAGCAGACGGAAATATTTTCCTAGGACGAGGGGAAAAACTTTTCATTTTCTACCGAAGCTTTTCTTCGACTGCGAACAAATTAAATAATAAAATATATCAGATTAAATATAATACATAGAACACCACTACGAGCTTTTAATTGATATTTGAATTTTGATCCGAAGCGCCGCCCTAATGGCGTAAACTTTCTCATGTGTGTCACTAACATTTGCGATAATCGCAACTTCCTACTCTTGTAAAAGACATTACATTCGGCGAAATTGCAACTACAATAACCGGAATCGTCGGAAACGCTTCGAGTCCGTCATTAGGACACAGGAAATTGGTTCATCACCGACGTGGGGATGTAACGTTTGATAATGATTTCATAATAGTCGCACAGCACCAATAATGTTATGATGAAATCTAATCATAAATTAAGCTCGAGATTTTTTTATTCTTGTACAACGCCAACGGCGCGAAGTACAATTTCGTTTATTCATAAAAATATAATAAAAATGTAAATTTCGCTTAACGTGCAAGGTAATTATGGAAGGATTAGAACAACAGTACCATTTCAATGGGGGGATTCATTTGCATATTTTTATATTCAGCTTTTATTCGTCGGCTCAAACGAATCACGTATTGTACGCAAAGGAGGTATAATAGTTGTTTTTAACATAATAAGTTAATAATATCAAAAAACGCAATGCGGTCAGCGCTATTATTGCCTTTTTTAATTTAACAACGAGCGAACGCGTGATCATAAAGAACAATTCAGAACAGTGCTTTACAAGCTTTAATATTTTTTATTATTATCATTAAAATATTAAAATGTTTACGAAGAGTAAGGAAATTGCTCTTTTTATCAATATATTATTTGTTTAATATTTTTTTTTCAAAAAGTTAAACCTAATAATTTCAAGATAAAAATTTTGGTATATTAATAAAATACGTTCCTTCATTCCATGTATAGTTTTTTAATTAATGTATCTTAGAATATGATAACGTAAATAATATATAATATATGTATTGATTATCAGATTATTTGATAACCTACGAGAAAAATATTTACGTTTAAATAAAAAAAATTTTTCCTTAAAATTCAGATTATTTCACGAATATTATTATTAATGGACGTATCATGGGGTATGGTAACATAAATAATAGATAATGTATTTATTTATTTAAAATTAAATTACTCCATAATACAACCAATAATTATTATATCATATATAGCCTACAAGAAAAATATTGAAATTAGAAATTTGATATTCTAGGAAAAAAATATTAAGCACAAAATAATAAAAAATACGTTTCTTAAATTTAGATTATTCCATGCGAAGTTTTTCAATGGACGTATCATGGGGTATGCTAGCGTAAATAATACATATCATATCTATTTATTTTCAATTATTTACCTCATGATACAACCTGAAATTTGATTTTCTACCAGAAAAATATTAAGCATAAAATAATAAAAAAATAGATTTATTAAAATTCAAAATTTTCAATGCAATTTTTTTAATGGACGTATCATGGGGTATGCTAGCATAAATTATACATATCATATAAATTATTTACCCCATGATACAACCATAAATTTGATATTCTTCGAGAAAAATATTTAGCATAAAAAAAATCATTTCTTATAATTCAAAATTTTCCATGAAAATTTTATTTTAATAGACGTATCTTGGGGTATGCTTACGTAAGTAATACATAATATATCTATTTATTTTTTAATTATTTACCCCATGATACGACTATATATTTTATAACCAAGAAAAAAATATTGGATATAAAATTTAAAAAATACTTACCCTAAAATTCAGATTATTGCATTAAAAGTTTTTTTAACGTATCTTGGGGTAGGATGACGTAGATAATACATAATATATCTATTATTTTTTAATTTAATTTTTCTATAATAATACATAGCCAAAAATAAATTCCTTAAAATTCAGAGTATTCTATACAAAGTTTTTTAATGGACTTATTTTGGGGTATTGTAACGTAAATAATACATAATATGTCTATTTATTTTCTAATTACTTACCCCTCGATACAACCAGAAATTTGTTTTTTTTTCAAGAAAAATATTAGGCATAATATAAAAATATATATTTCTTAAAATTAAAAAATCGATGAACTCTTTTAATGGACGTATCTTAGGGTATGCTAACATAAATACTATATAACATATCTATTTTTTAATCATTTACCCCATGATACGACTATATATTTCATAACCAAGACTTGGATATAAAATTTAAAACTACATTCCCTAAAATTCGTCCATAAATTTACCAAACTACAAAAAAAATATAAAATATAGAATAAAAAAATTCATTCTCTAAAATTTAGATTATTCCATGCATAGTTTTTTAATGGACGTATCTTGAGGTACAATATCGTAAATAATACTTATTAAAGCTATTTATTTCAAATTCAATAACCCCATAATACTACTGGTAATTATTATATATACCATACTAGGAAAAATATTGGAATAATAAACATAAACATATTCCCTATAATTTAGATTAGACATATCTTGGGATATGATACTTAAATAATATTTGTAATTTAATTACCCCATATAATTATTAATAATTATTATATATAGCCTATGAAGAAAATATTAGATATAAAATAAAAAAATACGTTCCTCAAAATCCAGATTATTACATGCATAGTTTTTTTTTAATACGACAACGTAAATAAATAATACATAATATATATATTTACTCGAATTATTCACTACATAATTCGCGCAGAAATATATTCAGATATTAAAAAAATCATTCCTTAAAATTTGGATTATGCAGTGCTTAGATTCTTTAATATACGTATTTTAAGTAATGATAACGTAAATAATATATACGACCAAAAATTGAATTATATTGATTTCTACAATTACGTTTAACATAGTTAGTAATATATTTCATTTTATTGTCTGGATAGTATACTTTTGAAAAAGAGAACTTGTCTTCATAAAAATGTAAACAGCATTTTAGCTATACTAAGATTTATAAATATTTATTATTAATTTACTAGAAAATTCTTATCCTTTATTCTTTAAATATAATCCGATTCATTTTTAAATTTAATAATAAATTAATAATTATATAGGCTTTACCGTTAATTGCAATTTTTCTTTTCGAATTTACTTTTAAATATTACAAAAATTTGGTTTAGATTTAAACCAATTATATGTAAATTTTAGAAAGGTATTTTACTATCATTGAATATTTTAATTCATCGTAAAAAAAATACAATACAAATATTCCAATAATGTTTAAGTATTTCCTTTAAATGTATCAAACCAAGCAGAAGAATTGGTAAGGCTATGTTTTATTAATTAAAAAACGGATAAACGCATTCAGGTTATTATCGACCGTTAGATCTGACCGTCAGCTGTTTGCAGTTAAATTTTACTCTCACTCGACCGACGAAAGTTAATGTCGCACAATATCCGGCGCGAACGTCTTGGATGTTATAAGCCGCGACACAATTATTATTATACACATTCGCGTTTTTGCGTTTAATATTCCCGTTAACACGTTTTTGACACCGAACCGTGTAGTAGTCGTCCAGTTAAAGCTACACACAGGTGCATGCGTTCTAATTTTACGATCGGACATTTTAATATCCGGAATGCGACCCGCGGTTGGAAATATTCGAATACCTGTAGGAATTTTAATTTGAGTCAGGATAATTTGAAAGTTAAATTTCTATACATAAACGCCTCCGAATCGATAAGTTGTAATTAATATGTTGAATAAATTTTCGACCGAAAAAATAACGACCCCCCGAATAATTTGCAATCGGAGGGTGCCGTTTTTTGAACCTGGCCGAAATCCTATCCATTAATACTTTTATCACGGCGGGCCATTCATTAACGATCGGAAAGGCAATTAAAGCCTGACCGGGGTGAGGGGTCGGAAGACTTTGCATGCAAAATGAGGCTGCGGGCTAGGACAGGGCTAAAGACCTATTAAAATCACCACGTCGGCGTGAGATTACAGTGTGGATTCCTTCCACCCGAACGCTACCCCTAAATTGGAATAAAATTAATCTAAGCCGATATATTTTTGGTGGACCAATACTTTTCTGAAATTAAAATTGTGACAATGCCATAGATTGATTCGGATTACTTATAAAAGCATAAACATTTAAAGTTGCATGCTAGCATGGAATTAATTAAGAGTTCGATCATTATTTATAACTGGTCGTTGAGTTGAATATCTATTTTTTTCTTAATTATAATCTAACGATTTAATTAAAGACTATTTCAGGGCCAGTTCTAGAATTTATCTCTACATTTTTCTTATGTTCTGTATTATTTTTTAGTAAAAAACATTATTGAATACAGTGCAAAAAATTTAAACTCACATGCTATTTCACTGTTCCTTCTATTCTGGAATATACGAAGCACCCCTTGACAATGTGCAGAAACATCCACGAAGTTGCAGTTTAAGTTTGAGCTCACGTGCTAAAAAAAAAATTATAAAACTGTTTCATCAACGAAGTGGATACATTCCATTCGGGAATATAAGCAGCACCCCCAGATCATTTGACTCTCTGGATTCACTTGGACTTATTTTTAGTTACATACACATAGATACACTTATTAGTGCACTCCATCTGACCCTTATACATATATTTTAGTCTCATCAGAGAGCATGACTCTTCCTCAATCCAAAACAGTCCAGTTTTGGTCTCAATTCGCCCATTTCATGTGTGTTTTTAGTAATATGATCCTTACGTACATCCTCTATAATATTTATCAACATTTATTTATTGCAAATGCTTCAGAAGGAATAGTTATTTTTACCGTTAACATAAATTTAGATATTTGTATGTCTTTGAATTGATATTGATAGTCGATAATGCATTATAATTTTTATAAATATTTTCACCACAAACGTTTTCTAGCTATTCAAAAACAATTTATATATATAATATATAAATAAGTAACTGTCTAGTTTAGTAGGCATTTAATCTGGTTTAGCTTTTACCTATTTCTTAATTTTACTTTTAGTTATATGATATATATAACAACTAATTTTTATTTTATTCGTATTATTCGGGCGTTAATGGGTGGGGTAATTCGTTCATTGTTTTCGATTGGGCTCGTTATTTATGCATTGGAATAGATTAGGGGCGGAGATGGCTAACTACCCTAATTGCGATCCCTGCACAGGTACGTGGGTGGTTTATAAGCGTGTAAGGATTAATGCTTCTGAGTTCAATTGCGCGAAACGGTTGATCCGCAGCGACCCTCGCACCTAGGGGTTGACTTCGGACAGTACTTTGGGGTCGGTAACGACCCTGCAGTTTCACGTAGCACTCCTTCGATCGAGATTCCGCGGAAACATTTTAATTAAAGCGTGCTTAGGGAAAAATAAAACACTCACCGAGAATTTAGTTTCATTAATTCTAATTTAAATTACATATTATATAATTGGGGAAGGAAGCGCCTTGTCTCGAACGCGCGTAGGAATTTCCTATTTTGAGGGGGTGGCTCATTGGCTCTTTGCTCAGGCAATGGCCAATTTAAAAAGGAGCTTTTCTTTAACTTTGGGGTGGGACATTCCCACGCGCCAGTAACACCACCGCAGGTTTGAATTTCATTATAATTGGACGAGCAACCATTATCGCACCCTATTTTTCACATTCCCAATCCTGGTCGAAAATTACTCCGGAGCCCTCCCTATATATTATACATACATACGTCTATGACGGACATACTCTCTGCCGGTATTATATCTTCAAATCCTATTAGGAGATTTGCACACCGACCGTTTCCCTAATTTAAATACCTCCCTAACTCACTCCCTCGCCCCTGTGCCTCTTCCGCGGGGGGTGGCTTTAATCCACCCCTGGACATCGACTAACCCTGCGTTGACTTTTCGTGATTTTGTAAGCAAATATAATCCAACGTTTTGATTGCATTTAATGAATGTTAATGGACGCAAAGGACGCGTGCTATGCTATTCGGCTCACGTAATTCTTATATGTAAATTTGACGAGCGCGTGAGTAATGTTCCGAATATATGATAATTATAAGGGATATAAAGGCTAACGTCTGGTGTGTAAAAGACAATACAACTGTCCTTGGATTTATTTATTTATATTTTGACAAGTCGGCCTCCCACAGTCGCCCGTGATTTTATATGTGTCGCCTATGATTTTATAATTTATAAGTACGGTATATTTATTATTATATATAAGATGTTGGAAGTAAAAATTTGATATATATGATAATATAGATTAAGTTCGTGGTGGGGGAGGTAATTACATTCGGAGAGATAGGTCCGCACCAAGGCCTTCGCGTCTTGAGGGACCGCTGGCAATTGACCCTGCACCTCTCTGTGTCGAAATTATAGAATGTGATCACGCAGGTGAGATAAGGTGTTCAAACAATGAGGCAGAGTTAATGCGGCCAAGCAGGTTGTACTGCTCCCACAGCCAATCGCGAGACCGACAGGGCGGGCCTCCACCATAATTGTACCTCTAAAATTCGGTCTGGTGATTCAGATAATTTTATAGTGACTCCGTATTATAGGTAGAAACGAAAAAACACGACCTCGCAGTGGACACGGCCTAAATTATCTCGTCCACCGGGTGTTTCAGAGATATATTGCATACATTATATATGGAATTTATACATATTTAATTCATAAAAAAATATCAATGAGAATCAATAATCTCACGCTGAGCTAATCGATTGGATTGACTCAAAAAGGATAAAATAAAAAACGTATGTTTATTCATAAATATAGTATTTAAATTATAATGAAATCACATTAAAAAATATTGAGATATTAAAAATGCTATTAAACTACAGATAGCAAAAATAAAATATAATTGTAAATGTATCAAAGTTGAATTTAAACCAGATTTTCAGGAAAAACTACTGTACCATTTACTTAAAAACGATAAAAAATACAATAAATAATTACTTCGTAAGTTGCACAAACTTTAGGATTGTAAAATAGATTTTTTTAAATGATTATATTTTTCTATTTTAAAAATGTGATATATTCATAGCATATGCAATAGAGTAGTGTGGTCAAAGTTACTTATAAAAGTGAAGTTAGATATGTTACACCTAGTGCAAAAATAAATATAATATGCTCTTAAAAAAACCGCAATAAATTACAATTAATTTCCAAACTGAACTTTTACTTTGTAAGTTGTATAAATAAAATAGTTCAGATTATTTTTTAAACATTTTTTTAAAGATTTTTTTCTATTTTAGAAATGTGTCAGAATGGTGAAATTAAATTAACTTATAAAAGTTCCATTAAATACGGTACACCTAGCTCAAAAATAAACATAATTACTTAAAAATGGGCTAAAAACTAATTGCCTAATTTAAGTATCATTTAATAAGTTGTACAAATAAAATAGTGGAGCTATTTCTAATATTGCCTTCAGTGACTAAAAGGGTTTTTTGCGATGATTTTTGTCTATTAAAAATGTAAGATATTCATAACATTTGTATCCGAATGGTGGATTCAAAGTTACTTCTAAAAGTGCAACTTAGTTGGAACATAAACATAATATTCTCTTGAAAATGAGCAAAAAAAAATAATTTCCCAACTAAACCATTACTTTGTTAATCTGTATAAATAATTTTTTTTGAGATTGCTTTTGATGATTTTTCCGCTATTTTAGCGATTTGAGATATTCATAGCATATGCATAATAATAGTAAGTTTCAATGTTACTTCTGAAAGTTGAACATTTTACATTCATTTAATAAAACGTGTTATACTCTTAATATATATTTACCTAAAAAAAGAGCAAAAAACCGCAATAGATAACAATTAATTGTCTAAAAATAAAAATACATGATTTTTCATGATTTTTTGTTATTTTAGAAATGTGAGATATTCGTATCACATATATCGAAATGGTTAGATTAAAGTTACCTTTAAAAGTTAAGTTTGAGATGCTTTTTATGATTTTTTCACTATTTAAGAAATTCATAGCATATGCATAAAAATAGTGGGTTAAAAGTTATTTTTAAAGGAGAAGTTAAACATTTTATATTTAGCTAAAATCATTAAAAAAAAACAAAAATTGTCTAAAAATGAATAGATATGTTTTTTTATGATTGTTTCACTATTTTAGAAATTTGAGATATTTATAGCATATGCATTAGAATAGTGGGTTCAAAGTTGTTACTAAAAAGTGAAGTTAAAAATTTTACAATTAGCTAAAAAAAACATGATATACTCTTAATATATATTTATTTAAAAAATAGCAAAAAACCTCAATAGATTACAATTGTCTAAAAATAAACCAATATCTCGTATTTTGTACAAAATTTAAGATTTCTAGTACTTTCTTTTCTTACAGATCCATAGGTAAAATGGTGGATTATTGTAGTATTGCTCTCAGAAGCAATTTATGCAATGCTTTTTAGTATGTTTATTAAATGATTATTATACACTAGATTTCAATAAATAAATATTACTTAGAAAGCTTAAAATTATCGATATGAATAATAAAAAAAATTTAATGCTCAGTCCTTAAACGAAAATAGTACCTTAAACGAAAGGAGGAAGAGTGTTTTCATAAACAAAGTTGAATTAACTATAGGTTTTAAATTATTTTTTAAGTCATGAAATACTTTTGATTATAAGAAAAAACGTGGAACATACTAACAATTAAAATATACAACATAAACAATTTTTAACTAAAAATAAAGTTTAGAGATTAAATAATAGTAGAAAAATCACTTTTATAACTATAAATCAATTATCATAAGTTTTTAGTATGAAGCATAATCTGAATTTTCTAAAGAGTTGTTTCAGAAAATTTAATTTTAGAGTACGATCAATAAACAACAGTAACCAATTGTTCTTCTTTTTGTAGCGAAAATTATAATTTTCTATACATAAAGTTTGAAATTAAAAATAAGTTCTTCAAATAGTGTTAAATACTATTATATAAATAAAATAATTACCTCAGTCATTTCATGTACTTTTCCAATAATCATCGAAAGTTAAATATATCGATATAAATTATAATAAAAATCTTAACTAATTTTGTAAACGCCCTACTCGTTCCACATACAATACGTGAGCGTATCCGTCTTTACGTTTGGTTGGCTCCTTTGGGAATAACTACAATAATAAGAAATTTTCAAACGTATGTATATGCACACACATACATAAAAATACACGCATTACTACGTACATTTTTATACTGTCTAATTTATCTATTACGCTTGTAGGTTTTTATGTATTTTTTTTTGTATTCGGTGGTGGTATTCAGGCATTGCAACTACCATACGAATTACGTCTTTTTCAACATTTATTGTCGGCTTGTCGTAATTAAGGTTGTTCGTCTATTGTCTAATTAATTGTTAGGCGGAAGTTGTATATATGTATATTATGTATGTGTATTCGCTTCTCGAATATCATTGTTGGTATACTTGGGAACCGTACAAATTAGGCGATATTTATAGCCGAACCGAATCGTATGAGAAAATTTTATGATGATCGGGTCTCAGTTAATTTATCGCGTTCGCCATTGAAATGTGGGTAGTCTCTTTTTGTTGTTCAGTTGGGATTTCCCGCCGGGAAACGCTGCGCCCGGAAAAGGGATGTTCGCGTACCGGAAACGGGATCTACGAGGAGCAGGAACTCGGTAGATGTACAGCCATTTTTATTTAAAAACATTATATTATTATTATGAACATGATCCATAACTGGTTTCAGTGTCGTCGAGCTTTTATCATGCAAATAAAACAATCAATTTGGGGGCCTATCTGTAGTACAGGCGAAGCGGGCGAAATGGAAGAGGTGGATAGAATCCTTAAGAAAGGGTTTTCGGCGATAGTCGTTTTACAAGCAATTTCAGCTCAATAAAATGATAATGTCGGAACAATAAAACGACGTGCGCGGTTTAACGTTGGGTGAATCGGCAGCGTAAAAGGGGAGAGATTTTCGGGGCGAATCGGGGTGAAAACGTTCGTGTAATTTTACGTACATCTAAAACGACCCTGCGTGTGCGGATGCTGCGCAATCGGAAGGTACGTAACTGATTGTGTAAGTACACATGTAATTACATATATTTAAAAATTAAAAAATCCATTCAAATAAACGTGTCTTCGCATATCTTGCATCGTCATATGGAGCAAGCTTAGATTAATCATTTTTATATGTACATGTTTATACGAGACGTATCAGCGAAAAAACATAATGGACGTTATTAATAAAACTTTTCGAATAAATCGCTCCATTCTGACGTTAAAATTACATAGGATTTTCCATATTATTACAATGTGTAATGAATAATTTGCGATTTAATAGAGTCAGTGGAGTAAACTAGCGCGTTACGCGATCGCTATCGAAGTAAATTACTTAATCGTATACGTTAACGTTCTTTTTTGTTGTTCGAAATCATTATTAACGTTGCAAAAAAATCAGACGTCGAAGTTCTCTCAGTTCTAATAATATACACCATTCGTATAAATTAAGATAAAATTCGACTAATTTAAATTAATTAGTATACGAATTTGCATTGTAAGCCAATTTTACATCGGATGCGGAACGTTCGCGCAAGGTCGACTTTTTTCGTTTCAATGTTAGACAAAAACAATTTCTTCCGAATGAGCATTTGATTTTGCCAAATTCGCCATTTTGCCGATTGACGAATGTTTCGCGACGCAGTACACGATCGGAATATTTATCGTTTCGGCCGTTGCTTGATGCCCAATTGGTCTGCGGAGGTGTATACCTCCGCGGGTCCATCGGACCTCTTCGGCCAATCCTCAATCGCTTGACGTCACGCTCATTGGCAACACTTCTGTCAACGCTTCAAATGCGTCCATTGTGTTGACCTTCGATCGATGAAGACTTGGACAGATGGCGATGAGCATATATACTCAAGTCCAAGAGCTATTTTCTCGATATTTATCCAATCGGCTAGAACAATAATTCAGCATAAATTATCGGCGTACTAATTTTTTTGTCAATACAGTCTTCAATGCAGTGATTCTAAAACTTTGTCTCTTATTGAAGTTAATATTTATATAATACGAATAAGTAAGGACATGCACCTATTAAAAATGTATGATTTTAGGGTCATTACACCAGCATCTGTTCCGTGAGAAAATGTACTCTCGAGAAAAACTGTTGTTTCTAGAGGCTGTAAAGTGTATCTGTAAATATCTTTTGAGTCTAAAAATATGATTTACTGTGAGTATATAGTGCTAAAAAATATATGTATTACATCGGCCATTTAATATTAAATAAGAGCTGCACTTTTTTTATTAGCAAGTATAAACTTTTATTTATAATATGTATTATAATTAATCTTATAAAATTATTTAAAATCAATTTTGCAAGTATAAAAGTTAAACGGTTTTATTATAGTGATTTTATAGATGTACACCGATTTATCTAGAGCAGCACCCTCTCGAGATATTCTGGAGTTAAATTCTAAATCCTCGAGATAGGCCGTTTCGCGGGTATGATCCTGGCTTCTTTCCTGTTCCCCTCCTAGCACGCCACGCCCTATTCAAATTAAATAATAAAATCGGTCTATTGAAAACGGAGAGACAGAAGTTGGCCCAAGACTTTTCCCAGCGATGTGTTCTGCATAATGTCCGCCCGATGAATATTAATGGCCCTCCCCCCTTTCGGCCGCGTCCATTTTTGTTCCTCGAGCTTTTCGTGGGAAAGCTCTCGGAAATGTGCGCTTTCGTTAGAATATACCCCAATTCGTATGGCGGTCACATATGAAATCAAATGCCGCCCACCCACCAATCGTCGATTGATTTGATTAACAGAACACGTGGAACGTGGTATAATTTATGGTGCACACACCGAAAAGGACAGGTGGTGAGCTTTTTCGGCCGGTGTGTGCGTTAAAAAATTCAACGTATGTCCCGAAACGCATATATTTCTTTCACACTACGAATTATCATTTTAAAGTTTTTTGTATGGGTATTTAAATAATGTATTTGAGAATATCCCGATTCGATCGGATCCCACAATCAATCATTGAATATAATAGATTCATCTACAATGCAAATATTACTAAAAAGATTTTTTATTGCAGTATCTAAGTTATAATTATGCAGTAGATGTATATATAATTACCTTTTTATGATTTTAGTCTATGCTCCTATTTTATTTTATGTTCAATATTTTTCCTACAACTAAAAGATCTACGTTAATTTTTATTATGGTACTATTTTTTATGACTGGTTACACAAATTTGCAATAAAGCTTATCGTTTTTCAACACTTTTAACATTTTTAATTAATTTAAAACTAATTTTGGAAGCAATGTATTTTGAAAATGGAAAATGTGCTACAACATACTATTGTTATTTTAAGTATAATTCTGTAAATAGTTAACTTTCGCTAAAATTAAATTTGATTATAAATTTTCTTACAAAATTTAAATTAGCCGATGTATTTGTAGGGTTATTCTTTAATTGCATATATTTATTTATATTAAAAAAATTAATTTATTATATATGCTTATTTCAGCATTATTGAATATGTATAGCATAAAGAATTATATTAAGTGTATAATATTTAATTTAATAACAATTACATTTTGCGAAAGTTAGCTAAAGATTTATGTAGTGTTTTTAGTTTTTAGTAAAAAAACAGAAAAACTACGTATCAAATATAATACATTAAATATATCAAAAATATTATAATTTGCAAGAACTAGCTAAAGATTTTTTAGGATTTTCCTCAAAAAAATATCAGTTAATATCATAAATAAAATATAGTGTATAAAACTTTAAATTAATTTTATTTATTATTAATTGTATATTAATCATTAATTTTTTTTTATTTATTAGTTTGTCAAAAAAGTGTGGAAAAACGATGAATTTTGGCGAAAATTTTCTATACATTAAAAATTATATATTTTAATCAAATTATTCAAAGTCTAAATATTTTTTTGCGATTTAGCAAGAAAATTTCAGTTTTACTACTTTAAAAATCCATAAATATTACATAGTCATAAAATTAATCCCATATGTACCATCACATAAAACTAACGAAAACACTACATTATTGCAATACAGATTTTTCTGTTTTAAAAATCCATAATCCATAAAATAGTCTCTAAAACTCAATTTTAAATTAATTTTATATGTAATAAATATCAATGTACATATGTATAACTTAATTAATTGTAAAAACAATTAATAATGTTTTTTTTAATATTTTGTTAAAATAAGTATAGCAAAAAAAATATGAATTTTGACGAAAATTTTCGATACATAAAAAAATATATATTTGAATCAAATTATCGTCTCTTTTGGATTTATCGAGAAAATTTCAGTTTTATTACTTAAAAAACTCAACATAAAAATAATCTCATATGAACTATCAAATAACATTAACAAAATATTTTTTTTTAAAGGATTTTATAATAAAAAATCAGTTTTTCTATTTTAAAAATTCATAAATAAAATACAGTCTCTAAAACTCAACTTTAAATTAATCCTTTACGTACCATATATCAAAATCAATCATAAAATACATTAAATATTTTATTAATATAAAAGTGTATAAAAACGATGAATTTTTATAAAAATTTTGGAAACATAAAAAAATGATTCAGGTTAAACTATTGTGTAATTATATATTTGAATCATGTTATTAAGTCTAATATTTTTAGAGATTTAATGAGAAAATTTTAGTTTTACTGCTTTAAAAATCCATAAATATAACAGTATGTATGTATATTTATTAACACATTATTGCAAAAAATAGCTATAGTTTTTTCTTAGGAATTTATTAAAAAAACAGTTCTTCTTCTATAAAAATCTATAATTAAAATACATATAATAATGTTTTTTGTTTAATATTTTGTCAAAGTAAGTATAGAAAAACGATGAATTTTGACGAAAATTTTCGATACATAAATATATATGATATATTTGAATCAAATTGTCTTAATATATTTTTTGCCATTTATCGAGAAAATTTCAGTTTTACTACTTTAAAAATACATAAATATAACACAGGCATAAAATTAATTCAAAATATATTATTAAATACTACATTATTGCAAAAAATAGCTAGATTTTTTTAGCGATTAAATAAAAAAACAGTATTTCTACTTTAAAAATCTATAAATAAAATACAGTTTCTAAAACTTAACTTTAAATAATTTAATACGTACTATATATCATTATTAATCACATGATTATTATCCTGTCAATATAAAAGTGTAGAAAAAAGGAAATTTTTCGATCCATATAAAAATAAATTTAGTGAGTAATTATGTATTTGAATCAAGTTCTATTATAACGTTATTAAGTTTTATAATTATACGTCTGAAAACTTGAGATTATGGTATAATTAATATGTTTTGATGAATCTCACCGATGTGATGCTATCAATTTTATGTTGTTATTTTACGTGTGTTTTTTGAAATCATAGATAAAACTCAGCTATTATTCTCAGCTTCCAGGTTCAAAGTTTATCGCAGAAGATTTGAGATAGCTCCAGCTTTCAGATTTATTGAAAAATTTATTATCAGTATCCTAATGAAGCTTATAGTGTCGAATATCAAATTAAAATATAGATCCGTCATTGCCCAATATGAACTAAATACGATGCAATCATACAAATGTTAAATATAAATATATGATGTCTTTCAACGCTTAAAAGTTTATTTATCTATTATTTAGCGGTATGTGACGGCACCCTAAGAATAAGAGTTTTTACTATTTATTTTCTTCAATCTCAACGAGACAAGAATGAAAATGGGCGACAAAAATAATGCGACACGAGTGTGATGACCCGCCGTCTCATTAGTCATAATGACCGAAATACTGTCTTCCTTTAGTGACTGTCATTCGTACAGATAGACCATTACTTAAAGTCAAATGTTGTTTATAAAACAAAAGGTTTTTATAGAGCATTGCCATAAACGATAATCAACTCCGCTCTACATTATGAATTATTCAAAATCGATTTTTTTGTATCAAAACCGTGTGAGAAAATTCCAAATTCACCGTCATTGTCAACTCGCATAATTCACTCTATTTTGAGTATAAAAAATGCATTTTTGGCAACGGAACGCTTCAGATGCATTCTAATTTTCTACTTAGCAGTCTCGATCATATTCGTGATTTTTCTCTAAAAAAATACGAACGTTCGTGAACCGCTCTTGATTTCCATAAAGCGCCAGATTTATGTGAGACAGCTCGGCGAATGTGACTGATTTAATATTCCTCCCGTTTAGATGTCTATGTCGTTATGTGTCACATAATTTCTAGGCTCCTTGCAGTCGGTGCTGCTCGCGTTTAAATTCTACCGTCATACGTGCAAAAAAAAGTATTGAGTGTCGCTTTTATTTGACATGATGACTGGCATGACATTCCTACCGACTCTCGAGATATCCGCCGAAAAGGTTCGCCTTGATGGAAGTCTTACGTAACATTTCTATATTGATAATTTTGGAAAGGCAATAGAGACTTCTAGGAATCCACTCTAAACGACAATTCATTATGTGTCAAATGTGACGATTTCTTTGGAATTATATGAATAAATGTAATAAGGTTCTTAGTGGTAATGATATGAATTTTTAAGTATTTTTCCGGTCGAAATGCTTCGGTCATAGTGCGTGGAAAGTCCGCGCGTGAAAATTGGAATATGGCCGGACGAGTGTGTCACTCGGGAGACTTCCTCGCACCATGATGGATATCTGGTTTAAATGAAACCTTATTAGTTATGTTGTCTCGGCTAAATGCCCCAAAACTGTGGGCAATTAATCAGATTTTTTATACACACCGGTGCGACGCCGCGCTTCAAACGCTCGTCGGCTTATCTCGTGAAATATGTCCCATAATTTATAAGTACCGCATTAACTCGACAGATTAGCGGTTCCTCTCGCTTTTTTGTGCCTAGAATACGACTCGATTGAAGGCGGATAAAAATTTTGAGCAATTAGCGAAGATAACGCGCCGTGTCAAAGAGCGCAATTTGTTTAAAAAATAAATAAAAACGGTACTTGGTTTTTTAAGGTCGAAGGTGCCAAAAGTGATTTGTTGGACTTTGACGATTATGATGGCGAAACGTGAACGAGCAGCTGTCCAGGTTTTGTCACACACACACAATGCTTCATTAGCGTCCTTTACAACACTCAAGACGGCCAATTTGACACAGATACAAAACGCAACATCAATCAACGCTTCTTAGCGTCCGAGATGCAGCATCTCACGGGGTGGGTGGTTAGCTATAAAATTGCGATTCTGAAGCGCTGTGCAGTTTGCGGCCGGAAGGCCGTTCATTCACACCGGGGGCATGTTTCATTAGTTGTCATTTCATTAACCGGCATGACGCTAGAGAGGTATTTATCTCCGGGGCCACATGTTGTTTGGGGCCCATGATTGATTCCCGCGGCCCAGAAATACCGCCGCGCCGGCGAATTTGGCCAGAGATAATGAACAGTGGCGCTGCCAGCGGAGTAAATGCGTCGCGGTACATTAATCTCTTTACAGTTTATTTATTGCCGGCCGCGGAACCAGCACGTGTTGGCCCTGCCTTCGATGCAGCACGCGGAGAGGAAAAAATGTGTCACCAAAACATCGGACCGTTATAGAAAATCTCGTCGAAGTGGCCCTGCACTATACAAACAATCCGAAATGTCATCAAAAACGATAATATTATACTTTGGCTCGAGTTAAACAGAAAGTTACGGCGATTGTGCTACTCGATTTGGATCGATGCAATTTACATTGAGATAACCAACTGTCACGTATAACGGCCATTTTATATCGATTCTTAGTCACTTATTACAGAAGGTATTGGTACAGATACATTTTAGTATATATTATATTTATGCTTATTTTATTTGATAATAATAATATTGAGAACAAATATCAGGAAAATCAGTATTTTTCGATAAGAAAAATATATTTTAATTGCACTTTCATGATTGATTATAATAGACAATGATACAGTGTACATATAAGATATATTTATAAATGAGCTTTAGGCTCTAAATTATAAATATTATTTTTTAAAGTAAAAAAGTGAAATTTTATAATCATGACTAATTAATTTTATTATAAATAATGCTGGTTCTATATAATATAATTAAATTTATAGATTAAAACACATCTTTTTCTAAACAAAAAAGTTATCGGAACTCAATTCTTGTCAAGCGTTTTACTAAAATTTCATGTTTTTATTCCTAAAAGAAAATCGAGAAAAAACAGTCTCGAATCTATCCAAGAAATATTTTTTAATATATGTCATTTCAGTAAAATCACATCGGAATACATTTTCACCAGTAGATATATATTTTTACCAGTGAAAATATAAATTATCTAGCAGGTGCTAGTAAAATTTTATGATTTCAACTTTTACATATATATTTAAATACATACGTATCATTATTTGCATCCGATGTATTATATAAATGTTACAGGGAATGTTATATTTTCACTAGTTAAGTCCAAATACATTTTCACCAGTAGATATATATTTCTACTAGCGAAAATATAATTTAAATGATGCTCTAAAATGTCTATGAAATTCAATTTGACAGTTGCGAAACGTCTGTTTGCTGTTCAAACCCTAATCTAACCTAATGAAAGTTTTAAAACAAAATATAGTTTTTGAACTTTCATTAGGTCAAGTCCAAAATACAAACTAAGCTAAGTCATCTCTCGGGTGAAAATAAGCGGAAGAATAAATACAGACAGATATCGTATCTCACATTTTGCTCTACAGTTTGTCTGCATTTCGATATTACACTATGTTTTAAAAATATGATAGCTATTCTTACCGATATTACTATAGACTTTTATTATAAGAGGGCTGATTAAAGTATATTCAAACCGAATTTTGGTCAATAGGAGAGCGCAAAAAACAACTATCACTTCTCAGAAGGCAAAAATTCACGTCAAAAGCAATGCAATCGCCGTCGCAGTGGGAACGCTCGTTACCGAGCGTTCCCACTGCGACGGCTCCGACACGATTTTATTGCTTTTGACGTGAATTTTTGCCTTCTGAGAAGTGATAGTTGTTTTTTGCGCTCTCCTATTGGGCAAAATTCGGTTTAGATGTGCTTTATTTGATCGTTACCGAGCGTTCCCACTGCGACGGCGACGGCACGATTTTATTGCTTTTGACGTGGATTTTTGACTTCTGAGAAGGGATAATTGTTTTTTGCGCTCTCCTATTGGGCAAAATTCGGTTTAAATGTGCTTTATTTGATTCTTTGAATTTTCTTTAATTTTTAAACTTGGGGTTAAACTTTTACACTTAAAAATAAGTTAAATGAAAATAATTACGGCATATTTACGTAAAAATAAAGAAATGAAATGATATGCAGATTAGAAATGTTTTTTAAACATTAAAAATATTGTAAAAAAGTTACTGCGTTACATGTCAAAATATCCCTGGATTTAAACATTAGTTTTTTATCCTATATGCTATTGTTTTTTTGGATATCACTAAAAACTTTGAATTTATTATTAAATTTAATATATAATAATATAAACTTGTATTATTATACATTATACTTACAAAGTATATAAACCTCTAGATTATAATTGTGATATTTTATAATTGAAAAAGTGAAATTTTAAATAATACTAATTTTTTTTAGGAATAATTCTAAAACTTTAGGTTATAGGTTATTATAGCATAGGGTTATTTATATAGCAAATTTTATTTAAAAAAAAAATTGTAATTTCGAATAAATAATTCTGCCATTGTAAATTTTGGGGGGTTATCTTTTTTTTAATGTCGGAATAAAACACAAATATAACAAAAAACGTTCTTAGGAATCTTCGGCCAAAGCAAGACTGACTGTTAAAAATATTTTTTTAAATAAATGATATTTATTATGTGATTGGTCAAATTAACAAAATATATATTTTGGCTTCACTTAAAATTTTTAAGTTAGAAAAAGTGAAATTTTATGAATTAAATGACATTTGACTACTTCTAGTAGAACGCAAAGTCGTAAAAATGATAAAAAACGCGAAATTAGAAAAAAAATCATTATAGCAGTGAAACGCAGTAAAATAAAAATTATAAGCAGTTTTTTGTTTGAGGTATGTTTATACAAAAAAAAAATATATATTATATTAAAAATCCATAGCTAAAACTCGACTTTAATGGTATAAAAAATGTATTAAAATTATTTTAAAGTAAAAAATAATAATCAACGTTTAATTTTACATATAAATATTAATTAAAATCTTCTACATATTTTAGAATTCAGAAAAAAACATGCAGATATGAATTTGATTATAAGAAAAATTGATTAGTAGACAAAATATCGAGTTTTGTTATATATATATTATAATTATGGATTTTAAAAGTGTTTAAAATATAATGCAAATACCTTCACTTCACAAATATCAATTAAAGTTAAAGCAGTTGGCTAATTATAATACAACAATAAAAAAATAATAATCTATATATACAATGGTTTTAAATACACTGAATATAAATTATTTAAAATTAGTTTAACTCACAGTAAAGTGATTAATACCAATAAGCTTTAAAATACAAAATCGAAATATATGATAATCAAAGTTAAATTTTACGATTTGTCAATCGAACGAAAATGTTCAAAATTCGAAATAAAACATAGATTTGAGAAAAAGACAAATGAATTGTTGTTATGTTTTTTCTTTTTTTATATTGAAAACTGTGTTTTTTAACAATAACAAAAATTGGCACTGACCTCTATTGACGTTGACGTTCACGCACTAAGCCGATTCAAGATAAATTTTCGCTTCTCACATAGGTCAGTTATCTTAAAATTTATTCGCTTTTTAATTTTGTTTTTCGGTTTATTTTGATTTTTACACTCGCGTTAAATATAGAATTTCATAATAAAATCGTCCCAATCGAATTTGTCACCCGGAAACTGTATCGGACCGAGCGACAATGTCTCGAAAACGTTAATGGCCGACCAATAAAACTGTCATGGCGGTAATAAAATTTAATTTATGCCATCAAGGTGCATAGAAATTCGTACCGTGAATTAATTCGTTTTTTTTATACTATCGAATCGAACGCGCGTATATACGTTTCACATTATCGACGCATTGTTTAGTCGATTACGGCAATAAACGTTCGACCGTTGAATATTTAATTTTTCCCACGAATCGTTCTTTATTTTATTATTATATTGTCATTCATCTGATGTATAAAATTAAATATTTAATCACCAATATGACAACATTGACCCATTGCGTGGAAATCAGTAGCGAAGTCGCATATTTTAATGGCAACGAAGTGTAGATGTGGTTATTTTTTTTTGGTGGCGTAGTTCATCTCGCGAGGCTCATTGTGCATTTATGCAAAACGATTTTCGTACACACATTAACATCGTCGAACGGTTTCGTTTTGTTTCCGTTTCTTAATGTTTTTCAGCCGCCTCGTTGTGAATGTTGGTACATTGTCGTTAAAGACGATCCGTGGCCAATTGGTGGGTGTCTGTTCATATCTCGTCCGTGTCCAATTTCGGTGCCGGCGATGTTATTTAATAAACATAACGACAGGAAGACAATAAGCGCAATGAATCGATTATGTCATCTGCGGAACGCCAATTTAGCTGTGCCCAATAAGCAACTGATTCACGGCCATCTTTGGACACTGACCCCCTTCGGGAGTGCGCAATCAGATCATCGTTTGCTTGGTAGAGGCTGACAGGAATTATTCTGGTCTAGTTCTAGTTCTTTTTTATAAATATTGTTGTTTTTATATAAAAATACAACAATATTTTCGAGCAGCTAATATGTATACAGTACACGGATAATCCGAACTAACAATTTTTATTTGATTTTAAAATATTTATAATATATTATTTACAATATAGAATATCATGTTTTATATGTATTAAGAAAATCTGTGATTCTCTTTGCTTTTGAGAATATTTGAATTAGGTTTCTCATAATGGGAGGTGCTTGTTAAACGAGGTTCTACTGTAATTCATTAAATGATAAATTTAAGAAGGAATTTTTCCCCCAAAATTACGTCCCTGTTTAGAATCCACGTCAAAAGCAATAAAATCATGCCGTCGCCGTCGCAGTTGAAACACTTATCTAGCGTTCATATTATTTTTTTATGACAATATTACGACTTACAATAAGCGAGAATGGAATGTAGCATATCTAAACCGAATTTTGACCAATAGGAGAGCGCAAAAAACAATTATCTCTTCTCAGAAGTCAAAAATCCGTCGCCGACACGATTTTATTGCTTTTGACGTGAATTTTTGCCTTCTGAGAAGTGATAATTGTTTTTTGCGCCCTCCTATTGACCAAAATTCGATTTGGATACACTTTAACTAATACTCTCATATCAAAAGTACGTAGTACTATCGGTAAGGATAGTTATCATATTTTTAAAACACGGTGTAATATCGTAGTGCAGTTTATGCGATTATGTACTTCTTCTTCCGCTTATTTTCCCCTGAGAGTTGAGATGGTTTAGTTTGTATTTTGGACTTGACTTAATGAAAGTTCTACAACTATGATTATTTTTAGAACTTTTATTAGGTCAAGTTGGGTTTGATTGCTTAATGTAGGTTAGGTTTGGATTTGAACAGCAAATGTACGTTTCGCAACTGTCAAATTGAGTTTCATAGACATATTAGAGGAGCATATTATTTCACTTGCGCCTATCAGTTAAATTATATTTTCGCTAGCATCTGCTAGATAAATTATATTTTCAATGGTGAAAGGTTTTTAAGTAAAAAAAATACTGTTGAATATGTATTCAGAGTTTAGGGATTGCAATAATATCGGTATTACCAAGAGAGAAAACCACCAATACCGGTATTACCGGTATTGATATAATTTTTTTTTAATAATTGGTAATAAAAAATACCGAAAAAATATCGAAAAAGTCCAACTAAATATTTATTGCTAACTTTATGCTATAATATATCTTGAGTGTTGATACTCAAGATATATTATAGCATAATTTAAAATTGAAAACATTGAATAAAGATATAGTAACTATTGTCGTCTTCACATTTTTTTGGATTTTTATTAACAAAACAGGTCAAATTTCGACTTAAGTTGTCGATAATTATGACAAATTATCTGCCTGTTTATGCATATTTCGTGCTTTAAACAATGAGAAGCTTTTGTGCAATCTTCCTTACCTTCAGGTTCTTATAAAAATATTTTATACGCTGATCCTTCAATTTGTTGTCTACGAGTATTAATAAAAAGTCATTAGGACGTGTACAAAAACTTTTTGTGCCATTTATTTTTTCACTTTCATTCATTTACCTTATTTTTGATTAACATATTTTTGAAAATACGAGTGCCAAATATTTTTTTGGAACAATTAGTCTGGAAAATCACGGTCAAAATAACACAAAAATTATATTTTTATTTTTTATTTTTAATTTTATTTTTTTCCAGGGGGAATGCAACATATTTCGATTTTATTCAAATTTATGGTGATTCAATAAATGATATGCATTTTTCTGGCCAAATTCAAGGGGGGGGGGGGAGAGAAGGGTAAAAGCTTGCAAAATTTTACTTTTTAAAATATCTTTCATTTGGTTTAAAATAATCTTCGTAGATCTTATCATGTTTTTTTGCTTATAATAATCAACAGATAGATTTTTCATTTCAGTTGCCTTAAATGATACGAATTAATGAGTTCCAGATGCTTTGAACATTAAAAAAAATATTTAGCTAATATGGCTAAGTTTTAATACATAATATAAATATGAACAGAAAAAGTAAAAAAAGCTTAGAAAAACAGCTACATTTTTATTTGTATATTATTATACAAGTTCACACCTCCGTACATAAATCCCCTGGCCGTACTCATTTTTTTATAACTATCTTTAAATTGTCTCTATTTCTCGTATTAAATCTATGTACATATTATTAAATATTTATTAAAATACTCTGGTTTAAGTTTATTCTTAAAATATTGCACTTTAGATCTCTTTATTAGTATAGAGCTTTTAATCTCATCTTTCATGTAATATAAATATTCAAGAAGCATAGATTAATTTGTTAGTTCTTTTTCTTTTTTTTTGAGCTTGCTCATATGATATGCCAGATTTGGATCCGGTCTATGATAGAAAGAGCCGACCATAAGCGGTTTCTCTATGGCCGTTATAGATAGCATTGTTGCGTATTTACGTATCGAATGGGCGTAAGACGCGTCTCAGTCGAGACGTTTTAATTATTTTTTTGTCAATCATTCAAGTCATTATCCCCGCGAAGAATTTAATTATCATCCACTATCGGTACTCATTGAGACGTCTCCGGACGTCTTCATTTCGTGGCATGGCCAATCGCGGCGTGGCGTTTCTGTTTTGTCATTACGGAAAGAAACAGAAAAGAAATCATCACCGGCACAAATAAGGATATAATTGGAGACGACTGGACCGTTCGGACCCCCGCTGTTCGGTCCTGCTCCGAGGCTGCGGGGGTCTGCCTGTAATTTTCCTCCGAGCTTTCCGGGCTTTCCCGGATAAACAGCGGGGCATCGAGTTTTGCTTTTTTTTCATCCGATCCCCTTTCTTCTTCGATTCCGATGCGTTTGTCACAATATCTCCGGTCCTATCTGGTGCGCGTCGCATAATGATGAGTCTCAACAATCATCATACTCGGCTTGGCTGTCTGCGACTTTTCCTTCACAAATCAATTGGTGGCTCGCCCACGGGGTATCCATGCCACAATGAGTGAGCTGTCGTTATCCAGATGACACGCAACAATGGTTTCTGTCAACGCGGTAGGATAGGTGGAAAACATCATCAGTTGTCGTTATGCATTCGGTGGAAAAAAAATTGATGTGGTCCAACGTGTTAAACTGCGCGTCAGTGTTTGCTTTATAAATTAGAACGCTACTACTGAGTATCGATTACTGCCTTTAAAAATATATATTTTTTAGAAATTTTGTTGAAGTGCGTTTCTTGTTTTAACACCATCTCTCGCTTAGCTCGCCATATACAGCCGCTATGTTTCGATGCGTAAACATCCAATTATAATCGACGATGCGACATTCGCCGTCGACGGACACGAGACACACTCTCGTGCTTTTTGCCCTGACTCATTTATATGAAACGTTTTCTAAGCTAAGAAGAAGAATCGCCTTTCTTCTCTTACAGAGACCGCCCACGGTGAAAGCGCCGATATTTACACTCGCGTCGATCTTCGTTCGATTCGTGGCAAAAAGCGATCAGATACAGCTGGATCTCGGCCGTCTTGATTATCTCACAATGGTTTATAGATAGATTGTTGCAATTGTGTGGCGGCGCCTCTACAAACAATTAAAATTTGACAAACAGCAGAAGAGCTTCGGCTATTTTGGGCAAAATCGCAAGTAAACCAAGCGGGAATTCTCGAACGCCTACGCCAATTCGTGCGATTTTTTTTATGTATCGGGACTCGTAGCCAAACGCGCTCGTTGCGTCGTTTTCCTGACAGTTATGAGAGAAACTGGATAAATTGTATTGGGTGTGAAATCAGGGACAGTGGTAAAATATTTATATATAAATATAAATATGACGGACAAGGCTCTCGCCTCTATCCGATGTAATGACGCAATTTACAAGAGATCGATCCGGGAATACCTAAAGGGAATATAAATATATTTATGATGCGAGTATATAGAGCGCTATGGGGTACCAGTCTGATCTGAATCATGGACCTCGCGGTGCGACAAAGGCAGGACCCCCGCGGACCTCGCGGTTGAGCTGAAACAATGCATCGAATGCTCTTTTTGCTCTTTGCACGTGGGAAGTTATATAGACTTTTGTTCGCGGCACAACCACCGAGTTGTGTACCTGTTGACATCCTCGTAACACATGTTAATGCTACACCCGATTATGAATTCATACGCGGACGGCTCAATCTATTAATTCTAGAAAAGTATTTCGATTGTATCGAAATAAACGCCGTAATTGAAACGACGCGCTCCGCACTCGTCAGATTATCAAGAGACGAGTCGCCCTCGTCTCTCTCTCCTGTATCATATATTTCGTGGCAATTTATCCGAGACAGGAGCTCAAATGTTCTTCTCCGTCTCTGTCGCGCGGTCTATTTCTGTTCGCGCAGAGACGACAGTATGTAAGTTAACGTCATGATGTCAAAAATCCTGGCACTTCTGTGACAGTAAACACTAAATTAATTTGGCACAGCCGAGCGACTACTACTACTACTACTACACCAGACCACGTACGCGCGCCGTGTTTATTTAATTGAAGAAAAATAATAATACTCGAGAAGAAAAAAAAACAGTGCCAAAGTGGCCCATCGGAAATATTTCAGGATTCTGTAGTGTTTGATCTGATGTCTTTATTGTGGGTTGAGATTTTCGGCGTGACGTGTTTCGGAATGTTTGATGCGTAAAAAAATACACGCATGAGCCAAAGGTCAATTTTATTGCCAAGCGATCGCGAAACTTGTATGATGAGACATTATTAATAAATCGGGGAACAAAACGCGCGCGTCGTCCATGTAAAACGAGAAGAAATGAAGATTCGCTGCCATATGCATGGCAGTAAGCCAGTTAAACAACTAGGCAAAATGCATGCATATATTTATTTACTAAATTATATATTTAATTATCAGAGAATGCAATTCTTTTGAGAAAGGCCGAAAAATTACATATAAACACAAAGCTAACTCAATTAATAACCATATATAATATCTTAGAAAATAAATAACATAGTTAATAGAACAGAAAGAAACGTAATAATTTGCTCTCAGATAGGCTTAATAAAATGAACAATTTATTTAACACGAGAAAGTGTTTGATATCCATTTGCTTTAAATTATTTAGAGACACTTTATAATTTATTGCTTGCATTTTTTTATCATTTATTTTATAACAGTTTTGATTTTATAAAAAAGTGTTCAATGCAACTATATATTATTTTCTCTAAATCCTAATAAAAAGTTGTTTTAATTAATCAGATGCCACAATTTAGAGGTTCACAAGTTTTTATCAAAATAAATCTGCATTTCGATAGATCATAAAACGGTAATTTATGAAAGGTAAATTACATTCCAAAGATTTTTTCATTAGTAGTTTTTCAATAAAAAAATTCCAATATTTTTGTTTAAATTTTCATTATTCAGAGGCTCACGAGTTTTTATTATCTGCTTTTCGAGATTTATTAGACGTTTATTTATGATTTTATTAAAAAAAAAAGTTAACAGTCTGCAATGGTAAAATTAGGGGAATGTTTTCAATGCAACAATATATTGTTTTCTCTAAATCGCAATAAAAAAATCAGTTGTCATCATTCAGAGATTCACTACTTTTTATCTCGATTAAATCTGCACTTCAAAAGATCAAAAAACGGTATTTATGATAGGTATATTACCTTCCAATTTTTTTCAAACATGTTCTAACAACTCGGAAGTTATTTGTAGTAAATTTCAAAATATATAGTATGTTTGAAGTTTTCATCATTTAAAGCTTCATGAATTTATATCACGATTAAATCTGCATTTCTATATATTATATTGAAATGTTTATTAGTGTTTTTTTCTGATTAATAAAATCAAGAGATCAACTAGTGTTAATTTATGAAAATTTAATTTACCCTCCAAAGATTTTTACAAAAGTGTTCCAGCAACTCACATTTTCATTATTTTTTATGATTCTTAAAGTGTATGTTGGACATTTATTTTGCCATTTATTTTCTTTAAAAGTTTCGCAAAAATACGTATTTTTTCATTTTTGCGGGATTTTCCAAGGAATACATATTCTAAATCTAGTACTTAGAATGATTAAAGAAGTACGCAGAATTAAAAATATTATAACAAAAAATTCTGAAATGAAAGTCTTCTATATTTTAAACATACATAATTCCAATTTGTATGATAACTTTAAAATTTCGATTTTAGTGTCATTATCCATGTATGCCAAGTACAAAAATATATCTGTGATATTTGTGCCAGTTAAAAATTTAAATCAGTTTAATAATTATTATTTGTTACAAAATAAAGTGCTACGAAACATTGTGATATGTTCGCGATAAAGACACACATCGTGACCTACATGTCGAAGACATCGCCAGTGCTATCAAACGTTTTTCTGCTAAACACGAAGCGAGGCTCCTACAGCACGTCAACATCGAGGCAACAAACTCCTCAAGGCGGCTGAAGAGGACCAAGGCCTTCAAACTGGTCTAGTTATCATTAATGAAACTCATCTACTAATAGTGATTGTGTAGTGTAGAAGTGTTTAAAAACATAAATTATTGAACAAGATCAGTTTTAATTTAATTAAAAAAAATGTTACATCTATCATGGTTGTGAAATGGGATCAACTTAAGAAGCACGGTTATTATTAGCTCCACTGTCGCTTTATCTCTAATTGAAATCATCATATATAGTGTGAATAATAATTAAGTGGTCAGTTCTATCAATAACATCTTCAGATGTTTCGAATTGTTACAAAGCTCCATCTAAAATATGATTATGAGAGTCAGCATAATCACTACAATAAAATTTATTTTTGATGTTTTAAGACATTCTTATGGACTATAAATTTAATAAACGCCACTCTAATTTTATTGTATAATTAACTAAACACAGATTAGACTATTGAAACATAAGTACAGTCCAAGAGACAGTGAATTAATTGTATCATCTCGTATCAGAAGTTGGCTTCGATATTGTTGATTTTTATTTTATGGAATATTACAGTGGAATTTAACTAAATCAATTCTTTCAAAATTCTTCTTCTGCTTATTTTCCAGTTTAGTTTGTATTTCGGTCCTCTTAAACATGCGTCTATAGATTCTTATCTGTTAGATAATGGATGTCTTATTCTGAGAAATGCTTCTTCTTGCCATTTGCTTTTTCTGAGAATTGCATTTCTTGTCATTTCAATTTGAGCTCTTATTTCTTAAGATTCACTCATATAAATAATACGCAAAAATAATGTTTCATGTAAATAATTTAACTCAAGATATATAAATCTTATATTCGGAAGAGTAAGCAATTACGCACGGGTCTTTTTGTGTTGAAGGCGTGTGAGTAATATCTCATGAAGTATCTGCAGTTAAAAATTTAAGAAATGCTATTAATTTAATTATAAAAATTGTACTTATATGTACATTAACAATAGCAATGGTTTTTATATTTGAAATCAACGTATAATTATATTTTTAATTCTGTTTAGTCGATTATGACGCGTGAGAAGAATATTGTTGTGTTTTATAAGATCAGACAGTATGTTATTCTACTAATAATATGAAATACATTTGCTTAACATTTTTATGTTATGATTATCAAATATGGTGTTCTACTGATACATACCATATTTTTTCAAGTAATTAAAAAAAGCGAGTCTCCAGATTTCGAGAAGCTACAACATCCCGGCGTGCGTAAAGGGTGGGAATTTCTGTATCCGTCGTCGGATTTTTGGATGTGTCTCGTGTATGTTTTGGGCATTCGCCGGTCGTTTTTGGCCCGCTTGTGCCTGTGTGCGTCTGTGCATACGGGCCGCTCTGTTCGTGTGTGCGTTGGGCCGTCTGGCCGTGGAATGCAAATTGTCTCATCTCGCTCGCATCGAGTTATTTTGGACGTCGGATCTCAGTCGGCCGAGATGCACTCGCGAGAGCGGTATAAGAGGACTGGTAAAAAAAGACCAAGGAATAAAACGAAAACGAAACAACAAAAATAAGAAGAAGAAGACGACGGGGAGACAGCCATCGAAAATAAATGAAAAATAAAACGAGACACGGCACCCAAGTATTTGGTTAACCCTCGAAATAAGACTGCTTGAATCGACCGCCGATGAATGACTCTCGTGGGCCTTAACCGATATTTTGTTTGTGTTCATTGGTGTTTGAATTTATTTTTATAAATCTAGACATGTTTTGCGTTATGTTAAAAAAATAATCAGATAAATGGCATTACACGTGTATGTAAGAATAATCTATGAATGTATCTATACAGCGTAACAATACTCTTCAATTCGTCCGAGTCTTGTTATATTAGTATCCATTATGTGGCGAGTCTTTGTGTGTGAGATCCACAATACAGAAACGTTTACTAATGGACTTGAATTAAGTGTTTTGGAGACGTATAATAAATTAGATATTTTAGATGCAGATATCAAAGCACAACATATTTGCTGTAACACTGATTTCAGTTGTATTATTAGTCTCAGTTTATTATTAAGTTGAAAGGTAAAATTTTAGACTAGAAAATTGCTTATATCTTGTAGTGATGTATATATAGTATACATATGTGACTATTTCACTGAGATTTTTATAAAAATATTCAACTTAAAAAATATATATGATAGCATAAACAATAATTTTATTAAAAATACTGTAGAGATTTTTTAAATAAAAAATTTCATCTTTTCTACTTTAAAAATTCATGATCTTGAACCCGAAATTTTAAATGAATTAAATATGTACTATTGATAAGTATCTATAATAATTAATCATAAATATGTAGTTAAAAATGTTTTATAGATGAGTTTCACAGATATTTAAAAAAGTGGAACTTATAGATAAAAGTCAATGACACTACTGACAACTGTTTCAATTTACATCCAAATCTTATCTTTTTGGCATAAAAAATGCTTGATTATTGAACAGTATGATACAAGAGATAATTACACTGTTCTTTCTATAATATAATAGTGAATCAACAGTATAAAAAGTATCCATATTATGAGTCTGACGCTTCATATGTAATAAGCGAATCGCTCGGCTCGTCTTTGCGACTTTTTATCATTTCCCACGAAACACAGTTAAGGTGCCGGCAGGTATTTGTACCGTAAGCAGGGACGATTAAGAAATAAATTCGTACCGAAGAAATAATTTCAATTGTTTTTGCGATCGCGGGGCCGACAAACGCCTTTACGCAAACCACGGGCGATACGAGTCTCTCGCTCTCGTCGTTTTTTCCCTCGACTCCTGCGAGGATGCCGAGGAATCTCATTCAGGACCAGTCTCGAGGATGGTGGAATGTCTCCAAGACGTCTCTCGGCGACATTCTTCTAGGAATAGACTCGGGCGGGTGTTAATTATGTATGCCGAAAGTCGCCTTTTGCCGTGCAGACGCGATAATTTCATTAAACCGAAAACGCTCCTCGGCTCGGCGTCTGTCAACCAGACATGACGTGCAATTTGATTAATAATGTATTCCCTGTCTGTTTCTGCTCTGTTCTGTTCTGTTCGGATAGACGTAGGCAGCTCGGGAGTCAGCAGGAGGGAAAAAAACATTTTTTTCGATCGCCTCATATACGCTTCCCTCTCGAAATAAATAAATAATTAATTAGCTTTGACGAACTTTTAGAAGCGGCGTGAAACGCTTGGCTATTTTAGAAACGGAAAACTTTGAAATATAATTAAAAATATATATTATGATTGATCTAAATATATCGGAAAATCAATCCAGTTAGCTTATTTTTTCACAATACATTGCTAGATAATATGATCGGGAGAGCGTAGTCCGTAATGTCTAGACTCGTAATCCAGATCCCGCGGGTTTTAGACACGTATTTATTTTATCAAAATGTGCTTTGATTAGAAATCGGTCCCAGCTGTAAAGTGATTGTAAATTACAATTTATAATTAATTATATAGATTGCACCGATATCTTACTTGTAGGTTTTTATCTTGTCTGATTGATCCCGCTGTAACGCATTGGGCTTACGCCTGTCAGATTACAACGAAAGATTTAAAAAATGTATATATATATATTCAATTAAAATTATTATGATCGATTATCATCTGCATCTGCAGACTTTCTAGAGCCATTTTATTTTCACTTTCTTCTAAAAAATAAATATAAAAAGATACTTTTGCGATGCATAATTTATTTAGAAATTGATGCAATTTTTTAAATTATATTTTTTAATAATGTTAGTGTATTAAAGTAGTGTAATACTGATATAAAGATTTTTATAATTAATTCCTAAAATACGCGAATTAGTTATTATTACATAATTAAAATTCCGATCGATTAGCTCAGATTAAGTTTTCCGAAATTTTCCTAATTTTCATAATTACGGATTTAAATAAAATGGAGTTGGATATATATTGATTGTAAGCTGTAATACATGTTTATACTTAATAAAATAGTCACTGATTTACAAACATTAATTTCAGTCTGATTTCTCACTACTTACTCTTTCTAGATTTTTATAATCTCAAGGATGATTAATTAAAAAAATCGTGAACTTTTATTCCTATGTATTGTATGTCATATTCAATAAAAAGTAAAACATACACATGACATTAAAAAAATATAATTATATAAACTAAAAATTTATTAAAATTTCAATGTGCAAATATTCTAATTTACTTTCATCTCTTTACGAAGGCATTGAAGTACTAATTAATCGCAAATATGCTAATAAACGTATTGACGTAGTTTTGCTAGAATAATTATCGTAATTATGTAAAATTTAATCGATGAGCATTCCAGAAAATTTAATTAACAAAAAAAACTTATTTTTTTAGTTTTGTTTCGCGCGGCATTGTTAGCGCAAGTTTGTTGGCGCGGCGGCATTGACGGGGTTGATTCGCGCGAATTTGTTTTGCGCGGTTTGTCTATCGATTATGAGCCATACACATCCAATCAACAATATGTTAGAGAAGTTCATAAATATATTATATATAAATCAATTAATTGTATTTTTCATAATATAAATATTTATTTTATTTATATTTAATAAATAAATAAAATAAATATTTATATAATATTACAAAAAAAAATTATACTTTTTAATCAATTTTCCAAATTAATCGAATTATAAATAATGTATTTATGATCTTCTCTAACATATTGTTGATTGTATGTGTTTTAATGTTAAATCGGTTAACTTTTAAGTTTAACAAAAAACACGGTAATTATTTATTATGATATATGAATAAGCTTTTGAGTTTAGTGTATCTCAATGATACAGTATAGTCCATCCAAGATGTTAGCGCTCATCATCGTTGTATTGGAAATAAGGGTGCGTGTACGCATGCATGCATACATATACAGTTTACCGCGAATTTGTTTACACCGATAGGAGAACGTTACCTAAATCAGGGCTGTTTTAAGGGTAGAAATTGAATTAAAAATTATAATGTGTGTAATTTGTAATCAATGAAACAATTCATGTAATATTCTATTGGTATTTTAAAAAATATTATATTAAACAGATATTCAATATGGAGAGTGATTCCAAAACTGCTATCATGTTTTTGATGTTATTTGTATATAAATAAACAAAAGAAGTAAGAAAGTGATATTTTACACTTTCCTCAACTAATTAAATTAAAAAATTAAAAATTAATTGCATATTATTTTTTCTCACCAATACTGTGACGATGAGTGTTCATATCTTGGACGGACTGTACTTATTGAATTAGCTAAAACTGAATTTAGGACTAGATTTTTATAAATGCTTCTAATGTTTGCCCTTCTCTTAAGATGTTGGGTCGATTATCATAGTCGTTCAAGCTGAATAAAATTGAAAATTTTCTCACCTCGCCCGAATTTTTCCCGGAACGCGGGCTTGGATAATTCACGGCCAGGAGAGTCGATGCAAATCGGGCATGAATTAGCCGGACACAGGCCGCGCTTAATGGGCGGAATATCTCACTCTGGTCAGGACAGCTAATTAATTGGGCATTCGGAAACCTGTTCGCGAGAAGAAGAAAGGGGGCGAAATACAAAAAAGTCGCGAGGTGTCCGTCCGATCGTCCGTCTTCCTTCATCAGCCAACTCCTCCGGTTGCCGAGGCCGAAGAAGAAGAGTACAGGCACGCGGACCAGACATTCCTCAACGGATCGGTCGGGAGCCACTCTCATTAGCACTCGCCCCGCCATAATGTGACCCAGCCGATGGTCGTAAATTAAGCGACGCGTCACCAGAAACGGAGTCCCGGGATTCCCGCGCGGGCTGATCATTCCCGGTGCTTCTTTCGCCGATAAAGATTCGCGACAGCTCATAGACGCCGGCTAAGAATAGAGTCGTTACACAGATCGAATGTGAGGTGTTAAATTAATATGCGTGAAATTAGTGCAACGTATATGTTCTTCAACGCTTTCAATGTATATCTTTCAACTTGATTTTCATATTTATAGGGTTCCATTTTCACTTGTACTTCAATAAAGCCGATTCTCAAAGGCTCAAAGAGGATAATCTAACCAGCCAAAGCTCGTCAAAGTTTTATATATAATTGATTGTTATTTTAGTGTAGGCTCAATCGGCCAAACGCTCCAATTTGCCTGGTCGTTAATATTGTGCAGGTCGATAAATCGCCGCGTAAACTAGACACTGATCGGTTTAAGTGTCCGGTTTACGCATACGCCGAGTGTGTTAATGAATTTATTAGGTTTGGCGCGAGTGCTCTTGTAAACACATAAAGTCTTCGAGCAACAATCGACCGACCGACGGTCTTCGGCGGCAAATTTAACCACGTACGTGGTCTCGTGGCTATTTGGCATCGACAATTTGGGTCATGCCCGTGCCAAAAATCTCTGTCAGCTTAATTATTGTGGCACGTCGACATTTCGGCTTTATGTAAGGCAACACATCATAAGACACTGCTGGGAATAGTCTTGGGCTTCGACGCGGATGCACTGAGAATATGCGATCTGAAAGCATACCACATCCAGCATACAGATTTTGCGATAAGGACATTGAATAACATTTGTGCGGCGGCGGTTGGATGCAGTTGTGCATACTGGCGCACAACTTAGATTTGCATATAAGTATCTAAAGACCGAATCGAAATCTTATATATTTTTTTTAGGAATCACTCGATGTATATTTTTAGAATTTCCCTTGACCTAGCGGCGCTCGCCAATGAAAATCGCGAGCCAACTCGCATTCAATCCGTACGTTAAACCAAAACTTACATACTACATTTTATTTTATTTTTATTCTCTAAACTTTTTTAAGTTTTCCCACGGGTATAGTGACGCAGTCAAACGCGCTATACTCAGCAGAGATCATCACCACTTTGATGGCCTCTTTTATAATTTTATGCTCCCGTGAATTCCTCTTGTCGATGTAAAAACGCGCATAAACTGTTAAAGATGCAATCGTGTTTGCCCCCGCGGCTGTCATAAAAAGCCCATCATTTCCCCAAGACGTTATCCCCCGGTTTTTCCTCTTGCTCGATTTAACGTTGAATTACAATTGTATGTCTCTCTGCCGAACGACACAAAACACGATGTATCACTAGGTATATATTTTTCCATACTTGTGCTAAAAATCACCTTCAAAATCATAACATTTCAAATACATTTAAAGGCATTTTTATATAATAATATACATATTTTTTGAACACTCAAAATAAAATAAATAATAAAATTATTAAATCAATTATTAAAATTTTATTAATTAAAACCAGTAGTTACATCAATTATTAATTAAAACCAGTAGTTACATATAATATTATTTTGTTGCACCCACACAAAAAAGCATAGAATTAATCAACCATTCAGTAGGCACGTGGTGTAAATCTTCGCAGCACTATCATTTCTATAAGTTTTTGTTAAGTTTTGCAATCTGTTTTTCATCTGAAAATTGCTTCAAATAAGGACTATTCCAAGGCCATTACTGGAATTTATTTCCACATTTTTCTCATGTTCTGAATATTTTTACTGCATTATTAAAAAATACTAATGAATATTTTCACTCTATAAGATATAAAAAGCCCAAAATACGGATGAATACCGATATTACTATATACTTCTAACGCTCTGAATTTTTTTACTGCATTGCTAAAAAATACTAATAAATTATTTCACTCAATGAAAAGGTACTAAAAGTGCAAAGTATGGATGAATACCGATATTACTATAGACTTCTATTGCTCTGAATTTTTTTATTGCATTGTTAAAAAATACTAATAAATATTTTCACTCAATGAAAAGGTACTAAAAGTGCAAAATATGGATGAATACCGATATTACTATGAACTTCTAATATAAAAAGGCTGATCAAAGTATATTTAAACCAAATTTTGGTCAATAGGAGAGCGCAAAAAACAATTATCACTTCTCAGAAGGCAAAAATTCACGTCAAAAGCAATAAAATCGCGTTGGCGCCGTCGCAGTGGGAACGCTCGGTAACGAGCGTTCCCACTGCGACGGCGCCGACACGATTTTATTGCTTTTGACGTGGATTTTTGACTTCTGAGAAGGGATAATTGTTTTTTTGCGCTCTCCTATTGGTCAAAATTTGGTTTAGATATGCTTTATTCGATTCTCATTTGTAATATTGCTATAAAAAATAATATAAACGCTTGATAATTGAGCGTTTTCACCGCGATGGCACGATTTTATTGCTTTTGACCTGTATTAGAAATTCACTATATGGCAACACTGAGCAGCAAATAAAATACGACTAATTATATCAAGCATAAAATATGAAATGCAACAGTGGCTGATTTTTATATTTATTTGTATTTATTTGTGTTTATTTATTACGATGTTAAAAAATATATAAAATGAGGCCCGGAATCATTGTTTTCCCAGCACTCTCCATGAAATTACAGTCCAAATTTGAGCTTTGAATCAATATAAAAAAATTCACAACTATTTTATAATCCATCCCACTGTCATTTATGAATATAAAAAGCATCCACAGATTATTTAGCTCTTTAAATTTTGCATAGTTGCCTGATGAAATTTTTCGCTATATTTTATTCTCATCAGAGAGCAACACTCTTCTTCAATCCAAAACAGTCCAGGTTTTTTGTCGATTATTTGGTATTTATAGAAATTTTCGCAAATACTCATTTGTAATATCCAAACAGTTTTACAGCATCACTCTTATTTTTATCCTTAAATTGTTTTATTGCCTCTATTGCGACATTTTTAAATCAAAGTTTTTGAACTACTGCTTGTATTAATAATCATACATACTGTATAATTTATCTTGTTGATAACCTAAATGACCATAAATACAATATGATATCGGATTTTTTTTAGTTAAGCTTAGAATTTTAAACGATTTTTTTGTTTTAAATATTTTCACCACGACAGCAAATTAGAATTTGGAATCCAAATGTGCACCAACACCTATGTATATAACAAAATATTAACGGCCAAATCATGACTAACTTAAAACCTAAATTTAAAATAAATTACTTTTAATTTAGGAATATCTTATTTATACAGCTTTAATTGAGCTCAATTAGATTATCTATCATGCTATAAAAATATTTTTAAGTCACAGTTATTAATCTTGTCGATAGCTAACAAACTTATTTTCGTAGCAAGCATTGCTAAAGGTTACAAAATATTGCTATAAATAAGCATTGGTACACTTTTAAATAAGCCACTTCCTGCTACAAACTATCGTATACATTTGAAAAATTCACAGGTGATTGAACTCTTAAAACTGATTTATCTCGCATTTAAACGATTTTCATTGCAGTAAAAACCTCGCTTATTATAATAAATACTTCACACAAGCATAAAACGATAGATATTATTAGGCGCATTCGTACATCGATCTCTAATAATAAACTGAACATAAATCATAGGTTTGAAAAAAAAAATGACTGACGCGAGTTTAGACGTCAAACTTTACGACCGGCCCCGTCAATTTATTAAATGTGCGTTATTAACTTTATAATATCGTAAATCTTTTAGCGACCGCAAAAACCACAAGAAACTGGAAGGGGCGCACGCGCAGAACACTTTGCGAATCTTTGCGAGAAAAGCTCGAAAAAAGCTCGCGGACTTTTTATTTGCGCTTAATTGGATAGTGACTTGCATTCGCGATGCAATAGCAGAATCTACATCGAAATAAGGCACAGAGCAATTAGCGTAATATATCGATAGTGAACGACGTTGTTTTTTTATTGTGTTTATATTTTTTAAATTTATATCCCGACTTCCTGTCGCGTGATTAGGATCACCAGGAATCCGACGACGGAAATGGAATAAAACAAGAAGAGGACGTGTAATGCGACGCACGAATGGACTCACTTCTCCCCTTAATTAAATAGAACGGTTCACAAATAGATCCGATCTTGTTATACATTTCCTACCATAAACCATTTCATAAAGCGATTGGTGGAACTCGTGCTTTACTGCATATCATAGTTGAGTACTTTCGAGTCACACACACCTTTATCGCGTGTGACTCTTATAAATTCCCTTTGTCCATGAAATGTTTAATTTTGTCTCCTAATGACATGGAATATCCGATGACGGCATGGCAGCTTTTTCTCACCAGTCGACACTTACAATAAATCGTCACCACTCTTCAAGTTTCCTCGGCCAGTCACTCTTAATAGATCCACGCGACCGGCCATATATCACGGCCCAGTTTGGACCAGCACTGGATATCTTGTTTCTCTTCGTAACCCAGATTGATGGAACCCTTTCGATAGCAATTTCGATAATGACGCACGTATTAATTTAGAACAGCAATAAAATTCGAACAGGTGAACTTCTTGCTTTCATATTTTTTCCCACTACAAAAAAAAAATAACAGGTTGCAGAAGACATTTTTTTATATATACATATATAAAACCCCCGCAAGAGATACCTTTTGAAATTTTCAATGGCGACCATTCTCACTTGGCCGACCATGATATATATTCAACCGATTGTTCAGTTCGGAATTTATGAAGGATCAAGTTAGTCATAAGTAGTTTTTTTCTTTCTCTCGTGGTCCTGATCTTTTTCTCCGTGCGCTCGTCCGAGTGGAAGAAGACAAACAACCGTTTTATATCTTATACGTATGACATATATTTTTTAAATAAATAATATCACAATTTCATTCTATGCATTTGTATATAAAAATAAAAATCCGTAAACATTTTTTTTATTATGTTTTTCTGCGTTTGTGATCTCAAAGCGTTCTCGAGCCCCCTAACAAGGATACCTTCGGATAAAAATGAGAATAAAAAAATGTACACATTGTCGAATCGCTACTTATCTATCTTATAAAATCTCTTCTGCCTCTATTGATCTTGCGATGCTACATTCTGTGGCCACGCTTGTCTGTAAAGATGCACAAAAAATATCAAAGCATCTTAGATCGCCGTTCAATTAAACGATATGAAATATATTTAAAAAATATTATTAGGTCACATCGTTCTACACCTGTTACGTCATTAAAGATCAACGCACAGGTATTAAATAATATTTTTTGGGTCTCGAATAAAAAAAATGTTAAGTTTCGCCGTTTGGTCTTGTCATCTATTAGCATTTTATCTGATAAGAAACCACCTCTCTCATAAAACGTCCTTTGAGGGCGCCCTTAAATCTTCCACGATATATAATTTCGTAAACGACTACATTCTAAAAACGCCTCTATTGTGCGTTTAACTAAGGATCATATTCAACCGTTACGACTCTTCGAACTTGAGCCATTTCTGATAGCGGCCGTCCGATCTGTAATTCTTGATTTTTCGTTCGTCTCTCTTTCATATTGTCACCGTAACAATTTATTATAGGTGAAGTTATGTCCCTTTTCATTTTTTTTCTTTCGGGAGTATTACAAAAAAAAACTTTTCTTCTCCCCTTACCTTGGGATTCGAACCCAAAGCACATAAATCAAATAGCAAGGTGTTTCGGTCCAAATAAAATCCGATATGAGTTCCCAGAAAAATTAAACCACCTTTGAATTTGTTGTAATTTCGCCAAATAATCATGTATCAGATGGATGTGTATGTATTTTTTTCAAAATGAAGACACGTCGTTACCTGGTGCCGTGGAATGTCGTCGACTTGAGAGACGGAATATCTGATATCTCGATCTAGATTGAGAAGAACGCCCGCGTGAGGATTAAAAAAAGGCGAGTGTGTGACTTTTAATGTCTCCGCATTTCTTGGGACAATTCGGTGTTAAATTGCAATGTTCCCAGAATCCGCCCAGTCACTCTGGGAGGACACTCAATTAAAGCGACCCTTTATTAATAATAATTATTAAGAAGGCCGACGAAAAAAATGCAATTATAAACGTTCCACGGTCTTGTAAGTGTAGTTATATTTTTTTTGAATAAAATTAAAACTGACACTGTTGGATTATCATATTTTTAGGCGCGTAACGATGAGAATGCTTATTTTTTCGGGTATGCACAATGAGGTGTAATGCGCGCACGGGAATTCAAGAACATATTAAAAATATTTTAATTATACAGAATCAAGATGTGTAACAATTAAAACTATAATGGGGGAAGGAGCGATATCAGATAGAACGTAGCAACATTTTTTAAAATTAAATTTCATAAGCGTGAATTCTGAAATGTTGTAATTGAATCCATTTACATGTTCATCACTTTGGTAATGACGCCATTAACATTCATACGATGTATTGTTGAAATTGTGCGAAATATATATTTAGTCGCATATGTTTGTGCAGCGTAATCTGGTTTTTAGAAAGACTAGATATATATATAAATATAAATTTACAGTGATATAACGAAATATATCAATATAAAATAACGCTAATTTGTGATATGTATCAATAATGAAAATAAAAATATTTGATACAATACTTTCAATAAAAATTTTAATTAATCATGACGCTCTAAAACATTTAAAATTTGATCGTTCATTTACGAAACGTGCGGTTGGAGCAAGCAAATACTACCCTTCAACAAACAACTGGTCGGTCGGCGAGTGATTAATTTTTTGCCGGCCGACCCAAAGACAGTTTTTGGTCCTGCACTTGCAACTCGACCCAGATAGCTGAAAATTAACCTGGACATACGTCCGCATGTTACATACGTATAACTTCATTCCATCTTCATCCAATATATAGTTTACTAGAAACCGAATTCATGTTATAAATACATAAGTCCAGTGACACATATTTTGGCATTATCCTAATTTTCACCTTGACACGTTTCTGCTTAAGCCCAGAGACACGTTGCGTATAAGGTATGTACATATAAGGAACAATTTACACGATTCGTTCGGCGCGGGGGATTCGTGCGTTATATAGTACGCGGGCCCCCGTAAAACACTACGTCTTCCAAGGGCCATTATTTATTTAGGTGCGACGGGCATGGACCCAGCTCTCGGATACTTTCGGAGATAGATACGATCAAATATTCATTCCGATTTATACCTAACAGTCATCTTACGTTTACGCCGGAATGACTCCCGGCTTCAAATATTAAATTGACGTGTCCCGGAGTGCACCCGTCCCCTCCGGAGGGCCGTAAATATTTTCCGGGCCTCCATAAGTGTAATGAGTAAAATTTTCCACATCCTACTATCAGGTAAATACGACGAAAATCTTAAAAAATAACAGTCACGATTTCACCGAATTATTTATTAAAGTTATTTAGGAGAAGTGTTGGGCTAAAGTAGATACTTTGCTGGTCGCAAATAGTGTGATTTTAAGGAGCAAATATTTTTTTAAACGTTAATTGAACTTTAGCATAGCAATAATAGAAATAAGCTTAAGGTCTATACTATTCCAATAATAACTAATTTAGTTAAAATATTTATAGAATTTTTTTATTGAAGTCATATTAAATTTATGATAAACTCAAGGCAAGCTTTTTCAATACATTTTTTGTAGAAAATGAGCTATATGTACTATCTATTGAATTTTAATTATTTATTGCGGTTATTTAGAAGTGATGGACTAAAGTCGAGATTTTGTTGATCTCAAATAATGGGATTTTGAAGATCAAATATTTTTTAAATGTAAATTGTTATTAATAACAAAATATTTATAATATCACTTTTTTTTAGAAAAATTTGATCAAAGTCATATAAAATTTATTTTGAACCCAAGGCAAGCATTATTAAGACATTTTCTGTAGAAAATGAGTTATATAATACTATATATTGAATCCCAATAAATAGTTTTGTATACTCTTTAAAATGAACATATTGTTCTAAAATAGCTAGAAAACGTAGAACCAGAAAGTTTAGAATATGTTAACTGCACTTTTCTATGAAAGCCAAATATTAATATATTTTGATATTTGAGTCTGTTTTAACTTTATTATAAAAAAATACATAAAGAGGAAAAACTGCCTTATTTCATGAATCTGTGAAAGAATTAGACAATTTAATTCGGTTTAAAAAATTATCAAATGCCTTTATTTACAATTGTACTAACTGTAGTTTTGGAATTAACTACAGTTTAATTTAAAAAAATAAAAATATAAATATGAAAATTATACTTAATCGTTTTTAAACCTTTTGATTGCCGTAATCTAATCTACTCATGAAATCTAGCAAAAAAGAAATAATACAATAACCCTTTGCATAGAAAACAGTATACATATTTAAAACGCTTTTATACACCAATACAATATATAAGCTTTTATTATATTTGTTTCCACAGATCGTATGAATAAATATGAACCACTGTCTCTTTGCATAGACGACGGAGTCCATAAGGTTCATATTTTTTCTGGCACACTCCGTATTGGAAACGCGGTTTGTTTACCGCGCAGAATTTGTAGTAAGGATGAATCGGCGACGCATTCCGACCCCCCAAAACCGCCCCCTAAAAACCGAGCGGTGGCTCACGACCACTTATGCAATATTGAAGCCACCCACAACCCCATTCGGTTGTTTGTGTGAGCCGCCCTTTACCCGCGAGCCAACCAGGGCCGTTTCTGAGAGGGCGAATAGATCCGTTGTTGTCCAAAGTCGGTTCGACTGTTACGACCTTTCCGGTTCCGGCGGGGCTCCCCGCGGGGGTGGTGGAAGATTTTAGTGATGTAATATGAGGGTAGCGTGGGGCTAAATTGGGACCAATTACCAGTAAAACTCTCTGCTAAGCCACAATCCCCGGACTCCCCCGCTGCGGGCGAAAACGTTTGCTTGCCCCCAATCGGCTGGACTTTTGCTGCTTGTTTTTGTCATTTTTCCAGGGCTGATAATTTAACTAAAACATTAAAGCATTCTTATATACTGCCATAATTCAACCATTAATTTATCTTATAAAAGCATGACCTTTCATGTCATCAAATAAGAACTTCGAAGTTATGAAAGGATTTGCTTTAAAGTATTATTCTTTTTCTAGGAAATGACTAATTTAAATTATTGTTAACGCTTAGAGTTATTTTGTCAAGTACATAAACCCCCCTCCGAGGTCTTTAAATATATTTATTAAAAAAAATTATACGCATGGTTTTACACGGTTTTGTGGGCACGATCAGATTTATTTTAAATTGTTAGTATGTAGTCTTATCCTTCATTTTATTTTTGTAATGTGGAAATTCTGATAAGTGTTAGAAACACCGTTAAAAAATCATAAAAAAATTTAAAGGTAAAAAATGTTTTATAACATATTTATTTTGAATCTAAAGTTGCTTTAGAAAAATGAAAAAATAACTAATATTTTTATCTATTATAGACATATATTAATATCCAATGGTTTCACAAAAGTATACGTTTTATTATGGCAGTTTTTTTATGGTGAAATGCTACTGTCAAAGTAATATGAATTGTAGCTGTAAGTTAATGGCAAAACGCTGTTTTGCTCGTTCGTCTAAGGTCAATTTATCTCAAATTGTTCAAAATGACAAAATTGCACCTAACGGAGTTATTCCGTTCTAGGAGCGTCTGGGTAGTAATTTTCACTTAAAAAATGCACCCACAGACACTTACGGTCCCCAGTTGTCCCATTACCGACAGAGTTGCAGCAAAATGCACTTCTATACTCTCTCATCTCTCATGCGTCACATTACACACACGTACGACGTAACATCGAAAATTTACAACCGACGACTGTATCGGCGCCGAAACCATGATCATGATCATCATACGAAGAAACTTTTCGCGCACGCGATGTGTGTGCACGCGTCACCGATACAACGTCGGTTAACAGCATTAATAATATGTTAAACGTCGATATTGTTATATAGATACCCATGGTACACGTGGTGTGTGCGTGACGGGAAAACTTTGCGGGAGATGGATGCGTGCGCTGACAACATCCAATGGTGTACGCCTTTCGTGGTCAAAGATAAATGGCCGCGAGGAACGCGAATGAAGCGCGGTGAATCGGGACTGAATCGGGAATATGGAAATGGGGAGGATGGGGGAGAGTTTTGGAGTGCTTTGGAAGCTCAAAATTTACATGCGACTATGACTTACAAAAAGTTTAGCATTTGATAGCACAACTAATTCATATAAAAATGTTAGGATTAAGTTTTTCTTCATGCCTTTAATCATGGAATATCTGGGGCAAGAAATTGAAATGATTTGTGGCAAAATAAAGACAACAAAGACATAGGGTGTATGTTTCACTATCGCTAATTGATTACACGTGAATCTCAATATACTATTATTTATTATAGATAGTTATTTTATTCAGAATTATTAGTGTCTTTTTTCTAATTTAAGTTAAGTTATCATTACTATTATCATTTCTAAGCTAACTGTAAACCTAGTAGAATTAGTTGTTGTAATATGTATGCAATTTAAAGAGAATAGCTATATATAAAAATATGATACAGAATATTTTCTAATAATTTGGTATTGGAAAAAAATTTGCTATATATTTTACTTGCAGAAACACAGTTTTTACTGTGTTTGCTGCATGTGGTATTATTCTTTTTTGATTCAAAAATATTTTGCTGGTGTATTAAGTAAATAGTTTTAAAGATATTCAAGGTTGATAATTAAATAAACATATTTTTCATTCCTAATTTGTTTTTGTTGCAATGTTTTTCTCAATCATGTGTCTATAATGTCTTACAAAAGTATTATTCATAATAAATTTATAGTCATCTTCTAATATACATTTTGCTATTTTAAGAGTATCAATTCGATAAATTGTTATGCTTTTCTTTTCACATCTAAATAATTTTCTCTCTCATAAATGACTTCTGAGTATTTGTCTCTGTAGTTTCATTTACATTTAAAAATATGCAATCTCTTTATTTCACATAATTTTATATATTTATAGTTTTAAAACATATACTATTTATATACTCCATTTGCGTTAAAATAGTCAGTGTGAGAGCTATCCATTTCATCATTATTCATAATTGAGAAAGAGATGGCAAGTTTGAGTTTTCGCCCCTACTACAGGCGGCCCTCGACTTTCGCACATAATTGGTTGCTGAAAATGTGTGCGAATGTTGAATGTACGAAAGTCGAGGTAAGTAAAAAAATTGAAATTGTGTGTATTTTAAAATATTTATTTATCAAGTAAATATAAAATGTTTAAGAGGCGTTTAAGGTACATGTTTAAATGGGGTTAGTGGGTGTTTCCTTTGAAAAGTTATCAAGAGTTAACTGTTTTCCACTATTCTTTTTCTTTTCTTCATATAGTATTTTATAACATGCTGTCTTTATTGATCGCCCTACGCACTTGAGATATGCGTTCTCCATTGGAATCACAATCTTCCATAATATTTAAAATTTGCCAAGATGCGTGAAGGCTTCATTCATATTTTTCATTGTTAAAGAGTTTTACAAAATAAACCTGCCTCATCTACATTAAATATTTGGCTAGAGGAATATTCTCCATCTTCAATTATTTTTTAATAATTAGGAAATAAATTCTTTTGCAGCATCTTTATCCGCATCAGCCGAATCTCTAGTAAATTTAATATTGTGAAAAGAATACCTCATTTTAAAATTGTAAAACCAACCGTTACTTGCTTGAAAAACCGTGATAAAATCTTTTTTTTAATCTATCCTTCCAATATTTGTGCAAACTAAGAGCTTTTGCTTGAATAATTGAAATACTCAGAGGGACATCTTTTTGATGTTGGTCAGAACGTCTAATAATTTCCATCTTTGTCTCGAATCGTGTGAAGTTTATAAGTCCTTGATTTTTTTTTCGTATCAACACTAAAGTTTTTCCGTTTCTCACTCATGTTTATAATTTAAAAAAAAAAAAATTAAATTTAAAAACATGTTTTTTTTAAATGTGCGAAAGTCGAACGTTCGAAAGTCGAGGGCCGCCTGTATTAGTTCTAAAGCACACGGTAAAGATATACGTTCGATATATTTATCATTACTCCGATTGATTAATAAATATAAAAAATATAGTAATGATTTTAATTACTATAAATTTGTTCAAAATATAAACAGGTTATCTTCTAATAAATATTGTTGTATTCTGAGCATAGATTTGGGTATTATATTATATACAATCTTCTGTTCCGTCAAGGAATGATCTTTGATTATTTATCTCTGTAGAGTTTAAATAAAAAAATACATTTTCTTTATTGCACATTATTTTATATCAGTGTAAAAAAATATAATTATAAGTTCACTACCATAGTTTTACTTTTTTTAGAGAAAAGTTCATAAAAAAACTATACATCAATTATTTGCGAGCTTTATGTGCAAGTATTATAAGTATTCATTAAAAAATTTAAATCATTTTCTAAAAAATATTATTATTTTGTGAGCATTGATTTGATTACTTGTTCGGCTCTTTTTCATATCTAAACGTTCTGTTCCATCAATGACCTCTGACTGTTTGTCTCAATAAAGTTTCTTTTAAAAAATTAAAAAAATATATTTCTTTTATATAATTTTATATATAGTTTCAAAACAGATAATATAAAGTACATAACCTAAGTTATAATTACATTTTTTAATACTTTGATAATTGATAAAATAATTGACTTAAATGAAAAATAAAATTAAAATGCTATTTTGCGATCATTGATTTGATTACTTGTTATGTTCTTCTTTTCGTATCTAAACGATCTTTTTTCTCATCAATGCCCATTGACTATTAGTCTCTGTAGAGCTTCTTTTAAAAAAATAAAAAATACAATACATAACTTTATATATAGTCATAAGACAGAACATATTAAATACATATTTAGTTTATTACTTTATATGTAGAAAAAAGTCAATAAAAACTCTTTATGAATTATTGAGTTTTATTTCAATGCGCAAGTATAGTATTCAAGAAAAAATTAAAGTTATCTTCAAATAAATATTGTTATATTAAGAGCATCGATTTGACAACTTGTCTAGTTTATTTTTTTCATATATAAACGATCTTCTTTTTGGTCAAAGACTGTAGTTTCATTTAAAAAATAAAATAAAAATACTAACTTTCTCAGTTATTTTAAATTATATGAACTTTAAAACATTTTAAAATACATTTGACGTACATACAATGCAGTTAATTGTTGTTGTTGTGCGATTGTTAACTGTAAACGCGTCATCACATAAATTTATAAATCAAATGCCAATTTAATATCCGTCTGGTTAATTAGCAACAATTGATTGACACCCAGATAGATGTAGACTCTCCAATCTTCTTTTAGATCGGCGATTTCTCGATAGAGACGTAACTAGAGGTGAGGGTGTCGATTTGGACCGTGGCGTTTGTAAAGTTATTAAGGGTCTCTGGCATCTCCTGGGACACCATTAGGCGTCATCCCAACAATATACCATGACATTTGATACGTGCATTTTGGTCACGTGCCACCTCGTTACCCGCGGCTTAAGGGATGTACGGTCTCACGAAAAATTGCACCCCCAGCCCTCTCCGAGGGTTTATTATTCGTTACGCCTAGAAAGATTGATTAGCCCCCGATGGATAGAGTCTACTCGTCTGATCCGGCAGATTTCTATTACAAGATTTCGCCCACGTCCCTTTACCAAATTACTACATCCACCGCACAAGACGTGCCTATACAAAAACTATCATAGAGAAATATTATGCAAAATGAACACAATACGATCTCAAGCTTAGATAAACTGCAAATTACATCCATTCGAAAAAGGACGTTTTAACGGCACTCTGCGTTTTCAGAGATAAATACGCTGATAGTGTTCAATGCCTTTTTTTAACATTGGCGCCACCTTTATCATACTTTCAATTTAACAAATGGACTCTATTTTATTATATTAAATTTTGAGCGCTAGTATATAAAAATTGTATCTTTATATAAGCAATATTGAGATTTATTATATATGAAGATTTTAGATCTATTGTGCTCTGGGTCGTGATTACATGTTTTCGGTCTTTTCAGAGAGGGGATATCATTGTTATTCGACGATATGTAGAAAAATGGGTTTACGTTGTCTTTCGCCCTCAGGTCTCTCGAGTTCTTATATAGCTATAGATATATGTATGTGTAGGTTTGCGAAGACGGGGGGAATAGTTGTTCGCGGAAGAAAGGTTTAATGGATTGTCAGACCTCTGGGACCATTAAAATGATATACAGCTTGCTTACTTTTCACTTTTTCGTCTGATTTTTGTTTTGCCATGAGACCGACGGTCGCCAAAGGTCTGCGTATGTACTTTTTGGGCAAAATCGGCGCCTATCGATTCACACGGTGGCCGGTGATGATGTGTTTTTAATGTATATGATTTGTTGGACCGGATATGCCTTTTCTTAATCAAGCGACTCAAAACATAATCGATGGAATTGCCTCATCAGTCAAAAGTTATTATGCGGGACGGGAACGTCATTGTGAGTCTTCTTCTGGATGCTACCCAATGGGCGCAATTTCTCGCGTTTGATCTTCAGTAATGAAGATGTCACCTCTCGGTGTCGGTGAGGTGACATGCCAGTTAAAAAATCCTCATAAATAACGCGTCCGGCGAGAAAATGTCTAGGTGGTCGCTCTGCCTGTCAGACAAAAGTGAGGACATAACTCTCTTTCGTATACATATATATGTATGTTATTGGATAACCCCGTCCTTAGCAAACACGAAAATTATTTACGACGCACTAAACCTCTTCTTCCTATTCGTGATTTATATTTTATGCCGAATAAATTCCAAACCACCTTGTAGTATGAATGTAATACGTCAGCACGCATCTTACTTAATCGCCCTTTAAGTATTCATTTTAATTGGCGCAGACACACATGTAGATATTAAACCTTAATGACACTTAATGGCTGCTTTGCGGGTTTCGTGTCAAATCACACTGTTTCGTATCTTAATATCATTTTGCAAAAATACCGTAATTATATCGTCAGCGTGTGCATTAATAACGCTTATGTTGCAATTTGTAATTTTTTATACATGCGGGTTAATTCAATTAATCAAGATGATGATTTAACGAGTGGTTTATCTTGCGTGTATTTAGCGAGTCTGTAGTCAGTTGTTCTTCTTATTTATACCTTGACCGAGATTCCCCTTTTTTACATGTAATTGTTTTTTTAACATTGCAAACTCAGACGCTTTCCTGTGTGGGGTGACACAATCCCCCACAGCGCACAGTCCTCGAGCGTTCGCGTTCAGCTGTCAAAGCTAAAGCGAGCTGTCAAATTCACGTGTTAAGTGTGCAGTATGAATGTTATTAGGGTAGATTGTGCCCCGGAAGGTTGGTTATTTGTTCTGTGGTGCGCGGCTTGTTTGTGCAGCAAATGTACCATAGTCCATAGGGGGCGAAATGGGAGGCAGCCAATCGCTCCAAAGATTAGTATGTTTATGCTGTCTTTAATAACAACAATGAAACAGCGAGACGAAGGTAGTACTACAACTACAAGCAGGAGAATAAATAAACGCTATATTTCAATCATGATTACTTTTGAAGAACATAGTTATTATTAAATATTAATAATCTTGATTTGATATCATATTAAAAAATCATTATTAATTGCATTTTTATTATTGATTATGATAGATTAAGAAGCTCATTGAAGTAGACAATATATTGTTAAAATTGCAAAAAATCATGAGTAGTAAAAAATGAACTTTTTTGTAATGATTTTATATTTTTTAATTTAGGCAGGGGTTCTTGAATATTTTTTATCTGATTCTTGGAAGCGGAACACATATTAAATTATATGCAATGTTTTAGCTGAGCTACTTTTAAATGCACTATTAGATTAGTTTTTCATTTAAATGTGATCATAATAGTGATTGCTCATTTTTTTTTTTTTTTTATGAATTGTTTGAACACTAATGAGTGCTTGTTTTCCATGTCGACTTTACCCTAGGCCAACGTCGACTTCGCCTTACCCTAACAAACACTCGATTCCCGCTAATAACAAAGAATAATTCATCAGCGAGCACAATTAATCTCCTCACACATACGCTCCGTGTTTGAACGCCATCGACAAAGACTTATTTGTTGTTGTTGGCCGAGTGTAGTGCCGAGTCTTCCCACAAGTAGCGATAAGCCCTTGGCCCTTTGTGCTCCCGCCACCCTCCCAGTTTCGCGTTTCGGGTTTCGAAAAACAGCCCCGATCCACGTGGAAACAATGCCGAAAAATTCAGCCAGCGCAAATAGGGTTGCTCGTGGTCCACGCGAGTTTCTGCCGATTTCACTCTTCATCCCTAACTGGCCCGTATCCAGAACGGCTTATGGGCGGCGACTGGCACGCGTCGCGCGCGCGCACTGTTTGATTCGGCACGTGTCCTCAGAAAAACCCCGCAATAATAATTACTATTCCCATTCTTAGCGATTATTATGGTCGCCCAACATTCGCAGATGACCGAGGGATAAATTAACCATGTGACAATTTACACAAACTGACGCTGGTCGAGCGTGAGAGTGAGCGAAAATTTTCAACGCCGGCGGGTATTTACAGAAACAATTCACCCATGATAGTAAACAAATTATTATTTTTTATTCCACTCAAAACATAGCACAAGGCGCATTTAAAAGTAGCCCGAAATTGTTTTTTAGATAAGCGTATAATTCGAAAAGAATCGAATAATGTGTTGTGAGATCGCAGAATATAAAAGGCCAAGGACGGAGAATATAGTGAGTTACTTCGGTCGAGTTCGGTTCTGCTCGCTCTAAGATCTCTCGGAAGTTGTCCGAGGCTACAGAGAACAAGAGGTAAAGTGGGGGTAATTCAGTCGACTTGGCCAGCTTCGAGCGCTTCCGAACATTGTCGGCAAAAGGACCGAAGTTGGAGCTGCTCTTTCGAGTGCGAGCGGTGAGATACTCCCCCTTTCGCTCTCTCGCGTGTTAAGTGACGAGAGTGAGTGGTAGTTCGCAAACTGAGATAGAACGAGTACCTCGGCTCAATTTCAGTATGCGCGTAGGCGTCCTATGGTTAACACGCATGTCGAGCGCTGCATCGTAGTCACGTGGTTAAGTTATAATACCACACGCTTATCGGGGACTTCAACAGACTCTAACTGACATCTTTGAATATTTTAGGGCACTAAAAGGGATTAATTATATTTTTTAAAGTATATTCTTCTAACAGATATTATTATATTTTTTTCCATATAAAATTAAATAATTAAAAAATAATTAGCGGTACTTGATTTTGTTAAAAAAAATCATTTCGAATTATGTATTTTCCTAGATCGGTTTATATAAATGTCACACCATAACGAATTCTTATTTAGAATCGATGGCGACTAATTCTAGGATAGTCACAGATGTGGTGTTCGTATTCTGAATTATTATTTTTATGCCTTATGGCATTTTGCAAAAGCCGACAAAGATTTACGACCGAAAAGTTTTCACTGATATTGTATTGGTAATACTTTTATAATTATCAGTAGCGTAATTTTAATAAAATGACAATTTAAAAATTGCGATTATTTGGCACATTTTTCGCCGAGCGGACGTCATTCACGGCCGCCGTCCGGACGGCATTTTAAATTTGCGGAAGTGTGGTCGCTTACTCGAAGTCGTAGGTCTCGGCCGACTTCAGTTGTAACTTCGGTTCGGACAACTTCCAGATAGTGTAGTGCAGGCATTATATTAGATTTCAAAGTGGTTCAGAGAAACGTCTTGTTTGTGCGAGCGGTCGCCACACATACAACTATTTATACGTAGATGATGTTCTGCATTATCTGAATCTAGTGCATTAGATAATTATTTATAACACAAATGCACGTCATAGTTCCATTTTAATGAATCATCACAATATTGATCTGTGATGATCGATCAGAATTTTAATTATATAATAATCACTATTTGATTTCTTAGATACGATAAAAATGAAAAACAGTAGGTATTTAGTCATTGACTTATTAAAAAAAATTGATTCATGTGAAATATTGATTATATGTATTTGGTAAACATTTCGTGTAAACAATATTTTGTCAATATATATATATATATATAGGTACAAATGTATATGTATTGTAAGAGTACCGTGCCAAGTTTATAACAATAAACCTTCCAATGCCTCAGAACTAAATTAACGGTAATGGAAAAGTCAGATTTCCTCCGTTCACACTGTCGTGTAGTATCGTGCCAGTATTTTTCCATTTTCATCTTTGGCATTCCCGCTCGTCCTTTTTACCTGAAAATACCTCCCCTATGTTTACCTCTATTTATTTATCTTTAAATAAAAGCACTCTCGAAAAGTTTCGTTTGTACATACGCACAATCTTTCCGATTAAAATCGAACATCGGTTAAACAAGAATTTATCGGAAGTTTTTCCGCGAACCCATCCAGGAATGAAAAGACCATTTGTAATGGGTGAAGTTGAGCCGAAACCGGAGTGTACGAAATTAATGGATTCCATGTTTCCAAATACGCAGGCTTTCTTCCCGAATCGCTATCCGCAAATCGAGAGCTTCCATTAATTTGAGGGATGAAAAGACGCAGATGTGCGGGGGTGGAGCTTCGGGGGTTGTAATCAAACGTCTGGACCGGGACGAAGCCTGGTATGGCAAAAGCACTCCCCCCGTTCCGTATTGTCTGAGACAGAAACGTTGGAAGACGAATGGCTTTGTAACATTAGTCCACCCCCCGGTTACGGAGAAGGGTTGTTTGCTCCTTCACGACTGTTTTTCATTTGTGGAAGTGCGGCGCGGCGAGCGGATGCGTGGATCCGTAGGCCAAAACGATCCAAAAACAACACATGGGGGCCAGATAACAACGTTGTGCTCTTAAAATAAAACTTTTCAAGTCTCCGACCGAGATATATGGATATTGATGAACTTTGCTTCGACTTGTTCGAATATTAGCGTCGCTGCTATCTACTGGTCATACCCAGATATGTTACATAAAATATGTAATATATCGAACAGGCCCATAAACGAGCGATAAAAAAATGCAAGCTTAGTACACGTACGAAATGAGTAGCTAGCGATAAGAAAACTAATCCTCGTACCGGCGATAATCGGCGAAGCCCCAGTGCAAATATCCAAAATATGATATCATTTTTTAGTAGTCGTTTCTAATGTTAACATTGAATCATAGCTAAATTTAAACTAAATATTGTGTATTTTATTATATTATATTGTATAATACAATGAATGGTTAAGCGTTGACATGTTCTATAAATCTTTGATAAACTTTTGTCACGCACGCTTCACATTGCATTGGTTTTTCGGACTCATGCAATATTGCAATAAAGCTACATAGCTAGATTTATGTTAAACTTGTTGGGCAATTGGAAGCTGTTTGTTCATCTCGCGTATTATTATTATACGGAGATAACGAAGGTGGAGGTGGTCTCATCTGGCACAAGGCACACGTCGCAGACACCTTATAACAAATTTCCCACTGTATTATTTTTTTAGAATGTTTTTCATGAAAGTCAGATGGCAATTCCCACGGGTGCCCTACCTAGTTATCTCGCCGGCTGGAGATAGAAAAATAAAGTATAATGTCGCCGTTATCCTGAGCCATCTTCGGTGTCGTAACCGCGTTGCGTATCTATAACGGGAAATTGTGATAAACGATTCCCGACCCCTGGGTGCGTATCCCGACACCGTTGACGTTGGTAATTTTAAAACTGAAAACTTGACTTTGAAATTGCTGTCTAGCGGCGTTTTAACCCCTCGAGCCACCGCCTATTCCATCTACTCACACACACCTGCTTTTCTCCTTCGCGAACCTTCAGACTTGTTATTACTTTTATAGCCCAATATTTTCATAGCGAGACTTTTTGATGAATACTTAATTTTGTACGGGTGCAGTACGCGTACAATTGCACTAAATTGGCCGTATGCTATGTATTCTAATCAATCCGGAACTGTAAATCACAGATATGAATCCGAGCGCGGAATTTCAATATTGCAAAATGGGCTGTGCACTTTGCGTGATTTGAATTTAGCCATTAAATCGCACCGTTCACTTTCAGATATGTCGTATTAATTAAATTGATAAAGGCTATGCGAGCCGTAAATTCAATCGTTTCGCTAAAAATTGAGTATGCAGATATGCCTATGAAATGTTACATGGGAAATTCAAGTCACACTATAACTAGATCTAGATCGAAAGGCGATTAAACGTTCATGTAACAAACGGGCGTGTTAAAGTTTCAAAAGCACACATTCATAACGTAGGTAAACTTTATTGCAGCGGCGCTGTAAAGTTTTACAGCGCACTGGCTCGCTAACTAGGATCGAAAAGGTTGCGCACTGCTGGCCATAGAAAGTGGACAAATTGTGCCGCGGGCGGCCCACGGAGTTTTTGGCGCGTGTAACGTCACATTGTAATCGCACCTTGTCAATCAAAACGTACGGCGGGCCACGTTAGAATGTGACATGCTCGCTTTCGGTGCGGTCGGCCATTTTTGAATGCGTGCAAGGACGCCATTTTATTTTATTACGCGTAATTCCAGAGACGAATTGGTTTGATTTTAGCCAGAAGTACTCAATCCGAATACAGTAAATTATATCGATTTAATCTGAAGAAGAATTTTACACAAAACTCTAAAAAAAAACATTTTCAGTAAAAATAATTTAGTAAGTTTAATACGAATATAATTTGTGATTATTTTTTAGTAGATTTTAAACTTAATTAAAGCAAAATATTAGGTTCTATGCTATTTTTTTTATTTTCGAAGTAAAATAACGTAGTCTGCTGTATTGTATATTTTTAGTTCAGTTTAGGAATATATTGCAGATATAAAACATTAAATGGTATTAATCATGTTTAACCAGTTATAGTTACGAATGACGCATATATGCGCGTCCCGGCGCTAAAAAAGCACACTTTTTTTGTATAAAATCTGTAATATAAAGAGTCGTTTTTTCAAGTATTATTAAAAACTAATTAAATAATTAAAAAATTAGTTTAGAAATAAAATCGTTTAAAAATCAAATTAAAAAAAATGTAATTTAAAATAAAGTTTTTTTGTTACTACACATTTAGCTTAAAATATTTTAGAAAAAAAGTAAAAATTGTTTGAAAATATTTTTTTTTCTGTATTTATTGTAAATATCACAGTTCGTTAGCCAGCTTGATCTGCCATTTTATTTCAAAATGGCGGTTGTATATAACATTAAAAAATCGCAACTTTGCTAACAAATAGAAATAAAATACAATATTAAAAAAAATAATTCATATTTTTTCTTTATTTTTGTGAGATATTCCGAAATTTTAGGACACGATAACAACCGGAGTTTTAAAGCATATATCGCCATGAAAGCTTTCTCCACTATCTTGTTTCAAAATGGCGACTCTTTTAAAACATAAAAAAATCGTGGTTTTATTTTAAAAATATCTAAATAAAATAGTTTTTACTAATTTATATGCGAAGATACCACAGCTACCGTAGTTTTAATTATACTTTCATGAAAATGTTTCTAAAAATAGATCTAACTTGTAAATATTTTAGCTAAATTCGTCAGCCAAACTTCGCTTTAGAAAAATTGCTTAGAAATAGAAATTAATATAAAATAAAATTAAAACAAAAACTTTTTCTTTATTTTTGCGATGATTTTGGGACAAGATATCTACCGTAGTTTGAAACATATCGTCGTCATGACAGTTGTTCTGAAAATATATTTTATAAATATCTTTAAGTTTGTTAGCCAGCCTAAATGCCATTATGTTTAAAAATGGCGACTATTCAAAATATTAAAAAACTTAGCTAAAATTATTCTAGAAAAAAAAGTAAAAATGTAAAAAAATGATAAATAATTTTTTTTAAAAATCAGAATAAAAAATATATTTTTTTTTATTCAGATTTTTTTTGTCATGTCACAAAACTTGCTATCATATCGACATAAACTTTGCTATTAAAAAAAATCGCAACATGGTTTTTTTAAAGAAAATTAAAAATGAATAAAATGTTTCAAAATCGAAATAACTAAAAATAGTGTTATTTTTTTAAATGTCTATAGAAAAAATGTTACTTTTTACCTTAAAAATTCATAAAGAAAAATTTAAATTGAATATTAACTAAAACAACTGATGTCGAGGTGGACTCGACATCAGTTGTTTTACCAGCAACTCTAATGTCATTTTTTTAAAACTGTTTCTTAAATAATTTTAATCTAATTTTTTTTTTTTTTTTTGAAAATGACTGAGTTGTTGAAAAGCTTTTAAAAATGACTTTGGAGTGCAAAGAGTTAAAATATTTTTTTACACACTTTTATACAGAAATATCTGCCTTAACTCTTATATTTGCCAAACATAATTTTTGTTATAGTTGCAGAACTAATATTTAGTATAAAATCTTTGTTAACAAAATAAATTATTGTCATTTTTGTATTGCAGGAAATTCAATAGTATTTTTTTAAGAATAGGGTCAGTCAGTACTTTTAAATGAAACGATCGTTAATATTATTAGTATTTGATCAATAATTAAATTTTATTTACGTTTATATATTTTTGTTTGTGATTTATGTATATAAATATTTTATAATTATATATTAATTCTAGCAACGCTCTCTATTAAAAACGTTTGGTTATAATATAACCATTTAATTTAAAAACATAAAATTCAATAAAAAATAACAGATTACTGATCATTTAATTACTAACCACTTAATAAAACTACTGACCCATTAAATACGAGCCTTTTTATGAAAGAATTCAAGCGAAAAGCGATCGTTAAAAAGATAAAATCGTCAATAAAAAAATAATTACATAATTTTTAATTAGATACGATACTTATGTGTTGATTCTATACTGAATATTTGATTAAAAATATATTCAATATGTATCATAAAAAAAGTGTAAAATTACTTTGCTCTTTTTCTCAATATTTAATAGATAATTACACAACGTTTTCCAGGAAAATATAAGACCTGACATAATATTATAATAGGATTGAAACAGTGCCTATATGCTTATCTTAGAAAAAACATTTTTGATTGTGGAGTATAAGTGAAAGCGATACAGCATCTTAAAGATAATATTGTAACAGAAATATTAAGATTGAATATAAATGTATGTAGAAGATGTAAATATGTTAATCGAACGATCAAAATTAGTCTATTTGCACGAATCCGCTTCGCGAATGAAATTAGACAGTGATCGGACGTTGATAGACGATTTGTCTAAAGACTATGAACATAATATTTACTGCATATTGAAATGGTTCACGATAAAATTTGGGGCGCTTCCGTTATTTGAGCGCGCATTGATGGATAATTCATGACTTATGTTCGACAAACAATGAAGGGTCTTTAAGTTTTTGTTGAACCGCCGCCGCTTCACTCCAACCCCATCGATACGGGGGTGGGGCTATTATTATAGTCGGTTACGACAATCATTCGCAGGTTTTGCATTCAGCTTCCGGCGAACAATATTCGGCGAGTGAATGGGTCGAGTGGACCCCGACAATAAAGGGTTCAACGATGATTTGTAGTGAAAGGGCCGCGTGCCTCGTATCGAATTTCGCGCCAGGTGATCAACCACCACAGCTCTGTATATACCCACATAAATACCAGATTCGTCCAAATTCTGCGATGCCATATAAAAAAGGGCTTTCCTTACAATAAACTCATAAAATACTAATTTTACCGAGTCGCAATACAATGTGCTGATAAGCGTCGGTGTAATATGGACAGGTTTACGGCCATCGTAAATTATATTTTTTTTATATGCCAGCTGGTTTTATATTACTTTGATATTGATAACAGGTAGTTTAGTGCTTTACAATATATACGTATGTATTTCAATACAATATAACAGCACATAAATTTGCCATTTATTCATCGTGATTAATAAATTAATACGTTCGCGTGTTGCTATAATCCAAACTAACGGAGCTTAGATACGATTTCGCATTTGCAAATTCGAATCAATTACGCAAACCGTGATCTTCCCACGCAAACACATTATATACATAACATAGTTATGTTAGAATTCATATACATACATAAACACGTCGTTATTTATTGTGTTTTATAAGGCAACGGATGTGTGATGCGAAAAGATAACACACATCCCGTGACAACCCTGTTCGTCCCTTGATAAGGAACAGGTAAAACACACTATTCGTCAAATATTTTACATACGAGATAAACTGAAACATGAGGCTTATAATATCAAAAACGGCCTTGTCCATATGTTTTTAAAAAATATATATTGTTACTAGGTATCCTTTAACAAAATACATTTTTTTGATGCTCGCTCGTGACATTACTACACAAATTTTATTGTGACGTGTATCAAGTCATGAATTAAAAAAATATTAGAAACAGCCTTTTTAAAACATTTTCATCAGAATCACGTGTGTGTGTTTAAGCTTTCACAACCAATTATTTGCTAAATAAATTAAAATTCTTTGATATGTATAAATCTTACTTAATTAAATTGAGTAAAATTAACGATCTACAAATGTTCGTTTTTTAAGTCATTTTTGTAGCTACTTATATGACTATTTTAATTACCTTTCAAAACAATATAAAGGATGTGTGTTTTGAAAGCTCTTTATTGAATCTAAAATATATTGTAATTTTTTAACAAGCATCTAAGTACTTTTAAGCACAATATTATTAAACAAAACAGTTGTTTTGGCTTAGAAAATCTATAGTGAAATTAGCATTATTTTTACTACCGATTAGAATTAAATATTAAATATAAAGGAGTGTCCACATCTGCCTGTTTATCTTAAAAGTTCTGGTTACCACGTTTCTACACATATCCCAAAATTCACGGTGGTTCCTCTCTTTATCAGTTGTTTGGCTTTATCTTATACGATGGCCGATAAGCGATAAGAAATTTTCGTTGAATGCGTACGTGTGTATGTATATCCATATATACTAAAAAAGTGTGTTCTTTTATTGTTTTTTTATATGCTACGGATTGTACAGGTAGTTGCGATCGGAATTTTATAGCGAACGGATAACGAAATGAATTCTTATTTTATAGAATGATTTTATAGAACCATAAAGATAATGTCTTTTACGTGTTATTAAATATTTAATAATTATATAAAACAAGATAGATAGTAGACGCCATACATGGCTTTTATCTCGGTCGTGTATATTTTGCATATTTAATTATGTTTGGACGTATTTTAACCTTTCGAGGATTAGCGTCGACGGTATTTTTTAACCCGGCGAATATTCAACATTTTCGAAAAAAATAATAATAATAAAATAAACATATAAAGGGTGGCGCCATAAATTTTGAGATTTTAACCCAGGCGAACGTTTGCGGTTTCGTCGCGCTCAAACGCTTATTTATTAACGTTACACAATGCGTTACGTTCGCATAACGATTTGGTTCAAACGTAACCCTCCCCTGTTTTATATTTTATGTACAATGTACAGGATGAACCATTATCTCGGATATTTTTGATCCACTCTATATATATAATACATTCACGTCTTTATTCATAAAACGCTTGATGATATTTGCACACCGTCTTATCATAGTGGAGTTTGGAGGTTGATCACGTTATCTTGTACACAAGCGACTCTGTTTGATATCCATTATGGTAGGATTATGTTGTCACTACTGCATTACAGGGTCTGTATTCGTGTTTAAGATAGAAGTCCAAACAGTAACGCTGAATTAAGTAGCACGTCTTAAACGATTTGCTAATATGTAAATATAAGATTTAGTAATTTTTAAAATGAAAAAAAGTTCAGCGCCTCGCGTTCTACGCTTATCTCCGAAATTAAGCCGAACAACTCACCATATAATCTATGCCCGTATCCCATATTTACCTTGGCGTATTGTTGAATCGTCCCTTTAACACGTGTTAATGTAGATATGTATATATTTGTTTATATAAAAGATAAAGTAAATAAATAAATAATATCCGGAACCCCTCTGGGAAACAGCGGATATCGTACATTCGATTTTTTCGTCCGTCATTTATTATATTGAATAATATAATACATTTTTAAAACTCATCTTAATTAATAGGTCAACCCGTTCAGACGCAGGCCTTTTAATAACGAACCCGTTCAAACGGCACAAAGGGAAATAATGAAATTTCGTACAACGAGTACGCATTTGAAAAATTGAATGGCCACTCAAAAGTTTTCTCGGAAGGCGTCATGAAAGGAACGAAATAAGAACATCTATCGTTATACAGAATATAATATATTATTATTAATAGTACTGCGTATTCATAGCCGCACTATTGTAAATATTATACTTATTTTATTATACGCTCGTACGTGTGCATACAAAGTAAATGATTGACACGTAAAATGGTTACAACTTTTTTTCGCCCGAATAAGATAAGATTGAAACGCTTTAAATTCGACGATAAACTATTTGCTGATTGAATCAGTTCCACTTGCCATGGACGGATAAGTGACAACGAACGATTTTCACTTTATCGCGATTTACATGATATGTGCCATCGATGTGTATTTTTGGATGTTATCTATGAAGATGATTAATATGCTGAACAAATATATACGTTAACGCTTGTATAAAACTGTAACGTAATACTAGTTTATTTTTTATTTTATTATATGTTTGTACAGTTATTATCTTTCACGTACTAAGAAATATTTTTAACTTATTTATTATATATATACTATTATATAATATAAATAAGCTATGAAATATAGAACATTATTCAATATATTATTTGGTCTCAAAATTAAACATCAATAATTCAGTTGTAATCAATACTTATGTATTAATTATTTTCTTTGAATTATTTAGACATGATCTAATATGAGAAAATCAAAATAAAATAAAATATTTTTTTTATATCAAACATAATATTTTTTGTGCCTGATCATTACATATATTTTATTTTATTATTAATATTATTTTTGTACACTGATCAATAAAAAGTTCGATTGTAAAATATTTATAAAAACACAAGTTTTATATCTATATTAAAAATATTGAAGATACATATTTAATGGAAAGTGTTTCTATTAAATGATCAGTTTTATTTTGATATTTAATCGATATGGCATTTTTTTTGACATCACAATTAGAACTCAAAATTACGTTTTTAATGAAAATATGGATTCAATTTATATAAAAGTTTTTGTGGAATAAATCACAACAAACCCAATTATTTTAATATATAATAGTTACCAATTTAAAAAATAGTACTGATCAAAATTAATAATGATACAGATTTTTTAATAATATTTTAATTATTAATAAAAGTCATTATTGCTCGTTTAAATATTAGTCTATAATATTTACATATGATATAAATAGGGCCCTGGGAAAACAATGATTCCGAGCCTCATGACAAAAATGGCATGTATATTTTTTTAAGATTAAATACATAATAATAGGTATGAGTTAACCCTTTTTATGCTACAGATATATATAAAAATTAGCCATCGTTGCAACATATTTTCTGAAATCATATTTTATGCGAAATATTTTAATTAGGCATTAAAATTTTTCCAAAAAAATCTACTCATAATATATACCTGATAATGCGTCGATGTTTTCTTTGCTGCTCAGTGTTGCCATATAGTGAATTTCTAGTCCAGGTCAAAAGCAGTAAAATCGTGCCATCGCAATGTTTATACCAATATTACGAGTGAGAATCGAATAAAGCACATATAAACCAAATTTTGACCAATAGGAGAGCGCAAAAAAACAATTATCCCTTCTCAGAAGGCAAAAATTCACGTCAAAAGCAACAAAATCGTGCCGTCGCCGTCGCAGTGGGAACGCTCGTTACCGAGCGTTCCCACTGCGACGGCTCCGGCACGATTTTATTGCTTTTGACGTGAATTTTTGCCTTCTGAGAAGTGATAATTGTTTTTGCGCTCTCCTATTGACCAAAATTCGGTTTGAAAATACTTTGATCAGCCCTCTTATCTAATAAGTCCGTAGTAACATTGGTAAGGATAGCTATTCTGTTTTTAAAACATAGTGTAATATCGAAATACAGACAAACTGTGGAGCAATATTATTTTCTTATTTTCCCCTGAGAGATCAGTTAGGCTAAGTTTATATTTTGAACTTGAACTAATGAAAGTATTAAAACTATAATTAGGTTAGGTTTGGGTTTGAACAGCAAATGAACGCTTCACAACTGTCAAATTGAGTTTCATAGAAATTTTATAGCAGCATATTAGCGCCTATCAGTTAAATTATATTTTCGCTTTAAGAAATATATATCTACTAATGAAAATGTATTTGAAATTTATTAATGAAAATATAATTTTAACCAAAAAATACATATTCACTGTAACATTTATACATCGGATGTAAATAAATAATGATTAGTATGTAAATATATATATATTAAGATTGAAATCATATAATTGTACTAGCACCTGCCAGATAATTTATATGTTCACTGGTAAAAATATATTTCTACTGGTGAAAATGTATTCCAATATGATATTACTGAAATGACATTTTAAAAAATATTTTCGGGATAGATTCGAGACTGATTTTTCTAGATTTTCTTTTAGGAATAACCACATGAAACTTATTGTATTATTAATTTATTTTTAAGGAGAACAGGCGTCGGGAATTTGTCCTTTTTCTCCCCCCACCCCATCTCGGCAGGCCTGTTTATATATATCTAGTATCAATACCTCATTTATATGTATTGTTTTGTGAAAAATATGATTACATCGTGAGTTCTTCTTCAATCAATTTATGGATCTTTCTATATCGATGTTTTTCTTACTTTCTCTATCTTAATATATACTTGGTGGCGCTCCTAAAAGTAGCCTTATCATTGTTTATGGAAGCATAATGGGGAATCTGAATATATTCTCTCTGTTTTCTTTGTGAAATCCTTCTTTCTCTGTTAATTCTGTGTGGTCATTCACTACATTACCCTTGTTGTTCTAATCTTGTCGTTTTTAGTATTTGTAGATATTCTCTGAAAGTAAACAGAAATCCGATCCTTGCCACACCACATAAATATCCATATATGCACACACACATCCCCAGTTCCCAGTTCCATTCAATCTGATTTATGAGTCGCATGTCCGCGTACAGAACAACCACATCCATCCGAGACCACTCGTTCTCCGAAATTTTCTCGTCAGATATCTGTCATGTGACGGATGCGCCAAGGCTGCTGATTCGTCAATTACGCCGATTGACGTGTGTTGTTGTACTACATACACACCATACACGTTCATTCATAAAGACGTCGGTCGCCGTTGAATGGAGCCGCTTCGTGTCGCATTGTTCGTGACATGATTGACTCGGTCACGAGCCCCCGTTAATTTCGGCGGTTCCGAATTGCGGTTCCGATGCGCACACACATACACCGCACATAATGAGCTCGGGGTTCATTTTGCGGCCACTTTTCGGAAAATGAGCCCGCGCAGTCCACCGGCCGTATTGGTCAAAGCTCGCGCTTGCTCGTCTGCTATGGCGAGAGGCGTGCGCGGGTCGAGGCACGACAGTGGCGTGTCGTGCTATTGTCATGTTATTATAAAAAATAACACATGTTACGTTGACTTATGTGTTATTAAAAAAAAAGGAAGTTGATGGCTTGTTTGCACTCGACGATGCAAATTGTCAATGATTCACGCAGCCGTGAAGGTAATTGAATAATTAGCTGTCAATTATTCACCGTTATTGGATAGCTGTTGATTAGGTATAAGGGCTAATTAAAAATGCTTGAATGCATAGACGACTGCGTGACTGTCATTTATTACCTAACCCACTGAACTAAAAAATTTTATGAGTAATTATTTTAAAGATACGTGTATTGTATGATATTTAAAAACTAAACAGAAAGATTGATATCTATGCGAGATTTAACCCTAATGAATTTTATGAGCCTGAAAATTTATTGGTTCTATCATCATAAAAATCTCACTTCTGTCCTATTTTTCAGCCATTATTTTACTGTTATCAATTATTTTATAATATAAAAAATATAAACTGTGTTATTTAAGGCATATGACTGAACTGAAATGTCCGTCACATGTATTCAACTATTAAATAACTATAAATAAATTACATGCGATCGAATTATTAAGCTGATTTAAATAAAATCTTTGTATCTTGAAACAACAAATATAAAAACGTAACATGAACTTCCCAAAAATTTGCGACGCACACCTGTTTTTGAAATAAGCTTTAAACGATAATAAATGGTGGGCCTTTCCAGCATTTTGTTTCGTTCAATGAACGAATTCTGCGAATTTCGGTCATAGTAGATACAGCCGATAAACATTTAAAACCACAAATGTTTTTCAAAAGCGTGAAAGCATTTTTTTTGTTGAGAAGAATCGTTTTATTGTCTCACATTTTGATTCAAAATAAAGGACCATGGATTTTGAAGCGGCTCTAGGCACTCGAATATATTGAAAAAAAAATCGATTGAAGATTTTTTCAACTTTCATTCGAGTTAGTATACAAGCGGCCCTTGACTTTCGAACGTTCGACTTTCGCACAAATCGCTATTTCGCACATTTAAAAATTTTTTTTTTTTAAATTTCATTTTTTTTAAAAAACGTTCTGATAGCGGTGAATCTTTTCAATTTTGCAAAATAAAATATAATTAAAGAATACGTTCAAAATTGTGGAAAATAAAGATATATTTCCACAATCTTTAATGATATGTTTCCAAAAAAACTCATCAAAAAAAAAACACATGGATGAAATGGAAAATCTTTGTCATCGTAGATCGATGACCAACATCAAAAAGAGGTCCCTCTGAGTATTTTAATTATTCAAGCAAAAGCTCTTAGTTTGCATAAAGATTGGAAGGATAGATTAAAAAAATATTTTAACACGGTTTTTCAAGCAAGTAACAGTTGGTTTACAATTTTAAAATGAGGTATTCTTTTCATAATATTAACTTTACTGGAGAATCGGCTGATGCGGATAAAGATGCTGCAAAAAAAATATTTCCTAATTATCCAAAATTATTGAAGATGTACAATATACCTATAGCCAAATATTTAATGTAGATGAGGCAGGTTTATTTTGGAAAACTCTTTAACAATGAAAAATATGAATGTAGCTTTCACGCACCTTGACAAATTTTTAAATATTATGAAAGATTGTGATCCCAATGGAGAACGCATATCTCAAGTGCGTGGGGCGATCAATAAAAACATAGCATGTTATAAAGTACTATATGAAGAAAATAATAGTGAAAAACAGTTAACTCTTGATAACTTTTCAAAGGAAACGCCCGCAAACTTCACTTGAACGTATCTCTTAAACGCCTTTATAACATCTTATATTTACTTGATAAATAAATATTTTAAAATACACACAATTTCAATTTTTTTTACTTCCCTCTACTTTCGTACATTCAACATTCGCACACATTTTCAGGAACCAATTATGTGCGAAAGTCGAGGGCTGCCTGTAAACGAATATTTGATCAATTAATCGAATATTCATATAGCTGAAAATCGGGCGAATAATTCTAATATTCGAATAGCCACAAGGTTATGATTTTTCTAGGCTAATTATAAAAAAAATGTTACTGACATTAGAATATATTTAAAATTATTTATATTATCTTTACTGATATTGAATGACGCATAAGCGATTCTTACCAATAATTTTACAATGATGCATATTTGAGTCATCGGCCAGTAAAGTGTTAATAACAAATATTTATTTTATGATTTTTTAATTTACTCCCTCGGTAAATACACAGCACCATTTTGCCTATTCCTATTTAAAATATTCCTATTAAAAGTAAATAGCATGAGATTTTAAGACATACTTATAAAAAAACGTGCAGAAATAGTATTACTTCTCAAATATTTTTTCAATAAGTAAATATAAACAGACTTCGTTAAAATTTAAAATGCATGTCTTCCAAGAATAACAGAATGTTTGATGATATGATAGCTGTCATTTCAATCCAATTATGATTGTTAGTAACAGGTAGAAAAATGTTGGTTCGTCATAATTCTCGACCGCACAAAGGCATTGTTTAGACTGGCTCAAGAATATGATTGTTACGTGTAGAAAATGTGATTTGTGGCCCTATTCGAAAAGACCCCAAAAATGTAAAGGAGTCGCACACACGATAGCAAAAAAATGACACTCAGACTCCCGGCGCGTTGACTCTCCCATGCAGCTGTCAAAATTGATTTCGTTTCGCAACATTTTCTCAAAAGTCAGGTAGCTGGGGCTGCCATTTTTTGCCAGATTTGCATTTCAGGCGCGTCCCAGTGCGTTTCCAAGTATAGTTTTTTTCTTTGGCTCTTCACAAAGACAAGGTTTGAAAAGCATAGAGTCGCCGGACGTATATGGGTTTCCATCTTTTACAAAAATAGCACCCCCGCAGCGGTTCATCTCGCTCCAGCGAACGAAAAAAAAAGCGCAAGAAATTTCTCAGAAAATTCAATTTCGGTATCTGTCGCCGCGATTTAAACAATCAAACCCACAGAGTTCTTTTCTTCTCGCCTTTGGCTTATTCAAAATTATGTTTACGATCTTTGGCGTTATCTTAGGAACTCGACTCGCCTTCAGGGCGATTGTGTTTCAAGAGAAATTTTAATATTTAGTTCTCGTCCATATGCGTAAACATCAATAGTGTTTCAACGAATCAATATTATGCGAGATTTGTCACATTTAATCTGATATTATCCAGCTCATTAATCGTGTCTATGAAACAATATTTACTCGAAACATATTTCACTAGATTTTCGATGTATTCTCATCTTGAAATATACGCCATCGAGAAAAATAAATATTTGTTTTGGCTACTGTCGATCCATCGTCACGGCTCCGGTGACGTTAACGATAATAATAATAATAATAACAACGACAACATCAAAAGTAATAATAACGTTAAAAAAAGAAATCTTTTGATGTTGGTACAGACCGATTCTTGACATTCCGTCTAAGATTTGGTCTCCAGAAGTCGTCGACGCGTCTATTTCTGTCTCGCCGCGGTGATAAAGAGAAAATGTGGATTTTGGCATTCCTTCTAATTCTAATTTTGGTAACGAATGGGGTTGCTATTCAACGGAATGCACACACAGATTGTAAATACGCGTTTTTAATGTCTGAATAAACAATTTACTTTTGCATGATGCATGTACTATACACACAACCTGTCATTATCGTATTCGTCCAACGTAGCATTCGCAGTCCGAGTGCAATCCATCATATATTTATATAAGCCCTTCTTGTTTCGCGAATGACAATTTGTAAGTACACGAAGCGCATTATAAAGCGTTACTGAGAAAATTGTCATCCGGAGAATCGCAGAAATTCTCATACGATGGGAGTTTTTTCATGATTCGACTTTGGGGTGGTTTTTGAGTGACGTGTCACCGTCGCCTGGGGTTGCTCTATTCCCAGTTCTGTTAATTCCGTCCGGAGACGGGCACATGTGGTGTTAATTCCGAAAATATTCCCCCGTTTCGTTCATCTACCCTATTTTTGGACAAGTATCGTCATTATCATCATGTGTGTGTATTCAAATGCATATAAAAGTTACAGCTCTATATTTGTGTTATACAAAGTTTTACACATATTTATTTCATATGTAATTATATACATTTTGAACACAGCTGCTTCAGCGATAGGGTTGATTTTATTTGTATCAAAAACTCATTGGTCATTCTGATATCGTTTACGTCACCAAAGGTAACATTTGTTCCCCAATTTGAATATTATAATTCGGCTCTAAGTAATAATTCCGTCACAGCGTATGTGTTGGGTCGCTTCACGGTTCATTTACTTGAGTAAATAATGATATACATTTTGTACTTTTTTTTGCGCCACCCGGTAGGCCGCGGGTCGTTAGCTGTCCGACACTTGCGCACTTACTACGCTACATTTATTATACGATTAAGTCAGGTCATTCGAAGCGGAAACATACGGCGCCGATGCACGAAAGACTATCTATAAACTTTATTTACTTTTCTAAAAAATAAAATTCTCCTTCAAAAGCAACATTTTGTAGTCGAGCATAAATTAACGTAACCATTACACACCTTACGTGTGTTTAATTAACTTGAGCAAGCTAAGATCGGGCGTAATAGAGGCTGATACATAATTTATAAAGCCGCTTATAATTGATTATAATTTAATGCCGAATTAGATTTATTTCGAATAAATTGAAAGCGATCGATTCCTTTCGCGTGGTTAATGGCGTAAATTAACCGCGATCGTAAACACTCATGTGACGATTCAATCACGCTTAAACACTTTTAATTATACACATCAGAACGTGGGTGTGTTTCTACATATTATAGATTGATATAAAATAGATCGATTTTCAACCTGAATCTCACATTAAATTATAATAAATTAAATAACTATCATTATTGGACTACTTATTTTGATAAAATCAATGTAGTAAATAATATAAAAAACAACCAGTGGAGTCATTGAAACAATCAAATTCTATAATGGCATATCAATACTGTCCAAACGCTTGCCTATGATTAATTGTTTTTATTTATCTTGGATCTTGCAACTTTATTTTATTTAAAAAAAAATAGTTTTATCTGATTTGCATATACGAATATTTATTATTTTGATAAAGGCAATATATAAAATAATCAAGAAAACAGCCAGTGGTGTCATTAAAACATAACTGTCGAAACGATTTCCTCTGATTGATTGTATTTATTTATTTACACAAAATCTTGCAATTTTGTTTGATTTTTAAATAATAGTTTTATAAATACTGATTATCGTTACATTTCTGCATATATCATAATAAATAATCGATAAAACAACCAGTGGTGTCATTGAAACAACTTAACTCCATAATGGCATATCAATACTGTCTAAACCTTTACCTCTAATTGCTTGTTTATATTTATTTAGGTTTGCTATATTTTTACTTGCAACCAGGGCTTTTTTTAAAACAAAAAAGGCGCCGGAACTCTTGTCAAGCATTTTATGTTATTAATTATATTAAAATACAATTTAAATTAAATTTAAAGCAGCTTTTTCTATGCCTCGAAGCTCATAAAAAAATTATATGAAATTTATTTATTTCAAAATTCATTGATATGAGAGTATTGGTCAAAGTTTATTAAAACCGAATTTTGGTCAATAGGAAGGCGCAAAAACAATTATCACTTCTCAGAAGTCAAAAATTCACGTCAAAAGCAATAAAATCGTGTCGGAGTCGTTGCAGTGGGAACGCTCGGTAACGAGCGTTCCCACTGCAACGGCTCCGACACGATTTTATTGCTTTTGACGTGGATTTTTGACTTCTGAGAAGAGATAATTGTTTTTTGCGCTTTCCTATTGGTCAAAATTCGGTTTATATGTTCTTCACTTGATTCTTACTCATTTAAAATCATAACATTGTAAAAAAAGTCGTAAATTAATTTGTACTTATCCATACTTTTTCATAGCGTTTTCATTGTAACGAAGACTGATCTCAGTATAACGAAATATTTTGATCTGAATTTAAGAATGCTGTTTCAACTTGCACACTATTTCTCCGAATTCAGTTCGTCCTCAAACTTTTTTTATAAAACATTTTCTCAACAAATTTTATTGTGTTTATTACAGTATCTTTAAAATGGACAAAAAACAATCTGTCAATCATTCAGTTAAGTTTGAGATGCTTCCCCTGAGCGGTGAGATACTTCCCCTTTCGCTCTCTCGCGTGTTAAGTGATGAGAGTGAGAGAGATAATGAAGCTTAGTGTTTCGCGAACTAAGATAGAACGAGTAACTCGGTTCAATTTCAATATGCGCGTAGGCGTCCTATGGTTAACACGCATATCGTGCGCTGCATCGTGGTCACGTGGTCAAGTTATAATACCACATGCTTATCGTGGACTTCAACAGACTCTTACTGACATCTTTGAATATTTTAGGGCACCAAAAAGGATTAATTATATTTTTAATAGTATGTTATTCTAACATATATCGTTATTATATTTTTTTTCATATAAAATTAAATAATTAAAAAATTATTAGTGGTACTTGAGTTTGTTAAAAAAAATCTTATGTATTTTCCTAGATCGGTTTATATAAATGTCACACGATAACGAATTCTTATTTAGAATCGATGGCGACAAATTCTAGGATAGTCACAGATGTGGTGTTCGTATTCTGAAGTATCATTTTTATGCCTTATGGCATTTTTCAAAAGCCGACAAAGATTTTGCGTAAATTGAATATTTACGACTGAAAAGTTTTCACTGATATTGTATTGGTGAGTTCCTACACAAACTTTTATAATTATCAGTAGCGTAATTTTAATAATAAGACAATTTAAAAATTGCGATTATTTGGCACATTTTTCGATCGCGCGCAAATATGCCGGCTGTACGTGACAAAAGCCGCCGTCCATACGTCTTAATATGAAATTTGCGACAGTGTGGTCGCTTACTCGAAGTCCTAGGTCTTGGCTGACTTCAGTTGTAACTTCGGTTCGGACAACTTCGAGAGAGTGTAGTGCAGGCATAATATAGTAAATTATTACAAAATGCTGGCTATTTAAAAAAATAAAAAAAATACATAATAGCTCCGATAAAAAAATCGCACAGAGAGCAAAAATGTTTTTTGACATATTTATGAAATACATATGGAGCTTATTAATAAATCTATATATAATTTGCAAAACATGTCTTATTTTTATGTATAGATTTTTTAAAACTGCTTTCCAAAGAAATGCGATTTTTTTTTAACATGTGACGATTGAAACAATAAAATCATTTTTGTAAAAATGTTTTAGTCTTTAATTTAGCTAATATTAAAACATACAATTTTCATATATCTCTCTAATACAGATAATATATGTGACCTATAGAATCAATATCACATTTATATTGTTTGAGTCTATTTGTATTAAATAGTATTAAATTTTATGTAAAATGTTTATTTTAATATATTTTAACTTTGGACCTTTTATTACATAGCTATGGCTGATAAAATCGATTTATAAAGGAATCGATAAAATAAACAGTGGTGCCATAGAAACAACTAATAAAACATTAAACCATAAGAAACAACTAATAAAGCATAAAAACGCGATTTTATTTATCGTGAAACGTCTGCATTAAACACCAGTAAGTAACTAACAACTTTCTTGGATTTTAAAATATAAATTTTATAGAAATTGATCTGCTTTACATTTCTGCATATGGACTTGTCAGTTATTAATTCCAGACGTCACAAATGATCGCATCAATAAATTTATTGTGTTATGGAAATCATTTTCAATTTGAAAAACATTGGTTTGGCATTGTGAAATTTTTTTTGTAAGAATTGCATATGGTAATTGCATAAAAATATGGTGTAAAGATTGGGAATCTAGTTAGATTATATCAAAAGCTTTTATTTCGTGAACAGAGTGTAATATCAATTTAAAAAAATACGTACCAGATGTTTTTTTGCATAAAATTTTATAGATTATATTTAATTTTTTAATGTAACTATCTCAACTGCAGATTTGTAAGGTATTGCAACAGAGTTAGTTGTAGAATTAATCTGATGGATAATATTCCGATTTATAAATCTTTCGATGATCCAAAGTGACATCTCGGCTTAATAAGGCGATGCAGACGAGTGCACCGTTACTAGGAACGCGTGCCTCGTTAATGTTGCACTTTTAACAGATTTCTGCACGCATTTCCCTGATAATAAATTACACACAGATCTAGATCAGTGGCATCATGCGTCATTAACGTTTATCGCAGAGAATCTCTACGTTTCGCTGTTTGTATGGACGCTGCCGTTTCCTAGCAAATAAATTCCGTTTAACTAGCTCGACGACTGATCTCAATTATTAGATACACTCATAAAAATATATTATTTAAAACAATAATTGAAAAACGCGAAAGCAATAAAAATCAAATCATCGATGCGTTTGTTGCGCCGTAAAAAAGGCAATGAAATCTCTTTAACGCCCCCCCTCGAGCGTATGAATATTGGAGCGTCTTTTGTAATTTACGGTAATGATGATTAAGTCTCGAGCGTCCATTAGTTAAGAATCGATTTAAAAGCAGGTAAACTAAAAGACGGACACCTGTTCGCCGTTAAAGCTCAAATCCTAATGGAGCGAGGTGTGTAAATATCGACTGTTCATATTCGCGGCTAACCTTATATTATATAGTGGAGATGAACAACAAAAAACACACGATGATAATCTCTTCTTCAAGAGGTAGAAGTTGAACGAGGCGTTCTTTGATTGCTATGTTATTTAAATGGCGACCGCAGCTATGTAATCATCTCGTTTTCTGGGCTGAAAAGACACACGTTTGCGTCGTTTTTATGTCGGGTAATTGATTAGGAGTGTTGTGTTGAGGATTTTTTGAGGGTTTTAAGCAGATGGCTCCGGAGTCGAATCGGTTGACTTTTTTCCCTCGCTTCTCTGTATTCGACCCTCGCCGGATGTCAACATGTCAACAGATGCGCGTTGGCAGCATTCGCCGAATTTAACTAGATAATGTAATGATCACAAAGTGAAGTGTCGTGTAACCCGGGGTTCGATCCTCGAAGGGATAGGCGCCATTAAACACCCCGTGGCAAGGTGACATCGATTTGTACGAGCTCGCAAATGCGAACCCTCAATGTATAAATAAACATTGCGATCAAATATATATGATAGTTGGAAAGTAATGATTGTACTTCAAATAAAAAATATAATAAAAATAGCAGTTGAAGATCATAACTATATTACAAAATAAGATTCATTCCATTTCTTTAAAATATATTATGGTTCAGTGTTTTTAGTGACAATTTATTTATCTTTAAATCAGCTATTATTTTCCGGACAGTATAATATTAACGCAATTCTCTTCGACTGTGCGAGAATATCCATCACTATTTTTCCTCGTGCATATCAGATTTTCATCAAAATTATTCACAAGCGCGAATCGTATCGTGTTTCGCGCCGCACACGTCGCCCCAGCATCTCGTCTCCCCATGGACCATATTCTCGGCGTATTTTCCATCATCTTATATGCAAAACAAAAAGCTGATGTATTGCGTGGCGCTATGCATATTTTACAATGCAATACTTGCAAGGCTTCGTCTCTCCGCAGGGACATAAAGAAGGGAATGAGAAAAATATGTTTTTATTTTCCGCGCTCGCACTACACACGAGACCACATTCTTATCAACAGAGTAAAATAACACCTAAAAAAATATGACGGAAGTACGAGAAACTGATCACGTTTTCGAACCGAAAACGATTTTAATATGCATACTGGAAAACTGGTTCTTTGATATCGGTCAGCCTAAATATGTGCGAAGACAGATCGTGGCGCCCTGTACCCAATCTTGGTTTTAATTAATTTCAACACAAAAAAATCTATGATATTCCGTTCATTAAACCAGAGCTTCTAAATCGATAAAATATTAAATTCATATCCTTAACATAATTATTATGCAATAAATACATTTTATTTACGCTGATCTTATCTGCGTATATATTATGAAGTGGTTTATCAATCATTAGAAAATTACATAGGCGACTCGAGTTCATATCCAGCTACTGTTTAACTCATGCACTATAGATAAATAATTAATAATTCAACTGGACCCGATATTCTAATCTCACAATCTAAAAAACCCGGTCGTAACTTTTTTCATCACTTCTAAGCGGGTAATACATCATATACATTTTTTCAACTGAACGTATATTATATTTAATATTTTTTAATTACCGCCCAGCCCCTTTCTCATGATTGTATATGTATATATATGGTGTTTTTTTATAGTATGTGTTTATAAATATATTTATTATAATCCATTATGTGTTCATCAAATAAGAAACACCTGGTTTTTCATATGATTTATCGCGAGCCTCTGTTGATTTAGCCTTAATCAAATTAGTGCTTATTGTCTCACTTTATGAGTGCGTGTATGTGTGTGAAATAATTATTGTATATTATCCGCGACATGGCAGGAATGATGGATGATGGAAAATTACAGATAGTGTCAATACGACGCTGAGTCTAGTCGGTTATAAAATTTATGGATCCCACGTCTGTCTGCTTCGTTTGATAATTCAATCTGATGCAGTAGTACTGCTTACTAGCTATAGTGGAGACTTTCGAATTTATTCTAACGAGACACTCATTTGACTGCTTAATTATGGCTTTTATTTATTGTCTATTTAGATTTGTAAAGTGACGTTTATTACGTTTTAAATACAATAATCAATAAATAATATTTGCACTGAATTATAAAAAATAATGAATATGAAAAAAATATATATAAATAATATTTTATGTATGTGGGTATTATTCACACATGCTTGGGCACGCGCGCTTTGAACAATAAAGTAAAGTTCAGGCTTGTGCGTCATTGATAAATTATTTTTTAAAACTAAAACTCAACTGAAAATTATATATATTTTATAAATAAATATCACAGCTTCATGCGTTACACAATGAAAACTGTGTTTATATATGTATGTATGTATATATAATAAATAAATATCTTAACTGAGTCTTATTGATATTTGAGCCATTAAAAATATTTTTTGTCAATTTGACATTTAATATATTTGCAATGAAGTCAATTTCTGATTCGATTTAAAATATTATATTATAAATATTTTTATATCACGCTGTATAAATCCTTATACGGATTCTCCAACGCTCATATACATAGTTCCGTTAGGCTCGCCTATACATTTTATAATATCATAAAATTGTTAACGATAATTGCGCTTAATTGAAAAGTGTCATAAAAGGCTCCACAGCTTCCGAACGATTCTGTTCGTTGTGCCAGAGCGCTTTTCGGTTCACGTTTGTGCGTTTTTCATTCCCGACCGATGATGCAGAGCCTTCTTCGTGTATAGCACTAAAAAAAATCCATATAAAATTCTTAATGAAGATTTCTGCTACCGGTAAAAGAGGCGTTCTAAATCATAATTTACTAACGAACTCTCCTCTTTTATTATTTTACCACGTTAATGAATAATAAAACGTCGACGTGGACGCAACATTGAGTGTGTTATATTATTATTATATATTTTATATAAGAGGGGTGGGCGATTAATCAAAAAAAGTGCATCGCATCAACAATGCCTGCCCACGAGACGTAAATCAAAATTTATCGTTTGTTTTGATACGATATTTCACGACGATCGGGATGTTGGCTTCTTGCATTCCGTGCGTTTGCAACGCGCGATAATTTATGAAGACGTCTCGAAATTAACGATCGTCATTGTTTGACGAGGCGGCCGTGCAAATATTTCAACAACAGCTTTTCCAATCTTAAAGAATTTATTTATAACGTATAAAGACAAAAAAGAGCGTCGATTTCACACACGATGATTTATCGACTATTAATGGTTTGCGCGGACTGAGAGCTGTGATAGAATTTTTACGACCCGCAATAAATTGTCTATTAAAATAAAACAACTCTTTTCTATAATAAAATATCCATTGCTACTGATCTCATAAGGTATTTTATACAGGAAGCTCAACATCAATCACTAAATATATATAATTTATATTACGATTCAATATACACAATAATTCGTAAAAAAAATATTTTTCATATAATTATAGGATTAGATTATTTAAGTTATAATCATTTACTATGTATTGATGGCTGAAATGAAAGTGACTTTGCTTCTATGATTCTGATAAAAAAATCAGTTCTCTAAAGTAACAAGTAATCTAAAAAAGGCGTTTGAAAAAAATTTGTTTGAAAATGTCTACGAGGAACGTAATTAACTAAAGCGTGGGGTCTAATAGGTTTGTAGACAAGATAAGGAAAATTCTCTACTATTTGCACGAATAAATATAAGTATTAAACTAAATTCAAGATACAGAAATTTAAAACATTTTAATATAAATGAAATAAAGTAATTTTATCTTAAAATTATTATGAACAATGTTCCTTGATAAAAAAATATAAGATTTTTTATTCCTGCAGTTCTATCAAATAGGATTTAATTTTCAACTAAACAGCTATTTATAAATATATAATTATCATCTGTAACAAATTACATTTTTATTATTATTAAATTAAACTAAACAATGTTTTACAATAAGTAAGAGTTTTTTAAAAACGTTGTTTATTTGCATTAAAAATATTAAAAAAATATTTACTCAATTGTGAATATTGTGATAGATAATAATAAACAAAGTGATATATTAGCTCTAAAAATTGTTACAAAAACTGCTTATTTACATATGCTCATATTATATAATGATAAATTATTAAGTCGCTAAATTTATAGCTTTGTATAAATTTAGCTTTTATATATACATATATTTCTTGTGATTGTAGTAAAAAACTTTACTTATAAAGAAATAATGTCAAATTATAAAACTGCCTTTTCAGCTTATTGAATATTTATAGCAAAACATTATAATCAAATTATATTTAAAAATTATAAAATAATTATTTTTATATGAAGTGATTTAATTCTTAATTCTTAACCGTTTATGTGGCAGAGTAACTTTTCGTAATACGTAATGGAAAAGAAGCACATTAATATTAGCTATTTAAGTGGTAATAAATTTTAACATTTCTTTATGGGTGACTCTTGCAATATTATTTCGTAGCGTAAGTGAGTTTTCATAAGAGTGGCTCTTAACAATACGGTCGCGAAGCGACTAAGCCTCGTAAGTGGCTCGCGGCATTAGAAAGGTTAATATTTCATATTTTATATTTAAAAATAAATATGTTATTCCCAAAAAAAGTAACAAAAAAAACCAATTTACAATTAAAAATTATTCATAAAAATTTAACCAAATGACATATTGCATTTTTATGCAACAAAAAATCATAATACTATATAAAAAAAGCAGTTGTGCGAAAAATATGTGTATTTTTTATTTTAAAAAACTTTAATAAATATAATTTCAAGTCTAAAACTCAGTTATAAATTAATTTAATATTTAATATCACAATCTTAAATATTTTTTTTTAAACAAAAAATCATATTTATAAATCTGAAGCTAAAAAAATGTATGTAGTTATTTAATTATAAATATTGTACATTTTCTGTTTTTTTTTTTTAATTTATTATTGATCATAAAAATAGTTACATTTATACTCACATTATATTATAACAATGCAATATAAAATATTTCATTAAAGCAAAAAATTATGTTTATAAGAAAAAACCTAAAAAATAGTATGTTGTGATTTATTATAAATATTTAATTTTTTTGTTTTAAAAATTATTAATTAAATAAGTTAAAATAAATTCACAATTTAACATTTTGTCAAATCAAAAAAAAAAAAACAAAACTTTTTTATTTAATTCCAAATATTTAACTTTTCCTATTTTTTTTTTAAATTTAACACAATATTGAACCTAATGTTAAGTTAAGAATTAATTTAATCCTTAAGCACGCAAGAATAAAAACTATTTTGTCAAAGTAAAATAATTATATTTATTAAATGTAACCTAAGAAATACCGTTTTGTAAAAAAATATAAACAGTGGTTTTATATCACATTTTATATTTAAAAAATTAATAATCAATTATAATCTATCATGAAAATGCAATAAAATTAAATTTTGATAATTTTGTCAAAGTAAAAAATCATATATTTAAATTAAACCAAACCTAAAAATACAGCTTAGTAAAAAAATATATGTAACAATTTAATTCTAATATGCAACTTTTCTATTTTTTAAAAATTAAATATAATTTTCAATCTAAAGCTGAGCTAAGAACAAATTTAATCATTAAACATGTAATAAAAAAAATACTTTTTTGTCAAAGAAAAATAATTATAATTATTAAACAAAACCTAAAAAATACCGTTTTATAAAAAAATATATCACATTTTATATTTAAAAAATTCATAATCACATATACAATAATATTTTTCCCAAAACTAAGTAACAACTAAATTTAATAGTTACAAATGCAATAAAAAATATTTTAAAGAGTATTTTGGCAAAACAAAAATATTTTATTTATAAATCAACCAAAAAGTACTCCTTACTAAAAATATATATATTTAGTGAATTAGATCTGAATAATATTTTTTTTATTTAAATATTATAGAGATCTCAAAACTAAGCTACAAATTAATTTAATATGCTGGTTACTGTCAACATCTATAATAAAAAATGACTTGAATAAAACACAACATAAAAACACTGTTTTATAAAAAAATATACATGTAACGATTTAATTCCAAATAATGCTTTTTCAATTATGTGTTAAGAAAATTATTAATTAAATTAAATATTGACCACAAAACCAAGTTAAATATAAATTAAAAAATACAATAACAATGCAATAAAAATGACTGAAAAATGGCAAATTTAATAATATACAAATATATATATCATCAAAATTCAATAAAAAATGTTTTTCGCGTATTTTTTCGAATGAAAAAAATCATATTTATTAAACGAAACCACATTAGATATATTTAATGATACATATTGAAGCAGCATTTATATATAAAGTTGGTTGTATAATTTTGTATAAAAAAGTATGAAAGTGTGAGTATATTTTATTTTTAAATAAAACGCTTTGTGTTCAATTTGGGTATGGATGGTTTATATAATAATAAAATATATTTAAATATAATTAATACAAATAAAAATGATTGAATTCTTTTGTTTATAACTGGAGGATCTGATTGTCGACCAATAAAAAATCAGTATTTAAATATAACACAAAACGGCCGTTAGCAACGTAACGATAGTTTTTTCTATTTTTTCGCGTGTGTTGTTCGAGTTGATTGGATAATATTCGGTTTGCAAATTAACTGGGTATGTTTTAACTATAAAAATTAAATAATCATATACATAATACACGTAAGGATTATCAGTATACACTGATTAAACTATATAATCAGTTATAAATCATTCTTTGTAACGACATCTTAACGGGCTTCGATACCGAAAAGTGAGTTTTTAATTTGCATTACATAAATCTTTGCTTCTGATTTAACGCATATATTCGTTGGATTTGACTGGACATAATTATAAGAATTGCAAATAAACCAACTACATTTTAAATGTTACATTTAACGTATATTTATCTTTAATTGCCAAATCACTGTGTTTGTCATATAATATTTGATGCTAGAAAATCAGTAGTAATTTTGTTAGAATAACTGTGATATATTATCCATATAATCAAATACTTGCACTCTCATAATTTGAGTTTTTTTTTATAGTGTCTATAATTACAAGTGCCACATAATAACACTGTGTAAAAAATGCACTGTGATTATAACATATTATTTCACTGTTTATTTAATTGCACTAGCTAGTATAAAATTTACTTTATTTTTGCTGAGTCTATATGTTTTTTTCGTTAAATTTCTCTCCCCGAATCAAAATTCCCACCGTAAGCTTTCATCGTTTGACCCGTAGACACAGCTCGTCATCATTTTTGAGAAGCGTGATTTAAAATTCTAAACGCGCGTGTCCTTGTGCCGAGACCTTGCTTTGTGAAATGGTCGCCGTTTGTGTACACGTTAATAAATTAAAGTGAATAGCTTGTATATAAGTATATATATCTATATAAAAAAAACACTCATGGGCACGTAAAAAAGTGTGACAAAGAGAGTGATGATCCGTCGTCGCTATACTATGTTTATTTTTTGAAACACTGTGTATTCAATGTAATGTAATATAACCGTGAATGCTTTTTTTATAAACCGCAATACGTGTCTTCATTATTTTTTTTAAAGATGGCATAAATCAACTTGAGGCAAATTTAGCTATTATAGATAATTTGAATAATCATGTATGCGAGAGGAGAGGAAAGGTGGATTTTTAGAAGCAGTAAATGTTATTTTCACTGTTTTGAATACGGACATAACTCTTGATGCCTCTCTCGCCGGCGAAACAATGGCATTCGCGAGGTCCCAACAAAGACGCAAATTGATTGTGCGATCGAGCAGAACCAAACCATAAGCTTGTACATCAGCCAGAACGAGATCGCCGAAGAGCAGAATAGATTTATTGTCGGTAAATGACTTATCATTCGGAACATGTAATTCCTGCCATATTTATTATGCCTCGGGTAACGGTAAGACCGTTTCGATAATACACAATACTTCAATTGTCTCGTATTGGTAGTGTGCATATAGTATGAGTTTTTTCCGTTGTTAAATTATTTATTTATGCCTCGGCAATCGTGACGTGCACTTTTGTTTTCTATCGTGATCAATGAAACTTTATTGTGGCTTTGTCGGAGCTTTCGTTAATTTGTCGGATTAATAATACCGTGCTTTGTGATCGTTCGCGGTGGATACCTCTTTGATTTGTATTACTGAAAGCCCTTTGAACTGAATCACCTTCGGGCGGTTTGCCACAACGGTAAAGATCAGAAGGAAAACTGCGAATTGTGTATGGAAATGGGGTTATACATACATAGGTACAATTTTAAACAAGCGTTGTGATTTATATTTCATTCAAATATAAGTTACAATAATTTTTAGTGACTAGAAAAAAACACATATTCGGGTTTCGTGCTTGCTCGTGCGTCGAATTCTTTCATATCTATTTCGTTTAATTTTAATAAAATATTTATTTTATCGTATTTAAATATTATATTTCTACTTTTTAATTATTATATATTATGATCGATCAAAAAATGACATCATAAGATTCTGACTAAAAGTAGATATTTTATTAAAAATTATTAAAAAAAAATTGTGTGTTTGACTGAGAAGATTTTTAACAAAACATTACAATAGAGATCAACGATATTAAAAAAATGACAATAGATCATCTGCCATAATCTAAAGATCATTTGTACAAATAAATATGCATTTTAATATTATACGTTGCTTTTTAAATAATGTTTACTTAATTATAAACTTTAATTCAGTTATGTGCATTATTTCATAAATTAATAATAAACATTTTATATATAAACTCAACCTCTTTACCTTCTCCTTGCATATAGTCTCATCCTAAATTTAAGATAATATACTTGCTAATGAAATATTCTTCATCAAGCGATTGCAAAAAGCTTATTCACATGCTCACAAGTCAATCCTAAAATTTAATGCCTAAGATTTCAAGATAATACTAATAGCATTCCAATGCGTGTTAATTACACGGTTGTCAATCTTTTCAACGATATAATCGTATACAACTTCACACAAAGTAAAACGTTTTAGGGAGAGCTATAATATTTACATATTTAACAAAATTTGAATACGATCTAATGTGATTCACATTATAGATATGCAACTATCTCAAAATTTAAGTTTAACGGTGCTTTTTATTTTAATTTAAATTTGTATAAGTAAAATTGGCTTTTATTTATATTTGTATTTTTTATATTTTCCAGCGGCCACCGTCGTCGTCGTTGTCATACGGAGGTGCGGCAAACGAAGATGTCCGTTCTCCCGGTTCCGGAGGAACTCCAGGCCCATTACCACACCACCCCCCGCAGACACTCGACGCCCCTGATCCAGGTAAATTTGAGTCTATTAATTTCCTCGCCATAGTTTTATAATAATATACGAACGACCGGCGCCCGAGATTTATGATTGATGGCGTTATGTGCATGGGAGGTGTGCGCTGCGGCATAAACGTCCGGATTATGCCTCTATGGCACAATCGTCCTGAATATATGGACCATTGTTTGCAAATCGACGATTGTATCGGAGATTTGATCGAGATGCGTGCAGAATTCATACACATAGTAGCATCAGTGTGCGACGATGGCTAATCTCGGAATGTGCTCGTTAGGGACAATTCTATCGCGCGATCGTCTGGGAAGAATATTCTAATTATGTTTTAGAATAAATAGAGTAAATCATTAAGCGGTCATATATATAGTCTTGTTTCAAGATTAATATATTATAGATATGTATATATACATATATACATATATCTTTAAAGTTAATGTTTATACAATCGAAAAGAAATAAGATATTTTTAAATGAACTAAAGAATTGTAGAAATTGATTTGATTTCAATTAGATGCAACCAGGGCTTTTTTTTAAACTAAAAAGTGACGAAACATACTTATTGACAAGCATTTTACTAAAGAAAATTATGTTCAAAAATTATTTAAATTAAATTTATAGCAGCTTTTCCTATGCCACAAGGTGCTTAAAAAATTAAACAATTTTTTTATGAGAGATTTATTTATTTTAAAATTTATTACTATGAGGGTATTTATCAAAGGGTATTCAAACCTAATTTTGGTCAATAGGAGTGCGCAAAAACAATTATCACTTCTTAGAAGTCAAAAATTCACGTCAAAAGCAATAAAATCGTGTCGGCGCCGTCGCAGTGGGAACGCTCGGTAACGAGCGTTCCCACTGCGATGGCGTCGGCACGATTTTATTGCTTTTGACGTGGATTTTTGACTTCTGAGAAGGGATAATTGTTTTTGCGCACTCCTATTGGTCAAAATTTGGTTTAGATGTATTTCATTTGATTATCACTCATTGAAAATCGTAGTATTGTAAAAAAATCGTAAATTAAATTGTAGCTTTTTATCTATCCATACTTTAAATAGCTTCTTATCATACTAATATTGCCATATTTTCTGTCGTCGTTTCAGTTATCGTTGTGGTATTTTTTTAGTGGGACCTGCGATTGAAAAATAACCGAAATCTTAAAGGTTAATCTTTTACACTTAAAAAAAAAAAAAAAAAATCCGTCATATTTACGTAAAAATAGAGAAATAAAATGTTACACAGATTGTCAATCGATTTTTAAACATCAAAAGTACCGTAAAAAAATGGTGTCGGAACGCCGTTCCACCGCGTTACATAAGAAAAAAGCCCTGGATGCAACTATCAAAATACACATAAAATTTTGCCAGTACGATTAGTAAGTTTTCTAGAAAAAAAATGAAATACAATATAAAGGAACTTTTTTCAATCCTAAGATTATTAAATGGCACGAATATAAACAGTGCATATTCATCTTTACAAATTAGGTTAAAAAATCGACATTTATTGTAAAAATCTGTACCCTAAATATTTTATTAAAAATACAAACAAGCATTGAAAAAAATTAATGAAAAATACCATCAATAATATTTTGATGTACTAAAATCTATTAAAATAAATAAACACAATTTTTCGCAGTTATATATGATACATTTTTTTAGAACAGCTTCAATTTATTTTTTGTATGCATTTTATTATAATTAAATAAAATGTATTACTATTGGGATATAACGGTTTTTGAGGACACGATAACTGCAGTAGTTTTAATCATATCATCATTAAACTTTTCTTAAAAATATACCTTGTTTCTGTTTCAATTATTTTTCTATGAACTTTTTTGAAAAATTTATATTGTAAATATTTCGGCTTTCATTAACCAGACTCGTGCTATATTATTATATAAATTCGTAACTTAGTAAAAAAAACTTAAAAATGTTTTATAATAGAAATTGAAATAAAAAATGTTTTTAAGGACATCATTAATTGTCATTTAACTTTTTTTAAATCATACCTTAATTTTGATTCAATTATATATCTGAAAAAATTATATTGTAAATTATTTTGGCGTAAAATTTTCGTTAGCCAATCTCATCTTTCAACTTGTTCTTAAATCGCGTCTTATAAAAATTAAAAACTCCGTTTAAAAAGGTTGTAAAAAAAAGTAGTGTTCATAAGTGTATTATAATAAAAATTGAATTAAAAAAAGTTTCTATTATATAACATTTTTCGCTCATTTGGTGAGATAGTTTTGATTATATTGTCATGAAAGTTTTTTTAAATTTACCTTGTTTTTGTTTCAATTATTTTTCTGCAAACTTTTCTGAAAAATTGATAGTATATCTTTGTTAGCAAAACTTCTTTCACAAACGTTTTTTAATAGATTTTCTGTTTTTAAAAATTGGATCTTGCTTGTCTTGAAATATTCATTAAAAATTATGGTTATTAAATAAAATTAAAACAATCGTAGCTCAGTTAAAAATATAGAAAAAATTAAATAAAGAGGTCAAAAACGTTCTCTAATAGATTAAGAATTAATTTATCTGTTAATAAAACTAAATGTATGTTTATTAATTATAAAAATGTGTTAGATGATAGTACCAAAATAGTAATAAATAACTCTAATATAGAAATAGTGGATAATATAAAATATTTAGGAGTAATTGTTGATACAAAATTAAACTTTAAAGAACATTGTAATTACATATTAAAAAAAATTAGTAGAAAAATAGGTTTATTATCTAGATTAAGAAATATATTAAGTATAAATACAAAAAAATTAATTTACAATAGTATAATATTGCCCCATTTTAATTATTGTGCAACACTATTAAATATGTTGAATAAATTAGATAAACAAATGTTGCAAAAATTACAAAATAGGGCAATGAGAGTAATCTTAAATAAAAATAGATTAACTAATTGTAAAAGTATGATTGATAGATTAGAATGGTTGAATGTTCAAGAAATATTGAGTATGAATGTTTTAGTATTTATATATAAGTTAGAAAATAATATGTTACCACACTATTTTAATAAGTATTTAATAAGAAATAAAGATGTACATAAATATAATACTAGAAATAGAGAAAATTTAAAGATAATTAAGTATAAGAAAACGAGTACGGCTAGGGGAATTATGTACGGAGGTTTTAATTTATATAATAGTCTTCCAAGAGAAATCCGAAACAGCAAAAATATAACGGGTTTTATAAATGGAATAAAAAAACACCTTCGTACATATAGAAATAAAATATTATAATATTAAGTCTTTATTATTGTATATTTTTTCTTTCTGTTATGTATTTTTTATATATTTTTATATATGTTTACTAAATTTGTTAGATGTAAAGATTAGCTATTAAGCTAAATAAATTAATAAAATAAAAAAAAAATAAAATAAATATAACAGTATTTTAAGAAACGATAATAATCGTAGTTTTTATCAGATAATCGCTATTCTCAAAAATATACCTTGTAAATATCTCGGTCAAGTTTGTTATTATTTTTTTTTCAGCTAAAAAATATAAATTTTCAACAATTTTTTATTTTTATTAATATTTATTACATTACATATTTTAATTGATATTATTTACATTTAGAGTAACACAAGGAGCTTATTTATTTTTATGATTTAGAATTAGTATTTTCTTTCTCTTATAAAATTTTGATTTTTTAACATTCGTAGTTGTATTTTTTCGGAACTAAAATTTTTTTCGTATTTTATCATATACTCAACACACTATGTAAATGCTTATTTTATAAAATAAATAATTAACAAGTAAAGTATTGAATTAAAAATATACTTTGTGTTATGGTTTATCAATAACCGCGAATAAGTATTTTCTGTAATTATGTTGTTTAAATATGTACCATCCATTATATGAAAAAATTAATCAGTATAAAGTCAAAGCAAATGTATTGAAAATCGATCTCTGAATTGAAATATTAACCTAAATTTTTAAAATAAATATGTTTTTTTATACAACTCTGCTGAAAAATATGCGAAATCTAAATAAAATAACAAGACAATTAGAAAAATTCAGACGCGTTTAAAATTATATTGTATTTATTTGATAACATAGTTTTGTTTATGTTTTATGGTATTTTTACAGATTTTTAATGCCACTTCAAAATTCATAATTTATCAATTAGTTGTTTAGTTAAATAATGATTATATTACTATTGTTTTCTAAAGTTTCGTTAGTTAATTGAATATTTAACAAGATGCGTAAATCATATTTTTTTTTGTATTTTTAAACCATTATCACGAGTTCCATAGTCTGGCGCCTTTGACTCTTGATCTTTTTATCTGGAAGCAACAGATACTGCGGCGGAAGTTTTGCTTTCGGATTATGTTATGACACGATATTTTTATACCATTGCTTCTGTATCGCGATCGTTCAATGACTCGACATCGACACAATATTTCAAGGCAAATCGAATTCGGCAATGTCAATTTCGACATTGTCGGCAAAGAAGCGGCAATGCTCGAGGCGCGACGTCAGTTGTTTGACAAAGACATCTATCTGATTCACAGCTGTCAAAACAGTGTCTTATTTGATCCAACTCATTGTCTCAGACAACTGCCATGACTTGGTACATGTTTGCCAGTTTGCTCTCTCTGTGTATAATCGGTTCAGGATTAGACGTACGTTGATAAAGGTCGCACACTCAATTTGACATAGTTATTTTTTTGACACCTGCTAACACACGGTCGAATGCGAAAATATGGCGAATTTCTTAATCTATGTCACTTCAATTATGTATATATATAATAATGTTTCTGCGGTCGTTTTACTCTCCAGCGCCACTTTAACAGATCTATTTGAGTTGTGTTGTTATCATTTCTGAGGATGTTTACTTAGACATTTTAAACTGCTACTAAACACATATTAGTAATCTTTCGCTTTATTGCCGTCACGACCGTGTATGTTTAAGATTTTTACAACAGAGCTCTCTGTATTGAATCGTCTAGTTACAGCTCGTGAGAGACTATTATGTATTTTCAGCGTTGCTGTTATTTATTTGCTCTGAATGTTCTAAACCCAATATCGTGCGAACATTTGCGTCAATTTACAACGATTAATAACACGCTGTTTAATATTTGACAATATTGACTCACGCGGAGTTGCATTTAAATTGTTATTTAAACCTAAACTTTAATTTTTGGGCGTAAGAGCTTGATTTACGCTTTTTTTAAGAGTCGTGACTTATGAGTGAAATTATATTAATTAGCGATTTATTTATTTTCGAGCATCGTAATTGCTGTTTATGTACGTTTAGCGCTCTAATTATTTCTATATATACAAAAGTGCTTCGCTCAGCACGACACGAATGTAAAAAAAAGAAGATGAAGATATAAACGAACGGCATAACGATTCGGCAATTACCAAATTAAGCAATTATCGCTTGCTTTTATTAAGCGTACGACCATAAAGCGTTATTGTAATGATCGCCCGGTTATGACTGAAAAAAAATATTTATACGTATAAATATTATTTTAAAAACACGAGCTCTCATTGCTTTTATCGCGGTCGTTAATTTCGCGATTTGTTACAAATAAAAGTCGGCCTGTTTGTCAAGCGTGACTCTCGGTATGATTTATTCGGTGCTTCATTATCAAAACGTGTACATACGTATACTTTATGTGTGTATGCATATAGCGTAATAATATTGTAAAATACACACATAAAGTTGCGCGGGTAAGTAGTGATAAGAAGGAGGAAAGATTTATGGGATTTTTGGCAAATGAAAAGTGAAGCGGCAGTTGTCGAATCAAACGCCGATGATATTTATGAAGCCATTTGTGTCAGTTGCTTTAAGCGCCACTTGACTTATGGGCTCGGTCACTGGTGAATTATTGAACGACTCGTAATGGATTGTTAATTGGACACTTTTAATTTGTATGCAAGGGTCGGTGTTTGTTTATGGTCGCGTCTTATCAATCTTATCACTGTGCGCATACGTCATTCGCGTGTGGGAATTTCGTTTACGAGTACAGTTAGAAATTTGTCACGATTCAATGTTTACGATGGTAATGTAATGCACATAATGTAATTGACGCGAATCAAATATAAATAAATACAAAAGCATAGGTTATCATAAATATACATATACTAATGTACACTCACTAGACTTTCAGACCAGTCTGATTACTTTTATATTATAATATTATTATAAACTATAAACAAAACGTCAGTAGATTCCATATAAGAAAAAAAATATTATTCAGTTCCACTTAAGTTAGTTAACCCATTATCATCCGTCCGTCAAACTTTGAACCGAGACGGGGTCGCCAACCCCCGCGTTAAGTTATCATTGTTTACTTCATTTGCGTCATTATAATTACACATTAAAATAATTTTTATTGAGGCGTTCGAGCGTTAATAGATATTATAAAAAATAAATAACATCACAAATATATCGTTATAACATTATATAACACGAATAAAGTACGCGTTTAATGATCCGTCGCTTTTTATGGAGTGTTGAATTTTATCCATTCTTAACGACATTTTAATATACTTTATATTCGGCGAAATTTTTGTTGTTGCTTTGAATATTATGCAGATGCGATCAACGTTAATTAGAGTTGCGAATAATCGTTACTATAATATAATAGTTGTTTTAAAGAATTTGCGAATCGTTGAATTGATAGAAAATGTGTAAATCATCGAGATGTCACGTTATTTGTATTACATATTTTGCGAAAATATGGCTTGAAATAATATTGGTTTTAGGAATATAAAAATGGCAGCTGTATTATTATACAAGGCTCTTTGTTGGTCACTGAATTTTTTTGGATCGGCTGCGTTGCATAAAAAATGTTGGATTAATAGAATTTCTAATTATTTTGCACTTTAGTGTAATATCTAACTCTTTTAATTTGGGATAAATATATGTTTAATATATTCACTATTATATTATATTGTAAGATGATGAGCCTTATTTTTTATGAGCAATGTTTCTGTTTGAGATTTTTTTTCAAAACTGTTGTTTTGCAAAGTACTCCAGAATCACTATTTATTAAATTTTATGTATAATACATATTTAATTTATGTTTTTAAGTCATAAATCAGATTAATTTTTAATTATGAAAATGGTTCTAAGCTTTTTTCTTACTTAAAATATTACTTTTTTAATTTTATTTTTAATCTGGATCTAAATATTTAATTTTAAATAAATCCAATAAGTAGAATGTATCATTGTATGCATATATTATTTTTTTAGTATTTTGTGTTTATTACGCTTTTGACTTAAGGTAATTCTTAATATTGTCTTGATGTATGTAAATCTAAAATTCATAGTTGAATTTAAGTCTTGTCAGATGTTTTATTGATCATTAAGTTTATATTTTTTTTGCACCAGCAAGACTTACTATCTTTTATGTATTTTTTCAGTCAATTGAATAATTGTAAAATACAGTTATATATTCTGCTACAATTTAAATCTTGTTAGATAGTAAGACTTATTTTTTTTTTTTTTGCAAATAACAGTGTTAAGTTTATAATTTTTTTAACAAACAAATTTAATATTGTTTTTAGTCTTGTATTAAATAATTATAAAATTCACATTTATAATTGATTCTTGAATTAAAATATTTTAAGATTATCTAAGCCATAATTGCAGCAAAAATTTTTTTTCTCAAAGTTATTTTTAAAAAGTGATTTTATAAAGTACTTGTAGTATCATTATTAATTGACACTTGTACATGTGTTAAGTTTAAAAGTCATCAATCTATATTTTTTTTAATTATTGCAAAGATACTTTGTTGGATAATTGATTTTTGTGCAGAAAATCATACTTTTTTATTTATCTAAAATCTAGATCTTACAATTTAAATGAATCTAATATGTAAAATGTATTATTGTGTCTAATAGTCCATTAAAAATGTTTAATATTTACTATTGATTATGTCAATTCTCAGTATTGTCTTGTTTAAATATATTCACAGTTATTACTGTTTTTAGAAATAAAATATTTTTAGATGATATTATTTTTTTAACTTATTTTTTTTGATAAACATCGTTATGTTTATACAATTTTTGTGGCAAAATTTATTTTTTCATTGCTTTTCTAAACTTTTGGTTATGCAAAATAATCATTATTAAAAGTATTTGTATTACTGATTTTTATAGATTATGATGTTACATATTATAATTAAATTTAGAAGTACGTAAATAAATATATATTCTACACTTAATTATAAAAATAATTTTGATAATTTTTTAGGAATATTTTTTATATTGATATAAAACTTACGTTTTTTACTTTATAAATACATAATGATAACGGAAAGCTTTCAATATTTGACTGTAAATCAATCCAAACTATAAAATATAACAATTTCAAAAAAATGCCATTAAAAATAATTTTCGTTTAGACCAAGTATGATATTTGTGTTTTTGGTTAAATATTTACTATTGGGCTAATAGTTTATTTATGTCAATTCTCAGTCATGACATTTATAGCGAATTAAGATTGAGAGCTTTCTATCAATGTTTAATTTTCAGTTTTAATTACTTTTTGGATTCAAATAATGAGCTTCGTTTAAGATAAACTTTTTTATGTAATTAAAAATTGTTTTTTTAAAAAAAAAACGTTTATTTTAATAACATGTATAATTTTACAGTATGTATAATATACACGTTACCAGTTAATAACCATTTTCATGCTTACGATTAGTTATTAGCTACAATTTGAAAGCTACAAAACGTTTGTGATTATATGTATTTAAGGAAAAATAAATAAAAAACTTTTACAATTTTAGCGAAAAAATAAAATACAGGAAAAGAAAACAATAAATTCACTGATAATTTGAGTACATTTAATTGCGTCTAAAGCAATTAGGGCTTTGCCATTTTGTGCTTGTATATTTAAATTTAATATTGTTTTTATTGTGGTCACTGATACACGACATTAGTGGGTTAGTGTAGTTTCGCGAAATATTTTTATAATATTTTCTAGTATGAAAACGTGTTCTTTAATTGTTAATGTTGAAGAACAATGTATGATTTTTAAGTCAATTAATAAATAAGCATTTTTTATAATTTTTTTAAGTCATATATTAAATTATATATTAGGATACATTGATCATATTCTAAATAAGCTAAACTTTAGATTAAATTTACTACCTCAGTAAAATTATTGAATGAGTAATTTTTATAAGATTGACAGTTTGTATATACTTACTGAATTAAAAGCATATTAAATGATGAGCTTTTTTTTGCTAATAAATACTAAATGAAAAAATATTTTGAATGTATCAGACTTTTTAAAAAATAACCATGAAAATTTTTTGCCATGAAGATATGATATGATATACTCGTTTTATCATCAGTTTTTATTCAATGAAGGGATTTCATTGGATAAAAAATAATGATTATAAAAAACAAGACTTTATTGCTTTTTTAGGTCTTTAAAAAGTTTAGACACTTTTGCTTTGACAAAATAATCAATTATGGTCCATATTGTAACTAGGTTTAACAGTACTCAATTTTTTAAGAGCTTCTTTTGTAATTGTTTTACAGAATATTTTAATTTTATTTTATAAAAACATAATTATAATGCAGAGCTTACAATTTAACTTTAAATGAATCATTGTGGCAAAAATAGTAATATTTTTCTTAGCCAACATATCGGTCCATCTGTGTCTTATTCTTAATCTATGCACTGTTTAAGAATAAATTTTCAATGAAAATTACAAAAACTTGCTTCTTTTATAGGAACTCAATAAGTGCTTTTTTGCTTTGTAAGTGTACAAATTACTAAGCAAAAACAGAGCTAATATATTACAAGTAATTACTTTTTCCATATTGAGCTCATCGGACACCCTGTGCATAATTTGCAAAAATATCTCCCATATTGTGCTACAAATGAGTATTACATAATGGGATAATGAAATAACCCCTAGTCGTGACGGTGCTCACACGTCACACAACAAATACCTCCGAGGATTGAGTTCCCTCTCCGTCGTCTCATCAAATTATTTGATAATTTCATAATAATTATGTAAAGCCGGGGGCCCCTTTGACGGCGGCGGCGCAGGGCCGGACTGGAATTGAAAATCGCATTAATATTTACCCCCGGTGCAGCGGCCCCGGGGAATACGGGCCACTTGTGTGTGCACGGGGGCCGCATCCGCCATAGCTCTCTATGAATAATCATACCTATTCGTTCGTGTAATAAGTTTCACTTTGCGATGCGGCCCCGGGGACGCGACGCGGCCCACTCGCGCTAAATGAATAATTGGTACTTAAACAAAAATCGTACCGCATGAATTTTGAATGGGAATAAGTGGCGTCGGGAATTCGGACGGGGAAGAAATTCAATCAATACCCACCAGAACTGGAATGCAATTGTGTGACGTGCGAATAAATTCAATCAAAATCTAGACTTGAATTAGAGCCGAGGCAAGGTGGGGTTGGATTTTTTCATTTGGTAGGGAATGTGGATCAATAAGTACCACTTGGATATAGGAAAATTATATTATGTGATACACACATTGGAGCATTTAAAATTAGTCTATAATCAAAATTGTATGCTTAATTTGATGTGCTATAAAAAAAGTCACACGCCTGTCACACCTATAAGAATTGTATATCACTTATTCGAATCTTGACAAATATTCCTCAACAATCACCCCCAATTCCGAATACATTTGAATTATTACATTTTTTAGCCAAAGTATGACACCTCCGGCATGACATGCCTTCCGAAAAAAAACTTCCCCTTTGCCAAGTGTATGAATTATAATTTTTCGCCTCCTCATCCCCGCCGGGCGTCTGAAATTAGATTTCCACTCGGTTCGAACGAAACAACCGGTATTGAATTAACGTTAACCGGAGTGTAACGTACCAAGTCACCTTCGTCCTCCCCCGTTACTGGGGTACATATGTAACGGAAAATATTGAGTTATGCCCGAATGACTTTTATTTAATAATGGCCTTTTGTCTGATTCGAGTGCTCTATGGGTATATATGTATGTATTTATATACATATGTATTATACGTACCATACAACGATGTATAATACTCGTTCATCGTTGATGAATTTCGCCTCTTATTTATCGTCCCAATTATTTAATTAAAAATGGACACCCTAAATTGCCTCTCGGTTTAAGAAGAGCGCCTACGATCTTTCGCAACATCATCATCCACTTCACTTATCTTGTGTGTAATTGCGAGCGTATTTAGCAAAGTCCACTTAATTGTGGCGTGACGATGTACTAAACGTCTAGTGTGGGTATACTATACTGGTGTGTTTATGTTTAGGAGTACGTTTGTACCGTTTTATATAAATATTTTTGTACGCATGTTGTACATTATTTTATCTTCACGTCAAAATCTTGTTGCGTCGTACGGTGTACGTTTCGAGAAAACAAAACACGAGTGTTTGATTTCGGCACGGACAGTGGTGTTCAAACATCGATTTCAAAAATCCAAGTTATTGATATTTAAGTTATATTAAGATAACGACTATTTTAACATAGAAGGAATTTGCAGTTCAAACCTTATTTCAATACTGTTGTCAATTTTTATGTTTAAGGCAATACAATAAATAAATGAGATTTTAATGTATATAAAATGGGGTTAAAATTATGATGACTCACTCATGTGTATATTAAACATTTATTTGACAAATTAAGTGTGATACTTTTTGATACAATCCTCTGGAAGAAAGCCAGATTTTCTTTACAAATTTCATAATAGTCTTCCTCTGCGGTTTTTGCGGTTCTTGTCTTCAAATCCTGATCGGTATCTGTTATTGAATATATATTCTAAATGACGTATCTTAAAAAAATGTTATTAAATACTATTATTTCGACTTCTGTTACATCTGTCTAATTATGCGAAGTATAACTGTTTTTTAGCTATGATTTTTAATGCATGTAAATAAGTTTCTACAAAAAAAATTAGAGTAGCGCTTCCGTATAAAATTTTTTTCCAGTAACATTTGTGTTAGATGAAAAATTTATGTCAACTTCATAATTGTTATTATTTATCAACCCATGGTAGTGAAATGTGATCAATTAAAATTGAAGCAAGATCAAATAAAATTTAAGACTCTTCCTCCGGATTTAAATCTATTATATTATATATAGCTTTAATGCTTCATCTAAAATATTTGTATTCGGTTTTCCCAAAATAAATGTCGTTTTTTAATTTTAATTTTTATTATTTTATTTTACTGATTAAAAACATAATTTACTTTTAAAGATTTAATCTTCTCCTACCTCTCGGTCATTTTTTAAATCACATTAGCATAAAATGTTAGAAGGTTTGATGCAAAATATTCCGATAGTCTTTTTTTCATGTCGTCTGCATTTTTATTTTTTTTACCTCGAAAGCGTTGCATAAATTAAAATAAATGGTATTCGAAAGGAGCAAGGTCTGGATAATCTGGTGGATGAGATAAAACCAAACATTGGGACGCATATTCGAATTTTGTTGGCAAGTGCAGGCAAACGATCCAGCTGCTCACAAGCTTGCTGTTATTGTTTGGCCATGTTTAAAAGTTTCGTAATGCACAGATCCTTTCCAATCCCACCATATACACAACTTTTTTTACAATGTATCAGGATTTGAAGTACATATGTTTTACTACTTGATATTAGAATAACCACTTTCTTCAATGACAATTTTTGTGGTACAACAAACATTTTTTTTATTTCATGTTATCAAATGATCGAGAAAAAGCGACTTGAATATGCAAACATGCGTCTCCAAGCTTTACCAGACTTTTGATTGTGTCTATGCACTGTTTTGGTTTCTCAGTCAGCTGATGTATAGTTTGAGTAGGATTTGTTTCCATTTCTGCATCTTTTCCGGTCTCCAGGACGTAATTTCTCGTTAATTTTTTAAAACTATTTTTGACATTAACGATGTTGTTATACCTGCACTACACTTTCTGGAAGCTAGCAAAGATTGACAAAGGACGGAGAATATAATGGGTTACTTTGGTCGAGTTCAGTTCTGTCCGCTCTAAAATCTCTCGGAAGTTGTCCGAGGTTACCGAGAACGGGAGGTAAAGTGAGGGTAATTCAGTTGACTTGGCCAGCTTCGAGCGCTTCCGAACATTGTCGGCATACTTTCCGAGTCAAATGGACCGAAGTCGGAGCTGCTCTTTCGAGCGCGAGTGGTGAGATACTTTCCCTTGCTCTCTCTCGCGTGTTAAGTAACGAGAGTGAGAGAGATAATGATATGGTGTTTCGCAAACTGAGATAGAAGGAGTAACTCGCTTCAATTTCAATATGCGCGTAGGCGTTCTATGGTTAGCACGCATGTCGAGCGCTGCATCGTGGTCACGTGGTCAATTTATAACACTTGCTTATCGGGGATTTCAACAGACTCTTACTGACATCTTTGAATATTTTAGGGCACCAAAAGGGATGCATTATATTTTTGATAGTATATTCTTCTAACAGATATCGTTATTATATTTTTTCATATAAAATTAAATAACTAAAAAATAATTAGTGGTACTTGATTTTGTTAAAAAAAATCGTTTCGAATATCCTTATGTATTTTTCTAGATAGGTTTATATAAATGTCACACCATAACGAATTCTTATTTAGAATCTATGGCGACAAATTCTAGGATAGTCACAGATGTGGTTTTTGTATTCTGAAGTATCATTTTCATGCCTTATGGCATTTTTCAAAAGCCGACAAAGATTTTGCGTAAATTGAATATTTACGACCGAAAAGTTTTCACTGATATTGTATTGGTGAGTGCCCACACAAACTTTTATAATTATCAGTAGCGTAATTTTAATAAAATGACAATTTAAAAATTGCGATTATTTGGCACATTTTTAGATCGCGCGCAAATATGACGGCTGTACATGACAGCAACCGCCGTGCGGACGGCATATGAAATTTGCGAAGTCGTAGGTCTCGGTCGACTTTAGTTATAACTTCGGTTCGGACAACTTACAGAGAGTGTAGTGCAGGCATTAGTTAATAAATAAATTAATCTAGCATGCAATTTCCTATAAGTTGTTTGCTTTGTAAAAATTCTGCAATCGTAAATTTTAAATTGTGGACTATAGAATCATGATCATTCGTAAAAATAATTTTGGGTTTGTGATATTTTTGTCAGCTTTAAAAATTATAGAAGGTTGATAATTGTTCTTATTTGTTACATGTTGGTAAAATTTTTCTACTAGAAAATTAAATATTAAGATTTATTTGATAATATTAAAATCTTTGCCTTTGCAATTTATAAAAATACATTTTTTTAAAATAATGTATGTTTATTAATTGTAAAGATATGTTACATAAAAATAGTTTTAGATAACTCTATTATTGAAATAGTTAATAATATAAAATATTTAGGAGTAATTGTAGATATACAAATAAATTTTAAGTAACAGTTTAATTACATATTAAAAAAATAGTAAAATAGGTTAAAAACTAGGATAAAAAATATGTTTAGCATAAACACAAAAAAAATAATATACAATAATATTATATTGCCTCACTTTAATTATTATCCAACAATATTATATATGCTTAATAAACGATGTTGCAAAAGTTACAAAATAGGGCAATGAGAGTAGTTTTAAATAAAAATAGATTAACTAGTTATAAAAGTATGATTGATAGATTGGAATGGTTGGATGTTCAAGAAATATTGTAAATTTGAGTAAGTTTTAGTATTTAAATATGTTAGAAAATAATGTGTTACCAGAGTATTTTAATATGTATTTAATAATAAATAAGATATACATAGATTTAATACTAAAACTAGAGACAATTTAAGGATAGTTATGTATAATAAAATGAGTACGGTCATGAGAATAATTAACGTAATAATAATGTTCATAGAACAATTCGCAAAAATAAAAATGTAGCGGGTTTCATTAATGAAATAAAGAAATACTTTCGATTTTTTTATCCGAGTTCTGAGCCTCTGAAATTTAGGATTTTTTTCAACTGTTTTTAGTTAATATGATATTAGTAACATCTGTAGGTTTTTTTTCCGTATGAAGTTAAAATGACGAAATGCACAAATTTGTGCACACGGTACGCAATGTGTTAAGAAAAAATGTTTAATATAAAAGTATTTTTTATAATTGATTATTTGTTTAAATAATAGCTAAATAAATTATTAAAGTAACAATAATTTGACACAGGATCTCTAGCTGGATTTCCATATAGTACATGTAAAATAAATGCTCTTATTAGTTAGTTGATGATAATTAAAAATCAGAGCTATCCGAATGCATAGTTATTGAAAATGTATTGGCATGTTATTTGCGATGATATTCACGTAGATAAAAAGCGATTTTTTGCACTTAGGGTCTATTTTATTTCCAGTGTTCATATGTCCAACCTATCTCGTGGTGTTAGATATATGGGATTTTTTTAATCATCTGGTCAAAATCGCATGCATGTTTTGACACCGGAATGAGTTGTGAGCTCATGCGGCCCGCGTGACCAATTTGCGTCCCAAGTATTCCCGGCTTTAATTTTTCAAACGCAATGGATGCAAAGCACCGGCGCAGGGGGATGTTTCGAGAGGCATTCAGCGGTGTTAGATAGGAATAATTTTTAATCAAATAACTTCCCCCTTTTGGTTTTTCGAGTGGGGTGGTGGTTCGGGTAGTATTTTTCCTGTTGTGTTCTGTTGTTATTGCTGCCTCATCCCCGCCCGACCAGATGTCGTGTTGTACCCGATCACAAGTCAACTTTTAATATGTTTATTTTACAAACAATATTAACGTGTGTTAAACCTGCTTTTTCTCAATTAGCGCCCCATTGTGCGATTTATCAATGGGAAATCTTTTCGGCGACCGATTGAATTTATTTTATAATAATAATATAGCTATATTCATAGATACACCGAGCTGAATCGATTATTCAATTATGATTGGCAATAAATCGTACAACTTGCAATTTTCCCGTCGCGACGTTTTGCATTTATCGACCGCGATTAAATCAACGCGTTAACGCGCTTAATTCGATTATAAAATAATACGAATTTAACAGATCGCATTACAAATTCTAAAGGTGAATGTCACGTATCTGCATATTATGTGTGAAAATATGACGAATGCATAATGCATTGCGAAATAAGCGGTTGTGCATATTTTTGTCGTGGATCGTGAAAATAACCGATGTGTTTATCATATTACAAGGGGTATTATGTTGAACTCACTGTTTACATTAACCGTTTGAATTGAAAAATATGGCTCTTAAAAATACATATTTGTCAATATAAAGACATTTGCAATTTAATAAATTCATACCAGTGGCAAAATTACGTTAATGTTATGTGTTACTCAAATAAATTATTATTATTATTGTCTTCAATGTATGCATTTATTAAATCTGATTTTTGCGTAAAAAAAAATCCGATTTACAACCATCACAATACCATGATATTAACTTTGTGTGCATACGGACGACACATAGGTAAAAAGCTGGGGTATCCTCTGACCGGTTGAAATGCGTGTGAATGGCAGACGGCAATTCGTCAAAGGTTACCGGAGGGGATCAACAGCAGTCCTCAAACTATCGCAATCACATACATACATAGGTTATACGTTCGTAGAGCATGTCAAGCAAAAAATTGCAACAACAAAAGGGATGACCTACCCTCGGTCACAATGACAGAATCGTACCGAAAACGGGCGGATACCCGTCGTACTACGAACGCGTTTTTTACTATGCATTATACACGTTATGCACTATTATTATTATTATTATTAATGCTACAAAACGCGTATACGCGTCCCAGCCCTTTGTGAGCCGACAATGAGCATTCACGCTTGATTAAAACGTTTTGTCAGTCGGTCGATCCGATTTTTTTTAGTGACGGATGCACTTTTGTGCGCACTGCTTCATTATGCTTTATATATTCAAAGTTTTCGTTTTTGATTCGTGTTATTGTTGTGGAGTTTTTTTGGATATATGGAACGATTGTGGGCGATCTAGCGAGAGAATTTGACTTTAAGGTCACTGAGATAAAATTGTTTTGCAGATTAAAGTAAAAAATAACGTTAAGAGCTTTAGGTAAATCGAAAATTGCTTGTTAGGCTACTTTTAAATGCACATAAAATTTATTCCATCTGAGTTCTCCTATTTTTATGTTGGTTTTTTGTGGATAACCTAGCGTTACTAGAATAAAATTATTTTGCAGATGAAAATTCAAAATAATGTTAAGAGCTTTGTGTAAATAAAAAAAAATTGTTGAGCTACTTCTAAATGCCAATTACATATTTTAAGTCCTTAAAATATAAATAACACAAAACTTATAGCTTCTGAGCTTTTTTTTATTTCTTATTTAGAGAGAATTAGATTCTTAAATTGATCACTGGAATAAAATTATTTTGTAGATGACATTCCAATAGAGCTTTGAGTAAATAGGTTACTCTTAAATGCAAATTTCATTGTTTTTAGTCAATAAAATATAAATTACGCTAAACTTATAGCGTCTAAGCTTTTTCTCTTATTTTTAAGTTAGCTATTTTAATGCAAAAAATACAGTTATATTTTGTCAAAATATACAGCATCTCATTTTAATATTTTACAGCTAATAATAATTAAACATATATTGAAAACAGTATATTTTTGAAGCTTTATATATTATGTCGAGTTTTTGAGTCTTTTAGAACGATTGTGGATCTGGATAGAGAATTTGTCTTTAAAGTCACTATAATAAAATTATTTTGCAGATAACAGTGACTTTAGGTGTATCAGAAATTATTTGTTGGGCTACTTTTAAATGCCAATGTAATAAATTACACTAAACTTATAACGTTTGAGCTTTTTTATTATTTAAAAATTGGCTATTTTAATGCAAAAAATATAGCTATAAATTCAGCAGCTCATAGAGATAAAAAAACTGTCTTTAAAGTCACTAGGATAAAATTATTCTGCAGATAAAAGTGACTAGGCGAACCAAAAATTATTTGTTGGGCTACTTTTAAATGCCAATTTAATAATTTGTAGTCCATAAAATATAAATTACACTAAACTCATAACGTTTGAGCTTTTTTCTTATTTAAAAGTTGCCTATTTCAATGCAAAAATATAGTTATATTTAATCATAAAATACAGCAGCTCAAATTTTTTTTGCAGCTCATAATAATGAAACAATATTCATCAATATATTCAATACAGTTAATGTATTTCTGGGACAAGAATATACAAAAGCAATCAATGAAAAAATTGTTATAAGCGAATTTTCACAAATTGTTTAGATTAGTAACACATTTTATTTTTTATATAATTCTTGAGACATTCAGTTCTATTTTTTACTGACAGTTTTGATCTTGATTTATTTTTAGGAACATAATTTATTATCTGCAATATTATTCTTAAAAAATCACGGTTCTTTACTTCAAATTAATATTTTGTAAAAATGTGCCGTTTGCAGTTGCATTAAATAACATTGATTATTTAATAGGTAAATAGAAAAGAACATATTAAATATATTGATTGATTGAAAGCTTTATTTTTACTGACTTTAAAAGTGCATGAATCGAATTTTCATTGTTATTACGTCACATTCTATTATATTTCCTTGGCATATTCTTCTGTGCTGAAAGTTATTTTATAAAATATTTTTTTCGATTTAGTTTGTATTGCAAATTAGTCATTGAATTACCTTTGATGAATAATAGTATTTTTTATGGACAAAACTTATTAAATTTGCATATTCTTTGGGCATTATATTTTAAGCAATTTGGGCATTATATTTTAAACAACTTTTTCAATTATATATAAATTGTTTTCTAATAAAGTATGTCTGCTAATTTTCAGTATTTTTCTTCATATTGTAGTGTATAAATTTATATACTCTTATATGAAGCTACTTTACGGAAAAATAGATAAGTTGAAATCTTTGTTAATGCAAAGATTTAATGTTGATTTTTTATTCGATTTCTATAGAAAAAGTATAAATTGAGGAAGATCTTGAATTTCAAAAAAATCTTGACTATCATCAAGAGACACAAAATCACAATCGTTGCTATAGTCCTAATCGGATTTTTTATTAAATTTTTCTGAATTATTACCCCTGATCCGCTTGATCCTGTTGTTTCAAAATAGCGACTAATCAAATATAAAAATTAAAGTGTAGCTTCTTTAAAAAATATACAGAAAATTAGTGCTTTATTGTATAATAAAATTAAATAAAAATAATAAAATATAATTTTTAAGTAGAAATGATCTGAATAAATTTTTTTTGGCATAAATAAATTCAGCCAGTAATACTTAAACTTTTTCAATTCTTTCATAAATTAAATAATGGTATAAGTGTATAATAATCAAGTGTTATTATTATAAACATAGACTGTGTTTTTAAAAAGGCAATCTCTTGTAAATGCACTGGCACTATAATAGTCCACATGTCATTTCCATAGTGCGTCCCATTCATTCATTCCACTGCGATAAGATTAAAAAGCGGTAATTTGTCGGTGTCGCTTTAGCGTCCAGATTGTCATCTCTTGACGGGATCATGTCAAACACCACTCGTGGCGCAAAAATAATAAACACACGTTGGTTTATGGGTCCAAGCCGCTTTTCAACCCTGGCCCGGTCGGACCACCCCTGTCCTACTATATAGAACCACGGGGGGAGACTCGGGGTGTTAAGTGTATCACACACCCAGCGTTATAATATCGAATAATTTGATAATGTATGAATGGAGGAAAAAATGCGCAACTGGAAAGGTATAGGGTGGGCTTTTTACGGGGCGCGTTTTATTTCATTTTTTCCATACGCTCACATACACACAATCATCCCCGAAAACTTTCGTCGGTGGCGAGGAAAAAAACAATTTTAATAAACGCCGCCTAGGGTCGTTCGGCATTGAAGTTTTTTTGTTGTGCCGGAACACGCAGCGGGGTTCTGCGGATTTTACTTGCACGATCAAGGGCTAATGTTTGTAATGTATGCCGTTCGCGATTTAAATGCGTCATTCGCGGCGGCGGCGTTTGATTAAGTTACTTTTTATTCAAAATGCCGATTACGACCGCATGCGATTTTGTTTAGGACGATTTAAATCGAATTATCGATTCTGGAAAAGGGGAAGAGGGGCAACTATCCTAGCATATCTTTCCATCATCATTGATTTTTCTTAACCCATTTGCATTAAAAGCAGCCTTATTTACTCCTAAATCATTCATTCTTGTGTTACCAGAAATATTTATCATTATTATTACCGCTTCAGTGTTTGAGTCTAGGAACATTTTTCGCCTGCAATTACCGCCAGCAATTAATCGCTAGCAGTTTACCACCGTATCAATTGATTATATAAACAATTAATAGCATATAAATGACCGCTAGCATATTTTACCGTCTAAAAACAATTAGACATGTTTATACATACTCGTCTATTGATTGGTATGGCAAGTCTAAATTTTTTTTAATAAAGTTTTTTAAGTGTGTTGTTCTAAAATGTGTATGAAACGCAATTTGCCAGTTGTGAAACATTCATTTGCTGATCAAATCAAAAACTAACATTACTTTTGGAACTTTCATTTGGTTAGGTTTGGGTTTGAACAACAAATAAACGTTTCACAACTATTAAAATAAGATGTTTTACATATGTTTTCAATACTATGAATATAATGTAACTAACTAGTCAATATCAGTGGAACTGTAATAAAAATAACGCATAGTAAAATCTTATTTTTAATTTAAAATGGCGAATAAATTTATATAAATTATATGCATTGCCTGGTTAGTGATCATTTGTATGCTATAAATTGTTTATGCAATCTTTATGTAAACTGCTGGCGATTAATTGCTGGCGGTGAATTGTGGGCAGTACATATGCTGAAACGGATCTATTTCTCCTAATTTTTTTTTCTACTTTTTTGGTTGAACTTAATACGTATTTTTCTTATCAGTAATGAAATATTTTATAATTTAATCTTGCTTCACTTTTTTAGTAACTACAAAAAAATAATCCATAGATAGCATTCAATCACATTATCTTTCATTACTGGTCAAGATCGAATGATTGAATCCAATACAAAGGCATATTTTGTTATCAGCAACATTTATAAATATTGTTGCCTCATGCCCTAGCAGCTTATGCCCAAGCGCATGCTTCTTAATTTATTCTTAGACATTTGCTTTTAACTTTTATCATACAATGCTTTATGCTATTATTTTTGGATGGATTAAATACATATTTTTCATATCAGTAATGGAATGTTTTGTAATTTAATCTTGGTTCACTTTTTTCGATTAGACTACAAAAATAATCTATAGATTGTATTTAATCGCATTAAAAGCAGACTTAATGAATCTTGAATCACTGCTTAAGATCGAATGAGCAATTCCTATGAACTCGTCTTGCGTTACCAGCATCATTGCTATGCCGAAACAAAGCAGCTTATGCCCGAGCGCATGCTTTCTAATTTCTTCTTTGACACTTGCCTCGCATGACTTTTTATCTTCACTTTATGAATGTCATGCGCCTATAAATTTTCCGCGATTAGAAAACTGGTGAAAATGAAAATATATAAATTTTCCAATTTACTGCGTTCTTATTGTGTTTGGCACGCGCAAAGTTCTCGATCGTTATCCGAAACAGTTCGCAAAAGTTTTGCGCGTTGAACTTGGCTTATTATTATTATTAGGAATACACGGATGAAAATGCAGCCAAGTCGAGGAGGAGTGAGATTTTGTGTAAAGTTATGCATTAAAACCCACCCTCTCATCTTCGACAGCAACAGTTGCTTTTCTCGCGATTTCTCTCGACCGAGGATGCAGGTTTTAATAAAGTCGTGAATCACACCACGCCCTGTTGAAGGTGTCCCATCGAATCAGGGGCGCCTCATTGCACACATCATATCCAGTTATTCTACTAGATAATCATTCAGCTAGCGCGATACGATCGATGAATATTTATAAACTTTCTCGTTTATATAGTACCTACATAAGTGCGTAGGTATACCTTTGTTGTTCCTCGTAACTATCTATTATATAATTTAAAAAATAAAATTAACATATTAATACTGCTGAAACACAATTTAAGACTTATATTGGAAAACAAATCTCTATACGAATAATGAAATATTAGTAGCGAAATGATTTTTTTAATAAATATGTTTAATCAATTCACACACTGTGAACACGTCGTAAATATACATTTCGCTACCAATGTACACACAAACATCTCGCTGTGTTCTTTCGCATGTTCCGTCGCAAATATTTCATCAGGGCAGAAGACCGTGACGTTTCTCTATTTGTAAGGGGAAATGTCCACCCTCTGCAAAATATCACAATAAAATAAAAATGCCATAAAAATGATTTGTGTGACGAACGGATGAGAGGAATTCGCCGAGGAGAAAAAATACAACAGGAGAGGATTTGTTTTTGCGAAAGAGAAAAAAAGAACATACATTATACAATCACGCATGCAATATATATGAATTTTATATATTAATAGTAACCGTAATAGATCGTTGAATTAAAAAAAAATTGTTTAACATGTTTAAAATTCATGGATGTGTCTAGATCTAGAGTGCATTTAGGGTTGAAAAGTGTCGATTTTACACATGCGGCTTTTGTGTACCCGGGAGGATTCGCCCCCGTCGTTTATTTTTGCAAGAGATATCCATGCGAAATCCTTTTCGTTTGTCCCTTCTGGATTTCGGACAATTTTCCACTGTGCATTTGCTTCGGACGCTTTCCCTCGGAAAATGTCCCGTTACGCCGCATTTGCTGCGGATTTCTGCGTTTCCGGAATATTTTCATTGTGTCGTAGCATTAAACACGCATTACGCATGTTTTATTTATGTCTTCCATTATATACATATGTTTTTCGTTTTATGTATTTTAATATTAATATATAACTTTTTCTTTGTTCGCAGGTAAGATTTTTTCATACATTGGAAGTCGGTTAGTTTGCGTGATCCCGGTGAGTTTTTTTTTATTTGAATAAACACAATTCGATATACATTACGTGTAATGTATTCAATGATGATGATATATCTCGATAATAATAATATACGCTCTAGCGCCTTATTCATAAGATGGGGTTTCTTCTATTGTTGTGAACTTTGACAGATGTAATCTGAAAACGCTTACTTTTGACATATTTGCTTACCAATCAGGGCTCACACATTATAATAATTTATATTAATAAATATATTAAGTCGAGTTTTCATTTAGAAATTTACTATTCATATTGTATGATTGATTATGCTAGTACAAATTTATTTATTTAGACTCGTTCTTTTTAATAAATTTTATTTCCTGAATTTTTATATGTATTCTAAAATGCATATTAATAATGGAATATATAATTTTAATCTAATCCTTAATATAATTCCACTGGCATAAAAAATATTTGAGGCTTTAATGTAATTTTTTATGATTGCACATTGTCTGCATTTTATTTATTTTTTGACCTAGCAAGTATTGCATCGATCAAAATAAATAATAGTTGAAAGGAGCAAGGTCTAGAGTATAATATGTGTGAGATAAAAGTTCCTTGATTTTATCGCTATTTTGCGACGCGCGTTGTCGTTTTGTAGAATTATTCTATTGACAGCTGTATTTTTTAACAATTTTATTTTATCAGTTAGTTATTTAGTTATTTTTGCCAGTTTTACGTGTTTCGTAATGCTCAATCCCTTTGCAATTCCACCATATACACAAAATAGCTTTTTTATATAATATAAAAAAACTCGGGCTTGAAGGTATGTTTTGCTATTTGACAATTTGATAACCACTGTTTTATACATAGATTATTGTTGTACAACTCATCTCCGATTATTAAATGATCAAAATTACTTCTAGATCTTGAAAAAGCGATCAGTTTCAAGGTCTAGAAGTCATAGTATATGCGGATACGCACCGACTTGTTTACTTCGTGTGGAATTCTTACACTTTGTCTCCAAACCTTCCCAATATCTTAATTTGTCTATACACTGTTGAATCGGACTGGTTTAGTTTCTCGTAATGAGATTTGCTTCCATTTCTGCAGCCATGAATCACTTACCACTTTACAAATGATTTTAATAGCATTTTATAAAATTAAAATTTTAGCAATTTTTTGAAGGACAACTACTATATAAAAGTTTTAATAATGTAACGGAAGCAAAAATAATTATTTTATAAAATATGATTTTCATGAATAAAATTTCACTAAAAATCTATTATTAAAATCTAAGGGGAATATTTATGAAAAAACTTTAAATAAAATTTACTTTTTGAAAAAACTTTAAATAAAATTTACTTTATAGTATTTTCAAAATTGCAAAAAATATATATAAAAACGAGACCTTTTTGGAAAATAATGTAGCATACATATATAGGGATATATTATATTATCATATAGTTGTGGATAAAAATGAAAAATTATTGTAGTATTAAAGTAAAATGTAGTATTATTTTGAAATACCTTGATGAAAGTAATTTGCCAATGAATTCAAGAATGATTGTTTCTCGGAGGTCAATCATTTGAGTTGACAACCCTTTCGTTCTCCATAACGGCAATAATAAACTTGGTGTGCACGCATATCTTGATGCAAGAAGTTGAGGCACATCTTACGTGAACCGAAGAGGGTGAGGAGCAGACACCGTGCATAATGGATAAAAGGAACTTTGTCCAAGTTTAGGCACCAAGACGGCGATAACAAAGCCCCCCTTTGACACAATGCCGGTGTGTCGTGCTCATTGTCGGGAAAACCGCCCAATGGTGAAATTTGCCCCAAGTCAAGAAGAAGAAGAGCGGATCCTCCTACGCTTTTTGGCTCTTCTCTCACGACTCATTTCGGACGGGTTCGAGCAACAATGAGCGGAAAAAAGAGCGTCTAATTGACACGCCGTGACCAATTACTCAGACAAACCAACATTGTGCTCAGTTCGATCCGCGTAACTCAGTCCAATTTATTAACGGACCGTTCTACGGGTTCGACTCTCTCAAAAATGCCCACCCAAGACAGCATAAAATAAATCGCATTAGCTTGTATTAAAGTGGCAATTTGCATTCATATTTATTTCTTATAGCAAGTCGCGTCCGCTGGGGATGACGCTACACTACCCTTAATAATGCACGAAATAAAAATGCACGTCTTACAACACGGGGGCGCGTTATAATGAAGTGCTTAATATTAAAATACTGTGAATTAGGCTCGTTTGAAAAATGAAAAAAAAACGTAAGAAATTGTCCCTCTAGTCCTGGCACTTGAGCGTGTCATGAATTTCAAATGAAGGCTAGGTGTTAGTCAAACGCGAAACAGTCAGTTATTATTACAGGTGAAATATGTACAATTTATATATGTAGTACATACGTTTTTAAATTGTAGTACATGTGTGCAAAATTGGATTGTTATAGCAATACATTACAATTTGTACTTGGAAATGGAAAATGAGTTGTTTCATTTGCGTTGACATTAATTACATAGTAGACATCTTTCTTATCTGTATCAGCACATAACTTAAAAGCTAGATTTTGAAAACACGCGGACTATACAAATTTAATATTGTTTCAGTGTGTCTCACTTTTTATTTGTCGTCTAATTGCTCATTTTTTTAACATATTTTTTTTTAATATGTAGATGCAAAATTTCCAATAGCTAATACCATTTTTGAGCTGAACTTTTGACTTTGCAAAAGTAAAATTAACTGTTTTCTACTATTCTTTTTTTTTCTTCATATAGTATGTTATAACATGCTATGTCTTTATTGATCGCCCTACGCACTTGAGATATGCGTTCTCCATTGGGATCACAATCTTCCATAATATTTAAAAATTTGTCAAGGTGTGTGAAGGCTTCATTCATATTTTTCATTGTTAAAGAGTTTTCCAAAAGAAATCTGTCTCATCTACATTAAATATTTGGCTAGAGGAATATTCTCCATCTTCAATAATTTTGGATAATTAGGAAATAAATTCTTTTGCAGCATCTTTACCGCATCAGCCGATTCTCCAGTAAATTTAATATTATGAAAAGAATACCTTATTTTAAAACTGTAAACCAACCGTTACTTGCTTGAAAAACCGTGTTAAAATCTTGTTTTAATCTATCCTTCCAATCTTTGTGCAAACTAAGAGCTTTTGCTTGAATAATTGAAATACTCAGAGGGACGTCTTTTTGATGTTGGTCATCGATACATAATGACAAAGATTGTTCCATTTCACCCATGTTTTTTTGCCGTGTTTTTTTGGAAACATATCTTTAAATATTTTGGAAATATATCTTTTATTTCCACAATTTTGAACGTATTCCTTAATTATATTTTTATTTTGCAAAACTGAACATATCGTAGACCTGTTTGTATCATACGAACGTCCGATTGAAGCAATAGATTCACCGCTATCAGAACGTCTAATAATTTCCATCTTTGAAATGAGTCCTTGGTTTCTTTTTGTTCGTATCAACACTGAAGTTTTTCGTTTCTCACTCATGTTTATAATTTAAAAAAAAAAAATTAAAATTAAAAAAAAATGTTTTTTTTTTTAATGTGCGAAATAGCGAATTGTGCGAAAGTCGAGGGCCGCCTGTATTTCTTAAAGCTATTTCGTTTAGGATGTTTTAAATAAAATACTACAATCTATTCCTTTATATAATAATGTTTATTTTAAAAGTACTACCTAGAAAGTGGGTGCTTTTGAAGGCAATGTTCCGCTCATTTTATTTCTTGTATAATACCTGAATACATCGTAAACAACTGTGGTTTAGTTCAGATTAATTATTTGAGGTCTTTTTTTATTTTTTTTATGAATATATTCTTGCTATGATTTTTTCCAGAATTGGGCCCTTCAAGTAGAACGGGCCCTAGGAGTTTGTCCCCTCTCGGCAAGCTTTTATATATGCATAACGATTATTACGTGTACTAGCAATAAAATATTGTTTGATTCAATATTTATACGATTTTTAATAGTTTTTCTAGTGTGTCTGTCAAAATTCTGAAATACAATATATGAAAATTTTACATTTACAAAATTGCAAGCATGGAACCAATGAAATTTTGCCTGTGTAATAAATTAACAATATTTTCAGGTTTATCACTGATTTTTATAGTTTGCCCGTCAATATTTTCATACTCATGCTATGAACATTTTAAATCTACAAAGTTGCAAGTAATCATTAACTAGAGTTACTTTAAAATTTGATTGATGAAACTAATGATATTTATCCTGTGAAATCTATAATAAATCCGAATATTTTTACGCATTTACTAAAAGAAGTTTTTCTTATTTTCCAAATGGTTTTACAGTTTCGGTTAAATATTGTACTGAATATTTGGGAAATTTTTATAATTAAAAAAAATATTTAAAATATCGATTTATAATATTTTACATTTTTTTTTTAATAAATCCCTGTCATTTGTGCAAACTCATCAGATTCGCTCGGGTTGTTTTTATTAGAGGTCGTCTGTCTAATCTTTAATCGACTCGTTCTAGGTATAATATATTATTTCTCACTCCTTTTCATCGCACGTACATATATCAGTCTCCTTTTTCTCTCGCTCTGCTGACCTGTTCGCAATCGCACAACTTTTACTTTCGTCGAGATAAAATTGTCATGTCGACAGTTTTTTCCAGTTTTCTTTGCACGGCAGTGAACTATGTGTACGGGGCCAGAAGTTCCATTATGTATTAGACTCCTAGGAGGCGGCGGATGGTAAACTGGGAAACCGGAGTGTAAGGATGCCATTTGTTTTTATCAAGCTACCCTCCTAGCCAGGCTTCCTGCTTCCCCTGCGTCCCCGGGGGAGACTCAACGCTTCGTTTTTCGAAACCTTTATTTTTTTCCCGGCGCGCCTTCCACCCCCGCAACCCCTTTTTTGTTGGCAACAATGAAGAAGAATGAAGTTTTAGTGCGGTTGATAGAGGAAAAACATTGCGAGATTTTTTATTCCGGACGGCTTATCGGAAAAGATTCGCGGCATAAGCTCCTATATATTATATTAGAAATCCACTGACCTGGTAATCTTAAATGTGCTGATAAGGTATAAAGCGTATATAAGATATGACGCCTTGCCACTATCCTTACAATTTACTTTCTCGCTGCATGGCTAATGTGGAATTATGGAGTAGCGCTGTAAGTCTCGAAGCCGAGCATTAGGCGCGCCGATCGGCTTAAAACATTCGCCGAAGATTTCTCATCCGGAAAATGAATAGCTAAGAGGAAAGTTTAAAAACCACCCCGCGGTGCCTAGCTGGTAAAGGGTAGTTCAGTATCGGGTCGCTCCTCTCTCTCTCCTACGAGCGGCGGAGCATAAAAGGAGCGTCGAGTGGAAAACTTCTTAACAAGCAACCGGAGATGGGAGCCAACTCTTGGCGAGAATAAAAATAAGAAGGTGGCACCACCGAGAGAGAGATACGAGGGATGAGATGAGGCCACCGAACGGCGATGAAAACAACGCCGAGAGATTTATCGCCACCGGAAACACTACACCCCTTTTCCTGACGTCACGGGATAGGCCTCGTTCCTGCGATGGACCATGTGTCTTCATGGTTGGCGCGAGAGCTGCGGCTTAGTTTTCTATAATCGAAAACAACCGCATTTAAAAGTGGCCATGAGCTATCTGGAATAGGTGTTATGTGCAACAAAGCATAAATAATTTAATATAAAGATGAAGCATTTCTTGATATAGTCAGTCATAATAAAATCTGTAAACGCTTCTAAATTAATATTCATATAGTATCTGATTAGCGAAAAGTGGCGCCAGGGAAGTTAAAAGATGCATATTTAATTTTATATATTTATATTACGCTATTGGGGTAGTTTTTGGCACTGTTCTTTATTATATTATACATGTGGTATGTGTGTGTGTGTCGTCCTTCCGAGTTTTCCGCCGAGTCGGCGGGGTCCCTGTTTAATCGAAATCACCATTCGGAGCAGCGATCCAAAATGAAATTGAAAAAAGGAACGGAGGAAGCGAGATACTGGAGTCTCCAGTCGTGATAAATCACCTTCGGGAAATTAAAAGCAGGAGGCAAAAACAATGCGTCGCGGCGCGAAATGAAGCGGAATAATGCGCCTGGGGGGATTTCTGCCCCGGGCGAAAAGGGAGGTGCACGTCCCCGTAATTATATTAAATTTTTATTTTTATAAAACATTTACTTTTTTGCATTTCTGCGCTTAGCGTACAGGTGTAATATTAATTTTACCCGTCAATTTGCGGCTGCGAAGCTATACCTATTCTCAGTCAGGATTTGAATTTTTTTAATAACGCGATAAAAACGGTGTATTTTATATATATATATATATATGATACGTATTGGGCTACTTTTAAATGCGCCACTATTTTAATGTTATTAGGTTAATACCTAGCTAAAGGCCTAACAGCTTTATCGTGACGTCATGAGCGTCAGGGCGTCGAGCCAGAAGCGTAGCTTTTCTTATGCCACGAAGCGCATTAAACAATATTGCAATCGCTATAAGCTAGCTGCGACTCAGTTATATATCGATATTATCAATGTCCTGAAGGACTGTATGCTATAGAATGCTATAGGATAATTCCCCCTACAACAAAAGATACTTTCCTAATCATAATTTTATTTACTGGTTAAAAATGACTACTCAAATTTTTTTTCAAGCTATTTTATTTGTAACATCAATAAAGATAAATAAAAATATTCATTTAACACCTGAAATATAAAAAATAGGCTGCCTATATCAATTTTACCGATTTAAATGATGTGTTTCTGCAGTAATTCATTCTTATTAGAACTGCATTTATATTTCAATTATTTTATCTGTGTTTAAATAATTATATAATAAACTTAAGGATTTTTTTTAATTTATAGTTCAGAAGAATGTCTCAAATTTCTAACATAAGTGGGTTGATCAAAGTATTTTTAAATCGAATTTTGATCAATAGGAGTGCGCAAAAACAATTATCACTTCTCAGAAGTCAAAAATTCACGTCAAAAGCAATAAAATAGTGTCGGCGCCGTCGCAGTGGGAACGCTCGGTAACGAGCGTTCCCACTGCGACGGTGCCGACACGATTTTATTGCGTTTGACGTGGATTTTTGACTTCTGAGAAGGGATAGTTGTTTTTTGCGCTCTCCTATTGGGCAAAATTTGGTTTAGATGTTCTCATTGAGAATCGTAATATTGTAAAAAGTCGTAAATTAAATTGTAGCTTCTTATCTTTCCATACGTTACATAGCTTCTTATCATACCAATATTGCCATAATTTCTATCGTCGATATGTAACAGATTTTTTTTTATTTTTAAACTTGAGGTTAAATTTTCACACTTAAAAAATAAAAATAATGTCGTCATAATTGACCGTAAAAAAAGGTGCCGGAACGCCGTTCCATCGCATTACATGAGAAAAAAAGCCCTGTAAAATATTATATTGATGTAATATTTTTTAATTTGATTTATATAAATCTATTGAAAATAATTTAATAGCAACGATAAATGCAAACCCTTATCAATTAAAAAGATTTTTTCCTAATAGTATAGACAAAAAATGTATTTAAACTGCGCTTATTTATTTCATAAATTTAATTTGATTGTGCTGAACAGCTTTTTGTATTCACTATCCCTCTTTTTGATGACGTCACATGTTTTGTATAATAGTAGATGATGGCTTTATTCGTTTTAAGAAGTCAGATTAGGATCAAATGCTAAATTAAGAAACAGATCAATCGCGTTTCGAACATTTATTATATATATATATAATAACATGACATAAATAAAAATATATGATGTACTAATCTGAATATAGTATATTTATCATTTCCTAATTAACTAAAGCTTTTTAAAATAACTGTATCTATAGTTTATATCGTCATGCTTAGTATATGCAAAAATGCGATCTATTAGCAAAATAAGCGAGCTTTCTACATGTTTTAGCATTTGAGACGATCAATTACAAATCATCTTGTTGAATATGGAATAAATTTATCGATCATTTTTAGAGGTATTAAAGGTGATTGTTAATGGATTATAGTACACAAAAAAAGATTGCCTATAAAAAATATAATATGTGCAACTTGTCATTATTTAGGTTGGAAATAATTTTACTGAAAAATATGCTCGTTTTGATTTTACCCAAGTAGGTTAAATTGTATTAATTGTAAATATTGCCTTCATTAATTATGTTATTAGTGTTATAAGTTTAAATATTATTATTATTTTATTCCGTCGCACGCCACTGCAATTTTTATATTGACTTCACAGCGTTCTGAGCGCCTCGAACGAAACAGTAGCGAAGATCAGATACAGCAACGAGGCCAAAGTAAATTAGGTGCCAGTTTTTAATTTATTTTTGCTTTATCTTCTAGGTGTGTCACCCTTCTCACCTAACCACCCGCCGGTAATGCTGTTTACCCTCTTTATTTTTTTCATGTATAATAGAATATACTTTTTCGTTGATAAACGCCCCCGAAAAATCGGACGCATCTGACGAGACAAATATTTATTAAAAATGTATGTATAATGTAATTAAAATACACATACAGCAGTGCCAATATACAATATGCATATTGATCTACAGTGGATTGTACTTTTTTTAATATACGAGTATATGAAACACACCAATTATTTTCACACATCATAAATTTTCATCATTCTCGCTGCGCTCGACGGACGTGTTTGTGTGCGATGCACCGAATGCGATTGTTTGCACATTTTTGCAATGATTTTTTAAATAATATATGCCGTTTAATATATCAGATACCATTTAACTTAATGTTTTTCGACTTTATTTAGTACAATATTTACATTGATATATATATATATATATATTTATAGGAGTTACTTGTTCATGAAATGGATATTATTTTTATGTATTATATAGTAGGAAACAATTTCATTTTTACTACTACAAGAGAAGTAACTGTTCATTTAGAGGCACTTAGGTAACGTTTATTGCCTGATGGCAATAAATTATAATTTATATTTAAATATATTCTTAAGCACTTAAAATTAAAATAATATAAACGCGAGGTAAAAACGCAATAAACTGCAAATTTGAGATGATGGGAAAAAGCGTTTCATTTATTTTTTACACTGCATCAGTCATGACAAAAAAATGTAGCTTTTGAGAAGTTTCTTGTTGTTCTTGGTTTCCATATTGAATTTAACTATGCATTGTATGAATCACATGAAACGGGATCGAAATGAATTTTTATTTCCCATGCGTTTTTATTATTATTATTTACTTACTTGTAACGTGTTTATATGCACAGATGCGAGAGTTTGTCGATTTCGCAACAGGTCGCCGGTTTTGTGCAACTCTCTCACAGATCACATTCTCACATATGCGTTGATTAGTTATCTTTTACGATCATCGCCGTGCGCTGCTCGCTCGAAAGTAATAAAACGGAATTAATAGCCATCACGTTTATGCTCGGCAGGAGAACTGCTTCTTGTTCTTTCTCGATAACAATGATCAGCGGCCTTCGCTTATTAATAATAAATAAGATTCCCCTCAAACATACGATGCTTAATTTATATGCACCGTAATTGGATCACCGTATAAACTACAGAAAAAAGCATCAGTTCTAGAACTTATCGGCGACATTGTTGCGTTTCAAACACGTGACGTATATACATTTTTCTAACGTAAAAACCACCTGGAATTCGCACACCGTTTATTGCATTTTCACCCGAGTTGCACCCGCGCATTTCTTCGCAACGCGTCATAAATTAACCCGTTAATAACGCGGCATATAAATATGCTCATTTCCTTGTATATATATTTAATTATTATTTTATATATGTATGTAGATTGATTTAATACGCTTTATAAATAAGTTAAACCATTAAACGCGGCTGCTTGATTATGTTATAAGTTACGCGTTGTATAATATCTCGTCATGGGCGATGGTTTTATAAACATTGGGTCAATGTTTGCCATTTTATTGACGAGTTTGACGTGTAATTTGTCAATAAATTGTTTGTTTTGCATGCGCCATAAATCAAGGCAGACAATCGGATGTGTCTATCAAATTATATCTCGTCTATTAAGATCGAAAGTGTTGTTATACTATCTATAACTAATTATTAGGTCAGTATAACTTCATGCATCAATAAAATAATAATTTTTTTGGATGTGTCATAATTGTAACAATGATGTCATATTCATTATATCGTCATTAACACCTTCAAGATCTAGGATTCGAATAATGTTTTTCAATTTCTATCGTCTTCTAATCAATTTATAAGAATTTTATATGTTTAAATAATTTGCAACTTTTCAATATGCATTTTATTTTTTTGTAAAATAATAAAAATAATGACCTTATTTTTTAATAAAATATAAACGGTCTTTGTGTTTTTCTGTATTTAAGAATCTGACGTGTCTTATTAATTTGATATATTTTGAGGATTTTTCTTAAAAAAAATTGAATGTCAGTTTAATGTATTTACGTATGTATACCAAAATTATAGACCAGTAATATAGTTGGTAATTGATACCTAAAAGAAAACTAGTGTTTACCAATTTCTAATAACCTGATTTGTTTTGAGGAATTATTTTATTACACTTTTACTGTTGTAAATTTGCTGATTGACAATGTTAATTCTAATCAAATTCCATTGCAGCTCTCATGAAAGAACTATGTATATTTAAAACCACAGCTTGATCTATTTTTTATACCATAATATATTACCGTTATTGTATATCTACAGTAATCTTAATGTACACATCAATGTAATAGACGTAATACATGAAATACCTGGGTTTAAATTTCACAAAAACTCTCGAGTTTTACGATTTCTAATAACCTGATTTGTTTAAATAATTTGAAGCGTTCAAAATCTTTAGAAAATAAAAAAATATGGGTCGCCTTAATGTATACAATAAAAAATATGTTATGATCGGTAACTAATACTTGAAAGATCTGGGTTCAAATCTCATAAAAACCTTAAGTGTTTTTAAATTTTTGTAATAATCTAATTTGTTTGATTAATTTGATACTTTTGTGGCCTCATTTTACCAATAAACCTTTATAATTAAATACAAATAAGAGCAGAATTAGTGTTAATATATAATTATAATTCACAGATTAGATTTTCATAATTTTTGCTTATCTGGCAGATTAATATTGTGATGAATAGTTAAAATAAAATGATCGTTAGCTGTTATTTATAATTAATAAAAACCATCAATAACAGACTTTGATTTCAGTACTACTTACTTAGTATAAATTTATTATAGGTATAATAAGTTAATAGAAAAAAAAATATTTTCATCAAAATTTTTTTTCTGCATTTAAATAGTCAATTAAAAAAAAATAGTTAAATTTATATTGAATGTAATTGGCATTTAAAAATTGTAATCTAATCTAACAAGTAATTTTTCATTTACAGAAAGCTCTCGACATTATTTTGAACTTTATTTCAGTGCCATTAAAGTCAAAATAAATTCTATTGCTCGTGTAGCACCCACTTTTTAAGCTTGAATATATTTTTATTATTTATGCCATTTGGAATTTATTTATGTTTCAAAAAGAAATTTATTTAATACACAATTGAACCTTAAAAAATATTGAATGAACATAATTTTTATATATACATACATATTATTCAGAAATCACTATCAGTAGAGCAAGTTAAAAAAGAGCTCAAAATTTGGCTTAAAATATGTTAAAATGGTATATCAGAATAGATTTACTTTTTATTCTTTATTTTTCAATAATACTTTATGGTAAAAATATGGGTATTTCGAGATTGATTATTAGTGTATAAATAAGTAATAAAATCGAAAGAAAGTGTATGGTTAGGATAATTTGCTGATTCGTTACGCCGGCGCACGTGATATTTAAAGATGTAGACGGATTAGGGTAACTTGCATATACATAATGGTTGGTAGAATGTGTTAAGCAGGTATCCCTGCAACATTATTTCCAAATCTATTTAAATTATGACTATTACGCAAAAAGTCTGTTTCTGCCTCAAAACGTTGCATTGGCTTATATATCGGGAATAGGAAAAGGCGAAAGCGCTTGCAATGTACAGATGAGGTTTTAATTGGCTATTTAAATGCAAAATATTAATTTTCTTCATTAATTTATTGTAAATCTTCTGTAAACACCAGACTGTAATCAAAGTCTGTAAATTTTATTAATTATAAGCTATTATGATAGCTTACAATCAATAATTTTATTTCAATTATTCACTACGATGTTCTTTTAAAAGATGAAGAAAATCTAGGAAAATATAATCTATGATGATTTATCAGAAATATAATATAATTATATTTTAATCACAAATTAAGATCTTTCATATCCGATGGAAATTTAAAAACACTAGAGTTCTTATGGGATTCGAACTCAGGCCTTTCAGGTATTAATTACCACTTATATCATTATTCTATCACGTTATTATCAAGACCATACATATGATATATAAAATAGAAAAACAAAAAAAGAATCCACACGATTAGAGCATAAATATTTGATTTTGTAAAAACAATATTATTCTGACCATTGTAAGGATTATTGTTATGAAAAACTACTACTATTTTTCCATATTTTCAGAACTCACATAATGTTACTAGCTTCTAATCTATCATTGACATTATTGACTGTTTTATAAAAAAATAATTTCAACCGTTTTTAGAAAGCAATCAGTATTCTTAAATATATAGTTTATAAAGTTACGGCAAAACAAAGAAATAGTTGAAAAGTATGTGATTATTAAATTCTGCCTACTGATTGTGATTTCTGAACCGAGTATAAAAGGGTATATATTAAACCCTCGATATTAATTGTATTTTTGTTCTATTTTTCAAAACAAAAACCTCAGTATTTCAGCCTGTTACAATACTGATTCAATAACAATACCGATATTTCATAAATAATAATTAAACATATTTCTTATGTATACAGTTTACAACATTAGTTTTTCTTGTTTAGTATGGAAAAATCTTTCATATTTTTTTTTGTCGGTGTTGCTTACATTTAATGCCCTTATATAGTAACACAAGAACGGAGGATGAAAAATATAGTTTTGATAAATAAATTTGAAAACCGTTTATCATACAGTTCTAAATTATATTAAAAAAGTGAATGGTATGAGTTGATTACGCTGTTTTGATGACTCTCAAGTGGTACCAAATTTTAGATGATCACATTACTTTTAAACGTGTATAAATACGCACTTATCAATTGCTTGGCGTGCGTGTGACGTACGTCGAATCGCGCCGTGAAACCAAAGCGTTTCATTATGATAATGCCTCCGATGAAAAATCAATTCTACTCCGACACGTAAACGACATTAGTATTTCCATAGAAATGCAATAAGAACCGACTGCATTGCCACCTTTAGCGGTTCGAACCCCGCCGAATCCGCAACAATGGGTTTATTACGCATCCCCGCGTAATTATTATTACGCCGACAATAAGTGGCGGATCATTGAATACAAACGCGTGCAATTATACATATACTATAGGCGGTTATACAACCTAAATCTTATATGCTAACACGTGTCTTTGTGTCGCGCCAGACGAGATTCAGCAATTGTGCCACGGCGATTATGCGATACGACTATTGCACAATTGCGATCGGGATTATAATGTTGCTCAATGTTCGAGGCGCTTATGCGCCGGTTAATTGTGGCTGTGTTTTGGATTTGGCGATGTTTATCGCTTGTACATGTGTACTTACATGTGTTGGAATAATATCACACGTACCAGAGTTAATACTTGATTTTTATAATTGGGTTCAGTGAAATGATATATTTTATTTACTTGTAGATGTTTCGGGACTGCTCTATTTTCGGCACTTAACACTTATCGATATTGTTTATAAAGTTGGGCAATCATTAAATGTCTCCCAATTTTTTTTTGTTTTTTGTGCGACAACAGATTCACTACTTTCTGTTATTAATTCTTCATAGAATTTTGACATAGTATGCTTGGACAATTGCATCAATGCATTAAACAGAAACAAACAGAGACAGTTGCTCTATTTCTACAGTAAAAAATCAGATCGTTTATTAATCTTGCAATTGTAACCAGAAGCACAACTTCATTGTGCTTAATTACAAATACAGCATCGATTCAAGAACGACCTAATGCATACCTGACAATATTTGATACAGTTTTGTGTTTATTTTTCTGATCTTAATTTGGATTTGTCTATCTTTTAGTTAGGAATAGATAATTAAGAAGATGTTTTGAGGAAGCAGTTTTTTTTAAACTTTGTAGAGTAGTCTAGGGTGCCACAATTTGTCAAAAGCCTGGTCTATATCTGAGAATACAGCTCATTTAGCAAGTCTTCATTGATATATATTACCAATATATGACCTGGGTTTGCAATATTACCGATAGAAAAATAACTTTGTTTATTATTTGGTAATTAAAAATACCAAACTGAATGTTTTATTGCTAAGTTTATGCTGAATGTTGATAGAGTACGCTCGGGATAAGGATGCCGGTTTGTTATTGTGTGCGTGTACATGTATATGAGAGGGAGAAGCGATGTAGCGTGTACTTCGTTGTCTCGCTTTCTCTTTTAAGGACAGTCGCTGCTTCGTCAACGCTGGTATTCGTCATTAAAGTGCAGTGTGGCACAAAAGTTCGATCTTCTCTAGTGATTTATTTTTTAATAATTTTGTGTTGATATTGGTTTAACCCAGATATGCCCACTGTCCCATGGGTAGGTTACTAAACTCATGCCACGGTTTTTTATTTATAAATAAAATTTTAAGAGAATATAATTTATTGGGCATATCTGGGTTAATTGATATCAAGGCTTCAAATATACACTGTAAGTTATTCGTTCTCTTACCCGTGGATTAAAATATTTTAATTATTTTTCCATTAATCCGTACGTTGTTGGTTTTTTTTACACTATTCTCTGTAAGGCTTAAAAAAGTTATTATTCTTATCGTTGCGCCAATGATATTTTTTTAATTTATTTAATGGATTCTAATGATTTAATAGAGTCGTCGAATAATTTCTTTCCCCATTTTATATCTTTTTGCTTTTGAAGAATAGCTAAAGACTTCATTATTTTTTTGACTAGTGAAAGATTTTGAATTTTGCAAATATTTAATTAATCACATCAATGTCTGGTTTCTTCGATTATATAATATATTTTTAATTGTCCGTTGAAATTTCCAACTTAGTTCAGATCTATGTATGTTAAATAAACATATATTTTCTTTTAAAATAAAAAAAATAAATATTCTGAGCGAAATTGTTTTGAGCCACACAGTTCACGCACACAATAACAAACCGGAATCCTTATCCCGAGCGTACTCTACATGCTTGCGAATTTTGTGAAAAAATACAAAGGTTCAAGAGTTGTAACATTTTTTTAAATACATTACATTAATATGTAGTAACTATTCTTGTCATATTTTTTGGAAAAATATAATAAACAAGCAGGTCAAATTTGTGTCATGTATGACCAACAATTGCATTTTTTTTTTGTTTAAAAAAATAAGAAGTTTTTTAACAATCTTCCCTACATTCAGGTACTTCTAAAAATACTTGATACGCTGATTTTTTTTTGTTGTATAAAAATAAAAAAGACGACTGTTTACAAATCCATTAATTTCCTCATTTTTGTTCATTTACTATATTGTCGAAAAATATTTTTTTTAAATACAGGCGCCAGATCTTTCATCTTTTGTAACAATAAGTCTTTGATCGAACACTTCTGGATGCCTTTTAAATTTTTATGCCAGTGGCCAGAGTACCACTACAATACGATATATTCCTATTTTGCTCATTATTTTAGATCAGTTACAATTTTCTGAAAGAATCTAATGACAAAGGAGTGCGATGAAAATTTTAAATCTGTTTTTTTTTTCATAAAACAGATTTAAATGATTGAGATGAGATTTATTTATATTTTATTATTTTATTTATTGCACATTTTATGTTTATTTTAGAATATAGCAATTATTTTTATTTTTAAAATATGTATATGTGTATATCTCGTATACTTATATATTTCTACTCTTGTTAAAAGCAACATAAATTTAATTTTAGTTGAATACGTTAATACTGCATAATATTTTTTTAAATGTATATTTTACGCCGATACAACTACTAAAGATAATCACTTACAAAGTAATTATTTCATTAAAGCAATATACAAATATTCGCTTTGAAATTCTAAATTTAAAAAAATATTCAGTACTACCAGTATTTTATTTTATAATACCGGTAGTACCGATGGTCGATTTTTGTCTTAATACCGGTACTACCGGTATTTCAATCTCTATTTATCCCACTTGTTATATTATAAAATTGATTAAGATATTTATCGGTATGTAGGAAGCAATTATATTTAAAGCAAACTTGCATTAGATTGGAATGAAGTTAAATCTATAATCAAAAATACTATTATTCTCACATTTCATTCGATTTTTTTTATAAAATATAAGATATGAACTACCATAAGCTTTTATAAAAATTTCATTATTTTTTTATTTAGTATGAAACTATTTGTTATTGAAAAATATTTTAGGCTCAGAAGTTTTACAGAAAATAAAGTCTTATTTCTATATTCAATTTTTAGTCTCATTAGTTTATAACTAACTATGTTTATTTACTTCATAATGAACGAAAACATAACATGTACGATTGTAAACACGCTCAATGAACATATTTTATGCATTATTTAGCATATATTTCGCTCGAGCGATTTTTATGCCGCCTATGCAACATTGCATATTATTAATATTAAATCATGATGCTTAGCTAACTTGAGAATGAATTTAAGGTCGACGAACGTCCTTGTTGTATCTAACGTCATAACGATAGCTAAATTTGTGTCATTTTCCCCAAATCGCACAATGAAACGTCTAAAAATTGTCAGTGGATCGTATTTGGGTGTACAGAAATTAGGTTTGAGCACGCTAGTCCCTCTTTAGATATTGATGTTCGGCACAGGGTTGTTTCAGCACATGCCGTGAGGATATGACGAATGAGCTCGCGAAGGCCCTTTCGGATAAGGCTTCCGGTTTCAGCTGAAAATATAGCTAGGGGAACGGGCCGAGTCAGGCACGCCATGGCACCACCATGGAGAATACTGTCAACCCAGAAGTACGCAAACATGAGAGAGAAAAAACATTATGTCCCATAATAATGCTTGAATCGACAATTTATTTGATATGTATTCATTTTATTATTTTTACTGCATCGTTAATTATTTTTCTAGGGTGTCAGTAAAATTGCAGATTATAAGATCGATGGGGCGTTTACTGGTTTTGTTGTCATTATTGATTTAAATTATATTTTAAATCAGACAATCGTTTGTTGAACTAAACAGTAATTGCCTCAACTAGCTCATATCGAGTGTGTGCTGATCCGCTGTGAAACCATTCAATTAAACGCACACAGTGCAAAGCGCGAAACGGTGCCTAATAACGCAGCAATGATATTGTATGAAAACCGACATGAATGTACGGCGATAATTAAATGTGGGTAACCCTCTATTACCCATTGTCCTCTGTTTGTATGCCAATGGAACGAACGACGCTGAGGCGAGAGCTTTTTTTAATTCGCTCCGATGGAAATTTCAAAGTATTGATGAATCGTGTAATTATTATCATCGTTAGCGGTTATTGTAGTATTGTGTTATTCAAAGCAACCGCGATATATTAAAAATAGGAATAGATATGATACAGTTTTAGGGTGAATGAAAAAAATAGGTACAATTAAGTTAATCAAGATTCGGATATACAAAAATGCTCTTTGAAATCAATATAATATCTCACACACAGGATAGATTATTAAGTATAGTATTATATATAAAAAGGAGGCAATGATATTATTATGCTTTTAAGCTCTTTTCATTTTAGATCTTTGTTTTTTCTTTTCATTACTTTTAAAAATATATAAAATTATATTTATTCCACTTAAAATTAGTAGCTCGGTCTATTTGAAATTTAATTATTACGTACAATAATATTTTGCCACAAAGATGAGATAAATTGTTTATTTGTAAAATTATATGGTGATCGTTTTTTTATAGTTTGTCAATATTTTTTTAAATACTGTAAAATTAATTTTTGTTATCGATTATGCTCATTAATGAAACATTGTATATGTTACAGACCGTAACATAAAAACATTTACTGTAACTTACAGTGCATTATTAGTGAAATTATATTTTCACTGACATTTCTGTGAATCATATTTCACCGCTTTAATGAATTTAAATAATTCAAAATTTAATTTTCAATAAAATTTAAAGTAGCTCGGTAACAATGTGAAGCCAATTTGCAATTTAATTACCATGTACAACAATATTTTTGCCACAAAGATAAGATAACTTGATTTATATGTAAAATTATAAAAAAATTAAATGTTTAACAATATTTTTCTAAAAATTTTCAGAATATACTATAAATTAAATTTTTGCTATTGCTCGGTAAAATCGAATCAAAATACATTTTCACTAGTAACTATATATTTCTAATGTAAAAATATATTTATATTTATTAAATGTAAAAAATCAGTTGTGAACGCCATTTGTTAAATTCTGTCAACAACCAGCGACTTCGTTTTAAAAAATTGTTTTACGGCGACAAATCACTTCTTGAAGTAAAAATGTTCCAAACGTACGTAAGTTAAATTAATAAAATTAGATTTATACTAGTGAAAGTATAATTACTGAAAAATACACATTTCTTGTAATAGTTGCGAAACGTTTATTTGCTGTTCAAACCCAAACCTAACCTAAGCGAACTAAACAAGCTCAACTTGACCTAACGAAAGTTCCAAAACTTAATATATTTTTCAAACTTTTATTAGGTCAAGTTGGGTTTGCTTGATTCGCTTAGGTTAGGTTTGGTTTGAAACGCAAATAGACGTTATGCAACTGTTAAATTGATTTTCAAAAACATTTTTGTACAGCATATTTGCAGAAAATTATAACTACCGACTTATTATTTTTGTTAGTAGAAAAATATATCTACCGATGAAAATGTATTTGGATATGATTTTACTGAAACATTTAGTTAAAATAGTGAAAATTTAACTTCACTGCAAAATACATTCTTTTGATGTTAAATTCGCTTAGGTTTGGGTCTGAACAGCAACTGAATTTTATAATCTATCAGTTAAATTTTATTTAATGATTTAACAAGTGGTGTTTATAACTGTCAGTTAAAAATAATCATAATTGCTTCTTACCAATTAAATTATATTTTCGCTAGTAGAAATATATAGTATCGGTAAAAAATATCCTGATATGATTTCACTGAAACAGTGAAATCATATCAGAATATTAAAATAATATTTATACTATTAAAAAAATAAAACTCTCAGGGGGCTTTCAGTTTTAAGAGAAAATGGATGTTACTCGCTTCGAGGCACTAAGTCCTTCAACAATCTCTCTAATAGTGATTTGGCGAATATTACGCACAATTTTCTTAATTTTTTTTACATTTCAATCTTGGTGTGATAAACAGCTAATTACTCTTATCACGATCATCTTTGATATGTTTGTTTCATTCATTAAAAAAATATTTTATCATAGCATTATAGCTAAAAGGTCTGTCTTTCTAACATTTGCACTGCTTCACTACATTCTACTACAAAACATATGTTGTACAAGTTCTATCATTTTTAATATAAAGAAATCGCTGAGCGTGACAAAATACGTCTACAATACTTGGCTATCAATCAAACTACGCGTGCAATATGACTGACAATTGACAAACAAAAACTAATATATTTTTTTAGCACATTTACTTTTCTCTTATATAAATAAGCTTGTGGCATAACAAGTCTATAAATGTATTTTAAATATAGTGCTAATACATTTTAATGGAAAGAGATATTTCCAGTACGGAAATAGGTAGTTATTATGTTTATATTAATTATTTATACTTTTAAATATTATTATTATTATTTCATTAAGCTCCACTGACGTAGAGAATGATCGCTCACGGGCGTTCGTTTCAATTTTCATACCCATATGTTCAGACATACATTTATATATTTATACGTGTATATATTCATTAGTCGGTTTTCCTCACCTTTCATACAGAAACCGCAGAAACAATGGCCTGTAGCTAATACAACAATGGGCCCACTCCGGTCCTGGGCGGGGTGAGCTTTAATTAGCGCCATTCTAATAAGAACCGCAGAGACTTTTAACCGCACACGGCGATGAGTGCTGAAACACACAAACCCAAACCCACTATTGTTATTGTTATTGTAGTCCCGGTACGGCTAATCTCACCTCGCCTCTTCCAATTGCCCCCCACATTTTTACCCACCGCACCATTATTATTGTTGGGACACTTTTTCTTTTCTATAGCCAATCACCCTCAGTATGGCGGTGGAATAAAAAGCATTTTGTAATTAGTGTGAATGATTTTTCATTCAGATCGTAAAATGCTTCATCTATTGTATTTTAGTGTAATAAGTTTAATGCTCTCAATATTCATAATCGTTGGTAAAATACCGTCATTATTTTAACACTCTTATAATTAGTTATACTGTTTAATATTATTTACGACGACTTTCAACGGGCATCGATTGCTCTGTATTATTATTCTCCGTTTTCTCATTTAAAAGCGCTTTCATATCCTATAATATATTTTAATCGTTGGTCATTCGCGATACTTTTAACTGCCGTTTAATGGTTTATTTTACGCGCAGTTGTGGCCAATTTTATGACAGCGGCCACAACCTTAGCAATTATGCAACAATTGTCTCGTTATTCGAATTCGACAAAACCGCCGGCTGCTCACTGGAATTATTGGCGATTTTTCATTTTTATAGCCCTCCCAGTTGGCTAGGAAACTCAAGCTCTTGACCGCTTAACCGCCGAAGAAATAACCGCAGTTTTAAGTGGAAAACTCACAATTGTGCAAATTTCAAAGTAAAAAAATGATTTATTGCTAATAGATGTTATGAAGTTGGATCTAAATTATAATTACATATTATGAGCATTGAAGTTTTAGAGATGGAGCTTTTGAAGTATGATGATTTTTTAACGCTGTAGAAGTTTCAAATACTTAAAGTTATACATCTGTTAAATGCTTAAAATAAAATCAGCCGAATCTTTTTTAGCTTTTTTTCAATTCGTGATTTACTTTAAATTGAATGTGACACATGTTTATTTAAGCACTCCGAGCTTTATCTTTAAAGTTTCGAGCGTTCTCATGCGACATGTGCTTCGCAATCGTACACTTACGAACAGCAAAAAAACATACTTGTAATAATTGAAAACAAAATGGCGTAATTACATTATAGCGTAATTGAATCCGCCACAGCACAGTCTCCCATTGTTGCTCTCTCTCGGTTCACATAATTGTGAGGCATAATCACGAATCCTGACCCGTGACAGCATCCGCGTCGGATTCTATAACGAAATTTTCGATTCGTCTCGCGTACCATACATTTTATTACCATGAATGCCTCCACCATCGGGGCCGAAACTATTCCGGGGTAACATTGTTACACAGACGGGTCGGTACCTACAGGCATTTCAATATTAAAATACCAAAGCCTCCCTCGCTCCCTCGCCGGAGCACCACCAGCCGCCGTCTGACAGACTTATAAGACGTTTTAAGAACATTACGACCGAATTCTCATTTCGCCCTTAATAAATATTGTCACATTTATCGGATAACTCAATGTTATTGTGACCGCCGCTCGGGGAATTCTACTCGCGAGGGGGTGGCTGGGCGCGCTTTCGCCTCGGGGAAATGTGTAATTAAAATCCTAACGATTTGTACGTGTTTTAATATATGGAGAGAGTGCGAACAGTGTGCTCTAATGACCGACAAAATATTATACACATAGTGGATTATTGTCCTTTTGTGTGTTTATTGGCGTATCATTAGCGTCTTTCGCGAACGAGGCACAATAGCCAATGTTTGCTTTACAAATTGACGTGTCTCCTTTTGTTGATTAATAACGCATGTACAACACGCTAAGAAATCGCACGTGATGCTAAAAAGATTCGTGATTGACCGTTAAATTGATCAAACCTTATTTATACTACTGAAGTTGAGAAAATATAAAATAATTTATATTTGCAACAAAACTTTAATTTTTTTCAGTTACTGCAATTATTTATTTTAATAATTAAAAAATCCTTTCTTATTGCATTTTTATTATTGATAATGCTTAGATACAGGTGGCCCTCGACTTTCGCACATAATTGGTTCCTGAAAATGTGTGCGAATGTTGAATGTACGAAAGTCGATGGAAGTAAAAAAATTGAAATTGTGTGTATTTTAAAATATTTATTTATAAAGTAAATATAAGATGTTTAAAAGGCTTTTAAGTGGGGTTTGTGGGGTGTGGGGTGTTTACTTTGAAAAGTTATCAAGAGTTAACTGTTTTCGCTATTCTTTTTCTTTTCTTCACATAGTATTTTATAACATGCTATGTTTTTATTGATCGCCCCACGCACTTGAGATATGCGTTCTCCATTGGGATCACAATCTTCCATAATATTTAAAAAATTGTCATGGTGCGTGAAGGCTTCATTAATATTTTTCATTGTTAAAGAGTTTTCCAAAATAAACCTGTCTCATCTACATTAAATATTTGGCTAGAGGAATATTCTCCATCTTCAATAATTTTGGATAATTAGGAAATAAATTCTTTTGCAGCATCTTTATCCGCATCAGCCGATTCTCCAGTAAATTTAATATTATGAAAAGAATACCTCATTTTAAAATTGTAAAACCAACCGTTACTTGCTTGAAAAACCGTGTTAAAATATTTTTTTAATTTATCCTTCCAATCTTTGTGCAAACTAAGAGCTTTTGCTTGAATAATTGAAATACTCAGAGGGACATCTTTTTGATGTCGGTCATCGATCTACGATGACAAAGATTTTTCATTTCATCCATGTTTTTTTTGCTGTGTTTTTTGGAAACATATTATTAAAGATTGTGGAAATATATGTTTATTTTCCACAATTTTTAACGTATTCTTTATTTATATTTTTATTTTGCAAAATTGAACATATCGTAGACCTGTTTGTATCATACGAACGTCCGATTGAAGCATAAGATTCACCGCTATCAGAACGTTTTTATAAAAAAAAAATGTTTTTTTTAATGTACGAATTGTGCGAAAGTTGAACGTTCGAAAGTCGAGGGCCGCCTTTACTCTATTTTAAACAATTTGTGATAGATAAAAAAATTACGTTTTGTCTCAGTGAGTACAAAATGACATTGTTTGAAATTCACCAATTTACCTCTAGGATATAATTGATAACCCTAATATCAGGGAAACTGTTTAATTTTAAATACTTGTTTTCACAGCATTATGTAATTAATTGGCTCTGTTATACTTATTCGTTTACACTTAATGATTCTCTAGACGTTGTTGTAAATTGCATTGGTTAATTTTCACAAAAGCGACTAATGAACAAATCACGTCTATATACGGCTTCGTCGCTTTTACGCTCATTATCTCAACGAGTTCTGGTCTGCCATATTGGCCATAGAATAATAATTACATACATTTTCGCATTTTTTCTCCTCGCTCTCCCTCCACGCTCGATTTATGGGTGTGTGACCCATCGGATCACGGCGTCTATCCCTCATTCACGACCCGTCCGTGATTATTATGGAATTTTAAGCTGCCATAAGGTTCAGCTGAAAAGCACTTGGGCTCGCGCATAAAATGTTTACTGTGATGGGCGGTAAAAGGGAAAAGTCTAGTGCGGGAGGCTTTTTTTATGTGCCCGTTTTATGGGCGAATAAACGCGGCGGTGATGCCCTGACACGGTGCCCTCAGGAGTAATTGCAGATAATGCCCGCCCGGTACCGGGACCACAATGTACCCCGTGAAATAAGACGGAGAAGGGGCGTGATGATACAGGAACGCTTGGGCGGACTCTCACAGATGCTTGATTTTTAATAATATTGGTTTATGTAATAACATATCCGATCAATATAGACAGGGCCGCTGAGAGCGAAACTGGACCCTGGAAAAAAAAAGATTTTGAGCCGCATGACAAAAATGGCATTTTATATATTTTTTAACATCGAAATGTAATTTCTTTAATAATAATAATAGGTACGAATTAACTCTTTCTATGCTGCAAATAAATATAAAAAATAGCAACCGTTGCGACATATTTTTTGAAATCATATTTTATGCGAAATGTTTTAATTAGGCATTTATTTTATTAAAAAATCTATTTTCTTTGCTGCTCAGTGTTGCTATATAGTGAATTTCCAGTCCAAGTCAAAAGCAATAAAATTGCCCCATTTCGGTGAAAACGCTCGATTATCAAGCGCTTTTATTAAGACTTTATAAAAATATTACGAGTGAGAATCAAATAAAGCACATCTAAACCGAATTTTGCCCAATAGGAGAGCGCAAAAAACAATTATCCCTTCTCAGAAGGCAAAAATCCACGTCAAAAGCAATAAAATCGTGCCGTCGCCGTCGCAGTGGGAACGCTCGTTACCGAGCGTTCCCACTGCGACGGCGCCGACACGATTTCATTGCTTTTGACGTGAATTTTTGCCTTCTGAGAAGTGATAATTGTTTTTGCGCTCTTCTATTGACCAAAATTCGGTTTGAAAATACTTTTGATCAGCCCTCTTATATTAGAAGTCCATAGTTATATCTGCAAAGATAGCTATCATATTTTTAAAACATAGTGTAATACCAAAATGCAGACAAACTATGGAGCAATATGTGAGATGCGATGTCTATCTGTACTCATTCATCTGCTTCTTTTCCCCTAAGAGATGTGTTGGTTTAGTTTTTTTTTTAACTTGACCTAATGAAAGTTCTGATACTATAATTTGGTTAGGTTTGGGTTTGAACAGCAAATGGACGTTTCGCAACTGTCAAATTAAGTTTCATAGATATTTTAGTGCAGCATATTAGCGCTTATCATTTAAATTATATTTTCGCTAATAGAAATATATATCTACTGGTGAAAATGTATTTGGACTTAACTAGTAAAAATATAAGTTTACAAAAAAATACAATATTACATATAACATTTATACATCGGATGTAAATATACAATATATTACTACATATAGAAAAGTTGAAATCATATAATTTTACTAGCATCTGCCATATAATTTATATTTTCACTTGTAAAAATATATATTTACTGGTGAAAATGTATTCCGATATGATTTTACTGAAATGACATATTTTAAAAAATATTTTCAGGATAGATTCGAGACTGTTTTTTCTAGATTTTCTTATTGGAATAACCACATGAAACTGAAAATATTATTTATTTATTTTGCTGCATTAAATCTAGTTGTCAAATTACCGATAGTACAATCTATAAAAACAATACATTTATATAATTCGCTTGGTGCTATTGTTGATTTTTCTTCCTTAAGTATTCGATTTAAATTTTCAGATCGAATACCTAAATTTACTGCTACTAATTTACATTCGTTGAATATTTTCTGTATTATCTAATATTTTTTAAACGTTCAAAAAGCAGTCAAGTCAATGATAATTTGCAAACAAATTTTAACCTAAACCCATCTGTCTCTGAATAATGATGTTTATTTTGAAAGTACTATCTCGAAAGTGTGTGCTTTTGAAGGCAATGTTCCGCTCCTTTTATTTCTTGTATATATAAAAAGGACTGTAGGAGCTTATACCTGAAATACGTCAGTATATAGGTACATCTTTTTGAGAAATCATATTTTATTAATTTTATTAATAAATATAAAAAAATGATGATATATGAAATATAAAAAATGAAAATAATAATATATAGCCCATATATACTGTACTCATTTAACAGTTACTGATAAATATATCACGTTATATATAAAGGCAATGTAATTTAACTTAATTTTAAAATGTTACTTTTGAAATATATATAATTTGGTTATATGGCGATGATGAGTATTTATTACTTTTTTTTTGGTACCAGAATTTTGTATTTTTTTCTGTTTCTAAACCATTATAAAATAATGAATGGATTATGTTGTTTTTATTGCATAAATATTTTAATTGTAATTGTACATTTATATTTCATTTCTTAACTGACTAATCGACGATAATTTGAGGCAAAAAATCCGATAGCATTCAGCCTCAATTTCCATTTTTCAAGCGTTGGAAAAAAATGTCATTTTTATATGCTTACGTTTCCTCATTAATACTCGACTTTATTACTACTATTATGTGTGTAGTATATACGTAAAAAAATACGCGTATCACACAAGCTTTTTTATTATTGCAATACACAAGTTCGAAAATCCGATACGAGATTTGTGTTTCGAGGGCAAAGGGCCGTAAAAGCGCTCTACCGATTTGAATAAAATATCGACATTGCGCGACACCACGTGATCGTAAATTAAGCGCGAACACAGAAAATTTGTACAGGGCCGTAATAATCGAACGACAAGGACCCTAGCGATAAAATAAAAAATACATATAAAAAAACACAAATAAATAAACCGCGATAACGTCTGCTGAAAAATCGTCCCTGTCACTTGACGGTGCCCCGGAGCCACCGCCGCTCGCAACTATAAATAGTGGTTTACTACCTTTTTATGCGATACTTTTGGCGTAAAAATAAAATAAAAAGCCGGCATCGGGCACTAAATGATAACGTGCTGTAATACGTGTGTACGACCCCCGGTATGGTGCCGTAAAACGAAAGGAGACACTAAAACACAGCTTGGCCCCTTCCTACATCTTCTTCTTCTTCTTCCTGTGCGAGAGATGCGGTCCCGTGCCATGGAAACACTTGCCGAACCCCCTCTGTGTAGTCTCAGTGATGGACCGTAAATCCAAATTATACGACGCGTTGTTTATGTATGCGATTTTTACTGTAATTCCGCCATCAGGATGGCCCGTATTCATTACGGGGTCTAGATTGACCGTTAACTGCGGTAGAGCGTCTTCGGGGGTCGGATTAGAATTACAGTGCTTAATGGCATGAAAGTTCAGACTTTTTGCGGTTTAAATAATGCCGTGTTCTGAATTACCTTTAATGAAACATTATTAACTGTTTTAAATTATTTTATATTTATTTTATGAACATAATTTATAATTGTACATATAAGTACCTACTATAAAACTACAAAAATAATATACGCGGGCTACATTTAAATGCGCCACTTATATATTTTTAATATAATCCTATTAAATATATCAAAAATATGTGAGTGCCGCATTTAAAAGTAGGCTATAAATATAATTTGTTCCGTTAAAAATGTAAGATTTCAGATTGGTAATTTAGAGACCGTGGGTTCGAGCCACAGCAGCAGAATTTGTATTAAAAAACGTGCTATTATTAAAAAAAAAACAGCCTTAGCCGTAAAGTGACATCTGTTGCTTATGAATTATTATATGTAATATATTACATATACTATTTTTTAATTAATTATATAGATGCCACCGATTTCCAGATTTTTAATCAGATGGTTAATACTTACTTGTAGGTATTCATTATGCCTGATTGACTTATCCAGTTAGTACAGATTTACCCCGTTGTAACGTTTAAGAACTATTTGTAGGCGCTACTTTTAAGTGCGCCACTCATCTCGTATTTTCATATTTAAATAAAATCGTGTGTTACTTTATTTAAATATGTCATAATAGTAATTAATAGTAATTAAATCGCTTCAAAAAATATCTTATTTTTATATCACTATCTGTCGGCCTTCCTATGTACATTCATCAATCCCCCAAACTTACTTTAATGCTTCCACTACACTCTCTGGAAGTTGTCCGAACCGAAGCTACAACGGAAGTCGGCCGAGATCTACGACTTCGAGTAAGCGTCCACACTGTCGCAGATTTCATATACCCGCGCGCTTCGCTGCTGCCATATTTGCATATTTGTGCGCGATCATAGAAAGTGCCAAATAATTGCAATTTTAAATTGTCATATTATTAAAATTACGCTACTGATAATTATAAAAGTTTGTGTGGGCACTCACCAATACAATATCAATAAAAACTTTTCAGTCGTAAATATTCAGTTTACGTAAAATGTTTGTCGGCTTTTGCAAAATGCCATAAGGCATAAAAATGATACTTCAGAATACGAACACCACATCTGTGACTATCCTAGAATTTGTCGCCATCGATTCTAAATAAAAATTCGTTATGGTATGACATTTATATAAACCGATCTAGGAAAATACATAAGGATACTGGAAAAGATTTTTTTCAACAAAATCAAGTACCACTAATTATTTTTTAATTATTTAATTTTATATGAAAAAAAAATATAATAACGATATTTGTTAGAAGAATATACTATCAAAAATACAATTAATCCTTTTTGGTGCCCTACAATATTAGTAAGAGTCTGTTGAGAATCGATTTTTATAAAAGCATGTTAACATGCGTTCCACTCTAGCATGTGGTATTATAACTTGAACACGTGACCACGATGCAGCGCTCGTCATGCGTGCTAACCATAGGACGCTTATGAGCATACTGAAATTGAAGCGAGTTACTCGTTCTATCTCAGTTTGCGAACTACAACTCACTCTTGTCACTTAACACGCGAGAGAGCGAAAGGGGAAGTATCTCACCGCTCGCGCTCGAAAGAGCAGCTCCGACTTCGGTCCCTTTGACTCGGAAAATATGTCGACAATGTTGGGAAGCGCTTGAAGCTGGCAAAGTCGACTGAATTACCCCCACTTTACCTCCCGTTCTCAATACCTCGGACAACTTCCGAGAGATTTTAGAGCGGGCAGAACCGAACTCGACCGAAGTAACCCACTATATTCTCCGTCCTTGGCCAACTTTGGCTAACTTCCAGAGAGTGTAGTGCAGGCATAAAGATATCCTGAAGTTTTGCCGCTAATAGTTGGTTAAAGAACGTTTTTTTAAATACAAATATATATTTTATTTTATTGCCACGCGATTCACAGTTTAGCGTTTACTGATTTAATCATCGCGAATACAAAAAATAATCGATTTTAAAACGCTAACTAATAAAAAAATATGATTATTCAAAAATCATAAACGTCGCAAAAATAATTAAACTAACTTACATAATTGTTACGTTTTAGTATTACTTTTTTATTGGAGTGATTACAAACCAAATTATTTCATTTTTGTATTATGTTTATTATCATTTAAGAAAATAAGTTTTTTATGTATTTTAAACTAAAACATATAGAAATAAAGCAGTAGTATTTCTAAATACGCAAAGATTGTTATATTTTCAGCTTCACATAATTCGAAACCTTTGAGTATAACTGGCATATTTGTATTTTTAGGCACTCACTTTGAAATCTTTTTTTGGGGGAGGTTGTTTTTTAATGTATTATGAAATTATAGTGAGAATCAGCTTAAAACATTTATATTGAAAATTTAAAAGAAAAAAAATGGTACTTGATAAATTCAGAGTACTAGAAATTATTAATATTGAAGATCTTTATTGCTCATTCTTTTTCTAAAACTGCTTACGTCTGAAATTTGCCTATTTTTTATAAATGTAACACAATATGATATTTTCTCTTTTTGAAATTAATTTGGATTTCTCTCACAGTTTAAAATTTATTATTTTTTCAAGGTAAGACAATATAATTAATAAATCTGAATTGCTTCTCTTTTTTTTAAATCCAATTTGAATTTCTCTTCTATATCAGATTTTAATGAAGTTCTCGTTTAAGAAATAATGTTTAGATTCATTTTATATTTAGTTAAATTAAATTTAAATCTTTTGGTATCAACTATTTTCAGGTGATACATAGCTGTTTTCATGCAAAATGTAGCAATCATACAAAAATTACAGACGTGAGCATTACATAATAAGGTATATAAATTAATCTCATGATTTAACTTGCACTGCAAAATCGGCACTCAATGCGAAAAATGCATCATAAATCCGTAAATCTTTCATCAAAATTATCTGGAAGTAAAATATTTTTTTTATTTTTTTATTCTCTTTTAATTTGCTCAAAGAAGCAATCTGATGAATTACGATTAACTATTGAAAAAATAGTTCGATCCTTTTAATTAATGTGAATCTGAGCTTTTGGAAGGCAATTTAAAAATAGTTTTGAGCTCCAAGCTTATATTGTATTTGGTATATTTTTAAGTAATGGTTGTTTGGGTCTAATGTGTGTATATTTAAATTTTGGCTTTATTCAAAACAAGTTGTTGATAAAACGATCTCAATTCACGTTCACATCTCATTCACATATTTTACGGCGGGTAACAAAACTTTTACTTTTTTAAAAAACCGCTCTATCTGGCATACAAACACGGTGCATACTCGGCTTGTTAGCACAAGGATTGCTCCACAGATGATGCTCACAGCCTCCGACGTCTTATCACGCCTTTGCTCTCCAAGGTGAGCGGTTGCTCGTTATAAAATTGTATCTCAGCGCACACACAGTAGCTATGCTGATGACAGCGCAGCGCCGCTGGCAAACATTTACCCAACGCTTGTGGGTTTTTGAAGAAAAATACGCGCATTCGTATTATTACAGGAGATTAGAGGCGACTGGTAGTTGTGTGTGTTTATTTTTCATCGCAGCCACCGACCGTCAGATAAGGTGATAAGCTCGCTTTGTGTCACACGATAGAGTGAAAAATCGATCTCGTATTTTTACTGCTATGATTCAATACCTAGTTTCTGTTTATTTTCTACCGGTCGTAAAGCGACATAATTGATTGGTGCCAGTCAGAAATAGGAAGCGGTTTTAATACGCGTATATTTTATTTCGTCTACGTGTATTTACTCCCGTTTATACGACGATCACAGGACCGGCCGTAAGTCGCGCCGCGACGCTCATCTCAAGCGTCGAGCGGAGATTTTACGATCGGTCGTAAAAAGGCCATTCGCGCAGTGTGTAAAGACATTTTCCTCTTTTTTACGTTCCTAATAATATTATCGCATCTTAGACCTAATATTCACTCGGCCATGGGCGGCGAAACATATCGGGCGGGTCTTTTACTGCCGCCCAAAGTTCACCAATTTATTGAGTGATCGCATTCCCTCGTTTTTATATCACTGGCGCACTTAAAAAAAAAGCACACTACCGATTTACGACGGCTCACTCAATTTTCTTCGAGTGCATCGTGTCGATTGCTATTAAAAAATAAAATACAATAAAATACATTACACATTTAATCGATCATTAAAATATTGTAAAGCGTATTTTATGTCGATGCTTAAAGCGTTATAAAATATTTTTTTTATATAAATAATAAACATTTAACTTGACTGAATCGTAAATTAAATAATGCGCCACTAACAAGTCACTTAAACTTTTTATATGTGTATGGTTAAATTATATAAGTTAAAAACGACGTGTATGTTTTTATATCATTTTTATTGCTCACAGCGAAGATCAGTTAGAAATAGCGGATTATATTCATATAAATAAAATGCAATTAATACCACTGATAGTTAAAGCTTTTCATATTAGAAATCGTTAAATTTTATTAAAATGATTGTGAATACTCATAATATGTTTTAACGCTTTACAGACACATATGTATTTCTTAATCAGTTTATTGATATTTTATTAGTTGATAAAACCATTTCTTCAGTTGTAAATAGCTTTAATTCAAGTAGTTGTTTATACAATACATCTTTTAAAATTCTTGAAAGTCGTAAACTCGATCTAATTGGGGAACAATCGCAAAAGCTCTGCTTGGTCATTGCAGATGCACTTTTAACTTTATCGCTCGTTAACGTCTCACATAAATTCCTGTAAGCTTGTTGTATATGTCGCCGAAGATGATTTTTCTCGTAAAGTCTCATCTTTATGCGCTTGTTTTTATTTCGAATATAAAATAGAAAACTAGAGGGCTGCCTAAAAACGCCGTCGTCCTGGGACGAGCCATAAGAAAATGTGTCGCAAGAGACTCGGAGATGGTGCGGGTAGTCTTGCGGCGCACAAAATTGAGAGCAATGGAGATTGGTATTCCGAAAGCAGAGGGGGCGAACATTTTGACTCTTTCATAGTTTAATAAATTCAGACAGAGGTGCCGGTCTGGGAATATGTAGTAGGCTCACCTGCATGCGCCATTTCTGCGTATTTTTTTGGTACCTTTACTATCTACCCGCCGTATAGAGTACCACCTCTCGTTGTCAATATTTAAAGCGTTCTTTTGGTCGGACGTGTCATGTCAACGTCAAAGTCTGGTAAACGTATGCGGGAATGTGTACGTTCTCCAGAGTCGGGCTCCTGCGGGGGCGACTCACCCGCCGAGGGTTGAAGGTACGCCGTCCTTGTATGGAAAATTTCATGAATTACCAATATAGACTCGGAAAAGTACAAAAGTTTTTTTTTTAAAAGAACAACTCGAATTTCGGTGAATTTTAAAATAACCGCACGCATGAATGTATGCATGCATAACAGGGTGTCTATACACTTTTACTATTTATGTGAAACGTTTGGAAATTGATTCACGACTTACCGATTTCAATCGTTAAATTTTATAAATAAACGTTTCTATATTATCTTTAAAAATATATTTATATATATTATTTTATAACAATATACTTATTTTACTAGAAACAATAATAAAGGGGTTTATATTGTAATATTTTTTCAAATATGTTTGAGATCTATTAAAAAATTTAGGAGCTATTCAGAAATTTATTCCATATACATGTCGTGATCGCAATGATTTTCTGACATACATACATACATACATATATAGTATTTCTATCAAAATCGAATTAAAACTAATATCAGCTTTGCAATCAACGCATAATGCTACAAATAATTTAAGATTTTGTATCTCTTAGAAAAAAAAATGTTATAAGATAAAAAACATGTTCATTTGTAAAATATACATAACAATAATACCAGATTAATATAATTTTTTGAAGATATTATAGTGCCATTTTTATACAAAAAATACAATTTCTCTACATTTTAGTATACAAAAATATAACAATTTTCTACATAAAAAATGTGTTATTGAATTTTTAGAGCCAAATCTTATTTTTAATTAAAATAATTTATTATGTAGTTTAAGTAACGTTTAGTCTCACTGATTAAACCGACTATAAAAAAGTATATGCTAAAAAATATATTTACATTGATAGACTATATATATATATATATATATATATATATATATATATATATATATATATATATATATATATATATATATATATATATATATATATATATATATATATATATATATATATATATATATATATATATATATATATATATATATATATATATATATATATATATATATATATATATATATATATATATATATATATATATATATATATATATATATATATATATATATATATATATATATATATATATATATATATATATATATATATATATATATATATATATTTATATATATATATATATATATATATATATATATATATATATATATATATATATATATATATATATATATATATATGTAGAGTACGCTAGGGATAAGGATGCCGGTTTGTTATTGTGTGCGTGTACATGTAATGAGAGGGAGAAGCGATGTAACGTGTACTTCGTTGTCTCGCTTTCTCTTTTAAGGACAGTCGCTGATTCGTCAACGCTGGTATTCGTCATTAAAGTGCAGTGTGGCACAGAAGTTCGATCTTCTCTAGTGATTTATTTTAAATAATTTTGTGTTGATATTGGTTTAACCCAGATATGCCCACTGTCCCATGGGTAGGTCACTAAACTCGTGCCACTGTTTTTTATTTATTAATGAAATTTAAGGAGAACAAAATTTCTTGGACATATCTGGGTTAATTGATATCAAGGCTTCAAATATACACTGTAAGTTATTCGTTCTCTTACCCGTAAATTAAAATATTTTTATTATTTTTCCATTAATACGTACGTTGTTGGTTTTTTTACACTATTCTCTGTAAGGCTTAAAAAAGTTATTATTCTTATCGTTGCGCTAATGATAATTTTTTAATTTATTCAATGGATTCTAATGATTTAATAGAGTCGTCGAGCCATTAAACAATCTGCAAATAATTTCTTTCCTGATTTTATATCTTTTTGCTTTTGAAGAATAGCTAAAGACTTCATTATTTTTTTGACTAGTGAAAGATTTTGAATTTTGCAAATATTTAATTAATCACATCAATGTCTGGTTTCTTCGATAATATAATATATTTTTAATTGTCCGTTGAAATTTCCAATTTAGCTCAGATGTATGTATGTTATATAAACATATATTTTATTTTAAAATAAAAAAATTAAATATTCTGAGCGAAATTGTTTTGAGCCACACAGTTCACGCACAAAATAACAAACCGGAATCCTTATCCCGAGCGTACTCTATATGTATGTATATAACAGCAAAAAAAATATTTTTTTGAGAAATTTTTTATAATGATTTATTTTAAAAAATATCGAAAATGCATTATTATAATTTAGAGTTAAAAACTATTTTTTTTAATTATTTATTTTACGGTTTTAAGTACGATAAAAAAAGTGTATTGAAATTTTTGCCATAAGTAGTATTTTTATTGAATTCAAATTTTAAACTATTTTTTTATTTTGTATCTTTGTAGCTAATTTTTATTATTTAAAATAATTACATTATGTAGTTTTGATCTATTAACAGACTTAGAAACAACGCATTATGCTACATTTAATTTAAGATCTTAGCAAAAAAATGTAGTTAAAATCGATTAAAGCACATAATATCGTAGCTATTAGTCACACTGATTAAATCGACTTTAACAAAAAACGATACATGTTATACAATAAAAAAACAATTATACTTGTAAACTCTTTACTTAGCAACAATAGCAGAAAAATTTAATTTTGTAGAAATATAATGGTACCTTTTTATAAAAAAAATATAATTTTAGGAAAAACATATCATTTTTATATATTAAAAATGTGTGATTATAATCGAGAGCCAAAAAATATTTTTAATTAAAGTACTTTATTATGTAGTTTTGAGTTATGATTGTAGAAAGGATATTGAAGTTTTTGTCATAGGTAGTATCTCTATTAACATGTAATTAAAACTAATAAGAGATTTGCAATCAATACATAATGCCACATATAATTTAAGATATTGTATCTTTGTAGCAAAAAAATGTATCCAGAATTAAAATAAAGTATGTTATTAATTAAAAAATTCTATACACAATAATAGCATAAACTTTTTTTATTATGCTATAGTTTATATTTTTATCGAATTCAAATAAAACTAATAACCGAATAAATTTTATTTCTGATTTTAGATTTTTGTAGCAAATTTTTATTATTTAAGATAATTGCATTATGTAGTTTAGATCTAATAACAGATTTTCTATCAACGCATATAATTTAAGATTTTTTGATCTTAGTAAAAAATGTAGTCAAAATTGAAATAAAGCACACAATATCATAACTATTAGTCACACTGATTACATTTACTATAACAAATAAAATATATATATGGTATAAAAATATATTGATAGACTATATTTAATTAAAAAAAATTGATAGACTATATTAATTAAAAAAACTTTTTTTTTTTAATTAATTTTAATTATACAAATTTAAAGCTAAGAACCTGTTTTTATTAAAAAAAAAATATTGTGTAGTTTTAAATTTATTATTATTTTTAAAAATAAAAATAAATCATTATGTAGAAAAAAATGAGAAATGCGATTTTTAACAGTGGTTTTAATATGTATTAAAATATATTTTTTTCTATTCATAAAGATATGATTATATTCTAATATTTTTTAAATAAATTTAACACGTACTATGTTTACGCCAGAATATATATAAAATAGAAAGACATTTCAGTAGCAAAACTCTTTTAGTTCTGTTTATTAAATGTTACACATCACTTTATCGTTTTACTTTATAAAATTAGTTACAGGGAATATTCATTATTTTTTTTCTAACATGATTTAAATTTGACATAAAGCAAACCTTTTACTATTAAAAATACAATATAAAAGAATGTACTCGCAATTCTGCCAGTACCTATCCACTCTGGTCGTGGAAATTTTGCAGGCATCGTCTAAACCGCCAATTTCCACCTGACGTCTCGTTAAAATGAAATATTTTTCATTCCCTCTCTTTCTCTCCACTCCACTCTCCCGACCGTTTTTTTTTCTTATTTCTACGGTTTCAAAATAGATTGACGTGTTCTAATACCAGAGAATGGAGTTTTCTCTCCCTCTGTGAGTTTCAGCGTCTGCCTGACTACGGGGATGCTGAAATTCAAATGTCTGCAAACGTTACACACCCCTTGACGTAGTCAGTTTGATGTCCTAGAATTTTATTTTTTACAGAAAAAAAAGTGAAACGTCCGAAATGCATCGCGTGACGTCTCCACCTTTCGCATCCCCAATGTTCGATTCGATGTTCGTGGACATCCATCATGCTTTCCTCGCTAATAGAACCATCTTGCCATCTCCACTCTCTCGTGTACAATAGGACACAATGAACTTTTTCATACTTCACCGTTTTAACATCAGACCTAATTTCACAAATACACGCTCGAAAAGATTCTCTCTTAGGTGTTTGCGTTCGCTGTTGCATTTCGGTAAATAAAATAATTACGTAATTGTTACGAGAAGAGCGAGGGTGTGTTTTGCCCTTCGGGTGAGCTTTCGTGCCGTGTGGGAGTTTGGCAAGTGAGCGTATCCATTTGATCCATTATTCGATCCTTTGTTGTTCAACTCACCATGGAACTGAGGGAAGGTGGGGCGAGGTGTTTCCAATTATTATTGCTTATTGGGGCCATAAGGGATGCGTGTCTGTGATGAATGGTTTCCTAATTAGATCATTGTTTCTGCGGCACGTAATACGCCCAGGGGTTGCTAGAATCTCTTGTCTGTGACTCGAGCGAAAATGACTATTTCTGAGCCTTCATTATATTATTAATATTAAATAGAGGTTTTGAATGAATATTATTTATATATAAATTACATTAGTATGTATAACCATGACCAGCTAATGTAATGGATTCTGCAATCTCGAGTCATTTGTCAGCTAATTAAAGGCAAAAGTCATTCATTTTGTTAATCGACTACAGGTAGTGCTTCAATTAGGGTCTCACGTGCATTGGAGAGAACGACCATGTTGCTTTGAGAGAACACGTCTCCTCGGACCCCTCGGGGGTTGATGGATGCGTATCAATCTGCCGTCGGGCCTTTAAGAAGTGGCGTGTTCGTGATGGAAGCGCATTTCGAAAGGCCATGGAGTGGCGGGCGTTACGACCACACCCTCCCACAATATCAATAGGGTCCAACCGCCCCTTGACTCTGCCCGCTGTTTACTTATTGTGGTTTCCAGCTAGGAAACTCAATGCTTGTCTATCATACGACACAGGATACGTGATGCAGATTCTTCGCGCGATGAATTGGATTTACAATATCACTCCGAATGAATCTCAGAAGCTTTCAATTGATAGCATCTCTGATCCGTTATAGCGGACGGGTAAGTACTCTGCCCTCTCACCTACCGAACGATCGAATCGATAGAAATAGATCATAGATCTATGATTGACGCGTTCACCCCCCTTTGATGTCGGCGGCGTTACTAGGAAGTAAACAAAGAGCCGCAGCGCCGTTACATCATCGTAGATGAACTCCTGTCGAGTTTATTTCTTTTTTTATCTTCCTTCAAACGGGGATTATAAAACTTTAAAGGAAATGATACTGGGAAAAGAGTGTTTACGCGGCGCGAACACAAAAAAAGTGTTTGGTGGGCGGCTTTGTTTAGAGAATCTTGACTAGCGGTCGTTTGCGAGAATGTGCTCTCTGAAAAGGAATAATCCCAAATAGTTAGTAATGCGATATGAACATTAAAAAATGGAATGATCTCATAAGTCTTTCAATAAGCTCACCCAAGGACATTATATGAATAATATTCTTTGTGGGCTCGGTCCAGCTGTTGTCAAATTAGACATCTGCCGTTGTTCCTGTGCATTATGTATTATGTGGCGTGAAATTTCCCATCGATTATAAAAGACAATAATTAATTTAAAAATTAGCACTTAAATCCAAGGTTCATCGCGTCAAATAAATATATGGCTATCTTACTAAGATCCATGATCCATATATAATTCATAAGTTTAAAAATGACGTAGATGTAGCAGTGACCCCAAAGTGTGCAATAAATCATAGTGGAGTAACTTTTCGTTGCGCTTTCCCGCAGAAGAACCGACGGTGCGGTTTTTAAAGAGCAATTAAAAACACACAAGAAATTTTATTTGAATCCCATAACGTCTAAGAAAGCGGCTTCCTCCTTTGAAACCGCTTGTAAACAATCGAACCGCGTTTCACGGCGGCGCTTCTCAAATGTTCGCGGTGTGCGGTAGTAATCTGCGCCCGTTAACTATATCGCGATTGTTTTTTCTCTACTCAGATACTATCTTACGCGCTTATAGTATATATAGTAAGTTGACTATTATTAGAAATAGCTCGCTCGATTTATAGCGCTATTTTCGTCATTTCAAACTTTGAAACTTTGGACAGCTGCCGTACGGTTCGTCACGTTCGCAGACATCGGCCAATTTCATAGGCAAGTGAAGATATGATATACTATACATCGTTTCGCTAGATTTTAATATTTCGAAGTCGGTGGAAACGCCGCGGTTAAAAAATATATACACAGTCTTGATACAAGCGAGAGCCAGAGCTTTTGTATAAAAGCTCGCTGAGCGCTCAACACAGCGAGGAGTAAACTTAATAATGTTTGGATTATTCTCTCAGTATAACGCATATTTAATATTTAGTGGTTGTATTAATAACTTGTTTTTGTACAGATCAAAATAACTAAATTTTTCATCATTGAAACTTTCACTAAGAGATCATTTATAAATATGAGTTTTCTAGATTGTTAGCAATAAAATTAAAAACGTAAAGCTGGGCTTGAATTCCATAAAAACCATAGTGTTTTTTAATTTCTATCGTGTCTGCAAAATCTGAATTAGTGGCTATTATGTAATTATAATCCATTAGGGTTACCTAGATTTTATTATTCTCAATGAGGAATATCGTGATGATATTATTTAAATCGAGCTAGTTCAAGCATATTATGTATTAAAAATCTGTAACACTTTTATTTCAGCTCATAGATGTATGTACAAAAAAATATGTCAGTCAGTAAAAGCATCTCATTGGTCTGCTATTGTCAAAAAGAACCGCCATACACGTTCTTCTGAAAATGTGCATATTTAAAAATTAATACATTATTTCCATATGTATTTTAATTGCTGTGTCCTGCTTTCTACAAAGTTGAAATATAATTAATGTGATTTAATTTGTCTTAAATTGCCAATTACTATAAAATATTATGTATGTATAAGCATAAAATGTGCATATTTGAGAATAGTAGCAGTTCATAGATTGTTTAAAACAGTATTTTTATATAATATCAAATAGTTAAGCCAAATGTTTTTTTTATTTCATGTATGGCTCTGAAAATATTTGTTTTTATTCATTTGTACATTTCCACGATGAATCAAAATATCCCCAAACCCTTTAAGCGATATCGCCGTACATGTACGGCGGTCGATCTTTCACTGCTTAAGGTATGCGACTGAATAAATTATAAATAAAAAACATTATGTTAATCAAATATATTTTTAAATTTGATATTATAAAAATTATTTATATAGAAAATTATAGCAATAAATTAGAGCACAAAAGAGCTTCTGAATTTATTTTTAAAAAAATTACAAAAGCCGAATAATACATAAAAAATATGTAAAATAAATGATTAAGACATACTAATACTAATAAATCAAAGCAATAAAACATTGCAAATCACTTATTTTCTATTTTACCATAAATGCAATATTAAATAAAAATAAATAAATACCAACAGAAATATTTATGGTAAGATATGTAAAATAACTCACTCCCAGGTGTATGTATACTAACAAATTAAAAAGTGTGTATAAATTAACTTACTACTCAAAAGGTTAATTCGGATTTTTTTTATTAGCGTAAAATTCCATAAAAAAATATTTTTTTATAACATATTTTAATATAAACTCGATGTGCTTTCTATATATTTTTATTTGAAAACGGTTGGATAAGAGACTAAATAATTTTAGGACGTTTGGTTCTAAAATTATTTAGCATATGGAATTAAGAAAAAGTCTGCCTAAGGTTGTTCGGTCGATGGAGCGTGTGCTTATTCTACAGTAATTTATTCTTACACTGTACTTATGTTTTAATGGTTTTATTCGTGTTTAGCTAATATTTTATTATTTAATCTATTATGTTAATATTCTAGACAGCTTTAAAACAATTTGAAATATCCGTAGATGATATTTATGAAACTGACTTTACTTTATCATAATTGATTTAAATCCGGATAAACAGTTCATTCTAAGAAGTCGAATACGACAATTTATGCGGATTCCAAGAGACAGTGAAGTAAATAATTATCCTGCTTCAACTTTAATTGATCTCATTTTACCATCACTGGTAAATGTAACAAATAAGGACAATTAACAACCTGGAATAAATTTTCCAACTATTATAAATGTCACAGGCCCAAACCTTTTTATGAAATGAACTGTTCAAAAAAATCTATAGAAAGCAATTTGTATGCATCAATAATTATAGCTATATAATATTTTACTTGGCATAATTAGATAGATGGGAATTATTTATATTCTGAATATAAAAATCTTTTATTCCAGAATGTAATAAACAAGGATTTTATTAACCTTGTGAAATTTTTTAACTGGAATAATTTCTTTTACGGAAACGCTGTTCAAAAAAATCGAAGAAACCATTTGTATACATTAAATTTGGATAAATATTTTGTCTGGCATAATTGGATGTCACAGAAGTCGAAATGAAGTATTTTTTCAGAGTAATCATATACTATATGGAATTTTACTAAAAAATGTATAAACATTTTTTTGGTAAATTGTTTTATTCCCCATAAAGGATTTTTAAATCTTTTGTGTACTTTATTTGGAATATATATTTAATAACAAATCCTGGTTTGGATTTTAAATCTAGAACCGCAAGAGCCGCGAATGAAGATAAAAAAAATTATTGCTTCTATATATTTAATATTTAAATTAAAAAATAATATTTTCTAAAATTCAGGTGCCAAATTTTTCTTCTTCTTTTTCTTCGTTTTCACTTCTCCAGCCATCCCTATCATCATTTAAACTCCTTTTTTATATAAATATATATTAAAACCTATTTTGTTTACTTAATCTTACCTTAAATATTATTATTTTCAAATTCACTGAGAAGTTGCTGTATTATTTTTGAAAAAACATTTGGAGTGTAAACGGTTAAGTTTTTTATTTTAGTCACATTAATAGATTTAGTCTTTGTCATAATGAGCTATTATTTTATGGTTTGACGTCAATCCATACTAATTTGTCTGTCGGTCAGCGAGGCGAAATTTATGTTAAATAGGAAGGTGGGCACAGAGCAGACGTCCCGTGAAACTCGATCGACGTCATTTCCTTCTCCTCTTGTGTCTGTCGAGTTCTCTTCTAATTGACACATAATCAATTCCCGGTATTTTATTTCTGGACGCGCGCGTCTTCCGGACATCTCCCCGGGAATTTATATGGGAAAACCGAGAATTGCGTGTTTATTATTCGATGTCGCTGCGTGTGTGGTCCAGCGGCGTCTGCATCGTCAGCTGCGCACGTTCCGATTAAAGACCAAATCCCGTAGATTTCAAACACAAAAATCGCAGAAAAATACATAAACACATAACCCTCCAGTCAAATATTTGCACCCGTCTGATGCACCGCATATGGCATAAAAATCGTTTACGTATGCGCCGCTCGGCGTGGGCGTATTAAAATTTGAGTTTTATCATTTTGTTACTGAAATATTTTCGGAACTCTATAGAATAGATTTGTGAAGGAGTATGTGTGTGTAAAAACGTTTTCTTTGAGGCGCATCCGTGGGGCGTATTCTCATTTCCTAGAAGATTGTAAGTTGTGTTCTGTGTCCTCCACCTGTTGTCGGCTAAGGAAACGAGAGGGTGGGTTGTTTGATCCAGCATTAAGGGAAGATACGGCCAACTCATTTCGCCGGAATCACCGCGTGAAGTGAGAGGGTGTGTGTCTTACAACCCCCAAATGTCCTCGGGGTCGCGCCATACCGACAAAACAAAGTCTCAGCAAAACACCGTTCGCTTACAAATTATGCAATGACATCACACATATGCAGATTTGACATAACGTCATGAGTTTCCTCAGAATCGGCGTTTGAGCATTCGGATTCGACCGTGAAACGAGCCTTTATCGCTATGCAAATTGAGCTAATGGTCGTCGTTTAGCGCCACAATAGCCTCCTCCGATCTGTGTCAGCGTTGCCCAAAAAGTGCGAAAATGTAACGAGGGCACGCAAAATCAATTCTTGTCGATGCAAAGCCGCTTGATTCCGAACTTTATAAAGGCTGTATATCAATCGGCGGTCCTATAAACTGCGTTCGTTACGATTCCTCGCGAACGCTGCGCCCTAAATCATTTAGGCTTCGGAATCCAAAGCCCGTAGCCATCTTGCGCCGGGGTAAGGCCCTCCGGGGAGAAGGTAATCCTCAGTTAATAACAAACAAAAGCTGGCCGGATCTAGACGGCTCCCCTTATATGGCGAACGCACCCCAAAAAAAGAAACTTCGGTAAATAGGCTATGGAAAGGTAAAAATGAGGCAATTTATAGATTGTCCCCGACGACGTGTTGGATCTTTGAGATTTTTTCTTTCGAAAACATTTTTTTTTTCAATTATTACGCATTCGTGTGCTTCGTACCACATCGCCTTGAATTGCGTTCCATTTTACACAGCTCAATGCTACTTCTATTCACATGCGACACCCATTCGAATGACCACTTATGCGAGTATAAAGCGACCGATGCTTTATGACATGTTAATGTCACAACATTAACAGTTCATGAAATAATTTCAAGAGTGAGCGAATGTAGTCCATGCGCTCTACCGCGATCGACTTTGATATTTTTATTCGAACAACTACGAAATTGCACGTCGTTTAACAACCCATCAGTTTATGAGTGTGTAAAAGTGTCAAAGAGCACACGCTTGTACAGTTGAAAGAGGTTGCAAATGAGGTGTGTGCAAAATGCGAGGAATGCGCCCATACTCGTCGTTAGTTTCCTGCTCATTATTTTCTTCATTACTGCAAACCGTTTGGCTTATCGTAAATTACTCTACTAATATGTGCTTTTTCTCTTTGTTGCAGGTAAGAAATTATTGCTTTTGAACGTCGATGTTTGTCGCATAACTTAAGCCAACGAGACAGACGTGTGCACTCCTTGAGTGGACGTGAGTACTGAATAAACAATGTATAACCAAACCGATCCCGTTAACTGTCCGTTAAGGATGATTCATTTTTAAGTAGCAACTTGTAGACATATATTTTAATACCAAGTATTAAAATATATGTCTACAAGTATTATTATTATAATCACAATACCTCTGACTATTTGCTTTATTTATTATTTATTTTATCGCAAAAACTCACATTTATTCTTTGAAATTATATTACAAGACTTAGGCATATTGCGCCATGAACCACTCTATAGCATTCATAAAATGTTAACTTTTCAACGTCGCCATGGCTGTCGCAAGCAACTTGTGCCAATGTAATTTTTAATAACAATAGCTGGTCCAGTTTAAAAAAACGCTGAGATAACCAAAAATCTGCATATAGTGATATCTCAAGCAGCTTTTCTGCACTTTTTTGGTTATTCGGAGATTTTTATTTGTTTTACAACAACGGCATTTTTTATTTTTAGAAAAGGATGGATCCGTGCCAGATATTTTAAAGTCATTTTTAAAAAGTACTGTAACCGGGTAGTGGTTAAATTTGTAATAAGATGTGTGAAAGTTTAATTCCAGATTATTGCCCATTTTTTTGTATTATATTTAATGTAATACACTTATAGTTTTTGCAAACAGTGAATAATGTGATCAATACATTTTATTCAATCGACTTCATATTTATTTATTTTTAGTACTCGGAAATTTGTATTTTGTGAATTTTCATCTCAATAATAAGCAAATTTATCAATAAAATTATCATAGCCTTTTTTTGATTCAAATTAAATTTGTAGGAATATTTATGAATATTTTACAACGGTTGCATTTTTTATACCACTGCATAGGAAAGGGTGGGTCCGTGCCAGATGTTTTGTCATATTGTACGGTTTTGAGGTATCTGAAGAAATAATAAATAAATAACATTAATTTATATATAATTTTTTTAATGTGCTGTAACCTTTTGAGTAGTAAGTTAATTTAAAAACATTTGTTAATTTGTTAGTATACACATGGGAATGAGTTAATTTTACGTATTTTCCCATTATTATTTATATTGCATTTATAATAAGTTATTGAAGAAAAAAAATAGTGTTTTTCAATGTTTAATTGTTTTGATAGATTTTACTATTTTTTTGTATATTTTTCGGCTTTTGTGGATTTTTTTCATATATATTCAGAGGCTCTCAATATTTTGTTAAATTAATATAAAATTTTTGTGTTCATTTACGTACTTTTTTTTTTTTTTTAAATAATTTATAAATTTAATGTTTCTTATTTATTATTTCTTTAGTTAAATATCGGTATCTGTATCGCCGTACATGTACGGCCATACCGCTCAAATGGTTAATTTAAATGATTTCTATAGAAAATCATAGTAATAAATTATTATTATACCATCATTAAAATGATGCGATTTTCTAATGTTGAAAAGTTAACATTTGTCATCAGCTAGAAGGAATCCAGATCTTTTAAACACTTACGAATGGTCATGTATATGTTTATGAATAATATAAATAACAGTGGTCTCAAGCTGAAACTCTGTGGAACTCCAAAGAAGTGAAATACTCGTTGAATAGATAGCCACTAATCCTTTAACCCTTTGAACACGGAAAGCGACTAAAGTCGCCCAATTGATTTTTTTATCTCTTTACGCAAAAATCAGTAAAAAAAATGCTTTTTAAGAAATTTTTTTTTTTTGTGAATTAACATAAAATATCATTTTAAATGAATAAAAATTAAAAAATCAGAACATTTAAACACAGTATCAAGGTAAAATTTGCATTTTTCAAAAAAAAAAAAAAAAACAATTAAATATTATTTTTGATAACGCGTTCAAAGGGTTAAATAAGAAAAAAATTGTGGTGCACGATTTTTTACAGAAAAATGTCATGACAAAAATATATAATCTAAATCCATTCATATATTATCCAGTTGAGTTTTAATACTTAAATTTTGTTTTGAAATCTTTGCTTCAAAATCATGAAGCTCTCGAATCTGTAGGTTCTAATATATGCTGTTTAATTTTTGTCTGATATAGTGCTTAAGCCTCAGATAGTTTAGTTAATATATCACAGAAAAAAGTTGGCAACCCTAATTTGAACCCATGACATATCGGTTAGTAATATCGAGTATCGTTGTTTTATCGTGCCGCTCTTAAGCATGAGTCATATGTATTATTATATATTATACAAAGAGTGCAAAGTGTAACCTTTGAATTAAAAAATAATATTTTATATTATTTACGATGAAGTACTCTGTACGTAGTTTTAAAGTCGACATTGATGATTATATTGACCTATCCTCATCGGCGTATTTTAGATTTAGTAACATAAAATAAAGAAAACATGTTTCATTTTTTAGAACAATAGTCGCTCTCGAGCGCTGCATTTGAATTTTTACCAAGATAATGCACATTGTTAGAGTCACAAAATGATTTTCTGAAAACGGTTTTTCCATCCATGCGCGACCAATGTGCGCATAATAAAGACATATTCGCACATTTTCAGACGGCTTAAAGATCGTGCGCCTCCACCGCGTTACTATGCGCTACACTTTTTTTGTTCATCGCCGCCTCCTCCTCCTATGCCGTGTCGAATGAAGTGCAATATTTCAACAACAATGCATGGCACAAGTATAAATTTTGATCGAGCACTAGACACACAGCCTCATTGTGTCGAAAACCTGTTGACAGTACTATCGCGGCACGATCTGGCGTGACGCAGCGCATAGCGCGACGCGCGACGTCAATTAATGCGCGTCGTGCAATTTATCACGTGACCGCTCGTTACGTAGACGTCGACGTCGATTTCTTGCACAATAAGACCTTTTGTTCTAACCGCGAATCTCCATCGAACTTATAAGGTGAGATGTGGCAATGAGATCCAATTAAAAGATGATCTTCCATACGTCCCAATTGTTAAGTCCATTCAAATGATTATTATACTGCTTCCTTATATAGACGGGATCAGCAGAAGTTCAGCAATAGCAAGCATTATAAACATAAAATATAATAATCTTATTCTTCCTCATGATCTTATGATTGTGACTCACAAACGCCGATTAATCAGATTTAGTACGATTGTTCTCCAATTATCTCAATACTCTACACATAAGTGTTTATGAAAGCTGCAAGCCTGTGGCATCCTTTATTTGATCCATATTTGAGGAGGTAAATCTTCTTTCGACGATTTCTTGTTATGTGTGATACATGTACATATGTCTAAGAAATAAGATACACCTCAAAACTTAACCCATTGAACTCCTATGTCTGTTTTTTAAATAATTTACAGCTATTTTGATATTTTTTCATTTGAAACATTAGGAAACGGTTTAAGGAGGGACACATTTCTCATTTAACCTTTTTAGTGCCAAGCGAAATTAGGCGGTATGTGCTAAGAATGCCAAACATTTTTTTGGCATATATAGATAATTTTATAAATATATTTAAATTTTTTTTTTTTAAGTTAACTACTATATATTTTAGGAACAAAATTTATACAAGTAAATACACAAAAAATATAGAAAAATTTCAAAAATTGGCTTTAAATAAATATTTTGTTAAAATGAAAGTGTTAAAGGGTAAAGAATTTTAGAAAAAAATAATCAAAAGGGTAAAAACTAAAAATTTGTATAATTGTATTTTTATAAAATTTATTGTAAATATAACATTAAACTATCTTTTCTATAGAAAAAAAATCTTTCTAAGATTTACGCTTAATTTAACTTAAGAATAAATGTGTTGTATCTCTGTGATTAGAAATTGGAAGCAAGTTAATCTCATATGTAATGCCTGAACTACACTCTCTAGAAGTTGGCCGACGGAGAATATAGTGGGTTACTTCGGTCGAGTTCGGTTCTGCCCGCTCTAAAATCTCTCGGAAGTTGTCCGAGGTTACCGAGAACGGGAGGTAAAGTGGTGGTAATTCAGTCGACTTGGCCAGCTTCGAGCGCTTCCAAACATTGTCGGCAAACTGCTCTTTCGAGCGCGAGCAGTGAGATACTTCCCCTTTTGCTCTCTCGCGTGTTAAGTGACGAGAGTGAGAGAGATAATGATATGGTGTTTCGCAAACTGAGATAGAACGAGTAACTCGGTTTAATTTCAATATGCGCGTAGGCGTCCAATGGTCAACACGCATGTCGAGCGCTGCATCGTGGTCACGTAGTCAAGTTATAATACCACATGCTTATCGGGGACTTTAACAGACTCTTACTGACATCTTTGAATATTTTAGGGCACAAAAAGGAATAAATGATATTTTTGATAGTACATTCTTCTAACAGATATCGTTATTATATTTTTTTCATATAAATTAAAAAAATTAGTGGTACTTGATTTTGTTAAAAATCGTTTCGAATATCCTTACGTATTTTCCTAGATCGGTTTATATAAATGTCACACCATAACGAATTCTTATTTAGAGTCGATGGCGAAAAATTCTAGGATAGTCACAGATGTGGTGTTCGTATTCTAAAGTATCATTTTTATGCTTTATGGCATTTTGCAAAAGCCAACAAAGATTTTGCGTAAATTGAATATTTACGACCGAAAAGTTTTCACTGATATTGTATTAGTGAGTGCCTACACAAACTTTTATAATTATCAGTAGCGTAATTTTAATAATATGACAATTTAAAAATTGCGATTATTTGGCACATTTTTCGATCGCGCTCAAATATGCCAGCTGTACATGACAGCAGCCGCCGTGCGGACGTCATTCACGCCCGCCGACTTCAGTTGAACTTCGGTTTGAACAACTTTCAGAGAGTGTAGTGCAAGCATAATAAAATCGATTTAATAAAAAAAAAAATATTATTTATTATACTATTAAACTATTAAACCAAAAAAGGTTGTAATTTTGGCATCTTGTGTTGGTTTCAAAAATATTGTTGTATGTTATAATCGATTTGTTGTTTTTCTCTGGTAGAACTCATTGTTCTTCTTTTCATCATATTTTTAAAAGTCTATTCTTAGTTTCTCTAGTGGTTAATGTTGGTATTTGAAATATACGCATTTTAGATTTTCGCGATGTTTTTGTTTCTGAGACATCACTCCTTTTGCCATACATATTATTAATGTATTTATAGTGAGCTTAGTAGTATACATATAATAATTGCTAATAAAATACAAAGGTTAAAGATGAAACTCCTCGTTTATTAACCTCATTGTTTATTATGCGAATCTATACATACGCGTTTGCTTTCGCGGGAATGAAAAGGCTTGATTTATCGTTGACACATTCGGTCTCACAGGCTGTTGTAGTAGATTTCCGATTTTATGTCCGAGCTTTCGCGGCGACGATCGTCTCCGCAGAATGAAGTGTGTGGGCTGCAATAAACTTGGTCCTCTGTTGGTTTTTAGCTCGGCTCGAATGCGAATATGCATCGTAAAACGCGTCTCAAAAATGATGGGACAGCTCCGAGTCGCGTCGATGCAAAAGGTCGGACCACTATAAAATTACATGTGCTAACTCTGGATATGCAATTCTAGCCGGACATGATGATTTACGAGCTCTTGGTCCTTGCCTCCCTAATTCCGAGGAATGGCACTCCTCTGATCTTTGACGCGGTTGTCTCAATTCTAACTTTAGTTGGCTTAACACTTGACCTTTTATTGGTATACTTCAGATAAATTGCCAACGAACAACTTTCGACGCATTTTCTTTATCAAATTAACAACTAACGGACGGGATTATATATCGGGTAATTAAAGGATTTTAACGCCGATTTATATAAGGAATCGTTCGATGTCGGCAATAAGGAAAACCGGAAAAACTCGACCGAGGAACGAGCGATCGCTTAATTGGTTTCTCGGTACGAATGAAACGGTGATATTTCATGAACGACAATTTACACGAGACTTTTATATGTATTGAGCAAATACAATTATTATAATAGTAAAATCAACATCGTAATGTACGCACCGATGTCAGTTTAAATTTTGTATAATTTACTTAAGCACTCATGGTAGCAAGTAAAAGTTTTTGTGTATGGAGAAAAAATGACATGAAATGAGTGTTTATTAGATATTGATGATAAAAAATATACTAAATAAACATCTTTAATTTTTAAGTATTTACTATATTCAAGTTTTCTCATTTATATATTTTAGTTTTTTATTGAATATTTATTTGTCTTATTATGCAATTATTTTTTTGGATTTTTTTTATTAATACATACGATTAAATAATACATATTTTACTAATGCATAGACCACCAAGAATCCATCATCTGTATAATGACAAATAAATACTATCCGACAGATGGTTTAAAAGTCGGATAGTTGTGCTTATTAGGAAGTTGTTCAATAATCGGGAACGCTGGTATTTAAGTGGCTTACAAAAACGTAATTTTTCCATAATCTTCGGATTGTGTATATTCCATTCTAACAGCACACTCGTCGACGCGATTCAAGGGAATCGTATTCCAGCATAAAAATAATAGATAATATTTATATTTCTTCATGGCGATTAGATCCTTGAGTTCATCAAGATATATGTAGTGCGCTTGAAATAGGACCCCTAAATCGGTTACAATCTGTGCGATAAAGCACATTTCATAATCATAAAATGCAACTAATATTAAAAAAAAACATTAGTAATAAAATTAATATATTTTATTTAGTTTCTCGATTGATTTAGATAATATAATAGCATTTTTGAAAGGCGATGTATTATTAAATTGTAAAATAATAATATAATAATCGTTCCGTTCAATCAACTGGCTTTGCCACGTTTACGATCAAATTGTCGATTAAATACGGACGTTTCATAAGATAATATTTATGATTTACAACCAAGTGTGAGATCTGAGCTTTATTATTCAGTAAAATTCCATACGTTTAACAACCGAATAAATCAGCGACTATTCGTTATGATATAATGAGACGCTGAATATGTTTTCTATATTTTTTTAACTAGTGATAGTGCAGTGGATAGTTAAATTTCACACATGACCGTGTCCGTTACGTTATTATGCGATATTGTTCGCTAACAACATAATCACAGTGAATCGGCTCGTTATTCCCACTGCGTTGACCGTCGTTTAATTGCAGTTTTGCACTCTTCAATTAGATTGGTCTTAATTAATTTGCAAGCACGCACACGAGTCCAGTTAGTAATTAGTTGCACGGACGCCACTGCGCTGTTATGGGTCGACGGATTTTTGACAATTATTTCCAACTGCTTTCGCTTATTTAATAACAGTGAAAAGAAAACAATTTCATTAGTAGAAAAAAGTTTCTGATGTATGTAACATATCATACCATTAATGATTTATCTCGTTGCTTCCTTATTGATGAATTTATAATATTCAATAAAAATTTACTTATTATGTTATTGTTAATATGCAGTTTTCAAAAAAAATTCAGACTATCAATAACACGACAAAATTCCATATATTGAGCACGATTCCTGCAACGTCAATTCTCTTTTGTCTGGTCGCCGATTTGATTACTTTCGGCGGTTCTAAACGATTTTTCAGGTCCACCGAACGTTATGCGCGTATTTTTTTTAATTTTCGCAAAGTAGATAAACACCGAAAGCACTTTAGCCAGCGCCAGATTGACAGACAGGTTATGACGGCCGCATATAAATATTTCTACGTCGAATATGAAGGGCTGTCGATAAGTTAAGTAAGCGGCCGTTTCGTAGCGGTCGTTTTGTGCATTATACGTGTGTATTCATTCCTTATATACACACAGGTATTCCGATAAGTACGGCCAGCGCTGGCGAGCTGCACTTTCTTATTATCTTAGACATGCAATTCCACTTAGTCGATGCAACTCACTTAAAAGGGGGCTGCAACCCGCGGTTCACGGGGCGTCGTCGATTTATGTATCGTATATATACTACAAATATATATTTCAATTAGCTAATTTTTTTACAATGATTAGTGAAAATGTGATTATTTTAATCGAAACCGGTATAAGTTTATGAATAAGGTATGGAGCGGACCATTCGATGCCATTATTGGAAATCATGATACACGCTCGCCAGTCCCTTTTCTCTCGCATTCGCATTTATCTGACTCCGTTCTCAAAGTTTTTGCAGACCCAAGCTCCTACATGTCGATAAGCTTTTGGCTCGATTAAGTTATTGATTATTCCGCACCCTTTTTGCTTCGCTCGATGGTGCTTGAAGCTTTCAGAATCGTGGAAATGTGGCTACCGTGTATAACTCAAAATGTTGACGACTACTATCGTACGTTCATGATTTGCTTAGGATTTTGGATATACAATAATTAATTTGACAGCTTTTAGCGCCCTTAATACATAAATAGATATTAACATTTATTCACAAAAAACAATACAAGATTTTATAAATAAAGCAAACAGTGCTTACGGTTGTTTTATTATAAAATTCAGCAAGGGTTTAATATATCAGTTCTACAAATTATTATATCATCACATATTATCTAGATATATAGACATTATCAATTTTACATTGTGTTGATCTAGAAATTTTAAACAAAGCGTTTTAGCTGCTATAGTAAAAATAACTAAAATACAGAGTATTATATCGGGGACTTATGTTCAATACGCACTTTTTATTTATGTTAAAATATCTGTAGGTAATTCCAAAATTACAGTTGAATACTTAAATCATACTTTCTTTAATAATATAGGTATTTAACAATTTCATTAAAAATAGCTAACGATATTTTTATAAAATAACGGTAGTTAATTCCAAAACTGCAGCTTATGTCACTATTTAATAATAGGTATTTGAACAATTTCTATAATTGAAAAGACAATAATATTTCACTAAAAATTGCTAAAGATTGTAGTTAATTATAAAAGTACAGCTGAATCATTTTGCTGTATCTGTCTTTAATAATAGTTAGAGCCATTTAAACAATTTATGTAATTATAAAGGCAACATTTCATTAAATATTGCTAACAATATTTTTTATTATGAAGCTGTGTTTGTAATTATAAAACCATAGTGTTCAATAATAAGTATAGACTTTTGAACAATTTCCTTAATAAAAATTAAACAATGTTCCAATAAAAATTGCTTAATATATTCTTATCAAAGAACTGTATTTAATTATAAAATTACATCTGAATCATTTAGTTATGTATTTTGTTCAATAATAGGTATAGCCATTTACTCAATTTTTTTAGTTAAAAAACTATATTGTATTGGAAAAGGAGTTGTAGTTAATTAAAATTAACTACAACTCCTTTTCCAATACAATATAGTAAAGCTGTTTTCTGTTCACTATTAAGTTAAAGCATCTTAAAGATTTATTCAGTTAGAAAGAGCATATATTATTATAAATAGTTAACGATATTCTTACGAGAGACCTAGTTAATCATAAAATTACAGCTGAATCATTTAGTCGTGCCACTCTTTAATACATTCGCTCAATTTATTTAGTTGAAAGAGCATATATGATTAGAAATTACTAATGCTATTTTAATTTTTCGACTGCAACTTAATTATTTAGTTATGTATTCTTTATAAGCATTCGAACAATTTCTTTAGTTTTTTATAAAAAATTGCTAACATTTTTTTATGAATGAGCTGTAGTTAATTCTAATATTATACTACAACTAATTTATTTAGTCATGTATAGAGACTTCTGAACAATTTCAATAAAAACTGCTAAAGATATTCTTATGAAAAATCTGTAGATAATTATAAAACTACAGCTTAATTATTTAGTCGTATATTTTTTTTAATAGTAATTGCATTTTAAGAATTTATTTAACTGAAAAAACAATTTTTAATAAAATATTCTTTATATGTTGGTATGAAGATGCTGTAGTTATTTATAAAACTGCAAACTACAAATAATTCAGTCGTGTCTTTGTTTAATAATAAAAAAATAAATATTATAATTTTTTGAATAAATAATATTCCTAATAGGTACAAGTTAACCCTTTCCATGCCACAAATAAATATAAAAATTAGCCACCGTTGCGACATATTTTATACAAAATATTTAAATTAGGCGTTAAAATTTTTAAAAAATATCCACTCGTGTTTTCTTTGCTGCTCAGTGTTGCCATATAGTGAATTTCCAGTCCAGGTCAAAAGCAATAAAATCGTGTAATCGCAGTGAAAACGCTCGATTATCAAGCGTTTATAGTGTAAAAATCGAATAAAACACATCTAAACCGAATTTTGACCAATAGAAGAGCGCAAAAACAATTATCACTTCTCAGAAGGCAAAAATTCACGTCAAAAGCAATAAAATCGTGTCGGCGCCGTCGCAGTGGGAACGCTCGGTAAAAATACTTTAATCAACCCTTTTATATTAAAAGTCCATAGTAATATTGGTAAGAATAGCTATCATATTTTTAAAACATAGTGTAGTATCGAAATGCAGACAAACTATAGAGCAATATGTGAGACGCGATGTCTGTCTGTACTCATTCATCTGCTTATTTTCCCCTAAGATATGAATTGGCTTAGTTTTTATTTTGGACTTGCCCTAATGAAAGTTCTGGTACTATAATTTGATTAAGTTTGGGTTTGAACAGCAAATGAACGTTTCGCAACTGTCAAATTGAGTTTCATATACATTTTATAGCAGCATATTAGCGCCTATCAGTTAAATTATATTTTCGCTTGTAGAAATATATATCTACTGGTGAAAATGTATTTGAATTAGTGAAAATATAACTGTATCAAAAATACACAGGATGTAAATATATAAATTAAGATTGAAATCATATAATTGTACTAGCATCTGCCAGATAATTTATATGTTCACTAGTAAAAATATATATCTACTAGTGAAAATGTATTTCAATATGATTTTACTAAAATTATATATTTTAAAAAATATTTTCGGGATAGATTCGAGACTGTTTTTTCTACATTTTCTTTTAAGAAAAACCACATAAAACTGAATGTATTATATATTTATTTTGCTGCATTAAAATCCAGTTGTCAAATACCGGTAATACAATTCATATAATTCAGCTGGTGCTGTTGCTGATTTTTTGTCATTTCTTTGCTTCTTCCTAAATTTTTAAATCGAATATCTAAATTTACTGCTACTAATTTACATTCGTTGAATATTTTTTAAACGTTCAAAAAGCTATAAAATCAACAATAGTTTGCAAAAAAAAAATTAACACAAAGCCGCGTCAAAATCTACAATCTTTACCATTAAATAATAATGTTTATTGTGAAAGTACTACCTAGAACGTGAGTGATTTTGAAGGCAATGTTCCACTTCTTTTATTTATTGTATGAATAAAAAGTGCTTGAAAAACATCAGTACATACATCTCAAACAACTATAGCTTAGTTCAGATTCATTATTTGAGATTCGTTTTTACTTTTTTTATAAATATATTTTTATAGAGGCATTTTAACGCTTTTTTTTAAAGTTAAAAGGACCATATTTTATTAAAAATTGCATCTAATTCTTATAGTATTTTTAATAAATAAAAAAAAACTTGCAGTATAAATACATATATACATATGTGTATATGTTTAAATGTGAAACTTCAAGATCTAAGCATAATAATGTGCATAAAATGCTAATGCAGTTGGTGACATTTAAAGTCAACGCACGTATTGATTTAATCGGTGGAAAATTTGCATCTTGTAATCTTTTTTCATAAATAATAAATACAAATCGTTTATAAAGCATTAATGTTTAATGTTTTGCAAACATTATAATAGTAATGTAATATTGAATTAGTTTATGGACATTCGGTACTTCATTTAACATTAAATGAAGTAAATCGTTTTAATTTCATATTAAAACTACCTTGACGTATTATTATATTGTAAACACTATTGGCAACTCTTCAAAAGTGGGTTTGTCAACAGTTGTGTTCATCCAGCATTAAACCACAGGGTAAACGTACTATATTATCGTCATCATCTAGTTCTAGGTATACGGCACCTTCCACCAGGAAACGCACGACTGGTTCTAGCTAAAATCGCGGTGTCACGCGCTGGCACAGTTACGTTGATCCAACACACGCGATTCCGTTAATAGTTTCATTTTCACGATCGTATCGGGATAAATCATATGTCATGGATCAATTAAAATAAATTAAATGTCAGTATTACACATATAGTTTATATTATTTTGAGTTTTAATCCGGATAAATCATTCCATTCTAAACCCGGATTCAGAGGCTGGTCATAAAGCGGCGCTCCTCCTGTCTCCAACGTCCGATGTCTAATTGTTAACGATGGCCAACTGGCAGCGGGAGATTGCAGATATGCAACCGGTGGATGTCATTGGATTTTACTCGTCATTTCGTTAACGACTTCGCGTAGATGCAGCTCCGGGCCGCATTCCACCGTTTTATCGCCTTTTGCCTCTCTTCTTCTTCTCTATTTTAAGTGGATGCGATATTTTATCGACGCTTATTTCACTCGTTTTTATTGAAAGCGGTAAACGCACCAGTACATGCTATCGATTGTGTGTGAGATAGTGAATTGACATTGCACGATAATATTAATATCGCCGTTTGCGTATTCAACTCGATTCGACGTAGCGTCTTGTGTATATTAGGTACATGTTTATGTTTGAGGAAAATTGTCACGTAATTGATAACGGATTATAGTATTGAATGGTAGCTTCAAATGTAATCCGAATAGCCTTTTTAACAAACAAAGTTCATATTATAATTTATGAAAGTGTATCACAGTGAAAAGTTTTTGCTTAATACATAATTGAATATGCACACGCACATGCCTTTTTTATGTTGTATTGCCATCGATGCACATTCGAGCGAATTCGACTGCATATTAAATATTATTTTTATAATTAATAATGCTTTGTTGCGGCCATTATGGCTCGCAGCGGGAGTTTCGGTACTAATTATTTCAGTCGAACCGTAAAAGAGGCAACCAACTGAGAGAGGAGGTTGTTGGTTCGATTACCGCGGGCCGCTCGAGAATATTACGTATGTCAATAGTTCATGTGTGAAACTACTATAATACATACATATGAGTTATGATCTCAGGCGACAAATATTCTCGTATTTTTTCCTCGTATTCCATCAGACGTGCATAGGTACTGCGTCTGCTAGCTAGACGCTTGTATTCACAATAAAAAAATGAGACATCATTAGATACTGTTATTAAAAAAATAATCAGCGGCGCCATATGCTTTACGAAATTCGTTTTGCATAAAAAATATATACGAGTATAATTGACAACATTTGTGTGATGAAATTTTCGTATTCATTGTACAAATAAAGAAATGATTTTGAACTGTGCGAACTGTGTTGTGCTAATGAGTTTCGAATTTTAACCTTTTGCCTTTAGCACATATGTTTCAAGTTCCCATATGTCAAAGCATTTTGGAGCATAATAGTGGTTTGAAATATATGGAAATAAAACAACACTTTTAAAGGTTAGTTCAGAATTTGTTGATATATTTTATATAATAGGAATGTTTTTTTTTTTTTGGATTACAATTGAAATATATTTCATTTTATAGCTAAATAAAACTGAATTATATAAAGGTATTATTTAACACATTTAAGTTCTGAAATATTATGTTTATTGAATATTTTTTTAACAAAAAAGTACTCTCAAGATTAAAATTGTAATGACAGGTTTTAATTTGGAATATAAATTCAAATAAAAATCTTTGTAGGAACAAATTGCAATACAAGTTTTTTTGCTAGCATATACAATTTTTTGGTTTACAATAATTATAATAAGTTTAATTTTTTTCTATGCTATTATTATTATTATTCTTGTGAAATATGAAATGCATAAGCCAGTGGCTTTTTTATTCGTTTATAATTTTTTTTCTGTGTTCTGCCAAAATGCGTTATTATATATCCAAAAATGTTATTTTTATTAAATAATATTAAATTATTAGGTACTCCTAAAATTAATGTCATTTTTTAATGAATCGAAAAATAATCTTTTAACTAATTATTTTAAGTGTAATGCTTTAAAAAACAATTTCTTTCTAAAAATACAATCTTCTCTCATCTTTAGGTTATTTTTATACAGTGGCTTGTATTTATTTATAATTTTTTTTCTGTGTTCTATCAAAATGCAATTTTCCAAAAAATGTAGAGCTCAAAAATGTAATTTTTAATAAATAATACTAAATTATTAGGTACTCCAAAAATTAATGTCGTTTTTTAATGAATCGAAAAATAATCTTGTAAATAATTATTCTAATTGTAATGCTTAAAAAAATAATTTCTTTCTAAAAATACAATCTTCTCCGATTTTTAAGTCATTTTTATACAGTGGCTTGTATTTATTTATAACTTTTTTCTGTGTTCTATCAAAATGCAATTTTCCAAAATATGTAGAGCTCAAAAATGTAATTTTTAATAAATAATGCTAAATTATTAGGTACACCAAAAATTAATGTCGTTTTTTAATAAATCAAAAAATAATCGTTTAAATGAGTATTTTAATTTTAATGCTTTAAAAAACAATTTCTTTCTAAAAATACAATCTTCTCCCATTTTTCGGTCGTTTTTATACAGTGGCTTGTATTTATTTATGTATTTTTTCTGTGTTCTATCAAAATGCAATTTTCATAAAAATGTAGAGCTCTAATATGTATTTTTTAATAAATAATACTAAATTATTAGGTACTCCTAAAATTAATGTCGTTTTTTAATAAATCGAAAAATAATCTTTTAAATGATTATTTTAATTTTAATGCCTTAAAAAACAATTTCTTTCTAAAAATACAATCTTCTCCCATTTTTCGGTCGTTTTTATACAGTGGCTTGTATTTATTTATAATTTTTTTCTGTGTTCTATCAAAATTTTTTTTAAAAACGTTGAGCTCAAAAATGTAATTTTTAATAAATAATACTAAATTATTAGGTAATCCAAAAATAATATTTTTTTTATTTGTATTATATTTTAATGCTTAGAATATAATTTCTTTCTAAAGATATAATCTTCTCCAATCTTTCGGTCATTTTTATATAGTGGCTTGTATTTATTTATATATTTTTTCTGTGTTCTATCAAAATGCAATTTTCATAAAAATGTAGAGCCCAAAAATGTTATTTTTATTAAATAATATTAAATTATTATGTAGTCACAAAATTAATGTCATTTTTAATGAATCGAAAAGCATAAAATGTTAAGAGGCATTTCGATTTTTTACGAAATAAATAGTCGAAAAGAGCAAGGTCTGCAGAATAGCGTGGATGAGAGTCAAGTTCCTTGATTTTATCGAGAGTCAAACTATTCGATTGCTATTGCCAAGGTAATGCCTATTTTCTTTAATTCCTTGTGCAAACGATTTATCTGATCACAATAATTTGCTGTTATTGTTTGTTTCATAATGCACAATCTCTTTCCAATCTTACCAAGCACACAAAATATTTTTTTACTGTAAACTAGGTTTCGAGGTACGCTTTGCTACTTGACCCATAGATAACCACTGTCTTCTATTACGATTTTTTCGTACAGCATCCATTTCTCATCTATGTTTATCAAGACCAGCTTTAAGATCCAAAAGCTCTTGGGATATGCAGATACGCGCTGACTTATTTTCTTCGCTTGATTCGTTTGGAATCCATACACTTTGTCTCTAATGTTGAATTGAACAAGTTTAGTTTCTCTGACAGTTTGAGTAGGATTTGCTTTCATATATGCAGCCAGGATACAATCTTCTATCTTTGCTGCTCTCCCACATCCAGGTAAATTCCTGAATAATCATTTTTAAGAAATTCATATAACATGCAATTTTATATAAATGGTTCATTTTGTTTTTAATAGTTAAATGAATATTCTATAACTCATAATGTGTTGACTTAGCTTAACTTTATGATGCCAGAGCTCATTGTATGATACAATACTATTTTAAACTTTATATTAGTACTGTATTGCCCGTTTGCAAACTGTGATGGTTTACACTTGATGCTTTTTTTTCTACATCCTGAAAGGCGAATGGATAATAAGCTAGTTTTTTTGGTTGTATAAAAGAGTTAACCCGCGTTGGTTACGACGACCGCTGCCTTACCTACGCACTTGTGGCGCAATCAAAATGGGAAGACAACCCGCTGCGGCCAGCATAATGGTGTTTGTTGATCCGGCGATGTTGTTGCGATATAATTTATTGATATTGTGATATTATCATTACTCATGGACCCGGAGGGGTCAGATGCGACTGTGAGAAAGCTGCGGAGGTTCGCGCCATGGGCGGCCAATCGGCGACACGCGGACGATTGAAAATCCATATCGACCACTGCAACACCGCAAGAGATGCACTCGTATATCTTAAGCCTTGGACACGTCTGAATAACGGTTTGGACACAGCGTACTAACGAAGGGGTCAAACAGTGATTTATCGATCCGAGCACATTCGGCGACACAAGATGATATGATTGATAACATTCGTGGAGGTGTGACCTCATCGTCGGGAAACGAGTTGATTGTCGTAGTGTTATTAATTTAGCTTATTTATCACGCTCACTAACGGCTCTCGACGTGTTTTTTTCTAGTTAGATAATGATAAAAAAATACATGGAAGATATAAAACATGGACAAGGACCGATACGCTTGTACATTTTACACAATAAAGGTGTAGATGGAGTGGACGAGCAGGTGGGGTGTGCTCATAAGTGCCAACATAACGAGAAATGTTTTATCTTTACTAACAGAGCTGGCAAAACGCCTTTTCCCATATATATAATAGATATAATGTGGTTGTGAGAAATAACATACTAACTTAAATATGACAAAATTAAAATCCTTGATCATTTCTTTCTTAAATGTGAATTGAAAATGAAAGACTACGATGGACGATGAAGGACTGCAATGAAATGTTCAGTCATAGATTAAATGTGTAATTTCAAAAGTTTTCCTAACGATTATCTGAATAAATAGTCGATTAAATATACTTGATATTTTAAATAAGGAAAACCATTTCAGCAAATGTACGCATAAATTTAAATAAACGATTTATTTACTCTGATCGTTTCGTTGAACCGTAGCTTAATAGCTACTCAAGCTCAGTTTTATGAAAATGTGGGTTTTTAAACGACTTTTGCATAACATATAAATGACATCGTCCTCAGCTGCCATCGATTCGACGAAAAGGCGATCGCTTCCTTATTGTGATCGAATTTATTGCCTGTGGATGTCCTTATCTTGTGGTTTTCTCCAGATTCGACCCTCCTACTTGGACATGGCGTTTTTGAAGGAGTCAACTGGCCGGAAGAGCAGAGTTGTGGTGTTGTTGTTTTGTGTGTGGTGCGGGGGTCTCCTCGGCAAGACGAGTTTGTCGGGTCGCGTAGGTTGAACAGTGCCATATCTCCGATAACGTATACAAGGGACAACAATCATACGTAGGCCCGCTGCTTCGGTCCAACGGACACATAACGTCCTCGACACGCCGCCATAATGAGGCCCGAGTGCATAAATGTGTTACAGATTAATATCGTCAGATAGCCGTCGCATACCACCATTGGGATACCCCACTTCTACATCCCTGGGTTGACCATAATTTTGAATGACACCGAAAAGGGTAGGGGGTACTTGAGGTTATTATTTTTTATAATCAGAAATAATAAGCAGGACACAGCAACGATCCTCTGCCAAAAACCTGCAAGAAGTATAGGTATTTTATGGCTAGTTCAAATTTTGTTGCTGGTCCAACAACAGATTTTTTTTCTTATATTATTTGAATCAATATATTTTACATATATTTGTAACATGCATATTAGAAGAATTCCAGATAAGTCTAAAAATATTTATATATTTTTAAATTGCACATATTTTATGTATCTGGGCTACTTTTAAATGCACTTCATATTATTTTTCATCATTTATACATCGTCACATTTTTAAAAAAAAAATCCATTTGAAAAGTTTTTCTTTAGTAAACATTAAATATTAAAAAAAAAACAGTTTTTATGTATATAGGCTACTTTTAAATGCACCATATATTGTAAATTATTTCGTTTTTCTTGTTTAAAAATCGTACTATAATGCATAATTTTTCAGTATTTATATGATACATTCTCATAAAAAATATTTGTATAAATTCCATTTAATGCACCTTTGCATAGTAAATATCAAATAATCAAAAAAGCACTCTTGTACCATGTTCTGATGTAACTTATCTACTATTAAATGCACTATCAACTGGTAATTATATCGATTTTCTTGTTCAAAAGTCTTATTTTTAAGCATTTAAATGAAACATTCTCAAGTTAATAATTATAAAAATCCATTTACAAAGTAAACTTGAAATAATCAAAAAAATAGTATTGTATCATATTAAAAAAAACAGTTATGATGTATCTAGGCTACTTTTAAATGCACTATATACAATTTATTATATTTATTTCCTTATTCAAAAGTCTTATTTTAATATGGAGTTTTTATAAAAAGAAAAATATTTATAGCAATTTAATTTTTGGATGCTTTTAATAGTCAAAAATTAATTTCGTATTGATTTTTAACGAATATGATTTTTTTATATGGGCTACTTTTAAATGCACCATATACTGTTAATTATATTTATTTCCTTGTTCAAAATTTATTATAATATCTTATTATAATATCCAATTTTTAGTCATTTATATGATACATTCTCAAGAAAAATAATAATGAAAAAATTTTTTTACTAAATAGTCACAAAAATAGTTTTGTATTTGTTAAAAATCTGTTTTGAAGTATATGGGCTACTCTTAAATGCACCATCTTCTGTTAATATAATATATTCAAATATAGTATTTTTTAGGATTTATTAAATATGTTCTTAAAAACATATTTATAGAAATTTATTTTTTATACACTTTCATTCAGTTAATAATAATTAACATAAAAACAGTATCTTATTCGTTGAAAAATCAGTTTTAGATGTATCTAGGGTACTTTTAAATGTGCCACATACTGTCAATTATATCGATTTCATGGTTTCCGTTTTTAATCTATTACATTTTATAAGCATTTATTTTTATATGATATTTTTATACTTTTTACGTAGTAAATATTAAATAATAAAAAAATAGTTTTGAAGTATTTGGACTATTTTTAAATGAAATGAATTTTTTTATTGAAATGAATTTTTTTTAACATTTATTTGATATTTACATTTAAAAAAATTCATAGAAATTCCATTTCATACACTTTTACTCAGTGAATATTAAATATTAAAAATAGTGTATCTGAGCTACTTGTAAATAGACTACATACTATTAAATATATTAATGAATATTTTTTAGGATTTTTTGATACACTCCCAAAAAAATATTTATTCAAAAGAAATTTTATTTCAGACGTATTCACTTAGTAAATAAAAAATAAACAAAAAATTGGATTAGCATTTATGTTTATTTTTAACTGCACTATTTATTATTTTGTAAACATTTTAAAAATCATATTTATTAAAAATTTTTTTTAGTAAACATTAAATAATCAGAAAACTAGTACCATATTCATTAAAAACAATGGGCAACTTTTAAATGCAACATTTACTGTAAATTATTTCGATTTTCTTGTTTAAAAATCGTATTATAATGTAGATTTTTTCAGTATTAAATCAAAGTATTTATAGAAATTCTATTTCAGACATTTTTATTTAGTAAATATTAAATAATCAATAAAATATATTAACGATGTAAATTAATGAAGTATTGCATAGCATATTTATTTTATACTATATATTATTAGAAATAGAAACAATCAAAATAGTATTATCATATCCGTTTAAAAAACAATTTTATTGTATCTGGGATACTTTTAAATGTGCCATCGATTTAGTTGTTTAAAAATCTTATTTTAATTCAGATTTTTTTAGCATTTTTTTGACACATTCTTAAAAACTATTTATAGAAATTTCATTTCAGACGTTTTCATTAAGTACATCAAAAAAATATTATCGTATCCGTTAAAAGATCAACGTAGTGTGATATAAATCAACGACAAAAAAATATTCAGTAACTTGTATAAAATATTTTATATTAAATTTTTACGTAGCTATTTCATTTCATGTTTGATATCTAATATTTTCGTTTTATGTTAAAATATAATGAAAAATAAAGCTAACCATTTAATATAAAAAATATATTTTTTTAAAAATACCGACTATTTAATTAAAATATATTTATCATTTAATATTAACAGATCCTTCAAAAATACTAACCATTCATTCTAAATACTGGCCTTTTGCCAACTGACCATTTATTAAAATAACTTACTAACTAAACTGTAAAAAAAATCTGATCCAATAAATACAGATTTTAACTAATTATTCTTTTAAATTATTCACAATATATTTTTAGTATTGGTTCAATAAAATTTGAATAGTACAAATTTGATTTATTAATTTTTATATTTTATAAAAACAGTGTGTTCATGACGCTTAGAATAATATTTTTGTATTTTATAAAGTTAGACAGTACGTATTAATTTGAATAAATATATTATCAACTTTTAAATGCACCGTAAATTTAAAATTAAAATAAATTATATGTATAGTTTTTATATTTAAAAATTGAACGTATGGTCATCTCCTGGATATATTCCTGAGCTGAGGTTGACGATTCACATTTTGTCGTCTAATTAAGATAATTCTTATCCCGGCCGATCGGCTGTCTTATCTCTCGACATTCCATAAGGTACGCCGCGCATCCTTTGACGGCGTATTTTTAAGGACTTGTTTTACGATTTCTTTTTTTGCATTCGTTGCAAAATACAAAAGTAAAAAAAAAAAGTTTTTCGATCGCTTTCGAACGGACGTCCCGCAGCGGACCGCGCGATTAAACTGGCGGCTACCGCGTGTGCGCCTATAAAATTTTATATAGACGCATAAGTATTATATTTATTTTTATTGTGTGTATGAATATAATAAATATAATATATATATATGAAAAAAAAACTTGTTATAATCGTACACGGTCCGCGGGAGGAAGAGAAAAAATGAGATTTTCCCGTCTCGGAATGCGTGCATAAAATGTATACGACTTAATAAATTTTAATATTAATTTTTGACGGTGCGATTTTGAAAGTTGCAAGATGCATAAGAGGTTTTTTGTTGTCTGAGATTAAATTGCTGTTGTAAATATTCATATAAATATTTGTTGTGGAAATTGTGTGGGATGATAACACTGGGAAATTAATCGCAAATAAAATCATTCTTGTATAATGACTCAAATTCAGATGAAAAAATATTTTCTGGAGAATCAAATAAAATAATATTAGTTTTTTAATTATTTTTAGTTAGTTATTCACAATTAGATAACTCTTTAATTGCGATCCAATTTATGCGATGTCTTGATCATGTATAATAAAAACACTGAAGTATATTTTCATACAATATAAAAGAAATAAAAATTACTACTATCTAAAAATCCCTCCCACCGATCGGGTTATGCAAAGTGGTCAAGTTATACATGCAAACGTGCTCTTAATACGTATAATAATAAAAAATACATTAGTAAATGTTAAATGGAAACAATATCTTCTGGAACTTAAGAATGAGATAACGCGAAAATCGCTCCTTCTAGTCGCGCTTATCAAATCGATTACTTTTATATGGACAATTTTTATAACGTTTGTTTATAATAATATTCGGCCGGTGTTTCCAGAACTGGTTTGCTTGGATTTCGGACACGTTATTTTTTGTCCTCACCATTCAACTTTATTCATGGTTCGAGGGTCGGGGTCCGCGAGGGCTTTGACTCTTCTTGTGGGTAAAAATTTTCGCGCGGAAATGGCGTTTAATTACCGCTGAAAAATATTTTGGCCGAAACCGTAGAAAAAAGGTGTATTGTTGTAGCAAATTAAGATCTCGGCGGAAACGAGCAAGAGATAAATCGCGAGCTTTTTGGACTCGCGTATTTTTAATTGTTGTACGCGGATTGTAATTAGAGTGAGAATTTCGAAATAAAAACACACATTAGAGGTACTACTATGTTGTATGAATTATTAGGCGTGCGTGCCGCATTTTAAATCAACGCGAATTAATTTATTATGAAAAATAATGTTATAAAACAGTAAGCCATAAATATGCATACACGTATTTGCTAAATTTAAACCCATGATAGATAAACAGCTTAATTCAGATTTAGTGCATTTTTTTTATTTTGTCTGCAAGCTACATTTTTTAATCTTTTATATGACTTAAGAATCAGTTGTGAAAAAGTAAAAGTCATAAGCTGTGCAATATATAAGCAACTAATGGGATCAAAATGGCAAAAAGGCGTGCAGTGACTCTTGTCATTGCATAAATAACTGTCGCCCCAACTCATGAACTTCTCCCATATTGGTCAATTGAATGGTTTGCTATAGAAGAAAACGTGTTTTAAATATGAGGGTTTGTGAACAGTATATTTTCACTTACTGACGATCTAAAGCACTGTTTCTCAACACTTTAAGGCAGACCTACCGATTCTTAACTTTACATATTTTAAAAGCATATGGTATTATGTTTTAATATTTTTTAACAATCTGATTGTTTTTAAAAAAGCTACACAATTTTTTTTTATTAACTGTAGATTTATTTAAGAACTATTAAAGTATTAATTTACTATAATATTGTTGTATTTTATATAAAAATACGGTTTTAATACGCGTGAGAAGTATATATTATTGTACATTATAAAATATGATATATTATTTTTAAATTCTTATTAAGTCTTTTTACCCCTTATTACAATTGTATTTATTTAAATTAAATTAAAATAATTGTTACCAAACAGGTAACCCCAATGCGCCACGATGGTCGAAAACAAGAATTGTAATATTTCAATACACAAAAAATATATGTAATTAAAATAATACATATAAAGAAGTAAACAAAAAAATCATGACATATTAAAATAATATGATACGAACCGGACCAGCTCCTTCTAGATGACATTAAACATATCATGTGCAATGCCAGTGTATGGCAATAGAAATGCAATTTTATTTGGCTGTTTGCTGTTCAATTATATTTTTTTTTAAATTTATTTATTGGGGATTTATTAGATTTCAGAAAGTAGAATTTTTTTTTACAAATATACCCCATATTTGTTGTCAATGAGTACTCATTTTCGGTTACTTAATTTGTAATATTTCGGTAAGATTTTTTGGTTTAATTGGTTTGTCATCTCCATCAATTTATTCCCTATAATTTCAGGCTTTTCTGCTGGTGTTCCGGGACAAAAAATAGCCCGAGAATCGAAACATTCTAATTTTCTACTAAAAAAGTAGTTTGAAATTAACACGTCTTTATTAGTAGAAATGTTTATATTGTTAAGTAAAAATAAATAAGCAAGTTCATTGGCTTAATACACTTTTTACAATTAAGTTGCTCCCAAAAAATATTTTTTAGAACCTATTATTAAAATTTAAATAATTTAAAATCGGATACTTCAATAAATAATGAAGTTGGCACATGAAGAATATTTAATAACGAATAAACCCCCAGAATATTTCCAGAAGCGAATTAAAGATTTTGCAACCAACCGGAGAACGAGCTCAAAATCTAAATCTTTGCTTAAATTTGAGCCAACATCAACGGAAAGCGAGCGAGTATTCTCAACTGCAGGAATGACTTGGCCTTTTAAAAACTAATTTCATTCAGAAAAAATAATATGATTTTTTTGTATAATTATACAACTGATGATATATTATTTATTATATTACAGTTAGTGTTAAATTTCGATAAATAAATTACTAGACGAAGTATGCACTATTAACGAATTTTAGTTAAAGCCTACAATGCTACATTTCGTGTATACTTTCACTAAATAATGTATGCTTTAGTATCCTAAAATATTTTTCAAAAGTTAAGCATTATTAATTTTTCTCTTTTTAATTTTATAAATTAATTGAAATTTTGATTCCTGGGAATTTTCAGGACTTGATTTTTTTGTTTCGCTTCCCAGGACTTTAAAATCACTAATATCAACACATTTATTTGTCTAGTTGTAATTCAAAATTACTTCCAGCTTTTTCTGTTGATAGCTTTATATTTTTTAATATTACGATACGCAAACTATTCATTTCAATAGTATTAGTTGTTAAAAATATTATTTATTATTTTATTTAAATTTTTACTATCGTGACCTAAAAGGTTACCCCAATGTGTCACTATAGTAAAAAAACAATACAAAGTATTATTAATACATTAAAATTAAAAAATCACAAAATATAGAAAATGGGGTACTAACGTCCCCCGCTTCGTCCAGGCTGGCTTATGCTGCAGATTTTTAATATATTTGACTTAAATATCTCACGGTTGATAAATACTGCTATTACGAATTAATTTTACATTTGATAACAATGTGATTTTGAGGAAATTGTTACAATGTTATTTTTTAAGAACATTTTATATTTTATGCATGCGAGTTACCGCTGCATAATTATTAAATTACAGTGTATTAATTTGCAATAATCCCTTGTAACAATGACGTGTGCATCTCATATACGTTTTTACACACATACGCAAACCACATTGACGTTCGGCTGTCACGTGAGAGATGTAAGACTTGCATGCAGCGTTAATCTCACCATTGTCCTCTGATTGAAATATGCTCATCGCATCATATTCTGACACAATCATGCCTCTTTTATACTATATTATTATAAGTAACCTTAAGTATGTTATTTATTGTGCTCGCACAAGTCTATATGGTAATAATGATTGTGATGTGTGAGACGCTGTAACAATTCTGCAAATTGTTGCTGGATTTTCTCACACACGTTGTGTATATATTTATTTACAATATATCCGTAGGCGGCGCGGTGCGGAGGGGTGTCGTAAATTTCATTAGTGAATTAGAGAAGAGAGGTCGTTAAAACTAAAAACAGACAGGTACACGTGTTGCGGCCGACCATTAGGACGGAATTTTTTAATTATAACACCACTGGCATTTGGGGATTTCCCTCGCCTTAATGACGTATCTGGGACTCGCATAGTTTACATGCGTGACCGACATGATAAGGAGAGATTGCGCGGAGACGCTGGCATTGTTTGATACTATGTAGTTTTGTAAACAATGGACTGTGTTATTATTAAATGTTTCGTTCAAAATCAGCACGGATTGAGTCAAGCATGTTTTTAAAATTTAAACTTAAATCTAGGCGTGCTGATGGCACAACATTCGGATTTTATGAATGCGTGTTGTGGCCAGACTCTAGCACGGACGTCCAATATTAAAATGTCAAATGGACAAAATACTTTGATAATTTTAATGCCCGATAACACGCGAAATGCCACGGGGTGTTTGTTGTCCTAACGGGGAATTTTTGATGATACGATTCGTTGGGGGAGGGCTAGAGTGACCCGACGTCACGCGAAGGGTTAACGCCCTGCCCCATACGTACCATACTCTCTAATTCGATTACCACCTTACGATTTTTCCTCATTACTATGCATATTAACGATCTGTTTTTGTTTGTTTCAGACGCCATGGGTAAGCCAAAAACCTGCTTATACGTAATAATTATGATTCGCCAAAGGTACGTTGTTTGTGTGTATTTTGATTAATCCCCATCCGAAGTGCCGGCACCCCCGCCGCCGCCGCCGCGTTTGCTCTTCTGATTATCTTCCGAATATCCGTGATGATTTCATTAATTCCCGACTTAGTGACGTTAAGGGATTAAGTCCGGGTGTGATCCGGGATTTACTAAATCGGGGATGAGGATTAACTTCGGCAGTATCCGCGCTCCTGCGACTAAGCGGGGATCACCATCGTGAAGCGGTTCGGATTCGCAGACGCAGCTCTCGTATACCTTCTTTATTGTTTTGTTTGACGAGAACTGGTTGGCCGCCGCTGATGTAACACGGGGAGTCGACGTCGGATTCGATACGCGCCATAAAATGTGATTGCATCATTAGCCGCGCTAATTTATCGCCCTGGACCAGAGGAGCTGGGCCAGCCCTTTTCATCATTCTTGCAATAACGATCAACCAATGAACATTTGCGCTTGTATAATATTCGAAGGGTATGAATTCAATCATCCATATCCAGATCTAAATTATTTTCTTATTTTTTATATACTCTTCAACGAATATCATACCCCCCTATAGACGATTTAAATTTCTCGCAACCCTTCTTATGTATTTTGAGGGCCCAAGTGTCCGACACAGTCCTCTTGAATTATTATTCTGCACGCGCAACACTCCGATGGTCACTCTATCGAGTCGCCCGAGGGTTGCATTGAAACAAAACGTATTTAGAAATTTAAATGTACTGGTGCGTGTGTTCCCTTAATACAGAATGCAGCGGTCATCGTATTTCGTATTGGGACGGAAGCACCAAGTCCAGAATTTTAAACAACCCCAGAAGTCTTCTCGACGCTGTGCAGCGAACGGGTGGTAGACGGGGGGTGGCTGCGGGGCAGTAATATGTTTCAAAGAGAAGTGCTCGCTTTTTATTTGTGATAAATGATGTGAATATGAATGATGAGCGCAGGGTTCCCGGGGGCCGAAGGGAGAGTTTATTTTTAACGATTACCCCCGGATAATGGCGGCGCGATTGCGTACGGTAAGGGTAGTTGTAGCTACGTCCCTTGAACCGTGAACGTAATATGTACGCAAGCAGTCGATAGAGACAGAATTGTGCAAAGTGAAAAGTTGTGTTGAAAAATACATTGTATGCTAATTAATAATTAGGAAAAGATACGTGCGCATACGTTTTGTTCCCAATTAAATTATTTATATCGTATCAATGTCATGTCAATGCAAAAGCAATCTCATTCTGAAATTTATCCCATATTTATGGTACATTAATTGTCGTTTTTGTAAAATTACTTATTTTAAAGTAGTATTTAAAAATCGCTGTAGCGCAAAATTCCTTAGCAACGTTATATGGCTTCCAACTTTTTGGGTTAATCTGTGCTATAGTAGTCCATTTAGTATCAGGGAATTTAAGAACTAAACTATATATTATATTAACAATTTAGTATATATAACGAATTGAAACTGGCTCTTGATTAATTTAATTTATGTATTACTCATAATAAGAACATATATTATAGATGCTTAAATAATTATTTATGAAAATTATGGATGTAAATGTATTTGTAAATCACTAGTGCTCAAAATTTCTTAGCAGAATAATAAGTAGAGTTCTCAATCATAGTTTTCAACTATTCAAATATGAAATAAAAAATGTATTTGTAATTATTTCTCGGTTTTTACTGATATTAATTTATGCAAAAAAATAATTAATTTCCTGTAAAATATTATTTTAACACAAAAATAATATTTGGTTATTAATTTATATTTTAATTTATTTTTAATTACTTTTATAATCGTTAAATTATTAATTTATTATTAACAATTTTTTGATCAGGGACGTGAGCTTTTTCGAATTGAATCAATTCAGCAAAATTCATATATATATCAATAGCATTTTAAAAACATAATGTATATACATTATCTAATAATGCATTGTGCGAATTTGGATATAAATTAACTGATCGAAATAAAATCTTTACGTCTTGAAACAACAAATACAAATACATGGCACGAACTTCTTTTTAGATAAGCGTTAAACGATAATAAAAAGTGGGCCTATCCAACATTTTGTTTCGTTCAACTAACGAATTCTGCGAATTTCGGTCATAGTCGATACCGCCGATAAACATTAATTTTTCGTAAAGAGACGAATTCGTGTGTTTTTAATGGGAAGGATAAACAGATATTGTATAATATATATTTATAATTACTCCCTTGCAAATCATTCACTTTAAATCATTGCGTTTTGGATGGACTGGTGTTGAGAAAAAGGCATCTTATTTATATTTTAATTTTTTTAAAAACACATTTTATAACATAATAATTTTAGACTAAACCCAGATTTTTTATTACATATGTTTGTATCAAACATAAGTTGTGATTCTTAGATTAACACTTTGTATGAGGGTCGCGATAGTGAATAAAAAAATCATTATAATAAATTAGTTTTCATAATACCAAGTAATTGTAACATTGCAAGCACATAAAAAAACGATTTTGTCTCCCGCTGTTAACCGATTCACAAAACGAAGATTTTCGTTTATAAAGTATTTAAATAATTTTCAGACATATTGCTTTTTATATATATTTATTTCGATAGTATGTTAGTCGAGCACAGACATATATTAATCATAGAAATTAGTGAAAATATTTTGATTGATAATATATTTCTTTTTATACTCATATATTTAACTAATGTAAGGCTTTTTTGGCGTTAGATACCTAAATTATTTTTGTGTTTGGCTTTCGTGATGAATTTAATTAATACGGACAAGACGTGTGACAAGCCATTACGCAATGTAAATCGGTAATTAAATTAGTAAATAAATTACTAATTCCACTCTGGCCATGACTTATAGCCGCTCGAGGGCGTCAAACGATAATTAATTCGGAACTAATGCCGTATTAGCGTTAATTCGTTGGTCAAAATTTATCACTAACAAAACGTCCAATGTAACGTTTCTAAATACATAATACAGCTACGTAGTAGTATATTATATATTTAGAAACAATCACATCTTCAACGCCCCGTTTCGAATCCCTAAGATGCCGAACATTAAAATTTCTAACTGAAACATAAAAGGAGGAATTCCTCGGGCGGAATATCCTCGCGGTCTGAATACAAAGCTGGTTCTCGGATGCTGTCTTCTTCGCTCGCTCGTCAGGGAATATTATTTCAAACAATCCCCAGGGATACGTACGCGTGTATAAATACATACATAATGCGAGAGCATAAATTTTTAAAACTACACGCCGCCTTCGACGTGGCAATTTCGTGCCTCTCCGGGGTGAAAGAGAGTGTATTATTTTTTCATTAAAATCTGAAGGAGCACATATGCCTCCCAATATGTCAAAATTTATACGGCCGCTCAAATGAAATCGTTTTTTGCCCGAAAGCTCCGTCGAAAGCGCGTCAAAAGCTCTGCCCCGTGTAAAATGTTAATGCGCATAAATAGAATGCACTGTGGTGGAAAAAAATTAGGATACGTCTTCACAAGACGGAATATGCACTTAAAAGGATGACGGTAATAATAATGGGATCGGTTTCGATGAATACGTCAGCGAAAAATGCCCAAAAAGCCTCCTCACATCGACCGCTTAAATAAATTCGGGCTGCGCGCATCGTTTTGTCGTTTATTTTTCGACTCGTTTTAAATTTTAAATGGGACACGTCGCGAGCTGAATTTTCAGTATGCCACTATTATCCCGTCGGCAAAAGGATGGGATTTTACATTTTCGTCGACGGTTACCGTAATTGACATAATGCAGTTGCGCCGTGTAATATTCAACGGTGCAATAATGAAAAACGAGGTTTTCTTTCCACTTTTTTATTTTCTTGGGACGCTGCAAATATCGCGATTTTGTGTATTTCAGAAGTTTTATAATTGCTCAGGTACTTGACATTTTTCATTATGATTTTTTTTACTTTTAGTCGAATTAATGAGCAATTATAAAAATCAATACATACACATATGTATCTATATTCTATATCATCACGATATTTTTCAGTGAAATAAAGAAAAGCTAGAAAAAACTAATCGTTATCATAATTTTTCTTGGAAGATTTCAAAAATTCAACCCTTGGTTGCCGAAATCTAATATATCGCCTTTTGTTAAAGTTAGCTTGCTTTTCTCATACTCATATCATTGGAGATAAAAAGTTAATTTTATACAACGTTAGTCAAAAAGGAACAGTACAGAGCATTGCAGAGGCTGGATTGCATCCAAAGAAGCTGCTGCTTTAGATTTCATTAAGTACTGCTCACAATTGATAAAAATAATAGAACAGGAATATACTGAGGCATGTGTTAGTTCATTCACCATATAATCCGCACTTTGCAGATCTTTCTTAACCCTTTGCTTGCCGAAATAAGAGATATTTCCTTTTTCTACTTTGGAAAGAATCAGCATTAAAGAAAGACTCGAATATTTTTTAAGGAGTTGTAGGGTATTTGCTTTTAAAGTAAATGCCATTTTTTTAAAACATATGTTTTACTATGTAATTTAAATATGAATCCTAAAAATCTTGGCAAAACCTTGCTATAAAAACTATAACTTTAACTCATAAATGCATCTTATTGTCATTTTGAAACACAACTGATATCACTGTCATGTTATTATTTAGTATTTTTATCATTGGCGATGAAAAGTAGAGTTTTCATCGCCAGGTTTCTCAGGTTTGAGAAATCACATTTTTAGCAATTTTGTGAATTTCGAGAATTCGAGAATTTTATTTAATATTTTCGAAGAATTTCCAGAAAATCGAGAATCATGATTTTTAAAAAAAACATGTTTTTTTTTTAAGAATTATGTTTGACAAATTTAATGAAGAATTTATTCTTAAAAGCAATCTTTTTTTTTCTGATTTATCCGATAATCTTTTTTCGAGAAATCTCTTTTTAAGCAATTTTGTGAATTTTGAGAATTTGAGAATTTTATTTAATGTTCTCGAAAAATTTCGAGAAAATCGAGAATTTTCAAAATTTATTAAAAGGAATATTGTACATTATTTATTTGGAATATTTTGAACTAAATACTGAAATAATACGTGACTAAACTTTATCATAAATGATTCACAAATAATACAGATAATAAATAATAAATACAAAAATATATCACGAATCATGATAAATAACAAAAAAATATTATGTAATTATTTTTAAGAATAATGATCAATAAATTTAATGAAAATTTTTTTCTTAAAGAATATGTCTTATAAAAAAATGAAGGCAATTTCTTTTCATCCGATTTATCCGATAATCTTGTTCTTTTTTTGACATGAAGTTTCCAAAAATTGTGAACTTTTTATCGTTCTGTTTAATGCTGTTTTAGAAATTTTAGATGCATAACATGCAAATTACGATATATCAGACAATAATTTAACTTAGAATGTAATATATAATTAGTGAAAAATTTTTAATTCTAAAATAAAAATCAAAATTATAAAGAATTTCTCGAGAATTCTCGATCACAATCTCTAGCTACTACTAACCAAATGATTTAAATTCACTAAGTACTAAATATAATATTCTAAGGCAGAATTAAAAGCTTTGTAGTGTTAGTGCATTTTTCATTATTCTAGGCCTTGCAGAACTCTCTTAAACTTTGATTGTCGAAATCCGAGATATTGGGTTTTCTACTTTAGAAAAAAATCGACGTCATCATTGAAGAATGAATCAAATATTTTTTTATTGCGCTGTAAGGTATAGTTTTTTACTATACTTATAATATATTGATATTTAAATATGAAGGGTTATTAGCTATAAAATCTCTAGCTTAAACTCTCGAATGCACCATTTCGTCATTTTAAGACAAACCTATATTGCTCTATCAAGTTTTCATGAAGTATTTTTATCATTGGCGATGAAAAGTGGACTCAGTAGGCTCCAAAGAAACTGCTACTACCAAGCAAATGATTTAATTCCACTAAGTACTATTATTTTATAATTGATTTAAATAAAAAAAAACATGAGTCAGAATTATTATACTTTGATTCATTTTTTGACAAAATCAGAAATATCGTATTTTTTACTTTGAAAATCACAAATGGGGTGTAGGGTATTTGCTTTAAGGTTTTTATCCAAAAATATATTTTTAATAAAAAACCAAAAGACTAAGCAACTAACAAAAGACTATTTTATCAGGTTAATCTCGTTGCACAGTATTATTATTCATTTAGTGTTCAATTTAGTTCGATTTAAGCGAAGAATAATGAAGTACTTAAATGTCAGGAGAAAAACTCGCAAAACATTTAAAACTCGTCTTTATAATCAATCTTAATAAATAAATTAAAAATATTTTTTGCTGAAGCAAAAGTGTTAATAAAGCTTTCAATAATAAAGCTGAATATTATCTATAAAATCAGCGTGTATTTTTTTCTCTGTTAAACAGTTTCACTAGTAACTTTTAAACATAATTTGATTTCTTAGTAACGTCTTGCTTTGTCAGATGGATAAATATCTTAAAGCTTATTAGGAAGTAATTTAAATTGATCTAAAAATTCCGGGTATATTTCATGACACCAGAGCTCACCGTATGTGAGTTTTTACTTTAGTTTATGCAAGTCTGGCGCTCGATAACACCTGTTCGAGTTGTCTTCTGGGGATTATTATTATTAAATTATCAATTTGAATTATCAGTTATACTTATATATGTGTAACTGACTATTTAAAAATCATTTTAAACAGTCAGTTAATCGAAAGCCGCGTCGACGTTTTGATCCACGGGCGCGTTTCAATTAAAATTATCCCCGCGAACAATAATCAGCGATGCAGTTAATCACTTTTGAACTGTCCTATAACTATAACACTATATAGATATATACCCATCGGTGCCCAATCGCCGACAAAGCCTGTCACTCGCCACACGTATCGCCGCCGCTGCCGATGAGACCGTTTTTGTTTTTCGATAATTTTTACATTATTTCGCACTCGACGCCACCCTGCGTGGGGGTGGGTTGGCGGTTTGAGCGGGTGCTGTGCCGGAAATAAATTTCACGCGGAAGCGTTAAAACAGGAAGCGCAGGTGAACGTTTCCATCACCGCACGCCGATATTTTTGAATGCACGCGCGGACACGCCAATAATCCGGTTTGGCGAAAAATTGGATTTAATGGATGTCGTTGCACTTTTACCTTGGACACTGTTGCCATTTTAACCCTTTTTAAGATGTCATCTTGATAGATCGCTCTTCTTTTTCTTTCAGCTTAATCTTTTAGTACTAGTTTTTTATTTTACTGTGGACACATTACTTATATTGTGCATCCGTTTATTTCGAGACATTCGAAAAATGACTTTTTACTTAAAAAACATTCGATTTTTGGATTAGAATATAGGTATATTATTTGATACAATACATATACATTGTTATCTAAGAAATTTATTAGAAAAAATTGACTCAAACAGGGTCGGATCGGTGACCTATTGAACAACATCACCGATGGACTCTAAGCTGGCGTGTCGGAAAAATTGGATTTAATGGATGTTGTACGCGGTCGGATTTCGTCTTGTTGCATACGCGGGCAGGGGTGGTCCAGGGCCGTCTCGAGGAATAAATCCAATCCGGTTGGCAGTAAAGCAGCCATCCTGGGGGAACTCTCCTGCCTAGCCGCAAATAGATTACGTGCGCGGCAACCGGCCGAGGGGAAGTACGTACATACGTACGAGACTTGAATGTCTGAGGTCTCTCGAATTATTATTATCTATAGATTTACTAATGCTAAGTGGTGTTGCGCTAAGCGTTATCCGGAATACGAATTTCCCGCGAGTCCCGCGGGATTCGCTCCAGTCCCGCGCGCGAATGTATAAAATGCTCTGACTCCAACCCCCGCGGGAATCGTGTGAGCCAAATTATCAAATTGTTACAAGTCGTAAGTCTCACTCTATCTATGTATCTATCTATATGTCTAATTCAATATATCATTAGTGATGTAACGCTTGAATATTAATGCGGATACAATCGACGGCGGCGGTTCCGTTGAATTATTAATTCGCGCGATTGAATGCGATATTCAATTCGGGTATCGATTGGTAAGGTGTGTTTTTATTTTGTATAATACATACTGTAGGTGTAGATGAAATATTTAATTGAAAATATCGTTTAGATCATTTTAAATGCGCGAATATCAAATAAAATACTGCAATAAATTTAATTGAAATATAAATAATTTCTAAATTATATTCAATTTTACTATCGTTTTTATGGTCTAATATATCACACCGTTGCACACTGTGTGTCGTAGATCTGTCGTTAAAGGATTTAAATGTCAGCTTCGGGGCGTAAAGTGTTAATGGCTGATTTAAAAATAAATAAGTTTTATTTTTATGTATTATCCAAAAATACATAAATTAAATGGCTGAGGATTAAAAATTAGTAGATATAATGATAAAGTTGAAATCATCATTATGAATACATTTTTGCTATTTAAGCTATGGAATCGAGGCTAAGTGATTCAATAACATATTTATTAACACATTTAAAAAATTTTTTAAATCGTCAAAATTGAGTATAATGTCTGTAATGTAATCACTTGCGATTTTACAACCCCCACAAAAGCTTAGTTTTTCAGACGATTTCCGCAATAGACTCGAACAAAGTCGCTATCCTCGGTTACCATTAATCACTTTCGGATTTAAATTGCGCCGACAGTATCTCGATTTAAGTCGTCCGATACGTTTTAAGAAGATATCAAAGATGCTGCGTTGCGGTCAACGCCTACGGCTGCGACGCGCGTAAACTATTAATCATCGCACTCGGCCACTTTTTCAATCAATTCCTTTGCTCGCACACCACCACCACCACCGCCATGATAATGACGACGATAATGATGATGATGATGATGACGACTGCGACGGCGGTGATTCATTATTAAAAAGAAGGGGGCACCTACGTAAAGAGCGAATCTCTGCGGCGCGAAGCAAGTGGATAATGAGCGGGCGATGATGGATTCAATTGTATGCAGAATTATAATTTTAACACATGCACAGGATTGAATGGAGGTGAATTAAACTGAGGTGTTTTATTTTGTTTTTTTTTGCTCGACGTCTCAATGAGAACCGTTTCAAAAGAGTACTTATAAAAGAGGACGCGTTGTGCAACGCCGCGCTCAAAAGAAACGACTCATCTTGTATTATTATTATTGTAGCGAGTTATTAAAAGTTGATGAATTTTATAATGTATTAAAGCGATCAGGGATGCCTATAAAACAGGGATGGCCATACTTTTAAAGACTTGTCTATTCGATATTTTAATGAAAATGTTGAAAAAAAACTAATTTTCCCACATAGTTTTTTTATGTAAATATATTCATGTTAAGAAACAGTTTGCTTAAACAACACACATTTTACAAATAACTACAATATTATGAATAATTATTACTATATATCATCTGTGAATTTTTTAGACTCATTGGCTGTGAATTCAGGTTTTAAATATTGCTTTTTTTTAGTATTTTGCATAAAGTAATTTTCGATACACAATATTCTTTGAGAAGTGTTGTTGCTATTAAATTGTGTTTTTTTGAGAAATGTTTAATGGAAAATATTTTTTTTTATAAATTAATATTTTTGAGAAAGGATTGACGCTGCGCAGCAAATTTTTTAAAAAACATTTTATTCATTAGTTTAAATTTTATTTACATAAAACTTTTGTGTTTTATTTTTCATGGATTAATATTTGTAAATTTTACTTTTAAATGGAAATTTTTTATAGTGATTGTGTCAATTATTACATATTAATTCTATATTCTCAAGTGAAAAGATTAAAAATATCATTTCAACTTTATTGATTCTGTTTACGTTGATATTTACAAATCTTATCTGATGTTAAAAAGCTAATCATGTACAAACTAATTAAAACGCAGTGCAAAATTTTGGGTAGTTTTATTATTCTTATTTGAAGAAATGGCAAAGTTAAATACTAGATGTGCATTTTGTTGTGCAGCAGAATTTTTCAATATCATACTCATAAGTTGTCATTATATTAAAATAAAACTATGATGATTTATTGATTGTACAATGATATTTGCAATTTTTTCTTAAAAATTAAAAGTTATTGTTATACACATATAGTGATTGCCTCAATTATTTTAATGCCCGATTTTCAAGTAGAAAGATTGAAAATATTCCAACTTCATTCATTATTTTTTCGTGGATATTTACTCTCTGTTTCTAAAAAGTAAAGAAAATTTAGATAGTTTTATGAATTAATTGTAATTTTTTTAAGAAATGCGTTAGGTTAGGTTTTAAAATTTTTTAATGTAAAAAATATGATGAGCATTTTGATGCGTGATAGTTTCTTAATATTTTATTTATAAATTGTCAATTCATTAAAATAAAACTGGTAGTTTTATTGCTCGTGCAATGATATTTGTAAATTTTACTTGAAAATTAAAATTTATTATTTTCGGTAATATTTAATAAATTTGAGTAGTTTTGCTAATTATTTATTTTTATTTTTGAAAAAAAGCAGAGATTAAGTTCTGAAGATTTTTAGTATAATTGTTTCATAAATTTTATGATAGTATTCTTGAGTCTAGGAAAATTCACCGCCAGCAATTAATCGCTAGCAGTTTATCTCCGTGTCAATTAGTTGCATAAACAATTTATAGCCCACATATGATCGCTAGCATATTTTAACGTCTAGAAGAAATGAGACGTATTTATAAATTTTATTTTTAATTAAGACGTATTTTAAGTGGTTTGCATGAAACTCAATTTGACAGTTACGAAACGTATATTTACTGTTCAAACATAAACCTAATCTAACGGAAGTTAAAAAACTTTAGTTTTAGTACTTTCATTAGGTTTGCGTTTTGCAACTGTTATAGTAAACTTATATTTTAAATATTATGAATATCATTTTTGTAACTAGGCCAGTTGTACCAAACAATTGATTTTTAATTCTATTGGTCAATAATTGTATTTATTCACTGCGCGAATGATAAAAATAACACATTACCTTCAATTTAAAATGACCAATAAATTAATGTAAATATTGCTTGGCGATAAAATATGCTAGCGATCATTTGTAGGCTATAAATTGTTCATGTGGGAAATTGACGCGGCGGTAAGTTGCTAGCGATTAATTGCTGGCGGTGAATTGCGAGCGATAAATTTTCTGGAGCCTAGTATTATTATCTGGTGTTAAAATGTTAACCATTAAAAAATAAATTAGAACTGTGCTTTAATTTTTTTTTCAATATTTTTTAAATATTGATTACAATTCACAGTGAAAATTTTTTTAGATTTTTTGCTTATAAATTATACTTTTTTGTTTTAAAAAAATGAGCATAAGAGTAGTCTTTTTCTGGCGATAAAATGTCAATCAATAACATAATTATGTTTTTTGTATGCATTATTTTTTAAACATGTCTGTTTTACTCGATCTTTTAAAGTAGTATCGGCGCTGATTTTTGTTTATTCCATGACAGAAGCGAAGTGGTAGTTCTGGATAAAATTCCTGACTAAAGTTTTTGAAAGAAGTGAAATAGCATAACCGTGTTTTGGCTTAAGTATCCAGCTCACAATCGTCCGGTCAATCTTGATGTTAATTGAAGGCGGATCTAAATTACTAATATTTATATTCCAAATAAATCAATTACTCTGCCGAGTAATCACGAATGCTTTCGTAGCAACGTTTACGTGTGATCCTGACAGTGTTTTACTTAAAAATTGTAATTTGTATTTTGTATTCTAAATGTATGTTTGCGAGTAATTTTTTCGATTGTTCAGACTTATTTTACAGTCTAATATTGAGTTCGCGGTCGTCTTGGACATTTTTCACATACACTAGATAGATATAGGAAATGATTTAGCATTCCACCTCATATTTTCCACGTCTAGTAAAATGCAAACGCCAACTGTAACGGATCGCGTCAATTTTTCCGCAAGACTTCTACTCGTATCATTCGCGTATATCTCTTCGTATATAACTGGCGGTCATCAATTTCGCCCATGTCACCGTACACGATCTGGTCATTTCACGTCTCATTACGCTTTCAAAGTCGGCTTTGGCAATAAAACAGATACGATCCACGCGAAATATCAATTCCGATCAGTTAGCGGCGCTCTGACCGTTGACTCCGGACTAACCGGACGACATTGACACACAAATGACAAAACAATCGCAGACATTCACTCTCGGCATTCTATGTTATTAAATTGACATGTCACTAGATCCAAAGAGTCAAATTAACAACGGCAAAAAAAGCACAGGAATACTATCAAAGACCAATTGAGCGCGATAGACGGCCATTAACGTATGTTGCATTCGGAAAGACGGATCGCGATAAATATCTCGCGGATGGTTCGTTTGAGATGATTTACAGCCTCCCGTGTGCTGAAAATCATTTTCGGGGCAGTCGACAAATCACTGACCGACTGCCGCGTGTCTGGTGTACCGGCCAACTATAAATTATGCCATACAATAAAATACATGTAACATATATCCATTATCGCACATCGAAACCATTTATCAACATCTATTTAAACTGTTCGCTTTCTAAGTAAGGAGTTTTTATATAGTGCTTTGTATACAGACGACGTACAGCGTTCGACGTACGCATCATCTTCATAAAAATATGTGCGTGACACTAGCAATAAAATTAGGATTCTCATTATGTACATATGGTTTGTGTTATCTTCTGTATAAGTGACTAAATAAATATTAATAATACATATAAAATGCCTCATCAAAGATTTTGTCAAAGCAAACGTCGAAATTTTTTAAATGGAAAATCAAGTATATCTAAAAAACTAGCCCTTATTTAAAAAAAACTAATGATACAGCTTGATTCAGCGTATAATTCTACATAAAAATCACTGTATTTTATTTTTGTGGCAAGAATATTGTTGTACATTGTTATATAAAATAGTTACGATGTATTTTTAAAACATCATAATTCATTTCAATTCTAACCTATTATTTTCAAGTATATTAACTAAATATAATATTATGGTTCATATCCTATGTTTATCTAGATAACATCTAGTTTATAAAAAAATAAAAAAAAAGTCAATTTTATGACCTTTTACGCGAGTTTTCCCAACGCTTTCCCGGGCGCATGTGTACGCATGCACGAGTATATGTGTGTTATGTCTACGCCCCGCGAAAATGGCCGCGCCGGTTTATTGCACCCAAAAATTATTTATTGCAGTCATTTTGTTTGGTCGTGACCTACGACAACCCGGCTATGCCCGCCTCGTGGTGTGTGTATACACAATTTTTTCCCTACTTCGCACATCGCATCAGCTGATCACATAAATTACAACTTTTACTGCTCCCACAAAAGTTGTGCCCGTCTCGTTCTGGCCGAGTAGAAAAGAGCGAGACGAAGAGGACGAGAGCGAGCACAGGATGTTTATAATGTGTTGTAATATTTTTGCTCGCAGACTCTCTCATTCTCTCGCGGGTATTGAATGGAAAGCTCCCTGACAGCTTTCGCGCCCGGGATAGCTTTTGATAAGGACCTGTCCGTCTCGGTTCCCGACCTTCGCCCATTGATCATCAACGCACATTAAAAACATTCTTGAGACGTCTGGTACTATATAGATACATTACATACAGTATTTCGTTCAAATAAAACGATAAAAGAGCAATCAATATCACAAGCATCAATTGCTGATAAAATAGATTTCGTACGTCGTAGTTGAATTACTATTGACGTAAAGAGAGAAGCTGCTGCTGTATCGAGAGTTAGACTGAAATATCTTGTATCTCAAATCGGGTGTAACTAGTGAAAGTTCTTGATTAAGGATGAAAATAAATTATATACGCTTGGTCGGGTGGAAGATGTTCTATTGCTTTTTTATTAGATTTATTTACTTTAGTCGCCTTTCTTAATAGATTCGTGGATATTTAGCAACACTGCACATTTCGCATTCTAATTGCTGCACTCATCAATCAGCCCTATTGAAGATGCCAATTCCTCAGAATATTCACATGCAAAAGCTATTTTGTTTATTGCGCTTTTAACGCGTATATGCAACTGTTAAATCGTAAATTTCAATAAGTGTTTTATTGTATATGTTCTAAAGACTGAATTAACATTAATCCTTAACCCTTTTACCGCCTCACTATTTAGAAATTTGTTAATATGTGGGGGGTATCTATTCATGCCAGTCTTAAAAGTTATGGCAGCTATAGGTGTCCCATGAGTACTTACTGGCGATTTTCTTGATGACACCTATAGAAGCCATCCGCGGTAAAAGGGTTAACTAGTTATTTTAGAAAACATAAATGAGTTTGATTATAATATTCTGAATTTTTCGGTGCAGGATTATTTTTTATTTTATCAACATTTATTCTGGAGACCACTTAACATTATGTTATTCTTAGAGAATGCGTTAAATAGTTGATATTGGTTATTTAACCCTTTGGTTGCCGAAATCTCATATAAAGACTTTTGCTTTTTTTATAATTAAGAGTACATTTTATCTTTTAATTTAAAAATAATTATGAAGGGTTTGTTGCTAACAAAAACTTTGACCAAATATGCTTCAATAAGACAATAATTTAAGTTATTTTGATAGGTTTATTTTTTCAAAAAAGTCAGGGGTTTTTGTTTCGCATGTGACCTCGTAGAAAGATCGTCTTATCAGACATCGAAGGACCAGCGAATATGCTCATTTTCTTCATACTACGTACTTCATATAACTTCCGTATATCTTAGAGGCCAGCGAGTTTTCATGCATATTTTTTGAGCATGTCCTAAATCAATATCTGTATCAAGCTAAACAATAAGTCACAGTGATCAAATTATTTTATTTAGTTAAGACTACATAGGTTCTTACATAAATCTTGAATTTATGATTATTTATATATTAACTTTTTTGCTAATATTGTGTTGAATATTTTACTTACAATTAATATATTTTAGTATTTAATATTGCACGATGTAAAATACATAAGTTATGTATTTCACATCAGTACAAAGTCTAGGAAATGAGTAAATTAATTTAAAATAAATATCTTGACATTAATTGTTATTGCATAGCCATAGCATAAATTTTATGTTGATTTTTCTGACATTGCTATAAATATATTGTAATTTCAGTTGCTTGCCAAGTAATATATATATACAATTTATATAGGACAATAGTTTTTTTACAATTAGAACAGTAAATATTTCATGCACGTAAAATTTACGTAGTTTTATTTTAAACCGTGTATTTTTTGTGCTTATATGATTTTTTTTGATAGTATTGTGATTTGTTCAAAATTTTACAATATTTTAGTACTCCTTATGATACTTAGGTATCTCATATTGGGGCAACGACTTCCGAAAACGGCGGCCGTTGCTAAAAATCGCTCGATAACATCATCGGCGGCTGTCAAAAAAGTAGTAAAAAATGAATTACGGGTAGAGTTGGCAATGGAGCACCGGAGCTCCGGGAATACGTCATCCCGACGTGATGTATTTTATTCGGGTCACAATGTCGATTGGTTTTCGAGTATATTTTTATCGTTGGCACCCCTGCCCGAATGTGACCGTCACAACATCAAAGCAGTTCCGTGACCGGCACTTGACATTCGATAGGCGTAGCCAGAGCTAGTAGTTTTATGGCAAAGACTATTATTCAGTATACTTAGTACACAACATGTCACAGTAATAACACTGCTTTTGAATGACTTCATTAAAATTATTTAATAATGTTCGCCCGTGAACTTATGATCGCTGTTTGAGCATAAATGACAGTTGTGTTTTGATATTTGACGTTTGGGAGTGGCCTTTTTTAAAAAGTAATTAATATGATTATACATAGATGAAGATACTATTATTAGTATATCACACACATGTCGGACGATTAATATAGGTTGTAATATGTATGTATTTTTTTTAGTTTAGTAGGTTATATGCGAATCGGACGTCTAAGTTTGTGACGAAGGTTTGACGTTTAGTGGAACAGCTCGGTTAGCGACGTTAAAAAATTCAGTTTATACTTTTAATTTTGAGGTATATGAAAATTTCTGAATGTTTCACGTGACTTTTAAAATTAAAATTAAAAATAAATATTTCGCGCATTATTAAATCATATTCATAAATAATATTAGAATCAATCTCAAACAATATCAGTATTTTTCAAAAGAAGTTGTGTATTCTTTTCAAGCATATGATCCTGTGCTTTTAATTATATTTTTTGTATCTATTAATATCTTTACGAAATCGTTGCAACCCCAATGATAATGATAAATCACTGCGTCGTATCTGATTTATTTTCCAAGTCCCGATCGTTCCGGACGGGTGTGTTTTGGTTAATTGCACACCTTCGGTCCCGAAACCTACCCCATGTCGAGCTTCGGTTTCCCTCTAATTTTTTCCCCCCGATCAATTATATTTATATAAACAAACCTTGGCATTCGGGCTGGTACCTACGCAGCCTGCGCGAGACGTGCCCCGAGAGAAAGTCGGCCATGTTGTGCGTCACTCCCCCAGCATCCAGGACCACCAGGACCAGGAGATTTCCTCTTGCGTCTGCTCGTGACATCTTCAATGCCGTCTCACTTAATCATCCCCGTTTCCTTCCGAATCTTCCCTCGTGCATTTTCTCTTGGAGCAAAATTTTACAAACGCGCGCACAAAACGTTCATCGACCCGTATTTTTTCTCTCTCGGTACTATCAAACGTATATAATAATATCAACCCTCACGATCAAGGCGCACTTCATGATGAGCTTTCAAAATTTTACAACCAATCTTGGGGTTTGATTATAATATTTTTATTAACAGTATATCTAGATTTTTACATTTACAATTATTCTATCCTTATTCATTTGCATTATTTATACTAAAATAAGTTGCATTGATAGAAACCGGATAATGAAGAACATGAACTTTTTATTATTGATGATAAATATTTTTGCCATATTTTTTAAATCGAAACTCATGAATCTATGTAAAAATTAGGAGAAGCATGAATAAAAAAATACTACATAATTTAAAACTATCCCACTCATCTCTCTCATGACATTGTAGCATGGCTCGATTTTCGTCGGTCCCAATGTCATTAAGCTAGTCAATCGCTTTTAGCAGTTCAGAAACGCGATTTAAACGTTCAAAACGAAGCCGTGATGTGAATATCCGAGTGGAAAATGTTAAAAATGCCACCGAACCATATAGGCGCCGTTCATACGTCGATATTAATGTAAGTCATTCGGAATTCACCCAACGAACTGTACGCGTCTTATCTCTCAAATCATCACAGGGAAATTATTGACAGGAATAATTGTGAGAGAATCGTCTGCTACGTAATCCGGCAGCATGTAAAAAATCGTACGTGATCACTCGCACAAATTTATTGTGTCAAACGCGCGACATGTTTTATTTTTATGTTCGGTTCGAGGTTAACATCCTGAAAATTGACGTGTGGTATATAAATATTCACAGGCGTATAATAATGTATACTTGATTGTGCGTAATCGATTAACATTGTAATACGTCAAGCGGTTGCGGTTCGAGACTTGCCCGAGCCCATTGAATGTCAATCAACGTCTGCGACTCTTTGGGCGATTCGTCAAATTTTCAGAAGACCTCTTGATCCTTATTCCTGGCAGGTATCGCAGTTTAATTACCGGCGTGAATATTTAACGAGGTTCTCTCGCTCGTGGCAGGTGCTTTGCGAGCAAGACGTGGGTCCAGATTTGAGCAAAATTGGCAAATATGACTTTTAGTGATGAAATTACTGTAATGGATCTGTTTGACTTCATACATAGTGTTTACTATGTATTATTTAATTTATTTTACAATTTTTGTTTATAAGTAATATTTAATTACAATAAAACAATATATTGTATCTAGTTTATTGTCTGAAAAGCGTTGTTTGTATCATTTCGGAAAAATTTGCTAAAAGTTACTCCTCCTCCAGCAATTGATTATGTATATAAACTAATTATTTTTTTAATCATAATATTTTTGATTTTAATAAAAGTTAAATTCGACCTTTTTCGATTTATTTTATTTTTAGACTCTTATCGCATTAATGGTTAAGGGTATAAAAATATAAAAATATGATATTTATGGTAATATAATAAAATCTTGATGTAAAACAAGAAATTATTATTATTATTATTATATTATATAAAGAATTTAACTTTTAACTAATTTTTACCAAACATTTAAATTTAATGCATTAACTAATGCATTTCATGTTTTTTTAATGTGATAAAAAATATTTATATGTGGGTATTTGTATCATTCAGTTATCTTGTTTTAAAACTTTCTTTGGTCGCATAACGTTGACCTTTCAATGTACATTTTATCTGTAAAACAGAAAAAAGTCACCTTATTCATAAATAATGAATAAAGTGACATTGCCGTTGTTAGCCTAAATTTCGCAAATTACTAGTATATTGTTAAAAAAAATAAAAGATAAGCCTCAAATTCTGAACGTTTCAGTGAAATTATTTGTAATTACATAAAGCACATATTTTTTGTATTTATTTATTATTTATAACAACTACAAAAAACGCAGTTTTAAATATACAGCAATTGTAAAAATATATTATAAAAATATATTTTATTTTTGCTAAGTAAAAGACCAGACATTTAGGGACGAATCTGTTGAACTATTTCTAGTTTGTAGTGAATATTTCTGCGATCAAGAATACTTGCTCGCTTTCCGTTGATGTTGGTTTATTTGTGAGCAAATATTTATTTGCCAAATTTAGTTTTCCGGTTGATTGCTAAATCTTAAATTTATTATTTTTTACCGTAATATTCCGGTGGTTTGTTTAATTAATTTTCGATTGTCAACGCATTATTAAAATCGTCAACAGTATTATCTTTAATAATTATTTCAGTATCCGATTCTGAACTATCTAAATTAGAATGAAAGTCATTCTAATAAATCTACCTAAAAAATATGTTTTATAGGAGCAACTTAATCGGGCTTTTGTAAAAAATATACAAAAGCATTATATAATATATAACATTGTACAATTTTTAATTTCTGTATTGCTAGTAAAGTTGTTTTGATTTCAGACAACTTTTAAAATAAAAAAATAAAAATCTCTCTAGTATCAAAATTTGAGAATTTCTGTGTTGTCTCGACACATATTCCTTATTAATCGTATGACTTATTAGTGAGAATTTCTACTAGACTGTTACTGTACCGTTTTAATCAAATAAAAAAGTAGGTAGAACCTTTACATTTGATTGAACTTGACGTGGTTTTTAGCGCTTCTATTGAGACGGTGCGTTTTCGTGGATCAAACTACAATTATAATTTAAAAAAACTGCAAGGAGAACTTTCATATTTGTTCAATCTTGGTAAATTTTTTGGTCTTGACTCTTCATCGGATCTTTGTTTCGATCTGTATCGACAGCTAAAAATTCAACTGCCATGCCTAAGATGTCAGTCAAAGTTGCTTTGCATACAATTATTACTAGACACAAATTACTTAAAAATCAACGATTATTAAGCACATTGTCCTTAATTTATTTTACATTTTCATCGTTGCTTGATGTTTTCATGGCCACCTTTGATGTATTCACGACCTTCTTGAATACACTTGATCCAACATAAACCATTATTTTGGACGATTTGCACCACTTCACTTCACTTTATTCCACCTTTAATGCAAAATTTAATGCAATTTTTTAAATAAATAAATCGCCGAGCGTCAGATAATGCTGTCAAACACAAACTACGTGTCCAAAATATATCTGACGAGAGATTTATTTTTCGTGATTCTTGGGATTGATTCACATTTCACAGCAATAGTATTTCAATAAATCACGAAATGTAATAATAATATTTAATAATAATCATTATGATTAATAATATATATTAGGCACATGTTACTGCTAGATTTTGCATCTTATTTACTAGTCGTCTTCTTGAACAGTTTATTATAATATCTATCGCTTCGGTCCTCGTTTTGCATACACCTGGTTCACGAGGCGAACGCGAATCATTATTCAAGAAGCCTCGACTAGAAGACCCATACCTCGCGCATATACAAATTATTTATATAATACACCTAAGGGGCTTCCAGGGGGGAAATGCGTGACGGCAATAATAACCAAAACGACACCATTAATTTCCCAACTTACATACGAATTAAGCGCCAATTAGCCGGCTAACTACGCCGGATCTCAAATCCCAGCATCGCCTGGACCGGATTGCGTTTCGATTCCCACAGCCGAAGGCCTTGTACGTATTCGCTGCAAGGAGAGAGAGGCATTCCGATTATTTATTGCTCGGAGCAAACCCTTCGGAATATTAAGTCATTACGCGTCACAGCCAGGAGTTATTGTGGGATAAGCAATATGCAAAGCGCGCGCGCCATTGATAGTACATTATAACACAATTAAAACAAAGGCCAATTACACTCATTGAACATGTCATATTCACACGATGCGTTAATGGTTTCACGGTTCACGTGGTAAAAGCTCGGCACCGTAACTAGGAAGTGCGTGTAATAATGATTCGGAGATGTTGAGTGTTGTGGATTCGATTAGAATTGAATTTTGGCAGTGTAAAACTTGTATAAGATTACTACAGTCTTAATAAGTATATATAAATTAAGCATTTTAAATACAGTTAAATCATTTTAGATTATACAGACATATACATTTATTTTAATATGTGTGAATAAATGGAAAGTGTGTATATAAATATATTACTAAAAGATTCACAACTTAAGAATATAAAAAAAGCACTGTAAACGACGCAGGATAGATAGGGTAATTGTTTCACAATGACTCAAACCTTTCAATGACATAAATTGTGCCATATTTTATTTTTCTTGTTTCTTTGATACACACATATTAAAATTTACAATATCTAATGGTTGATTTATCTGAAGATGCATAATCAAACTAAAATACTGACGCGTACTTTCACACAAGTGCGTGCACATCCTGCCTGCCCTTTTATTCCATTATCCTTTTTCAACCGTCGATACATTCCGCTTATAAACGTTATTATGCAACGTATTCTCCTTCCCGTCGGTTTTTCCGTCAGGTGAAAACACAATTACTGTCCGACGCACGCATATGAAAAGCTTGATTATGCGAGCGTGGCTAATTGAATTAGTCGAATGTGTAATTTACATACGACTGCTCGTATCGAACTGTTACAACCCAATATAGACAATTTATTTGAATGATTGTATGGCGATCGATAGTGTCAGTTCCTGGAAGGACTTCGCAGGCGTTGCTTGTAGTAATACTATACATCTCTTTATTTTGACTTATGTGTAGATTGTGCTCTCGGTGCATTGACACGTTTGTCCTAATGTGACATTTCAAAGATATGTTATAAACAAATATTATAATTGACTCGTATCGATTTTATTTTGACGCCGTTTATAATTGTTTGGAATGAGTGATGATAAAAAATACATTTATGACGTTAATTTTGATTGACAAGGTTGCGATTGTGACAAAAAGTTCGTGTGTTTTTTTATTTTTGATATATATTTTTTTCGCTTATTAGTCACTATAAATATTTATCACAAAACCTTGAGCATGTAGTTGAAAGTTTATTGTTTAATTTGTAAAACACTATAGATATATCATATAAAAAACATGTTTAATATATTTTTTGTTGCTTTATCTATTATATTATTTTTCATATCAAATCACCGTTTTTTTAACGAGTCAATAAAAATATGCTTCATTTATAGAAATGTTTTTTTTTTGCCACCGATTTAACAATAAATAAAACTCTTGTATAGAAAATTCATTAAAAGCATTTATAATATCAATCTGATTATTGACCTTAGTGTTACAAAAAAATGTTTGAATATTATGTTAGGAAAAGGTCAGGGAAACATGAGGGATGAGGAAAAAATTTCAAACCTAATTCGTTTAATCTTGCAAGAGTAATTAATGAAGTATGAGTTTTCGCATTATCATCAAGCAATATCTCTGAGTCTCTGAGTGAATTTAGTTAATTTTTTGTGCATGTGTTAAATTTCTCTACTGTAATAGTATCACCTGGTTTAAGAAACGATCAATTAATAATTTTGTAGCGGGCTTATTTATATGTATTTATTCAGGTTTATTATGGCCAAAACTTGGCGGCTCTCTGGTAACACTGGCGTGACGGAGTAGCGGGCCCGCGCCCCGTATTTTGTAAACAACAACTTTATACTTCAATAAACATACTATGCAGCGGCTCAATCTAATTGCCACCCGTCGCCAAAATTTATTCTGAATGAATTATACTTTTCGGGTGCAAACTTGGTTTCAGAGCTTCTTTTCTGTTTTTTTAATTATCATGAAGAATCAAAAATGGTTCTCTACTATTTCTAAAAACTATTGAAGAACAGACTTGCTGTTTTTACCCTTTGATTAGTTCATGTGCTATCCACCATACTGTCAATATAATTTTTGTGTGCAAATTCATTGTCCTGATTACATTAAGATCCGATCACGCGTTTTTGTGTAATGGCAAAATGTTGCGGTCAGTCCTTACACACGTTGTAAAATTTTAAAAATAATATAACGTAAGCTGGTTATATTTAAAAAAATGTTTTATATGCATAAGATAAAATATGTCACTTTCGTCAAATCGTAATGTGTTAATTAGAAGCTCAATGTATTATTATTATTATTCCCCACATTTTTTTGAGTGAAAAGCGTGTTTTAGTTATACTATCTTACCATTGTTCTAATCTCTTCTGGCTATCGCATATAATCCATTATACATCGTAAATAATGATTATCTTGAAGAATAGTTTCATTGTCTATTGATTTTAAGAACTAATTAAGGGAAGACTTTGAAATAGTGCAGTTTTAATATTTCGGTCAATTCGTGCGGTACCCATTTGTCAATTTTTTGCGCCTTAGGTATGCAAGAGAAATCTTAAAATAGTTGTTTATGGTATAGCTTAATCAACAGCAGATGTAGCCAAATTTTCATACTAAACCTCACAGTTCTCAGACTAATAGTACCTTCGTTACATCCCAAATTTATTTTTCTCGTGACCTGTGTCTTATTGTGTTCCTATTTAAGCTTTTACAAAAACATACGATAACGTTTTTTTAACTAAAAATAACATAAAAAAATTAGTCGGACTGCAAATAAGAAAAAATAAAGAACACAATAATTAAAATAAAAAATATGGTTATTTAGAATAAACGTTTTGTTCCATTCCAAACATGGTCTGTTTTTGATATGAAACAATATAATTTAAATGATAATTTTAGTCGGACTACATTCTATATATTATAAATACACGCAAAATTCAAATGATCGCTGAAAACAGGGCCGAATTAGAACTAATGATTTTGTTTAAAATAAATAAAATACTAATAAAAAATATATTAAGGAATTTAATAAATAAAATATGTTTAACTATAATAATATCAACTGTATGATTATTTATTTTAAATGAAAACAGTTTTATACTTATTTTCTGTATAATTATTATCCAAAAGCCACAATAAATATGCGAAAAATCAGTGGTAGCTGAAAAAAATATGTTCTAAAAATTTCGATAACAGAAATTTATATCGTCTCTTGTAAAGTTGCTATATTTATAATCAATTAAGAGTCTTCTTCTTCAAGTATAATGGATTTCTTTTACTTTTAAGTGTTCATGTTACATAAACAGTAGTAATATTGAAATTATAGATGTATGTATTAATCAAATTGAGTCTGAAGTTAAAAATGTAAATTTTAATCGACGCGTCTGCTCACATGTGAGTGTTTCTTTATGCATTTTACATAAGCATCACACGAAGGGCGCTTAATCAAAAGCGACACAGTAAATTATCGCATAACTATTCCCACTTGTGTTTTTAGCTCATGGAAACGTCTCGTAAAATGCAGTTTTTATTAGCGAAATGCACAAACGGCTTAAAAGCCAACCATCGCATGCTTAATTGCAATATAGCGACGTTAATTCGTCGCCCATGCGAAACCGAAAAAAAATCCAAAAAAGTAAATAATAAGAGCCTAACCCTAGAATGCACAATTCCTGACTTCTGTTTTTTTCTTCATATCTAACCAGCGTTTGCCAGGAATTGTGTGATCGGAATTCCGCGCCTTTATAGGGAATCGTCTTTTTATTCGCGTGGCAACTCGCGCCTCGCATGAATTTCATTATACGTGACGTGGAAAATCGATTCGCGATCATCAATAAATAATTATCGAACCGCCGAAAAAAGTGTAACATTTTTTCCTACGAATAAAAGTGGGGTTCGGAATTAAAAAGTCGATTTTTATCGCCGCGTCGCGTTTCCCTGTTATCACCGCGTTTTGTATCACTGAATAATTAATGCGGCGCCTTTCATTAAATGTCCATTATTAAACAATCAATTTTTACGTACTAATGAAACGAATTCCATGAATTATTGAGCGACAAAGCGAATCGATTAGTAATCGAGTTCTTTTCAAAAAAATAATAACGCATCATTAAAATTAAAACGGTCTATCGGTGCCTAATTAAACTTTATTCATACCCATGGATGTGTATTTTTTGTCGGTATTTGGATCGAATCTAAAAACGGAGCTAAGGCTTTTGGATGTAGAGAAAAAAAAATAAGAAAACATACACACAAAAACGTATCCGAGCATTGAAAAGACCACAATGACTGCTTAATGATAGGGCAACACCGTCAGACATGACAGGTGTATGAGTGTACAACATTAACTGCTCTCTCGTTTTGGACTTATCGCATTTGGAAATTGAAAAATGGACGAATGCTACTTTTTATTAGATTGTTGCATATGCAATGTATTATTTTTTTGTATAAAAAAAAAATATAATTAATTGTAAATTTATATTTTATTGAACATCTTATGTCGACAAATAAACGATACTGTTTTCAGTGTGTTGTTATAATTAAACATATTTTTTTATAAATATATTTATATAATTTTAATCATCAGGACCGTTTCTACGAATTTAGAATTGTCAGTAACGTTTATATGAAAAAGTCAGTTAACAATCATACACGATCAGTAACTGTCATAAACTTTTTGACAGAGGGTCAGTTAAGCTCCGATTTCTGCTATTAACCCTTCATAGTGACAATACCAAAACTAATTTATTTCTTTATGCATATTTTTTTTTACCTTTTCAATCAAATAATTGTGATTTTTGTATAAAAATATTTTATATTCGAATTTTAGGTTTTTATGTAACGCATATTAACGTTGTGTTAAAAAACAACATACAGTTAAAATATAACTAATCATATAGTTAATAATTAGTGACTAGTTCATTTAAATAAATAAATTTTCTGACTCAAAAAATACTTGCATATATTATATATTCATAATCAATCTAGTCATATACATATATATGTATATATTTATATTGTGCTATAGTATTGTTGTATGTTATAAAAAGTGACATATACTTATCAGGAAATATAGCGTAAATCGAAGTAATAAAACTTACATTTTACCGTTTCCTTTAATTATAAATGAAAGAAGCAAAATCTTTAGTGACACACGTGCACTATAAAAATCAACTCAGGACACTGCATAAGCAGCGAGAGAGGTTCCAGATGTAGGTCAAGTACAAGTAGTGAAAGTGAGTACATAATCCATGCATTTGTATATTAATAAAAAAAAGTTTTTTCTCAACTGCGAAAAGTCAAGCGCCCTTTTCAATTCTTGATCGTAAGGCCAATGCATGTTTCGGGGCGGAAACAGATTTGTTGTGTTTGTATAAATATCTTGTTAGACTGTATATGCATAACAGTGATTTGAAAATCAATAAAATTTGTCAAGTTTCACTTTAGAATTAGGGTAAGTCTAGCATCCTCTTCATTTATTATCCCTCTAAAATACGTAACGATGGTTTGAAAATTATTTTATATTTTGAATGTATATTTTTGAAGATGGAAGTACTTTGAAACTGTTAATGGATACCGTTTAATGGATTTCTGCTCAGATACACCAACGAAAAAATCCGAGGGATACAAATATACAATTAGTTTTATGAGATAAAATCAATCCTGTGCGACTAATTTCGTCGCAATGATTACGGATGGTCCTGACATTTTGATTATATTTATTTTAATATTAGTTTAGTTTTTATTTAATGTTTAAAAAATATGTATACATAAACGAGGTTACCCCTTAAATCAATATTTTACAATTTTTTTATGTATTTTGGATCGTTAAACAAATCTATTGGAAGTATTATTGTGGAAGTATGATTTAATTATGTTTACTGCAAGAATGGGACTTATGTTTCCTACAGATATTTCTTAAAAAATTATGTCAAAGTACCATAAAACAATCAATAATATGTTAATGAAATATTTTTGCAAAACACCTGTGTAAACGTATGATGCATAAACTCGCAAGAGAAAGCAATTACGCACAGAGCTTACTAAAAACGTAATGACAATGATATCATTTGCATGCATTCAAAATTGGAACCATTTATTGCAGTTTATAGAAAGTTTGTGCATGAATAGATACTGAAACGTTAAATTTATTTATTTTAAAATCGTTGTTACTTTATTTTCAATCACGTTTGTTTAGCTTTAGATGTAAAAAATATCATTTTCATTGAAAATTGACTCAGATCTCTTGAGGCGCAGTAGCTTCCAAAGACAAATAAGAATTTTCATATTAAGGGAAAAGGCGACATTTCATACGCACCACGATAAGTTTTCCCAACCCCTACTCCCACCCCAACCACAGTTTGTTGTGCCATGCTACAACCTTGAAACCGTTCAATGGCGCTGTCAAAATACGGCCGTTTGATGTCTTGTGCCGGCATTATCTGTTTGGGTGCCACGGGGGCATCCATTAATCTCCCTGACACTTGAGAATGTGTTCCCGTTGTTGCGCGATCAGCTGATCATCAAACGGCGGCCATGTTGGAGGAGGATGCCACTCGCAGCTGTCTTCAAGACATATCAATAAATTACTCGCAACGTTTATGCGCCATATACACAAGAGCGCGACTCGTGTCTCGAAATTTATGGCTTTTAAATACATTTTCCTTTAATAAGCGATTTTTTGTTAAGGCAGACACAGACGAAAAGTTTCTGAACTTTTTAAACAATCCATTTTTAAGCAAGTTTACTGCTATTACTATTTTACGTAGCTTCATTTAAAAAAAATAAAATAAAGTTCGGTAACTTTTTAAACAGCCTACGTACCGCTATTCGAGCGTAAGTTCATAACGTCGAGGGCTGAAAATGTTGTCTCTTATAAAAGCATTACGCTATCGGAACCGGACAGGAGGGTGCATAATTCATGCATTTATTTTTTTAATGTACTGGCAACACCGGACGCACGGTGCGAGCACTTTTTTAACCCACACAAAAAAAACTTCTCGATAAATATCATTATGCAATTTTTTTTTGATTTAATGCGTATCGATATAATATTTTTATTTCGTTAACACATCTGCTCTTCTACATACGTACAATTTTTGTCCATCATCCTTTCCGGAAGGATTTATGCTGAATAACGATATTTAAAAATGTTATTATTACACCGCCGAGACTCAGTAGAACAGGGGCGGCTCTCGGATATCAAATCGATAAAAAATATATTTTAAATTCTGTATCATATAGTAGTGAGCCGGTTCGGTTGTTCACCCTCGCTCATTTTTAGAATGACTTGGCACAAATATATTGTTCACCCTTAGTCGAACCCGGTGTTACCCTGATACCTTATTTCCTTATCGTCACTGTGCGCGGCGTGTTATATTAAAAACATACCCCATTATACACACCCACATAAAAAAATCAAAATCTTTTTTATTTATATTTTTCTTTCGCGCAAGGTAAAAAGTAAGAGTCGTAAAAGTGCGATAAGCCATCTCGGAGATGGGCGAAAAGATCTTATTAATTCCTCTCGGTCAACTTATCTCGTGTCAAGTATTAAATTTTACGACATTTCGGTGTTGTACGTAAAAGAGCAGTAAATATCCCGCACATAGAAAAGTGCCCCCATAAAAGCCGGGAATAAAAATATAAAAAATAAATAAACAGCCTTACCTATAGGATATAAAAATATGTGTGCCCCGTAATAAAAAAGTTAACCCTTCAAACACATGTTCGATCGTAAAAGTTGGAGAATATAAGCTCGCGTCAGGTATATATGAATGTGAGTACATACATACATACATACTTATATTGACACACACGGGTCTAGTGAAGTTTAACCTAAGCGCAAGTAGAGAATTTTATGTCCACTTTGGAGCCCGTTAAGGCCCCGCAGGAGGGGTTTTAACCCCCTGAAAGATCTGTCCGAGTAATTGGTTCGATTTTAACGACGTCCAGACGCTATCTCCCTTCCTGGTTAAATTTAAACGAGTGCTTAAGGTGTTGTATTACATATAAAAAATATGATTTGTGACTTATTTTTAACAATTCCCACATATGTCACAAGAACATAATAATTGTAAAAACACTCCCCATTTTTATACTTTACGGCGTAATATCAACCAGGTTTTATTTCATTTTATGTGTGCTCCAGTTCATGGGCTAAACAAGTTGTCCTCCTCGTATTGTACGTACTCTGTTCGGCAATAGGATATGGGATATAAAAAAGTAATAAAAGGCAGACTTACAGCGAGTTAAACACACCATAAGAGAGTGTGCCAGAGGCCATTCTAGAGTATCTCTATAATTCTCGTGCCTCTCCACTCATATCAGATGCTGCAGAAACAAAAGAGGCAGAAGCTGATATACGCGTCGGTTCGAGAGGGACAGCCGTATCATGGGTGGTGGAGATGTGCTCTCAAAAACACATATCCATCATTGGGACGATCGTAAAAATAAAAACAACGGGTCGTTTCAGAGTCCGTTTTATGGGCAGGGCAGGACAAGGGTTACGACAGCCGAATCCGTCTTCTTCCTCCCGAACGTCTGCTGCTCTTTTCTTCTAAGGATCTAAAGCTTCTGCCTGACCACTTTCGCTTTTATATCGACCGGACGACGACAAAACCAATTCGAGGCGGCCGGTCAATCTGTCAGGTCGGTCGTAAAGCGGTCGAAGTAAATAATTGAGGTCCGGATTTGCATTCCCTCTATTCGCGTCCCGCCGTGGTTCGCAATTTTATAGTTTCGCCCCAGCTGTAAAAAAATCCCTCATAAGTTGTAATTTACAAGACGAGAAACAGTCGAATCGTAAAGTTGAGCACAATATCTACGAGGTAATTTATTTCATATTTAATACATCAACTTTCTATAAAAGGGAATTGTTCATATGTCGTGTTAACATATTCGAAAGCTGAAAAGGTTAATAAAATGTAATATGATTATGTTTTAACAGGTGACGCATTTACTTAAAGCAAAAACATGCGTTTTTATACATTTTTAAAATAATACAGTCGCAAAGATCGTGATGACAGTAACTCAAATCGCTTTATATTGTAGTAAACGCGAGAAATAAAATCGCTTGGGTTAACAAATTTATTGAGGCAATAAATTGAAAAGTAGTCTTTAAATCGTGCTTTTTCCGTCGTGTTTGCTTATATTTTTTTATAATACTGTCAGTACATTGACTGAAAAAATAATTTCCAAGTCGGAAAATATTTCTAATAATCATATTTTGTATAATTTAACGGTTTGGTTATATTGAATTGCGATTTTAATTTTATCGTAGTTTAATATTTATCTAATATATTTATAAAATAATTGGAAATTGTGAAACATTTTTTTAAGAATGTCAGTTTATTTCTAAAAAATGTTTCATGCAACATATTAGCATGCGGGTGCTTTTTTGCAAAATAATATTTTATAAAAAAATCGCGATGCGCAGCTCTTGCAATTTTTAGATATAGTGCAATATTATTTTTAAAATATTTAGGATTTTTTTAAGTTCAGTTCAAGAATATATAAACTAGTGATTATAAACTATTATTATTAAGCTATAGCTTATGCTAAACATTTTATTTTAATTATTCATTACGAAAGATTAGGAAAATCTAGAAAAACATAATCTGTGATGCTGATCTTTCATTCAGGTTAGATACAAATTAAAAAACAATAGTATTCATATGGGATTCGAATCTAGGTATTTAATATATTAGTCACCGACTAATACCACTGATATATTGTGCACATTTACGATTCATATGGAATTCTAATCCATGACTTCTGGTGTGTATATACAATACATATATATTATTATTTGATAATGTTATAAATTATCTACAGTCCCATAAATTAAGCGCAAAGCTCAAAAGTGACTGTTGCTAGATAGCAGCGCCTCTCAATGAGTATTCAATTATCGAGCACAATTTTTTTTTTTGGGGTTGCATTGTTTTTTTGTGGTTTTAGCTGGGAAGAGACACCGTAACAGTCTTAACAGTATCCTCCATATAGTAAAGACCTTGATCATAATAATTTATATTTTTTCGTCCTCTATAAGCGATTTTCCGACGATGATAACAATAATATATTTTACTTAATTAAGTTTCATATGGGGTTCAGATATTAATCAACAACTTATATCACCAGTTTATCGTGCTGGTTATTAAAACATCCATATTTTTGCGCTGTGCTATTTTTAAAAAATATAGTTTTTTTTAGAAAAATAAAATAAGCCAATCTAGAAATTATTTAGATTTATAATAAGTTGAAATCATGTACAATATAATTTTTATTAATATATTACAAAAAAATCACAATTTCTACTTAGAAAATTCTTAATTATAATCTAGAGCTTAAAACTAAGTCTTAAATTAATTATACATATACTATGCATCATAGCTTATCATATTAAATCATAAAAATATGGTTTTTCATTCTGTTTATCTTATCTTTGTGGCAAAATTTTGTGTAGTTATCAATATGTTTCAATGCTATTGAAAAATATAAATTAGTTCAACTGATTTTTAATTTATCTGAGCTGTTTTTTTAAAGAATTCTTTCTCGAAAAATTTTCGAGGAAAGCAAAAATTCCTATTTCTCAATTTTATGATATTATTAAATATTTAATTTTTATAATCTCAAGTACATAAATAATTTTAGTAAAAAATTTATTTCAAAAAATATGGATACTAAAAGCATAGGAAATGTTAAACAGACTCTTTGGAAATAGCTTAAATATTTATAAATCTACAATTTAGGCTTATCATAATTATGAAACTCTAAACCGGGACAGCTAGAAAAAAGTAACTTCAAACATTTTCGTCAACAATGTCTGGTGTAAGCTAAAAAAAGGGCGATTAGGAAATTTTTGTTCATTTAGGAATGTTGCGGAAGCTAAAAAATTTTCGTCTCGGATTTTTTTTCTGTGAAATTCTAGGACAATTTGACATTCGAAGCGATTTCAATTCAAGACAATCCCAGTCAATCCTGTTTGTTAGTAGCCCTAGTCTATTTACATCTTATGTAAAAATGGATATTTCTTTCGCAGATCGAATCAGAGATATTAAAATAAGCAAAATCTGTAAAGCAATATTGGGCTCAAATTATTCGAAACACAGAACATAACATAACACATACTTACTGCATAAACAATCATGTATATAAAAAGTAACAGCATCACCATTTCATGAAATACGAAGTCTTTATTATTTGGAACTGTATCTAAATACTATTTTTTTAAATTCAATAATAAATACATCTTTCTTAAAAAAAACACATTTTTTTTTTTGAGATTTTACACTCTTTGCGATTTTTTACTTTGCATAATCTGGATTCATTAAAAAGTCTGAATGCTAATTCTACTGTGAAAATGAAGGAAATCTGAATTTTCTCATGTAAAGAACAAGTAATTGTAGGTTTCGGGGAAATCTGTAATTTGGGTATCAATGATCTTAAAAATGTTCTTTGCAGGTCTTAGATCATATGTATAATACTAGTTGTGTATGTTATGATTTATACATTGAATACATTTTGTAAAGTTTTCCGATGATGGTGCGCCCTTGACCCGGTTATCCAGGGGTGCCACATGCATTCGAAACATTGCATCGCCCGTCATCATCGATCCTCGTGCGGCTTCCGCACACAAATCGGGACGCGTCCCACATAAATTTCGAACACACAATAAAACAGCCTTGACATTGCTCGGCCGTGTCAGTGCTCGTGCTTGTCAGCGGCACGTAAATAAACCTGTCAATGAGAGAGAGCGAGAGAGTCGGGGGCGCGGCCCCGGCCTGTCAATCAGCCCCCCTGGACGGGGGAGGCGCCACGTCCCGCACAGACGCGCGCGTCAAAACGGGCCCTGGAATCGACGTCTCGCACTTATTTTCACTGCACATAAAAGCCATTATGGCGTGTAATGTAAATGCCTTTTACTGTCTGGCTGAACTTGAAAACGGAGCGGCGCGACAGGCGAAAAGCGCATCTATCGACGCCGGGGGTAGGTGCCGGATTCGGTTTTTCCGACCGACAGGGGCGTCCGTGAAAACTGCATAGCGACGGCGCGAGCGTCCCGGGGTGGATCTATAAAGTACGTGCAAGTTGTTTTCCGCTCTTTCTTTCGCATAGGGCCGTCTCGGTCTGTCGTTCGTGGGCCATATAAATATAGATTGGGAGTTAGGGCGTCGGCGCGCCCAGAGACGTCTCGACGCTTTCGTCCGAACACCGATATCGGCCCTTGTAACGCGACCGATTCCGATCGATTCGCCACGTACTACGTTGAGCTTTTGGGTGTTTGTATGTGTATGAATGACGTAACGTTTACGTACTTGCTCGAGAGTGGCGTTCAAGTACCTATTTTAGGAAGAAACTAGAGCGCCCTAATATTTTTTTTATCAAAGTTAGATATTGAATTATTTTCATCTGCCAATTGTCCATTCGCAGTTTTGATAGATATATACAAATGGTTCTTCAAAAGTTTTTTTTATTCTGTTCGTTGTAGCTTGACAGTGGATGTAATCAAAGTATATTTTATTAATTATGAACAACTTACTATCAATATATGATTTTTTTATAAATAAAAAACATGATTCTGCCGCGGGACCCGAACCCGCGCCCTCTAGATCAGACTAGCGCTTTACGGACTACGCTATTCCGGCCGGTTAATTTGAGCTGTGACTCATCTGGATAATTGTTAGTTCTTATTCATTCTGTATCTTGTAAATTTAGTACAATTAACGTACAATTAATTATATTTTTTAATACTAAAAACAAATTGCTTATCAGATTAATTTCTTCTTCATCGAATGAATAGTACGATTCTGAATCGACTAATCGATAATTCCGTCAACACAACGATCGATATTTTAATTGCGTCAATTTTGAATATACATATATTATTTACTTCCTACTGTGAAATAGTATAGGGATGAAATACAGATATGAAATTTTAACCAGATGTCAGTTATTCGACTTTGCTACAGTTTTAAAATATCTGTAGACTGTGTAAATGCTAAGTTCTAAATAGTAAATATATTATTTATGACAACAGATCATCAACATCGCAGTACAAAAATAGTTTTGCCCTCGTCTCCCGCTTTTAACAGATAAGCGTCGCAAAATTTCTTCCGCATACAAAGCCTAAATCAAATGTGAAAACTTTATGTCATATGATTAAAATATTTGCAATTATTACACCATAAAACAATTTTTTGCCACAGGATATTTTAAAAATATAAGATAATTTATTTTTCAACACTGCTTCGTAAAAAAACCATAAAAGCGCCTCCAAATAATATTAATATCTAATTAAGATTTTCGCAAAAATCGGTAAAAAATGATTTTTTTATGTCACTAATTTATGCTATATAATCAAATAATATAATTTTTTAAACAACATTACTAATTATTTTATAATTTAATTATAAAAAAATGTTAAAGTTCTCTGTCACAACAGTGCAAGAAAAATAAGTTTTGTTATTTTGTATATTTGTATTTTTTTTATTATTATTTAAAATCCTTGTTTTTTTATGCTAGATTATTTTAGTGAAGTGTGATTTTTTTTCTATGATATGTATTCAGTTTATTTCAATAAAGTATTGCTAATTATATATTGTAAATTTTCACTTTTGCTTTGAAAAACTATATAAAAATCATTACTGCTTCGTCAAAAAACTATGAAAGCCTCTTCAAATATTAATAATATCTGATTGTGATAGACTAGCTCATTGTATATATTTAATTAATTTAAAGCTGAGTGTTATTATTTTATATACTAGTATTTTTTTTGATTTATAAGTCGTTTTTTATGCTAGATTATTGTATGTATTGCAATTTCTCACTTTTACCTTGAAAAACTAATAAAAAAATCACATTTTATGACTAATTGTAATCGATGCATATATTATGTATGTTACAGTGAATATGTATTATCAGTAAAGTTATATTTTCACTGACGTTTCAGTGAAATCATATTCGAATAAATTTTCACCGATCACTATCAAATATATAATTTAACTGCACTGAAATATCCATCGTTCAAAAAAACGTTTAACAAACCTAAACCTAACTTAATGAAAGTTTTAAAATTAACTATAGCTTTTGAACTTTCATTAGTAGTTTAACACTTTAAAGAAATCCATACCCAACTTAACCTAATAAAAGTATTTGGTATGGTACCTCATTAGGTTAGGTTGAATTTATGACGTTGTGAGCAAATACAGTTTTACTAATACAGCGTAGAGAAATTGTAAATTAATTGTTTGATGTATTTTAACTGGCTGAGTTAATAAATATAATTATATTTATACTAGTGAAAATATAAGTTGGTGCTGTTTCCGAGGATTTTTTCAATCCCGGGAGTCATGATTTAAAATTGATAAAACTTGAAAATTTTGTCGATTAAAAATTATAATTTCCTGTAAATATGTGATATTCTAGTAATATACATATATGAGATTTCGTTTTATAAAAAATAAACCTTTGGTATATCTAAGTTAATTATTTTTAATATTTAAAAAATTATTTAATTTCTATAGAGAATGTGGATAAAAAATAAAATATGTAACTTGATCTTGTTTTTATAAGAAAGACCTTTAGATTTATTTCCGAATATTATTAATATATAAATAATCGATATAAAATTATCTTCAAACATTACTGATATTTTCTCGTACCTGTTTTTGAAACATGATAAAATTCAGGACCTACTACTGGTAATACACACTAGCTGTAACGTATATCCTGAATATATTTTAATACTATTTTTAAAATTATGATAAAATGCAAAATAATTAATATTTTGTGTGTTTTAAAAATCACTTTAATATGAAGTTCATTCAAGTTCTTAAAGCGAATTTTCTAGACTTGCAAACATATTTTTATTCTGACCTAACACTTGATTTATATTTTCCATTTATTTAAGGCCCTCGTAGTTCTACTTAAACTTTTTTTTACAACGCTTTAATTAATTTGCAAATCATTTGGAAACGTTGCAATTGTGCCATATGAGCCTAAAACTATTATCGATTAATTCATAAATATTTTATTCATAGATCGTTAATTTATTTATTATATTATACATACAAAATAGCGAAGACATCGATCATATAAATTAAATGTATAGTATAGACTCACGTATTACACACATGGATATGTACTCTTGTCCGTGTGTTTGTCTCGGTTTAGCCGTATACTCCAGAGGAGATATATAAAGCAATTTTCTTAATGGTATCCCGATATCTTCGTAGAAAGTTATGTGTGTGTAACGTACGAGATAGCGGCCGGGCCGAGAGAGGAAGCTTTCGAAAGAATGTAATAAGGCTCTCTCTTGCGAGGAAAAGAAGAGAACGAAAAAAGAGCTACGTAGATGGAAATGCTTTGTGAAATGAAAATTCGTGCGCGAAGCCTTTTGGCTCTTACTGTGTACGTACGTAAGAAGTATATTTTATACACACATGTGTGTCTAACATAGATACAAGTACGTTTCAGTATATTTGAATATTATTTTCATATATTTATATTATAAATAAAAAAGTACGCTTCGATAAAATCGATCGGCTCCTCGCTTTGCATTGTGCACTGTGTAGTAGATGTTAAACGTGGGTAGAAACTGGGGGAGAAGATCTCATCAGACTGTGTCAATGGTCCATTAAAATTATCATTGCCCTTAATGCGTGGGTTAACTGCGGCCCTTCGCTGCCATTGTCGTTGAAACAAGTATAAAACAACGCTTGATTTTTTTATCATTCAGAAATTTCCTCTACTATTTTAAAGCCCTCCGAGTGATTCAATGGGGGAAACAACTCATTTTCATTAGAGTGATTTTATGGTTTTAAAGCTGATTCTTTGTATGCGTATGCGTGATTTATGAACCATATGTATATGATATATAAATTATTAGAGTCAATTGTTGAAGTTTCGATGATCTAATCGCGCACTATCGCGGTCAATTCAGCCTCACATAAAATGTCACTTTACAAATTGATACGGACCATTCGTATTTTGAACAACCCTGTCGGTGATATCGAGTCTTATTTATTTTTTTAAACGTACCCAAAAATAAGAGATAGGCGCTAATGGGGTTAAAAGCGATTTATGTCGACGAAGCACTTAATTGAACAGCCATATTTTATATCATAAATATCATTGTTTTTACCTAATAGCTTATATCACCAATGTCACGGTTAACCTGTTGTTATGTAATATAAATAGCGACATTTAAATAATATACTTATTAGTTATTCGAATCTGATTTTCACTTTCTGGTAGCTTAGTGTGATTTAAGCTATTTTATCTTTAAGCATGCATAATTAATTAATACAAGTTTTTTATTAGATTCGATCTCCGTTTATGAAGTAGTGACGTTCATAATTCATCGATGAACTTTTGTTTAGAAACGCCATTAACATTGTGTTATATATTTATATATTATAAATAAAAAAATCCAATGTGAAATGATTTTAAAATCACCACAACACAGTTCATAATGGAGTTTATATGTTTGAGATAAGGCGTATCGTTATTGAATACGCGAACGGCACACGAAATTTTGACGGTTTAAATGATCATTGGTTCTCAACAGTTTCAACGACAAGACTGTTCCCTCTTGTCACTCCAACAAATCATCTGTAATTAGATGACGTCACGGTTAATTTTGATCCGTCCCAAGATCAATTGACGCTGGTCCTATACACATAGTTTGGTACGCATTCTACGAATTGAGCCACGGAATATTTTAATAATGGGATAAAATTAGAGCCATTGAAATTGATGACATGTATTAGGATCGATTTAGATAATGTTTGTAATAAAAAAGGTCAAGTATCGCCGATCCATTTGTTTGAAATATGTGTGTTAATAAATCATCGCATCGAATGGAGTGTTGATGAGATAGATATGTGAGAGGAGTGAATGGGATGAATTTTTAATAATTTTAAAGATTTTAGTTTTAGACTTTCGGTCCAATCTGTGTACCAATTGAAGCGGTGACCGAATCAGGGTCCATTTGGTTCAATTTAGTCGACAATTGTCGGTACGATGGGAGCAACGGCCGATCGCGAATCAGTGTCTGATGCCACGGCCAAACTCCCTGGGTCGTCTCCAAGGCTATCCGTCAGATTCAGGATCATCAATAACCTTCCAGGCAACCCCGAAACTCACACGTCATCCTGATAATGATGCCACGCGTCGCCATTCACAATTTCAACTCAAAACATATCGGTGCGTTGTTCTTGAAAAGCCACATAATTTTCGTCGAGGAAATCGGAATTGAAAATTATGTACCATATAAGATAATCAAAGATTACATTAGGCACATCAGTCATGCAAACAGGCAGGTTACACAAGCCCAGACGGACATTTACATTTCCAAATGTTACGGATTATGCGGACATTGAAATTCAAATTATCCCCGATTCAGATTCATCGATTTCCTATTTTGAATGTCAAGGTTGCGTGGGTCAGATGGATAGATAGATCGGTTTCGGTGAATCGAACACACAATACAATCTTATCTCGTTTTCACATCTCTTCAGTCCAAGCGCTGACTTTGATTCTTCTCAAACATTCGATTCGATAGAGATAACTATTTATTTTGTCGTTTAAAATAGTCAGTCTATCATTCGCAATCATAATAAATCATTGGCTCGCGTGTTTAGCATAAATACATACGGAAACACACGATGACACTTTATATAAATAATGCATGTACGCGAAAATCGAACATGTACGAGATTAGACGCTTAAACTCACTGTCGTTACACGTGAATGTCATTTATTAGATAAAGAGTTGCGCATTTTAAAATAAGCCCATTTTGATTAGTTTGACCACTCCTGTTTTATGATGTAGCATGTTGTTTTAGATCTAAAAATCAGCGCGCGATAAGAACTACACTGCGTGTGGACGCGCCTTAATAAAACGCTGCACACTGATATAGTATTATAATTAAATTAATTCAAATACATCTCATCAATTAAAAAAAACCATGCGCATAATCGCGCGTAGTCTTTCGTAGTAGTTATCGTAGCAACATCATCACACACGAGGTCCAAAACCGAGAGTGAGAGAGAGGCTTTGGTATCTTCCGACAACGAGAAAAATGATCCGACGATGACTTGCAGACGTGTCATTCTGGCTGACTTATAATGAGCCGCGTGGCTTGAAAGCTTTGTGGAGTAGATAAACACCGTTCAGACACTCAAATAAGCATATTATTTATTATGTCTGAGTATTGAGCGCTCCTCTACGGGTACTGGCGTTTCGTTGCTCAATTATACACTCGTACAGGTGTCCGACGCTATAGGGGGCACTTACGCCTTTTATTGAGACCTCAAACCGCGAGAAATCTCAATAAGCGTATCGGAAGCCATTGTTTGGGTCGCGAGATCCAAAGCTCATTGTGTATACTATGTACATATTTTAGCACAAATACGATTAATTAGAAACGTCGCTGCGATAACCGCAACGGCTGAACGCTTTTATGGTCTCATGTGTCTGAAACATAACCTCATAAGATCAAAACGCATCACTTCAGTTTATAAAGACGGTGATATTTTCAATTATTACGCCATAATACTGAGTTTAAATTAAAAACAGTTGTTTTTTAATAGAAAATATCAATACTGTTGTTATGTATATGCGCTTAACCCTTTTCACTCCAGCGGCTTATTCAAACCCGTTCTAGCAATTATTAATTAAAATAAATAACATAATTTTTGACAATAAATTGTCAACAATTATATTTAAGGTAATTGATAAATAATGACTTTTTAATGTTTATATTCGACATTTATTCAGTAAATTAATTTTTAAAATTAATCTAGAGTACGCTCGGGATAAGGATGCCGGTTTGTTATTGTGTGCGTGTTCATGTATATGAGAGGGAGAAGCGATGTAGCGTGTACTTCGTTGTCTCGCTTTCTCTTTTAAGGACAGTCGCTGATTCGTCAACGCTGATATTCATCATTAAAGTGCAGTGTGGCACAGAAGTTCGATCTTCTCTAGTGATTTATTTTAAATATTTTTGTGTTGATATTGGCTTAACTCAGATATGCCCACTGTCCCATGGGTAGGTCACTAAACTCGTGCCACTGTTTTTTATTTATAAATGAAATTTTAAGAGAACAAAATTTCTTAGGCATATCTGGGTTAATCGATATCAAGGCTTCAAATATACACTGTAAGTTATTTGTTCTCTTACCCGTGGATTAAAATATTTTAATTATTTTTTCATTAATCCGTACGTTGTTGGTTTTTTTACACTATTCTCTGTAAGGCTTAAAAAAGTTATTATTCTTATCGTTGCGCCAATAATACTTTTTTAATTTATTCAATGAATTCTAATGATTTAATAGAGTTGTCGAGCCATTATCTGCGAATAGTTTCTTTTCCCATTTTATATCTTTTTGCTTTTGAAGAATAGCTAAAGACTTCATTATTTTTTTGGCTAGTGAAAGATTTTGAATTTTGCAAATATTTAATTAATGACATCAATGTCTGGTTTCTTCGAATATATAATATATTTTTAATTGTCCATTGAAATTTTCAACTTAGCTCAGATGTATGTATGTTAAATAAACATATATTTTCTTTTAAAATAAAAAAATGAAATATTCTGAGCGAAATTGTTTTGAGCCACACAGTTCACGCACACAATAACAAACCGGAATCCTTATCCCGAGCGTACTCTACGTGTGATACTTTTTGAAACAATTCAGATATTTTTTACAAATTTTCAATATTACGCCGTTTCTAGTCTTATTGTATAGCTCTTTAGCATACATCCACAAATTCTGATCAAAATCTATAATTGAATATATATTTCAAATGAAGTACCCAGAATATTAAAAAAAAACTACGGAGAATGAAGTATTTTACAGAAAAAGGCCCATATCCAAAACTCTTTCATATATGGAATAAATAATTCCCATATTTATGATTACTCTAACAAATCTATCTAATCATGTTAAATAGAATATTTATGTTATTGTTTTCTAGCTATGATTTTTGGTACATAAAAACAGGTTTCTTCTTCTTATTAAAAAATTTGGGATTAAATTTGTGCTAGTTAAAAATAATATAATATATATCAGGTTGATAATTGACTAGGGCCGTCGAGAGCGAACCCAGGCCCTGGAAAAACAATGATTCCGGGCCTCATGACAAAAATGGGTTTTTATATATTTTTTAACAACGTATTATAATGTATTGCATAAATAATAATTCTATGCTACAAATAAATATAAAAATTAGCCATCCTTGCGACATATTTTCTAAAATCATATTTTATGCGAAATATTTTAATTAAGCATTAAAATTTATTAAAAATATAGCACATCTAAACCAAATTTTGCCCAATAGGAGTGCGCAAAAAACAATTATCCCTTCTCAGAAGTCAAAAATCCACGTCAAAAGCAATAAAATCGTGCCGTCGCCGTCGCAGTGGGAACGCTCGTTACCGAGCGTTCCCACTGCGACGGCGCCGACACGATTTTATTACTTTTGACGTGAATTTTTGCCTTCTGAGAAGTGATAATTGTTTTTGCGCTCTCCTATTGACCAAAATTCGGTTTGAAAATACTTTGATCAGCCCTCTTATGTTAGAAGTTTGAGACATTCTTCTGAACCATAAATTTAAAAAAATCCTTAAGTTTATTATATAATTAGGTAAACACAGATAAAATAATTGAAATATAAATGCAGTTCCAATAAGATTGAATTACTGCAGAAATTCATCATTTAAATCGGGAAAAATTGACTGTTTTAAATGTTTCAAAGATATAGGCAGCCTATTTTTTTATATTTTAGATGTAAATTGAATGTTTTTATTTATTTGATGCTACAAATAAAAAAATCTCAAGATAGCTTGAAAAAAAATTTGAGTAGTCATTTTTAACCGGTAAAAATGCGGAATAAAATCTTAATGATTTTTTTACATTGTAATTAACATAACATTATGATTAGGCAAGTATCCTTTGTTGTAGGGGGAATTACCATATATCATTTTATAGCATACAGTCCTTCAGGACATTGATAATATCGATATTTAACTGAGTCGCAGCTAGCTTATAGCGATTGTAATATTGTTTAATGAGTGTAATTAGAATATCCCAAACCTTCCGCTATAAACTGCATCTATAAGAATAGCCAAGTTTCAAAGAAGACCAGACTCTTCAAAACCTTCACAACCACAAAATGAATTTATAGCACGCAAAATAAAAAACAAATTGGTAGCTTCGGTGAACTTCGATGCCACCAATTCGAATCTGCTAATTTATAACAATATATAATATCGATCAAGTATGTTTAGTTTATCAGCGTGTTATTGTACTTATTATCTTTGTCCATCTCAGTACACAAATTTATTTTTGCCTTTTCTACTTTCTATTATCGCGTGCAGCTACGAAAGTAAGTGTATTCTTAAGCTAATTGTAATAAATTATACTGGTTTTCTAGCTATGTTTTTATAATTATGTAGCAGAATGTGTATTTAGATTTTTCCGACTTTTCTGCGCTTCGCAGGCTTAATCTTCGGGAGCGTATAATATCAGTCTCCCTTGTTTCGTTTACGTATAAACAAAGGGGTGTATGTGGTACGGCGACATGTACCGGGAACATCTTGCACTCAACTTAATACCCGAGAGAGAGCACGACTAATAAAAAAGAAAAGCTAAAAGGAAGAAGACTTACTTACCCTCTTGTTATGGCAAAAACTTTTCAATTTACCAAATTAAATTACTCGTAATTCCCTTAAACGTTCCGACGACGTCGCGTATGTTAACCCTGAGTGTGTATATATTTAAGAAAATATTTAAAAAAAATACGATTGCGAGAAAAAGCGTGATCACTATATTACCTCGCGCTGATGAGTCACGTCCAAAGTCGGCTCACACGAGTCGATTTTTTGACCTTTTCAGACTGTTTTTCTGTTTTTTTTCAAGTCGGACCCCTTCTCGGAATTGTCTCCCTATGAATATTTGATACATCTCCGCGCATAAGTCCGGTATTTATTAGCGAAGAGCCCAAATTCCGCGCGGTGTCAGACGGGCTGAATAAAAATCGCGTCCCGTTCGGAACAAACACCTGAATATATTTTTGTACCATTTGAAATTCCGATACTCTACCCGAAACCAATGCCAGATGCTCGGAAACTATTCGAATTCGCGAATGTGTGTGCATATGATTTTTTTTGCACTATTTTCGCAAACGAAAATAACTTCTTATGTAGCGACCGAGGTGTCGTCGTCGGCTTCATGAATTTCAAAACGAAAACGCTTATAAGGAAAAACGTTTTTCATTTGGGAGGTACAAATTTTCGATCGAGCCGAAGAACGTGCCGGATAACAGGCAGTGTTTTTATTTGCGTATGTTTACGATATGTCGGTTCAATAGTTCAATTTGGATCTCAATATAAAATAAACTGATGAATATATATACATTATACATATGCAACATCACGTCCTTTCGAGGTCTAAAGATACATCTTTTATACGAACATATAATTATGAAGTTTTAAAAAATTAGCTACTGAGTTGGTTGTTAAGAATGAGTTGTAATAAAAACGATTAAAGTCAAGAAAAATAGTTTACGGCTAATAAGCGCGCGGTCAGGATCGGCACTATACTTTCAGACCGCTTAAATGTTTGAACGAAACTTGACTTTGATGTCGCTACCCTCAGTAGCTGAATTAGTCAATACTACATATATTTGATTCGCCTTAAAATTTTCGTTACCGTGAAAATGTAATCAAATATTTTTCTATGATCTGAGAATATTTTCTCAGATAATTTTTAATAATCCGGCTTTTGAACAAAACATCTATTGCTTTAGATATTTTTCATGCTTTGTATTAGATTTAAGAGAACAGTGCTACACATTATCATTATAAATAAATTAATTTAGTTACGATACAGACAAACGATTTGAGAATTTCACATGACTCTTTAATGCAATGTATATCTCATTTTCATCCCCTTTGAAATAATATTAATGTACCACACATTCACCATGATAGATTTTTGCATTGATAAGCCCCAAAATCACCATTGTCCAATAATTTTTTGTTGTAAACGTCAAAGAGTGTCGTCACGTGAAAATCTCTCCGTTCATACCGTTTGTTTAATAAACAAAGGCCACATGGCGGTTGTTTTCCCTAGCGGGGCCACAAAAACGTCACACTAAAGTCAGGGTTATTTATATCGGTATGACATGATAATTTATATGGTCGTTCCTCCGCCCGGCGAGGGGAGGGGGCGCCTAGCGAGCGACAGGGACGGCGCGAGTAATTGTAATAATTTATTGTAGGAGGTTTATAAGAGGACCATGACCTAGTGCAAGCTCACTTCCACGGCTCTGTTATGCCCGCCGATATATCTTCTCTCACACTATTTGCTCTAGAGCCGCGTTACACATTCGGCGGGGTGAGGTTAAAAAACCACCTCACCTTGAACTTGCCAGTCAATGGACTCTTCCACAGTTCCCTGTCATCAATCGCCGCTGATTGACGGATACGTGGTCGGAACTTTTTTCCATATATTTTTATTTCGCCTCATGCCACCATACCACGTGTTCGTAAATATATACAGTATGGATAGAAATATTGGTATTTTATTTATAAATAATATTTTATAATGGTACGAGTTTCGCATGCAATTCATTTATCTAGGGGTGATCCTAAAATTATGCTCGGATGGCCGTGTTTTACCATCGAAAGCATTTACATGCGAGTTTCAGTCAGGCATCATGACACGAGATCATGACGTGAGAAGTGGCGAAGGTCACGATTTTGAGAACGGTTCAGTTACACACCGCGTAACCCGAACGCCGACAGGGGTATTGCGTTACCCCATGATACATGCCCCTTAAACTTTTTATTCTTGCACATTTTTTTCTGTCTCCTCTTCTTCAATATTGTCTCACGGCGCCAAGTTGAAATTTATTCAAATCGTCGATTTTATCTGAAGCGGTCGCGCGACCCTAAAAAGGGTCTTTTTTAACGTTTTGATTGACGAATGACGCGTTAACTCCGAGCTCGTGTCCAAATTATAATATCAGGGGATTCCTTTGAAGATAGCAAAGGCAACAATTGCAACTAAAATAAAACATTGTATAGCTATTTATTTTTTTAATATACAATACATACCCAATAAATTACTATTGGTATTTGTATGCACATAGATTGTATAGAAATGTATCAATAAAATTATCGATTTAATTTAGAAACAGCTATTGTATTTATAGGTTAAAATAAGTATGATTAATCAATAATTTTAATGAACTTTAACCCTACAATTACCAAAATATTTTATCAACTTTTGTTGCTACAAGAAATATTAAATAAACAATTAGATATATTTTAATGTGCTGTAGAGTTTTTTTAATTTGCTTTAAAGCATTTTTTCTAAAATATTTGCTACTAACACATAAAAAAATGGTTAAATTTAAATCAATACATCGAAGTTTAGAATACGTTATCTGACCAACGAGTACTTAAGTTTCAGAATAAATTTACATTCATATGAACACCTCAATTAAAAAACATGCTAACTGAAATAAACATAGCTTTTTATTTATTTTAAAATGTTTGTTTCTTTGTCAAAACATTAGATCATAATAGTATATATGTTACAGTTAAGCTATTAAATTTCGATAGTATACAATGACTATGAGTTTTAGGTAAAGCTTACAATGCTATATTTCGTGTATACTTTCACTAAATATGCTTTAACTAGTGAGTGTGTGAACTCTCCGGCGTGATCTAGTTACATCGTCAACTAGTTACAAACGTAGTTTCGAAATATTTTCAAATTTATCTGCAAGTTTTTTAGAGCAATGTACATTAAATATGAATAACATCTGTTAATAATAAAAAACTGTTTCGAGATATAGACATTTGAAAATTTTCCTGCAGGATTTTTTAGCAATGCACGTTAAATCTAAATAGCATATGTAATGTAAAAATAAAATACAAGACAAGAACACGTTAACTGAGATTATGTCATTTGGAAATATACTTGTATGTTTTTTTTGTAAGGACATTAAATCTAAATAGCATATATAAATTTAAGTCTCCAAGACAAGAATATGTTAACTGACATAAACGAGTACTAAAGATTCAAGATATAAATATATACGGATGATTAACCCCCCTTTTCAACTGACAAAAATTGACATGTATTTTTATAATTTATAGGAAAAATAGAAAAAAATATGATAGCAATTATAATTGAAATTTTAAAATAGATGTTTTATATATTTTTTAAAAAGATAATTTTAGTTAATTCTAAAACTGTAATATTCTGTTTTAATTAAGGGCATACATAACATAACCTCAAATATAATTTAATGAGATTAAATTCATCTAATTTCATAGATTATTTTCGATAAAAAAGTCGCTTTTTTAAAATTAAAACTGGTCTTCATAAGCAACGATTAATTTTACTCTATATTTATTTATGTATGTTTAAAAGTCTATATTCACCCATTGGCGTCCAAATTTTTTTTTGTTTCAAACTGCACAATCAATAATAGTAAATGAGTTTCAATAATGATAATTAGACCAGTTTTAAAGGTCTTCTTTATCTTTTCAAGTTGTCCATATTGAGTAGATTGCTGCCTCGATGTTGACGTGCCTCGTTTCATGTTCACCATAAAATCATTTTGCTTTGTGACGGTTTTGGGATTTCCTACAATAGTTTTTGCTGTTTCAGCAGACATGGATTTTGTGAGATATTTACGGTTATACTTATTTTCTTTTGTGCTTCTCATCACTTAAATATTTTTTATTGTTTCGGCCCAAACTCATAATTATCCGTCGATAATCGAAAGCGTTAAATTGTCGATCGTCTGCCAGAGCGAATGCATTTCGGCCGGGCTATAAATAAAAGTTACGGTCGGATTATGTAAATGTGACATTTATTTGTCAAAATAAATAATTGATACATCACACACGATGAAATGTCGCGTTCGTCAAGCGCTGGCGAACATTTTGAGCAGTGGCAGGAGCGGAGGCGGTGCTGCCATCTCTGATCGCTGTCACGACTCAGCGGCCATAAAACATAAAACCGTCCTTATTATCAATTATCATAAGGTTCAGAATCGCGCACACAGTCGTAAATTAAAAATACCATTCCGTCCCAGGTATTATAGCGGCTGTATCGCGTTACAGATTTATTAAACCTACGCGGCAATCGGAAAAAGTCTCACTTTCGAATCGGTATCAAATTTGCCTTTGCTCGCGTAGGTGAAGTCATAACATTTGTCCGACATATATCACTCGGTTGATATGCAGGATATGTGATGCTGGGTGAAGCGGCCGAAGAAATCTGGAAGAACTGGTTTTTTTAACCACGACTTTATGATTTACAGCTGTGTCAGGCGGACCAATCATGGTCCAGCCTTGCCTCCGAGATGGGACGGTACATGTGTATCTCTTCTTCGACTTTTTCATTTTTTTATATTCTATATATTTTTTTCAATATATATATATATATGTTTTTTTGTTGTTGTTCGGAATGCGTTTCTTTTTAACGTCCGGTCAGATTTTTATTATTGGGATAAAATAATCGCTCGTGTTTTTACTGCAGAGTTCTTGGCATTTTCTTCGATATTCAGACGACCCGCTGAGTTATATATACTATATACATATATTTTTTCATTCAAAACTTTAATTATGAAGCTTTCGAGAATTTATAGCCCGCCACCATTCGATTTTACCGTATTTTTTATTTATAAAATATCTTTTTTATAGCTCTTTTATGACGATATCGATGTTTAATATACTTTGTTAAACGGTTTTAATACTCGCATGAAGTCGATTGGTGAGCGAGCGAGCGACCTCCCCGCGAAAACCAATCAAATAAGGAAAAGGTTGTAAAAATGTTTTTACAGTGTGGTTAAAAAGTAACGATCGTCAGGAGTAAAGGGTGCCCCATAAAAGCATAATGCGTCCGGAACGTATCAACCATAAAAATATACACGTGTGTGTGTACGCGAAGTGCATGATGTCCCAGAGGTTTTTAGAATCGAGAAAACGAGATCAAATGATTTATGGGGTGGCTTAAAAACGCCGGGGCGTCCAATCCGCGGCCGCAATTATATTTTTTGTGGGCTAATAAAAGCCTTTCGGCGCAATGGTATCGCATGTCAAACGCTCAACTACCGTATCTTGGATCTGTTAATTATTAATAGTTGTCCGCGTGAGATGTATACGTATAAATTCTGACGTATTGATAAATGATCAGCGTCCAAGAGTGAATGGTTCTAAAACTTCGTACTAATTAAATTATGATTAATGCATCGGACTGTGGTGGAATCGGCGATGTAATGTATTGTACGTTTATATTATGTTTTTCGGTGGCATAATCGTTTTAATGGCAGCGATTAAACGAAATCGGTTCGAATTCCGTTTCGAATTGTAACAGCGTTAATTATGATCGTTTATACCTAAATTTTGTGATATATATAAAAAAGGGTGTTTTGTTGAAGACGCCTGAGGTTAAAGTTGTCGAATGAGGATGTTACGGCTGGAGATGCGGAATAACCATAATGGTCGAGATTATAAACAAATGGTTTTGTGATTTACTGTGGGAACGTGTCGGCGAAATATGCCATATTATACACAGGTATACGATTTTTTATTGCGAATAGGAATGCGCTCTGGACGAATGCTGTGAGAAAAGCGTTTTTCTCTCGTGTTTCGATTTTTCTCTTTTGGCGTCTTATGGTTTTGCGGTTCTTAGTAATAATATGGCTAGAAAGATCCGTGAGGAAGCCATTCGCGGAGAAAATAATGGGCAAAAAAGGTGATGGGAGCCGCGAGACGATGGGGGAGAAAGCAATATCATACACCATTAACAATTTTCTCATTTATTCCAAACCATAAGGCGTGTCGTGAGATATCCACACGTCGAAGCGAGACACCGCAGCTAGACGGCGCACGACCTACGTATTATATTAAAATTAAATAAAATATATATTATTTTAATATGTATTTTTCTGACATATTTACTCGGTAAGCCAATTTAGTGCAACGAGTTTTTTCTAGCGCCCCAAAACCAACCTTGCTTCCTCCCCCTCACGTGTGACACTGCACTTACGGGGGCGTACGACGAAAAAAATTGTAATCTATTCCCGGCGACGAATTTCCTTTCGTTTTTATTTTGATATCATATTTTCTTTTTTTCGATGAGGGGTTCACGGCAGCTTCTGGCAATATCAACCGTAATGAATATATGCGCCATTATTTTTATTACACCAGGGGGGTTAACGCAGGCGAATTTGTTCAGGATCAATGTCTGAATCAGTTTATAATGTAGCAAATAATGCATTTGCATGTGCGGCCGTAACAACGGTTAAACCTGTTATTTTCGGCGCTGCCATTTCTTCGATACGTTTGCTCGTCTATCTGAGAAGATCTCATGCCCAAAAGGTTTTGATTATAGGTTGGGCTAAAGTTCATTCGAAACGTTCAATTACTCTCGTGTTAAATCTGATTTCCACCCATAGCTATGATATTATTATGTAGTCGTTTTTTGTCGATACGTAATTGCACGTCTGCGCGCGATTAATTCGTTCCATTTATATTTTTTTTATTGTATTCTAAGCGTTTTTTTTATTTATTTATAGGAAAATGGTGTCCGAGAAGGGAATGGTCATCACCCCCCGACGTTGCGAGAAGGGTGTACTCCTCCGTATTCTTAGGTAGTCCCGGCGAATACCCTGGTAAGTAATCATCAACAATCAATTAATTTAATTCGAATAAATACCCTGAAAAAGTTTGGACGCCACTGACTTGGGCGCTCGAGTTGTGGCCTTTAGATTACTTTTGCCATTTCATTAGCTTTATTGCTTGTGTACAGAGTTCTACACCGCATTATAGCCACGCACAACACAACCAACGACGCTTTAACAAAGTAATCAAGTATCCATTCTTATTTTCTCTTTATAACTTTAGAATTTACTCTCGGTAAACGTATCTAATATCGCCACACAACGGTGCGCGGAAGTTTAAAATTAATCTCGCCGCTGTGCGATTGCAAACTTTTTCTATATAGATGAAAACCTAAATTGATACATATATATATATATGTATATATACGTTTCGGTCCTCGGCGCGGGACCATCGTCACGCCGTATGTTTATTTCCGCACTCTGTTTATTTTCATTTTTCAATTTGACGTCTATCGATCGGAAGGATGACGTTTATAAACGTCGCACAGAGCGTCCCGTTTGTTTCCTGGCTGTCTGCGTAGAAAGAGAGCTTTTGCGCCAGTGGCGGCCGATGCGAACGGCGCGCAATCGATGTGTTTCCCCGCCGTAGTGATGTGCCGTTAAAACGTCACGACTCGGCTCGTTATCGTTATAAAGTCATAATTTCAATATTCGGGCATAATTTATGGCGTTGTAACCGCTGTGTATTTACATTTTTTTGCTATGATTTATTCGATCATATTGATTGGTATTCCTGACCTATTCAGGGTGTACCATGAATGATTCACATTTAATAAAGTAAAAACTATCTATATTTTTTTTTAGTAAATGTCACACACAGTCTTCTTTGTTTTAGTAAGAAAAAAATATTTGTATTATTACATATTTAAGCCACGAAACAAAAAATAATTTGTTAAATGCAGATTTATATTATCTCGAAAGCAATAAAAATTTCTATCTGCTTTAAAACTCATTTTTACATTTTCATAAAATGATGCAAATGTTGAGAATGGAAAGGAGCACTTTTGTTTAAAATTTACCACCATTCATAAAATGACAAAAATTAAATGTTAAATTTTCAATGCCGCCAAGGCTATCACAAGCAACTTGTGCCTTTGTAATTTTAATAAAAATATCTGGCTTTATGGTCGTATATTATGCTAAGGTACTTTGGCACATAAAGGGTTAGGTATCAATTCTTATCAATTTGTTATTTAAAACATGCTAATGCTTAAATATATATTTATCTAATTGTACCCATAAACTAATCTCACACATCTTAACTCAAGATCTTAAAAATATGCTTAATTTGCCAACTTTGAAAAAATCAATAATTCAATTTTCTATAAAACGTATATTTTAATATTTTTTTTTAAAAAATACTAAAATCTTATTTATTTTCGCCAATTTACATCGAATATTGATTTAAATATTTTTTTTAATAAAAAAATATTGATTTTCTGAATGTAAAAAATTGAACACTTCTGCCTAATATATAAATTTGTATTTATTGAATTTTTTTGCGCATATCGCAAGAGTTAAAAAAATATAATATTTTTTAGTTGTTGTTGTTGACACTTAAAATTTCAGTGGCGTGTAAAGTGTTAAAATGTATTTTGTCTCATATGTCATTAATAAATAGATTTAAAATAGGAATAAATTTTTGACTTACTGCTAAGTAAGAGTAAAATCACTAACCTGCGATACAATTAGTGGTACAGTTTAAAACAAATGGGTATCAGAACGCTATTCCCCTTTATTGTTAGGTTGTTGTTAGTAATGCAGTGTGAAGTCAGTGACTAATAAATTAAGCTCAAACAAATTTTAACATATTAACAATTGTACCGGAACGACTTTCCGTCGCGTTCGAGCCTGAGCACGAGACAGAATTAAAATAGAGTGCAAGAAAATACATAAATTTTGTATACAAAAAAAAAAGATTTAGACCACACGCTAAAGATAAAAAGCTAGATCGACAAGGCTAGGACAACATTCACATGAGTGGGGAAAGCTTTTTATTGGCACGACTTCCGTTTTTTTATTATTAAAAATGAGGATAAGTTGTTAAATGGCTGTTCAAAAGCATGCTCTGTATCTAGTGAAAAATCTGGAAGTGAAGCTATAAAAAATAAAAATGATTGACTGACAAATCTATCAAGAATATCTAGTCAGAATGAAGCACTAAAATAATAATGTTTTACAATTTTTTGAGTACAGAACGTAAGAAGATAACTGAGAGAAGTGCAGAATGGATTGGAGTTGTATAAAATTATAAATGGATTAGTACTTCAGAAGCATGCTCTGTATCTAGTGAAAAATCTGGAAGTAAAGCTATAAAAAATAAAAATGATTGACTGAAAAATCTATTTAGAGTATCTAGTCAGAATGAGGCACTAAAATAATAATGTTTTATGATTGTTTGAGGACACAACGAAAGAAGATAACTGAATATTGTATAATGAGAAAAGTGCAGGACGGATTGGGGTTATTTACAATTATATTTAAACGTTTAACAGTGGCTTATATATGTGTATTATTATCCGCTTTTCACTGCGTATATTTTATTTTGTTATTTTATAATAATTTCTAATGGTTTATTGTGAATTACAAAAATAGTAACTGGTGTGCACATCCCTAGTCGGTCGGGCGGGTCGCGCGTCCGCTGGTGGGGGTCTCCATGGCGACCGTCACGTGCCCGCCTCGTTGCCATGGCGACTGTGCGCAGGCCAACGGCGCACCACGCCCCGCCCTACTCTCCCCCTCCGCTCGCTATGTTCTCTTGCGTCTGACGCCGGCGCCGGGCAGACGTGTCGCCGAAAATGCTCTCCACCCAAAACAATGTTACCCAAATAAAACGACACTCAAAATGATCCATTACGAGCCGTTTACGTTTCACGACATTCGCTTTACGCCTCTCCACAATAACAACAACAACAGCACAACACACGTGCTCGTGTTTACGTCTATAAACCGAACAATTAAACTCGGGTTTTTTGCGTTCATTAAAACTTTACGGCACCGGCTTATTTATCGCGTTCATTATGTTAATTAACGTTCGGTCCCGCGCCTCCCGGCTGCGTTTTACAATTGCGCGCGTGTAAAATCGATTGACCTTTCGGCTATAACGAGCGTTCTTCTTGTACATATATATATACATACCCAGGTATACGTAGATACTATACGCAGCATTGTGAAAGAAAGCCAGACGATGCGGTGATGGATGATCCGATCGGACCTCCAATGACCCGCGGCTCTCGCTCGCTAATCTTGGGCGCATTGTAATCTCATTCTCCCTGTCGTTATTATTATTATTATTATATAAGTTTTTTCGTTTCTCCTCTTTCTGTGTGTTGTTATCGAAAACATACTATTTCAGAGGGGTCGCGCGCGCCCCTGGACAAGCGGGTCGCAATCTGGGAATGACAGGTCGGAAAATGAAACGCGCCGTGATTGCAATACTTTTGCAATACCTACTGCGAAGGCAACGGATCCCTCTGCGGTGTTTAAGCTTTTCTTATTAGACGTTAAACAGCTTAAAAATAACATTATTTTTAAAACTGTATTTTTTACGTTCGTTAGGAGCAAGGTCTTGACTACATGGGGGATACTCTAAGACTTGAATTTTGTTTGCTTCAATACGAAGATTTTAGTCTACCTAACTGGAACATAAAAAAACAATACAACATACAACCCCAGAAAAATCTCAGAATGGATCACTGCCCGATAATGTAGCACTCATTGAGAGGCGCTACTATCTGGCAACGGCTGCTTCTTCACTTAGCTTTTAATTACAACTTAATGAGTATTTAAACGCCCTATTTTATTATTTATTCAGCTTATATTATCAAATCATATAACAGAGGTATACTTGGTAACTATTACTGTAATAAAATTCCATGTGAATCATTGTGAACTGTTTATATAGATCTATTAGTAATATACAAATATTTTAGTTGTTTCTTGTGTTCCGATTACTTCTTGAGGTATATATGTTTAACTAACCATCACAATAGACCATTGGTATATAAGTTAGAATCCAATATGATCCCTAGTGTTTTTAATTTGTATCGTGTCAGGAGGTTTGGAATAGTGATCGTCAATTAAAATTTTGATCGATCATTACAGATTAGGTTTTATTCATTTTTTCCTACTATCTCACGAATGAATAACTAAATAAAAATCAAGTTAAATCGCGCATAGTGAAATCTATTGATTGTGAGCTCTAACTCTTTTTAATTTATACTATATGAATATATAAATAGATATAGGTATTGTGAATTATCTGCTTATTTTGTGATTGAGAGAAACAAATTATTATGAGCAAATTTCTGTTAGATTCTACGCGATTGTCGTTTATACTTTTTTTTGTCATGGCAAAATCATAGCAAATTGGAAATAAAATGAGCTTGAACCGAAAGGGAAAATTGTTAATAATTAATAAAAATCTCTCTTGTTAAGATTGCAATTTTAAAATATATGTATATTTCTCCAGAATCTTGAAATGAAAAAGTGCAAAATTGTATGTAAAAATTAAATTAAATTATGATATCTTATTCCTTCAGCACATTATTTCAAACAAAGTGCAATGACTTTTAAAGCGTTACTTATTGCTAAAAAATATTCTATAAATAATAGTAAATGCAATTTTTTTATGGCAAACAATGAAAATGACTATGCTTTATATGCTAAAAAAAGTTATTTAAAAATAAATTGCTTCTTTTCGTTAAAGTTTTAGAAAGCGCATGATTAATTAGTTTAACCATCTTAGTACATTATAAATTTTTGGCCAGAAATAACCTACGTATTTTTGTATTTCAATTAAAAATACTAAGATTTATAAAATAATGGTACAACATAGTTAATAATTGATAATAAAAAACGAGTTAATTTCTTCCATTTGAAAATACTTAATGGTTACAAAAAAAATCTCAAGGAAAAATATTTGCAACGTTTGCAATGCAAGAAGATGCTATTCAAAAATTATTTGCTTCTTTTTATTAAAGCTTTATTAATTTTTAAGAATTTTCAAAATATCGCTGAGAAAATTATGCTCTCATTAGTGATGATTATTTTAGGACAGCTATTTTAAATGCGAGTGAATCTTTCCTGCGAAGATTTCAGCAAAATTTAATATGTAGTAAATTAACCCTAGCTTTTCTTACAAATCCTTTTAATTGTTGGTGTCAACGAATTTACTTATTCCATTACTTATTCCACACAAAAAAAAGTAAATCACAAGGAAATAGATACACAATGTTTTCGATGCAAGAAGTAGCTATTCAAAAATAAATTGCTTCTTTTCATTGAAGCTTTATTAATTTAGAAGTATTTTCAAAATATCGCTGAGAAAATTGTGCTTTCATTAGTGATGATTATTTAAAAACGGATTTTTTAAATATAAATTAATCTTAGCTGCAAATATTTCAGCAAAATAAAAAAATAGTAAATCAATGCAAGCCTTTTCATTGTCAATATCAGCGAATTCATTTTTCTATATTTTATAATAGTAAATAGTTAAAAAAAAAGTAATTCACAAAGAAGCTATTCAAAAATAAATTGAAGCTTCATTAATTTTGAAGAAGTTTAAAAATATCGCTTTTATTATCGATAATTATTTTAGAACAGCTATTTTAAATGCGAGTGAATCTTTCAGCAAAATTTAGTATATAGTAAATTAACCGTAGCTTTTCTTACAAATCCTTTTATTGCCAATGTCAACGAAGTAATTTTTTTTTACATTTTATAATATTCAGTAGTTACAAAAATAGTAAATCACAAAAACAAATATACACAATGTTTTCAATGCAAGAGGAAGCTATTCAAAAATATGTTTTGCTTCTAATTGAAGCTTTAAAGAGGGATCCTTAATTAAATTTGAAGAATTTTCAAAACATCGCTGTGAAAATTATGATTTGATTGATGATGATTATTTTAGGACTGTTATTTTAAATACGAGTGAATCTTTCCTGCGAAGATTTCAGTAACATTTAAAAAAATAGTGAATCAATCTTTTCTGTTAAATCCTTTCATTACAATTGTACACATTTTGAGTATTGTATACATTTCCAATGTAAAAATAGAGAAATATATATTTATACTTTTTTATGTGCAAAGTTGTAATTCTATTATTTATGCAAATGATATTTTGTAATTATTTAATAGTTTCTTCTTCTTCTATACTGTAAATTGTTGTGCTATCTGTATAAAAAAATAGTTATTAAAATTCCCTATTATAGGAAAACTCCTATTAATATTTTTTATATGAAAACATGCAAAAAATTCCATAGTGTTGCTCGGCTGTCGGTCGGTCGACTTACCTGCGTGTCTAAAATTCCGTGCCTAAAATACCTTGTATTTACCTGTTACCAAATAGCCGAACGATATTTTACTTTCTCTCGCATCTGGCAGCGTCCGTTCGGAGTTATTGCTCTCCTTGCTAGAGTGATTTATGTCCGAAGACATATTTGGACCCGGACGCATCACCTCGCCGTCATCCCCCGCCGTCTATTTCGGACTATAAAATTTTCGATTTTTTTCCGATCTCTCAGCATTCGTACTGGACCGAAACTGGACCGATACGCCCTCGGGGGACGTGTGCGGTTTATTGTTTACGACCGCTTATAAATTAAAGCTAAAAAAAATAAACTTGTATTAAGTTGAAATATTAAATTATCCCCTACGATACAACCCCCGAGGCGGTTATAAATCATTTACCTGGATCGCCGCCGCATAGACAAAAACATGTATTGACAATTGGCAAAAGTATTAATTATGCAGGTGTAGCGGCAAAAAATACATTTATATAAGAAGTAAGAAAAGGTAAAGGAGATGGAGAAAAAACACGTCGCAAGAATAAGTTTCTTTTTCACGTTTACCGGCCGACGGCGTGTCTGAAATTTATTCTGAACGCAATACGCTTTCAGCGTTCGCAAACATTTTAACATTTATATGTATAACGTAAATACAACATATTCGAGATCAATGTTTAATTTTATTTATTTGTAGAACTCGATTTAATATGCGCCGCAAATGTATGATTCCATTAGTGACCGATCGGACGCACGCGTGCCAATCTTAACAACCGCTGTCCTACCGTACAGCGGCTAAGAAAAAAAATAAAAAACCTTTAATATGGCGTCTGCCCAACCTTGTCCCGCCCTGTTCCAGAACCGTAAATTCATATTTTTTATGCACACGCAGTCCGCTCCGGGTAAAGCGACATAACGTGAACGTTTTGTTGGCCACCGAAATGACCCAGAGGACGTCTCTTCCTTTTTTTATATATATATATATACGTATACATGTCTCGCAAAAGGACGCCCACTGTCTTCAGGACGCTGCCAATTTATAATGCAAATGTTTTATATTAAAAAATCATCGTCGATCTGTACGTGTATATAAGGTCAGGCTATCTATGCACAGTACTGTTTTAGTCGTGACTAATGGCGTCTACTTTGCTTTTCCATATTGAGATTAATTCAAATTGCTTAATCGCATCGTGTTTAATATATAAATATGTGACCTTCTGTTAATATGGAAAATAATACGCATTAAAGAGCAGGGACCCGCTGATTAACATTACCATATGTCATCTTGTGCGTTATATTATTAATAATGTAATTAAAATGATAAATTTCACACTTAACCGATCACGAGAATTTCGCGTTTTAATGCTAATATTGGAATGAATTAAAAAAATACTATTTTTAATGTCTTTGATTAGATCTTCAACACCTTTATGTCTAACAATGATGTATAAAATTAATAGAAGCATTGACCCTATTGAAGCATTTTTATAGCTCGCATTAAAAGCGACACAAAACACATTGTCTGAACCAATGAAAAATTAAAAACACCCCTAGTAAATATTTAACGAATCGATTACGATCGTTTAACGGTGCTCGATTTTATTGGTTATTTTCAGCGACAGTATCGGAAAACGCATAAAACTGGGGGCGCACGTGTGTGTTTTGTGCTTTTTTTTGGTCAAATATAATTTAATGGTAATACACATGTATCGGTGGTATCCACTTGGACATTTGAAACCATACAAAATGTAAATGAGACAGTGAACCGCCGGGCCATTTCCATAAGCACACCGCACTGGTAATTTAAATATGATTATGTACAATACGTATTTTTTCCGAATTAATACATAGATATAAAATCATATAATATAATGCTTGTATACTCTGCTTGAGTATGGCTTTATTAAGGGTTGAAATTTGACCTTTAGGATTTTTTGCTTTTCGTATATAAATCAATTTAAAGAGAACTTAATTTATATGAAGATTAGATAATTAATGTTTATTATATTAAAACTTCATAATATGTATGGATAAAAAAAATAATTTTGAAAGCATTTTAATTATATGTAAAAATTAGGATTATTAACCCTCTGATTGCCGAAATTCAAAACATTAGTTCCTGATAAATGTTTGATTAGTTATTATTTGCATACTTGAATATGTAGACCAAAAATATCCATATTAAATAATATCATTTAATTGCATAATATTGATTATTTTGCATTTCACACTAAAAATCTCAATAAGTTTGAGTACATTTTTTAACCCTTTGGTTGCCGAAATTTGATATTTATTTGTAAAGTTTAAGCTTTGTAGACATGTTTAATTAAATTTCTGCGTGAACTTATTTAATATTAATTTAGCTGAATATGCAGAAATAAATATTCATATTCGATCATATACGAATATTGCCCCTTTAAGCGTCATCGCCATAGATGTACGGTAGTAAATTTTGCCTATACCTCAGATAGTTATATGTTTACATATACATATATTTTAATTTAATGTAAATGATTTCTATATAAAATAATCAATAAACTGTTTTATATTAATTTTATAAAACATATTTGGAGCCTCTAAAAAATCCATAAAAGTTAAATAAAAAATATAAAATAAATTAACAAAATTTAGACCAAAAATATCTGATTTAATAATATTGATTATGCTGCATTTTTAACCCATTAATTGCCGAAAATTTTTTTTGATTAAATTTCTATGTGAACTCAATTAATATTATTTTATCTGAATATGCAGAAAAAAAATATTCATATTTGATCATATAAAAATATTAACCCTTTGAGTGTTATCGTTGTAGATGTACGGTAGTAAATTTTTCACCTGAATTTGCAGATGAAAAATATCCATATTTAATCATATACATTAAAAATATATTTTGTATCCTTTGATTATTGTACCTTGAATTTCACATCATTACAATCCTAAATGTTAATAAATAAATGTTAACAATTTATTAACTCTTTAATTGCCGAAGTCTGATATATCAGCTTTTGATAATTATGCAAAAATTAATTAAATAAGGAATCTGCTACATTTTTAATGGATAGTTTCTTTTTTCGAATATTTTGCTATATCTCAGTCAGAATAATGTGCTTCTTTGTATATGTATTTAAAATGAGCTCGACCATTATTTTTTTAAATTCCATTCCAATCAACACGACCAGATTCGATTGCGCGTCCACTTGACCATTCTGCGTAATCGTCCGGAATTAAACCGATTTTCGTGACTGATTATTTATTTTATTTTTTTACGGTCGGAATGACATCGTGACTCGCCATTCATATTCAAATGGCGGCGACTTTGTGCTCTTCTGGGTATGAGATACCTAAGGTGTGCGTCCGTGGCTAATTGGGCAGGTGATACAGAGTCGGCCCACGCGCGTTTAAGTCCCAGGCTGTAAGATGCATCGATCACCGGCGTCCATTGTAATTGGCGGAAAGCGCGATTTGTGCGTCGCGATACTTAAGATGATGATGGTGGTGGTGGTGATGAGGTGATCTAATTGCGAGGCGCGTGGCCGAGGTGTTAAAGTGATTGCGCACGGTGATTTATTAGCGAGTCATAAAACGGTCGGACGTTAATTGAAACCGAGATTCTGCTCGTGAGTGTTTGTGCGTAAATTTGAGAGAGGTGTGTGATTGCAATATGATTAAAATATATTTTTAGAATAATTAACTCATTACCATAGGCATTAATTGGCAGTTATTATAATAATAATATAATATAGAGATGTTTTAAAAAAATATTTTTTTTATTGCAGTATTTTTTTATTAATTAAAATTTTATTTTCAAGGTAGAAAATGTATGTAGCTTATTTTGTTTTTAATAGTCATATATAAGCATCTTACGTTTTCATTCGATAAATTAAAAATAAATCCTTGGCGATCCCTTTTAAGGTCTGAATCGTTGTGAATCTGCACGCTTATCATTATATACGCATACCAAAGCTCGAATACAGAATTTATACACAGCCAGCGAATTTTCCAGCATTCGCTGCAGAATATAATGAATAAATTTTCGCGAGTTTCGACGCCGTTTCGTCAGTTCTCGCAGAAAAGGGCGTCGCTCCCTTTTCCGCGGCGTCGCACCCCTTTTTCCAGACACAACGGACGGCCGAGGCTTTTGTTTCTGCGCCCCTGTGTAAATCACCACCGCACAGTTTGAAATTATTAAAATAAAACCGAGCCGAAATAATGGAAGAAAAAAATACGTATATATAAATATATTATATATACATGTGCGTATCGGCTTTCTGGAATGAAAGAAACGTTTTTTTTTGTGTGTTCGAAAGCGTCCCCGTTCGGGACTTAACATGGGGGCGGACTCGTAAAGGGAAACACGGCTGTGCCCCTTGCAGTATTTTTCCGGAACAATCGCTTTTCCTTTGTTGCCGACGATAAGAATACGAAATTTCGGGGGTTGCACGGCTGCGGTTCTGCGGGTGTGAAATTGACTTGTAATTGATTCGAAACCAGAACGACGCGTGCGGTTCGATCGAAAAATATTAAAGGAAAAATAGCTGATATCCTGAAATTAAATTATTGTATGAAAGAAACTTATTCCAAAGTATAAAGATGTAAGATAACAGTCATGGAAATGTCCAATTTCGTATTTTGAAATATAATTTTCAAAACTTGGGGAGAAAACCATGAAAAAAATAGAAAATTGGATGGGAATAAACTAATAACTTTCAAAGCATATTTCGAAAATAAATAATCTAAAATGCGTTTCGAGTTCATTGATATTATTATATAGTATATTTGCACGAGGGCTTTTTACGAGCCATTCATCTCAACACTCGAAGCGTAAGAGCACTCGAACTTGTCCGAACATATTTCCCATTGAGGTGTCGATAGTGCAACGTCTCTACGTATTATTGCAGGATTTCAGTGACAACAAGGGGCCAAAAGGTGTTTTGGGGATAGAGTTGGCGAAGGTTCGAGTTTGACGATTTGCCAACTATCAAATCGTATCTATCCACTGATCTTGGCTCTCGAGATGGAAGACGAATAGAAAAACATAAAATAAAATAAAAATATAATCTCGCGCGGAAATGCTAAATCTTGGCTTGTTAACGTCAATTAAGTTTATTTTAACTTTTATTTCGTTTGAAGCCCCATAAGAGCACGGGGTGATCCTTTGAATCGGAGAGATTTATGAACGCGCGAGGCGACTTATATTAATCTCGAACATTATCGTAAAACTTATCGTATGTATTAATATATAATATTCGCTTTTATACATAGATGTATAATGTAAACGGGGTGGCGTTCTGCAGAATAGAATTGCAACGCTTTCAACGCTCGTGTAGGAAAAAGATATTACTTCCAGCTGTTAGCAATTATTACATGGGGCATACGTTATAAAATAGACTTTCTACAATACTTGTATATTTTACATATCGCGTACGAGCCGAGCCACTTTCCTATAGTCGGTTCGTGCGACGGTATAAAGCCGGTGGGATTAAAATCCACATTTTGCCTTTTTTGCTTATATTTTTATTGCATAAACGGATTCTGTGATGTCTGAGCCGTTTTTTACCGACCAAACTAAATTTTTTAAAATACGACGTGGACAATACACGTTTATATTTATATTAAAAAAATATATTATTGATAAAATGTTTATTTTAATACAGTGTATTCTGTATTATCCAGACGCGGAGTATTCGTGTTGAAATAAATTTAATTTTTAATTGAGAGCGTTTTACAATTATGTGTTGTAAAAGTGCATCTGAAACTCAGTGATCGTAGAAGCAAAAAAAAACAAGATCATTTATAGCCACTGAAATAAAAAAAAGACCTCACTTTGAGGTGGCCATAATTTATTCAAGTTGAAAGAAAAATAAATTTATAAACACCATAAATTTATTGATTTTTTAAATTAAAACATGACGTTAAAAAAGCCAGGTTATTAATTCTGGAATTGCTCAATCTTGATTAGATTTTCATGCAAATAAATTCGTCTGCAGAAAAATCTCTCTCAGATTTAACACTTGCTGGACCGTCATTAAATAAGTATTTTTCAAAAATGTTTTTTGATTTTATTGTTTATATGTTTTGCAATGTATCTTAAAATGATAGAGAGCTATCTAGATTTGATGATACAATTTTTATATCTTCATATTAATCATCACTTTCATTTTCTTATTTCCAACAAAATCGTTCTAAAAAGCGCACAATTATTTTAATTAATTTTGATTATATGAGAATCGATAAAAGTCTGTGTTTTTTTTGTATCAAAAACTGAAATATCAGTTCGTCTTTCTTGAATCTTAAGTTATCTTAAATTTATTGCTTAAAGATAAAATCAGTTTTTTAACTCCTTAAATAAAAAAAGCAGTGTAGCGTCTGCTTTCAAAAGAGTTGCTTCATGATGACATAAATCTTCCACATACAATTTGATTAGCAATATAGTAGAAATAATAGATGTAATGGTGTTAAAATCATATCCAGAAAAATGTACTTTGAGTTAATATCGATGAATGATTTCTGAATACGGTTTTTCAGCATATAAAACCGTTCAATCATTGTAAGATTTTTAGATTAATTTTCTGCAAATTTCTGCAAAATTTTTATATGGTGAATAGCATGAAACATTTTCACTGTTTTTTTTTTAATTTACAAAAAGAAAAAAAAAATATTTTTATAAGTATATTGATTATATAATAAAAAAATACTAATGTCAAAATTTTTGTTTTAAATTACAATCACTTCAGGTTATCCAAAATAGTGCTATAAAATATTTCGATGTTCACACAAAAGACTATTTTTTTTCTATAACTATTCTATTAAAATATTAATTAATAATGGTAACCAAAAAAAATCGATTACAAATATTAAATTTAAATTTAGAAAACAGCTACATAATTATGAAATTATATCTGCTTATGATTTACCCATTTATTTAAATATATTTCATTTTGAAACCAATAAAGATTTACCAAATCAACTAGGAATAATTGCAAAAAAATAAAAAATATTTTTTTAATCAATTCATGAAACTTTATTTTAATAAAATTAAGTCAATTAATAATACATATAACAATTTATTATATAATTGTTATTTATGTTTTTCTTTACCATGCTTATTATTTTTCTTAACTGTTCTTTTAAAATTTAATTATAAATATCTTAAGTATACTTATTATATTTTTTTAAATGCATACGTATTATATTTATAATTTGAATGTATCAAATTTTGACCGCAGAATGAGTTATTTCTTAATCATACGGAATTACGTAAAAAAATAATTATCATTTTTGGAATATGATCGTTCGCTATTTCTCTATATTTATTAAATTATTATTATTAATAACTGTTTCCATCAGTTTATTCATCACTATCTTCAGCTATAGATATCGAAATACTGGTATTTCGGTATCTAATTTTAAAATACCGGTTTTTGAAATACCGGTATAATTTAATAAACCAGTTATTAAACGTAGTGTTCGATTTGATCCAATGTTTGCATGAAAAACTATCTATATTTATCTAAAATGTAGACATAAACAATACTACATGTCTAAATTAAGATTATAAGTCTTTTTGTATAACTTAAATTCACTTTTGAGTGACATATGGAATCCTAAAATGAATACGTGGGGCTTGAACTGCGCCGACGATGTGTATAAATACACTGTGTTTTTTTTTGTATTCTTTTTTGTAAATCGTTTAAATATAATGTGACCAATATTAACTAAAAAAAAATCAAAGGTGTAAGACCTAATATGTTATTGTATAACACATACATATTGCGAAATGTGTTTTCTGTTATTTTTTTTGCAATTAAAAAGTTTTTTCTTTTTTTTTGTTTAAAAAAACGCATATTAAACACCGTGCCGAAATGATTTATAGGCGAACTAGGGTCGGCCGAGTGTACACAGCACAACACAACACACATACGTGTGTTTGAGTGTGAAAAAAGTGTTATTAGCGAGAAAATTCGCAGAATGCTTCGGGTCTCGGGGAAAAAGAGCGTCGCGGCGCCATTTGCCACTCAACGCGTTTTAAATTGCTCCACGGCTCTCCGCGCTCACGAATTATAAATCACGACATTTGCTGAACAAACTGTGCACTCTCTCTCCTCCTTCGTCTCTTCTCTTTCTCTCTGTAAAATATAAACAAAGCTCTGAAAAGCGTAATGGGGGAAAAACAATCCGACTTGAAAACATCCACACCTGTTACTCGAGTGTCAACCGCTGACAGCAGCCATCTTCGCCTACAACTACGTTGCCCTCTCGGACTTTGACTTCTCTTTGGGATGCCTATTTTCTCTCGGACGCATAGAATAGATGATCTGTGAAATGCTAGTTGATCGCGTGTTAGATTTATGTCGTGCCACAGTAGTGTAAAGTTATAATTTATATCGAACGAAAAAAATCAAAACGAAACGCGCGATACAGTGAAACTATTTTATTTAAGATAAAGATATTGGCTTTAATCTATTTAAATGCATGTTTTATTGTCATTATTGAACATGTAAATTTTTATTATTTTCGTTGCTCTATGTCCGGTTTATGGAGGGCGCCGAACTTTGTGCCAAGAACTGTAAAACTGTCAACCGACCACCGGTCGCCAAAGCTCGCCAGTAATCTTTATCCCGACATCAAAACACAGTGCCAAGTCTCTATCTCATTGTTGAAAATCGGCTAATTTAACAGTCACGACGATGAAGAACACAAGAAGAATAAAAAATATAACGGCAAATATACGACAGCTACGCAATGTGCGACGAGCGAGGAAAAATTAGAATGAAAAGGACACAGTCGCAGAAAATAGACCGTCGGACCGCGACCTACGTATTATATTTATTTCAGGGGTGTCGGCCGTTTAATTAAAATTTAATAAATTCACTGCTCTGTAAAATTAATTTCAGCAAAGTGCATACATGCAGGCAAAACTTATGGTCCGAAGACGCGAGATGAAGTGATGAATCTATTAAGGTTTTGATTTACGAGCTTAATTATAATATGTACGACTATCGCAAACGGCGAGAAGTGTGTATAAATCATGCGCTCGTTTCGGCGCACAGTTTTCTTTTGAAATTGTGTTATGATAATATTTCCACGATTTATCGCTGTTTATTTACGTTTTTTCAAGTGTTATGACACGCTTCATAAAAAAATGGGTTGAAAAATTACAATTTAAACACAAGAAGATGCATTATAACTTTTCGTCATATATTTGAACGATCGCTATATATTCCAATTGTATTTTTCTATTCCTTAATATACAATGATTTTAGAAGAGAGTATGCTAATAGTAAGAATACACTTACATGTATAAACTCATTGGACGTTTTTATGAAAAATATATTTATATCGGAATGCCACGTCGACTTTTGCTCTCTTCGCCACATCGTCATGACGCTGGTACCATAATAGCACCGAGAGACTATAATTAGGTGCCGGTGGACCCGTAATAGAGGCGAAGAAGATGTGAACGCCCACCGGGCGCTCGTGTATGCGAGAAATATCACCTAATAATGAGTCCTCCAAGAGTGATTTATGCCTTGTATGCGACGTTTTATATGAAAAAATAAAATAAAATAAAAAATTAAGCCGTGATATACGAGCGCAGAGCTTTTCCGCCAGAATTCGGCGCTGCTTATATTTAGTTGGAGATTTTTTAATTAATTATTTCGAGCGCTTTAGGCGAAATTCTTTCAAATTGCGCGTGTCCGAATTCGACGCTGCGAAATGCGAAGATTCCTCGAAATGCGTTTTAATTAATATAATATATTTATATTTTATAAATTATGATGAATCGATGATGAATTTAAAAGAGCAACGGGAAAAATATTGTTCGATAAAAATCGATCAATGAAATCGATTGCCTGGAAAAGACATCGACGCACTAGCGTTAAGCAAACCTGTCGATTATTTCTATTTTTTTATGCTGTATTTTTAATAAAAAAATAAAAATATTTATCTTACTAATGATTTTTAGTAAATAATTAATTTCCAGTACAAAAAAAATATCTTCAAGATATTTATATATTTGAAATAATATATTGAAAAAAATCACTCATTGCCAAAATATTTTATACACATTGCATAATGTTACAATATGTAAGATACATAATAAACTCATTTAAAGCTGAGCTTGGAGTTTTAAAATAAAACTGAAATGTTGTATTTATTGCATTTTTTTACCAATACAACGTTGGTAAAGAGTATAAAAAATCCCTGTTAAATCATATTAACTATAAATATATCTAAATAATTACACTGTACAGACAGATTTTTGCTACAAAAATGAGATAAATTGATAACGTAATTGCCTATTTTTCTTTTTTATCAATATGAATTAAATTCAATGTAAATTTAATAATCAGATTATTTCATTAGCATTTTTATTAGAATCAGTTGTTAATAAAAAAATAACATACATTTTAAAGCTATGCTGCGAGGTAAAGAGCTTTATTGAGCTTTACATCAGTTTACGATTATTATTTTTTAATTTTACAATTATTAATTGTAATTATATACTTAAAATATTTATAATTTGCAATCAATTTATTTTTGTATATTTTTAATTATATATTAAAAAATCACATTTTATAATGGATATTATGTTACAATGTGTAATACATATATATGATAGATTATGCTACATGCTATATATTAAATTCATTTAAAGCTTAGTTTTGAGTTTAGAAAATGTATTCCTAATGACTTTTCTTTTAGATTATATATTACTTTTTTTTATAATATTTTTAATAACAGAAATGTTATAATTTTTAATACAGTTTTTACCAATTGTGTAACGAATTAATTCATAAAAATAAAATAAATGTATGTTTTATAATTTTTGCCACGAAGATACGATATAATTATTCGTATATTACAAAGGTAGTTATAAATCATATTTATAAAAATATTTTAGAATAACTTATATCTCACATAATCTAACATTTAAATTATAGCACATAGTATATACTGAACTTATTTAAAGCTTAGAGTTGTACTATTTGATTTTTTTATATTAAATGTATAATTTTAGCAATATATTGTATATTGCATAAAAATATGAATATCTACAATAAACTAATTTTTAATGTCTTATATGATAAGGTAATTTGATACAGAAATATACAAAAATAATAATTTAATACAGTTTTTTTGCCAATCAATATACCGCAGAAGTAATCTTAGTAAAAAATAAAGAAACAATAACTGCCTTATTTTTATTAGTATCACCGAAGTTCCCGGAATTTAAAGATTGTGGGACTGTAATATAATATAAATGTTATTTTATACATACTATATGTATACTACAATATATACTTAATAGCATATATAAAATAGGTTAAAAATAACAAATACAATTTATTATATGTACATGCACATCATTTTTTTTAGATTTATAATAGAGTACATAATTATATTAAAAAAAAGTAGCTTCGAATATTACGCTTAAAGTAAATTAAAACATTTTTTTATTACTATAAATGAGTTCTCGTTTTTCTAATTCATATTTCACGTTTTATAGTTACATTGTTATTAAATGCTTATTTATTACTGATCCCGCATGTGACAAGTGCATGTGTATCAAACGTTTAAAAATTGTTCAATCTTGAAATTTTCAAGAATATGTTTGCTAATATTGTAGATTATCAGATCCCGGAATATTTCTTCCTAATTTCTTCTTAAAAATGATACATTAAAAATTATGCATGCTATCAAAATTATCAGTATGATAATTTTTATAAAAAAATATTGATCAGTATCTATTAAAATTAATAATAAAAATGCAAATTTAATGAGTTTTAGTATATACTAAAAATTTACGTGCATTCATCTTCTTTTATTTGTGAAGTAAAAAGGGTGTTTAATTAAAAAAAAGTGTTTGATTATATTTTTTCAGACTAGTTTAATATTTACGACTAGTTATAAAGAATCATAGAAAGTTTATATTTTTAGTCTAATATTATGAATTATCAGTAATCCCTAGAATCCTAGATCCTGGAATATTTCTCTTTTATCTAGTGTAATCCCAATGTGTCGTAAAATTGATAAATAAAAAATATACATGCTATCAAAATATTATTACAGCAGTAGATAATTAAAATGATAATTTTATATAAAAAAATACTGATTAGTATTTATTAAGATGAATAATAAAAATGCAAATAATGAGTTTTAGTATATATTATAAATTTACGTTTTTAATTAAAAAATATTTTTGCACACCTTGTCAGACTACTTTAATTTTTACAATTAGTTTTAAGGAATCATTTTTTAAGTTTCATAAATATTTTCATAAAAACTGATGTTAAAGCTCAATAAAGCTTTTTACCTGGCAGAGTAGTTTTAAAATGTGTTTTAATTGCTGTGCAATGCGATTTTTTTAATAAGTACTGCTTCTAATATAATGCTAAAAAATAATATTTTTCATTAAATTTAATTCAAATCGATAAAATCATTTTTGTAGTAAAAATCTGTCTGTACTGTGTAATTATTTAGTTATATTTATAGTTAATAAGATCTAACAGTGATTTTTTATACTCTTTACCAACGCTGTAATTTGAATTAAAAGCTTAATAAACGTTATATAATTGCCGCGAGAATTATACAGGTAACATATGTTTTTCATTCGAATGTGTGGCGAGAGTCGAAAATAAACACGTACGAATAAAAAAAGACCATCATACATTATACATAAGAAGGCATATTATGTGTAAGTATTAGGTTGGCGTAGATAATTCTATAGTCCCGGTTCGCCGGACCGCCCTTAGGTTCGCCTAATGAGAGGTCCCGTCCATCAAGTTTACCAATCGCCGCGATGCCTCGGCTCTATATGGTTTTTGAGCGGTCGTGACCCTCGGATCGTATGCATACCCACAAAGGTATGTAGCGTATACCTCTTTGTAAAAATTCAATATTGGTCGTTGCTTTTAAGCGGCGGTATCTATGGATTGCGCGGCGACGCGAAACGCGCCATAAATTTCGCAACGCGGCGCGTCCATGCATAAGCCTTATCTGCGTTTATTCGACGCCAATAGTTCACCGGTTCGACTATTACGGACTAAAAGGTTTAACAAATTGCATTTATGAAGACCGGAGTATAGTTGTGTGTATGTAGTAGTAGCGAAGTTGCATTAGCGACGGGATGACAGCCCGACGAAAAGCGCCACGCCATTATCATGGCTGCATGCATTATATGTGTGTGCTTATTATTAATGCGAAGCCATTATCAGATATAAACATTGGAAAAAGGAGATCGATGTTGTTTTATATTATTGACATGATTATCTTCTGGCATATATAGTTGTTTGGGATGCTTCATTTTTATGACATTGTGACATAAAAATAATCATGAGATTTATTTATTGAAGCAAAAAATGTGTTGATCATAGTTTTGATGGATTCAATTTCCGTAGCAGCTCAATATTGCTGTAATATAATATATTTAACTAGTAAGATAAAACATTGAGAGCCATTGAGTTAAATGATACGAAATTCCCATGGAGCGAAGCTCTCGCTGCGAGCGTAATTAATACTGAAAAATATGCATTTTACCCAGGCAATATCAGTAATCGACGTAATGATACATGATTGGGTAATCGAGAGTCCATCTTTTGTATACGGCCATTATGTTAATATACTCGCAGCCATTTAGAAGGCCATAGCTCAAGAGTGCGGCCCAATGAGAGGATGACTTACGACCGGTCGGCCACGGATCGAGATCTCGTCGATCGTGACCGAGATAACGCGTCGAGATGAGACGAGATTTTTCCCGTCTCGAGGAAAGCTCGCGTGAAAAATACGACGCTATTAATCAGCAGCAATTCACCAATTAAAACTTACATATGTATGACCGTAATATGAGCAAAGTGAGATTACGGTAGCGTTTCCGGCTCATCAATCACGATTATTTCCAAATCCGGCGAGTTCCAAGACCCGTCAATCAATATTGTTATTTAAAAAACGCAATTAGATATGTGTGTTTTGTGGGTACTTCAGAAGCTGAAGAAAAAATAAACACGCTGTATGTTTAATTGGATCGCTCGAACCGCATCGGACCACCGACCGTTTTAAAAATTGCTCACAACTCTACCATATGTAGTATGAATATTAATAAAATATATTAGCGTATATGAATACTTTGGAGCAGTCAATAAATTTGCATTACGGTAAAATCATAATTGTAATATACAACCATTTTTTTTTATTTCATAAGTATTAGATATCGTTAGTAAAATATTTCTAGTCCAAGATAAAATTATTTATATTTTATTTGAATCAATTTTAGGCTAAGCTTTAGACTTTTAATTATGGTTATGAATTTGTGAAAAGCGTAAATATGTCTAAATAAATGGATTATAATATAATATGATCTATAGTTCATGTTGAATGAATTTAAAACTAAGTTTTATGTTGTTGGTTATGATAATGATTTTTCAAAAATTAAGTAAGCTTCACAAAAAATGCTCAGTATTCTTAGTAAAAAATATATTATGCTTAGAGCAGAAAATAAATTTGCTTTGCAGTTAAAATCATATCAATTTAGCACTTCTTATTTGCCACAAAAAATCTACATATGCTTTCTTCTACATTTCCCAACGCGATCCACTTAGATTTTTTCTTAATCTTGCTTGAAAAAAACATACTTCTAAACGCCTATATTGACTGCTTTTGGGAATGTTTAGTGTTCAATATTAATGTCCTCACTTTTGCACATTTTTCGGGACCTGTCTGAAGAACTGGCCATACTTAAAAAATACAATTTTGGGGTTTAAATGGTAAAAATATGAATTAAAGTAATATATAAACAATAAACTTGATAGATAATTAGTTTTGGTATAGTTAAACTGTTAAAATTCGTAATAAATAATATTATTATACGTGTTTTCACAAAAATGCTGGCCACGTGAAAATAATCTTAAATTTTTTAAGTGTCAGTGGTGATACCAGCAGAAAAAATAACACAAGAATGACCATTAAAAACAAGTTCTTTAGAAGTAGAGACAATGTAAACATGAAAACTACAAAATATTGCTACTGTCCCTATTAATTAGTTTTGCCCCTAAATTAAATGAAGCTCAAGGTTTATTTTTGACGCAATACATATTTATTATATTCTAAAAACATTTTTATTACTGATTATAGTAAAATATGATTCATATTACATGTTAAGTCCATTTAGAGCTAATTTATAAACTGTTGCTTATGATTTATGATTTTTTGCAAAACTTATAATGTGTGTTTCAACATTATTTTTGATACTAGTTTAATAAAAATCTTAAAAATCATTTTCATTACATTTACTAATGATTATAATTAAATATGGTTTATAGTATATGTTAAATCTATTTAAAGCTTAGTTATAAGCTCTTGATTATGATTATGAATTTTTGAATGAGTAAAAATGTTTTTTTTCTAAATAGTTTGACAAGAAATATTTTTTCACTACACTGTTATTATTGATTATGATAAAGCATAATTCACAGAATACGTTAAATAAACTAAATGCTATTTAAAATATAATTATGAATTATTAAAAAAGTAAAAATATATTTTCTAAAAAAAATAAGTATTACAAAATTAAAAAAAAAATACATTTACTATTATTCATAAAACAGGTTCAATCAATCTAAGGCTAAGAATATAAATAGGAATTTTTGGAAAAATTAATTTATTTGTATAAAACATATTTTTGTAACAATTTAAAAAAAATGTGAAAAGTAATCTTTCATTTCATTTTTAATATTGATTGATTTATAATACAAGTTAAGTATATTTAAAGCTAAGTTTTATACTGTAAAATATTTTTGAAAAATCTGCTTTAAATTAAATTTTAGATTTCTTCGGTTTATTTTTGAAACAATCATTTTCAGAAGTTTTAAATAATTCTATAACATAATTTTTCAGTACCCATTTTTTATCGATTATGATTAAGTATAATTCAATTCACACATGAATAATTTATTGAAGGCTGAATTTTATGACATAAAAATAAAAATGTCTGTTTAAAATCTTTACAAAAAATACAAAAAATCACAAAATTGTTATCGTATTATATTTTTTTATCGCAGTGATGCATATTCTACAATGAATGTGTGTTACCAGTAAAGTTATACTTTTACTAGCATAAATATAATTTTAATAAATCAGCAAGTTAAAATTAATATACAATTATTGCTTTACAATTTCACTGCTCAGTATATAATACATGATCAGAGATTCAGAGACTTATGACGTCACATATTTCTACAAAATATGATACTAAATTATTTAAAACTATATATATTACGATATTTAAACATATAAACATTCTGTAAAATTTAAAACTTTTGTTAGGTTTGGGCTTGAACACCAAATAGACGTTTCGCGATTGTCAAATTGAGTTTCATAGACATTTTAGAGCAGCATATAATTTCACTAGTGCCTATCAGTTAAATTATATTTTTGCTAGTTTAAATATGAGCCAGTGACCACAACTGTAATACACATTCACTATAATATTATTTGTTTGATTGTATATGTTTTTGTTATATTCGTATTTATTTTGCAAGAATAATTATTAGTTTTATAGTAATGCTTAGATTTAAAATATAAATCGAAGGAATATGTCATCAATATAAAAACTAATTTTAATTAAGCATAATAGCTCTGTATATCACTAATATATAAAAAAATATTTTGAAAATAAATACTAAAAAATTAGCTCCAAAACTAAAAAAATATAAATAATAATGAATGTTTTTTGATTATTTTGGTAACGTACAAGAATTGAAAAATTATTATTTGTTCATAAGATCTTCAAGATATTGAACTTATATTGCATATAAATATGTGTAGCAACATTCTTGTTTTACATTGTGAATAATTAATGGTGATATTATCAGAAGTCGTATAAAATTGATGGCTTATAATTTATAAACAATAAATACGCACTCTATAAATTCAATTGACACAATAATAAAAGTCGTAATAAATTAGCGTCGGGTGAAAATCGTATTTGCGTAACTTGTAATAATATTGATACAGTTCAATGATTGCTTGTTAAGTGCTCGTTTTAATCGAAATTTGTCGAGATTAATTTATTACGCAAATTATTAATTATTATGTAACGCCGCGGATCTCCTGCTTTATATTATTATGTATTTTACACATGCGCGTTTCTCGATTCAGAATCCATTAACTTCTAATAGACGGACTAGAAATAGACAGAATTAAACGTAAAAAACTACTCAACTGAAAGAATGTAGACCTCTCTTGAGGTCGCTCCGCACTTGTGATTTACGAGATGGTATATTTCATAAGAAGTAAACACCCACATCTCGGAGATATCGGCATATCCACTTAAGAATCCAGGCGCGGATCGCGCGAATTAGAAAAATCGATTTAACCTATGCGCTCAATAATTGTTTTTTTAACTTGAAAAATAAAAGTTGCCAATTTCGCAACGGTGTGTAGAGAATTGACATTTTACGATAAGTGCCGTTCGATATTAGCCGCTTCGAAAATAAATCTCTAATTGGCCCTATTTTAAAATTTACGAGGTCCCGAATGCGGCTCTTGCGTAACGCATTATATATATATCTATATACACATACACAAATGGACCACTCGAGTGTATCTTTTTCCGTCTCTCCCCATATCCCGAGATTCGATGTTTAGTCTTAAATCTTTCATTTGTACCCTTTGAATATGCATTCGGTTTAATTTATCGTTGATGCTCCGCGATCTGTCGTCGCGTGAACCCACAATGGTGTCCATAAATCTTTGAGAGGGACAACGCAGTTCGTGTAAAGAAAGGACCATAATTGTCTGTTTTTTGTGTTCAATTTTCGTAAAAAGATCATACCTCAATTGTAGTTTATTAATTCTGCATCAGCACAAGTACTCAAATCACCCTTTTCTAGTCAATATACGTAATGGTAGGAACAAAGGTTTTATAAAGAATCACACCGATCTTGAAGCGATTCAGAATCGGTCTATTAAGCCCTCATCCGATCGTCTGATCCTTGTCTAGTATGACTGAGCAATTACATAAACATTTCCTTTCATCCGAACCGATGTCTCGTAAAGTTTACAAGCGAAATCCCCTCGCTAGCGCGCTGCACAAATTTCTCTGAAACTATCTGATGAATTTCGCCCCGGCTTCTCAAGCGCTGCAAAGAAAGAGTGTGGCGAAATTTGAATACACCATAGAATCTCACCATCTAGTTCGGAACTCTTCCTAAGCGATCGCGAGAGAAAGTTGTATGCTATGTTACCACCAAGAGTTTCTCCCGAGGTTCAGTAGAGGAATTGGGCGCGTTTAGGGTGAAAGTTCGGGTCTAAATCGGAGGCTGCGACGTTTCGTCATCTCGGCAGAGGCTGAAGGGGAGCCACCTCGTAAAAAGCAAGTGCCACTAAAAATGATCGTAACAATAAAATCCGCGTTCTGGCTGATCCCTCCTCGCCGTGGGATCCCGAAGGAGACGAGACACCTACTAGGTCTTCTTCGGTTAGACGCCGAGGCGCGAGGGAAAGCAAATGCCCTCGTAATTGTCGGAAAATTGATGTTCGAAAAACAATGGCGCCGCAATCTGGCGTCGTAAAAGATGCGCCCGAATTAAACTTCGCTCTGAACAATTAGTTTTATGCAAATATAATTGTTTATTGCTCTGACGGTAGACGCGCGGAAGACGAGGATCGGTTTTTAATGAATTGCCCTGTTGAATCTATTTGTATTTTGAAATATGCAATCTACGTAGTTAAAGTTCATTATTAGATGCTTATTTTTATATTTAAGCAGAAGCTTACAAATTTACGTATTTATTTATTAAAAAAGAGCGTTACGTTTTTTAAGAATAAAGTTATTTGCAACCGATAAATTCAGTTTAATCGTAGACAAAGTTGTTGTAATTTTTTGTAATTTTAATTAAGACTCAATCAATATTTTTAATCATCATCATTATGTGCTTAAAATATTTTTTCGATATAAAAATAAAAATAATTATAAATTCTTGAGAATAAACATTACAAACAGTTTTTGCGCAGTGAACTAGCACATTTCTGCAAGGTTAATATTAACTCTTTGCACTACCATCTTTTTTTTAGTAAATTTTTCAATAATACAAGTATACATAAAATGAGATTTAAATTATGATGACTCCTAAATTTGTATATTGAATATTTATTTAACTATTTTTTTCCCTGGATAAAGTCAGATTTTTAAGTCTCGCAATAATTCCTCGTTTCTCATCTTCCTTTTCGACTCTTGCGGTTCTCGTCCTCATATCCTGATTCATAAAAATGCCATATTTATGATTACACTATGAAATCTGTCTAATTACGCTAAGTAGAATATTTTTGGTGCATAATTATTGTTTTTTTCAAAAAAAAATTGTTTTGCACATAGCTTCTACATACATTTTTATGGAAAAAATTTGTTTAGGTAATTTAGTTAATTATGTAATCGTTTTTTTAATAAAATCGATTTAATTACATTTAAGATTAACTTGCTTACAATTTCTAATTACAAAGATACAACTCAATTATTAATAAGTTAAATTAAGCTTAGATTTTAAGGATAATTTTATGATATAGTCTTTTTTATCATTCATATTATACTCTTTCTAGTTAAAAATGTATTATAATCTAGAGATTAAAACGCAGTTTTATTTAATAGTACATGTATGATATAATGATATTTTATAAAATACAATTAAAAGTTACAGAGGAGCTTACATTTAACCATTTGCACTCCAAGGGTTATAGCATCTCTAATCCATTTTCGATAAATTTGTTAATAATTACATTTAAAGTAATTTAGGGTAAAAAATGTTTATAAAAGGAGGCTTAAATTAATTTGTATATTGAACATTTACTTGACTAATTATTTTTCTTAAATTAAATTAAGTGTGATACTTTTTGAAACAATCCAATTTTTACTAAAAATATTTTACTAAAAAATGCATTAAAAATAAATAAAAAAAGGCTTTTAAACTAAGAACATAAATAATTCCTATATTAATAATTATTCATATCGACGTTGATGAAGTATGTATATTATTTATTTATTTATTTTCTATATGAAAAAAAATTCAACAGTTCTTTCGTAAAAATAATTTTGAGTATGTGACATTTGTGTCATATGAAAATTTTATACAAGGTTGATATTATCCTTATTTGTTAATCTAACAATGGTGGTTAAATGGGATTAATGAAAGTTAAATCAGGATAATTATTAGCTTCACTGTCACTTCGATACTGTATTTGCTTTCTTAGAAAGAACTTTTCTTTAGATAAAATCTATCATAATATGTTGTGGATAATGGTTAAGTAAAATCAGTTCCACTAAGAAAATTTTCCGATATTTCTAATTATTATAAAGCTTCATCATCATGACTACATTTAAAATGACTATCTATTTTTGAAATAAACTTTTATAAAAAAAATGACTACATTCAAAATACTTTTTGATAGTTTGAGATATGAATTAAAAAAAAACATTACTAATTTAAATATATAATTTGATAAACACTAATTAAACCATTGAAACCATTGAAGTACAGTCCAAATAAGAATGAATTTCTGCATAAATACACAATAGGTTTACGGCGATACATCGCGACACAGACTATTGTATCAAGCACCCGCTACATTGGCCAAGCGATCCTATGCAATCCATTTTTTAAATTCCAGATTTATCTCTTTTTAAACCGTTACCTATTTTTTTAAAGTGAAAATTATCAACATAGCTTTAAATCTAAAAATACAACTTGAGTCTACCTCAATATAGGAGTTCAAAGGGTTAAAGTTAGCCAGCATTTAAATCGGAATTTTTTTTCTGTAGAGCTATTGAATACTTATGCAGTTATATTAATGTATTTGAATGATTTAAACGTTTGAAAGATAGACCATTCGATCTTGAAATTGTATAAAAGATCATCAAATAATAGAAGATGATTTAATGAATATTGCATTAAGATTTCGATAAATGGGATACTTTTGGGATAAAAACATTTATAATAAAACAATGCGTTGTAAAGAGAACTTACTTATTTTATTATTTAAAAAAATAATAATATATGTTTATAGGATCAATCCATGATTCATTTCCATCTGTCAAAATTTCACATATTATGTATGATTTAAATAATCAGTATTTAATTACTAAAACTATTTAGTTTTAATATATTTTGATTATGTGTTTTTAATTACCGTAATATGTATGTGTGTTTGTTACAATGTAAGGTAATATAAAACATGTTACGTTTTGCATTTAAAAATAATCCGATGTACGTATAAACTGGTTCCGCAGTAGCAATCGTACAATTAAGCTGTCTTCTTATTATTTTAATATAATTTATGCAATGAATTATATTCCATTTCGCAACCTGGTCTTTTTGCAATTACGCGTAATATATTTTATTATGTTAATACGTAGCAATTTGGCTTTATTCGCTTTTTAATAAACACACCACCGACGCGCGTAATTGACGCGGATTAAGCGCCGTTTTACACTCGAAGGTTAACTCGGTTCGTTAAAACTGCATTTTAAAACAAAATTTAATATATGACAGTATGCAAATTCGGCACTGTTAACACCGTTATTAACGTCAACGAGAATTATGCACTTCCCCTTTGCCGATCGAGAAGTTTATATTCACGAGCGTTTAATTCCGAATCACCTGCTCGCAGTTCTGCGGTAGATTTGCATAAATTTCATACCGAAGCAAGAGGTCGCTTCTCCCCGTTTTCGATTATTTAAAGACATTTCAACCCCTTGCCTCGACGCGGTGCCATTAACTGCACGTCGATGCATTTTCCCTCCGGCACAACACCGGAATAAACTACAATTAAATTTTAAATTAAAATCAATGCTCGAATGGACTCCCCGCTCGGTGTGCTCATTTGTTAAAAACGGGGGCAAAACACCCCCGAAAGCCACCCCCGCGTTTGCATAATTTTCGGGACATCCGTATCTGCGCCGAGAGGGTATCATTTTAATGGGTGTCGATAATGTGAGCTAAATATTCAACATCGACCCGATCCAAAACTGAACCTTACGCAGATTTACAATTTGTATTATTTCACATCACGCCTGTGGGTCGCTTGTTCCATTTTGTCTCCGAGCGAATGACCCGTTGTTTTAAATCATATTTCGACGCAAATGCGAGGTTATTTGCGCCATTCTGATGCGAATGTACTTCGGAATAGGAGTCGTTTTTGCGCGATGCCACGTGGGACAGTTGGGATGTTTTTATGCGTGTCTATGTCGATTCTATCAGCGGTACACAATAGACGGGGTTGAAAGTTAATGAGTCACGCGCTTGCAGGACTTTTGGTTATAGCGTTGGGGTCGTATCCCCATACTGTTATTTTCTGGTGTCAGTTATGGTTCGGCGAGGTGATGGCTTTCGGGGGTACAATTTGCGATTTGCCATTTGACGGAATTGGGTGAGTGAGTCGAAGGTCGGATTTTAAAACAAATCAATATTATACATAGGGTTGAAATTTCTAAATTATTTTTAACTAAAAATATACCACTTAATGTTAAAAACAATCTTTTAAAATTTCAAAATGATAGGATGACATTATTATTTATAAAATTTAATCTGTCATTATTATTTAAACAATTTAGCAAAATTAATTTATGGTTAAATGTTTATTATATATGATGCTAAAATTAAATATAAATGTTTTTATATTTTTTTTGCGTTCAGTTCCTCTCTATGTTTCGCCAAAAATATATTTCGTCATTCTCAAGAGAATGTCTTAATATATTTTATTAATAATTGTTAAAATTACGTTTAGGGTAAAATGTTTTTTTTTTTGTTCAGTGTGATTTATATCGATTACAAGTTTTTTACTACAATAAATTGAATAGACTATGTTGGCTATATGTAAAAATTATTTTATAATTATTTAAGCTATATTATGAATAATAATACATATTGTATTAATTTATAACCGATTTGAGTAAAGTAGAGAGAAGTGAAGAATAAAATTTTTGCTACTGAATTTTTGCTATAAAATGTTTTTTCCTATATTTTTTATTACGATACTGTATTTCAATTTTAGAGTAGACTTTTTTGTAGTTGTTTTCATCATTTTTATACCAACGTGTGACACGTGGTTGAAAAATTTATATCGCTTGAATTACATTTAATTTACATGTAAAATTATACGCTAATAGTAAATCTGCCTTTTTTAGATAGGAGCAATTAAGTTTTTTAGATTTCAGTAAATTAATTAACTTTTGCGTTGGTAATATTTTGTAATATATTTTTGAGCTAATAAATATGTATATTATATTTTGAACATGAGATTATATAGATGTAAATTCTTAACATAAAGTGTTGATTGGTTTTGCTTTCGTAAAGATATAAATTATCTGTCATGTCATACTTTTTTTACCACAAACTCGTAATAATCTGATTTAAGAATGCAACAGTATTCAATCTACTAATTTAAAATGTTTTCTTATTAGCAACAATTTGATTTTTAGTCCAAAAGTCAGTTTTTAATCATTTTAATATACAATATGTTTCATAATATATTATAATTTAGTGTAATCGTCTGTTTTTTTAGATGGATCAATTATGTTTTGAAAATTGTACCAAAATTCATTGATCATAGCAGCCGAATCTCACATAATAATGACATGTACACTCGGTGTACATCACAGTAATAAAAAGGATATATTATAATACATTCTACTCATTTTTGAATTTGTTAAAGACAGGAATGTATAATGCAACTACACTGACTGAATTATTTGACAAAATTTTGGTCATTCGAAAAATGCAAATGCTGCGCTACCCACCTCATAATCTCTTATTACACCCCCTCAGAGTCGAAAATTAAGGGGGACCCCCATAGAAAAATGTTTGCATAACAGTGCCTAATGATATTAATATAGCCTGAGAACTAGGGGATGGCTTTCGGGTAGTTCACCCTAATGGAAGACACGGTCGTGAGATGAAACAATGCGACAAAACGGGTGCGGTTTTTTATTATTATTTACCGCCCTCAAAATTATATTTACAATCTCGAAGTATAATTGCGCGCAATAACAACGTCTTGGTTAACTTACAATTTTAAATTCAAGATTTCACATCTTGGCTGTTAGGCGTGGAGTTCAGGGGTTGAAAGAGTAGAGTAACCCATTCAATATTTCCCAGAAACTAATCAATCAACCCGGCTGCCGTTTTCGTATCGCACATGCAATAAATGTGTGTATGTGAGCACAACAGAAAAGTGCGTTAGGGTGAGCCCAAATTGCATTATGCAGGGAAATTTCATATGTATCTATTCCAGGGTGCACTTTCGGGGAACGATTTGAACTAATCCAGTGATCTATCATTACATTAGCGGGAATCCACCCTCGCGTTTGCTAGTGTCGAAGCGCTCACACAAAATAAGCATCGCGGTGCTTCGTGCGTACGAATCGAAACTGAGCAAACTGGCGTATGAACATGCGACGTTCTGGATTCTGTGCAGTCCATAAACAAAAATAGTTCACCCGGCGTGACACATGTGACTTTTGTGGAATTCGTCAACTGTTTTCCGTGTCGCAAATATTTATACGAAACGTCTGGTTTTTACGATCTGTTTATTCGATTTTTATTCGTCGATTGATTTGTCGCTCACTTTTTGTTTTGACCTGCTTTTCAGTCTTAATTTGGAAATGCGCTTCTTCACAGGCTGATACGAAGAACGCGACTGTAGCGACCCTAGATGTAAATATAAATAAATAGGCCGGGGGTGAGTGACTTGGAGCTTTTAGCTATAAAGAATAAATGCCATAATCCGATTTGGGCGTCATACATCGGCCTGCTCGTTCATTTGATTTGTTTGCCGAATGAATATTTTATTCCTGCTTTATTGCGATACGCGTACGGGGCGCGTAACGGATGCGGAATGTAATTTTGTGACACACTATACTTACCCCACCCGGTTGATGGATGAAGACGCGCTTTAATTTAATTGACTCTGCACGAAACGAATGCACGAGCGCGAGACATTTTTTCATTAACTTATTTTTATATGAATTAATATATTTATATTATAATAAATCTCATATGCTAAAAAGGGTTAAAACAATTAATTAAATACAAACTCCACTTACATAAATTTTATATTAGGTAATCCCAAAATGAATCTATTTTTATTTAAATGATTTAAAATATAATTTATTTCTAAATATACCTTCGATTTCCTAGTTATTTTTAAATTAAATTAGCATAAAATTTTACTTATTATCAGACTGGTTTTAGCTTTGATATAAAACATTCCAATAGTCCCTTTTTTTACATCGTCTGCATTTTTAAAAAAAATGATTTATATAAAAAAATTCCAAATACAAAAAATATTTTTTATTAACTTAATAAACAATATTGAAAGCCTCTGTATTGATTTTAAAAAAATACACAAAAGCCAAATAATATATTGTTTAATAAATATGTAAAATAAATTAACCATATTAAAAAAAAGAAATATATTTAATTATAATAATAAAATTTGAATTTGCTCTGATTGATTTACGAGCCGCCGGTAATGCATTCGATTGTTTCGACCAATGAAAAACAAGCATTTAAATATAAAACAAGATGGACGACATGTACGTGACCACAGATTTAAATAATTATAAATAAAATTTTGTTACGCGACAATAATTTTCATTTGTTTGATTTTACTGAATATAAATAATCGGATTGCAAATTAACTAGTTGTGTTATAACTATGAAAATTAAATATATACATAACGTGTGGAGGATTAGAAGAATACATTGATTAAACTAGATAACCTTCGTAATGAAATCTTCAAATTTTGAATTCCCGTCAACGAGCTCCGAGGCCGAAAAGTGAGTTTTTACTTTTATAATACATAAACATTATCATTGCTTTCGATTTAATTTTACTGAACATGTAATATAATATATACTTAGTACGTATGAAGATTGAGGTTAATGTCGATCAAACCGTATTTTTTTATCTATTGACATTTGGTGATACTATCTTTTACGACGATCGCGTGACATAATTGTGATGCAGTTGGTTATTTAGCTTATGAAGCTTGGTTACATCAAAATAAATTAAAACCATTATTACAGCAAAAAAATCACCTACATCGTTCCGTTGTAAGTGACGATTCGCAATATACATATGTGTAGTTGCTTTAATGCTATCTAATAGACGACATTTTACAATGATTATAAATATGTGATTGCATACCTGGAATAATCGATAACCAAAATATGAGTGGCTTATTTTTAATTCCGATGTGGCAAAATATGTATTTATACGTCATGGTTTTTATGCCATCATTTCTCTTAGGAATAGCCAAATTCATGATATTCAGTTACATCAAACATATGTAGTTTGTTCTTTATAAAAAAGGTAATACTTGCTGACATTGACTTCAACATGAGAAGATTCACTCTTTGTTTATATATACCAATTCTACGTTATAGCCATACAGGTCATCAAATTGCTTCTGAAAAATAATTAAAAACAATATGATCTTTATCAAGAGTAAACATTGAACACATTATTACTACTAATGTAATGCATAGATTAAATTTAAATGACAAACGAATAACAAAATTGTCAGAAGTTTCTGTAGAGGATTAAACACATAGATTGGCATCTCTTCATCTTTTTCAAAATTGTCGCAATATGTAATATATTAATTGTTTGCCATACGTAAATATTATTAGATCTATCATTGCTTCTGAAAAATAACTCTAAATGATATAGTGGGTAAAATGTAACTTTTTGTTTACAATATTTATACTTTTTGTTTAAATATATTATTTTTGTGATTCTAATAACTCAGTATCGTTTTTCAAAATAAGCAGTGTTCTATTCGAGATGTTAATGAGACACATAGATAAGATTGCTATTTAATATTTGATATGTAACAATATTTTTTAGCTTATGAAAGTTTGCGCGTCGCTGAGTCAATTTGATTCATCAACAATCATCCTAGATTAATTTGCGCTGATATAATTGTTTTATTTAATTGATTTTCCTTTGTACGCGCGTAGAATGCATCTGTCAATCATGCCGCAACAATCAATTGACCTTCTCTTTCGTACCTCAAGATTTGATTCATCTCGCGAAAGGGATGGAGGACCTGTTTTTTTGAAAATGCGACTTGAATCCGAGACCGCGAAGTGAACATTCACTCAGATTCAATTACGGCACATTAAAAGTTTGTTCGGCGCATAACATTAACCGCTGCGGGACGTGACCGTGCTTGCTTACCGTCGCAGACGACGCTTCTCAAAGTTTTTAATTTATATCAAAAACAATTTCAAGAAATGATCAAAATTATATAATACTGCACCCTATTTTAATTTATAATAATAAATAATCTGTAAGATTATCGTGCTTCTAAATTTGCAGATTCTTGCTAATTTCCTTGACATTTAATTTATAATTTGTTATGAAATGATTAGAGGCTATTCATGATAAAACGTGCTATTTTTGATATATGGATTACTCGGTATATTTGCATATAAAAAGTTCGCAAATCACACGGATGCGAGATGTGCATTAAATCACCGCGTCTATTCGGTGCAATCAAAAAAATATTCGCTTAGCGTGTGAAGCTCCAGTGACGATCCTTATCGAATTAGCATATGCATAGTTAGATTCCATAAATCAGACTTGGACCTATTAATCTTCCGAATTCGCTTAACCATTATGGTTGTGTAAACATTAAAAAATATATAAGGACGGACTGTTTGAACAGCGCTGAGGCGCTCGGCTCGCAGTGTAGTCCTCGAGCGCGCGCTATCTGTCGTAATTAGTTAAAACAGCATTTTAAATGCAAAGCGCACAGCTATTCTGTAATGCGATAAGAAACAATCATTAAAGGTGTGGCAACTCCCCCGAGAAGGCGGCCAATCTTAATGGCTGACACTATTGATGCTCGCAAGAAAGAGGGGAACTCGGATTTTAAATTAAACATTACATTAGTGTATACTTGTTTGCTTTAATTAATTAATTAGCTAATTGATTTTTTGGTATTGTTTCAGGCGATGCGAGTAATGCGAGTATCGGCAGTGGTGAAGGCACGGGCGAAGAAGACGATGACACAAATGGAAAGAAAAACCAGAAGAAAAGAGGAATTTTCCCCAAAGTAGCCACGAATATTCTTAGAGCGTGGCTCTTTCAACACTTAACGGTAAGTTTTTTTAATAAATATTTTTATTTGATATTTTGAATACTTTCTGCGAGTAGAATGTTACACACACATTGTTTTAAATTTGAGGCTCATAAATATGTATCTAATACATGTTTTGACCTATTTTACAATTGCCATCTATATACGTACGTGTATAATATTTTTGCAAATTTTAGTTAAGGATATTATTTGGAATTTATTGATCTCTCTAGACCAGGCATGGCGAACCTAGGGCACGCGTGCCCGAGGTGGCACGTTTGAGAATTTGGATTGCACGCGAACGATTTCCAAGTTCAAAAATATTTTTTAATTTGAAATTTAAAAAATTTAAATCTTGATTAAATAACCTGTGAATTATTAATTTATTTTATTTTATTAATTATCAAATGTTTTCTAAGATAAATTACAATCGTTTAAAAGAAAAATAATTATTTATTTTTTCTATCTTAGTAAATTTTATACTCCTTGGGCACGCCACACAATTGAGGAATAATATTTGAGGATTTTTGGCACGCGAACCCAAAAAGGTTCGCCATGCCTGCTCTAGACCCTATTGCTTTTATTCATATATTATAAGCTCTTGCAGCTCATAATTTTTGAGTATCCAAATATACTTTTCTTCGGCAAGAAGGCATCTTGTTTTAAAGTTTAACAATCATTCGTTATCTGTTCTATGCTAAGATTCGTCTTATAATTTTCTCTAATATTTAATTTGTGGAGTTTAATAAAAATAAGCAATAAAAAGATTTTAAAAAATCCTCCGTATAAACATAGATTCTACCTTTTTTCAATGATCACTCATTTATAAAAAAAATTCTAGGCTTTGACGCAAAATTCTCTGTATTATTCTTAAATCTAAATAATACTGCAAAAAATAAAACAAAGTCTTGCATTTCCGTATGTTTTTAATGATGAATGCAATCGATCCAGTATTTCTCTGTTTGAGCAATTAAAAATTAATGATTCCACGAACGTTCCATCAGGTTTTGGGGTTGTTTTTGCTATCTGTCTCATTGATAACTATTCCATATGTTTTTATTTTTTATTCCCACATTCTTTCATCGATCTTTCGTTTATAAAAAAGCTTCTAGGATTTCTACGCAAAATACTCTGTTAAATTAAGTATTATAAAAATATATCCAAAGAATACTGCAAAATTCGAAACAAAAACTTTCGTAATTTTTTGCTATATGAAGTCGTGCATTGATGCAATCGTTCCAATATTTCTCTGTTTGAGCAATTTAAAAGTAATGATGTCCCATTAAACAGACAATATAACTTTTTTAAGTGATGCCCGATTTTAGGGTTGTTTTTGCTATTTGTTTTTTGCTAGTTATTTGTTATCTGCACATACCATATGGTGCAAAAACTATAAATTCAACCTTTTTCCAATAATCTTTTATTTATAAAAAAATCTAGAATTTGACGCAAAATAATCTATTAAGACTGTTTCTATTTTATTAGAATTATTATTAAAATATACTCAAATACTACTGCAAAAATCTGAACAAAAACTTTCTATTCAAGTCTGTTTTTGCCATATGAAGTTGAGCATTAATGTATGTTTTTATTGATTGATACAATCAAACCGATATCACTGTTTGAGCAATTCAAAATTAATGATTCTATAGATTCGACTTTCTTCCATCGATCTTTAGGGTTTTTATTTTACCAAAAATATTATATCCATCTGTTTCTTTAATATATAAATAGATCGCAGTATCCATATTTTATTCCCACTTACTACATGATGCAAAAAAATGCTTAAGTGTTACTTGTGAAATAAAAGTGTTACACTACTGCTTTACATTTTTTGTGTCATCCATTTTTGTATCATGCGTGGTACAACACGTGAAACACATGTTTCCAAACCTTCCATATTTTTTTAACAAATCTTTGGACACTTGACATAGAAATATATTCTTATTAGTTTTTCTATAACACTTTCTATAATTGTTAAATCTATTTTTGCCATTGGAAAACATGCAAAATGTCGCTATATATAATAAAATAAATATTTTTAATCCTGTGTTTTTTGTTAAATTAATTTTTTTCTCATTCCGAGAGATTGTAGTTTTTTGACGCGGCTCCGTTTGTGATAAAATTTGTTAGCAAATTATTGTTGACTCTATTGCTAAATTATTAGCAGTAATTTTCCTAAAAGAAAATCTAAAAAAAAACAGTATCGAATCTATCCCGAAAATATTTTTTTAAAATCTGTCATTTTAGTAAAATCATATAGGAATAAATTTTCATCAGTGAATATATATTTTAACCAGTGAAAATTTAAATTATCTGGCAGGTTCTAGTAAAATTATATGATTTCAACTTCTCTATATGTATTATGGTAATATATTTACATACTTATCATTATTTATTTACATCCATTTTCACCAGTAGATATACTGGTGCTGCTCTAAAATGTCTATGAAACTCAATTTGACAGTTGCGAAACGTCCATTTGCTGTTCAAACCCAATCCTAATCTAGTGAAAGTTCTAACACTAATTATGGTTGTAGAAATTTCATTAGATTCAAGTCCAAAATACAAACTAAGCCAACTCATCTCTCAGGGGAAAATAAACGGAAGAATAAATACAGACAAACATCGCATCTCTCATATTGCTCCATAGTTTGTCTGCATTTCGATAATACACTATGTTTTAAAAATATGATAGCTATCCTTATCAATATTACTATGCATTTCTAACAAAAGAGGGCTTATTAAAGTATATTCAAACCGAATTTTGGTCAATAGGAGAGCGCAAAAACAATTATCACTTCTCAGAAGTCAAAAATTCACGTCAAAAGCAATAAAATCGTGTCGGCGCCGTCGCAGTGGGAACGCTCGGCAACGAGCGTTCCCACTGCGTACATAGTAATATGGTAATGGCAACATAGTAATTTACTCTTCATACTTATAGTAATGGCAACATAGTAATTTACTCTTCATACTTTTTATTTGTTTACTTACATGCAGGGCATTTTTTTTCAAGCTTTTTACCAAAGAAAATTATATTCAAACATCATTTAAATTAAATTTAAAGCAGCTTTTCCAATTCCACGAAGCTCATAAATCAAACATAATTTATATGAGATATTCATTTATTAAAAAATTATTGATATGAAAGTATTAATCAAAGTATATTCAAACCGAATTTTGGTCAATAGGAGGGCGCAAAAACAATTATCACTTCTCAGAAGTCAAAAATTCACGTCAAAAGCAATAAAATCGTGTCGGCGCCGTCGCAGTGGGAACGCTCGGCAACGAGCGTTCCCACTGCGACGGCGACGGCACGATTTTATTGCTTTTGGCGTGGATTTTTGACTTCTGAGAAGGGATAATTGCTTTTTGCGCTCTACTTTTGATCAAAATTTGGTTTAGATGTGCTTCATTCGATTCTCATTTAATAATAATATTGTTTTAATATGTGTTAATATAAACGCGATGACATGAAAATAAATATATGAGTAGATAATTTTTATTGCCCAATTTAAATATGTTTTCAGAAAATATGTCGAAACAGTGGCAGATTTTTATTATTAGTTGTAGCATAGATAGGGATAACTCGTACCTATTATTATTTATTCAAGCAATTATATTACGATGTTAAAAATATTTAAAATGCCATTTTTATCATGATGACCTGAATCATTGTTTTCCCAGGGTCTGGGTTCATATGTAGATGAACTGATAAATATTTTGTCTATAAAAATAATAGGACATTAATTTAGAAGCCAATGAAAAAAAGTAAACCATACTGCTTTTTATGTAGTTTCTGTAAATTTTGTATGACATATTCGTGAGCTAATGTGATTTAAAAATTTAATTACAAATTATTTCTTTTGATATAAAGTATCAAAGTTCTTATTTTTATAGATGTTTTTTTTAAAGAAAAGAAGCATAAAATTTAACGGTATATTGCATATTTATATAATATATTAAATTAGTCGTGATTACGTCCAATTTGGCTACGATCAATTTTAAAACGCGCAACTGTCGTAAAATTCGTTTTACGGCATAAAAGTTAACGTTTCGTCCCCCCGAGCCGAGGGCTCAGGTGGCAAAGGCGCTGGGGCTTTACGGGGGCTCCCGGGCTAATTCAGTATTGTCCCTCAATATGGAATACTTTAAAATAATACCAATTTACCGCGAACCACCCCCCAGCCCCAGACTCTTCCTAGCCATTTAGCCATATTGACGGATTACGAAAAATTCATCCTAGCGTGGACTCTATTCAGTCCGGGGCTGCTCCGCAAGGACATCGGGCAAATCCTTCCAAATAGAGACAAATCTCCAGTGACATTACGAGGGCACCATGTGTTTCGTTTGGTATTTTAAGCGCTAATTTAAATATTTATTATAGCGATTCGTTCGTTTGCTTTTTCCGCTCGCAATTATAAAATGCAAAGCGATCCTTTATGTATATAGGGAGTTTTTTTTACATCAAATAAAGAAATGGTCGTAAAACGCTTACGGAAACGACCGTGCGTATGTACATATCTATAAAATGTATGTATAAATATTAATACAGACAATCATCGCAAATTTGCATACGTAACCGCACCTGGTTTTAACTGGAGATAGGATATTTTTTAATTCGTAACAAATTTTAATTAAATAATAACTGTCATAGATATTAGGTGACAATTAATGAGCGTTAATAATTTATGCTAATACTGTATCTCTAATCAATTATATTTAAATTAAAAACGAATTTTAATCATTAGATCTTAAGTATCTGATTTCATTCAATAATATATTTTGCGATTGAGTATCCCTTTTTATTTTTAATTACCTCAACGAATAGTTCTGGATGTTGTTATCTATCAAATATTTTTCTTAAAATATACTTATTGATGAACTTTAATTTGCCTTTAATTCTCGATATTATTTTGCCACATTGCATATTTATAATTTATAAACATAAACAGACGATTCAACGAACTTATTAAAAAATAAATTTTTACTACCCTTGCATTTTTATTTTAAAGTGATTTATAAATACCTAAATATATATTCATGTACGACCTAATATCAGAGATTGCACAAATCCCGCTGGAATGAAATGACATAGCAATCCCCAATCGCGATTTGGTACGAAATATTTTTTTATTTTATCGAGTCGACATCGTTCACCTGCTGCGCGATACAAATCCCTCATTTTTATCCCGACTTTTCTCCGAGGGCATCATGAAACTATTGACTAGGAACACATGGGGATTGCATCCATAACACATTTGTATGTGTGAAAATCCTTCATGTAGGAAATTCGCTTTTATAGATCGCGTATATGGAGTTTGAGCAGCATCTGAGCATTGTGGGCGCCTTTTCCGCTCGCGTCCCGCGAATCCTGCCTATTTCCGGTTAGAGCCGTCTATATTTCCTGTCCGGGTTATTCGGGGCTTTGCTACGTAAGACTCGGAAAGGGGAAATGACATCCTCACAGACACGGCAATAATCTGACGTGCTGTGCGACGCCCGCGGCGAGCCCGTCATCCCTTGAGCGTTTGCATCCGTTGAACCGATCCGAAAACAATTCCGTGATATTATGCATTCTTCCGGAGCAAAGTCACATTTAATTCCGTCCGTTTAACATTCCGGCGAGTTCGATAATGAAAATTCCCCGAGAGAGATACGCATTAAAGATTTCCTTAATCATGAAAAAATAGCCCGTATTAAGGACGTAAGGTTTCGAGGGGACCTTTTTATTCTCTTTATAACAACCGTGCTAGAAACAATCTTATATAAGTATAAATATAAGCCTGCAAATATTAATTAAACTCGAGGGGTCGTCGGAGCGCCATAAGCGCCTCGACGCACAAATTGTATTTTTGCTCGTCGGTTGGATTATTCATAAATGGTATGATACAATACATTAGAACTGTGACTACTATATATTAAAATATAATTAGAAATTGCTATTACACCTCAAACATTTTTATAATTCTAACTGAATATGTATTGTTTTGTACGCATATCTAAACAACGAGATTTTGTTCACAAAGTTAAGATAACTCAATTTATATTTGTTTTATCAGCTGTACTATAATTTTTTTCTTATCTTATTTTTCAATTACATTCGATAATTAAAAATATTCGTTTTGTAACACTTTTGCTTTATTAAATTATGCTTATAATTAAACTTATTTAAAGCTGAATTCTTAATGTAGATATAGTGAAACAATATTTTTTTTACTAAATAATATTTTTTTTTGCTTATATATATACATTTTTTTTATATTTTGTATATATGATATAAACAGTTAATTCGTTATTTAACAAATATTCAATTAGCAGCGAAATATCATATCAGCGACATTTGTGAATATTATGCACAAAAAATTGTGAGTTGAGTCATTTTAATTGCATATAAAAAACATTTGCTAAAGATCGCAAAAATTAAGTAGATTTCTGTATGTAAGACTGTGTATATTTATTATATCTATTATAGAACATTTATGTCTGTTTTTAATTGAGTATTTTAAATTTTTTAATTATAAAAGTTTTTAAAAAAAAAGACAGGTTGATCTGCTATTTTGATCAGCCTGTTTTTTTAGTCGCGTCATGATTCCAATTGCAATAGCTAGATTTTCATTAAAAAAGTGAAACTATGTATTTATTAAGTCCCTTAGCTAAAGATGTCGCTGATATCACAGTAAATAAAATAGTTTTAAAAAAATCGTGTCCTTATGTAATAAACACATTTTGAGCGCTTTAAAATTACTCATATCCTATCATCATATATCGGTCTTTTTACGCACCTCCGTCAATCCCAAACTTATTTTAAAAAATTTGCTTTTCAAATAATCTCAATCTGTTTAAAATAGTTCAGTGGCCCCTGATTTTTTAAGTGTATTTGTACGCAATTCACAGTTTTACGCTATACTGATTTTACATTTAATATCGGCAGTATGTTGTTATATTTATAACAACATATTGCCAAAGATTATTAGAAAAATAAAACACTTTGTAATTGCCAAAATTATGATTATTGAGCGGCTGAAGATTTTTTTAATAGATAATATTTAATATTTCATCTCCTTTAAATCAATACAGATAATATTTAATTTTAAGTCTCTCTATATATACTGATTAATTTGAAACACTAAATGCTTTATTATTTTTAAAATTTCAATACTTTTTCTGTTATTTTTAAATATCATATAATTATTCATTATTTAAACTGTATTTTTAAAATCTTCATATCTATACGATTAAACTCGAATATTTTTTCGTTAACCGTATGATTATTGAATGGTTTAAAATAACAAGTATTTGGAGACTAGTGACGATCAGAATTATACTTATATTAATTAAGTCTGGTCTTTTAGATTCGAAAACAATTTTAAAAAAAAATATTTAAATCCAGGTATTTTAGATATTAGTCATTGGTCTATTACGCAGGTTAAAATAGTTTTTAATGGTAATTTATGCCTTTTGGATGTGTGTGGCTATTGTGCAACTCCGGGTTTTCTGCCATTTTTAATGGATAATGATTTATTTTAGCCAAGAGTGTTCAATTTCACTAAAATAATAATAAACATCAATGGTTTTAATTACTGAGTTACTTTATTATTGTAGCAAAAAATATTAGTTTAAATAATTGATTTAATGAATAAAAATACTAAATCATTTAAATTGTTATAATATTGTTTTTATTAATATCTTTGCTATTCCTTTACAATCGGCATTAATTATTACGAGCCATTTCATATAATCTTATCGCAATTTGTACGCCAGTTTGATCTATGTATGCCTAATGGTTGAAAAGACGCATTATGATCACCTGTTAATCTCTTGGCAAACGCGCTCAATTGGCGCAAGCCAACTCAACTATTATCGTCAAAATAAACTCGAAGCTCGCGAAACATTTTAATTCTGCGCAGAAAATATCGTTTGGCACCTTATGGATTTGGATCGTTAGAAGCGTACGAAGAATCCCTCGGTAGCGAAAGCGAGGCCTCGGAAGGAAGGTGGCAAAATTCCGGCTAACGTTGCAATTTCATTACAGTCTTAGCGCCGTGGACATAAATCAACGGTGCGTCTTGACGGGGGCGCCGGGGTCCCGGAGGGGGACGCGAGGGTGCTCCTGGAAAATTGTATACGAGGGTGAGGGGTCCCCGGTGGGCGGCGGAGTCCCCCAAAAACGGCGCCCCCCATTCTCGTATCACAATCGAAGATAGATGAAATCCTGGTTGATTTATACTTTATTCAAATCTCTCAGTATCGGTGGCCCGGAATCTCCGTAGGCTATGCCAAAAAGGAAAAAAACACGCGGAAAGTCGGACCATTAGCGCCCGCGACGCCTTCGAAAACTGTCGACGTCGTGACAAATTTAAGAGTGTGTTTTTCTCGTCAAACAAAAAAAATCTTCTCGCCGGTGAAAAAACCATCCATTCCTGGGGGTTGTTTACGCGTCCGCGGCCATATTTTCATATTTACGACTTCCATGTTTCGAACAATCAAAATATTTGCTCCGGACGCGGCGGCTTTGTATGCCGCAATCTAAACGTAATATATTATATACGACCATCAGAGCCTATAAATATAAAGTGCGAGAACGTATTACATATATTGCAAAAATTTTACAACAACAAACATTTCGGCAGTATTTTATTTTAAAATTAATATAAAAAAACATTTTTGAATAACGATAGAGTAGCACAGAATCAATATGCATACATTTTAAAAATACTCACTTTTAAACATCAGTTTGCGTTACTTTTGCTTAAATATTCACAGTTTAATTTCTTCAGAACTAAAAACTGTTTTCTTAAGTGCTTTTTAACACTTATTAAATGAGGTAGATGTATGACGGTAAAGCTTAATATATAATTTTGCATATTCTTGAAAAAGGCAAATATTCAAATAGCTTTAAAACCATTGTTTATATAGTGTTCCTGCTTAGTTACAAATTTATTATATGTAAAAATGTTTTTCTTTCAATAACAGATCAATGGGTTACAATTACAATCGTTTCCGAATGAAATTACTGATTATTAGATAGTTTTAATTCGGATCGATCATCCTTTATTTTGTAATCTCATAAATGAATATCGTGAGGATTAGTTAGAATAAAATCTAGCTAAGTCATGCTTAGTGACATCCTTGTATAATATATATTTACTATTTATATATAGTGTGCTATTTAAGTAATCCTATCGAATCTATAGAATCTTACTATTACAAATAACTTTAAACGATCACAAATTAAAAATAATAATTCACCTGGATAATTAACAAATTTCCTACGTGAATGCAAATAGATGAATAGAATTAAATATGTTTTACTTGAATTTTAAAAATTTTATCTGCCTAAATAAAAATATATACAGTATGTTTATATTTTAGGTTGTAGTACATACATTTGTAAGTAGCTTTTTTCTCGTATGGAGCAAAATAAAAAAATATTGAAAAAAAAGAATTTAGTGTTCATCTTAATCTTTTAATTGCCGAAATGTAATATATCCGCTTTTATAATTTGGAGATCTGACGTCATCATTTAAGAAATAATCTGATACATTTTAATGTGCCGCATAAAATATTTTCTTTAATAAAAAATAAGTTTTTTTTTCAAAAACAAATTTTAATACGCTCGATAGCAAAGGGTTAAATCTAAATTAGTAAAATTATCGATTTAATTCAGAAATATTTTATTCATTTAAAGGTTTTGTTAGATACCTGGATTCTTTATTAAATAAACTATTTAAGGTGTTGTAGGGTATTTGCTTTAGGAGCAAATAACATTTTTTTCAAAATCATTTTATTTATAATGTAATACATCGTTATTCATATAGTAATCCCAAAAGGCACGTCAATAAAGGGTTACATTTAACTGTAATAATTAAAGATCTCACGAATACGTTAACTGACATAAACCAGTACCAAAGTTTCAAAATATAAAGACTTCAAAGAAAAAACATGTTTCAATATATTTATACATTTTCAAATTTTCCTGCAGGATTTTTTAATTAATGATATTTGCCTGAGGGGCTAATAACATATGTTCTAAGCAGATATTAATAAATTGACATTAAGATAGTAATGCCAAAAAGCTTGTTGATATATTTTTGTTTACTTTAACCTTTTGATTGCCGAGATCTGATATTTTGTTTTTCTATGAAGAAAAAAAAATAATTAAACTTGTTGCCAAAATCCAACGTCTTCATTAAAGAAATAATTTATTATAATTGTGTAGTATATCGATAGTTAAACAGTAGTCTCAAAATGTTGTTGATATTTTTTGTTTAAAAGGTAAACGTAATTTCATTTTACTTACTGATTGTTGTCAATATTAAATTATATACATATGTTACCCCTCAATTTGTTGTTGAAAATTCAGAAGGCTTGAACTCGTATGTAAATAATAATTATTTTAAAATCTGTATGCTTTTCTGTGGATATCGTAGCGGTACTTAAAACCTCATTAGACTTTATTAAGTAATATTTTGGTATATTACCCTCAAACTATAAAACTTTCGCTGCGATTAAACACGCAAAAATCTAAATTCCACCGCCGTTAGGAAAAGTCTCATAAGCGCACACAACGTGCATTTAATTAATCCGCATTTATACGCAAACACTGCCATTAACGTTACCGTTCTTTATTTAAATTTCTCGAATGTAACATCCCCATAAGCCGACGAAAAAAAGTAAAAAATAAAAAACTCTCTAGTTCTCCGTCCGCCTAGGTACCTTCTCACTTCATTTTATACGGCCGTTACTTAGTCTTAAGACTTAACACCGCGGCGTAATGCATGTACTGGGTATTTTTAGCACTTTTTTACTTAGCAAAGTGAGAGAAAGAGAGAGAACGAGAGGAGGGCGCCCGCCCGGCGTGGAGGGCTCAACCCCCGGGGGAGCCGCCCCACACTTTCGTGTCTCGCCATAACTAAACGTAAAAATAACTAGAAGCGGGCAGCCAGCGCGGGGTATGCTTAAGTGTTCCAGCACGAAGCGTTACGGGCTTAGAACATCTTTTTCGCTAAAACGGAAATCTTGTGTCTCATTATTTGTGCTTAAGAAACAGAAAAGAAAGAATTACGACCCGCCCTGCCGCGACGTATACGTATATAAAACAAGCGTATTGCACGTTCAGTAGTCGTGGAAAGAAATTAACTGCTCGAATAGTTAAATACGTTCGGTGCGCAAAGAAAGCCGTTCAGATTGTGAGACTACGTGCTGTTAGCGCTGTCCGAACTTGTGAAAATGCGGTTGGTGTTGAAACCAAAGAATAAAAATAAAGAACGCTAGATTTAAAGCTTTTCTTTAAACTTCTACTTTGGTATCGGGCAAACACAAGTTAAACTTTAAGTCTGTTATTTTCATTGATGAAAAAACAGAGGAAGCGCTTTTCTGTTCAGAATTGCGTGACTTACTACCTACACTATTCCGTCGATTAAATTTAAATTTTGTTTTTATAATTAATATTTTGACAGCATTTAAAAAAAATATTTTTTTTGTCATATTATTTTATTTCCATTTACGTGCTAATAATTTACTATTGAATAAACATCGGATGATTTTGTAAAAGAAAAATATTTTTTTTGCCTTACGTTCTCAAGTTGAAAATTAGTTCTTTACTGTGATATTTTTTAATTAAATATATTAAAAGTAGTAGTATCTACCTACTATTAATAATTTGACATTGCTTATGGAACAGGCCTTTATTTTCTTGGAAGATTATACATTTTTCGATTTGAAAATATTTCACGCGTATACGTGTGTGTATGTACGCTTCATCATTCCATTAAGCTAAGCTTGACAAAGATGGACCGTAGCGAGGCCATGAGCTTTTAGAGCCCGGGGATCGGGGGTAGTAGCGACACCCAACACCGCGATAAAGTTATTATTGAAAGGGGTAAGACGAGAGAGAGAGTGGTGGCGGTCCTGCCGCTACACTTAGCTCTTCGGAGAGAACATCGCCTATCTATGCGCTAAAAGGATATCGGATTATATACTAATAAGAGCGTCGTTAATTTATGTGTCGACGAAAGCAAAACTGCGACACAATTGCAAAGCACATTATCTATCAAAGTACATAATGTACATTTATGGCGATGGTGCACTCTGTACGGGTGTGACCGGCGGGTATTATCTGGCGGTGGTCGATCGACCTCTGGCTGTGTGTAATGTTGCGTAAGTAATCCAAAGGCCATTAGATATTAGCTATTAGCGAGCGTAGTGAATCACTTAGTAAGACGATACCGTCGTCGGTGACCAGCACTTGACAAGATGGCAGAATCTCTCCGTTGGTATCGCATTGTTGATATCATCACAAAAGGGTACGATCGAGTGGTATATTGTGTAACCACCGTGCGTCTGTCTGTCTGTTAGCTTTTAATCGAGCGTGCAGCTGGTCAAGATGATTTATTCGCCATTAAGAGAGCATTGTGCGTAATTACATTAGGTATACTTTTGTGTGCTTGGAAAATCCTATTGTTAACACAGTAGTGTGTAGTATCTATTCTATTCAATATACACACCCATTCATGCTTCTTCAGAGATAAAATTAAAAGCAAATGCCACTATTTATATTGATTGAAGGACTGGCTTATATTTCTTATTACTATCAATATCGTATTATTTTTACATGTCTAGAAATAACATATGTCCCATAGTTTAAATTATTAAATTAAATTTATTATAAATGTTAGTTTAAATAAACATTTAACTGACATCAAATTTTGCTAAACAATATTCATTAAAAAGCAGAACACCCAGAGTTGCACAATAGCCAAGCAGACTTTCAAATTCTATAAATTTCCACAAAAAATATCATTAAAGCAGCACGGTATACTAATGACTAATATCTGAAATATCGTGGTTTAAATCCCATGTTTTTAATTTTCTGTCGTGTTTGAAAACAAAATAATTGTAATTTCAGTCAATCATCACTAGAGTTTACAAATATTCGCTATTTTAGATTATTTAAAAATCGAATATTAACCGATAAAATATGCAAATATATTCTTTAAGTTATGACGAATCATAAAATACAGATTGAATAATAAATAGATTCATTAAATAATTTTGACCAATGTTGTATTTTATTTATTACAAATTACTTGGAAATTACACAATATATTAGCAAAATTTTCCATACCTCTTCTTATTCCTGCATTAGGTTATCGCATATGATGTTGTATAATAATTACTTTATAAATTTATCTCTCTCCTATGGCTTAAATAATCAATTTTTTTTTTATAAATATCAGTTTTGTAAATGAACATCAAAGTGACAAAAATGTCTAGAAAAAACACAATACATTAGCAAACTTTTTTTATTTCTGCATTATGTTAATGCATATGACGTTGTATAATAATTACTTAATTTTGCTTTATAAATTTGGCTCCGACCTAGGTTTAAAAAAATAAATTAAACTGACAATGATTTTGCTCAATTAATATACATTAAAAATCAGAAGAGCACCCAGAGTTGCACAATAGCCACCCAGACTTTTAAAAGCTATAAATTTCCACAAAAACTAACCAGCACGTATTAGAATATTTGTATAATCAAATTGGATTCTCTATTTGATATATGTCTTATTAACCATTTTACAAGAATTAGATATGCTTTATATCATTTTTGTCATCTTACATATGAATATTGTTATGAATAATGTGTAAGCCGTGTTAGTTTATAATTAATAAAATATGCAATAGTGACTAATTTCAGTATGATATCTCACTACTTACTAATTAGCTGCTGATTTTATTTATCTCGTCAGCTAACGTCTGTAATGTTATAAATAAATAAATAAAAAAAACTTCATAAGCTTTATAAAAAGCTAATGTATGAATAGGCATTGCTTGAACTATCCTTTGTAATTGTTGGACAACTTTAACAAAGGGATGATTTTAGAGGAAATGTTAAACCCTAATGCGTTTGGCTCTTAATTGGATCATCTTCTATTCGTCCAAAATTTCTCGAAGAACTATTATAAAATATGTGATACTCGATCACTCGATGACTTTTTTTTATATAAATGATATATTTTGTATGATAAGCTGACTGTAAAAGTCACATCACTCGGCTATGAAACCCGATTTTTAATAACTCAATTCACTATATATTATATCTAGAAAGATACATAACCATTTTGAATGAAATAAAAATCATATATTCACCTATTTTGTGTATAGCTAGTACAAAGCATATATTTTTCCTGTGGGTTTCGTTCTTTTCTTTTACTGTTTTTGTCAGACATATTCATTACATTTTCATAAAACGGTTTTCTGCGTGTTTTTCATATATAATTATTCTAGTGTATTTAAGACCGTTGTTTCCAAATGTTCAGTATAGGGATTTTCTATAGGTAAAAATTAAAAATATATATTCTACATCTCCTTATTTATTAAGTACCTTTCAGAAGAAAAAAAGTTAAGACTGGAAAAATTGACTTCAAGATCAATATAAAATTAAACTAACCTTTTTTTTATAATCTAACAATAATAATCAAATAGCTCATTATAATCAATTACATATTACTTGTAAATCTAAGATTGGTATTTAAAGAGCACGATGAAAGTATTTTTATGACAAATTACAATTATATTATTAGCATTAATCTACTCTTAAGGGACTTCTGAGTCAATAGATGGATCGATTTGTTTGTGATGTGATGAATGATATATTTTATCAGCCCGATTTGAAGACGTTTTTCAACGATTTCTACAGGAGTAGCGGGTAAATCCAATAATTAATATTCGCTCTTTAACCTTGACTTAAATATATGTATAGCATTTAAAAAACATTTAAGAAAACACAAGAAACTGCATTATTTTTTTTTCCCACTATTATTGCAAAGGTTGTAATGTATTGATATTTAGTATAGCATACAGTAAGGTTTAGATAGCTACTACTTATATAGAAAGTATAAGCGCGATCTTCGTAGATCATACCTATAGACTACCTATAGGTTGGACTCCAATATCTTTTTTCCGGTCCTGCGAAAACTTCCAAGCCGAGCTGATCTCCCGTAATAAATTGCATACATTTTCTTCATAATGCCCGGCGTCCCTTTAAATACCTCTTGGGGCTGGTGGGCCGGCGCCCCCCGTCGCCATGGCGACCCAGCGGCTATCTAGAGACACGGCGTATAAAAAATAATATATCATTGAGGATTGCAGGGTGCCTGCGTATCAGCCGGGATCCCCGACGAGCCCGTTCCCCTGATCCCTGGATTAGGACGCACGACTCATTAACCCCTGTCTCTGTGCCGACCTTCCACACCGGCTGTTAGCTGCTGCTACGATTGCCAAACGTCGATTATTAAAAATAATTAATAAATAATTCTCCATGAATATGGATACATAATCAAATACCTACAATGAAACGATATCCATATACATCGCAGTAGACAAACTAAAAGAGCTTCTTATAACTTCTTGTTCCATAATCTTATTTATGGTTTCGATGTGTTATTCATTCAATGCTTGTCTAAGCCCATCTCGTTTTAATGTATTAAACTATATTTTTATACTAGAACGTCCAAGAAAAGTTTGAGAAAATTGCCTTTCGCGTTTCGGCCTCTGAGAAAATATTATCAATAATATATGAAACTGTGCGTGTAACCGAAACGAACGTATTTATTTATTAATACGCTCTTTTTCGTGTCGCCGTATATCGAGTGTGTAAGAGAGGAAAGTTTAAGAGTTTTATCGAAGTTTGGAAAGCGCCCCTGTTGCCCAATACCCAAAATCCAAAGGTACAAGCGCCCGCACGTATCTTTGTCCACCGCGAGGGGTTGGTCATCGGCCATCCGAAAACACCCCATCATCTCTCCCCATGCGGCCGTCTCCACGGCCATATCTCTCTAGATATAACCTTTCACCTCCCGAGTGCCGATTTATACACACAAACTCACATTTAGCATGTATATATATATGTACATATAGGCTAAAAAATATAAGTAAATAATTTTTAGAATCAATCTAGTATCAACAGATAATTATATACATAATAAATAATAATGCAATATAAAAATATATAAAATGCCATTTTTGTTATGAGGCCCGGAATCATGGTTTTCGGCGGCGGCCCTGTAAAAATAATTATTGTAACACTCGAATCATATTTATTTTGGACACGCAGTGAGCCTTTGCTTATATTTTTTACTGAAAACACATAAAAGTATCATTTGACAGATTCTTATTTGATTATATATAACTTTTCCTGACAAATTTATAAATCATATAAAAATCTAGACAAAAATGATTAAGTGAGGCGTAGGTTTTTTATACTTTTAATCTTCGAACGCTATATTCTTATTATTATTTGTCTGAGAATTTTTAAGTTATATGTGATTTCTCTTCAAGGATTCTATGTTTGTAAATATTATGAACATATGGTAGAAAATAGCATCAGTTTCATTGATAGTAGTGAGATGAGGGTCGAGTTTCTATTGAAGAAGTTAAAGCTAGAGTGGTCGTCCTTGGTGCGTTTCGTCCCATAGTCAGGAATTTTCGGACGTATCAAATGAATAATTTATTTCGCTCGGTGAATTTTGGCAGCAATAAAGAGGCTTTCTCTGCGGGCCGATCTTGGTCCATCTCCTGACTCCCCGGAGACCTCGGACCGGGCTCGGGCTTTTACCGCGCCGCCTCCGGGACGAATAACTCCTTATCTTAACAACCGCAAAGGGGACGATGATGGTATTACTGGAACATGCAAAATGTTTTCGAATGGGATTTGGAGACGCGTCCGAGTGCCGTCTTATCCTCTTTTACTTCGTGTCAAAAGTTACATTAAATTCGCGTGTGGATTTCGAACGCTTACCGAAAGGATCGACCCGAGAAATGTTTACTATCTCGACCGGGGCCGTAAACCCATATACGTTATGCGCAATTCGCTATGGCTTTTTTACGGGTTCTTTACGGCCACTACATGTTTACGGTCGTACATTTCGCATGCTACTATCAAAACACTCGTGATTGGCTCGTTTATTTTTATTTTTTTAACCCCTTACGCGCGCGCAACGCGATTCTTTTCGCAATACGCCCATTGAAGCCAGTGCGTTGTTATGCCATCGTAAAGCTATACGATCTACTAATCAATTTAGATACGATTTTATCACATGGTATGCTATATGTATATGTGTCAGTGATTTTGACAGTAGATCAAGCTGTTTATATTTTGAATGATTTTCATACTTACACTATCACAATTAACAAGAAATCTTTAATTGTAATTAAATCAATATAGCACAAATAAATATAAACTTATTTATACTATTTTCTATCAATTGAAACGCAGGCATTATTTTTTTGCAATAATTTATTATTGTTGATATGCCAAAAGAGACTGAAGAATTGACACAGGCACTTAAACCTCGTTCCTAGAATAAATTTAAGAACAAAGCAGATCTGTTATTCTTTTAATGATTTTAAAACTGTGCACGAAGAAGCGATAAAAAACCACTGCCTTTGTAACAACTTATCTATGTAAACATGGATTCTATACTAATAAATATAAAAAAAAAATTAGCCATGAATGATTTTAAAAAGATTTTTTTTATGTTCATGTCTTAAAAATAAAACAATATTATTTTTTAGTAGTTTAAAAAAGGCTGTATTATTTGATAGATTGTTGTGTATAAAAATAGTTTTTTATTAAAATTTTAATTTTGTTATAAAACATATTTTACCTACTTTTTTCCAAAGATTTTTAATCGATTTAATAGATTTTTAATCGAATAAGTCATGGTTTATTTATATTTTTAATAGCCGCCATTTTAAAACAATACGTCGGATCAGAGTAGTTAGGAAAACAAGTTACGATATTTACAAGATCTATTTTTTAGGAAAGTTTAATGGAAATCAAATTAAAATTACAGCACTTTTTATATCCACAAAACCCTTATATTCCAAATATCTAAAAAACATTTACCCTATTCAGATTTTTATTATGAAACGATCTCTTCACTTGAATCTCTACAATTATGAATTTTTAAATTGCCATGTTGCCATGACAATATGTTTAAGCATTTTTTTTAATTAAAATTTCTCATATAGAACGTTTATGATTTTTTTGTATTTTCTTTAGAATTTTTTAGTAAAGTTACGATTTTTTTTATATTTTTCAATAGCTGAAATATTGAAACAATTTGGGCTGGCTCATTAGTCTTGTGAATATGTCGGATAAGTTTATTAACTTAGTCAAAATATTTACAAGGCCTATTTAAAAAAATCATCAAGATATGATTAAAAACTATGGCAGTTATGGTGCCCTCAAAAACCGCTATATCCCACAAACTTAGCAAAAAGGTGTTTTTAATATTCATTTTTATCATAGAACGATTTTTAAAACGTCCTGTAATATAGTGGCTTATAATAGAAACGGTTTATCGCTATAACTTTTTCTCTAGAAATTATCAAATAGTTTATGTTTTAATTATTTTTAATAGCCGCAGTTTTGAAACAATATGCCATATTAAGATGACTAACTTAGTCAATATATTATATTTACAAGGTTTCATAAAGATCTGCTTAAAATTATAGCAGTTATCGTATCCTAAAAAATCGCTTTATTCCACAAACATATTTTTTTATTATAGAACGTTTTTTAACTAGTACATTTTTTCTCTAGAATTTTTTTGAATAGGTGCTATTTTTAAAATTGCGGCTTAGGCTAGCTAACGAACTCAGTCAAAATATTTATAAATTATATTTAAAAATCACATTTCATTAAGATCTGATTAAAATTACATCAGTTATCGTGTTTTTAAAAATAGCTATATTCCATAAGCACAACTAATGTTGAAAACATTTTTTTTATATTAATTTATATTTTACGTTTTAAACCGCTAAACATTTTTCTCTAGAAATTTTAGAGAGAAATAATATTTTTTCAAGTAGCGAGATATTTCTTAAGTCTATTTAAAAAAAGTTTTGTGAAGATTTGATTAAAACTAGAATGCTTAAAAAACATTTTTTTATTTAAATTTATATTATGGGATGTTTTTGCATGTTTGTTTTTTTTCTCTAGATTTTTTCAAAGTGTTACGAATTTTTGAATAGTTGCCATTGTGAAACAATATGGTAGATTAAGCTGGGTAACGAACATAGTCGAGCTATTTTTATAAAAAAAACGTTTCTTAAACATCTGATAAAATTCACTGCAATTATTGTTTCCCAAAAACTCCCACAAGAATTTTTTTTTTGAATAACCAGTATTTCGAGACTTAATCGAGATATTTACATGGTAAATTTTTGTTAAAATGTTTGATTAAGATCTTATTAAAGCTAGTTATCGTGTCGTCAAAACAGTTATATCCCACATAAATAGAAAAATAAATAATAAATTATTTTTTATCTTTAGTGAGCTAATGTCGTATTGTGTTGAAGGATATCATATTATAAATTATTTTCCTTAGATTTTTGACTTTGTATATTATATCCAATGACGCATATAACTGTATTAATAAATTACAATTTTGTGGACATGATATCTGCCATAGTTATTTATTATTGATTCTGTAACAATGTCATATTTCATTAAAAATATTGTTTATGAAATTATTTAATTTATTGAGTATTAGCTTTTTTAAATTTGAACAGCTTATTGGGTAAATAAGTAACTGTTACGTCAGTGATTATCTTATATTAAGTTTTCATGAGATAGTAGTATTATTTGTGCTTTATATTGAGCCACCCTCTACTTATATACTGGTGAAAGACACTGAATCCTTCAGTTTTTTTTAGCGTACATAAAAGGAATTTTCTTTTGTTGAAAAGCTCGTCAGGTAGTCCACACGAAGCTTTCGAGCATACGCGTTCGAGCACACTGGCACGATAAGTCGCATGGTAATGCGGCAATTTGTTTGCGCCTCATTTTCTTTAAAGCTCCGCCACGTCCAACTGGCGCTAACGTATTGCTGATAAAATGGCGGTCGCCTGCACTGGCTGTCCCTCTTGACCGGGGTGTAATTTTCCTTTTTGGTCAACGGCAACGTGCCCCGCGTTGATATGTCGCATTAGTTCCGCCAGGGCGCAAACAAAGATAGATGCAAGCAAAAAGATCTTCCCCCGGCTCGACCCAGCCCGGCCTAGATCTTTATTTAGAAACGTATAACCCTTCTATCCGGGCCGCTCCCCGGGGACGCTTATATTAGTGTTGAATTCTCTTATCGGCTTCACCTACCCCCGTCGACCCACCCCGCGTGCTTAGGTGGAATTTAAACTTTATTTTTATTCAAGATGGAGGAGATACGTATCCAGTTTGCTCCTCTCTTATTTATTTATTTAATCTGATAATTGAAGTTCCTCTTGCCGGAGCGAGCCTCTCTTCTTTCTACCTGTTTTCCTCTCTTCTACGTACAAAGAGCGTTACTGTATATATTCATTTGTGTAAGCAAAGAAAACTTTTCCTTTTATCAGCGCGCGCGCGACGAACGCAACTATAAATTTCGGCTCGAACAACAGATCGTTTGTCTTCTTAATCCCGATTTTATGTTTGGGGAAAAAGCGTGTTTAATTACCGACGCCCGATTATTATTATCGGCCTTAAAGTGCCAATTTGCAGATTACGAATTAAAAATACAGCTTTTAAAAACGCTTTTATCGCTTTGTAAATGTTAATGTTTACACAGTCAAAAAACACCGTGTTTTGTGCGCTAGTGAACATATATTCCACTTGCAATACTTTCGTTTATATCCTGCAACTTTTATTTTAAATAAATTAAAAGTGGTGATAGAGAGTTGTAAGACAATCCCACAATATAAAAATGCTGGGCAAATAAACATCATTAAATCCAATTACATTTGTAGTCTAATTAGTCGAAAAAGGTTAGTGGGTCGATTTTCTCGAACATATCCGGACTGAAATTCATTATTAATCCACCTAGTTTACGTATTAATAATGCTCGGATTTTATTCTACCTTATTAATACATCACATAGTTAACCCGACAATTTATTAATTAGTGGGCGTCACTCGTACGCAGTAGTGTTAACCTGACGTTAATTTATAGAGCAATTGTTGCCTACACTTACCAAGTATCACTATACCATAAAATGTCTATTCGTAGAATGAGTCAAGATAACCCAATATTAAATTTTAATATAGATACCCACCAAGAGGTATTTTCTTTCATCCTATCCTTTGGTAGTTACCTGGTTAGATACGGCATGTACGTAAGTCGGGGGTGCGGGAAAACCCTCCGCCGGCCATCCTTTAATTCCGGCTGACAGGTGACCGCGCTGCGCCCCCCCTGGGGACCTGCCCCCGGGGATCCGCCCTCGGCTGGCTTTAACCCACTACGTAACATTCGTCAAACGTTGGCCGTTATTATTTTTTCGTTAGATGAAAAAATCGCGAAACGCCCACGCGAGTAGCTCGCTGCGTTTACTACTCGATTTAGAGGCGATTCTTCTTGTATATCTCGGATCTGCTCGGACATTTTGATCGATGGCAGCGAGAGGAATTGCGATCTAAACACTCTTTCGGATCGCTTTTCGGCTGGGAAGGCGTATCTTGACCTTTGCAACGGATATTATGTCGCGAGATTTTTCTTATAAATATTTGTTCATGGTAAACACAACGACAAGCCTTCAATCATTGGTATTGTGAAGTTTTGTTTATGTAAGTCTATTCTTTAGATTTGATAGTGAAATATTAAAATATGCTAACTATTAATCTTATTAGATAATATCATCATTCCCACAATATTATGAAACAGTTAAATTTAATTTAACACATTTTTTTATCTTGCCCTTTAAGCAGTAATATAACTATATATAATATAAAGAATGAGAGTATCTCTTAAAATAATCTAAAAAATATTTATTTTAATGGTTTATATGGATAAAATATTGTTTCGTTAATGACATAATCTACACACATTTGTATCAAAGAACTACTATTTAAATAAATAAAAATGCAATTCATTATTTGTATATTTGGTGATAAATACCTGAAAAAAAATTGTATCGGAATTTGTGATTATTATATAATTATATGATACATCTGATCGATTATCTCAAATTAGATTTTCCTAATTGCACGTTGAATATACTGCTGAATAAATAAAATCAAGGTAAGTCCGATTAACTTGATTTATACGTATTTTCTGTTATTCATTTTTTTTAATAATGTCTCATTTTTAAGATTCATAAATAAAGATTAAATTTATTGATTTATTTTTACTTTGATTAAATAAAAAAACTTTATTATATACTTAATATATTTTACTAAAAGAAAACATTTTTATAATTTCACTAACCTGACTTATGCTAGAATTTGGAAAGGTTTTTTTTCAGTAAATTTTGTTTTGAAAAATATCGATTAAATTTATTGCTTAATTTTTGCTTTGCTGAAATTTAAAAAAGTTTTTGCAATAATTTTAAGCCTAGTTTTTGGTTTATATTTAGTAAAATTATACGCTGGTTGTAAATCTGTTAAGTTTGTTTAATGCTTAGGTTTTTGATGTTTTCAAAAGTTAGGACGAAATTCATTGATTAATGTTTACTTTGCCAAAATTAAAAAAAATACTTTTTAGTTAAATATATCTTATAATTTATAATAAATATTACATACTAAAATAATAATTTAAAGCAAAGTTTTGGATCGGAAATTATATGTGTATAATCATTTTGTTAAGATATAATTTGATTACATTTTTTTTGTAACAATGTTTGAATATCTTGAAGGTTATTTGTTCTTTTTCTCAATATGGTTACATTTTTTAAATAGAGTTATTACTGTTCTTAAAAATTTAGATGCAATTCATTGATCCATTTTCACTTTGCCAAAAATAAAAATTTATTTTTCAGATAAAGTTGATGATGTTCTCAAAAATAATAATTTTTTTTATGGTTTAAAAGATCATAAATGTATCGTTTGAAAGTAATAATGTGTATCTAATATTTTAAACTAAATTCAGTGAAATATGCAGCTTTAGAATATATATTTATATAACAAAAAAACCAGCCTATTAGATTTGTTGTTTATTTGTTTCGTAGAAGAAATTGTCAAAAACTGTTTTCAATCAAAGTTTAGTTTAGTTGTGAAACATTTTTTTTTTCTATATGAAAAAATTTGATTATGCTTTATAAATATTTTTGATTTTATATTACTTAAGTGAAGTATAATATAGAATGCAAAACTCAGCTTTAACTCAAGTGTTCATATACAAAATCGAGTATTAGGAAATATTTTTAGGAGGTGTCTTATATGTAAATTCTTAAAGTAAAAGTGTCATCCCATTGTTTTGGTTTAGATTAATTTTAATTTTGAAACAAAAAAAACTGTTTTATTCTTATTTATTGTTAAGGTGTGAAAGTTGACTCAAACTTCCTCTTTCAGACACAATCTAGAGGTAAGCGTGTAAGCTAACGTACAACCACAAGTTAAGTGGGAGAGGGTGCAATTTAACCCACAATGTGACAAGTAGGCGTTGCTTAGTTCCAATATCACATATTAAACAATTTCGTACAATTGCGCCATGAATTCTATTCTTAATTTGATTGTATGTATTCAATGATGGTTTATAGTCACTTTAATTCAGTTATAATATCAGGTTTATGTTGATATTCGAGTAAAATTAACGCCCGTCAAGATTTCGTCAATGTAACTCGACCCAAACAAATTGAATTTGATTTGTTCTCCGTCGTTAATTAGTTATCGCGGCCGTGCTTATTATTTGTTATTGCTTTTATTACGACCGCACCGGCAATCGAGTCGTCGTCTCCTCTCTCACCATAGGCAAAATGGCGTCCATCCATTCATCCAGGAGCAGTTACTCCGACCGCGGGACTCTCCCATATTATCTTTCAACCCTTCAGTGGGCCATAAATCTTCTCCAAGCTCCATCTGCAATCGCCTAAACGAAATAATTACACGTCGGAATGAGCTCATCAGAGTTCGCCGGAATGAATCCCCAGGGTTATGAGTCCCCTCTCCCCGCCGCCCCGCCTCACCCCTCGCCGCCTCTCGCAGCCCTTTTGTTTTCCGCCAAGTTGGTCCGGGGCTAAACGCCTGAGGGACGCGTCGTTGTTGTGGCTCGGGGAACTTAATATGACTATTTGCAAATTGTTATATGACACATACGTTCATTTCGGCGGTGTAAAACGATTATGCGGACGATTTTTAATGGCCGCGACGGGCGTTCATTACCGAGGACGTCAAACGGGGCGACGACAGCGCGACGAAACGTTTTGCGTGGTTTAATTGGGATTCGTACTTTGGCGTGGCGTGAAAAGGCGGATTTCAGGTTGTTACGGGATAAACTGGAGATTATTTAATATTTAAATTAGGTTATTAATTATAAATATCAATGACTAATCATACAATATACATGATTTTTGTAGTATTCCTATTGAAAACTTTTTTTTATTATATTCCTATAGAAAGCATCAGATTTTATGCCCATTACTGACTATATACTATATAGTTGTAATTTTAATAAAAATATGTATATGCACATACATACAGTATAGTCTCTAAAAATATCTATAACCCATAAAATTTGAATCAAAAATTTTTTTAGTGCTTTTTTTTAGTTTTTTTTTAATTTAGTAATACATCATTAAAAGTTTGTAAAATTATTTTTAAAGTTTTTCTCGGAATGTTAATTTTTTAACAAGTGATTTAATAAGCACGCTAAATTATATATTGGAATACAGTGTTTTTTGTATTTTCTCCCCTGAATTTAAATCAAATTTAATTAATATAATTGTAAGTATGCTTCTACACTTGTTTATTCCCGAGTATATCTTGATACTCAACGGTATAGTATTATCAATCAGGAGTTTGCAGTAAAACGTAGCATACGTAGTATGTATTCATGGCCCCGCGCCCCCGGCTAATATCTCACGCGGGCACAAAATTGAAGATTTGCATACAAAATCAGCGCCGGATCGGGGGGTTCGAGTCCCGCGACGGACATTTTCCGAGGCAATATTCATACCGTTTGTGTTCACGTTTAGATACGGATCCGACATAACAATTCGCAATACTGCTACTAGGCACACCCTCGACTTCGAGTAATCGCGCGAAAAATCCCATTACGCAGCACGCGTCTCGGCGTGTATCATTATCATCGCGCTTGCGATTCTATCAACGTGTGTTTCATTGTGTGACATACATATACCTGTTAATAACGCCATTTTGAATTCTAAATTTTCTGCTAATCATAATATATAATTGTATTAAAATATGCGCTGGTTGTTCTAAGAATGTATCACTAGCAACTAGTGTTTTTTTGCTGGTCTATATCTATCAATAGCGTAATAGAAAAGACGTACAGTCTTATTTAATGACTCGTGACTTGTGAGTGGTCAATATAGTATTTAAATTAAACGTTATACTTCAAGCTAAGAGATCCATAAACATCTAAAATATATATGTTAATGTATTTTATTATTTTGGTTTGTTTAAAAGTTGCAATTAAGACTATCACGAGCATTAAATAATTAACGCCCGGACACGCATATATGCGTCATTCGTCGTTCGTGAATTTAACTATTTAAAAAAAGGGTCATAACAATACATTTAATTTATACGATTGAATTATTGTTATATTATTTTACAATTATGTTGAGGTGTATCTTTATCATTAAAATGCTTCTCAAATTAATGCTGTTTGCTAAAATATTTTTCTGAAAATATAATTTCAATAAAATTATATGTTCAATAATAAATATTAAAAAAATATTTAATCCCAGTTATTAAAGTCAACTAATTATAGGAATGGTACTTATTTTCGATTTAAGTTATTAATACAATATTACAGATGTGTTTTAAAATAAAAAATAATTATACCATCCTGATTTCGTTTCAAAAAATAGTTATAGGTCGTCACATCATCTGTTTAGGCCAAAATGTTTAAACCCAAACATAGCCTAAATGAACCTAATGAAAGTTCTAACACTAACTATAGTTTTTGTTATTTAGATTTGATTAATTAATTTAGGTTAGTTTGGGTTTAAACAGCAAATTAAGGTTTTGTAACTGCCAAATAAAGTTTCAACGACAGTAGGGCCACACAAAATGTCCCGAACCTATGTAAGCGTAATACAGTCTCACTGATATTTACCAGTGAAATTATAAATTAATTATTTGATACTTTTTCACTGGTTTAGTAAGTGGAATTATATTTTTACTATTGAGCTATAATTTGTATAAGTTAAGTTTGGGTTTGAACAGCAAATATACGTTTCACAACTATTAAATAAAGTTTCAACAACACATGTTAAGGCCAAAATGTTCCGAACATATGTTGGTAAAATTCTGGTTTAGTTAGTGTATATTTCTACTAGTTCGCTCTAGTTAGGTTTGGGTTTGAATTGCAAATAGCCTTTTCATAACTGTCAAATTATGTTTCAACGAGAGTTGGGTTGCACTGATATTGGTCAGGTAAATTATAAATCAATTGCTTGATAGTTTTATACTGGCCTAGTTAGTGAAATTATATTTCTATTAGTGAAAATATAATTTTATTGAAAGGTATACATTCTCTGCAAGATTTTGTTTAAATACTATAATGAGATAGATGTTTTCTATTTTTTATCATTTGAATTATTATACTTTATTTTAATTTTAATTTAGTAATTATAATCTACTTAAAAATTAAACATACTTTAATGAAATTAAAACTTGTGTGTTCCTGTTCTTCTAATATAAAAAATACTTATCATTTGCTCATACACTTTTGTTGCAGTGACTTTCTGTTTGCATCCACAACTTAATACCGCGTTAATGTGTGTGTCTTATAAAGCATAACGCCATTTTTGGGTGCCGCCCAATTACTAGTTGTGCTCATCTTATTCACAACTATATATTTTAAAACAAGAGAGTTGAGTTATAAACATATTGAAATTGAACTGATGTCATGACCCTGAAAAATATATTTAATCCTTTCAGCGACGCCCAAGCTAAATTGTATGTTAAATACACCTGTATATGGTTACTATAAAGGTATTCGCTTACATTATAATATCTTATTGAGTCGTCGCGGCCGCGAGAGTAGTGCATATTTAGCGTTGTTGCCATTGTGAAAATTTCGCCATTGTGTCGGCGTGTTTATTCTGTCGCCGTTTTTCGAGGGCGGTCTCGTTTTCGGCCGGTTTTAAACGGGTTTTACAGCCTTTATTGGATATATAGGCTGTTAAGATAGCCATCTAAATGGCGGCAGTCGAACCTTCCCGCCGGCTCTGGGAAAATGAATTTCCTCCGGAGTATTTCTTTCCTTCCTTCCTCTCGGCTTGGGGGATGACAATGACGCGTCGGCAGGTGTTGTAACATTTAAAACTCAAAGTAAACCGTTTCAAAAATAAACATGTAAAATAAAAAATCACGTAATAATTTATTTTTTCTTTTTCGTTCCAGGTAAGTCCGATTTTCTACTCTTCGTGGCGTTTTTTCCGGTAGGGCGTATGTATAAATAAATTGGTCTATACATTAATATCCCGGCTCGAGATTAGGGAGATGAATAATGATCTAGATGCGACACTCGGAAGACGTTTCAATCAGAGTAAGTGGTTCCTAAATGTATCCATTATAAAGTCCTAATTCGGCTTTGCCCAACTGCGGTCCGCGCCATCATTAAATGCTAAGTGATTGAATTATAATTTATTTTATTTACATAATATTTATTGATGTGCCGTCACTTTTCTCACATGCTTTAACATTCCTATGCGGAAGCAGACGCAGCTTATGCCCGGGTGCATGCTTCTTCATTTTCAAGTCTATCTTGTTAATGGTATCGCGACGTCTGCGCCACACAACGCAACACCTTATTCTGGAATTTCTGGATGGAGTCCAGCAGCTATCTTATTTGACAACCTCAGTGTCTGTTTTCGCTGTTCTTTTGTGACACATATACTATGCATAAGTACAGACGAGCTTAAAAGCACAATATTAACATATCAAAACAGTATTCGTTTCGTCTCTGGAGACAAGTTTTTGAGTGACGCTGAGCCAATTGGTCCGGCGCGGATTAGCGGCCGTCGAACAGAGCCGGGAGCCAAACCAACGGCCCGCGAGCGATAAATAACGCGGCCCGGCCGCACACCGCGCCCAATACATCACAACTACACGGCCCGATGCACACCGATTGTTTGCGATCCGCAAATGAGAAGTAGCCATCCGGAACGGACCGCGGCCGACGTGCACCACCGACGAAATCCGCCAGCCGCACATACACACACATAGAGAGAAAATTTTCACAAAAATAAAGATGTGGCACACAACGGACGACGATCGCTGATAAGCAAAAAACAATAGGAGAGGATGGGAGAACGCTTATCATCGCAATTTATACGGCGGAGCCGGAGCGCTCGGAGGAAGAAGCTTTAAGCTAAAGTTTGCATGAGTAATAATACCGTCTGGGGATGAACGGACACATAGTCGATGAGTTACACTGTAGCATCTTCAATTTTAATAATAATATCGTGTAAGCTGTTCATAGTTTCAACAGGGTGTTCCTTAAAATTGCTTATATATTTTAGTCATTATATTAAAATTTTAGTCCTTAATTATGTTTTATATTCTAACATACATCTACGATAATATCTTCTTCTGCTAGCACATATAATTATTTTGAATGCATGAGAGAAGCATACATCGCTCAAATCAATTTATGTCACATTAAGCGTCTCTCGTGTTTACTATAATAATATATTAGCTCAATCACAAATACATATTCGCAACTTTTGGTTGTTCTAAATTACTCAGCAGCTTTTAATATTGATGTATAGTTTGCGCTTAAACTTCTCTTAGATTCAGGATATTTAAGAACCAGATATTAAACAGCTTCTTATTCGTCCAAAATCTTGACAATTAAATTGCTTTAATCGACTTTTAAGTATTGCTCAGTTTTAAACCATTTGTCTAATTTAGATAACTATTTCTGTTACGTTTCAAAAGATGAGGCCCATATAATACTATTATAGTGAAACAATGTTGCCTTCACAGTGTGTTTTTCTGCAACTCCCAAGTCATTCTCAGAAAATTTAAGTAAAAAATCATAACCAGAATATATTTATAAAAAAAGTAAAAATCGACCTCAAATAATCAATCTGAAATAAATTACAGCTTTTTCAGTTGTATGTACTGAAGCATTTCAGGTATAAGTTCCCTCATTTCTTTTTATATATACAATAAATAAAAGGAGCGGAACCTTGCCTTCAAAACCACCCACTTTCTAGGTAGTACTTTCACAATAAAAATTATTATTCAAAGCGACAGATTGTAGTTTTTTGACGCGGCTCCGTTTGTGTTAAAATTTGTTTGCAAATTATTGTTGACTTATATTCAACTAGAAAATATTCAAAGCTTGTAAATTAGTAGCAGTAAATTTAGGTATTCGATCTGAAAATTCAGAAAGTAGTAAAAAATAACGAAAAATTAACAACAGCACCAGCTGAATTAAATAAATTAAATGTTTAGATTGTATTATCGGTAATTTGACAACTAGATTTAATGCAACAAAATAAATAGATAATACACTCAGTTTCATGTGCTTATTCTTAAAAGGAAATATAGAAAAAACAGTCTCGAATCTATCCCGAAAATATTTTTAAAATATGTCATTTCAGTTAAATCATATCGGAATATATTTTAATCAGTAGATATATATTTTCGCAAGTGAAAATATAAATTATCTGGCAGGTGCTAGTAAAATTATATGATTTCAACTTTTCTGTATGTAGTAATATATATATTTACATACTTATCATAATTTATTTACATGTGATGTATAAACGTGTATTTTTTGGTTATATTTCCATTAGTAAAGTCACGTTTTCACCAGTAGATATATATTTACTAGCGAAAATATAATTAACTAATAGGTGTTAACATGCGTTTTGCATCAGCCAATCTATTATTTACATATATCGCGATTTTTTCAATAACATATTAAAAAGTCACTAGTATAATATAACAAGTTATATCAGACTTTGATAATGAAGGCAATTATTTTATAGCATTCAGATTGCTAATCCAATCTTTAAAAAAATTGTAATATCGATATTTTTTTTCGTTAAATTATGGTTATTCCTGAGTGACAATTCTCTGGAATAACTCACTGCTACTTAGTAGTTGGTAATTGTATTTACCCCGTTGTAACGCATTGGGATAATGTTTGTTATGTTGCAACGAAAAATTTACAATCAGTAAATAATGGTTTTCATCATAATTGATTACGACTATTTCACAACTTTGACAATAAGGCAATATCTCAACATTGATCACAACGAGTTGTTACAATTTATTGTATGCTTCTCTCTTGACGCATTCACAATCAATTCATTATAAATTGATATTTTTTAAAGAGTAAAAAAATTGGTAGAAAAATTCGATGATAATGTTTTTGATAGCTTAGTCCCTTTAATATATGAGTTCACATATATTAAAGGGACGACATAGTATAGGTTTAATCTTATGTATATTTTAATTAAAAAAATACGATCTTAATAAAAATAAGTTAAATTCAACAGACTTCAGTTTCACTCTGATATTGTCACAATATGTGTATTGAGTTACAATACATAAATTAATACACCATTAAACATTGATTCATTCATAATTAGTAACTGTTTCTATTGTATTTTTTATTACTGGGATTTTAAAACCTCACTATAATTCAATTCATGTTTTTTTTATCTCGGTTCGATAAATTTAAACTCATATATCAAATAATGGTCAATTTTTAATCTGTTCCATACATGCTTGTCAAAACTTTAATCTGTCAAATTCACGCGTTATGTTTTATATAGGTTTAATTTAACGGCAGTTATTTTGCCGATTCTCCGTAATTTATTTTACACACGTAAATTAAGTAGAATATCTACTGCCTAATGAGACGTTTTTATCACTTTTTTAATTTTAATTATACTAAAATAAATAAGTCACATTTAACACTGATAAGTGATAACCTTATTATATCAAAAATAATAAATAATTCGAGCGCGTGGTCGACAAAATGTATGTATGAGACATTTATTAGTATAATTTGTGTAATTTCTATAGTAAAACTTAATCGCTCGGAATGATTTGCTTGCAATAAACAATTATTTTATATTCATAAAATAAAAATAACATAGATGTTATTTATGATAACTATTAATCGATTTGACAGTGTCATTTTTAACCGACATTCGATTACCGCTCCTACGATAACTCTTTTGACATTGAGTTTTAAAATAAAATACAAGAATAATAATAAGAATAAAAAAAACACATATCTCAGGCGTATAACGTTACTTTATACAGCGATCGTGACTAGAGAAAAACGTTATCGCGATACACAATCGTCCGCGAGTTTTCCTATCACCTTCTTGGCAACTCGCCCGATTGATCAAACGATACTTGCGCGATAAGTTTTACATTCAGGAATTCAGGCTTTCACCCCGCGAGGTCACGGCGCGACCTCAAGACATCATCATCGATTCAACAATCCGTTTATAATGTAAGAAAATATCGCACTAATTTTAACCCTAAGATAACGTCGATTGAAGTATGTTTCTTGTAATGGTATAAAGTTCAGATTCTTTTGGAACAGCCCATGTGTATTCTTATGAGACAGTATAATATTACCGAGTCGTGAATTGCTTATCGCGGGCAGACAGCGTCACGCCTGACACGCATCGAATCTCGAGCCTTTCCCGACAATCTGATGACGATCTCGGTCAAAGTAACGCACAATAAAATCACGAATGAAAAAAAGAAACACAAGAATTAATTAGCAGCCGGGGTTAAACGAAAGAGACGCGCCGCCGTTTTCGATCGGAACGAGATTAAAACGCTCGAGAGAGGAAAGAAATTTTCATCCGGCGGCGATTTTTCATGCAAATGAAGCCTTTTTATTCAGATACCGGGAGATAATAAGATGAATGGAGATATAACGAGTGAGCCGCTCCACAATTGCTTTGTTGTACTTCATTCCGGACGGTGTATCGCCATTAATCTCCAGCCCGGGGGGAGAAGAGCGCGGAGGTGAGGCGGGAGGGGGATCCTTATACAGCCGGACGATAGTCGAAACCGGGCGTAGCTTCGGGCCGAATATTATTATTATACGGACGACCTGTGTGTATGTGCCATGTGCCGGCTGCAATCAGGCGGCCATCTCTGTGTTGTGTTGAATCTAATTTGAAAGACGTTTTGTACCTTGTCTAGATTGTCTAAGCATATATTTCAAATATTAATAATAATAATAATACTAGATAATATTATTCATAATTTTAAATTATCAATATTTTTTCAACTCGTTCGCATATGCATGCAATTCGTATTAGCATATAAAACGAGTCAAACGTACGCGCCGCGAATTAATTTCGAGTTTCTCTCCTTGCTTCGTTAAGTATGTTAATACTGTGCCGCATTAAAGCGATATTAATTGCCGATAAAAATATTTTAAACAAATAAAAAATCGATTTATTAACGTTTAATTCTATTGAAAAAACGCACCACTTTATATAGTATTGTGTAACTTAATTATAAAATATTACTTAATAGACTGACTATTACAATATAATTAATTTAATATAATTTAAAAGATAAGTTAGCCGAATTGAGGGAAAGAATATTGGGGTGAGGAGCCGGGGGGGGGGGTAAACATATTTTTTACACATTTGCCCTTTTGGAATTTGGCAACATTTATTATTCCGTAAAGATGTGTTTAGATTTTTAAATGCGAATTATTATTTAGATTTAGATTTGAAGGTGGTTGATATTTTTTTTTAATTCACATGACTTCACAGTAGCAACTAATATATACAATTTTATAAAGCTTGTTTATTTGATAGTCAGTACTTTACAATCTTGACAGTTTTCTTTACGAAAGTAGATTGAAAACTTTAATAAATATAGTTCATTTTTAAATATTTACATCCCTGGTTTTTGTATGCAAAATTATCTGCATTTTAAGGTTTAGAAATAGATGAAAGTCTACTCGAGCTAGAACTAGTGAATAGTAAGGATGAGATATCAATGTGTTATGTACGTAAAATCGAGCAAACTCTTTTAATATAAATCAATATTTATTTATATATTGCTTAGCACAAAGTGGCGCAGACTCCAAGCTGATTTTTTTTTTGATTAAGTTAGAAAGTCGTTTTAATCTGGTTCGAAGAAACGTCGTTATCTCAATAGGCGTAGCAACGATTGCCACAAATTTATTTCATCGCATAATATGACAGTTTCTAAAGCGTTATCTTATTATTTTGTTAGTATTCACATTAGTATTGTTATAGTTTAATCATTAGAATGATAATTCCCTTCTCACTATAAAAAAACATAAACCATAACTTTGCCAGCGAATGGTATCAACATTGCTTTTTTTGGGAGCGGTGAAGTAATATTTTTCTACAGTTTAACTGTTAGTTTGATTCAAGCTCATGTTTCATCAATAGTAAGCAATGTTTCCATAAAATTCTTATTCAGCTACATATCTGAGCAGCAAATCTAAAAAAAATGTGAGACATTTCCAATTCATTGCTCAAGATGTTTTTCACCCTTTTCAAATGAGATCTACTATTTATTGATTTGAAGCATTGATTCTCCATATCGTGAATCAAATCAATGTTTTCTTCAATGGTGTAGTAGTTGTAAGTCTTCCACAGCAAATATCATCTTTAAAGCCACTTTGTATGAAGGACAAGTTGTTCCCATATTTTTTGTTGTCCCTGCTTCAGAAAATTCCAAAAATAACGATTATCGCAAAAATTTGTAAATACACTAATGACAATTCATATAACATAATAATTGTCAGTCCTCTCTGTGTGGGGTATTAGCTCGTCTTTCTCGCTAACCATCGCCGTCACTTCTAACATAAGTGGGTTGATCAAAATATTTTCAAACCGAATTTTGGGCAATAGGAGAGCGCAAAAACAATTATCCCTTCTCAGAAGTCAAAAATTCACGTCAAAAGCAATAAAATCGTGTCGGCGCCGTCGCAGTGGGAACGCTCGCTACCGAGCGTTCCCACTGCGACGGCGCCGACACGATTTTATTGCTTTTGACGTGAATTTTTGACTTCTGAGAAGAGATAATTGTTTTTTTGCGCTCTCCTATTGTACAAAATTCGGTTTAGATGTGCTCTATTCGATTCTCACTCTTAATATTGTTATAAAAAGTTTTTATAAAAACGTTTCATATTCGAGCGTTTCACTGCGATTGCACAATTTTATTGCTTTTGACCTGGACTGTAAATTCACTAACACTGAGCAGAAAAGAAAACACGACTAATTATCAAATTATTATATATTTTTAATGATTTTTAATGCCTAACTAAAATATTTCGCATAAAATATGATTTCAGAAAATATGTCGCAACGGTGACTGATTTTTATATTTATTTGTAGCATAGAAAGGGTTAACTCGTACCAATTATTATTTATTCAAGAAATTATATTACGATGTTAAAAAATATATAAAATGCCATTTTTGTCATGAGGTCCGGAATCATTGTTTTCCCAGGGCTAGGGTTCGCTATCGGCGGCCCTGATCATGCCAGATAGATGTTCTTGCAAAATTTCAATGACTAATTTATTGATATTAATAGTCTTTCAAGGATTCTTGATATATGTTTTAATAATTAATTGTAGATTGTAGAAAAGAAAACATTTTTCTAATGTTTTTCCCCGGTTGTTATTCAAGAGAAACGTTATGGTTTTTTTCACTTGAAAATTTTCCATGATTGAAATAACGTATTTACAAAATTCAGCACTTTTTTAAAAAATGTCTTTAAGTTGCACACTTGAAATTTCTATACACTGAAATAATCTAAATTTGTCATATAATAAGTAATTGATTTACAATCTTATCAATGAATTCCATTCTTATTAGTAATACAGCAAAAAACTGATTAAATATTTGCAATATTTTATTATGATATTTGTAAATTGTATGCACAGTTGACATAATATTTTTCAGCAACACGCATCTAAGATAAAATATCGCCGACGATGTTCTAATAAATCGTAACAGTTATGCACGTTAAATCATAGATGTTGAATAATTTTCTCTCGTTAGAGCGATCGTTTAGAACAAGCACGACGATACATAACTATTAGCGCTGTAATTAATTACAATAAATGGAAATTAATTGGACGACTCGCTCTTATCATATTGGTACTATTCAGAGAGATTATTTTTTTTTCAAATTAAGTTATACCACAGCCATTCATCCTTCTGTCTTCTTGATTCTGTTGCGACAGTCGAGTGTATTTTTCTTCTTTGGCCCCTCTTTTTCTCATGTCCACGCACTTAAGTTACATCACCGTCCCAAGACTGGAGACAAGATATTTTCGGCGTCGGGCGACGATGTGTCCGCTCTTAATCTTCTCTCGTGTGCGTGTGCGTCTTCGATGACGACAAGGAGAGAGAGAAAGATTCTTCCGCGGTCTGAGATATTTATTTGTAATCGCCTTTCCAGCGGGGTGTTTGTAAATACACGGCCGCTGAAAGTTGGGCGTTGAAAGGAGTCCAAGTAATACACGAACGAAGACTTGGCTCACAGAAACGAGCGTGGCTTAGGTTGCAAACCTTTTATTTTCATCTGGTAATAAACTCAATTTAAGATCTGAAATAATAGGCTTTCGAATGATTTATATATGAATCATTAATAATATGTCCAAGTCTATTTGCGAAATTTTTTATTTAGATTAAATTTTCCAATCTTTATAAGGTTGGTTTTAACTAGAGCTAATTTTAAGTAGTTTTGTATGCTAATCGGACACGCGAGCCAAACGTTGGTCGTCGCTGCTATTTTTACATCCGTTAAGCAAGACGGTAACGCAGTGACAGTGACATATCGGTACATGGCCATCGGGAAACGGCATTACCCGCGGTATTAGACAAAAACACCCACTCGAAACACCCGCCGTTTCGAAATGTCGCCGTCGAACTACGGCCTCAAGGGCGAAAATCCCTAGCCATTGATTTGAAAGCTCGCATAGTGCATTTGCAGACGTTACCAAAGTCGCGATACGCCAATGTCGCCTTTGTCGTATTTCGAAGGTTTAACGTCTCAATCGGAAACGTCCGCGTTTCACCCCGACAACCTCGTACGATAATCCATTAATAATTCATGCGCTTAAAAATGTAGGTATCCGTGAAAAATAAATTAAAAAAAAAACATTCTCACGTATACGCGTGTTTTACAATATATAATCCTTTTGTGATTTTGACAAAGTCCGAACTTGATTAATTTATTATTTCGCCACGGTTATTTATACGTACGACTCTATGCGTTAATCTTTAGCGAAGCGTCATAAATTACGTTTCGCTAAAAATGTATACGCAGATATATAAATATTAATTTGCGACTCGGATCAAATGACAATTTCACCGTAAAGGTTAATGCACATTTTTTAAAACTGGTTTCAAAAGTATTATGTATACGCATAATGTATGCGAAAGCTTTGTAACATCTTGGGTTACTACATGTATTAATTGTGTAGTACTGCAGTGTAGAACACACATGCGTTTTTAACAGTTAATTCTTGTTATTGTGTCATATCAATCTCAGAACTGTAACCACATACATACCAATCTCTCGTAAATATATGGTGAAGTTATGTACGGAGAGAATATATGCATTTCATTATTGTCTATATGTAAAAGTTTGTGGATAATACGGATATTTACTTTTAATATCTGTACAACACCCTTTTATTTATTTGTCAATGATATCAATGCATTCATATACAGTAAGTCTTTGAATTCGAGCTATGGTTAGTTTCAAATGAGTTATAATAAAATGCTGTAATGAAACATTCTCAAGTTCTTTAACTAGACTGTTTACTTCTTTCACTCCGACTTCCTAGTATTACAATATCATTGAAATTATAAATTTATGATTCAATAGTCATGGAAAACAGTATAAATTGTGTTCCTTGTTAGCTTCTAAAAGATCAACAGCCTTAGACTTACGTGATTAATTGATTTCAAAAGTTTTTGTGCAAGTCGAACAAAACTTGAATAAGGACAATGTCCTACATTATTATTAAAATATGTAGTTTGTACTGTATGTAGAGTATACCTTGTAGTTTTTTTTATAATCGTTTATGATCCCATTCGTAAATAAAAATAGCTTCAATTGCTGTTCTTATTTTCATGGTACTCAAGTTCCATCAGAACTTCGTTGCTCATTTCCGTTGAAAACGAAACCCTTCTGTTTGTGTTTTGTTATTTTCAAATCAAGTCCTCGGATTTGAGCTTTTAATATAATAAGGTTAGTTTCGAAGGATAAGTGATAATAAAATTATTTTAAAGACAAAACGTAAAATATATGATTATTAATTTAAATACCTACTTATTATAAATTAAATATATATAGAACAATTATTACCTTATGCAATTACATCATTTACTGCTTTAAACACTTTTAAAGAACCTGGTGCTTGAGTTTCACCAGAATAACTTAAATATTCAATTTTTATTTCATGCATTACTAAGTGCCATACTTTTTTAAATTAACGTTAAGGATTTGATGTTCTTTCTATCAATAACTCTAATTGTCTGCTTAAATAAGGTCCATATGTAATGCTTTTTAAATGTATGTTTTACACCTTGATCCACTGGTGATTGTATTCGATGGAAGGAACATTATTTTTATGTGTTTCTTATAACAGCTATACAATATTAAATGGTAGGTTATTAAGCATGCCATATTTTTCTATCGTGTGTATAAAATTATGAAAAAATCATCTTAAAAAAACCATGCTCTTTGATTAAATCTCCATAAAATAAATAGCAATGTTTTGGAAATATTTTTAAAACCAAATTATAAATGGTTTGATTTTGCAATCTTCAGCAGAATTTTTAAGCACATTTTAGCCCATTTTTAGATACTTTATAATCTAGAGTTTTTTATCTGAATTTTACATTATTTAAAATTATGACGAAACCATTTTTGTTATCCATGCTTTTAGATTGGATATCCATATAACAGGTGGCAATGTTTTTGAAATATTATTTTGAGGCCCTTGCATTTTTGCTGTTATATATTAGAAATGATTGGATATTCGAATCTCCATCAGCATTTTTTACTAAGTGGAAGTTTAGCATATGCTTAAGAAATTCTGATTGAGCGATTTAGATTTTTTTCTTGGACTTTCTTTTACATTATCTAAACTCTGCTTTAAAATTGTGACCAGTTTTAAAATATATTTAATTATTCATGCTTTTAGATTAGATCTCCATACATGTGGCAAAGTTTTTGAAATATTATTTTAAGGCCCTTGGGTTTTCGCTGTTACATATTAGAAATGATTTTTACTAAGTAGACGTTTTAGCATATATTTAGATACTTTAAAAGACTGGATAAGATTTTCTTGGATGAGTGATCTAGCATTTTTTTCTATAAAATTATGACAAAACCAGTTTTAAAGTAAATATTTAGTAATCCATGCTCTTATATTGTATCTCTATATAACAGGTAGCAATGCTTTGGAAATATTATTTACGACCCTTTGGTTTTCTCTTATATATATTAAAAATGATTTGATATTTCAATCTCCAGCAAAAATTTTACTAGTTATAAGTTTTACTCTATCTTAAGATACTGTAAACTTGGAAAAGATTTTTCTAGATGTGGGATCTAGAATTTTTTACTTCGACTTTTTTCTATTGTGCTATAAAATCATAACAAAACTAGTTTAAAAACAAATATTTAGTTATTCATGATCTTATATTAGATCTCCATATAACAAGTAGTAATGTTTTGAACATGTTTTTAATATTGAAATATCCAGCAGCAGTTTAAGTATAAGTTTATGCCTATGTATAGCCTATAAAACACAGAAAAAATCTGATTTTATTATACAGCATCAAAGATCTGCTGTAAAATTATGAGTTGATTAATAAAACCAGTTTTTTAAGAAGTTCTTTATTAATCCATACGCTTAGATTAGATCTCCTTATAATAGTTAGCAATGTATTCGAAATATACATTAAGACCCTTTGGTTTTCGCGGCTATGAATTAGAAATTATTTAAAAGTAATTAAGAAGTATTAATTCATCTTTAGATACTCTAAAACCTGTCATTTTTTAGTTGGAATGTGTGAAACTGATCTATCAATTTTTTATATTATTACTATTTTATGTAATTATATTAAAAAAAAATACTTTTCAAGTAGCTATCATCTATATCTATCAAGTCGACTTTTCCTTCTATTTTTGAAAGAGATCAATGACAACATGTTACCTTTCACTCCTTTCTTTGTCATGGTCTATTTTGCGTGTTCATAACGTCATTGCTATAAACAGAAAGTTGGTGATGAATATCAGCTGCAGTTTCTTCTTTGACTTAAAATAAATAGGAACAACTTCTGTCTGGTAAACTATGCCACATTATGCGGATTTAACGAGTAAATCTATGTATTACTGTTATTTTTGCATACACCTGTTGAGCTTATAGTGTAAATAATATAATTATCTCGGCCCTAATGCAGGTATAATGTAAAGTTAGAGTACTTAACTCAGAAAGTGGCAACGCAAATATTTATAGAATAATAGGAACTTGGCGCAAATATCGTTATCATCCAGCCGCAGCATCCGCGCATTCCCACACTCTCCCGAGACAAATCTCGGGGCCGTAATGACGAAACGTCACCACTATCTGAGAGAACGTTGGCATCAATGAGCGATAGTGCATTCCGGCCGTAATGGAGTGCACGTCTCTTGCCGACGATAAAGGTGATCGATCACGTGCGGATATTATGCATTTCAGGCTCGCAGATGTTTCGATACGGCGCCCTTTTCGCCCACATTCAATGCAAATGCTGCCCGATAAAACTTTCAGCGGGGCATGCTTCATATTTAACATCAGATAAAGCTCAAATTACCTAAGTGAACGTACGCACGTACGTACGTACAAGAACGGACGGATATGATTGATCGACTTGTGTCGTATCCGATTTTCGATCGGCCACTTGTTTGACCGCGTCGGGGTTTTGATCAATTTGCACCTGTTGGGGTATCGGGGATATAGTAATACTCGCAATTAACATCTAAGATGGTAGAACATAATCTTAATGGCAAATGATCAAAGAGAAAGTATTCGGTACATATGAAACCTTGATCTGGAATCGTGCTTTGAGTGTCAAACTGAGAATGAGAATGGTTAACAATGATTTAATTTATATTAATTATGTATGTAAACGTCGCTGTTCAATAATTTTAATTATGGTATTTAATTAGATCTCGCCACAGGTGTACGCGGATGTTTGTAGTTAAATGATAAATTACATTCTTAGTTAATTTATACCTCAATTTGAATAAATAACACGTATATTTTATATCCCTTTTGCATTTATGTTATCGCACACATCGCGTTGTCGACAGTGTTAAAGTATGACTCGAAGTGATTCGTTTCGCAATTATGCATTTATTCGCATCTCTCTTGGTTATAAATAATTGCAAATTTCGCACGCGATAATCGCAATTGTTTAATTTTATTTCACGTTTCCTGAGCTTTTGACGTTGAGTAATTAAAACGTCGCTAATGCGCCGCGTGCACAACGCGCTCTCTTATTGCATTAACGAATAAATTATTCATATAATAAAAAAAATGCAGTACACACAAGTGCCGATCGAAAGAGTAGACGTTGAATGGACGTATGTATGTGTATGTTAGTTAAAAGCTAACGAATGCGTTTAACGACCGTTAGGGGGTGGTTTAGCGGAAAATGCTGAGAAAAGTGGGAAACGTTCCAGCCGTAATTAATTGTAATTGCGGCGCATATATTTGCCGAATGGATGCAGCCATAGTTTTATATGCACCCCTCACCTGCGCTCGAGGAGCTTAAAAGCTCCGAGCTTTCTCACAATTGGCCGCTCGTTCACTTATATAAATCGCCGGATAATTGTCGGCGCTCGCCCCTCGTCATCTTTAAATGGCAAGCGCACAAAGTGACCGTTTAATTTTTCGCGGTACACCTTACTTGAGAACAGATCAAACGGACGGGGGCGCCTGTATCTATAAAGCTTGTCACGTCTTGTGCGCCTCAAAGGACTGTGCTGTAGCCTGGAGGCACCCTCGTCAGCCTCTACGAGACCACGACCCGAATGTGCGTAATCAAAATCGAATTTCAGTGTACATATTATATTTACAATTAGATAGAGAAGCTACAAAAGTATAAGTTTATTTACCATATAATTTAAAATTTATTAAAATTCTAAAGTGCTACTTACTACCATATTTTTTAGATCATTTTTCTTTGTGGCGCTGTACATAAAAAAGGGGTTGGAAACCTATATTAATATAGATCATATCTTACTGCTATTTATCTAGTCTTTAAAACATTTTTTACATTTTCGCAACTGTAAATTCCATAATTATGAGAGTTTATCATAACATCTGACTCGACCGTAAATACATTTATAAATAATATACCAGAGCTTCAAAGCATTTATATCTTGCTATAGATTAATTGTATTTGAATAGTAATCGGATGGTAAGAATTGGTTTTAAGTGTGCAATATACCCGGTATGTGTTCTCGATTGTCCTTGTGTGTGTCGGGTATGGTATGGGTGGGAAAAGGGAGAATCAGCAGGTGCAGCGAATGCCATTGGCTCCCAGCATCCGTCTACGTTATGTGAGAGCGCGGAAGATTATTATGAAAGGCCGTAATTCGTGGGCGGCCCCGTCTGGGGGGCGTCGGTCGCGTCCCGGCGCCCGAAAGGGTTTTCCCGGAGGGATGTGTCCATTACACGTCGTCGGGAAATGCGGTCGGGGCGCCATTGTTTCGCCTCTCTCGGATATCGATATCGCCAGCCACCGCCTCCTCCGCAAACGCTTTGTCATGGAAAATGGATGTGGCACAAAGCCGAACCTGTGGAATCTGGGACGTCGAACAATCAAAGAATTGTATTATCGCCTGTACATACACCTAGGTATCCCGTTCAGCCTATCTACGTATCCGTTATGATACATATCTGTTCCCCTGAGAATGACTAATTTTGACAAATACTTATTAGAATTTTTATAAATACAAATTTACATTTGGTAAAAACAGTAACAGCGCTGTTGAGTGAGTCTCTATAATACATTTTTTATTTACGGTATTAAAAACAGCTTTTATTGTAAAAAATATATTTGCTTGTAATATAGATTACTTTAGTCCCTGAGTTCAGAGGTTAGGTCTTACCTCCTACCTAGGCTCTCGCGAGTGATATCTACAGTCATCAATAAATGATATCAGAGCTGGGAGAAGGTAAAATAATATTAATTATATATACTAATGTTTTAGTCAAACTTTTAAGGACCCTTCAAAATAATACCAATTCCCTATCTCTAAAATCATCAATAAGCATAGTAAATAGTGTTATTAAAAAATGTGGAATAATTAAAAAAGGCATTAAAAAATTTGCGCACTTTTTTGTGATGTTCAAAATGTTTTGCTAAAAATGTCTTTAAGCATCGTGTGGTGAACTTGAGTAGTACTTTTTTATTGTTGCACAATATTTGTACAATAGACAATACGCCTTAAATAAAACTAAATTGTTTTGCGTAAATGTGTTTAATATATAATATTGAACAAAAATTATGCGACGAAAAAATTGTGTTATTCAAATGCACCAGACAATAGCGAAACGTTGTAAAAACATCACTAAAAAACAACGTATGAAATTCTGTGATTATGTATATTTCATAGTGATTTTAATAATATTATTAAGGTTACTAACTCAATATGTATGTATTATATTGCTAATTTTTATAAATGAAAAAAATATAATAATTTAATTTTTTACGAAAAATAATATCACCAGATGATGCCGAAAACATTCTTAGCGAAACATCTTGAACGTTAAAAAAACAACGTAGAAAGTTTCATAATTATATTTTATTTATCTTAAAAAAAACAATACAATTCATACATTATAAGTTAAAAAAATATTTAAAAGTTGTTGAATATATTGTACTTTTAGTAAAAAATATGTTCAAGTATGATTGAACACGCATAATGCATATAACTTTCCGTTTTGCTGCAATTTTCGTTAAATTATTTCTGTATTACTTATTAATTTATTATATTATATGTATGTTAAGTATAGTGTTTGAATTTGGCTGCGTAGCGCAAATCTTATGAATATTCTATTTTTTTGTAAATTTTACTTATAAATGAAAATATAATACTTTCTGTGAAAATCGTTCGCAATTATTATGCTTATTTAAAATTGCATTTATATTAAATTTATAACATAAAAATCAAGCTGATTGATGATTTTTACGTAGTAGTAGTTCACCGGTATTATGAAAACTAGGTTATGAAAACTGCCTTTTATAAAATTTTATCATTTACATAAGCATACATATTTATTTATATATATTTTTAGAATATTTATGGTTATTTATTATGGTTATGATATATAGTATCATATTGTATATTTTTTACTATCTCGTTCTACTAATAATGTATATCTTTAACCCTTTGAGTAGTGAGTTGTAATTTATTAGTTAATTTTAAGCATTTTTCCATAATTATTTATTAATATTATTTTATTGCATTGACTTAAATTAGTACTTTTTTGTATTAGTATGTTTTAATAATTTCTCTTAACAATTACTAAATTTCGTTAATTTATTTTATATATTATTTGGCTATTGTGAATTTTGTGGACAGGTTTAGAAGCTCTCAATATTATTTATAAAATTAATATAAAATATGTTTATTTATTTCGTACTCTTTAATTTGTCAATATTACTTTTTATATAAATCATTTACATTGATTGAAATTTTTTGAAAAAATTTGAAGAAATTTGAAAAAAATCTTAGAATGAAACAATTAGTATACTTGCGCAACACATGTAGTCATTTTTTCTCCCAATATACCCAAGTAATCAGTGCAGCTATAAAATACATGGAACTTTTATTTATTTTGTTTCGAAATGTAAGACAATGAGACTCTTCTTATTAAAAAAAAAATACTTTTGCGCCTTTAAAAAATCTGTGAATGTTTATCGGTTGTATCTACTATGACCGAAATACGCAGAATTCGTTCATTGAATCGCTTATCTCAAAAACAGGACTGCGTCGCAATTTTTGAATTTGTTGTTTCAAGACGCAAATATTTTATTTCAGTCAATTTAATAATTCTATCGCGGTTAATTTATTTCTAGTTATTTAATTTACATGAAAATCTGCGCACAAAAACGCCGATACAGATCCGATCTTAATGTATATAAAATGCGTTCCAATCATCATTTTATATTCAATATTCAAATAGTTGAAAACTTCGAATAATAGTATAGAAGTCTGTTTGGTTTTTTCTTGTAAAAATCAGGCAGAAATGGTACGTTTCATTATTAGCGATCGCAGCATTTTACGAAAACATAAAAATAGTTGAAATGCCGTTATTTTATTGTTAAAATACAATATTTTTTAAAAAGAGTAGTATTCTTAAATCTTGCCCATCATTTATATGTTTCTCATAAAAAGAAACAACAATCAGAGAAATTAATAGAGAATATTTCTTAACAACAAGTTTGTTTGAAATTTCTGTAGGTCATTCGTGGACATAATATATTATATTTCTTTATTAAATAATTAACATACACGTTAATATATACGAACACATAAATTTATAAACCACTCAAAGTGCACCTAAAGCGTCATACACGTCCGACGAAACAACTTAACACAATTCACGGTGAAATATATATATAATTTTAATAAGCAGTTTTAACTATCTAGATCTATTCGATATATGGAAGGGGACTCGTTATTATTATAATACGAAATGCGCTTTTCTGCCATACTAGCCATAGCAACCCTTAGGTCGTACGTCACGCGCGCAAAAGACGTGGCATGCAAAGGTAAATAAGGACTATAAGGGAGTGCGTGTGCGGCGGCCATTGTATGTATGCCTCCTGTGCACCGATGCGAGATAAGGTGCATTATATAAAGGCCGAGGTGCCATTTTTATACACTCACCTGCATTATGTGACCGCGAGACCTTATCAATCCATATTTATTATGTTGCACTTTCGTCTCGGATAAGAACGAATGCATAGGAGGTCCCATAAATGCGCATAGTAGATATATAATAATGCATATTGTTATGCATCGATACATAGGTATTTATCTTCAGGCTAAATACTCAATTAAGAATCGAACCGGCATTGAAAAAATATTTATTACAAATTACGCATTCACGTAGGTAATTGATGTGTGAATCACTTTTTTTAATCAGCCTTTTCCAAGGGAATGACATCTCACATAACGATGCTCGTAACGATTTATCGAACCTTTCCGCGTTGGCCATAAATCTGTATAGCGCCTGAGGTCCACATAAATTTGGTTACGACTGCTAATCGTTCTATACTTTTGTTTTTAACATATCCGATACTGTATTTATATACATATATATACAAGCACATGTCAATGCATTACATTAACAGGTGAGTGATGCGCCCGCATATATACATAATGCAAATTGTTCATCGGTAGCGATAAATTATGGGGGAAACGTGTCAAAACTATAGACAATTAATATCGCTCGGTAATTAGCGATTAATTTCATTACGCCTTTTTGCCGGGGTTCGAGCCGAGGGTTTTCGCATTCTTCGAATACGAATGCATAGCAAGCGTCACGAATGCAGCGAGTCATGCACTTCTAATTGCTTTTGCGCCGACTTTTTTTATTATATATAAATACGATCTGGTTCGAGTTAATCCAGCGGTGCTTAAATGTCAAATTAAGATTACAAATATAATAAAATAACAGTCTATATTATATTATATTATTATACTGCCATTTTATTTTTATTATTAATTTTATACGATAATAATTTTACTATTTTAGATTGAATTAATTTTTAAGAAATGTCCTGTTTGTTATTACAAATATCGATCATTAGGAGCAGCTTTGTTTAATTTAAATTAATCAGCTCACTATTCAAAAACTAGTGAATGCGTTGCCTTTGACGCAATATGTATTGATGCGCTCCAATTTAAAAACGTATGCAGAAAATCAGATCACATTTAAATGTTTATTGCTATATTACATATTAACAAATAAAATAAAGCCTCACAATAAATATTAACAAATTAAACGTCAGCCACTCACCGGTGTGTCATTTGATGATTATTTTTTTAAATAAACTATTTTTTAAAACAAGTTTAGGAATTATTTAAAAAATATTTTTTATTACTTATTAAAGATTATTGTACTAGCTTCATTGTCCAGTAAGCCAAGTATTTTTTATTTATTTAAATAAGAGATGCAGCGAAATAACATGAGACTCACTAAAAGTCGCTGGCGTTAAAAGGGTTAAAATAAATTATGAAACAGTAATATTTGTTCAATACTTTTAATTATGCCGCAAAAATATTCAATCAACGTAATTTAAAATTATTCCAGGGTCATTCAAATGATTTATTTCCACATTTATCAAAATATCATTTTTTAAATTTCATCTGAAATGCTCTGCTTAAATTTGGTATAAAAAAATGACTGACTTTTTTCGTCAGATGATGAAGAAGCTGCAAATTGCAATCTAAATTTGAGCTAATTTTTTAAGGAAGTGGATACCTTCCATTCCGGAATATAAGCATCACTCCCAAATAATTTGGCTCTCTGGATTTTGCATTGTTATTTGAGAGACATTTTTCACTATATTATTCACTAGATTGCCGACAAACTCATCAGAGAGCATCAATCTTTTTCAATCCGAAACAGATTCTGTGTCGATTGGATATATTTGTCGCTGTATCTTTCGCTACATTGACGATGAACGTAGTGCAGAATATCTGACCCATAAAAATGTTATTGCATACACTTCAACATTTATATATTTAATAATAAGTTATAACCTATATACTGATTTATTTTTTTACATACTGTTGTGTCAATAATCTAATTTAAGAATACAGAATATATAATATAAATATTTTTGTTTAATTATATTTTTATGAATATTTGAGCTACAAAAGTTGCAGATTAATTGCTATTTAAGAACTCAAAAACAATGTAGACAACCCCATAAATAAGTTCTGAGAAATCCAATAACCTACGTACTGATTTATTTTTTACATACGCTTTGTCAATAATCTAATTGAAGAATACAGAATAATATCAATATTTTTACCCAATTATATTTTTATGAATATTTTCAATATAAAATCTGAAGGTTAACTGGCTATTTACCTACTTAAAAACAATGTAGACATACCACATAAATAAGTTCTGAGAAATCCAACCAATACCTAAAATTCACACGATTTTCATAGTGGTGCGGTCTTTTTTGTACGCTACTGTATAACATATATTTTATTATTAATATAATTTTCCAGAAACGAGTAAATTTAAATATTGTATATAGTTAATGTAAGGTTTATTATATTAGTATATACGTTGATAGCATAGTCTGGTCTAAAATATTTTTTTAGAGACTCCTGTTCCTGTTCTTATATTTGATGTATGAAAGACAGCATAATTCTCTACACATACAGGAAATTTGTACGTCTCGCTGTAAACGAAGATGAGACTAAAATACAGTCTGAGAACCACACGCTTAGTACAAATCATATGTATTCACATTAAAACGCAACCATTGTACATAAACACACTGCCTTTCTTTGAAATGTATCACTGAAAAAAACTATTCCCAGTAAGTCATTTCCACACCAGGCGTTGATTTATTATTGAGAGCACATGATTTGTAATTTAATTTAAAATAATTATAACATTATTGTTGTATATATGGTGTTAATATATTTTATTATACCGTGTTTTTTTGCATTATTTATATATGTGTTCTGCATGTTTTATGTGTGCGATTTAATAGATAAAAACTAGACATCATTGAAAGGCGATCATAATGGAACACATATGCACAATCTATCTATCTAACCATTAAAATTGCATCTATGTGTGAGTGTATGTAGGTTTCTCGTGAGAAAGTGCAATGTGTGCGGGACACAATGCAATGGTGGCGAAGTCGGTTCCGGTTCCATTTCGCGGTGCATATGCAATTTCGCGTTATCGTGTGCAATTGCACGCGTCTAATTGGTCTATCGAAATAATTTCTAGATAAAGGCCAATTCCGCCTCGAAGGCCGGATGATGGCGCGTGATGGCTGAATGGATAATTTCGAAGCAATTTTCTACCGGCTGATGGGAATTTTCTCAATTTAACTGTCATTCTCGGGGCCGATATCGTTACTTGTACGATTCACGTAGGTATAGGAAAAACTTTTTTTAGCACTTAGTACCTTTTTGTTTTACAATATACTTGATACAATTACTTGATTTTAAGCAGTGGATTTAAAAAATATATTTTGATAGTACATGAAATATTTTTTGTAAAAGAAATTCTTTGATTCATGAAAGATTGTATTTTTTATTAAAAATTTTGTGTGATTTTTTAACTATACACTAGCGAATACAAAAAGGAATTTACTATTCTACTTAATTAAGTATTAGTTGCTTGATAAAACACAGGTTTTTTGGTGGAATATGTAATACATATTTTTTTGCTCAATTATTTATAATCAAACGAAAATATTATCACGCCATATGCCACACAACTTACAGCAGTGAAGTCAACAATATTAGTAGTATTGTCATCATTGCAAGGTGTCTTCTTCAAATTTTATATTCTTGAGATCTTTTTATATGACAAGGCCTCGCACTGAATAATAAAATTTAAATGGCTATGAACAATATCACTTTATTTTTTTGTCCAAAATTAGTCAAAAGCAAAATCAAGTGATTCAAATAACATTTTAAAAGTTAGTTATCGAAATGGCACGTATCCAAAACTTATGCTATTGCAGCAATATTGTATTGTCTATTTTACAAATTGAAACTAAAGAGGGGGATGGTAGGTGTATAGGGAGGAGTTATAAACGCGAATTGGCAAAATAAGTGAAACTGGCAAAAGCGTAGGTTGCCAACCCCGTGTGTAGGCACGTAGGTAGAGCAGACGCCGATGCAGAGGCGCCGAGAGGTGAAATTTGACATTTTGACAGGCGCCGCCTGCGTCGGCAACGATAGAGCCTATCCCGACGACGCCATACAAATTATCCGGGATTCGACTACGTACCTCACGCAAATGCAAACCTGTCTCGCTTCATTTCCATTCTTCACAACTCAACTTAACCGTGTATATTATATTAGATTTATTAACGCAAAATATAATTTCATTACTATATCACGATGATTTTTTAACCTAGTACCGTATATTTTAATAATTATTCCTTGGGAAACGCTTAATTTGTAATATGATCATTAATCTTTTGATTTGTGTGCGCCTATTTTTTTTATTTATCTATTATGGCCAAAACTAGGCAGCATTCTGGTAACACTGACTTGACGGCGGCTTTGGCGGACCGCGACGAGAGTTTGTCGACCGGCGGTGCTTCACCCGCCGATCACTCACGTCATTTAATATTTAAAATTAATATGTTTTGATAAATTACATTTTTAACATATTTGTAATTGATCCATACATGTTTAACATAAAATGTAAAAAGTATCCAAATATATGTCAGTGATCATAGACTATTAAGAGCCTAGTAGTATTTTACTACAATTATACAATTCTTTGTTTTGCATTTTTCATATTGATTGTGCTATTTTATGATACATAGTAAATATTTTATTGATATATATAAACTTTGTGTGTCAGATTATATAAGTAAAAGTTAAAATATCGCTATAAATCGCCACTAAGATTTTTTTAACCAAAAATATGGTCTTATTATTAGTGTTCATTCAATGGTTGAACTTCATTTTGTGGGATTTTTTCACCAAAATTTCACTTTTTCTAATTTAAAGTTCATACTCATTAAAATAAACGTAATTTATATTGTAGTTAATAGTAGCAAATAATTGAATAATATATATTACAAAAAATACAAGCAAATTTTACCATTCTAAGAAAATAATAAATTTTAAGATAACGTGATAGTATCATAAAAATCAAAATATTTTATCTTTGTGACAAAAAAAACTTACCGTAAATATATCCTAAAGTCTAAAAAGTCAAATCAAAATTATGTTTTACTTACACAAAACTTATTATTCATAAGTTTTTTTTCTTTAGTGTCTTATTTTACGTAAATATTATTTTAATTATTGCTGTGTTATAGAGAGACTATTTTTGTAATTAATTTTATTAAATCACGATTTTTAATGTAGTATTAATAATTCTTAAGACGTTTTTACGTAGCTGTATCATATACAATATTTCACTAGATGTGCGACTTTTATTTCTAGTTTAAATGTCATAAAAATAAGCTGTAGTTTGAAATTCATTAAACTAAATGCAGAATAATGTATCATAGTTAGTAGTTAAAAAAATATTTACTTTGAATAAAATTGTAAATCATAAAAAAGTAAAACATTTCTTGCATTAAAAATTGATGATTAACATTTAAAGCAATATAAAAAATTATAAATAATGTATACAGATTTTTCTGTCTTTCCTATTTTTTTAGGAAAATTTTCGCCAAAGCTAATTGTTTTTTAACATTTAAAAAAGAAATAAAAAATCACGCTTAACTTTGTTTTTATCATTAATTCTAATATATTATGATACATAAATAGATTTAGGACGATTGTAATTAAGTTAGGTTTTTGTATTGCATTTCATTTTGTGCGACCTTTATATTTTTTTGTAGTTGAAGTGCCATAATTATAAGCTGTAGCCCAAAATGAATTAAAATAAATGCAGAATATACTAAAAATATTTATTAGCATATCTTTAAAGAAAATTGTAAAGTAAACCAATTAGGTGTCACATTTCAAATCAACGTGACATTACTAATACAAATCTAGTTATTTTATCTTTGCGGTAAAACATTTTTTTGCAATAAAAATGTATTATTATATCTAAAGCTTCAATTTAAATTAATTTAAAAAATCATAAATAATTTACCCAAATTTTTCTGTCTTTCCTATTTTTTTAGGAAAATGTTTTTGAAACTGTTTTTCAATATTTATAAAAGTAATTAAAAATCATGTTTAACTGTATTTTTATGATTAGATATACAGTTTTTGGATTTACTGTATCGCAAACTATCATTATAAATGCTAGAATCGATTGTAATTAAATAAGGTTTTTATTATTTTGGTAAAAAAATGTTTTACGTTTTCGTCTGCCTGTATAAAAATCCGTTAAAATTATATGTGCGCCTTGTATGAAAAAATAAGCGACTTCAATACCGAAAGTATATAATGAAAAGCGACAAAACATCAATTTTTCTTTACTTTCAGAAAGCGATCCCCTTGCAGAGCCGTCAATCTTTCTCCCTTGTTCGAAAAGCGACGCCGCTTTCCTATATTATTTTTCGTACACACATACACACAGACTCTTTTTCTGTCCACACATACACATAATATCACGCGGTATAAATATCATTTATTAATCGTAAAACGCGTTTCCTGTATTAAAATAAATACACAACAACGGCGTTAAAACCAAAGTTCTTATTAAGCCGACCTCGAACGGTTATTAATATGATTTACCACGCATAAAAAGACTAAATAAAGCCTCCCTTAAGTCTCAAATTTAATAAGCTCATTTACATTATGAAAATAACACTTTATTATAACGAGATCGTAAAACTTGTATGTTATTTTTTTATTATTATAGATGCAATACGCACCTCGCTATTAAAGAAATTGATTTACAATCTGTCAGTGTTGTAAGTAGGTAGTAAATATTTTTTATATTTCGTTTAATTCGCTATATAATAATGGACGCGATATCTCATGCGTTAATGCGCGATATCATTGATACGTTTCACTCATTGAGGTCGTAAATGTGAGGCGGAATTAAACACCACTTTTTAACACGTTAACGCCCATATTTTAATGACGCGAATGCGTTACGGAGGGTGGTCGGCCCGAGCAATCAAGACGGCCGTGTCAGACATGATGTGTCACTTTTTTCAGGATGCATCCTAGAGAGGACGGGGGCCTTGGGGGCCTCGTTAGGCCCTGGGCGGGTCCGGAGGCCTGCGACAAGGGGTCAAAACGGGGACACGCCTTCGATCACGACACTTGGCCCCGGGCGATCGTGATTTCGAATAGGCATTGTCACTTAATGGCATATATTATATACTTTATTATTAGATAAATTGACACACATGTTTAGATGATTGGATGTATTTTTAAAATAATTCCAGTATAAATGGAGTAGTACAAATCATCATTATTAAAGATGAGCTTCTGTGAATATTTTTTAAGCCAGTATTGTACTCAAAATAATAGGGCGATTCAATGAACAGGCAATAGACTTATTCAGCTTTAGAACTGCTCGAGTGATATGGATGTATTTCAGCTTTCGCAGAGATGTTTGGAAAAAAAGTCGAAAGTGAAAATGTGTGTAGTATGAAATGTGGGTGGGATTCAAGGTAATGAAGTGGGCCCCCCCATGAGCTTGTACCCTTATCGAATAAACAATTTTGGGGTACGTACCACCTACCCCCTTACATGAGCGTAATGCGTTGTAAAAAGCAGACACCCGAAAATTCGGAAATAAAAATGCATAGGGGAAACTCATCTGCATACGATCGTTACACCTACGTTGCTTTGTATTTTATCTTTGTATATATTGTATACCAAAATCTTTATTTCGAGTTAGTCTATCTGCATTTATTATATTAATAAAAAATAGGTTAATTGTATCATATTTTAATAATTTAACTGTAACATTGTAAGATAAATAGATAATGGATTAGAATGTACAAGTTGATCCAATTTTACACATTGAATAATTGGGTCATTGGTTTATTTGTATTTTGTGTATCATTGGATTAGAAAAAGCAAGGAAACCATTATTTATAATTAAAATCTCACATGCTAAAAAATTAACAACAGAGATTTAAACCCATGTTTCTTCTGATAAGCTAATCTTCAGTTGTAATGTGTAAATATCGCAATCAACAACTACTAAGCAAATTGTGAAATTTATTAATTGTAAATTGGAATCAAAAATGTATTTATAATAAAAAATATTAATAATAAAATCAGCCCCTAGCGAAGTTAAATATGTATATGTATGTATGTCATCAAATCCTAATTTTGGTATTTTCACCAAAAGGTGTATGTTGTGGATATTTAGTCAAACTTTTGTGCTTGCGATAATAAGTGTTTCTCAATTTTTTATTTTTTAAATATTTTTTCAATTACAATAAATTGTCGGTTTTATATATTTTTAAATAATTCGCTTTCCCCAGATGCTCTGCTCCAATACAAAGCTAGTTACACATTCGCGTTTGCCGATGAAAAATTGAATTTTCCCAATAGAACGCGATTCACCAGCGCTCCTTCCATTAAGTGGCAAATTCGATTTCCGCCGCGGAAAAATCAAAATCTCTCGCGCGATGCGCATGCGCTCGAAATAAATTATCCACGGGGCATTTTCGACCGCTCAACCCTCGCGTGGGGTTCATCACCCCTAGCGGCAGGAAAACGTCGAATATTACACTGTTAAAATATTTATATACACACAGCGCGTAGGGAAGTCGGGAATTCATATTCAATCGTAACGTTTGTCGGTTAATGTTGATCTAATAACCCTCGCGTGAGTGATTTTACGCCGCTGCGCGTACGCGCACGGTTAATTTATATTTATTATAATAAAATATTTTATTATATTGTGAAGTTAGTTGAAGTTATCAACGATTTTAACGACACACTTTTACGCGTGAAAAGTAAAACGCATAAATTCGGTGTCGCTTTGATCCGGTCGTATAGCGCGCAGTATTAACGGTCGTTTCGAAAGATTTGCGACTGGCGACTTTTTTTTATTTTTATGTAATATAAATACAATAAAAAGTAGTTATAGTTGGATAATTAAAAAATAATAAAAATATATATATTTCCGTTTAATTAAAATTTTTGATGTAAATAAAATAGCGCTGGGCGATAAACGCAGTCTATTAACGTTTTACGACGCAACGATTTATCATGGTTATAAAATAATTTACAAGAGGTTCAAAGCTAGATTCAGGCTACTCTTAAATGCACCATACATATCGGTTTATTTTATTTTCTTACATAAATACATAAAAATCAGATTTATACTTCATTTTAAAATAAAAAGTATGACTTTATTAATAAATCAATGACTTTTCTTAGAAATTGTTTTATCTAAACTGTTCATTAGATAGTTTTGTCCGCAATCTTAATTCAAAATAGTGTTTTTAAGTAAATTAAAATATTTTATTGTATCATATCAATATTGTAAAAATAACTACAGATATCCTCTCACACAAAATTCTCATAGAATCGTAATTATGAGTTTTATTGTTTTGTACTACGTTATTAATACACAAGCACAGCTATTATTTATCTAACATTGTTACGTTATATTGTGCACACAGACTCTACTGTCTACATACATACGGTTTAGAAGCAAATATACAGATCACGTGTAATTTATCCGCGTGCAATTCACGCGCCATATAAATCGCGTCGGTTTTCCGCAAATTTGCCGGCTTCGCGCGAATTTCCACAGTTTACATTGTGCCGGTACACACGTGCGCGGTAAATACATACATACATACATACGTGCATTCGCAAATGCAGCCTCCAGCAAATGATTGGTGTGCATCCGATCCGCCGGCGCATGTGTCGCGATTTCCGATTTTACGTGTACGTGTGTATGCATGTGGGTGTGCTCACGGTTGCGGTGTGGCGTCACAGTTCGTGAGTGACACGTGTGAAATTGGTTACATGCATTACACGTGGAAACGAAGCTCTGTGACTGGGATGAGCCGTTCGCCGCGGTATCTGCTGTCGCAGAATCAAGGATTCTTGTTGTGCAGCATCCCCAAATACTGCATCTCAAACTGTTTACGTTTAATTGTTATTGTCTTATTTTATGAGACTTTCTTAATTATTATGATCTTGATTGTATGAAATTTAAAAAATAGATTTTCGTCAACTTTGAAATGGGATTTCATTTCAACTATTTTTTAGTAGCTATTTTATTGATCTTGATCAAACTTCTGTTCTACCTATTACATTGATGCTTTGAATTTAAATATATACATACATCGCTAGAAGTATAATTTCTACCCCTATGATCATTGATTGTAAAGTTACTATAATATAATCGTATGTTTTGATATACAATTGTAAAAAAAAACATAGTTTAGTAATTAATATTTTTTTAATACTATAAATTAATATTTTTAAAAGTATTTTAAATACGCAAGTTGATATTTTACACGTTGATAAATTAAAAAAAAATTAAAGCCAAAAATCATGCTATTATTACATTTTAATATTGTTGGAAAAAGAAAATTTTAATCTTTGTACATATATTACTTTGTCTATATATTATATACATATTTTTTTTAATCTAGAGATATTACGAAAAAAATTTAAAAGTAGCCCATGCTTTTCAATTTCTCAGTAAGCTCTTAATATTACTATAAATTATACTAAGCTTTTCTTAAATAGTTTACTTGTGCTATTAATATATATTTTATATGTTAAAAAATTAAAAAAATGCTTTTATAGCTAAAAAATTAAGCTTTTGCTTGAAAGAGAAACGTTTTAAATTGTTTGATTTTTGATATATGTATTTTACATATTAATGAATTTAAAAAACTTATATTATTATGTTAAATACAATATATAAAAAACGTTATAATTTAATTTAAAATATTAAACATAATGTAAGCATACAAATATTTTAATAGCGCATTTAAAAGCAGCCCATGCTTTTTAATTTAATATTTGACAGTTTTAAACGTATTTAAATTATTACAAAAATCATAAAAAAAACTATAAAATAGTTAGTGCATGTAATTTAAGCAGCTTAAAGATATTTAGGAATAGATTCATAATTTAAAAGTTAATTTATATATACTTTGTATATATGTATGTATGTAATAAACATATGTACAACTTTTATGTTCATTCCGTTGATTCTAATATATATTATATATAGATTCATGTGTAACAGCTAGCAATTCTAAATACTATTAGAGCAGAATTTCTTAGTTTGAACTTCAAAGATTACAGATTATTTATAAAATCAACTTCAATCAATCAGAAGAAGTTCATTGAATTATCGTATTTTCAAAACATTTTTTTAAGAAATGGGAGCAGAATTCGAAGTGCTTCTTCTTTAACTCTAAATACTAGGTATTAGAGCAAGGTTTCTTGATTTGGGCTTCAAAGATTTCAGAGAGTCTGTTGTCAATTATTTAAAAAATTAACTTCAATCAAAAGCAGTATATCATCGTATGTTTAAATGATTTTCTTAAGAATTTTAGAACGACTTGAAGCACGCTTTAAGTCGTGCTAAAAATAAGGTAAAAAAGTTCAACTTTTTCTGGAAGTCAAAAAAAAATACCACCCTTGGAAAATTTTAGCAGAATGGATAGATTGCATAGCTTTCTTGCCTAATTACCAATCTGGAAGAAAAAAGTAGAGACCAATATTTTTGATAAATTTCTACTGTTAAAAAAAATTATTATATAAAATTTACTGTCAATTATTTTGAGTGATATCTGCGAACACTTAACATTACATAACATATTTTACCATGATACGATGAACGCAAAACCATGGATTCACAATCCTTTTCTTATTGGTATAAGCTGCACCGAATATGCTGACCAAATCAAGGATAAAATCATTGATCTTAAGACAAAAAAAACAATTTAAGTTGAACCCAAAATCTTTCGAATAATTATGGTGCTTCCTGAAAGTATCTTATATTTGTATTGTAAATTGAATATGTTTATATTATTTTATATTATTTGAAGTAATTAGGTTTCTAATATTCTCGATAAAAAAATATAATAAAAATCTCTTGAATAATCAGTTTTAATCGACATTTAAAAAATTGAGAAGCACCGTTTGAATTAGCGTCATTAGTGTGTGCAGGGTCGTCCGTATTCGTGGGCAATTGTCGATTGTATTCAAAAGGCACACGGCAGAGCATTGTCGGCAGTCTGGCAACATTTGTTTTATTTGCACGGCGCGGCCAATAGAAACGCCGACTTCATACCGCATGCAAACGACTTGTGCATTAATTAATACTTCCACCCGACCTCCCCGTTCAACCTCCCGGCCACCTCGGGGGTCGTCGTCGTCGCCGCCGCCTTCCCGCCGGCGACATGACAGCGAACACTCTTCCCAAATTTAGAACGCTAATCCCGAAATTGTCTCTGTGAATAATGCAAGCGAGACTATGGGCGTAAAGAATTCGCAACCGTTAGGCTTATTCGGAACGCTAATCCGGAAATTGTCTCTGCGTGAATAATGCAAGCTGGAAAATTTTTCTCGCGCCCATCAATATTTGAGCGCCCCCTGCGCCCGGGCAAGGAGTGACTTGCCCACTCTGCTCGCCCGCTCTAGTTACTATTCATATATTCAGACCGGCGTGTCGTATTATAATACATGCGGAGAGATTGCTTCTGCTACGGCGATGCGTGTAAACATTGCTCTTTGTGGCTGTACCCACACATGTGCAAAAATTTGCCATACATGCGTGTGTGTGTGTACGTGTGTTTGCTTCGTTTCCCGATTTTGATACGTGTATAATTCGATATTGTTACAGGACATGGGCGGAGTGGAGCTCGCGAAAATTTGCATCGAGGGTGTATTTTTATTTTCGTTTTATTTTTCTGCGAGTTTTATTAACAATTTTCGTACGTTTCGTATGTTGATTGTGCGGAAGGATACCATTTCAAAAATACGTATATAAATGTCCTTTACATGTTATACTTTGTCTACTGAATTGGGCTTATACATAGTCACCGCTCGTTTAGGCAACAGAAGATAGTTATTTTAAGAAGAAATGACATTTCTAATTTAAATAATAAAAGCGGATTATTTTTTGTTCTGAGCCAATATCATATAACATTTCGTACCATACGGTCCGTCAAGACACTGATACTATTTATATTCTCCAGAGTTACGTCTGTCTTAGATAAAAAGTAATTTTTATCGTGTCTATAAATTTCATCAATAAACATGTAAGCGTGAATTACCGAGAGTTTAATTAACCTCAAACCGGCTAGAACCGGATACGGGTACCCGCAAATTTTTAAGATAACTGCATACCCTGTTATTTTTAACGGATACACAGCCATTTTAATTTTAATATAATATTTATTTTTTTTATATTACATATATATCTCACACAATTTTCAAGATACAAAATTTTTCAACTATTGCTATATTTTGCAAAACCCATGTAGAGATTGAGTATGTAGTGAGAGCAATGTATCAAGAAGAGACAGGAAATCCATGTTTATCAGTCTGCAAATATTGTTTCACAATGTAAGTCTTATGACACATTTTGTTACATTTGTCCTTTTATTTGCAAAAAATATGCACGGCATAATCGGTGGACGGTCGTACACAAAAAAACGACATTTAATTCTATTGTTATTATTTACCATCAGTGATTTATGATCGTTAGAGTCTTGCTTGCTCAAAATTTTTTTTAAAACTAATTAAAGTTTTAGTTTGTCTGCACTTATACTATGTTTTAAAAATATGATAGCTATCCTTACCGATATTACTACTGACTTATGATATGAGAGTATTGGTTAAAGTGGATTCAAACCGAATTTTGGTCAATACAGTGCCGACACGATTTTATTGCTTTTGCCGTGAATTTTTGCCTTCTGAGAAGGGATAATTGTTTTTTGCGCTTTCCTATCGGGAAACATTCGGTTTAGATATGCCTCGATTGATTCTCACTCATATTAATTAGTCGTAATATTGTTATAAAAAGTCCTAATATGAACGCTAGATAACCGAGTGTTTTTACTGCAACAGCGGCGGCACAGTTTTATTGCTTTTGACGTAGATTCTAATCAAGGATTTCTTGAATTTGCCTAAAAAATGTCATTTAATGAAATACTATGAATCTTGAGGAAATGGAAATATTAAAAAAATTAAACATCTTTTTTAATTTTCTATGCAATTATTTTTTTAAAAATTAAATACTATTTGAGAAAAATACGAAAATCAAATATTTTTGTTTGTAATATAAATTATTACTCTGTGTCAGTATTTAATAATAGACAAAAAATACCCAGAACTGAACCGGGTACCCGGTTAATTTAAGGAAAAATATCTGAGATTTGGGTATATACCCATATTGAGTACAAACCATACTAAAAACTGGAATCTGAGAAGTCACCAAGTTTCATTGAAGACTTCAGACCCTTATCGAAAGCTTCACAACCACAGGATTAAGTAACAACTTTCAATTGGTGGCAACTGTCCGGCTAATTTATATGAATAGTTTGAAATTTGCAGCATCTATCAAGTATAAACTTTTTGTTAAGAGTTTTAGTATTTTTTTCTCTTTTGAAACTTTTGGAAAATTCCCAATTTATACAAACAATTGGAGTTAGTTAGTTGTGCGACTTTCAATTATTTTGCAAGTTTTGCAAGGCTTTGGAATGACTTATTAATATCATAAACATGTTTGCTATTAATTGGTTTTCAATTTTTGTAGTACTTCAAAGAACGTTAACCAAAAATTGAACTAATCGATTCACCCGTTTTTTTGTCATTAACCATCGATTTTAATATGTGTCAGGAATACAGTGTCAAATGTGTGGATATGTAGGAATTTGTGAGCTTTGTTGTTTTTAAAACTATGTTACAAAATCGATGAAAACAAAAATACTCATCTGTGTTTAAGTTGATTATACGGTATTTAGGTTTATTAGCGTGAGTTATTATTTATTATGTACTTTTCATAATTGTTTATAATGCTTGAAAAATATTAGTTTGTCTGTTTTCTTTAGTCAATTTATGCCACAGTGCCCATAGTATATTTTCATAGGTCCTCTATTATGATTTCCTTATACTCATGCTCATATAAAATACATAAGTTTATATATGGGTGCGTAGAAGCCTCCATACATACATATATACATGTTTGTTAAGGCACAAACGCAAACAAATCCAGTAGTAGTAGTAGTAGTAGTAGGTCGGTATCGGACAAAAGCGGCGAAAGGGTCGCAAAGGACCTCATAGTTTTAACGAGCGTCGAATCCTGCGAATATCTGGTCCGGATCTGTCCGCGCATAATCCTTTGTAGCCTTTAGGGTATCGCAGGATGTAGCCCTGCAGATATATCATCCGGCGAGTGAGCGGTCCAGAAAGGAAGAGAATCTGAATGCGAAATCAGTCGGCCGCGGAGGCCCTCTACATTGTTTTCTGCGTCAACATGGAACGGCCGGGGCACTTGTCTTTCACTTTTTTCCGTCCCTTTTTTCCCCGATCTCGTTTTTCGTAACGTTTTCCCGTGCTTGTTTTTTTTTTCGTTTTGAATGTGTATGTGTTTTTTCGCTCTCGTTTTTATTTTTTCGTCCAGTCCGTGCCTTTAATTTTATTGTTTCTGAGCGCTGCCTTCTGCCCAATGTCTGCCGGCTTTCGGGCCGTATTTTGTATGTGTGTCGTATACACACTACCATGGACTGTATATTAAACCACCAAAACGCTTACTTTAATTCGGAATACGAGTATAAAACGCAAATATACGGCGCCGTTTGCAAAATTTGACAGTCGGGCTTGTATAATGCACAATGTCGAAATTAAACAAACAACGAACGTTCGTTTATCCGATGAATGAATGTATCGATGGACAGTGAAAGGAATGAATATTAATACTAACAAAATTTGCTACTTTGTATAATATTATATGTATCCTTGTTAATAATTCAGGGTATATAAGTTTTATGGCAATACACACTTCACAATAAAAAATATGTATATTTACAAAACAATAAATTAATTAAAGCGTCAATCAACTGTGAGTACCTAAATGAAAACAAATCAATATAATTCGACAATAGCTGTGCTTATTGGTTAAGGTCTTCTATGTAGTATCTTAAACAATACTCGAGAACGCAAGCACTGGTTATTAAAATGTACACAATAACAAAGCTCTTCCATAAAAAACTTATAAATTGTAAACGCAAATAACAATCTTGCAGATTTTTTAGTACTGTTACATATACATATTTTCAACAATGCCACTTCACTAAATCTAAAAACATATTACACACATAGATTAGATACCACATGGATACGATAATACAATCAAGTCATGAATAAAACATGGTTTCTGTGTATCCAGCATCGAAAAGTTTAATTTCTCGTCCAGCAGCTTTCGCTCTCTAAGCTTCGCATATGTCTCGCCGTGAAAAATTCGCAGACTGTGGACCTCGCAGGAGGAGGAGGAGGAGGAGGAATTTATTGCGTCGCAAGATCGCCGACAGATAGCATTGTGTATACTTTCGGGCAACGTCTCATCCCTAATTGACGTCCTTTCCTAGATTGCGAGACGAGACGGGATTTTATCTCAGATTTCCCGACGCCACTCATTTTATATATTCGCGCCCGTTCGTTTTACATATTCGGACAAATGGGGGCCCGATGAACTGACGACTTGTTGTTTTATTTTTTAATGTTTTTGGTGATTCGCCTTCGGAAGCAATCGCAGCCTCTCGGCGTTGACAAGAGGCGTCTCTTCTCGTCTCGTCATCGGCGGTCGCGAACCGTCGGCGCGCGTGCCTCGCTTTGTATTCGCCGTGATGTGTCCTCTTCTCGGGGCCGTACCCATTACCATAATGCGGCTTGTTGCATTTTAAAATCACGACAAATTCTCCCTTTGTCAGCAATTTACTCGGCGGTCGCGGGTAATGTGTTATTTAAATGCGGCGCACACGAACCCAATTCGGAATGCGCGTACCCACTATGTAAAATGATCCCGTTGATTTGTTGGTTCGGTTCGAAATAACCTAACATAAAAGGTTTGCCGTCGCTGATTCATTGACTAATTTTAAAATAAGAAGAATTCGCGAATTGCTTCCAATCATCAAACAGTAACGTATCATATTTTACTATTATACAATCATCTTTAATAATAGAATGTTTAAAATCGAGTACATGTAATATTGTTGTATTTTTTAAATACTATTTGTTCTTTATGCAGCTACTATAGTTTTCACTTATGCATTGATTTACTCAAGTGCAATTATAATAAATGGATATCGATCCATCCAAAGCAATACACGGCCATAACTCCCGCTTACCGCGGTTCATTTGGGTCCGCGGACAAATGGCGGACGCAGTGTTATGGCACTAATTTCATTTACGGCATTACGGCCGTACCATTTGACACGACAGTACCACTAATGGTACAGTGAACTGCACTCGCGTCGTATCGACGCACATTAGCGGCGACGCGTCACTCGTTCACAAGAAAATATGGACGAATCGCAATTTCATTAGCGGTCTCGGTCCGAAATCGCCGCGTCCCACTAATTGAAACGTTGCTCCGAAACGCGAAATGACATACATTTTAGGAAAATGATGCCTATTTTGCAGATCGTGAAATAAATATAAACATACAAATCTGCCCCAAAAATACTGCACTTCGCTACGACATCGCGCAGATAAATAAGTTTTGTTGTCAATTAGCGCCGTCGACGGATGTGTTGTACTGTACGCGACGACAGCTCCCAGATTTTAATTAAGTTTTCAGCGTATTCAACGGTGGTGGTAGTAGTAGTAGTAGTCAATAACCGAAACATTTCCGACAAGACGCGAGAGGTAGCATCTATACTGGTTGGTGACTGGCACGTCATGTTAAAACGCCGCAATTGCAGTCTGTTTGACGCGCGATGACATCGCTCTCATTATGTGCGCGCTCACGGGTGCGGACGTATTATAGATGGCTCCTGTCATCTGGTGTCGTGTAGTGTCGAATTCGCGTGCTATTTGACACCGATCAAACGCGCCGGTAGCTAAGTCGAAACTGACCGACAGGCGGACAAAGAAGCCGCCGATTTGAGGTTAGGCAAACGGTTCGATTGTTTCTTGGACATTGCACTCCTTAAGCCACGAAAAAATGTCACTCAATCTCTTCTAAAAACATTGTTGCGAAAAGATCCCAATCTGGCGTTTTCTTTATCCTTTGGTTAAGATTTTGTGCGAAAATAACGTAGAAACGATTTTAAGTTAAAATATTCTTTAGCGAAGTTGTATTATGTATACAGATACTTTGATATAGTGATTGCATTTACAACTGATTTTAAGTATGGAGATATACAATTCAATCGTGCACTAAATCCCAAATGAAGCTTAGTCATTCATTTGTGTATGCTTAAGAAAAGCATGAAAGTTCGTGACTCTCAATCGAATATTAGATTATTTTAATTATTCCCCAGACTTTTAACTATATGAATAATTTAATATTTGCTTATATACTTTTTATACTTATTTATAAAAAAAACTTAGGATGAAATAATTTGTGTACTTGAGCCGTACAGGTGACTAGAGCCGCTCCATAATCTAAACTCCTTTATGTACCCTTTATTTTGTTTCAAAATGCGAGATAATAAGATCATATTTCTTAACAAAAAATGCTTTTACGCCTTTTAGAAACATTTGGGAACAGAATTTTTATCGGTGGTGTCTACTATGACTGAAATAATTCGATTGCGGTCAATTTATTTCGTATTTTCCTCTAAGAAACGCCGATCTTTATGTATATCAATTTCGTCCAAATATCAGCGTTTCCCAACCTTTTTTGGCTCGCGTACCACTTGGTATTACATCACGCTTAATTGTACCACTTCATAAAAATGATTGTATTTCAAGAAATTTGTTATTCTATTTGCATTATAAATTTTATAGGGTGACTATATATTCCAGAAATCAATTTATTTAAGTTAAAAAAATACCAAAGTTTTTATTTTTTCTGATGAAAATTTGACATTTGAACTTTACATATCACAATGTTTTTTTTTTTAAATAAAAGGTGCCAAAGCTCATTTCTTGTCTAAATTCGAAACCAGGATATTTAAAGAAGTATTTTTTTGACAACTAATTTTTATTAAAATAAAATTACATGGAATTAAATTAAATTACTTGTATAAAAAAATGAAATGCGCCGCAGGCAATTTTTTCCAAAAATTACCGATATTAATAGAATAAATATGTATATAAAATTAATTAAACACGGTAAACGTAAAAATTCTTCTGATAAAAACGAGACAATTTAATTTTTTTAATTTTACAGCAGCGCCGCAGTCAAAATTTTTGTTTTAAATATAATAATATTAATGAAATTGTATTTAAAAATATTTTTATTGCCGAAATTTTATATTTATTATCGAAAATAATAGTTCTGAAAGTGTTGCTTAAGATTATAATTCATTGTTATCAAGTTATAAGTTTAATTTTTAAACAAATTTTACGAAAATATAAGCACAATAATATTAGAAAAATAAATTTAATGAGATCCTTGTGCTTGTTTCGAACAACATAATTTTTTGAAATTTGGTTCAAAAGATGTGAGATATACCCTTAAATCTACACCTGCGTCCAATTTGTTTCGATACTTATTTTAAAAAAAAACATATAAAGAAAAAGCTCTTTCTACTAATTCTGTACTAGTGAACGGTAATAAGAATTTGAGTGCTTTTTCAGGAAGCTCATCATATCGATGTATAACCAAAAATTAATTAGATTGTTTCGTTCGAATTTTACTTGTATAGTTTTGTCACTTGATAAGTAAATTTTATTTATCTTTTATTGATAACGATGAAGCTGTTTATAAATTTTATGCAAAGAAGGAGTTTAAAATTCATTTATTATCTTTGTTTTCGGGTTTTAGAAAATATTCCATGAAAGACGATTTTAATCCTGTTAAATGAACTATTATGTTTTCGTAAATCTTGAGACAAGCTAACCTTATTTTCAACCAAAAAAGTATGTAGAGTTTCGAATACTTTTGATTGTTCGAATACCGGTTGATTATTTTCGATACACTGTTTCCAAAAATCTAATTTCTTAATCATACTTTCAATTTTATCATTAACATTAAAGATCATCGAGCTTTTATGAAAAATTACATTTAGGAAAAATACAATAGTTTAAATGATATTTTTATGACTGATTTTTTTTTACTTTTCATGTCCGTCATTACTGATTATTTTTCGCGTACCACTGGTGGTACGCGTACCTCAGGTTGGGAACCGCTGGTATATACAATAAAATTATGACATAAAATATGTAATAATAAATTAGATCTCTTCCTTTTGCCTACCTCACCGATCACATAGCATTGTTGCGGGCAAAACCCCAAACTTGCTATTTCTTTCTAAATTATGAATAATGATGAAATGGATAGCTCTCGAACTGACTGTGCTAACGCAAATTTAATGCATGTATTATTTTAATCATTCAAGTAGCTCGTCATATAATTTATATATTCAATTTTTTTTTTTAAATTTATAGACCATTAATTCATAGACAACACAAATCTAAACAGCCTTAATCTTTAATGTATTCTTAAATATTTCACGGTTAAATATAAAGATGAAAAGTTGCCATACACACCGTATACAAATTGAATGATTCCAATAGACTTTATTTTGAGAAAAACATACTAATTGAGCGCTACTTAGTACTTAAAAATATTCATAAATTTATAAAAGTACTGACAATCTGAAGATTTACAATCATTGTTTATAAGTTTATTTTGTTTTAAAACCTTATCTAGCTTTTTTGCCTATTGATCTATACCAAAACAATAGCATAACTGTTAAGCATATTTAAAACCGAAAATAAGATACTTTAGTCTGAAACTAAACTCTAATGAATAAAAATGAAAGTGTTAAAAATACATGCTTACATCTATCTGAAATCATTTTATTTTTGCACAAAAATATTGTTTTACAGTGTAACATTTAAATGTAACTGTAATGGAGTTTTAATGTAGATATAATTTCCTACTATTAAAACGTAACGCTACAATGTTTAAAACAATCGTTTCGTTATTGTTGTACAATACAGTACACACCATCAGATACACGCCGGGGCCATAAAGCGTCGAGAATGGATAATGAACCATCAACGAAATCGCCCACTTGTTGTTGCGGAGCGGCCATATTGGGCCAGAAAAGAGGTACGCGGGACCCGTAAAGTTTATATTCACTTTTTGAGTGTATCCCAATCGGTCGTTTGCGCTCAACCCGACCAAGTTGTCAGCCCTTTACCCGTCCTTAAACTACGTGTCATATCGATACCCACCGAACCGTGAACGTTGACGGCGCGACCCCTTAACATTTTTTTAATCGAAACCGTTTCGCTTTTTATCGCAAATCACGAACGGGATCACTTTGTTACGTTCTAAGATTTGATCCGTGTAACAGATAGCCTGGGGTGGTCCTCGCGCAGCCATTATATTACCATACAGAGTCGCTGCGGTCGTGGAGCCCTATTTCTGGGCTACGTAGCCAGACGTAGCTGTAGGGCTCCTGTGGGCCCACTGCGGACGATGGGGTTACGACTCTCTCGGGCTAAATAAACGTCCCCTGTCTCGCAATTCTCTTGTCTAACCCTTAACTCGTATACTTTACGCGGGACCTTCTGCACGCATCGCGGAAAAATCGACCATTCTCTTCCTGGATGCATCGCCTCTTTAATTAAACTCCTAAACAATTCAAAGAAGCAGAACATTGCCTATGTAGAGCTGTTAAAGATATTTAAAAATATTTACAAATGTGACTGCATTAGTTTCATCATACAGTAAATAAAGAAGGCAGAGATGCTTTAGTTTATTTCATTTGTGTACATTAGAAACGTTAATGATTGTTAGTGCTGCTGTTTCTCTCATACTTTATCAATCGATCTATCGTTTAGCGATTGAATGAAAATCTAGCAAAGCAACACTTTGTGGTTGTAAATCTGCGATACATACAAAATATAGGTGAAAAATTTAAGATTGTCGACGTGGTACGATTGCACTCGCCGCTTTCTTCTCGCCCTCGCCATCCAGTAGTGCCAAGATTTATATCGACACTGGAAATACCATTATTCCAATAACAATAACTTCACGGGTCGCACCGGTACACCGGGATAGGTAAAACTCTTTCCTATTCCCCATGGGCTGGCGCATATAAAATTGCCAATATGCAGGAAAAAGATGTAAAGCAGGGACGCTCAATCGTCGACGCCGAAGCGGATATCGCAACTGACAAGAGGGGAAATTGGAAATATACGTATGTGTTTTTTTATTTTGGCAAAATCGATTTTTTTTTATGAAATCAACTGATACTTTAATTATTTATTTTATAATAAATAATAAAAAAAATGGAATCACAATACAATGAAAAATTAAATATAAAAAAATAATTAACGCTCGACTCTGACAGATAAATATACACTTAGCATAATCCGCACATTCTATTTTATTTATAGCATATCGAATGTAAAAATATTGCAAAATAAATATAAAAAAAACAGGACTCCCCGCAGTTATATTAAATTATTTATAACACTACGACATTTCGAATGACAAAAAAATATCATTCGACTAATTGATTATGAGAATATCATTAAAATCATATCGTGCAGTTATGTAGTATGATTTGGGTCAAGTTGCATTATCAAAACAGCATTCCATACACGTATATGAGCTTTTTAAGCAGTCGATTATATTTTTTTTCTCGTAGATATGGTTGAGGACGCCTGCTTTTTGCACGCGACACTCGCGAAATATCTTTTACGGCATGACGGCATTGCATAGTGATTTTTACGACTTTGGCGGCAGGTCGTAGGCAGTTGGAAATGCATTATCTGCGCATTTCAGGGTGTTCATCCCTCCTTCGATCGCGATCCCTCTTTTTTGAAGAATTTACTTTTATTACATCCTCTCTCGTAAACCGAATACGGTTTTATTTGACGGATTTGACAGGTCGTTTCGCGGCTCTTTTACTTGCGCGTCAATCCAACTTTGATAAAAAATATAACTGATAATGTGAAATTTTGGATCATGGCAAAAATTAAGTCTACTTGATTCATATGTAACAATAACATCTTAAAAGTATACAATTTTCTTCTTATCAGTATTTTATAAACATCGATTTATAAGTGACTTACTTTTGGAGCTTAAAGCTTAATCTTTTTTTTTAATTGAAACAATTTAATTAAAATAATTCGCCATTTAGAATAAAATCTATTTTATAATAAATTGGTATAAAGCATGTCTTTATTGAAATTTTAATTGTGTAAAATTTATATTTACAAACTTTAAAGTTGCACATTTTTTTATAAAAAATTGAATTCAAGTACTTAGCTTCAATATTACCATAATCAATTTGTAAATTATAAATATGTGTTATAATAACATTGTTTTTTTCATACATCAAAATTGAATAAACGAATTTTTAACGTGCTGTTTCTATAAAGAACAACAATATTCGAGCATTTGGAATATTAATACTTTTCAGATGGAATTAATGTATTATAAATATATTTTTAATGGTAATATAATAATATAGGTCAGTCAATATTACTTAAGCTCGAATCGCATATAATACCTAGTGTTTTTTATTTTTTTATATTATATAGGAGATCAGAATTAGTGTTTATTATATATTTATAATTTCAATCGATCATCGCATATTAAATTTTTATTGATTTCCTAATCTCATGATTCAATATCGTTATGAATTGAGCTGTAATAATCGACTGCAATCAATAAAATAGATCCAGTCAGGTGTCTCACTTCTTATTTAGTAGTTATTGATTGTGTTTAACCCGTTGTAATGCATTTTACAATAAATAAAATATGTACTATACAGTAAATATCAACGCATATGATATTAGTAATATAATATTTGTTACATACAAAAATAATATTTAGATCATTTTGTGTCTTATTAGTAAAAAAAATAAAACTGATACCTCAATTAATTATTTTCTAGTATAATCTAAAAATGTAATGCTAACATCTTCATTAATATTTAGTGGTGAGTTATTAATTTTATTTATTATAGTATAATTTCCATTGGCTATTTCTGTTCTCTAAACATTGTTAAGTTTAAAATTATATTATAAAAGATAAATTGAGGTAAAAACATTTGTGTTATAAATGAAGTTGCTTGAATGCTGTTTTGTGTACGAAACAACTTAACTGCCAGATTGAGTTGCATTCGACGTTACTCGATTGTTCAACTTTTAACTTATTTTTCAATAGCTGCTATCTTGGGTATTGAGTCTGTTTTCATTACCAAAAGGATATGAGGGGGTCCGCGTATTATTCGTTCCAAGGACCTCCCAAATCGCCGATGCGACCAACGTTCGCTTTAATGCCCCCGCGTTTTGCTTCTGAAATGTAACCTAAAAAATGTGAACGAAACAATCGATCCAAAAACATCATAAATATAAGGGGACAATCATATGCGTTCTTTCTCGTTTTTGGACCCTCCGCCTTAATCAAGTATGATTTATGTCGTATTGCGTTCAAGGCACCTGCATTATTTTATTCGGTCGAAAAATATTTTTCAGACCGCTTTTATGTAGTATATAAATAAATATGTGGAAAAAAGTATATATATTTTTAAATGTAACAAGAATGAAAAATGCGCTACGTTAACTTTTGCCGAATGATGGTTAAAAAAGCTGCGTATTCCATATATGAAGTCGTTTTGTTGTATAATGTGCGCTCGAACGATGATGACTTTGACGTTCGATTTTATAGCATTGAAACGGACTTAAATTGTACAAATTAGTTCGATTTTTATAATGAAAGGCAATAAAGTATATAATGTTGTTTTTTGTGCACCTCTGTGCTTTTCAACTTACTGAATTACATATTGTATTTTTATATATTTTTTATTTGTATCAAGTCGGACTTATGTATAAGTATATACAGGATCTGAAAATGCTATGATATCATTGAATTAATTTAATTAAATGACATCATCACCAGTCAATCTAGATTCTTGATCTTACTTATGTTTAATAAGTCGTCTCGACTCGCATAATTTTATGCGTTTTCGTGTCGTGCGCATTATCGAGAACGAGATTATTATATATTGAATTTATTCAGCAGTGTCGCCGTTAAATTGCGAATAGATAAAAGCGATTCGATTGCCACTACGACTTCACACCTTCGCTGGCCGTCGTCCACTTAAGCCATCCTCAGGCTTTAGCTCGTGGTCGGCGAGTATATGAAGGTGGTAAATTATGCAGATTGGCAATCGGAGGACACTTTCCTAGTAACTCAGCATGAGGTACCTCCCCACGGGAGGTTACCTTCGAGAGTGTGGGACTCCCTCGACGAGGACACCGTATCAAATTTCACTCCGTGACGGTCACAAAGCAATAAACATCGCGATTTGTTACGTCGACCACCGCACAAGACGAATAAACTCGCATGTACATATTATACGCGTTAAAATTGTGGATAACGGATAAAATGACACGATTAATATCGGCGAATCAGGAAATTGCGGTGTAACATTGTAGACGTGGTGTCGCAATAAAACGCCTAGGAATTCTATCGGTTATTGTGTATTAACTTAATTTATTAGATTCCGTCGTCGCTTAATCCTCTAGATAACAATCGTGTGCGAATTGTGTGTTAATAGGAATTTTAATCGACATTTAAATTGTAGTAGGGGAACCATTTTAAATATTTCAAACAGGTTTTTACTACAATTTTATATTTACAATAACGCATTAGCTTATTTCCTAGCATTACAGATATTTTAAGAAACACTAGTTCATTATACACATGTACGTTTACAAAACATCATAAATCACGAGTGTTTGTTTTGCTGACTTATACCGAGAAATAGGAAATTAATCAATCAGGCTACTTTTAAATGCGCCACTTACTATTTTCATAAAATATTTATTGAAGTTTTCCGATACGATTTTTCGCTACAAAAACATTGTACATGTTGTTATATAATTATTGTTTTAACTATTTGCTTGTCTCAAAGATAAAATTAGTCTTATTAATAATTTGTATCAAATCTTTAATTGCTACATGACGGACGTTAATGTGTGCTAACTGTGCAAACACAATCAACAACTTTGTAAATAAGTAGTGAGACAACAGACTGAAACCACTTTGTAAATAAGTGACATCCATTTTATTTATTAAATCTATTAGTACAGCTTCCTATGCATGACCTAGCTCAATTCATTTTTAATATGTATCACATCCGTGAGATTGGAAAAACATAGGAAAACCGATCATAAATCAAAAATATTTATCAATTCTTATTTTCCGAACACGATAGAAATTTAAAAACATTAAAATATTTAAAAGAAAATTTCTTACAAAATAAAAAAAAACACAAGAGGTTAGTTAAAAGCACGTTTTAAAATCAAAAATCATAAAAATGTTCCAAAGTAGTCTTAGTATATGTTTGTATTATATATAAAAATCACAAAAGAAAGTAAGGGCGTTTTATGCTTGTGATTTTATTGGAATTAATTACATACGAGGCGTCCATTAAAAAACAATTTTTAATACATATTATTTTTTCAAAGGCTCGAAAAATAGCTTATTTAAAATATTAATCATTCCATAAATTTTCATAAAAAATAATAAGAATAGGAAAATCAAGGAAAACTTAATTGTCATGATGAATCAAAATTAAAAATACTTTTTAATCACTAATTATATAGTGCTCGATTTTTTAATCTTAAAATTATATAATAATCGATTTCCCAGACAAAAATTGAAAAACATTTCGAACCCAGGTTTTTATACATATGATTTATATTTTTTTGCTACAATAATCTGACTTAAATTAAAAGTCTTTGAATTTTGTAGTTTTTTTCACCATTTTTTTTGTATTTTCTAGTTTTAAAATCAATAAATGTAACATAGAGCCTAAATCATAGGCTTTAAATCAATGCACTATATATAATACAATGCATCATTACATACAAAAAATCTAATTAAAATATTTTTAACACATTCAATACCGTATGCATATTTTTTTGCGTTTCGTTATTTCAAATTCATACAAGAAAAACATGCTAGCATTATTAACTATTATGATATATTATAAAATATACATTATACTATTTTGCTACAATAATAAAATCAAAGTTAAATTAAAAGTTTTACACTTTAAAAATCTACATTTTTTTATTATTTTTTTTGTATTTTCTAGTTTTAAAATCAATAAATGTATCATAGAGCCTAAAACATAAGCTTTTAATCAATGCAATATATACAATGCATCAAAATGTATATAATAAAATTTAATAAAAATATTTTTAACACTTTGAATACCGTATGCATAATTGTTTGTGTTTCGTCATTTCAAATTCAAATTCTGTGATATATTTATTTAGTCCTTTATTTGTATTAACTAAAATATCGACATAATTTTCTCGATCCTCTTAGTGTTTCTATGTAATAGATTTCGTGTCTCTTTTTTATTACTCACATAGCCACGTCCCACAATCATCTGTCGGCTTTTCTATGCACAATCATCAGCCCCTTACTTATCTTAAAGTTTCGCCACCAATATTTATAATAAAACATTGTTTTTAAAACACAAGTTTATTTCTTATTTTATAGATATGCAATTCACAGGTAAACGTTTACTGATACAACAAATCATTAAACAATTGCATACCAAATATGACTTTAAACGTTCAGTAATGAAATAGTTATGATTTATTTTAAAAATCGCATTATTCAATGTATTGAAAACTTGTTAAAAGCAAAATCAAAACAGATTTTAAACCAACATGTAATTGTATTGTTGTAAAGACATGGCAATTATATTGTTGTAAAGATATTCACGATTTTGTCTGATTATTTGTGTTATATACTGAGCGAAATTAAATTAAAAATGGACCGCTCTATTTTTACATTCAACATACAATTAACCATTAATTAACCTTTTGCTTGCCGAATTCTGATAAATTTATATACACAGATTTGATGTCATTATTGAAGAAAGAATTTTTCTAAGAATGTTATATTCATATATATTCTAATAGAATTAGAAAACAATCGATTAATTCAATGATCATATTACGATTAAAATTTGGCTCTAAGTAATTTTCAGGCAAACTAAAAATAAATATTTTAATTTATTGCTTGCTTTAATATGCAAGAATTCTATTTTTAGATGCATAGAAAGTTTAACGATGTATTGATACAAACAAATATAAAGTACTATATCTATAAATCTGATACGTTTATGTATCAATTTGTATCTAGATGTTTTTTCACTCAATCCAGTGGCTCGCCTCTCCGTACGCATTCTCTATTATGTTCCAGAGAACAATTTACAGTACTCATAAATAAAGCTTGCCCACACACTGCGGCCACCGTACATATATAATATTATAATATTATTTCGCCATAGAAAATATAACCCGGTGTGTTTTGAAACACTTCACAGCGGATGATGTGGGTGTAGTGTGCATTTCTCGTCCCCGGGGTTCACTAGCTTATCCGAATACGTATGTACATGTATGTGAAAAACGAAAAGTATAGGGTAAAAAATCCACGTCGAACCTTTTTCTACAATCTTTGCCTCGTATATCCTATCATTATATATGTTGGGTATAGTTGCGATGCAAGTAGAGATGGATGTAAAAGAACGATTGAGCTACCTGCGGCTAGGGGGTGGGCGGGGCGGACCCGCCCAAGTTAAAATAGAGCCATTTCGACCCCTCCCGGACTCGGGAGGGTTGAGGTATACATACTTCTAGGCAACGCCCGAAGTTGAGGCGTATTGGGATGAGGTGAAACGGACTCGGAGAAACCAATACGTACGAAACGACCGCAAGGTAGTTTTGCGGGCCAGTCGCGGTTTTTTCGCACAGGGCTTGTTTGCGAAACCTATATATGTAGTATGTGTAGTTCATGCGCACAGCAAACGTAGTTAATACAATGTTTTAAATAATATGTTGAAACTAGTTTTGATGTTTGTTAATTTATCTATTTTTTCTTTGTTGCAGCATCCCTACCCTTCAGAAGACCAGAAAAAACAATTAGCGCAAGACACGGGGTTAACAATACTTCAAGTAAATAATTGGTGAGTACGCTTCATATTTTATTAAATGTGTGTCGTCTGAAACTAAGTGATTAGTTTACGACCTGATAAGAAAGAAGATGTGTAGCAAAATAAATTGAATAAAACAATGTTCTCGATTACATATACAAGTAAAATATAGATTAAAACAGTGTATAAAGTTAGTTATTTATGAGCAATTTATATCCTTTGACTATACTAATTAGGTTGAAATTAGAAATGTAGTGAGTTATATTTCATTACATATGCGCAACATTACTGGGTTTGATATATCACTCAAATAACGAGTTGAATTTAATGAATAATACTAGTGTTTCTCCTGAAATCTAATAAATATTGAATGTTATGTAATGCTATAAAATCTGGTTTAAATTTAAGTTTACAATATAAATTTAATTTGAGTATTCTTTGCAATTTTGCAAGATTTTTTCACGAACATATTATGGGTTTTCATAAATGGAATTTTCGGCTAAATAATTTTCTTTGACTAAATAATGAAAAAATTTACACAGTGTCCATTCTTTAGATATTTTTCTTAAATAAATCAAATCTATTTATTTTCTATTTTCTAATGAAAATTTTTAGAGTTTTTGTAATATGCTAAAATATTTTCATTTTCATGTTAAACAGACTAATAATTGTAAACTGAGTTTTTAGATCTGTATTTACGAGTTTTTAAAATAAAATAATGCAGTATTTTTTAATTTAATAATATGATTTATTATTTAATTTTAATAATGTAGTCAAATATAAAATCTATTACATAATTTTAAAGTTAGTGTATGACGCGTAAATATTTTTATTATTTTTTGTAATTTATTTTGATTTAAAAAATTTCGGATTAGATTAAAAAAATATTTTTCAAGTACTTAAAAAACGATTTCCAGTCTAAAATAAATATTTTATTTATTTACATATATAATTTAAATTAAATCTTCCAGTTTTATATAGTAATTCTAAAGCCCAAACTTTTTTGTAGTCCCGTAAAATGAGGTAAAAAACACTTACTTATCAGTAAATTCATGCCAAAAACATTATATGAGCCGTTTTTTTGGAAAGTAGTATAAGTCTATTTTTGGGAAAAAATTATGCTAGTTTTAGTCAGATAATAATATCCTCTTGTCACATTTATAATCACACATAGAACAGTGTACAACATCATCATAAATTAATCTATAGAAGTTGAGTTGTAAAATGCTATAGCAAGAATTATTTTGTTAAAAATGAAATATGTCCATTCTTGTGTAAAGTATAAATAATATTGACATATGAACAAGTTTGTGATTATTAATTAGCTTAACATAGTAATTTACTCTTCATACTTGTTCATTTATAAATTCATTATAATATAACCGAATTTTTTATTTGTTTACTTACATGCAGGGCATTTTTTTTCAAGCTTTTTACCAAAGAAAATTATATTCAAACATCATTTAAATTAAATTTAAAGCAGCTTTTCCAATTCCACGAAGCTCATAAATCAAACATAATTTATATAAGATATTCATTTATTAAAAAATTATTGATATGAAAGTATTAATCAAAGTATATTCAAACCGAATTTTGGTCAATAGGAGGGCGCAAAAACAATTATCACTTCTCAGAAGTCAAAAATTCACGTCAAAAGCAATAAAATCGTGTCGGCGCCGTCGCAGTGGGAACGCTCGGCAACGAGCGTTCCCACTGCAACGGCGACGGCACGATTTTATTACTTTTGGCGTGGATTTTTGACTTCTGAGAAGGGATAATTGTTTTTTTGCGCTCTCCTATTGGTCAAAATTTGGTTTAGATGCTCTTCATTTGGTTCTGACTCATTTAAAATTGTAATATTGTAAAAAAATCGTAAATTAAATTGTAGCTTCTTATCTTTCTATATTTTACATCCATACTAATATTTCCGTATTTTCTGTCGTCGTTTTTGTTATTGTTTTGGTCCTTTTTAAAAGAGAAGTAACCGAAATTTTTTATAATTTTTAAACTTGGGGTTAAACTTGTATACTTAAAAATAAGTAAAATGAAAATAATGAAATGTTACATTTTGAAACATGAAAAATTATTGCTTTTGACGTGGATTTTTGACTTCTGAGAAGTGATAATTGTTTTTTGCGCTATCCTATTGGTCAAAATTCGGTTTAGATGTTCTTCGTTTGATTCTGACTCATTTAAAATCGTGATATTGTAAAAAAAGCGTCCCTATTGAGCGTTTTTATTTAATAACATTTTTTGGGAGCAACTTCGAAAATAGTTTTCATTGCCAAACATAGTCAGACTTTTGTAAAAAATGTATTGAACCAATTATGCTATTGCTTATTTTTGGCTTAAAACAATTTTTTCAGTAGAAAATCAGAAAGATTCAAATCACGGCTTAGTTTTTGAATGTCCCGGGACATGAGACGGCACAACAATAGAAAATTCCCGGGTACTACGTTCTAATTAGGGATTATCTGTTGAGAAAACCCGGAAATTCTTATTACTTTTTATTTGAGCTTTTTTGCATTTTTTTTAAAGAAATTTTCTTAATTTTTTTATACTTTTTTCAATAGTGAGACTAAAATGAAAAGCTAAAAAAATAGGCAAATTTGTATAATAGTAGACTAATACTGTTTTTAATTAAATATAATTATATTTTTTTAAGATAGTTTTATAAGTCAACCTCTCAAAAATTTAATGACCTTAAATTAAATATTATTTTTTAGTTACTTTTATATAAATACAATTCAGATTTAAAATCAAAACAACATTTTTTTAGCTTTAAATTAATGCAATTGATAGTAGTAGTATAATCGATTAAGACATATTTTAATATACAACCGATTAAGACAAAAATAAAAAGTTCTAGTGAAAAAATAAATTCAGACAAATTTTTGCAATAGCATAAAAATATGTTTTTTAATTATTTTTAGAAATCAGCCGATTTCTAAAAATATTTTTCTGATTTCAATCAATTTCACAAATTCTAGCTTTGAATGAATTCAATAGAACATGGTACTATATATCAATGTCTAGTTTAGTTTCAGTCTTTCAGTCTGACTGCTTAAATTGACAGACTCTTATAATTGGTCGTCGACGCCGCGCTTGGAATTCATTGCGCCCATTATTGCCATAATAAATTCGTTTTGTTTTGATGGGAGAATGCAAAAGTTGTGGTGTGTGCGTGTGTGCGAACTCCTGTGCGCGATTTCCGTCTCTCTATTCCTGGACCAAACCGGGATAACAACCCGCCTTGATTCATACGCCATGAAATATTTTAATGATGTAAGCGAGACCGGATCGCGTTTACGAGCGCGATTTCCATTATTTCCGACCGGCCGTAAATTTCGGATTGTGCGCTTTTCTCGCGGGTCCCACGGCGAAATCCTATCTTGAAGGGAATGTGAACTAATCACGTAGACCACGTGATTCAGAACGAATCTTCTACGGTATCGGTTCAATTTTCAGGCCATCTAAGAAGCTCACAATTCAGTTCCAATTCAGAAATTTTAAGTGAATATAAGTTGTGAAAGAAAAACACACTGGTGTTCAATCTGATTATTTTTTTAATACATATATTTTGGAGTTTCATATGAGTTATTTTTAAATGTCGGATTCGCTTCGCGAGAATGGCAATTTTCCACGTTCGTCCCAGCGAGAAATAACCGCGAAATATTGGCGAGGCGAGATATATAAAGTGTCACATAATTTCGAGAAGGAGCGTTTATAAGTCGTTATTTTTTTCGGCTTTGAAGAGCGTAATAAAAATATACAATAAATTTGTTAATGTGAAATTATAAAATTTGCCATCGTAAATGTCGTAAATGAAAATATGCATTACAAACGCACCATTCGTTTAAAATTAAATTATGTATAACATTATATCGATAAATTAAATACAAATAAGTAACACAAACAACGGATAGTTTGACTTAGCTCAAAGATGGATTTTTTGGTATAAGTGACTTTTTCTCAATCTTTTTTTGAAAGCAATACAAATTTTTCAAGTTTTTTTTAGATATGTAACATAGCACCATTATTTCTTATCTAAACCAATCTATATCCTCAATTGAAAAAAATCTTTCTTACTATATAAAAAAAATACTGAACTTAATAAAAATTGCATTAATGTGATTAATTTTATTTTCATAAAACAAGATATTATCAATGTCAACTTTTGTCTCTCCATCTTCATGAAGCTTTCGTATCGATTACGTGACCTCGTCAACGAGATATAAATTCGATAATTTACGACATGATCGGTCGTTAAGATGACTTGACACCGGCCCCAGTCGCCTGACCGGCGAATCTTCCATTGCCGCCATGAAAATGTCTCGCATAATTATGCATCATGCACACGAAACGTCGTTTTATGTTTCCGTGGGCCAATTTCAAAATACCCATAAAATTGGTCGCCCGGCCACCCTGTACACATTATTTAAACGATCGATAATAAGTTGGCGAATTAAAGCGTCAACTTCGCCGCTTTCTTTCCTCTGCCTCTGTAATGCGTAAATATTAAATACATATTATTGCGAATGAGAAAGTTGACCGATATAATTAAATATTCTATATACGATAAAATCTGTTAAACTATGGATAATTTGTATTTATTAATAGTTGTTTATGGGGTTGAAATGTGGTGTCAAAATGGCGCATTAACAGCAGTGGTACGACCTCTCTCAGCCTCGATGGGAGATGATGGGAGATTCGTGACTGGCAGAAGGCCATTCCTCGGTGCTCGATTTTGCCTCAATTCCATCAGCGAATCGGACGTTAGCGTTGTTTCTAAATTGCGTTCGGATAATTCCATCTACCTCGATGTGAGACCGAGAGAGAACGAGAGCCATTTGCGGGCATGAACCGAAAGGAATTATCGTAATTGCTCGTGGCCATTTTTGCTTCACTCCACAATTTTGAAACAATGCTATGCCATGCGATATAAAACGGCCCGTCCGTCGTTCTCTGCTTTTGTTGTTCTTTTTTATTAGTATTTTATTATTGCTCTCTCTTTATAACAAATTCGTCGGCAACAATGAAAAAACTGTGTGCACAAACAATATATACGCGATGTAATTTTGTCTCCGTTTAAATGTTTTGTGAAAGGCAAAAAAATAATTGTGTGGCTAGATACGAGTAATAATAATATAATAGCACGAATAGCTCAATCATTATAATAACGCGTTTCGTAATATAAATACCTTTTAAATTACAAAATTGCCCTCAAATAATAGTCATTTTTATCGACTCACTTATAAAAAAATTGTTTTATAACTGATCTTTGATCAAAACATCATATTTTCTCTTTCCTTAATATTATTTTTAAGCTTTTTCAGCAGTTTCTAAATAATTTTGATGACAAAAAACGGATAGGCCTTAAGTAAATATATTTTTTTTTGTGTATTAATAATACTAAGTATTGTAATTTTTTACAATCGGACAAATTGAAGTAACTTGTTAGGTCACAATGGTCTTAATTTAATTAAAATAAATTTCTATGCCTTTTTTGTAAGATATTAGCATATAATATTTTATGCCATACTCTAAACCAAGAAGCAAACGAATCGTACTTGATGTTTATCGTCTCGGAGGATGTTAGTAATCATTCTGGTTATTTTAAGCGCTACTCTGAACAATGACTTTGTGCTTTAATGAAATATTCTCAAGTTCTTTACCTAGATTGTTTACTTTCTTGTAATACAATCTTATTGAATTTACAAATTTAGGTCTTATTAGTCATAAACAATAGGATATGTATTATTAATTTACATTAATCATACATATAAAATATAATTTAAACATAAACATATATTTCTTAATGCACGAAGGTATTTCTTGATTTCATTTAAAAAACCCGCTACATTTTTATTTTTGCGGATTGTCCTAGGAATATTATTATACAAATTCACACTACCGTACAATATTCCCTTATCTGTAATTGTATTCTTATATAATATAATATATAACTATCCTTAAATTATCTCTATTTATAGTATTAAATCTATGCGCATCTTTATTTATTATACTTATTAAAATACTCTGGTAACATCTTAATTTCCAACTTATCCAACCATTCCAATCTTTCAATCATATTTTGTAGCTTTTAAAAGATCTGCAGTAAGTCAAAGCTTTTGTCTTACGTGATTAACCCTTTGAGTAGTGAGTTAATTTATACACATTTGTTAATTGGTTAGTATACACGTGGTAGTGAGTTAATTTATTTTCCCATAATTATTTATGTCGTAATTTATTTATTAATATTTTATATTGCATTTATAGAAAATTATAAAAAAATCACTGAGTCTCAACTTATTTTACTCCTTTTTTGTATTAGCATGTTTTAATAATATATTTAAATACTTTTCTAATGATATATTTCGTTTATTTATTTTACATATTTGACTTTTGTGGATTTTTTATATCAATTCTGAGGCTTTTAATATTTTTTATAAAATTATTATAAAATATTTTTTCTTTTGTTTTTTCAATAAAAAACCGTTAGTATTATTTTCTGTAAAAATTTAGATTAAATTTATTATTTCTTCAGTTGTATGTGTTAATATATGACTGTTTGGGGTGCTTTAAAATATAAATACCGACCGCCGTACAGGTACGGCGATACCGCTCAAATGGTTAATTGGGTTGAAATGTTTTCATGTAAGTGGAACTAAACTTAAATTCGAACAATTTTCGACGTAATATATTGTAGTGAAATTAAAATTGTCCTATACATACATAATAAATTATTACATATTCCTCTACTAACATTTTATATTTTATAAACACATATTTTGGTACAAACTACTTATTAAAATACGTAGCTTGTACTTTAATATATGAAAGTTAACTTTACAGTTTTTGATAATCGTTCTCAATCATGTTTAAATATTAAGTCGTTTGTAAATAAAAATAGCTTCAGTTTCTCATTTTCTTCCTGTTCTTCTGAGTAAATAAAATAAAAAAGAATATTATTTTCCATGGTATACAAGTTCCATCAGAACTTCGTTGCTCATTTCCGTTGAAAACGAAACCCTTTTGCTTAGTTGTTTTGAAAGTTTTGTTCAGGTCCTCGACTTGAACAAAACTTAAAGTCGAGCTTTTTATATAATATTGCTATTTTCAAAAGCTAAGTGATAATAAAAAGGCAAAAAAAAGCAAAGCGTAAAAGAAATGATAATTAATTAAAACACATACATTATATGAATAAAACTACTTATTAAAATATGTTTGTACTAAATTTAAAATAGTATCATATTAGCCTTTTAACCCTTTTTTTAGTCATGCAATAGCATCATACTCTGCTTTAATTATATTTAAATATTAGCCAATCTTCATGGTAAAAAAATGTTCAGAAAAAAAGTAATTTTTTTCTGGTCCTCTTTATTGCTCTTTAAAATGAAATAATTTTTAATGCTTAGTAAAAATATTTCGCATAAAATATGTCGCAACGGTGGCTAATTTTTATATTTATTTGTAGCATAGTTATTACGATGTTAAAAGATGTATAAAATGACATTTTTGTCATGAGGCCCGGAATCATTGTTTTTCCAGGGCCCGGATTTGCTCTCGGCGGCCCTGAACATATTACATTACCAAAATAGCAAGTAATTCCAAAAAAATATGCTTCAATATTACTGAAAGCAATTATCTGTCCTTTCTGTAGAACTTAGCAATGGTTTTATGGCGTGAAAGCTATTTCTAAAATACGCAATCGTACTGTAACTTTATCATTCGATAACACCAAGATGCTTTTAAAAATGAGTACAGTACTTAGTTATAGATTTATGACAAGGCAAAAAACCCTCTGTTAGATAGTAACTATTTTTCTGTTGCTTTAAAAAATACAGTGTCTGGACAAATTATTTACCCATTTTATAAATTAACATTAAATAATCTACATTTTATATGCAGCAACTACATTCATGCATCACTCATTACATAATTAATCACAGCAATCCCCTAAAGTGTGGCTAGATACCGTCCGAAGACGAATAACTCCGAATCGGCACCAGGTGGCAACCGTTCGCCCTAATGCTCGCCCGCCCTATTAAGGGTCCGGTTTTTTAATTGCCGAAAATAACAACCCTTCCACCGTCGCCTCTTGCGAAGATTCATAATCCATTAGCGGGAAGCGCCGCATCAGAAACAATTACCGAGGGGATAGCGCATTCGCAGATGGAGCCGACTGTACTAACACAATAAATCTCGACACTACACTGAAGTAATAAAATATTTACCTACGGAATTACTCCCGCGAGGTTTTCAATACTGACACTTGTTTGAACAACTCACCCCTTGCCTTTTCCGCAGCGAAAGGGTCGCTCCGGACTAAAAGAAAACTATTGACCTTTCATCGGATAGAGCAGCGATTAACCGAATATCGCATAACTCTCAGATTTATAATTATGAATATACTAAAATCATTATTTAATTACACGTATGAATATAAAGGCAATACTTTTTTATCGCTAATACAATATGAATGATACATAAAGTATAATGTAATGTAAATTGTCGTAGGGATTCCCGCAGGAATCTATTCGTAATCCATTAGCAAATATTTTTATATTTTCCCCCAAAGATGTGCCCTCTCCGTTGTTGTTCTGATCGCTTGTCCCTCCGGATCTCGGATGCTGTGGCACGCCTTATAATATCACAGAGGGATAACAAAACAGAAAACACACGCTGGGAGGGCTCAAAGATTTACAGACAAAACAAATTCTTACACGCTCAAGTATAAATATAGCGAGGCGAGCCGAGAGCGAATTTACAATATTGCGTAATACTATTTTAATGAATTTAATTATATGGAAGCGCCTTTGCCGAAATCCGATTATACGTATATATATTGCGCAAAAATATATTAAAGGATTATTATATAATATTATATGTATACGTTCATCTCGCTCGAGGCAAAATCAAGTACATTCCGGTACACGTCATAAAGACGACGAAGGTATTTTGTGAGACTGCCGCGGTACTTGGCTCAGGCCGGAGCAAAGCACAGAGAAATAAACGAGCTGATCTCTCATAACCCTTTCATAACCTCGGAGACCCCCGCAGGTTCACTCGGGACGTCTACTCTTTTTTTCGTTGTTATATTATTATGATTATATAACGTAAAGCTCGCCGTATCGGCGCTCTTCGATCGAAAGCATTAATCATAACCGAGGCGAAAGTGACTCCGGAATTGTAATTGTCGTCACACGATAAATAAATCGTTGGCGTGCCTCGTGTGTCGTTTTCGTTGTCTTCTGACCTTACAAATTTTATACATGTTTTTTTTTCGCACGCGAACCGTCCCGCCGGCCGTAGATCAAATCGGACGTAAAAGGAAAGCTTTTATAAAGCTCCGCTATTCGACACGTCATCTGAGATATCTTATTTTTCTTCGAGTCTGGATTTCGACGCTCTTATCATAAATTATACTACCATAGTTACCATTTTTTCTTGTGAAGAATACTTGAAATTGACATTTTATTGTACGTAAATAATATGCAATTCTAACTTCGGGCTTTTCCCGCATATGTTCCCAGTCCCGTAACGTTTAACCTTGTAAACGAAAGTAAAAGCGTATAATAAAATGATGCTCATTATAAGGAATTAACCTGAGTAGTTTTGTCGGGTAGAATAATATTATCCATTTTAGTCCAAAATATCGGCTCACTCACTTATGCAAAAATTCCACGGGCCGATATTTCGGCGTAAAATTTGAAAAAAATAATTGTTCGATATTTTTGTATATGCGAGACGTGTCAACGGTACCTAGCAATTCCCAGTTATTCTGATGACCGCGCCCTTTTTTATGATAGGGATGGCTGGCGAAGTTTCTACTATTTGTACATTTTTATCTCTATTCAGACATATTTTTACTTAAATAGTCCGTGAAATATGCTTCACTAAACATTGGTGCTAAATATTACATAAAACGCGTATTTGAAATGTTTTTTTAAAAAAAAACTTTTTTATTGAAAAAAAATGCAATGTCATTTTTTTATGTTACCAACTAAATATATGTTGTATAAATCGATAACATCAAGCTAAGTAATGATTCAAAGGTGTTTTTATAAATTATACTTGATTTATATTTTATTTATTTAAGTAATTTTATTGTTGTAACAACTATATATAATTGCTTTTTGTACCTCACATCACTGAGAGTGCACAAAAAAAGTTTATAATTTTTAAAACACATATCTACAACATAATTTATTCAAAAATGCAAATCAATTGCAAAAAATCGTATATGTTAGGCCAAATTGTCTGGGACTAAAAGAGTATTATTGCGATATTAAATGTGCCATAATTAAAATAAATTAAATCACAATTACAATCATTACATGTTATTTTAAAAAATATGTCGCACTTTGAACAAACAAATTTATAATTTTCTACATATTCTTTTCTCATCAGATTCTTTCGGGAAATCTGACAAAAAATAATGGGTTATATATTTTATTGCTTAGTGATGCTCAGGCCCCTAGAATAAAAATTGAATAGACATATTTTGTAAAAAACAATGTCATCCTAAATTTATTTCTAAAAAAAAAATATTTGGCACACAAATTTTCGATTTTTTTTATAATTAATGAGTATATTTTTATTAAAATTATTTGTAATTAAAATATTAAATATATTAAAACAATAGTTTTTGGTTTCTTCGAATGTTTTGCTTTTACTGATCAATGAACATGGTGAATCATGTGAGCGATACTCTGATTATTTTTTCTATCCATTAATTAAATTAATAATAATAATGTCAATAACGGTAATACCGGTATTGACTGTTTTTCTCTCGGTAATACCGGAATTATTGCAATCCCTTGTGAGATACTAACAATTAGATTAGTAAATATGACAGCGTTGAAATTTTAATGGACTACGTTGACCTTAAAAAATTCGAGTATAACGATATAATTTATTGTAACCTTTAGAAAAATTCGCTCTGATATTTAAAAATATTAAGAGATTTTCAAGAATCACAGGTTTTCTTAATAAATACAAATTTGATAATATCTTGTGTTAATGTTATATAATATACACATTTTAAAACCAAATTAAAATTTATAGTTCGGAGTATACTTTATTTTCATTTGCTAGAACATATTTTGGATACGTATAATAGCAACTTGAATCAAATATGTAGATTGCTAGAAATTATTTTTTCAATATGTTCAATGCCTTCACATTTCATCTACAATTTTATGGAACCAAAATTCTCAGTAATATAAATGATTAACTTTAGCACAAATTAACTTATGGATTTTGCTACTGAGAAATTTGAGAGTAATTAAAAAGTATGTAATTAAATTCGTCTTTATGAGACATGTGTTTTGGTAGCCATTTAATTATTATTATAATTTTAACAATTATTAAAAAATTGTTTTTAAAGTCAAGTCTGATTGAAGCAACATGTTTATAATAAAAAATCATTTCACACTCACTAAAGTTATCTATCTAATTAAATAGAGGTATCTCTATATATTTAAGCATCATATTACAATGTATTGTGTCTGTGTATGTGTTTGTTAGTAGAACACAGACCTGCATTAAGTTACACGTTTCCCCATTTGACGCCAGCATTCCCCGTCTCCCGTTGCACAGACATTGCGTAACCGAGTACAAACAAAGGCTAATCACATTTGCGTTAACTCATTGTCTATTGAGTGTTTGTTGGCGACCGTCAGGGGGAGATCCAGGATCTAATTAGGACGGAACACAAGGAGCAATGCGCCCGTCACTACGTATCGATGGCGAATTTGTCAGACGGCTCATCCGTGCTTGCATCTCTCGATCAATCAATAATTTAATAAAATAAAATAATAAAAAATACCGCAAGGGCAATAAATCCATCAGGGTATTTCATACTACTCTTCTATAAATTTATATGCTGTTTGCGTCAATTGTACGATGCACTTTGGTGCAGACGACCACCGCACTTCGCATTCGCCCCGATATGCCACCACGATCGGTAATTACAACAATTAATCAATCCGCTTTCCATTTCCCCCGGGTTTGTATACAGAGACGAGATAGAGGGCTCAGGACCAGCAGCTGAATATATTCGTATATGATCTAATAATATTAATTTAATTTTCTGTATATGAATAGTCACTCTTATATGATTAGTTGTATGTAAAAAAATATAGTTAATGAGTGTATGAATGATTATTTTATTATTATTGATATGATAAATTATTATTAATATTATAAAAATATATATTAGTTAGGTTATGTGTATGTATTGCTATCTCGCATGTCCTTAAAGGGTTTACACGTTGTAAGTACGTCGCGCGACTTTGGGAATAAAACAGCCCCGTTTCGAATGTATCGAGTCATTGTCCCATTACCTGTGTATCGGCAGGAAGATACATAATGCATGTGCGTGGCTCCGGGAGGGTTCGCTAACTGAATTAGTCCCTCAGAGTACCTACAGACTCAAACCATTGTCTGACGCCGTGAGCCTTTTGTATAGAGAAAGAGCCGCTCCCGGAGGAAACCGGGGAAAACGCACCGAACCGCTTTCCCATTGACATCAACTATAATTATTATTATTATTTATATTAATATTAATATTTAAGAACACCTTTATAATTCTGACAATATATATTTTTATGAAGAACTATCGATATACAGGCGGCCCTCGACTTTCGCACATATTTGGTTCCTAAAAATGTGTGCGAATGTTGAATGTTTGAAAGTAGAGGGAAGTCAAAATTTTTAAATTGTGTGTATTTTAAAATATTTATTTATCTAGTAAATATAAGAGGCGTTTAAGAGACATGTTTAAGTGGGGGTTGCGGGTGTTTCCTTTGAAAACTTATCAAGAGTTAACTGTTTTCCACTATACTTTTTCTTTTCTTCATATAGTATTTTATAACATGCTATGTCTTTATTGATCGCCCTACGCACTTGAGATGCGTTCTCGATTGGGATCACAATCTTCCATAATATTTAAAAAATTGTCAAGATGCGTGAAGGCTTCATTCATATTTTTCATTGTTAAAGAGTTTTCCAAAATAAACCTGTCTCATCTACATTAAATATTTGGCTTAAAGAATATTCTCCATCTTCAATTATTTTGGATAATTAGGAAATTAATTCTTTTGCAGCATCTTTATCCGCATCAGCCGATTCTCCAGTAAATTTAATGTTATGAAAAGAATACCTCATTTTAAAATTGTAAAACCAAACGTTACTTGCCAGAAAAACCTTGTTAATTTATTTTTTAACTGTTCTTCCAATCTTTGTGCAAACTAAGAGCTTTTGCTTGAATAATTGAAATAGTCAGTGGGACATCTCTTTGATGTTGGTCATCGATCCATGATGACAAAGATTTTTTTTTGTTTTTTTTAATGTGCCAAATAGCAAATTGTGCGAAAGTCAAGAGCCGCCTATATTAAGCTTATTCAAGACTCTTGATTATCAATTTTTATTTGGTTTTGAAATGTGTTTTTTTTTATTTAGTTGTGATACTCTTAATATTTTTTTAAGAACAATTATATCATTATATTAGAATTCTTTTTGGTCGATTTAATCTAGTAAAGTTTCAACAGAAGTCACTGTAATTATTAGTTTTTATTCTGAATATCATTTTTGAGTGACAATGACACTGAAAACCCGGATCATTTCAATTGCGGTTAAAACACTTCTCAATGTTTTCCTGACCGATCCATTTTTTAAAGCATTTTAATTTTTTTATTAATTTGCATATTATAGATATATCACTTGCCTCAGTCTTTTCAGAATTTAATACATATATCTCTTTAGGATCAAAATAGTCTTGGAGTCCAAGATTGTGCTATTCCATGTTGTCATTTTTTCTAAAAATTGATCAAGTTTTTATGATAAACAATTTAATCAAAGGGTTGAATTATTCTTGTAACATTAGACGGTATTCAACCATATGACTGTCTTTCGTATTTAATATGCTTTTATTTAGATGAAAAAGAGCATTATCTATTAACAATACCGTTTACTTTTTAAAAAATTCTTACTTCAGGAACCATATGATTATGGACTAATCTTAGATGATCTTCCTTATAATAATCCTTTTTCCTTATAATAATCAACAGGTAGATATTTTATTTTAGTTACAATAGTATTGTGACTATTGACTGTCATATTAATAGGGAATAATAGGTAAAGGGGATTGGGAATTAAAATCGCTTTTTTAAAATACGTTTATTTTAATAATATAAATAATTTTACAGACATACTAATTGTAAACTATATACAGTAACGTGCAAAAAAACGCATTATATAAAACTAAAAACTTATTATAGTGTAAGTAAATTTATTAAACTATTTAAAAGTTTTTTTGAAGTATTCCATATAAAAATATTAATAAAAAAAATAATATAAAAAAGTATTAGATAACATTTTTAGACACAAGTAAATATACTTTGCAATTTATTAGTAAATTCAAAAACTATTTTTAAAGTAAGAAACTTATAAAGACAACTTGCATTAGTACTAATATTTTTTATTTATATTTTATTGCACCCTCTTTAGCCTTCAACCCTGCTAATGCACGCGACGGGATAGAATTAATCAAGGATTTAAACAATTTATTGTCAAAATATTCGTAGCACACCTTTTCGATCATTACTTTTAGTTTTAATACACTAGATAGTTTTTGCACTGGTTTTATTTTTCAAAGATTTTCAATAGGGTTCAAATTTAGGTTGTCTCGGGCCAGCTCCGCATTTTTCCTTATAATCTGAAATCTTTTATTAAATAATTAGTTATATTTTAATTTTAAATATCATTTTTAAGACATTGATAGAATTGATTTAAAAAAAATATAACTGACTATTTTCGCCCAAAAACAGGTTGCACGGTAAAATGTAAGTCCTGGTGCTCTTCCATCAAAGGGAATTAAAAAACGTCTTTACCGTTCAGTTGATTGTATACTTTCCAATCTGAAATACGAAAAGCATCCCCAGATCATCTGGCTTCCAGGATTTCGCACAGTTAGCTGGATACAATAATCATGGTATTTTTCACTTTTTCGACGACCAACGTACCCGAATAAATTATTTTTGCTCTCATTAGAGAACAGCACCCTTCTTCAATCGATCTAAATTAATTTTTATGCCAATTAATTGCGTTAACTGCGATCCATTTCAAAATTCATCAGCAGTGTTTTCACGTTTTATTAGCTAGCAAAGTTAGGATTAGTTTGTGCCGTGTTGGTGAATTTTAGAACTTAACTGAGTATCTTATTTTAAGATTGTGTTTGAAAATCTTATATTTTGAAAAAAAATAGTTTTAGGAAACTATTATTTTTTAACTAGATTTGAAGTAGTAGCTATTGTGTTGTAATGTTAATTGAGTAGATTTGTATTTTGACCGTAATCTCGATTATATTAGAATATCATAATACAGTCGTATTTATCTGACGTTTTAATTTTCATATTAAGTTAAGTCACAATATAAATAATAACCATTACAGTCAACACCCGGCGTTATGACCATCGATTATTCGGCTGTCTCGCTCTAGCTAATTCGGCACACGTATGTACGTACTAAGTCGTACGTGTATGGGTGTTTGGAAATGGATACCACATCTCACTAACTTATTCAATACGATTCGCGTACACATCGGGCCGCCCCCGTACAACGTCTGCGCTCTCCTATTCAATTCAATATATTATGTATGGCAGGTACAGCGGAACATTAGCAAGATTATTGGCGGAGGAACTCCACGGGCGAGCGTTCATGTCGACCGTATTGCCATACAATATTCATGCGTAGCCGACCTTCTTTGTCTGACGAATGTCGGCGGAAAAGCGCACGAAAATTATTTCCATGGGTTAAAAAAAGTGGCACCACCGTGCGGCCGCACAGTGTATTATATTGACAATTCTGTAGCAAAAAATGTTGCTAGTTTCAGCTTCATTATACTCTGATGCTTTCAAACTTTACTTTTATACCCTTATATAAAAACCCAATGCAACAATAGGTATCGCATTATACTGCCATATAACCCTTTTTTTTTACTTATTCAGACTATATGTGTTAATCTATAAATAACTTATGATCGTAGTGGTTTATAAGAGCCATAAATAAAAATATTACTAGTCAAATGTGCATGAAGTGATCCGTTAAAAAATGCATGCTTTTAAATTTCTGTCCTGTTATTAGTCATACGACGTGAATAATGTGCCAGCACATGTAAAAACACAGGACAGTATTCTTGAGGTACCTTTGTCAAGATTATTATCTTATCGTCTCTTTAAATTAATTTTAAAAACTAAAACAGCTAGAATAAAATTTGAATAAATATATAACTAGAAAGCAATAAATTTGTTTTCTGAAGCAACAAAAGTTCTTGTACGGTGAGCTACGACGTCTTGAAATTTATAATTATGTAAAACTATATTTTTATTTACAAAATTAAATTAAATTATTACGCATACGAATGTAAATGTTGTATTTAATTAAAACAGACAGTATGTTAATATATTATATAAACATATAATCAATCATACATAGATTTATGTAAAAATCTATGTTTATTAAAATATTAAAATAATTGGTGAATATGTCTAAAATTTAAAACCATTAAAAAAAAAAATATTATTTAACTCAAGCTTCATACGTTCCACATGGATCTGTGCGCTTATTGCGAATTATACATTTTATTTGCTTCAAATGCTATTATATATTTGAATTAAAGTAACTAGCGAATATTTTAACTTTAAAAATTAATTGTAAAAATGTTACTTATGAATAATAATGTCGTTTTGTTTGATTCAATTTAAGATAATAAAATAAATCTTGAGTAGTATATTTATAAAATATATAGGCATATGCAGAATAATATTGTCTTATTAAAATAAACAGTATGTTATTATATCATATAAAAATATACAATCAATCATTTAATACACACTTTAAATAAAATATTAAAATAATTAGTAAATATGTCTATCAAAATTTAAAACCATTAATAAAATGTATAATGTATTATTTCACTTACTACTAGCTTCACACGTTTCACGTGAATCTGTGTGTTTATTATACGAATTTTATATTTTATTTATCGAACCTAGAAATTAAGTAGCTAGCGAATATTTTAACGTTAAAACTTAATTGTGCAAAACCCTTTTTGTTTGATTTAATTTGAGGTATTACAGTAAAAGCTCGAGTAGTATATTAAAATTAAAATATATGCATACGAATAATAATATTTTATTTAAAAAAATTAGACAGTATGGTATTATATAATAAATAAATAAAAAGTCAATCATACGAACTTTAAATAAAAATATAATTTCTGAGTATATTTAACCAAATTTTTTCATTAGCTTCAAATGCCATTATATAGTTGAATGGAACTTGAACTTAGAATTAAAGTAACTAGCGAATGTTTCAACGTTAAACCTTAATTGTAAAAAATATTACTTAGGTTTGATATAATTTTATTAGAATAAAAGCTCAAGTAATATATTAATATAAATATTTACGCATACGAATAATAATGTTGTATAAAATTAAAACAGATGGTATGTTATTATATATTATGTAAAAATACAATCAATCATACGTACTTTAAATAAAATATTAAAATTATTGCTAAATATGTATCAAAATTTAAAACTATTACTAAAATATTAAATATTTAGCTAACTAGTTTCATACGTTCCACATGGATCTGTGTGTTTATTATACAGATTTTACATTTTATTAGGTTCAAATGGTATCATATATTTGAATGGCATTTGAACATTTGCAAGCGAATAATAATGTTGTATTTTATTAAAAACAGAGAATATGTTAATTTATCCTATATAAATACTAAAATAAAATACTAAAATAATTAGTAAATATATCAATCGAAATTTAAAACCATTGAATTTTTTTTAATATTTCACTCACAACTAGACTTATACGTTTCACATGGATCTGTGTGTTTATTATATTAATTTAACATTTAAATGCTATTATAGCTTTATTAAACTTGAGTAGTATATATATTTATTTATAAATTAATTACCTTAGCCCTTTGGACGCGTTAATCAAAAATAAATATAATTTTTTTTTTAAAAATGCAAATTTTACCTTGATACTGTGTTTAAATGTTTATTGATTCAAAATGATATTTTATGTTTTATTTACAAAAAAAAAATTTAAAAACATTGTTTTTACTGATTTTTGTGTAAAGAGATAAAAAATCAATTAAGCGACATAAGTCGATTTCCGCGTCCAAAGGCTTAAGATACGACCACACGTGGAATCAAACTAAATGCGGAGTTAGCCAGTAGATAGAAATATTTGTTTTTAAACTTAAACCTCATGTTAATAATTTGAAATTATTTTTTAAGACGTTTGTCCAAATATAATGGATGTCGCACCCACCGCCGCGCCGTCACGTTAGTGTCGCCTAGTTTTGTGGCCAATAAATCGGGCCCCCACATACCCAATACGTCCTGTATATCCTTCATTGAGACTAGATTCAGCAATAATCTTATGCTGTAAGAGAGTAGTTACTCAAAACCTTTATTGATGCAATAATTATAAATCCTGTTGCTTTATTATGATTAAGGTATCAGAACTATTCTTATTTATTTTGTATAATCTGTACTATATTTTAAATAACATCAAAAATGGCATATATTTGGTGTCTGCGTTGAATCGAAACCTTGCAACGAAAGCTTCGTTGGTAGTAAATTAAAAAAATGCCAAAATTATCCGTTGGTATATCTTTCACTTGGCCACGGTGGCCACCCATGATACTTTCGAACGTAAATAACTTTCGATTCCGATGCATGGACATGCCGCGCTGACAGGCGAGTCGCAGAGCTTTCTTCGGTGAAGAATCGCTTATTTACACAACCGCTCTATTGTTTATTTCTATTAAATCATTTATATAAACGCGGATGACTGACTCGTCGGTGTGTTAATCGCGCCATCGCCAGATGGGACTTGTTTGTTTTGACGTTGGCTCGGGAAGACCTGGAAATATAATTACATCGGTTCGATATACACACATACCTACGTATCCATAATACATATCTATACCTAATATATAATATATTAGCAATATGCGACAAATATTCTATTGTGCTATAATTTTTAATACATATAGTAAATCGGGAGCTAGACGAATATAGAAATTCACGTTCAAAGTTTATAGGTCTATTACACGTAGAGACGCCCAGTGTGGAATATGAACGCCATTATTTTCATATATTTCCACATTATTATTGCATGCGCTCAGTCTTCGGGATTGTCGGGGCGCAGACGCCTCCATTTGGCGACACCTGGATGGCTCTCACAGTATAAACAGCGCTTCTCAATTTTGCCGTTAATATTTTATGAATATTCCACATCATATAAATTATATATTGTACAAACATACGTACCTGTCAATTCTACACTAGACTGATAAACATGGTGAAAAATATGGTAAATAAATAAACAGTATAGTACTTGAAATATCATGTGTTAATATTTATCTAAATTTATACATCAAATTAAATGATTTTTTAATATATAAATTCATACTGCGTTTATCACATATCATATCACACTCACATATTTATTCGTTTAATAATAAAAATCCGACAAACCTTCATATATCACAACCAAATAAAGTCTCAGGGAATTCTTTCTATCTTACGATAAGTGCACAAACGTTACTTTTGGTTACAAGGCACTTATTAAATTTCGCCAAGGTAAATTATGCGATTGTAAATTTATATCTATGCACAGACATTCTCGTATAAGGGTAGTTCTTCTCACACCCCGATTGTCGGGGTATTGTGCTTGTTGGCTGTCAACGCCATCGGGCGCTATAACGCATAGCAATAATACTGACTTTTCTTCATATATAGCTTTTACATACGCAGCTCTTCGTTACATGCAGACTGTAATTGCATTTTTAACTTCTTTTATAAATTAAAAGTTAGTCAGACAGTGTAGCAAATTCAAATTGCCTTGCGCCACCCCAAAGCTCTAAGAAAAAAGCTCAAAAATCTTCCCCCCAGCGAGTGATGGGGCGTCGCACCGATTACATCGACACGACGGCCCTCCCACGTCATAATAAGAAAATAAGTGTGGCTTATCTCGCCTCTAAGACCCGACAACGACCCATCAAAATCGTAAGACTTAAAAGGTCCCGTCGTAAAATGCAAAAAAAAAATCACCGACTCCCGAAGTGAAGGAAAAAAGAGCCAACGCCTACGACGCTTTAGAAGGGTCGCATCTACGAAGGGAGCTTTTTTAAAAATATTTATTAATAATAATATTAAAATTATTCTAATGGATTTGAACGAACGTGAATACGTGAAAACTTATATGAGTCGATTAAAAATGAAAGCGGCCAGTAATGAAAATCGAAATATTTTAGTTAGATATGTGCATACGTATAGTATACAATGGAGGATTTTTGGGGGTAAGGGGCGTGCGTAAAATGTGGGTCATATCATTCTCATTCGGCTGATTGTAAAATTACATATTCAAGATGCGGCACGACCCCGGCTCGTGCATAGATAAAGCCTCCGAGGGGCGAAGTCGTACGTTTCGGCAGCGATATGAAGATGGGTCGCTCCTGTGGGATGTAAAAAAGGATGATGATGCACGAGATGACCGAATTTGTACGAATGATATTACTTTCAACTATGATGCACTATAGTTAAACATTTCATATCATATTGTTATACACACACACTTTACTTATTAGCTAATATAACCTATCCTTATTCTTATTAATCAAGTTTTACGATCAATGGTATATTTATAGTTATTTCAGAATATGACTTATTGCAATAAAAAAATAATTTGCTAAACATTTTTTTAATAAAGTAAAACATTATCTGTATATCTTTTTTTATTATATCAGATTGTTTCATCGTAACTACTTTTAGTCATATCTTATTCAAACTTATGTGTAAAATCTGATTTAAACATAATAAGATTTTTGCCACTAAGATAACACGATTTATATGGTAGCTATATCATTAGATTTTTTCCAATATGGTCTCAATATCTATATAGTTTTATAACAAAAAAAAATATATTAATTTATTACTATTTCTATTATTAATGACACTACTAAACGATGTGGAATTACACTATTATTACATCTGTAACATTAGTATTTTTAGGGTCTCATATTTCAGATTTTATATTAAAATCAATTATTGATACATTTTTTAATGAATTCTTGATTTTTCAGTACTTTTGCTTAGAATATAAAAAAATATAAACACACAAAAAAACTACATGTAGGGATTTTTTTAAACAAAAAAGATGCCGGAACACGCTTTTTGTCAAGCGTTTTACTAAAAAAAATGATATTTATATATCTTTTATATTAAATTTAAAGCAGCTTTTCCTATGCCAGAATGCGCATAAAATTTGTATGAGAGATACATTTATTTTTAAATTTATTGATATGAGAGTATTGATCAAAGTATATTCAAACCGAATTTTGGTCAATAGGAGTGCGCAAAAAACAATTATCACTTCTCAGAAGTCAAAAATTCACGTCAAAAGCAATAAAATCGTGTCGGTGCCGTCGCAGTGGGAACGCTCGGCAACGAGCGTTCCCACTGCGATGGCGACGGCACGATTTTATTGCTTTTGGCGTGGATTTTTGACTTCTGAGAAGGGATAATTGTTTTTTTGCGCTCTCCTATTGGTCAAAATTTGGTTTAGATGTTCTTCATTTGATTTTGACTCATTTAAAATCGTAATATTTTAATAAAGTCGTAAATTAAATTGTAGTTTCATATATTTCTATATTTTACATCTATACTAATATTTCCGTATTTTCTGTCGTCGTTTTTGTTATTGTTTTGGTCCTTTTTAAAAGAGAAGTAACCGAAATTTTCTATAATTTTCAATCTTGGGGTTAAACTTGTATACTTAAAAATAAGTAAAATGAAAATAATGAAATGTTACATTTTGAAACATGAAAAATACTGTAAAAAAAGTAGCCGCAACGCCATTCCACCGCGTTACATGACAAAAAAGCCCTGACTATATGTAAGTGTTCACCAGACTGAAAGTCAATTATAAATTTTTAATAATAATTTTAAATTATTATATGCATTAAAATTTAAAATCAATAGATGTCACTTTGTAGCTATGGCCGATTTTTAATACTAAAAATTTGAATTTGCTGCCGTGACTCGAACACCCAGCCTCTGTGTTATCAGTCAAGACCATACAGACTACGTTATTCCGATCTTATTGATATTCTTAAAACCATTATTAACAAAGATTTCGGAATCTTGGTTCATATTAATTAAATTAAAAAACATAATTTCATATTATGGTGCTGCGAATACATTCGTGGTTATTTTTTATTAATTCTATGATTATTGAAATATTTCTACTTTCATTGTATGAGGGTGGTTCGAATTGAAATTATTCAAACGTCCCGTTTATACGGCAACAGAGGCGCAACCAATTTCATTTTTAATCTACTCGGATCCCGCCGCGAATCCTACATCTTCCGGGAACAACGTCTCTATATACCACCCCGGGCTTTTTCCGGGGCCGGAAAAATGCCTCCCTGCCCCGGACGGGATATGAGATGAAAGCCACCCGAACACTGTGTGAAGGCACTGCATGAAATTACGCTTTACAAGTTTAGCACTTCCTTTACGACGCCGTTGTACTGCATACTAGTACACAGGCGGAGCCGCGGGGGACTGAGGTGTGGGATAGCATTTTTACACACGCCGAGGGGAATTGATCATTTTGCGCGAATTACCCCGTGAACAAAATTGACTCTGTTTTCTAGGCTAACTGCTTTCATCTTCCCAGACAATTATAATTATCGTTAATAGTCATAAAGCACCGGGGCAAATATAAAACTCGGGGTATTGGTTTATAATAGTGTTTTATGCGCGCACTCGACGTCTCGGTCGTAATGGGCTCGGAGGTTGTAAATTTGGCATACGGGAAGTGTCATTGCGATGTCAGGGAAATTGTGAGCTCGTAACGGATTTTCCCGGCCCGGTCGTAACAATAGAACGTAACGGGCGTTAGTTGAATCCAACTGCTGCGGATGACGTCGTTTCGGGTTTACGACTCCCCTGTCGTCGTCGTCTTCGACGGGGGCGGCCGTAAATACGGCGTGGCCAAACTTTGATTGAAATTAAGGAGAGTGCATATATTGACATCGCAATAATCAGCCTTCTGATTAATAACTACTAAAATAATAAAAAAATATTTTAAATAATAAAAAAAATCTTGTAAGATAAAAAAGTATTTTTTTATCTTACAAGAAATGTTAACCACGTGCGAATATAAAATTCTAGTTATTATTAAATAAAATGTCAAGATTGTTTATAGATTTTTGACATACAAGAAAAGCGTGTAGCTTTCTAGAATATGTAACAACATGACATTTTTTAACGCTGAAACAAAGCCTATCTCTAGAATCACTAATCGCTCTATATCTTTGAATATTTTTAATCAATCATCACTTAATAAAATAAAATACGTCTTTAATATTTCAATGAAAGTTTAAATACGCAATACTATATAATATACATATATTCAGTAAAAATATGCAACAATAATAATAAACATATTCGTAATCAATACCCGTATTATTCATATAAACGTGTCATACGCTTAGGCGTTACGACGACACGATCGTTCCGCTTCATCCCCCAGGGTTGTAACAGTAATTTTACGCAGTCGTCAAAATAAAGTCGGGGAGTTTTCCCGCGACGACCTTGGCACCTGGTACCAGTCTTTATGCGGCCATCATCCTCCTCCGAAGAGGCTGTCTCGTCGCTTGATGGCTCATTCCATTACGTCGTCTTCGGCAGCCCCCCGATTCGTTCTGGCAGACGACGGAAGTATTCTACGCCCGCGCATAAAACACGGGGTGTCGAATGTCGACAGTTTATCGCCGCCAACTTGTTGGCGACCATAACACTAAAGAGGAATGTGGCGGAATAATTCAGTCGCTCGCTTATTATCGTCTGCTCATCCCGAAAGAGTCAACCCACCACCCTCGCCCGTCCGAATGCGCTCGTAAAAAAGGGGATTCCCTCGGCTCGAAAGCGCCGACTAATCTTGTGTTGTCGTAAATTCGGCTTTATTAAAACGACAGGTGAGCCATAATTCGGCGGCTGAGCGAACGAAATCAATTGAGATTTTTTATCTTCATTTATATGTTTAAGCTTTTGTGCCATTAGAGTATAAAATATATTTTATGATTGCAACAATGATTTAATAAAAATAATGTATTAAGTTTAAATATATAGATTCTATTTTATCTGGGTGATCTGAATAATAATGTTTTTCTGCATAAATATATGTTTTTATTAAAGATAATTGATAATAAATATCTGTTTATTATTACAGCCAGAAAAAAGATCTTTGAAGATTGTAATATGTTCTTGCAGTTAAAGTAATTAAAAAAAATAATTCAACACATGGGTTATTTATAAGTTGTTTCTCAAAACCATTGATAGCGAAGACGACGACATGATACAACTTTGAAAGTATCTGAAATTTCATCTAATATATTATAAAACCAGTGACACAAGTTTAATTTTTGAGTCAGATGTGATATTGTGGATTGCGATAAACCTGAGACAAGGGTAAAATCTAAAATATGGGAATTTTAAGGGTTTTTAAAATGGCGATATATATATATACCATGTAGTTGGAAAACTGATTCGGTTTTTAAATTTATAAATGCTGCAGAACTTTTATTGTTTCAATCAACCTTAAGAGGAAAAGAATACATGTGAAAAATAATTTACAAACTGTATCGAGCATTATAAATTATAAATAAATATTTTCAAACATATTGAGTATTAGGCAGTATCAAAAATAAGTATGTACGTTTTTTAAAAGTAAGTAATTATTAGTCATTTTTTTATCAGATTGTTTTTTAATGTGAATGTGATATTTAAAGAAATTGCATTGATTTTTAGGGCTTCTACCTAAAATAGTCGGAATTATCCCATTTTAAATTTTTTTTAATATGAATGTATATTAAAAGAAATTGCATTGATTTTTAGGAATCTAGCTAAAATAAAACAAGCTTCACTGTTGATGATATTAATTACTTTTCGTTAAATTAGTTAAAAAAAAAGTCAAAAATTATAAGTACCAAAACCATTTTCTAAAATGGAAAATCCAATTTTACAGGAGAGAAAAATATTAATAAAGATTAATATTTGCCTCTCTTGTAAAATTTAATTTGCCATTTTAGAAAATGGTATATAGCTAAAAACGATCAATATCGAAGTAGTTTTTATATATGTATTATTATTGTTATAGTGCACTTTAAATTTTTTTATTTTTATACTATTCTAATAATATGACACATCTCTAAATATAAAACGTGCAAAATAAATTATATTTCTGAATAATTTTTTAAAAAATAGTTTTAAATAAATGCATCAAACTTTTTACGAAAAAAAAAAGACAAGTCCTTGTTTTTATCGTTTTTTTCATTGGGGATGTACAGTTTTGTAGTAAAAACTGTCGTAGTAAAAACGTAGTAAAAAGTTTTTATAAAGTTTCCATATTTTTGGTTAAAATTAACCTTATAAATATCTCAAATAAATTTGGAACTTAGCTTGATCTATATTGTTTTAAAATGACAGCTTTAATAAAAAAAAAATCGTCAAAAAACCCATAAAAAAAATAAAGTCGACCAAAAATTATTTATGGCCTATTTATTAGATTAAAAAAAAAACATGAAAAAAATCCTAATAATGTCGAATAATTTTGTTATCTTATTCTACAATAAAAAAAATTATGACTCCGGCAAAAAAATTCTACATAACAAAGTAAACAATGCGAAAATGTTTTATAACATATAAATCAGGAAAATATATATATAAAAATGAAATGAGGTTGATTATGCGTTTTTCGGGAAAACCAAATATGTCTTGTTTTAATCTTTTTCTTTCTTGGACATGTACAGTTTTATATTATAGTAACGATCCATTAAATTTATATGAAAAATTGATCTAGTATATATCTAGAATAAATTTGTTGCTGTTTCGAAATGGCGGATACTCTAAAAAAATATAAATATGATAGCTCCAATAAAAAAAATCTTACAGAAAAAAATATAAATGGCAAAAATAGCATTAGGGTAGCTATGTACAGCTTTAATCAAAACGGCGTTTTTTCGAAGCCCTCTTAAAAGTTTTGAGGACTATCGATTGAAGCAATAAAAGCATTTTAAAAAATAGGAGTCTTTAATTGCACTTATGTCGCAAAAATATTATTTAATCATTGTATAGCATATTTACAAGTAGCCCAGAATGATTAAAAGCAAATATTTTTAAATCTTTGATTACCGTAACTTATCATATTTTGTAACAGTGCTTTAAAACGAGCTTCATAAGATTATTAGAATTGCTTAGTGTAGAGTTATAGAAAATATTTTAATTTTAAGTGTTTAATTTTAATATCAACTTCACTGTGAGATAAGTTTGACTTAATTTTTTATCACTTTTGACGTGTGCAATGTTTGATATTAAATCAGAATTTTAATTAATATTTCCAACTTTTCAATTGCTTTTTCATGAATAGATCCAAAAATTGATTGACTAGTTTTAGTACTCAATGGATTGATTTTTTACGTATTTATGTAGAATGATAATATTAAAATTGTATTTTAAAATATTTTATTATTTTATTATTTTTGTTACAGGTGAGTTTTACTACATGCTTATAGAAAATTATCAACATTGAGGTATTTATGATAGTCATTATGTTTAAAATTAAGTTTAAACTACAACACATTTTCATCTGAAAATACACACACATTCTGTCGGCGTGACGTCACGCGTGCGTCATGACATTTCATTTTCTATTATTAAATTATATTTTCCGCACAGACGCTTGTTTTCCGCGTGCGCACTTTTCGAAAACCATTAGCGCACTAATCTCAATAATCGTGATACATGTTGGCTCTTTGCTAAATAACGTGTTATTTTATACATTTTTTACACACGTTGTGTAATGATCCGCTAGGCTAGGTGCGTAGCTCATCAACGCCCTGAAATATTTTCTAATGTGTGCCATTAATCACCGGGCTCTTCGAGTCGCATTAGCAACCAGCGCCTTTGTATTATCTTAATCCATTAGCCGGCGAGAATTTAAGCGAATTTTTTGGAAAATGTAAAAGAAAAAGACGCTCGTGCATATATGAGTCGCCCGTGTTTACAATTTGGGGACGTTTTAGTAAAGTGTTTAGACAGAGAGACGTAGACCTGTCGCACGAAATGCTCTCACGTTAATTGCCCTAATTTCATATAGTTGCTTGCGGCCCGCGGGCTGCGGGGGTGGGGTAGGCGAGGGGGAGGGAATGGCAGTTCGCGGAGTATTTGTTTCTCGTTCGTACCGAACCCAACATCTGCGTCTCTAATTTCCTTAATGTCTTTTGAGCGAGCGGACCCTTAATGGCCCCCTTGTATAATTACAAACAAAAGCCACGAAAAATGTACAATCTTTCATTTCTAGGCATGGCATGGCTGCTGTGTGTATGCGTGTCAATTAAAATCTGGGTAATTCGTAATTATATTTATTAAAAATATACAGGATCTCCATTTAATAAGACAAGCGACAAACCAAAAAACCACCCTCGCCCCGTTTCGCGCACATTACACTCCCTTTTACACGTGCGTTTAATTTGTTTTTATTGTTTACGGCCCGAGTGTTTAAGGGCGCTCACAGGTAAACAATAGCCGCTGGTCCAGCTGTAAACACACATCGTGCGGAGATTTTCACATGCGAGGAAGCAACTTTTTCCCGCCCGGCCGGGCAGTAAAAATGCACTTTGCCGCTCTCAAAGTGTCCATTAAGAAGCACTACGTCCTTTCGAAACGTCCCTTATGCGAGTATGAAGTGGCACGGAGGAATACGCGAGGGCTCGAGGACTCTTCTGAGATTTTCAAACATTCTCACAAAGGGATATCTAGTATGTACTAACGTTTCATCGACAATCCGTTGGTTCTTCGTTAAAAAAATATAAAAAAACACGCAAATTATATTTTATTGTGATGAAAAGTGAAATTATTATAAGTATATTAAACTATTTAACAGGTTGAAAAATAATTTAAAAAAAAACAACATATTTTAATACATAAAAAATTTCTTTAACTTCAGAAAGGTTACAATGCACTTTCTTCGACTATAACCAGAAGACATAATATAGTATCTTTCATTAAAAAAATTAACGGTTAACGGTTTTTATAAACACGATAATTCGCGTAGTTATTACAAAATTTTGCTTCAACTATTTCGAAAAAGTCTTGTGAATATAAAAAAAAATTCTCTTCTACCTAATTCGTACTGTTTAATTATATTACATATATTTATTGATAAAAATACGTTACTACATAGCTCTGTATTTGTCTTGTATTTGACAGTTACACTGCAGCTTTAAAGCTTTGTAGCTCATCATTGAAGATTTTACTGCTTCTCAAGAAGCAGAAAATCTTTTTATTCACTCACATCTCGAAAATTTTATAATAATATAAAAAATGATTTTTTTTATATCATAAATATATTTTTCCGTTTATACACAATGTTATATTTATATGGGTTAATACAGAGGGCAATTAATAAATTATGTGATAAACGCTACATAGTTATTTTAATAAAAATGATGTCCCCTTATTTCTTTACATTCTTAATTACTATAATATTTAAAATATGGAAATCGTATTAGCTTATAAAATTCAGTACTATACGCAAGCTCGTAAAGCGTGTTAATTAGAAAACCTCAAATCTTCCTCGAAACATTTCACGATAAACTTTGTACCTGGAAGTTGACATCGTAGTCAATCAATCAATTATTATAACTGTATTCATTTTTGCTACAGAGATAAAGTTACTCAGTTAGTGATCGTTTATAGATATTTTAATAAACACTTGGTTTTAAAAATATTTAAAAATCAATAAATATTAGAAATCAGCAGAAAACCTTGAGTTGCACAATAGCCACGCAGATGCTCAAAGTCATAAATTATCACCAATCATGAATTCACATCAAAACAATGATATTTATTGAGTTGAAGTAATGAGATACACATATGAAAAAAAAATCAAATTGTTGAGGATCCTAGGTTCCAGGTTATTGTGGATATAAGAAGGAAAAGAGCTCCACCGGTCATTTCGAAGCCTTTTTACGATTGCGTAGAGCGCCATAACGCCCCACTTATACCCCGATCGCTCGTTACACCGACCAAAGTTCAACTTTTCTTCAGCACGAGCAAACAAATCCCGAAAAGGCGAGATAAAACCCAAGTGCGGTTTCAACGCGGCGCACGATTAGGACGATGGGTGAAATATTTGATTTTAAGGGTGGTCGGGTCAGAAAACGGCTATGCGGGGATGCTAATGAGTTCGATACGCCCGCCGACCAGAGAGAAGATGAGTTATGTATTTTCTCAGTCATGCACGGCAGTGGGTACGTGTAAGGACTTGTGCAAATGTGGCTCGTCTGCTTCCCTCTCTCTCTCTCTCACTTTTGGAACGGGGGTGTGCGAAGGCGTCGGCGTATAGGTGAAATTCTGTAATCTGCAGAATTCACCTGGTACCACGAGAATGGAAGACACACAGAGATATAAGGGTTACGTGCAACTATAATTGCGACGAGGGCTGCCTATGAACCGTTTCGGTTTAATAACATTTAAAATGTTTATTTGATTCGAATTCCGCGCATTCTGAAACACCCTCGTCAATCACACTCATACGCCCTAGCTAGAATTCCAATGGTTTAATCTAAGCATATGAATTAAATAGTTGTTATATTGGGACTTTTTTTATAACTCATAGTGTGCTTGCGAATTTTTCAATTAGATTCTTGTCGGTGAAAAAAGAAATACTGCACGTAGTAGCTAGGTGGTTGGAGATAGTTGTTTTTTATTGTTTCTAACCGAGTTGCATCCCTGAAAGGCGACTGTCGCAACTCAGTCTCCCTAGGTCCCCGGGCCCCGCAGCACCTCGCCCGGATGATAAATTGTCGCAGCAACCTCCCCTTGAGCGCCCCCGTATCGCCCCCGTGACGTTCTCCTCCCTTGAACACCACCAGCCTTATCTTCTTGCTCCCGTGTCCCTGCTTGGCTGATGAAAAAGGGAAACAATGACGCCATCTAAGCTGCATTACGGATTTTGGAAGGATTTTTACAACAAAAAATTCAGTTAAACACAGAAAATCTATCTAAACGTTTCATGATTATTCAATATAAATTGTGAAATTATCTGCTTTAAAATTTTTTATTATTATTTAAAAAACATTCATAGCTTAAATATGATTCACTCAAAAGTAAAGTTCATCTAGCCTAACTGATTTTTTTTTAAGAATCACTAATACATAATTTTTCAAGCTCTAACATTTATTTTTCTTACAAGTTTGCTAATCGCTGCTTTGAAAAAATATACAACTGTTTTTTTTTTACATAATGTAATATGTAGAAATAAATATAATATTTGACTTGAGACAAATTTCTGTAGAAAAGTGTAGTGTATTTTACAGAATTTTGTGTCTAATTTCAATGAAACATATCTCATGAGATTTTCAACGTTTTAGTACAAATCGTTCCAAAATTGTACAGTATTAACTAATTCTTTCATAAGTACTGATTTTTGTACATAAATATTTTTCAATAGGGGAGAAAAAAATATATTGGTATTTCACAAAATATTGTGACTAATTTCAATGAATTATCGTAGTAGTGTTTATAAAAATCTTACTTTTAAATAATTGTAAAGTAATAATGATGAAGTACATGTGCTTAACAATAATTATAAAGGCATAATCTTTAAATTATGCCAAGCAATTGGTTCTCAAACACTTCCCATTTAAATTTGTATTATTACTGTTTAATCTACAATACAATATTATATATATAGGAAACACACAGGAAGTTAAATGTTTTATTAATAGTTTTAAGTTTGATAAATTTATTTATTAAATATTATAATATTTTTTTGTTATTATGATTTTATTTTAAATTGATATTAAATCTACAATATACATATATAGTAACATGCTGATTTTATAAAATACAACAATATTCGAGCAGCTCATAAATATAAGAAATACAACTAATAATGTTTTTTAAAATAGTGTAGAACGAAAAAATTTAATTTTTTCATGGATAATTTGGATTCAGCGATTTTTTAATGGACGGGTTATAATTAAATATTTTTTACTCAAACCTTTCACTTTAAAATATCGATTTTTCAATTCCTGGTATTTAAAATACTGCTTTTGAATTCAGCAGTTTCACTTTTCCCTGATATCGTTTTAATTTTCATCAAAATAGATGAAAATCAGTTGATGACAAATTTAATCTTTTTAGAATATTCGTAATAAAAGTACCAAGTATGTTTCAATTTATATTTTAATATTTTAGTATATTCGTAATGTTATGAAGAATTGAAAAGTACGGTTTAAATATTGAAATATAAAAAGATTTTGCTTTAATTTTATTTCTTATAAAGCATTAATTATACCCATTAGAGTACATTAAAAAATAATATGATAATATATTACTTTAAACTTAAAATAAAATAAGATAAAAATTCTATATTAACTATTGAAAAAATTCACAGCTGCAAAATATTAACTTTAAAAAATGAGTTATTTCTGGAATTTCTGCAATCACAAAGTGAATTTTTATCATTATTTTGTCTGGTTATTACTTACGTGTATGGCTGGCATAAATAGCTTAAAGATGATAAGATATATTTCGCAAAATAAAAAAGGCACATTTGGGCTTGCGTTTCTGTAATACAATTAAATAATACACAATGTTTTAAGACTTTGAGAATAGTGTTCATAAAGAGTCTACAGATATCAAATTTGTGATCTATTCCAGGTTTTGCCTAACAAAAAATATCCTTTTGAGTAACGCGTTAATTTATACATATTTGTAAATTATACGTATTTTTTACACCTGTGAAGTATACGTATTTTTCCATAATTATTTCTGTTATTATTTATTTATTAATATTTTATATTGCATTTATAGTAAATTATAGAAAAAATACCGATTTTTAACATTTTATTGCTGTGATTTATTTAAGTATGTTTTAAAAAATATTTTAACACTTTTTTAATATTAAATTTCGTTAATTTATTTTACATATTTTTGATGTCTTATTATTTGGCTTTTGTGGTTTGTTTTTATAGAAATACAGAGGCTCTCAATTTTTTTTAATAAATTGTTACAAAATATTTTTCGTTTTGTTTATTTAAAATTAATTTTTTTTTATACAAATATAATGTTTTTGATTTATTATTTATTCAGTTGTATGTATAAATATATAATATAACTTACTGTGGTACCTCAAAACAGTAAAAGATTGATCACCGTACATGTACGGCGAAACCGCTCGAAAGGTTAAGAATAAACTGCTTTATGTCCATTATTTATATTTAACTTGATATTCTACGATCTGAAATCGTTTTAATTTGCAAATGTTTTTTACTTGAAAAAAGAGAGCAAAATCTGTTTATGTTGAATATAAAATTTAATTTCTGTATTTGTACAATGAAATTAATTAAAAATGTATTTACAATAACATCCATTTACTATAATATATATAGACTTGAAATGTTCTCTGAGTTTCAGAATAAGCTGTTTTTTGTTAATCACTTACATTTAACCTAATCTTCTATGATCTGAAATCGTATTAATTTGCAAATGATTTTTACTTGATAAAAGAGAGCAAAATCTGCTTATGTTAACTATAAAATTTAATTTCTGTATTTGTACAATAGTCTGAATTAAAATGTATTTAAAGTAACATCCATTTACTATATATATATAGACTTACTGCAATGTTCAATAGATTGTTTTTTTTAATCACTTGCATTTAATTTGATCTTCTACGATCTGATATCGTTTTAATTTGTGAATAATTTTCACTTTAGAAAACAGTGAAAAGTCTGTTGATGTCATATATACAATTTAATATTATGATTTTCAAATAAAAAGAACCGAAAAACTTGTAATATCCAGTTACTATATATAGATTCATTGCAACATTCTAAAAGTGTTAAAATAAACAGTTGACATATCTATAAGTATATTATAACATAATATGTATTCAAAGTATCCATATATGGACTTTTTACAACTTTCTTAAAACGTCAGTAAAACTGTTAAGTACTGCAGTTATATTTTACTTGATGCCTTATACATTATGCTACTGGAAAATGATCCTTGTTACTGTTAAATCATTTGGAGTACAATTTAGCGATCGTCTGCCACAATTAATGATTATGTGCGATTGAAACAGCCGTGCTTAAAACTATTTAAACACACATTTTTAATATTTTTACAGCACATTTGATAGGACGTCTAACATAAATCCTTAGCATATCTACTTTATATTTATTTTTGTCAATTGATTATCAGTGTCCAGTATATTTAATAAAAAAATATCTGTTGATTTTACTTGCTTTTTTCCTCTCTAATCGTATGTTTAGACATTTTACTGCGTTGGCAATACGCAATTCAATGAAGTGTGCGGTGGCACAGACCCACAAAACATCCGTTTGCACAATGGCGTATTCAGTGCACCGAATCATTGCACGGTTTTGTCTGAGCAACCCCTAGTCCTAGCCCTAGCATATAGCTAACACATAACAGAGAAAGAGAACGCTTAGGCCGCATTCGCCACCCTCGCCCGCCTCTGCCGCAGGGAGCCCCTCTTATCTGCTATTTTTTCCAATTTACGACTCAGCCCTTTTTTGGCAGATGCCGATGGATTGCTCCTGATTAAACTCGAAGTCGGCGCGAAGAAAAGGGAAAAATTTGAATTTGAAAAGGACCCAATCCCGAGCGGTAATTACGTTCGCCGCGAAAACGGCGACAATGCACATTGTGCGTCATACGTATTGCAAAAAAGAAATACTCTACAATAGACTAGAATATATATTTGATCGATCTGAAAGAATCACATTCATGCAGATGTACGCTTCGAAGCTGTGAGTAGTATATGCATTTCAGTAATGAATGGACAGACCTTACAATTTCAGTATCTAGTAGTAGGGATACCAATGTTTTCTAATACAGCCTGCGTCGTTACAATATACAAGTACGCTTGACGGATGCCGTTTATTAGCGGCTTCCTGGCAATTTTCGGGGTTCGGGACTTTTGCAAAGTTTACCTTTGCGACACGGCGCCGCGTGTAAACAGAAGATATTGCGACTAAACGACACCCACAGGAGTGATAGTGTGCCCTTCGAATGGCCGCCCCGAATACCTCTTTAATGAACTGCTTCTCGGTTATTTGCTCCAGGATGTGTAAGTACATACACACACGCCGGACGAAGGAGTCGCGTAAATAATTTATTTGCTAATGTTTATATTTACAAACGCAAGTTTACGTCTTCTACGACTCCCTCATACGCCATCGCACTTGTCTGAATGGGCAGCTTTGACCTCGTGGTGTAGGCTCCTAGGCGGCTATAATCTTTGCTATATATGTGACCTGAGTGTATTGTATCTTCTTGTGTATAATTTAATTGCAAATTATATACAAATCAGTGGCGGTGCGACCAAATAAGCTTTAGAAGCACCACTATTATATTATATTTCATGATTCATGACTTTTATATATTATTAACAAGAGATACATGAGCTGTATTGTGCGTGTTCATTACACCTACAATACTTTACCCTTAGTCATAATGTTTTCGTTCACATAGAATCGATTTTATGCACCCCATAACTATTAACAAGTTTAGAACGCAAGATCAAGATTATATACTCTACATACATATTTTTTATTCAATATAAAAAAATGAACTCACTAAAGCTTATTGAAAAATAAAAATCGAGGCATCTGTACCATATGTGTTTCATTCTTTGGAATGTATCATATCAGTTTTTTAAATATATTTTCAACCGGAAAGGGTTAACGACTTCGCCCTCCCTTTATTGCACTTTTAACGACCGCATATTCGCGAATGCCTTTTTCTTTTGCTCAAATCATTACAATCGCTTCGCTGACAGTTTCGCATAATGATTTTTACAGCGCATGCGCTACGGTTTTGCATACAAAAAAGCAATCATCGCGCCTTTACGATTCATCAACCATCAACTTTACACATGTCTGGGATGCCATAAAACGGCCGAACGACACGCACAAGTCATAAAGCAGTTATCGTGTTCGTCGACAGTTACTACCAATAAACGTCCGCGTGGTGTTGTCGCTCTTTTTTCAGCGAGCGATACGACAAGGAATGTCTCGACTGATTGATTGTTACGAATTTTAGACATTTTTTGTGTAAAGTTCATATGAAATGAATTTTTCTTTCGAGCCGGCGCCATCGCTGTGCCCTCTCAACTGTGAACTCCTTCTTCACTCACTGGAAAACCATTTTCCCGAAAACCGTTCCGATCCCAACTTTCCGATACCTGGGGTATTTCTGACCCGCGAGGCGTAATTTAAGCGCCCCATCCCCTAACCGAGTCCGCCATTAACTTTTGTGCGCTGAATTATGACCACTACATTAATTTTAATCCGGATCGATTGCGATTGTACATTATTTAATATTATTATTATTTTTTACATATTTATTTTATAATATTTCCTAACATAAACAAACACGAAAAATATTTTCTTCTGACAAATGTAGTACTGCCATCTATCGTCGAATGGCTCAAGTTAAATACTATTTAATTTATATATTTCTATATTATAATATAAATTTAACTCTTTAATATTCTAAAAGTAAAGGTTTTTATTATAAAAACATATTTAATAAGCATTACTTTAATATATCATTATTTATAGTACAATTAAGTCACAAGTAGGTTCACACTATTCCTTACGATTTTTTTAATACTAATAGTCGAGATTCCGTGGATTTTTAAGTAATTTTACTGAAAAACTAAAATACACAATATTTTTTTTTCTTTATTTAAAAGAAATAAAATAATTCAAACATTTAACCTAACTGTCTTCTATTATGTTTGATTCGTACATTCGTAATTTAATTTCATTATTTTGGTACATTCAAATTTTTTATTTGTACATGGGAGCTAGTAATTATTTTAAGATTTAAAAATGTTCTTAATTTCTGTAATTTCTTCAGAGGATATGAACAGATAAAAAATAGCAATAAACTTTGAAGCTTAAGCTTGTTTTTATGAGAAAGAACTTAAGATTTATAACATCAATATATAAATAATCGATGGTAAAACATCGCTGATAATTTCTCGTCTTGGTTTTTGAAACGTGAATCCTTCGAGTCAAGATTAAAAAATTATAAAAATTTTCTGGGTTTTCCTGAAAAGGACCCACTAGTCACAATGCATTGGGTGAACCCTAGAACGCTTTTTTTTAATTTCAGCGTCATAAAAGTCTCGCGTCTATATTTATTATTTCTTTTGATAACAAATCTCCAATAACCGTTCGTAAAATAATAAAATCAGAACAATTTTTTAATGAGTTTGTTACTTACATATAATAATATATAAGTATATGGTTTAACTTAGTCACAATGCATTTTATAAAGCTTAGAACGCGTTTCTCGATTCCAGCGTCATAGAAGTCTTGCGTCTTTTTAGCATTAAGCGCAAATCTCTGATAAAAAATGTAATTCTTGCAATTTTTTAATGCATTCGTACTTATATTATATAATATATTATTATATACTTCAACTGTATTTAGTCACAATGTATTTGGTTAACCTAAGAACGCTTTTCATGAGTCCAGCGTCATAGAAGTCTCGCGTCTGCTTTTATTTTTCACATTCAACGCAAATCTTCAATAACCGTTTTATTTTTTTGAATGATTTCAAGGCTTATATAATATATCAATATATAATTTTACTTATTAAAATTATATATTGATATAATAATTAAAGTAAAATTATATATTTACTAAGTAAAATTATAATATAAGCCTTTGTTGATTCACATTTTTTTGTATTTTTTTAAATTAATTCGTTGCTTATATATTATTATTTAGTGCAACTTAGTCACTGTTCTTTCAGTTATTTCCGTTAAAAAATTTAAATAAGTTCATCAGTGATAACACCTGATTGCTATACATTCACGACGTAATTTTGACACATTTTATTTGATTATAAGCAAGTTGGCTTTATTTTTTCTAGCGCATTATAATCTTTATATATTATATATACATGTGCTTTTAACCTTACATTTACTATGATGTACACCGAGTGTACATGTGAATATCTTTATGAATATATTGAATACAATTTTAGGTATTTTAATGCGATACACTTACATAAAAAAATATAATCACAATATTTATATAATTATAGGAAGTAACAAAAATCAAGAATAAATTCACTAATTTTTTCTTTGCATGAAAGCAGTGGCGTAGCTAGGATTTGTGCTGCCCGAGGGGATCCTTTACAAAATCTAACTTTTTTCTCTGTAATTTTATCCATGTCTTCAATATTCCAAAACTGACGCCCCCCCCCCCCCCAACTGCTACGCTACACACCCTTCACATATTATATGCATATAAAACATATGTGCAAAACAGGCATTTCATTATTTTAGCATTTGCTCGACCAAATTTTTGGGTCAGAGAAAAATATTTTTATCCATAGGGGCTGAAATTTATTACATGCGGGTTCAAAAAATTGTTGTATATTGTTTTCACGTATTCAATTTAACTCTATATAATTTTTAGCGCATTTAATTTTAAAGAACCACATTATATTAACGGTCCTTTCATCGTGGAAATGCCGCCCCCAAGCATGTGCCGCCCGGGACGGTCCGTCTCTCTAGCTTACGTCACTGCATGGGTGTGATGGTCATTTAGAGAAGTTTTAAATAATAATTTATACGCTAAATTTCTGCATTTAAACATAATAATTGCGATGCAATGATTAAATTACTGTTTTTAGAATTTATAATAAATAAATTTAACACTTTTTTACATGTACTCTGAACATACATATATCACAGAAGCGCTCATATTATTTTTCATTTTTAGAGGAATAAATTAAGGTTATAGCACTTTTTAAAATGATTGAATAGAATCTAGAATAAATATACAGTTTTTCCACATATGTACTATATATATTTTTTGCTGTATGACTGTTATACAATATAATATCATAAAAGTTATGTCCGCATTGTTTTTTGAACGTTTGATTTTGATGCACCGCAAATTTTTTATATGATCAAAAGTCCACCGTGACATCGAAAAGGTTAAAAACCACTAGAATAGATAATCTATATAACTTTTAATTTACTTTATCAACAATGGACAGTTGTATCATATTGTTTCCACTACATGCCAGTTCTTCAATACGACTTCATGGGAACTCCTTAATGGACTATTGTTACTGGAAGAAATTTTTAAGATGAAAATTACTTATGTGTGCTCACTGTATTTGAGTGTTTCTATCGTTTTTTTTAATATATATTTTAAGATTATAAAATAAAAATATTTATAACCATAAAATAACTAACTAATTAAGGGACTTTTGGCCTTTACTATACAAATACATACATGCAAAAATGAAATACTATCTTTAAGATCACTCAATCGAAGACTAAAATTTGATCGATCCCCATCCAGATCGAACGATCGTTAACCTCTTAAACGCCCCGCGGGTAATAACCGTGCTTCATTCTGTTTGTTTTCGCGACACGGAATCGTTCACCGTAGGTGTTATTATTCGCAGCTAAGCACACCTCGGCGTCCCGGGGTCCCGTGTACCCCGGCCGTAATTCGGGAAATCTTTGATTCCCAGGGGCGGCATTAGAGGGGGTGCGTCGTTGCGTCATTAGTCGGCGATATTACCTATTAACTTTGCCGTTGTACAAGCCACTCAGTCACACACGTACACGTCCAGAAGTTGCGCGAGGGTTAGTTAGTCAGACTTCCGGACCGCCCTGTATGTATGTGTATTGGCTTGCGATCTCATAGTTCACACGTACGGGCCATTTCCTTAATAACCTCATACGCGAGTCGTTATTTCTGCGCCGGAGGAGCTTAGCAATAATCTAATTGTTGCACATAATTGTTCCGGGGGGCTTATGTATCAATTTTCAGCGCTGATTAATCCTCGCTCTGGTTGTTAGCTTTACATATATTCTATACAACACGTTTGTTATGTATCAATCGAGCGTTGATCTTTAAAGAGTAATGCCTAATATGAGTAAATCGCGTGCACGGATCGCCAATGCAACGGCACGAGATGCAATTAACTTCTGGACCACAACAATGGCTAACAAAGCGGCCATTGTTTTAAAAAAGCCTACACGCCAAAGCTCTAAAAAGCTCTAAACCCTCCTGCGCTCATACGATGCTAATCGATTTATACTCACATGAAGTGAACTTTTTTTAATTTTATTTTTTCAACAAAATCAATGCGAGATGGCGACCGCGCGGCTCAGGTATGTTTATGGAATCCCGTCAGATTGTAGTTAAATCTTGATATACAGCCTTAAGCCTCACTGACAATGAGGAGAGAGGAGATCAAACCCGGAGATATCACCCGGGTGTATAATGCACAAGGATAGAAGAAGAATACGCGCGAGTTATGAGGCCTCGGGTCTTTAATGCCGGCTTAGCGCTCACTCTCGGGATTTTGCTTTGTCCGAGTTTTATTGCTTCAAATAATAATAATAATAACGTTGATAGTAACAATAGTAATCATGATGGCCGAGAGTAATAAGGACGGTCCGGTGGGACCTTTGCCATTTTTTTATTTGGATCGAAATCACATATTCCTTTTAACACAATAAATACAAAGATAGTTTGCTACATATTGCAACATTTAAGATTCAGACCTAGTGTGCTAAAAAAATAATGTTTTAGCTAATAGCAATTTAGATAAAAATCACTAGATGACAAGAATAAATTTACTTGACTTTATATGAACTGTTATTAGTATCTTACACTGTTTTACATTAATCCGTTAATTTGGACTAAATACATGCGTTGCAAACAATCGATTATCATAGTTTCGATTCTCCTAGATTTTTCTAATCTCTTATAATGACATATATATATAGAGTATATATTAATTTTATTCATATGAAGTAAACAGGTGTGTGCTATGGTGCATTTTAACAATCGGTTTTAGCATATTGTTGTCGACGATGGGTCATTAGTTCGACCTCTCCTGCCTAATGAGTATCAAAAAAACGTCAAAGAAAACATAAATACAAATGAATTGCCTTCAGCAAGATTATTATTTATTATCATTGCGTTTGCACGCGATGGGCCATATGTTAACACCGCAACAATCGAACCACCGCGGTGGTTCAACCGCGGTGCCCAACGTGTGCCACTTTTTTCGTTAAATATGTAAAAAAAATCTGCGGTCGCACATATGCAAGTGTAATTTTGAACAATTGTGAATCAATGTATCGGTTAGCTAATGATTTTTTGCAATGTAAACATTCCATGTGGTGTAAAAAAAGACTTCGCCCAAAAGAAATTTTGCCCAAACACTTTCCCACGCCGTCTCGCTTGTCCGCGTGTACAACACACCTGAGCGTCATTCAAAATTGCGCAAGTCGAAAGGTCATGCAATTGTCTACATTGTTGCAAATTTTCTCTCGCACTTGCGAATTAAAATATATTGTTGTCAATGTTCCCTGTAAGGTGTGCGCGTGTGCGCGCGCACACCTACTGAAATGTCTCCGCACACATGTTTTACCCTCCGCACAGTCAATATTATAAAAGAAAGTTTCCTTTGCCAGATTTTAGTTTTGTTCGAATGCATGAAACAATACAGGCACAATTCTTTCGCACGCTTTCGGAGAAATGAGTCGAATCATTTCTCAGAAGGATTGCGAGGGTCAAGCAAAATTTTATGTCGAGCGGGATCACTATTCCATCCCGTTCTATCGCATGCCAAAGTATAGGAAAAGAAGATCGTATTTTAGTGTTTAGGTCCTCTACATTTCATAGTCTTTGACATGCTTCAACTTGCAAGAAACATTACACTCGGTAATGAGTTCAGTCTCATAGCAGTCCTTATTGTGAAAACAACGCAATTCTTTTAATATTTTTTTAATTAAACGGTAAAAGTGTCCGTGCTAAAAAGTAGTGATTTTTTTTACTTAAATTATAAATAATACAAAACTAATAATCAACTTTTGTAATAAACAACAACAGGTGTGTTCAGTTTACGTAACAAACAATTCAAGTGAAAAATTACTTACAGAGTTACAGTACAATTTTACCTATTAATTATATAAAACTTATCCCCTTAAAATGTCGAAAAGGAGTGGATGTGATATTTCTAATACGACGATTAAGAAGAAATCCTGCGATAAATTTAAACTGGAATGGCTCTCTGAAATCGTCGAAACAAAAATGCCATCTTCAATGCATTTACAAAAAGTAAGAATTGGTGAAATATTTGTTTATTCCGAGACGTATGATTGTGTCAAATGCATCATATGTTCCGAAGCCAATATGCCAGGAGAATTCACGTCTGGAAAGAAGTGGACTGAATGGAGGCTGTTTCTTTTAAAAAGACATCTAAGTCATAAAGCACACCGGGATGCTATTACAAAATCGAACAATTTGAAAACAGGTGGACTTTTGAAAATAATGACTGAAACACCTGAAGAACGGAAGAATAGGATTGAGATCACTGAGCGCAAAAAATCTAGTTGCGATCTAGTCAAAGTTTTAATCGATAATGTTCTATTGGCAATAAAAATAAACGCGTCTTTGTGCTCTGTACAAGACATTCATAATCATGTATCTAAATACACAGATATTCCCGAAAGCTGGCGAAGTAAAAATTATGGGTGTGAATTTGTCGAATGCATTAATGCAGTCATTAAAAAGGAATATTTTGACGAATTTCGAAAGTCTCGGTTTCATACATTAATTGTTGATGAAAGTACGGATATATCTGTACAAAAAATACTAATTTTGTACGTCAAATATCGATATGGGATGAATTACAAGACTATTTTTGCGGGAATAATAAAATTGTGTTCTTGTGATAGCAATAGCATTTTTTCAGCCCTAAAGAAATTTTATAGTGACAATGAAATAAATATACAAAATATGGTTATGTTTACATCAGACGGAGCTGCAGTAATGCTTGGAAAAAAGAATGGAGTAGCAGCTATGTTGAAGCGGGAAATAAACCACTTAACAGAACAACATTGCGTAGCTCACAGAGAGGACTTAGGAATCGATGATGCCTGGAAACAAGTTTCAATAATGCAGGACATTGAAACTTTATTAAAAACAACCTATACAATGTTCAGCAGGTCATCTGTTAAAAAAGGCCAATTTGAAGAGTTATCTAAATTTATGGAAAGTGATGTTGTTTCATTTCGACCAATTAATGAAGTTAGGTGGCTATCGAGGCATTTCGCAGTTAGCGCTTTTGTGCGTAATTATAATGTCTTAATAGATTATTGCACAGAACAAGTGGACAAATATAATGACCCAATCAACAAATATTGCTTGAAAATGCTGAAAGATCCTCAAATTCACGTCTCGATAATGATTTTGAACGATGTTTTGGGTGAACTATCATCAATGTGCAAATATTTTCAAAGGAGCAATATAACAAGTATAGAGGCCACTCAATTTGCAAAAGCTAAAATTAATCAACTAAGAGCTCAATATTTAAGTGAAGAAGTTCATTGGAGCAAAGATGTGAAAAATATATTGTCATTAAATAGCAGCGATATAAATTTAACCGCGATTTTGAGATTCATCCAATTGCTCTGTGATCATCTAGAAATGCGATTTCCAGAAGAAGAATTATTGGAGTGGCGTGCTTTCGATCAGGCCGCAATAGGAAGAGCTAAAGAGTTTGAATACGGAAAGGATCAATTAGACAGACTTATATTTAAATATACTCAATTATTACAAATTACTGACAAAGATACAATCGAAAATATGCATAAACAATATTGTAATCTTAAATTTATAGTTGCCGAGAAAGTGAAGACTGGTTCGATTCAAACATTTGCCGATTTATTAACCTTTGCACATAGTGATCCAGATCAATTTGATTGTATATTAGTTTTACTAGATATTTGTGGAACCTTTCAGGCATCAAGCGCTGAATGTGAACGAGGATTTAGTTTAATGAATGCAATTAAATCAAGATCAAGAAATAGAATGGAAGTAGAACATTTAGAATGTTTACTACGAATAAAGTCATACATTTCATCCGGGGAAAATGTTGATTTAAATGTGGTTTATAAATATTGGGTCGATAGAACGGACAGAAGAGAGAAAAAATAATTATTGAAAAAAAATAATAAATAATTTATATGTTCATTGTATAATAATATAATATTTTCAATACACTAATAATAATATTAATAATAAACACTTGTAATAATAATATAATCTTTTCAATACACTAATTCATAAAATATATATTTTGTTCTAAATTGTGCAACAAATTGGTTGACTGGCTGAACCCCAATGTGATATAGTGCCAAGCGATTGGGTAAGAATATTATGCAATTTTCATAAAATTAATTACCTACTTTCTAGTGTTTTTGCTTTGGAGCATTGAATCTCCTAGGGTCGGTCCATTAGTATATTTATTCCGTTTAAAAAAGTAGGTACAATAGAAATCGACAAAATTCGGAGAAAGATTTTTTTACGTAGTTGAAAATTTAATAAGAATAATTTTGAATAAAAGTGAAAAAACTACATTTTTATAAATGTTTATTTTGAAAAAAAAAACACAACATACAAATATATAGATTCAATATAAATAAAAAGAAAATTCTAAAAGTTTAGTATTTATTATATTATATCAACGAATATTTTTTTTTCTTTTTTATTTATTTCAAAAATTATCTTTGTTAGTGTTGTTATTATATAAAATCACTGTGACTAATAAATATACATTTTAATGAAAAATTTTATGCATTTATGGGGGGGGGGGGGTGTAAATTTATCGCACCGCCATTGCACAGATGCATCGAAGATCCGCACACACAATAGAAAAATTAGAGGGAACGTTGATTGTTGTGTATAAGAAAGGGGTGGACCGAGCTTGGGAGATCGACGCTCAAATTGAGCTTTTGTCGTGTATCGCGATGCACGCGACAAGCAACATTAAAAGTTGTATCTTTCGCATGATTCATATTTTAAAATAAAAATATTATATTTAAAATATTTTTATTTAATTTTTTTAAGCTATAAATTTTTATTACATATTTTCTTAATCATAAGTTTCACAAATCAAAAAAAAATTTTATACAATATTCTCATTTAAATAAATTTAATAGTGTTTGGTTAAAAATACTAATCTTATTAATCATATAAGATTAACTTCTTTAACATAAATTTATATAAATTACATATCGATTACTTAAAAAACGGTGGTATACTTTAGTTTATTATCTTTAGTCGTTATTTTTTATCTTTGTATACGTTACTTTTTAACAATTCTGAATTTTTTTCTATATTTTACAGTGACACGCGAATTTTATTAATTATTTTTTGTAAAAGCAAAGTTAAAAAAATCTTTTTCGCTCAAATGTTAAAATTATTAATACAAAATAAAAAAAATACATAGAAAAAACAACTTTATAATTAAATTCAAGCAATTGGTTTACAAACATTTTCTTGTTTAAAATAGTCAATAAAAAAAGTTAAACCTTTTGCAAAAGTTACTGATTTATAAACATTTTTAATTTTTAAGAGTCAATAGAATTAAAGTCAAAACCTTTTAAAACAGTTAAAGAACAATAATATTTATAATCATATTTAATAGTTTTAAAACTGTAATAACAAAATTAAGTTTATAAAGATAAATGCATAATTTTAAATTAAATATAAGGCAATAAAATTGAGTTAAAACCTATGATAACAGTTAAAAAACACAGCAATATAGATATTTCTTTTTGATAAATAGTTTTAATTTGTTATTTAAAAATTATATAGCTTATTATCATCTAAAATAAAAGTAAATTCCTATTCAAATTAAAAATAACGTAAACAGAAATTCTAAATAATTGTTGAATAATTTTAAAACTGTTATTACTAAATTAAGATTATAAATAAATACATACTTTATAATTTATTAAAAGTGACAAATTTATAATCATTCTTTGGTTTATATGCTAATAAATTAATTATAAGATAAAAAAACAATATACACTGTATTTGCGTAAACACAGTCAGTTTGAGAGCTATCCATTTCATTATTATTTATAATTTAGAAAGAGATGGGATGTTTGGGTTTACTAAAGCACACGATACTGATATACGTTCAATTTATTTATCATTACTCCGGTTTATTTTTTGAACACATTTATAGAAAAAAATTCTATATTCTATAAAATAAATGATATCGAACGTATATCCATATCGTGTGCTTTAGAGCTAATGGTGTTTATAAACGATGTTTCGGTATTAAAATACAGGCGGCCCTCGACTTTTGCACATACTTGGTTCCTGAAAATGTGTGCGAATGTTGAATGTTCAAAAGTAGAGGAAAGTAAAAAATTTTTAAATTGTGTGTATTTTAAAATATTTATTTATCAAGTAAATATAAGATGCTTAAGAGGCGTTTAAGAGACATGTTTAAGTGGGGTTTGCGGATATTTCCTTTAAAAAGTTATCAAGAGCTAACTGTTTTCCACTATTCTTTTTCTTTTCTTCATATAGTATTTTATAACATGCTATGTCTTTATTGATCGCCCTACGCACTTGAGATATGCGTTCTCCATTGGGATCACAATCTTCCATAATATTTAAAAAATTGTTAAGATGCGTGAAGGCTTCATTCATATTTTTCATTGTTAAAGAGTTTTCCAAAATAAACCTGTCTCATCTACATTAAATATTTGGCTAGAGGAATATTCTACATCTTCAATAATTTTAAATAATTAGGAAATAAATTCTTTTGCAGCATCTTTATCCGCATCAGTTGATTATCCAGTAAATTTAATATTATGAAAAGAATACCTCATTTTAAAATTGTAAATCCAACCGTTACTTGCTTGAAAAACTGTGTTAAAATCTATTTTTTAACTGTTCTTCCAATCTTTGTGCAAACTAAGAGCTTTTGCTTGAATAATTGAAATAGTCAGTGGGACATCTTTTTGATGTTGGTCATCGATCCATGATGACAAAGATTTTTCCATTTCATCCATGTTTTTTTTTGCCGTGTTTTTTTGGAAACATGTCTTTAAAGCTTGTGGAAATATATCTTTAATTTTCACAATTTTGAACGTATTGCTTAATTATATTTTTATTTTGCATAATTGAACATATCGTACCTGTTTGTATCATACGAACTTCCGATTGAAGCAAAAGATTCACCGCTATTAGAACGTCTAATAATTTCCATCTTTGTCTCGAATCGTTTGAAGTCCTTGATTTCTTTTTGTTCGTATCAACACTGAAATTTTTCCGTTTTTCACTCATGTTTATAATTAGTTTTTTAAAAAAATTTTTTTTTTTAAATGTGCGAAATAGAGAATTGTGTGAAAGTCGAGGGCCGCCTATATTGTTTATACTGGTTTGAGGTGCTAAATTCTGTGGTGGTATTGATGCATTTACTTTTATAGGCGAAATCAATCCACATTACCTGTATATAAGCGCACATTTTTATTAAAGTAACGAATCAGACGTCCATTTTTTTTGTCTATCGAATATCGATCAATTTGTTCGGCGCTTTGACACTGAAAAGTTCGGATAAGGAAAGTTTCGCTCGCAGCAACGGGATTAATGAATAGATTGGTGTTGCGGTGTCGCGCCGGATTTGAACCGGCGACCTTTCTTAATTGAATTTAGCCGGCTGTTTCGAAAAACATCGTCCTCTCTGGCAGCATGCCCGCTCGCAAGCGAACACAGGATGACCTGAAAGTGTTAAATGGATAACATCCGCCTTGACGAGCCGCGGCCGTAAATCAAGGATGTCCACTTAACGTTTGTGTATGCCAAAAATCCTAACGCGGGATTGTTCCAGCGTTTTATTTATCACTTAGCTACTTAGTATAACGTCATTCGGACAGTATACTTAAACTCTTCCAGAGGCAGATTAAAATCTAATATATTTATAAAATTTATGCGCAGCCTCTCGTAATGTAAATATGTCCATCATCTCAAGATTAAAATAACTCTTCGCATCATACCGACGGTTAAGTGAGTGGCCGCGGTGTATTTCTTCAACCCTCGACCCCGCGCTTATCCCCGTTCCTTTTTTTCGGACCCCTGGGAATAGGACCGCTGCACTAAATTGAAATAAACATTTCCGTTTCACTTTTTTAGCCCCATCCGTTTTCTTTCGAAGCATTTTTTCCTTCGTTTCCTCTTACACAACTTATCCCCGCTTTTCCTTACGCGAAAATATCGCGCAAGGTCGATGATGCATCAAATGCTTTAGAGATTTTCTAGGGGTTAAAAATACGCTATGTATGCGTTCTATTTTATTTTTTATATACTAAATTGTACATATCCATTTATTTTGATACTGAACTATAATATTTAATTGTATTTCAGATTCCCTAGTATTTTTTATTATAAATATAATATGTTGTAATCATAAGTGTGGTACATACGCACATCATGATCAAATATGTAAGTCGCTAATAACATATTTATGTGCGAATTCCGACGGGCGTACATAAGTGCTAAGAGACAGAAAAAGACAGAGCCGGGCTGGGGGAGGCGGTCGGTCCGTGTACCCTATCGGATTCCAGTATATTTCGGAATAGCTTCCCGGGCTTTCACGGTCTCTGAGGAAATCATTGGGAAGGCAACCAGAAAATTTACCGCATCTTTCCCAATGGAAATATACCTGCAGATGTATCTGCGACCCGAATAACGCGACTCCGGATATATGTGACTTGTTCTTTTAAACGCCATATTTTATACCTATTTTGCCCCCTAATAATATGTACCACCCCATCAGAGAGCGCAATCCTAATATATTAAAACAAATTTCTTCATAATATGTTATATCAAGTATAACGTTTTTTCTTGTAAATGCAAAAAATGTATTTCTAGAAAAAATATAATACATCCGTAATTTTCGTTGAATTTTATGGAAATTTTTAGTACACATTTAGGAGTATGTCTACATTTTTTTAAAAGTAGTTTTCTGGCTTTTGCGATAAAAATGTTCATAAAATATATAATGGCACATCGTCCAAATTTTATTTTGAATAATTATTGTATTAGAAGCAAAGTTATTAAATCTTAAGTCAAATTTAGTGTTTCAGATTTCTCTTAATTTTATAGTAAAGACCATACTAATCTTATTAATTTTTATACATTATTTATTTATAGATTTTTCTAAATTATATAGAGAAAATACATTTTACGGGGTCCGGAAAATTTATCGCCGGCAATTCACCGCCAGCAATTATTCGCTAGTAGTTTACCGCCGCGTTAATCTCTAGCATATTTTATCGCCAATTAATACATATAATTTATATACAATATATATCATTATAATTGAAAATATGTTTTTTATCATCCGCTCAGAAAATAAATACAAGCTCAGTGATATTGACCAGTGTAATTATAAATTAATTGTTTGCTACTACTGATCTACTTATTAAAATAATATTCATACTATTGAAAAAATAACATTCAATAACGTCCATTTGCTGTTTAAACCTAAGCATAACATAATAAAAGTTCTAAACTAATTATATTTTTTAAACTTTCATTGCATTTAAAAGTTTATTTTTTTAGACTTCCCACAACGTCAATCAACTAATGAATAAGCGAGTTTGTATAAACAAATCTCATTGCTTCTAGACATTAAAATATGACATTGTTTATGCGATCAATTGGCGCGGTGGTAAACTGCTAGTGATTAATTGCTGGCGGCGATTTGCATGCAATTAATTTTCCTAGACTCAAGACTATGTTTTAAAATTCATTAACAACTGTATAGTGTGATCATAATTTAAGTTTTTATAAGTAATTAAACTTTCTTTTTAATATCCTGCAGGGGACAAAATATTATTCAGTTCATTCTTATAAACGTACATAGTATATCTGATAGATCAATTAATCGAATGGTTTATTTATTAAGTGCAAAGTTATATTTAATGTATTTAAGAATTCTCTAAATTTTGTAAAGAAGAGAAATCTTCCACTATAGTTTTCACAATTATTAAAAAATACGTGATTATTATACATATGTCCATATTTAGTAATTTATAGTATTTCTGATTTTTCTAAATTATTTAGAGAAAATATATTTTACCTTTGTCTCCCAGAATTCTCAAGAAAGATTTATAAACAACTATGCGGTCTATTAATTCGAAATAAGTAACTGAAGTTAGTCATTAGTCAAAATGACATTATCAAGTCATATATAATGTTTTTGATTTCTTTAATAATATCGTTATCCATTGAATAATTCGTTACGCTTTAAACAATGTTAACTTAAGAGTTGTAATCAAGAGAAGATATCAAGTGGGAACAATGTTTGATTGTATTGTTAATTCAATGTGCATATTTTGAATTATCAAAAAATATAAATAAATATGGATACTATTATTCGTTTAAATTCATTTGTTTATTTTTTATCTTTGTAGCAACGGTAGTCGCGGTGAATTTGTTTACGATACGAATCGTTTGTGACCATCGAGCCGTAATGGCAAACAAGTACGAAATGTTAACACCAGTCCGGTCGACGAACCTTCCAGGTGTAACCTGCGGGACATAACCCTAATGCGACCGCATTTTTTATATTAAAAAATCATCGCCATATTTACGTTAATTTTTCGGTTATTATTATTCCAGCGCAATTGGCGGCGCGCCCCGGCGAAATTAATATTTCCGCAAGGAGTGCACAGAACAAAACGCAAACCGCAAAGTGGCCCGTTGACTCGCTCGCTCGCTGGTTCTCAACCCTTCCCATTATGTAAGGAATAATTCAAAAGGCCAACGGGGGTCGAAAACAATTGTCACTGGAAAATTTCTGTCTGTCTGTCTGCAGGGCAGGGGGCGCCCGAAAAAGGAAAATAAAAATTTAACATTTCTTGTAATTGGGCAATGGCAATTATCCTTCCACCCTCTATCTCTGCGCTCCCTTCCAAACGTTTCTTTTGTCCGACGGTGGTGTAGAGTCATCGCTTGCGGTTAACAGTTGATTTCGTACATTATTGAACAGATTCTGCGGTCGGCGACGTGATTTTCATCCACCGTGCGGTCTTAATGAAATATTCAATTTTAAATTACGCCCCTGACTCTCACAAAACCACTCTAGGAAAACCACCCCGTTTATTTGAGTACCTACTAATACAGAGCAAACTCTCAGGCATTTTATTTTATTATGTAAAATGTAATTTTAACGTCATTTATAATTTGTTTTAATTTATATTATTTTTATTTTTCAGGTAAGTCCCGATCTTAAACCATTGCCACCCGAACTGAGAACGCGAATGTAAGTCGCTTTATTTATTGCGCTCAAACGCTAATTTTCCATTATTATTCACGTGAATATATTTATTGCGGCCTTGGGGGCTATATATAATAAACAATTCGATTCGATATAGTATTTTTTGTATGCATCCGGCATCGACCAACGTCGTTGAACTGTCATTTTTTTACGTCAAAAAGAAGGACTCGTTACGAGCGAATTCGTAAGCGTATCAGACTATCGGTGATTTGAGACCAAATCAATTATTTCCCCGAGAGCGGTCACTACAAACAAGTCACGCGATCCTCCGACCGTTATAAGTGTCTATGTGTAAAATTTAATTTAATTACGCAAAATCGGATTGCGACAAAGCCGATTTACCGGTAGAGGTGAGATGGGAATGCAGGAGAGTAAAAATCTTACGCGTGTATTAATTATAATCGGCGGAGCGGTCAGGGATCAAGATATTCGTTTCGCTCGAGAAATCTATCCCTTTGAGCGACGACCGCTGGAGCAGATCCAAAGGAAAATGCCGATCGCGTGACCGCAAACAGGGTCGATACCCTATACGAGGACTCTTCCTGAACGGCGGGTTTCTTTGGCAGATTTTTTTTGTATACTTACACAGCTACTTATAGAATTAAATCATAATGTATACTGTGTAAGAGGCTTAATTATATGACATTTTTTTAAATAATGTAGATGAACAATCCTAGTTATCTTGAATACATATTGTTCAGCACATATCGTCATTCTCTCTCAAAATAATTTCTGTTGTTGTGACTTATGTCGCTTTCAAATGAGTCAATTATAATTGTTGTCTCAATCACATTTATTTATTTATTAAGTGACAAAGAAGAGACAAATAACGCGTTCCTCATTACAAAGTTTTTTGCATACATTGCTCTCAATTTTCAGTTGAATTTTCACAGAACGTTCCTACCGAGATCATAGGAATAATCTGAAATGAAGCCCATTTTCATAGAGAATCTAAATAGTCTGCAACTCCTTGTTCATTGAATGTCCATGTTAACATTCAAGGAACCTCTGAATATTTTTAATGTATTCCTAACCAGGACTGTTAATAGGGGGGGGGGGGATATGAGACAAATTCTCGATGCTCAACTCTGAAAAATCATAGCAAAAAAATATTTATAAAAAAAGTAAAAATCGACCTCAAATAGTGAATTTAAAATAAACTACAGTTGTTTGTAATGTATGTACTGATGTATTTCAGGTATAAGTTCCTTTAGGTTTTATTTATATATACAATAAATAAAAGGAGCGGAACATTGCCTTCAAAAGCACCTATTTTCTAGGTAGTACTTTCACAATAAACATTAATATTCAAAGGAACAGATTGTAGTTTTTGATGCCGCTCTGTGTTAAAGTTTGTTTGCAAATTTTTGTTGATTTTATTGCTTTTTGAATGTTTAAAAAATATTTGTCATGAGATGAAATATTCAACTAATATAAATTAGTAGTAGTAAATTTAGGTATTCGATCTAAAAATTCAGATCAAATACTAAGCACCAGCTGAATTATAAAAATTTAATGTTTTTATAGATCGTTTTATCAGTAATATGACAACCGGATTTAATACAGCAAAATAAATAAATAATGAATTCAGGTTCATGTGGTTATTCCTAAAAAAAAATCTAAAAAAAAACAGTAAAATCATATCGGAATACATTTTCATAAGTAGATATATAATTTTAGCATAGTACAATTATATGATTTATACTTTTATATATGTAGTAACATATATATATTTGCATACTTATCAATATTTATTTGTATCCGGTGTATAAATACAGTGAATGTATATTTTCTTTTGTAAAGTCAAAATACATTTTCACCAGTAGATATATATTTATATTAGCGAAAATATAATTTAACTGATAGGCGCTAATGTTTATGAAATTCAATTTGACAGTTGCGAAACGTCCATTTGGTGTTCAAACCCAAACCTAACCTAATGAAAGTACAAACAAAATACAAACTAACCCAACTCACCTCTCAGGGGAAAATAAGCGGAAGTATAAGTACAGACAGAAATCGCATCTCACATATTGCTTCACAGTTTCTCTGCATTTCGATATTACACTATGTTTTAAAAAGATGATGGCTATTTTTACTGATATTAATATGGACTTCTAATGTAATAGGCGTGATAAAAGTATTTTCAAACCGAATTTTGGTCAATAGGAGAGCGCAAAAACAATTATCACTTCTCAGAAGGCAAAAATTCACGTCAAAAGCAATAAAATCGTGTCGGCGCCGTCGCAGTGGGAACGCTCGGTAACGAGCGTTCCCACTGCGACGTTATACCTTTTGATTGAGCAGTGCGTTATACCTTTTGATTGAGCAGTGCGAATATTTGTTTGAAACACGGGCCCTAGGAAAACAATGATTCCGGATTTCATGACAAAAATGGCACTCTATATATTTTTGAATAAATAATAATAAGTACATGTTAGCCCTTTCTATGCTACAAATAAATATAAAAATTAGCCTTTGTTACGACATATTTTTTGAAAGCATATTTTATGTGAAATATGACATTAAAAATTATTGAAAAAATCTACTCATAATATTTATCTGATAATGAGTCATGTTTTCTTAGCTGCTTAGTGTTGCTCGTTACCGAGCGTTCCCACTGCGACGGCGCCGACACGATTTTATTGCTTTTGACGTGAATTTTTGCCTTCTGAGAAGTGATAATTGTTTTTTGCGCTCTCCTATTGGACAAAATTTGGTTTAAATGTGCTTTATTCGACTCTCTGATTGTATTTAGATTTTTGAATTCAAACTACGTTTTTTGATTTATATCATGCAAATTTATATCATTTTACAAGTTGTAAATCTTTATCTGCAATTGGTTAACAAAAACAAAAGATAACCTTTATTGGAATTATTAAAGATTTATAATGTGAATTTTCGAGTAGATTTGCGGATTTTCGTAAAAAAGAAAATGATAAAAAATGTTTTTTAACTCCTTTAATATTGACGATGTACCACATCACTCATTAATGAAATATTTCAGAAAATATTCAGCTATTTTATCGAAGTTTACTCCAAAAATTTAAGGGATTAATCAGTTTCGCGAAAATTTATAGTGGCATTAGAAAGTACGTATATTTGCGAAGAAACATTTTCTGTAATGTGTTTTAAAAAGAATGAATTTTATTCTGTACTGGCCAATGAACATCTGGATGTTTGTATTTGGATTTTCACCTCCAGTTTCAAAGCAAATGTGGAAAAATTAGTGAAGGAAAAAGCCACACAAATCACTTTAAATATTCTTATTTCGTTTTTACTCTTGTATACATAATTTAAAAATGTTTTCTGTGGAGTCGCCAGATTAAAAGTAATCTAAAATAATATAAATTATAGGTTATTAAGGAAAAACATTTTTTTCGCGACTAATTTAATTGAGCAAAATTAGCGGTTTTTATATGAAAAATACTAATTTTTTTATATAATAAAAAAATAAAAAAAATTATGTACCATAAATATAATTTTGTCTTCTATGTCTTAAATAATCTCTAAACCAATTTGGTACATTTCTCTTTAAACCGTATTCATCGTACAGTGTTATGGCCCCTTATTTAATTAACCGAATTGCTTCTCATTGTAAGTTGCTACCATATTTATTCAAACGTTCCTCGCAAACGTTACTCTCCGAATTAAACTCGCTATTTACGAGCATATGCATAAAGAAAAACGCGTCTACCACTAAGCCTTGATATCAAAGCGAATTTTTCTCGTGTGTCGCACACTCGGCCATTAATATTTCTTCCAGAGAACAAAACACTTAAAGAGCACGTAACAATCGTCACGCGGGCCGACAAATCCTAGCCCCGGCGGCTATAGGGGTGCGCTTTTTATTCATATCTCCACCGTGTACCCCACGTGAATCACCTTCTTTTTTTCCTTCTTTTTGCGCGAGCACACGCACCACCGTCTCGATTTATGTGCCGCTGTCACAAGGTGTTATAGAAAATCATACATAATTCCCATTACCCAGAGCGGAGAGGAAAAAAAGGATGACGCGTAAACATCGCCGCCCACTTTACACATCTCTGGAATATGAATACGGAAATATGATTTCGCTCGGCGGCGGCGTCTCCACGAAAAATATATTTGTTTGCGAGAACAGATTGTTACTGCGATACAATAAAATACGGCTGTTAGAGCGCGCGTGCGAGCGCTTGATTCTTTTCGGATTTCGTCGGGTTATTTATTGCGACACACATACAGGGGAAACGGTTCAAATTTATAATATTAATTCGATAATGCTGGAGAGAAGAAGAAGAATGCTTGTGATGTTATAATTTAATTTCATGAACAACAACACACTTAAAATATTATTCTGATACAAGTGATGTCACGTTAGAAATAAAAAATAATGGCACCCAACAATATGTTTGTGAGCTTAGATGTTAATACGCATTACATTACATTACATTAAACTTTTTATAGGTTTTTTCTTTACTTAATAAATAAATATTTTTAATGATTGTGATTTTTTAAAACACGAGAGATTGTTTTGAATACCGGTATGTCAGTATTAAAGAATGTTTGAATACTAGGAATACTCGTATTTAATTTATTTGTATTAAAAGCTCTCAAAGGTTAATGAATTTTCTTGGAAAACATGTTTTTCCATTGCCTTCTATCATAGAAAAGCAATTTTTGAGACATGTACAGAACTACTTAAAATATCATATTTATAAGATTTTATATTTTTGCATAAGCTAATTTATATATAATATAAATAATGCTTATTTTATAAATTTATCTGGTTTTTAAAAAAATATTTTAGGCAGTTTATTATATATAATATTTAAACACATTTATACAAAATTTATTTTCTATTACTTATATTATTAAATAATTTATTATCTTATTTAAATAAAAATACTTTTATATTCATAAGGACATCTTCTCTTACGCCCAACTATTTAATTCATCTAGCAGAATTTATTTTTTATTGTTATAATTTTTTTATTTATATTTCCAGTATTCAGTATTTCTCAAAAGCTCTATAAATAATACATTATCTTATTTAAATAAAAATACTATTATGTTTATAAGGACATCTTTCTCAAAACTTATCTATTTAATTCTTCTAGCAATATTTATTTAAGCATATTTGTATAGCTTACACATTTTTTATTTATATTTCTAATATTCATTATTTTTAAAAATTTTGGATCAAATTTTTATCTAATTTAAACAAAAATATCATATATTTATATCAAAAACTTTTTGATACTCAACCATTTAATTCTTCTATCATTATTATGTTTTTACACAATATTTTTTTTTTTTGAAAACATCGGCATTCCTAACGCTTAAGAATGTATTGTAAATATGGTTTTTAGATCTACTAATTTTTTTATTCATAAAATGAAAATTTATTTATTTTTAGCCTAGTTTTTTTTGTCTTTTATAATTATACAAACCGCTATCTCACTCATACCCATTGGAAGGAAAGAGATTGAAATTCAGAAAATATTTTTGATGTGGCTAAATTATTTTTGCCTATTTAATTAATGTAAGAGATAATTATATGCAACCTAAGATTTTGTAAGCTTAATTAATTTTATTACAACTTCCGCGATTTCTTTCATATAAATAGCTGGACTAAATTACTTTTTTACTACATGCACAGTATCATTTTACATACACAATTAATAAATTTCTGTGGTGTTCTTATGGTGTCTAGTCTATTAATCCAGAAGCCGCGGACTCGAATTTTATTCATAAAATGCGCTCTTTTTTACTCTGGTGATTAATACTCACTTAAATATATTTATTATGTCCAGTTGGTACAAATTTATCCCATTTTAACGCATTGGGCTTACGCTTGTTAGATTTAAAAAAATAAAAAAATGTACTTAATAATATATTTTTTTAAATATATTATTTCTTGCTTTTTATTAATTAATTTATATAATATAATAAAATAAGCACAATAGATTAATAGTAAGAAGCTGTTGGCTAATACCCGAAAGATCTGGGTTCGAATCCCATATAGATCTTAGTGTTTTTACATTTATATTGTGTTTGGGAGATCAATATTAGTGATTATTATATATGTACAATAATTATAATTTCGATTGATCATTATCCTGATCTCACTGTAGATATATCGTGATTAATAATTAAAATAAAATTGATCTAGATTGTGCTTAGTGACATACATTGATTATATAGCTATAATAATTGTCTATAATCAATAAAACTAATATATGATTTTAGTCTTGTGTTCTCATTACTTATTGATTGTATTTACATCGTTGTAACACGATGCTATAACGTCAGATTTATAAAAACTAAATATATTTATATAATTGCAGTTAAAGAAATTGTATTTAGTACATTTATCATATCAGAAATATATACTGTAATCAGTTAAATATTTTTAACGCTATTTATAGTTCATTAAACTATGTTTAGCAGCATTCAAACCAAATATTTTTTTGTCATAGCAATGGTACAATATTGGTAATTGAATAAAATAAAAAAATAATGCTAAATATGAATAATTTTAATAATATATGTATTCCAATGTTATAAACATGATTCAATGTCAAAATAGGGTTTATTTAAATTGTAGTATGTACTATATGCCTAGGGCGCAATTAATTAACAGTCGTGGTGATTTATCGTTTATTACTATACAAAAAAATTGTAAGCTATAAGACAACGCCTGAGGCTTTGAACGATTCAATGCCTTGATTACTTCATCGCTTAAATCATTCAATATTTTCATTTTGAATTAATATATTAAAAAAAATATATATGTAACCATCTTATTCATATACATATTTTTTTATTAAAATATAGACTACATCCGATTGTATACGCGGTCACGATAAATTCGCGAGCTTTTCATGCGTCCCCCAGATATTTTTATTGTTTCGCCATGTTGTTATTTGTGTGGAAAAATTGCGTGTTTTTCGTGCATCTAGAGGTGAATTTCGCACGCACGCACACATAGTATCAAATGCATACGTACACACATCCACCCACAAACATCTAAAGGTTTCCTTGTGAATATTTTCCTCGGCAGCTTTGGGAGCAGATGTAGGGAACGAATAAATCACCAGGCATTCCTCAGTGACTCTGTCTTCCTGTTACATTAAAATACATTCTCTCACGTCTGTTTTTCTCGTTTTAATGCTTATTTCCGTTGTTCGGGAAAACCGGCCATCTTGCTGCGATAAACTCGCAACGCACTTAGACAAATGAAAGGAACGCTTAAACTCCATCTTATATACACTATGTGTGTATCTGTATATAAAACACGAGTGTATATACCTGATCAATTTAACTCAGCCTTGAAAATTCGCGATCGTTATGTTCACAAAATTATATACAATCAAGATCGCGAATCGGCGTTCGATATAATTTGGTATAGAAAATGCATAAATATAGCATATCGGCGTCTCGCACATGTTGTTCTCAAACATGCACGTAATCTTTTATAATTATACGCTGTGTATGCATAAGTAAATTTTTGCGGTTAAAAATCGATCGCTGGTATAAGGGATCGCCTATATATATTTTTTTAATGTATAATACAATATCCACCCCTGTTGGTTTTCTTGGAAAATATGTAAATCACTCAAGCAGGAAAGTGTGTGTATGTGTGCTTATATATATTTATATATAATATGTATCTAAAAGCATTGTTTCCACACTGTATGTCGGCACGAACGCTCCATCATAACTCATCCGTTTGTCACACGCGCCGATTTACATGTGTAAACCGACCTTAACTCTCGCTCCGATCGAGAAAACTTGAAAATGTAAACAAGCCGCATTTTGCCGCATTATATAACATTTGAAAACAATATTATTTTTTTGACTATATTTTATATTGTTAAAAGATGGATATTTACTAGCTGTCGGTTTCTCACTGTCGCGAGGTACCGCAGCTAGGTGATGGTATCAAACATTAATTGTTTTTAAATTATTTATATTGAGCATTTTATAGTTATAAAAATTGCAGTGCTACTATTCACTTTTATTTACACAAAAGCTTGTTACATGAATTGAAAAAGTATTTTTTTTAGATTTTTTGTAGCAATGAATTAAAATATTTGCTACTTACTTCTTTATATGTAATAAAATAATTTTTGCATTTTTTTGAGAATAACAATACTTTTTTTTTGAATAAATTTGGATTGTATTTATATTGTATTTAAAATATAATTCAATACAATATTATTTCGATTTTAAATTGAATTTAAATAAAATACATTTCATACGCAACTATCTAATAAAAATAAATTTAGATTAAGACATTATATCGTTCGTTGCTTAAGGTGGGTGTATTAATTTTATCAGATTTTTTAATTGATAAAAATATGATATATCCACTACAGTGAATCGTTACTATGTATCGTATTATACGATCGTATTAGTGAGATATTGAATCGATTTCGAATTTACAGCCGCGTCGATCGGCACCGTATCGCCGCGGCCAAGAGACGAACAGGTTCGATATGGAATTATTTATTATCATATGATCAGAGTAATTACCGCGAGAGAATATAAACATATAAATAACGCAGCATCCATTACCAGACCGCGGGTGGATATTAATTAAAAATAGCCTTTAGGGTAAATTAATGAAAAAAATAATACACGTTTTATCCATATGTGCTTAATATATATTACGTACAAGCATCTTACGATATTGCAAAATTAAATAAACTGGTATTTGTGACTTGTATATTATATTACGATGTAACGGCGATGATTTTTATTTTATGCAATTGCATGTGTTGTATATGGAATATGTGCTAGAAATTCAAAAACACACTGTCTCCATACAGATTTGCATGTACATTGCGAGAGGCTCAGATATGTATTATACTTACTATAGGTGGCTGGTTCGAATCGCGTTCGAAGTACGATTGTCATTTTATTACGTGTATACACTTTCCTTCTCATAATTTACGACTTTAATATTATATGCGTTTATTTACAACGTATTCGTATTGTGTCAACTGGCAACAACGCGCATAATTAATTGACGGCGAATTTGCATATAGCGTATAAACGTCGAATTTTCTATTCATTGTTAATGGCGCACGATTGCTAAATTATTATATCGCGATGTGTGTATTTTTCGTGCTGGTTATAAATAATTTTAACGACAGACGTATGAATTTATTAATAACAATCGATCGCTTTGCAATTTAGTTTGGCCTCGTCTTTTTAATATGCAAGTAACTCACAACTAATTGTGAAGAAAAAATTTAATTATTTTTTTCTGGTTATACAAAATGAGTTCTGGTTTATCTTTAATTTTATATTTGTGGTAAAAATCACTGTTTATTTAGATAATTTAAAAAAAAAGCCTGATAGTTAAAATATCATGTGAGTACTATACATATAATATAATTGATTTTAAAAAAATAGGGACAGAAATTATATTATATATGTATCACTAAGGCAAGAGAAAAACACACGAAGCTATTTTTTATAGCAATTTTATACCAAGCTTTAAGCTTTCTCTCATTTTAATTCTATACCTATAATTCATTGCCCAAGTATCTCCTTTTAATTAATTTTAATGGTGCTACATATTATTATTTATAATAAATAGTAATTAACATCTGATGTTTTTACTTTTTATTTTTCCTTCCTATTTAATAACTGATTATAATAAATAAAAAATAATATAAATTAGATTATATAATATAAATCATTTATATAATTCAATTTTTTTGTAGCGATTTTGTACTAAAAATTACATTTTTATTCTGAAATTTTATATTTATAATTCAGATTTGTCTTTTATTACTTAAAAAATCTAAAAAGCATTGTTTTATCTATACTTAATGTATTATATGACAAATTCAATGCAAGGTTTATTTTATAATGTATTTTTTTAAATACATATTCTAACAACCACCATTGAAATTGTATAACTTACTTTTATAAATAAAAAAAGTACATAAATTATTTTATATTTTTCACTAAAGCAATAAGAAAAATATGAAGCTATTTTTTTGTACCGATTTATTCTAAAAATTTCATATTTTTTACTTTAATCTATAAGATTTATTATATTATTTTTAGTTTTAATGCATACTTTTATTTTATAATAAATGTGACTATTTTAAATAGAGCACATAAATTAGATTATATACATTACTACAGCAATATGCAGGTATTTTTCTTAGCAATTTGAAATTAAAAATTTTCAATTTTCTAAAATAAAATTCCATATTTATAATTCAGAGTTTAGAGTTTTGCTTTAAATGAATTAAAATTATGATATGTGTTTGAATCTAGTATAAAATATAATAAACAGTAAATTTTTAGTATTTTTTCCATATTTAATATATAATATTATACAACAAATCTATTTGATGCAAGGTTTGCTTTATAGTGGTATTTTTACAACATATTTTGGTTTAAGCTCTAATTTTAATTATTTAAGTTACTTTTTTCTCTAATCAATAAGACAAACACTTAAATTAGATCATATAAATCACTAATACAGAAAAAAATATGAAGCTATTTTTTTTTCTAACAAATAATATCAATTTTTTTGTTTAAAATTTCATAGTTATAATTCAGAGTTTAAACTTTAAACTAAAAATTTCACATTTTTATTCTAGCGTTAAATATAATAAACGGTGATTTTTTTTAATTTGATATTTAACAGATCTATTAGATGTTATTTTACTACATATTTTTGCTTAAGCTATTATTTTAATACCTTCAGTTATTGAGCTGTAAAAATTATAAAGGTTTTTAAAGCTTAACTTTAAATTAAATAAAATTGTTATATTATATATATAATTTTTCATACATAAAAAAAATATTTTTTTCTTGCATTTTAATAATATTTAATACATAATAAATCTTTATGATGCAATACTTGTTTTTGCTACATATTCTTGCTTCAACTACTATTTCAGTAACTTATTGGTAAAAATACGAAAATCACTATAATAAATAATAAAACAAGCTCATAAATTAGATTTTACCCATTACTACCGTAACAAAAAAATATGATGGTACATTTTTAGCAATTTTAAACTAAAAATTTCACATTTTTTAAAATAAATAAAATAAAATTCTATATTTATAATCCAGAGTTTACCTTTAAATAAATGAAAATTTGCTGTTTTTTTAATCTAGCATAAAATATAATAAACAGTGATTTTTTAATATCTAATATAACAGATATATTTGATGTTATTTAATTACATTTATTTTCTTTCTTTTCATCCATATTTAATTTTTAATAATAACCTATGTAATTAATGTTATATAAATCGTAAAAAACATCTTTTAATACTCAGTCAATGAAGGACATTTAATATTTCTTTCTGACTTCCATTTACGTATTTAACTTTTTCAAGCTTTTTTCACTCATAGATTCTGTCTTCATAGCTTATTATTTATATCTAATATTCTATATAATAATAACCATAATATATAGTAAAAGTTTTATTCAGTAGGCGTCTTAATTTTGCTCGTACTATAATGACTATTATATTTTAGAATGTCCTGGATTAATCTTAATTTGCAGTTAGACAACGTTATTTTATCTTTCGAATTTTCTATCATTTCTTTAGGATCATTTTGTAATATAAAAAAAAATCTGACTACTTCTGTGTTTTATATAGTGGTATCTAGTTAATTATAACAGATTTATAATAATTAAAGAATGATGTCTGAATAGTATAACACTGCGGGCTCTATCCTTCATTCCGGTTTAACTTCGCAAATATCCATAGATTGTGTTTTTTGCTGATTACTACACACGTCGATCAGGGTTGGTGGTGGCCATGTAAATTTATTGTAAATCCGAGTTGGCCCATATTATTCAGGAACGTCTGTGGCCACCACTATCTCGTACCATATTTTACCTCCGGGCCCGTTCGGCCGTACATTATCCGTCTATTTGTTTATTTTCCATAACCGCGGGCATAAATTTCGTATGCCGAACCGGCCCGGGGAAACTCGTGTTTCCTCCTCTGCTGCGGATATATATCCGCTAACAACCCGCCAAAGCTTCTGCAATGTTTTCACGTGTCAAATTGGCACGTTTCATCGCATCCATCTTGCATTGTAACGACGCGCACTGTCGCCTCATAAAATAATATAGTGAATATGAAAGGTACATTTAAATAATATCTATCACAAGACAACCAAAAATCAGCAGAATTCTGAAACAATATATTAAGCTGAAAAAGTATATTATAAAAATAAAAAATATATTTAATATATTGACATGATTAAAAAGTATCTATCGATGTATGCAAATTATGTACATTTTATTTATTATAGACAGCTAATTTTTATTTATAAAAAAATATTTGTCGCCCGTATAATTTATTTTATATATTAACGTGAATCCGACATATCGAGTTGTAACATTCCTGTAATGGAATACTTTTCGTCGGAGCCGATGGACGATATGACCGGTATTGATGCTGCGGGGTTAACGCGTCCGTGTATTCATATATCCGAGGCTAAATTGTGTTTATGTTCACAATAAATCTATCCACGAATGTCGTCCGAGATATCCAGATAGCAACAAAAGAATCCAACATCAGAATTATGAGCTTGGACCCTGTTTTTTTCTCCATTTTTAATTTAATCCCGGACCCCTCGTCCGCTGGACACCTGTGACTCCCGAGAGGTATTTGTCGCCTGGTCCAGTGGCGTCGCGCTTTTAATTTTCATATATATATATATTTCTAATTAATCGTTTACGCCTTTCAACGTCGCCACTGTGGAAAAATTATCATGAATAAACGTTAATATTTTTTACCCCAAGAAATATTTTATTGCGTTATAAATATGCTCAGCCAATGGAGTTAATAAAGTGTCCGGTTCGACGGTCGCTTTTTGAAGATGTTTTTTTTTTCGTCGCAAGATCCCTTAAGCTCATCAAAAGGGAAATGTGTTCTTTTTTTAATCCGCGTCAGTCGAACCGGCTATGTGTGTTGTTGGAAAGGTTACTATGGTATGTATCGCGATGTGGCGAGGACTGCATTTTTTGTCATTATATTCCCACGGTGTCGCGTCCTGCCAGTGACCCGAGTAATAGCGAAACCTCGGATCGTATATTATATTTATGTATATGTTACAACAGCTCAAGAAGATAATCTGAGAGTGACGTCATAATCTGGTCGTATAAGTTAAGTGCCAAAATTGCAAGACGATAAATTAAATACATAGCCAATACCACCTAAATTCAATACCTTTAATTCACAAGATATTATTAATAATACAAATTTAGTTTAGTTTATAAATACAAAACATTAAAAACGTCGTTTTAAATACGTCCAGAAAATTTAATTTTCTAAATATTTTATGGTATTTTTAAACGGGTAAGGTTTATTGTATTTAAGTTATTTAAAGCTTTTTTAACTCTCAGAAAGTTTTTAAGCCCTATTTATTTTCTAAGAATTTTATTAACTAAACTACATCTTTTATAAATAGCCGCTATTTTTAAACAATTATTCAACTCAAATATTTATTAATGATTTTTATAGTATAGTTTAAAAAAATATAGATAAAATTTTTATCTAAGGGTAATTTTGCGATCTCTTTTATCTCATCTCATTTTAAATTGTGACACGAGACATTAAAATATATAGTATTTTATCGTGATTTCCGATAATTTTGCAAAAGCAGATTGGATGATGAATCCTACTTTGCTAATAAATAAAAGATGCAGTATTTACATAGTTACAATGTAAAATTACACAATGGAGTCAGTTTTGAGTAACTCCAGTACCATCTTTATAAAAAAAAATCAATTACTTTTTTTCAATCTAGAGTGCATAACTTAATTTTCGTTGATTAATCCACCTCAAAGTATTTTTATGAAATCTATAAAATAAACCTTTTACCTTTTCGGTATTCATATAAAATATAAGAAACGGAGCAAAAATATTTTATATTAAAATTAGTAATTTTAATTGATATGGAAAACTTTTTTATTTAATTATTTAATATTTATATTTATTTTTTGCTGACTTTATCTATGTTTTTAAAGTGTATTTTATATAAATAATATTTTTAGTATTTTATTTTTGTAAATATTTTTGTAAAAAGTTTTGCATACTAAAGTAAATTACTAAAATGATTAAATGATAAAATGAATAACTAAAATTTTTTATTTAAAAATATATTTTATAACATAATTTTAAGATACAAATTACGCATTTTTGGTTTCGTTTTGTAATATTTTATATGCACCTTAATTTTACTGCAGTGTTAAGCTTATTGTGTACGTACTTTTTTTTTTGTAATTTTATCACGTATAATTTTATATTTCAATCTTTTTAACTTCCATTTATTTTATTATATTTTTCTAAAAATAGGAATTGCCAAAAATTTTCGTTTAATTTAAGGTAAATTTAAAAAGGAATATTTCGTAATGAAGGATGTGCTTCGGTTATATCATATATAGTCGAAATATTGTTTTAGAAAAAAAAAACAAATCTAGTCGCTAATTTAGATTTAGAAGTTAAGTTGTTAGTGTTTTATTAACGAGTAATACATAATTTCACTTTATCACTTAAAAAAAATTCTCAGATAATTAATCGGTTGTTTCTTTTGTTTTTAATTTATGCAAAAATGAAAAATTAGAATTAAGCAAAATATGTAAATCTGTACTATCAGTGAAAACACTGACAGTACAGATTTCCACTTATTTAAATCATATAGAAACATTGTTTTTATTGCTATATGATTTGATTTCAATAAGTCTGGACATATATATATACAAAATCCTTCTATTTTAAAAAAACTTAAAAAAAACAGTTTTAAATATGAGTAATTATCTGTGCAAAAAATAATCATAGTTTTTTTATTTATTTATTTATCATGCATTTTAAAATTAACATTAAACATAATTATATCTAAATATAAAATATAATATGCTTATTTTTTTAATCAAAATATTGAAATATTTTGAGAAATCTAGACCAAAAAATTTGTTTGACAGAATTCCTAGTAGGTATTTGATCAATGAAAAAAAATCTTTTTTTTATTGAATATAAAATAAAAATGGTTTAAACTTTTCTATATGTAGTAATATATATATACATATTTATCATTATTTATTTACATCTGATGTATAAATGTTACAATAAATGTGTGTTTTTCTTGAATTTATATTTTCACTAGTTAAGTCCAAATACATTTTTACCATTAGATATACTTTTCTACTAGCGAAGATATAATTTAACTGATAGGCGCTCATATGCTGCTCTAAAATGTCTATGAAGCTTGATTGCAAAATGTCTGTTTGCTGTTCAAACTCAAACCTAACCTAATGAATGTTCAAAAACTAATTATTGTTTTAGAATTTTCTTTAGATATAGTTAAAAATACAAACTAAGCCAACTCATCTCTCAGGGGAAAATAAGTGGAAGAATAAGTACAGACAAACATCGCATCTCATATATTGCTCCATAGTTTGTCTGCATTTCGATAATACACTATGTGTAAAAAAATATGATAGCTATCCTTACCGATTTTACTATGGACTTCTAATATAAAAGGGCTAATCAAAGTAAATTCAAACTGAATTTTGGTCAATAGAAGAGCGCAAAAACAATTATCACTTCTCAGAAGGCAAAAATTCACGTCAAAAGCAATAAAATCGTGTCGGCGCCGTCGCAGCGTTCCCACTGCGACGGCGACGGCACGATTTTATTGCTTTTGACGTGGATTTTTGACTTCTGAGAAGGGATAATTGTTTTTTGCGCTCTCCTATTGACCAAAATTTGGTTTAGATGTGCTTTATTCGATTCTCACTCGCAATATTGCTATAAAAATTCTTAATATTAACGCTTTGATAATCGAAAATTTTTGACCTTGACTGAAAATTCACTATATGGCAACACTAAGCAGCTAAGAAAACATGACTCATTATCAGATAAATATTATGAGTAGATTTTTTCAATAATTTTTAATGTCATATTTCACATAAAATATGCTTTCAAAAAATATGTCGTAACAAAGGCTAATTTTTATATTTATTTGTAGCATAGAAAGGGCTAACATGTACTTATTATTATTTATTCAAAAATATATAGAGTGCCATTTTTGTCATGAAATCCGGAATCATTGTTTTCCTAGGGCCCGTGTTTCAAACAAATATTCGCACTGCTCAATCAAAAGGTATAATTTTCTTGCTAGACATTACAATATTTTTTTAACTACCTTATTCGACAGATATCTCGCTACTATTGTTGGTACATATTTGTTGAATAATGCGCAAAGTTATATTTTTAATGTGTATACTTCCCATCCTTGGTCAGTAGTTCGCCATATGGTAGTCCACGCGCTTTTCGCATTGTGAGTGGTCGCGCGACTTTCATAATGAACGCGTGTTTTTTTTTAAACCCTAAGCTTTTTGTTTCACGGCGACGAGACTCCACCCCCTGTGGTGGTAGGGCGCCTCCCCCCGACCCATTCATCCTTGTCTATCGCGCGTCGCCGCGGTGCAATCAATCGCGAGATAGAGAGAGACAAGTGCATGTGCACCGTGCCGTCGCGACATTCGCAATCGTGCTTATCAAATGGCGACGTAATCGAAGAAAATATGGCGGAAACCATGAAAACGATCTTTTGATTGGACTTTATTTAAGTGGATAAAATAGGCGTTTCTGACTTACCAAGTCGAGAATATTTATTAACTAATATATCTAAATCATTAATAGTCATTTGCTAATAGAGTGGAATGGTTTATTAAATTTTACCATACATGTAGTACAATATTTTAATATTAAAAAACTCATAAATATATAACATATACATATAGCAATAAAAATAAAATTAATAGCCAAGTCCAAATGTAAGAATCCTATAATATGCAGTATTTCATATAATTCGTTCACACAAACGTTCGATTTAACGCTCCATCTGTCTATTGTAGTGCGTACGCCATATGCTTTTAAAACATATTAATATGCTCTTGCAACAACAAAAAAATAAAATATAATACGTTAACAACTTTCGTTCGAGAATTAGACGCTCACAGGTGATATTTCCCCATGATGTTTTAGATTTATCGCCAACGCAGGTGTATTAAAATTTCACCTGTATTATGCGCGCATTAATCAAGCTCGGGTTTCGTCTATACCGCGCGTTTTATCGCTCGAACCGCGAAATTAAAATTCGAGCTTTAGATGAATGTTTTCCTATTTGTCAATTGACGTTATTTTTTCTTTATCAATTTATTTTTTATCTAATACAGGATTAGTGAAATGTTGAAAAAAATAAATTTTTCAATATTGATATTACCATAGATAGGACGAGGACTTTAAGCATGACTTATACGTGTAAAAAAATAGTCATTGTTGTATAAAAAAACAACGTGACACATTCATCGCGCGTTGGGTAACCGAAACCGGCATTGTGAAAGTAATTCCCGTTGTGTTCGAATTCGTGAGATAGCCGCGCGAATCTGTCAGTCTGTCAGTTCGCAGCGATTTTATGGCACAACCGTAAAGTTTAGAAAAAAATAACAGTTTCAAAATTACACACACACGCGACCCATAAATTAGACGCTCCGGAGATTGCCCAATTAGCATGCGCTGCGAAACTCGAGAAAACCAAAGCACTTATGTTTACCTGTCAATGCTTTAATTTGGAATATTTAGAGACTAGTGAGAAATATTTTCGACGTTTCACTAATTTATGGCGATCGACTTTCTAAAGCCATTGTCGTGTAAGACGCATTAAAGCTGATAGATAATTTAATGGAGCGCCGTTAAAAAATAAGCACATCAATCAACGAGGCGTTAAATTGATTGCCCATGTAACGTAATAAATTAAAACATGATATATGTCAAGCTGTAACTATTAATACACATATGACATAATTAAATTATAGTTAAACTAAATTTATAGATATAAACATTTTATTTAATGTTTTTATGCAATACTACTGAAATCGTTGAATAAAAAAAAACAGTTCCTAAATTATTTATAATAACGCAATATTTTATTGCTTATTACGTAAATTTTTATATTACAATCTTAAATATAATAAATATTATAGTAAAAAATACATTTTGATCGATGATCTTATCTCAAAAATTACTAGTTAGCAAAATATTGATCACAGAAGTTAAGATCTGGTCAATTTACAGCATAAACCCTTTAGTTGCAAAAGCTCTTGAGATGTATATAATACATATATATCGATGTATTACATATTCAAAAATAGCGGAGTCTGTATGGTATTGACTGGTAATCTAGAGGCCGCGAGTTCGAGCCATGACAGCGTCCCAAGGCTGCAAAGTGACATTTATTGATTATATATTATAATACACATATTAATTATATAGATGTCACAGATTCTTGGATTAAAAAGTATGTTTTTTCAATACTTGTAAATTTTCATTATGTCTGATTGACTTACTCAGTTGTTACAGATTAACTCCGTTGTAACGCACTGGGCTTATACCTGTTAGGTTACGACCAAATATTTTAAAATAATAATGTTAGATATTATATTCGTTTTCATACATATGTAGTGTGCACTAAAACAAATGATATGTGCATTAAAATATTAAAAAATAAGCATTAAATAAATATATTTTTATTCAATACAATATTTTATGTGTGCACTAAATCGAATTATTTGTGCATTAAAATATTTAAAAAATGAGCATTAAATAAATATAAATTTATTTAATAAAAATATTATTATTAGCAATATTTTATTTAAACCGAATTATATGTGCATTAAAATATTGAATATTGTGCATTAAAAAACTATTTTCAATCAATTTAATTTTTACTGTAGTATTTTATTTGTAGTGTGCACAATTTTTTGTTTGCTTATTAAACCAAAATATACTATAATTAGTATATATCAGTTTCAGAACTTTCATTAGATTTGATTTTGGTTTGAACAGCAATTGTTACTGTAAAGTTATATTATTTAATGCTCAATTTTTAATATTTTAATGCACACATCATTCGTTTCAAATAAGATGTTGCTCAATCTAATATTTTTTATTGAACATAGATATATGTATTTAAATAATGCACCAAAAATTAAAATGTTTATTTAAATGCACATCTCTTAAAATAATTTCCTGCTATTTTTGTCATAGTATCAAATACAGATGTATCGGATTTTAGCAACTAAGGAGTTATTATAGTTTTGCAAAGCTTTAATACAATGTAGGCGCAAGGTCCGGATTATATGATGGATGCATTAAATATTAATTTTTTCAAATGTTTCTTTTATCTCACTTGGACGATGTACGCTGCACAGTTATTTTAAAACGTAATGCTCTCCTTGTTTATTTATATTTTGATGTAACATAACGTTATAAATATCATATTACATTTTCCATTCCATACCATACGGTCTGTCAGGATCGTGATAATATTGAAATTCACCTGAGTTGCAGCTAGATATGTGAATAAGTTTATTAATAAACCATGAAGCTGTATTCTGAGGTCTTTAATTATCCTCAAAACTTCACCAAAACATTCTGCGATAAACTTTGAACCTGGATTATGAAAATAGCTGAATTTAGACCCTCCTCGAAACCTTCAAAACTACAGGATTAATCAATGACATGGAAAATAATAACATCGAACTTCATCGAGACCGTATAACAATAGTTCGGTTGATGACAGCAGATTCTTTGAATATAATCCATACTTTTGCGGTGCTTTGTACTTTGTCTATGTTCTTTTTAGACTAACACTATTGTGCTGAATCATCTTTCATCGCCAATGATGAGCTTTTTTTATAAAATACTCGTTAAAATCAAAATTCAAAAGTGAACATTTGGTTTTCTTAGCATGTATTGAAATAGTAGTGACAGTCAAGATTAGTTCCTGAGCAATTTGTGTTTATTAAAAAAGTATTATATTTTCTGATTTGTTTAAAAATTAATGGCTCACTGATTTGATTATGAATACAGCTGGATTGTTGCTTTTTTTAAATAAAGTGTTGTCAATCGCCATAAACATATAATTTACTCATATTTTTTCTTCATGGTGTATCATACCTCACAGTAACGCACTTAATTTGCTGTATCAAAGTCACGTGACTCTCAAATCGTGCGAATGTTCGCCTCGCATGCGATCGAGGCCTTCTTGACCCTTCGCGGCCATCCCATTGTTGACGGTCGCCGAGCACATAGACAGTCATTATCCCCTTGTCCTCTTGTGACCCTTTCACTGAGGCCACACGAGGAGGCTTCGCGGGGGCGTGCGGTGGGCGGGAAGGGCCCCGCGGGTGGGCGGGGGAGGCTGCCACTCTCATTAGGGCCTCATTCTTTGCCATCTACCACCGGAGCCTTGAACTTGCGTGAATCTCGGACACAACGCAACAATAAAGACGCACCTCTATATCAATTAAACTGGTAGTGCTGTGATTAATGATTTCGCGTCGCAATTACCGACCATTGAATTTATGACGTTTCTCGGAATGGCGTGCGGGAATATTAAAAATGTGAAATATTCCAATTGCTCGCGGCGAGATCGAACCGCGAGATACGAGAAATTATTGAACGCATTCTTGTGGTGTTTTAACATTTTTTTAATTAGTAATAATACACGCGGTTAAATATGTTAACGGGTCAAATCGTGATTTTTTAAATATCACACATTTCAATGGTATTTTTATAATATATTTTACGAGCATCCGCTTTTTTCGATTCACGATAAACGCCTTTTATGATTATGGTATGTATTCAAATAAAAACACGCCGAGTGTTTAATTGTCTGTAATTATTATTATCGGCATTGTTTGTTATTAATTTTAAGGGTTGATGGAGTTTGACGAGTCGGACACGAAAAAGGCAGAGCTCGCTCCTTACAATGGAGCTTAACATATTTATACGAGCTCATTGTTTGGCGCGGTTGGCGCGGCGGGGGAACTTCGTGGACGGTGAATTGAATTCGTACGCCATACGAAGCCGCAAATGGTCATTATCGTAAAGCGTGCCATAATTACAGTCATCGTCGGCTAACTACGTGTGGAAACTACCATGCGTTATATGCGATTATAAGACTTTTTCCTTTCGATTATTGAACGGGATAATAATTTCAATGTACAATGAAGCTTTGCGAAATTGTACAATGTTGTGAAATAAGTTATTGCGGCGCGTAAACAGCATAATCGCGTGTGCGATATCAAAGGGACAGGCATAAAAG